>NC_138985.1:52804003-55221503 GCF_964341445.2 Mesoplodon mirus
CTTTGTTTGGGTATTCCTACAAGAATTTTGAAAAATTGTTTCCCTTTGTATATGTTTAGGATGATACCTGAAGTTTTCATCTTAAGTTTGATCATTGCAAAGGATGTAATTATAGGTACAATTCTATTGTACATGTCCTTTAAGGATGTTTTTATTAAAAATTTAGAGCCTCAGCTTTAGTCAATTTATGGAAAACATATATGTCTAATAATCCAAATGACAATGCTAGTCATTTCTTTCTCAAATTCAGACTCACTTCATGTCAGAAAAAAAAAAAGATGACTTTGTTTTTCATTTCAAATATCATGTTAAGAAGCATCACTATGAAACTCATCTCAGTTCTGATTTTTAATTCTAAGTGATGTGGTAGATAAAAAGATGGGTCTATAGATAGATGTATAAATGAGAGATGGGCAGATGAACAGATAATTGCTAGACAGAGAGGCAGACGGGTGCATGAACAGGTAGAAAAAACATTTTCTCTTTTGATTTTTTTCCCTCTTTACGGTGCCCCAGAGATTTTTATACCTTGGGATTGTGCCGAAATAGGATGTGGAATGGATTGGTGAAAGTTGCCCTGTTCCTCTGTGAAGCTGTAGCAGAAGGGCTCTGAAAAGAGAGGTGGGAGTGGGAAAGCCACACAGATTCTCTACTAGGTCAGATGAGTTTTGGAAAAGGTACATACGGAATTAAAGGATATGGAAGATAATACCCTGTAATTCTATTTTTGCCCAGGCACCCCCCACCACAGACACACACTAAAAGTGGTTTATTACCTTCATACTTAGAAATACTCTAATTTGAAAATCACTGGTCTCAGACCCCAAATGCTCCACTTATAACAATCATAGTTTAACAAATGAAGGGTTTGCTCTTTGTGGTGGTGGTTTGAATAAATATGTAACTCTGAGCTTACAGACTTAGGAAATTCTGTGACGCTGCACATCAGTTATTTCTCTCTCCCTCACCCAGTTGCTGCTCTGTATAAATATGTCAGTAGTAGAAGATTCTCATTGTTCAACCTCCTCTTCTATCAACCTTCTGTAAGGATAGGTCCTTATACTGGGAGATGGCAGACTTCACTCTGCTGGCAGTGCCTGTGGTTTATAGTGAGTCACAGCTTACTAACTGCTTAACTTTTTCTCTCTACTTAAAAGCTCCAAGGAGTCATGAGACCACCCTGAGGAAACAACGGGATGTCAAAAGAAGGGTATGATTTTCCCATCTCTTATATGGGTGTAAACATTCAAATGTAAAGTTAAATTAGGAATCTTTGAAATTCATTTTTCTACAAAGGACATCACTGAAAGCACAGTAACATTTTCACTGAATATAACACAAATTATCATATATTGTTTAAATACTAATAAAAATAAATTACTTCTCATTTGAGTAGTGTAGCACACAATAAGAACACAGGATGTTTTTCTTCAGTTCTATCAGAGTTGATAGAGCAGCTAACTCTCCTATGAACATTCACTGAGGACACCTTCTGATGAAATAAACAGGTTTTTAAAACCCTAAAGGCCTAGATATAAATGAAAAATATAAGAAAACAGCATTGTCATTGGAATTACTAACAAAATGCTTTGATAAAATCTACCATTAAAATGTGATACAACATGACTAGACGACTTCCCAGTCTCATTAGCTTAAACATGACCTTACAATAAACAGATGCTTCTACAAAATGCAGTTTGCAGGAAGTACTCAAAATAAACATGACAATTACCACTGCTGGTTCCAGGACAGTCAAACAGTAGTGAAACCCAGCATCCTACGGGAACCTGGGTGAGCCTAAGGCTATCAGTGTTCTAATTTATATCTTTTGAAAATAAAATGACTTGTCAGAACACACACACACACGTACACACACACACACATGTAATTAATCTCTTTTATGCAACTACTCTGATCTCCAGTACTTACTAAGCATTCTAGACATGCCATATCATATTTAAGTACCCATTGTGTGTATATTTTTATGTAGTCTTAGAAAACATGCTTTTGCTGTTTTACTTAAGTGAATTCAGGTTAATGTATATTCTAATAAAAGGACAGCTTATAAACAAACTCCTAGCAGAAAACAGCTATTTTTGTCATTCTATATTTTAAAAGGCATGCCTGAATGGTTTACTGAGTTATAAAAGTACATAAAAGCTTTATTAGTGTTTTATTAAAGGACTAGATGCATAAAAAATAGGTGACTTCCCTGGTCCTACTTCATAAATAAAAGTAACCTCCCTGGTAATAAATGATCTCTCTGCTTCTTTTGTGGTCTTGCTTCTCAGTCTTTGATTACAACAAAACACTTGGCATAGCATTTGTGATCAGTACAACAAAGATTTTGGCCCAATCTCTGTCTCTAAAATAACTTCCCTATTTAATGGAGAACTTGCATAGGAGAAATTGTACTTGTTTTGTTCCTTCTAAAGTTCTCCACTCCTGGTTGAACTTGTGACTCTGGAAATTCTGCTATTTTGGAATGCTTCCTTGGACCAGGCAATGCCTGCGGAGAGGTTATTTGGAATGGGACTTCTCTAGAGATCAGATACATCAATCTGCGTGTTACACATTAAGCAATGCTATACAGAATGTACACACACACACACACACACGTCAACCAGAAATTATTAATGCATGAAAATGGAAAATAGGTTCAATAGAAAGAGTCCATTATCTAACAAATGATGTCCTTCCAAAGCATATTAAAATTCTACAAATCTTAACAGGACTGCCTTATTAGAGAACAGTTGCTTTGCTTCTGGAATCACTGTTTCAGAGGCAAAGTGTGTCTCATTTCACTTGTGATTTTAGAATGAGATTCAAACCAACATTAAAGAGTGGCATATTTGTTCTCTGAAGGATATTCCCCAGGCATGCCCAAAGTCAGGCTGGCTTCCTGTTTGTGCCATTGTTTGCACATTTTGTAAATATCACTTGAGTTCTTCTGTATCCTAACTCCCAATTTCCAAATGACCTCCCAAATTTACTGCCCCACAAATACTGCTTTATATCTTGAAAGACACAGTTTTTAGATTAAAAAAAAAATTCTCTTCAACAAAGGACACCTAAACACCATCTTCACAAAGGGGAGACATTTCTACTGTCTATTCTATCTCCATTTTGACTGTGGGCTGCCTGCTGCCTACTTTGCATTCTGTTGTCCAAAAGGCTTATTAATGGGGTCTAAAGGGAGGCTGTCAGAAATGGCAGACTGAATCAAGGGATTTTCCTTCAACATCCAAATGACACACTGAAGCTAGAGAATTAAACAGATGACTAACCAGTGCCCTTTTGTCTGAAGATGAAAGTGGGATTGCCAACTTGCAAACCAATGACTGACATTTGGGTGGATTAAACCATCCTGCTATTGTACTGCTAGTTTATAATCACTACTGCTTTCTTGATCTCAAGTGCCTCAGCAAAAGCCTTCTCAGGTTTTAGAGTCATGTTTGTAGAAACCCTCAGCTGAGCTTTTGGTGTAAACATTTATCCACCAAGAAGCAGTTCTCTGACACTAACTGAGAAGAAGCGTTGGCTTCTAGGTATTTAATTAAAACATTAAGGGAAAAAGCTTTCGTGTCAACATTCACAAGTACTTTCCTATAGCTGAGGGTTGCTATAATTGAGTTTCCCTTCAAATGCAACCCTCCCCTCCCCAGCCTTCTCTGAGAACAGCAATAGCTTGAGGTTCACTTTGCCTCACGCTGTTAGTTGTGGCTTTGAGACTTTGCCCCATGCTGTCACTTTCCTGATTCTCTCAATCTGGTTGTTAGCTTTAATTTCTAAAATCAAGATTGGATGGCAACAAGGGGCTTTAATGAAGAGTGAAAAAGTCATTTGTTAAACAGCATTAAGAATTTTTATTTGCACTGCTGTATAGTGTGGTCAAGCCAAACACTTTCTGCTTTTATGAATCATTCAATTTTCCTTAACACATAATTAATGTTAATAAGGAGAACGCATTGTATAGGAACTTAATTCATCATAATAGATGCTGACTCTAGGTGTAGGTTCCTGGGGTGCCACCATTTTCATTGTAAGGTATTGTGAGTACCATGTATTATAAGGAAGGACATGGAGAACAAATCACATATGGGCATTTGATTGTTGACCAAGTTCACACAAAGGAAGTACTTAGTTTCCCTTAAAAGTTGCATTTTTCAGTGAAAAGATAGTAAAAAGATATCTAGTAATGCCATATTAGTGAAACTTTCTGAAGAGTATCATTTCTAAAAGAACATTTTTAAGCTACTCCGTGCCTTGGACCACTGAATGTAATAAAGGGAGATTGCCCATGCAATTCTCTTCAGTGCATCAAGTCAATTGGTAGGAGTTTTATTCCCCTTTCATAAAATGTAAAGGTACAGATTTCACAAAACATCTTGAACCAATCAAGATGGCAGCAGCCAAGTGTTGCAGGAAAGATATAAAAGTGGTTATAGCATCTCTGTTAAACTCATGTTTCATATTCAAAAGTGAATCATTTGCAGGATTCAACAAATTTCCTTTAAAGATAATGTGGCTACAATTTTTACTTCAAACTCATAATTTAGAATAGTCAAATTTACTTGTTATGAACAAGTTGATATTTCAATTTAACAAGAACTTACTGAGGACTTATTAAATTGGTAACACTATACTAAGAAGTAGAAATACACAGTCATATAGACACAAAAATACAACATAATGCCCAATTTGTGGAAATTATTTATCCTTGATAAAGAAAATTCATTTGAAAACTTAAATAAAAATGAAGGCTACATATATGTGCTAAATTTTAAGCAATGTAGACAATAAATTGGCATAATATTACAGAAGGGGAAATGTGGATAGAACAGCATGCCAGGCTATGTTCCCCTTAGCTTCTGTAATCCTGCTAGCTCATGCAATAACAAGCGTCCTAGACCCATTCAAAACAAGTAAGAATCAAGTCCACTTTCACTACAGTCACACTCTGATGGGTTCCTTGGTATTTTCTTTTGTATCTGAGTCCCTGCCTTGATGAACTGCCATTTACTTGAGTTCTGAAATTTCTTTCCTACCATAGTCTCAGTCTTGCCTTTAATCCTGTTCTTAAGGCATACATGTTTCTGTCTCTTGAACAACCGTATTAATGGTTTAATTAATGAATATGACCCACTCCCCACAGTACATGTATGTTCTAGCTATTACACTATCAACTTACCTGAAAAGGTCAATCTATAGTATATTTCTTCTAATATATTATCCCTCAGTGTTTTCCCTCTAAGACAGGACATGAGGAAGAACCACGTGGGATAAAGGGAGTTTCAATGAGAGCACCTCACTTGACATTATTCTGTTTTTTTCTCCAAGAAAATAGATTTCTCTGTGGCTTACCCACTTCAATACCAGTCTCTGTGTAATGGCCACCGTTTTTGACATCTATCCCATTATCTAGCTTCTCATCTACACTTACTTAATTTTTGGTATTAAACTATCCATTTGGAATTTCAGTACAATTCATCAAACACTGAGTGAACACCTACCATTCGCAGGCACCGTGCTAAATGCTGGAAATACGAAAATAAAAACACTGTTCCTGACTCTGCAAAAGTTGTCATCTAATGAATACAACTCTGTCACTACCTCAAACCTGGAATTAACTCACTTTCTACAATCAAAATTGATCTCAACAATCACTTTTGTTCTCCTTACTAGTAGCAAATTGCCACCTTCACTGGTAAATAACTAATGCAAGATTCGACTTCCAGGAAGGCAATTCCAGACTACTGTCTTGAGTATTTCCAGGACTAATTCCTTGAGTTGGAGCTTGAAAGATTAAGATTCATTTTAACCAACTAGTGGGTGTGATATTTAGAGATTATAAAAATGATACAAAAACTAAGGACAGCATAATACTCATCCATCTTAAAAAATTTTTTTTTTCTATACAATGCAGGATAGTACTTCCCAAATGTACCCAACTGAAGTAAGACACGGGAGCTGAAATCTAGTCTATATTCTCCTCTCCAATATATACACCCTGCCTTGTAACTGCATATGACCACACAAGACATGTTTTCTAATTTATCTACCAAAAACTTGTTTCCCAATTTGTCCAAAGGGGCATAAAAGCAAGCAGCACACTGAGCCTACTGACTACTCTTTAATTCTTTAGTATTCTTAACAATCAAAATTCTCAAAAAGGTGTTTGACACTTACTATATCCATTTTCTCACTTCCAATTTATTTATAACCCATTCCACCCGGGGTTTTATGCCCATCTTTTTGCAAGACTCACCACTGATTTTCGTGTTGCAAGATTTAATGGACACTCTTCTATGTGCACCTAACTTAAAATTCTTAGCAATGGGCACAGTTGGCCATTCCCTTAAAAAAAAAAAAAAAAGTATTCTCTCTAATCTTCTGGGAGATCATATTTTCCTGGTTTTCCTTCTACCTCCCTGAATACCCTTTCTTAGTCTCCTTGTTGGCTATTTTCCCTGTACTTATCTTCAAAATATTTTATTTATTTAGTGAGCATCTCAGGTGCTGATCTTTTCTCCATTTACACATCCTCTTTAGGCAATAACATTTTGTGGCTTTTAAGCAGCATCTATATGTTCCCAGTTTATATTCCAAATTTATAATTGTAGTTGTACAGCTCCAAATTTAACTTTATAACTCTAGTTACAAAGCTCCAAATTTATATCTCTAGGCAAGGCCTCTCTTTGCTCCATTCTCCCATCTTCAACTAATTAGGATTATGGCAAGTGAAGATGGTTTCTGTCTTCCATGGTTGTCAGTGCTACAACCCAGGGGAAGAGTTTTTTCTCCCTCTGTGCTGACACAATGTAAGGTTTCAAAAAGATCAGTAATACACTTATACAGAAACTGCTGAGGACTGTGCTAAATTAAAATATCTCACCCAGATTTGCACTTTATTACCCAGCCAATTGTTTTCAAAGTGACTTTTTTACAAAGAGGCTTTGAGTATAGTTAACGTTCTGCATTTAACTACTTTTCTTGAAGGTCCAAAATATCAGGGAATATTTGTTATCCACATTTATGTTTTCTATATTCTCTACAATACCTAGAATAGTGGTTCTCAATTGTTGCTGAACATTAGAAATTCTGTGAAGCTTTAAAAAAATCAGAACCTAATATCACCCCCAAAACTCTGATGTAATAGATACGAAATGGCACCCAAGAATGTCTATTTTTAAAGTTTCCTTCTTAAATGTCAACTGACAGATGAATGGATTAAGAAAATAATGAAATATTATTTAGCCTTAAAAAAGAAGAAAATCTTGCCATTTGTGACAACATGGATGAACCCAGAGGACATTATGCTAAGTGAAATAAGCTATACACAGAAAGACAAATACTGCCTGATTTCACTTATATGAGGTATGTAAATTAGTCAGACTTAGAGAAGCACAGATTAGAATGGTGGTAGCCAGGTGGTAGCCAGGTGCTAGGGGTGGGGGAAGTGGGAAGATGTTGGTTAATGGGAAGAAAGTTTAAGTTATGCAAAATGAATAAGTTCTGGAGATTTAATGTAATGTGACTATAGTTAAAAATACTATATTTTATACTTGAAGTTTGCTAAGAGGGTAGATCTTAAATATTCTCACCACACAAACAAAAAAATAAAGAAAATGCTAACTATGTAAGGTGATGGATATGTTCATTTACTTGATCGTTCACTATGTATATAGTAGAATACATACCACCACTTAATCACCATATCTGTTTTCCTAGATGAATCAGGATATAGTCAGGTTTGCCAAGCACTGGAATATAACAGTAGATGCTCAAAAACATTTGCTGAATAAACCAACCAATATATTTCAGTAGTCACAGTAAAAAAAAATTAATCACATTATTATTATTTAAAGAGTTTCCTTTCTTCTACAGTACAAAATAAATAACTATTGATGGACTTGGCAAGAGATCAGAGACCTCAGTTTTATTTTGAAAAAAATCTAGAAAAGCCTTTGTGGATTTCTTTCCAACAAATCTAAACAGGCAGTGATTGCAGTATCCAGAATTAACAGCAGGTACATGACCATTTAATATGAGAGCAATTGATTTGGGGTCCTTTTCATTTAGAAGCAGGCATAAATTAGCTTACATAATGTTGTACCAGCAAATAAGGTTGTTATTTTGATCCAAAAGGTGATTACTTTACCCTAGGAAAGCCTACCCTAAAAAAGGAGATCAAAAGGGTTTGGATGGAGGAAAGGATAAATTATATTTTAATTCATTTACTTGATGTATTCATTCTTCTAAAATATTTAACATGAATTTTATAAACTTTTTAATCAGGTAGAGAAAATTTCAGAAGACATGGGAATAATTTGATGGAAAAAAATTGATTTTTCTCAGCTACCTATGAACTCTGTTGCTTTCAACTCTAATTGAAAAGATCTATGTAAATTGCCTGTATGAAGTGATTTTTTTCATTCAATACTGACATACATCACCTATCTTGAAGAATTAACCCAAAAAGGTACAGATGGAAAGGAACCCACCATAATTTACATATGTAATGTAATTCCCTAGGATGTAATTTTGTACCAGAAAATAGGTAATTTCTCTATTATTGTGAGAATTTTAATAGCTAAAAAGAAATAATGGTTTGTTTTGAATCTTATTTGGAAGACAGCTCCCTAGGACTAACTAAAACTCTGCCATATGCCAAATATCACCCCATTTCCCTATGTACACAATGCATGCTTTACTATTGTTAACAGTGTTGTTCTTAATAGTTCAAAATGATCCTAATATATCAAAAAGGATACAGAGACAAGAACTTCTGAGCATTCCTTGATGAATGCTGTGGCCAGAGTGTGAGGATATGAGTGCCCATTGCTCCCTGCATCCACCTTGTAGATTTCCTCTCTAAACTACCCAGAACTCTGGTGCTACCAAAACAAGAACATCTACTTCAAGCAAAAAGGTATATGAAGGCCTTTTTTATTATCCTGCCCTTCAAAATGTCTGAAATATATTCATTGTAGGAATAATAAGTCTAAATTTATTATTTTAAAAGTTTACTCCCTGGGGTTTTTTTTCTTTCTTTCTTTTTATGTCTACTGTTTGGTTATCATGATTTCTTCACCTGAAATTATATTAGAAGTTTTTTTAATTTTTAATGCTTAATAGATTAAATTGGTCAGTAAAAATAGAAAAGTACCAACATATAAAAATATGCATTTTAAAATACAGGTCACTCTATCCAGTTGCATATGCATGCATGTGCATACACACACACACACACACACACACACACACTCATGCCCTGCAAGAGCCCCAAAATATTCAAAGTATTTGCATTTTTCAGGACCATATTTTCCTTGATTGTGTGCTCTAACAATCTTAGTGTCAGTAATTTTAAATTAAAGTCATATATCAGATTTGTTAAAATAGCTTTTGCTTTCTAATATTTTCCTCTAAAAGAGGTTTTATTTTTAAGGTTTGGAAATAGATTCCTGTGCCCACAATGACTATAAAGGGCACACTGAAAAACATATCTCAGTTGAAGCCCCTTTGCCTGATAGGGACCTGCCTAAATGTTTAAAGACATTAGCTCCCTGCAAATGACATTCATTTCCTGCATATGCAAATTTTCTTAATGTGAACCCCCCATAACAGGTAGAATGTATAAAGTTAATGAAGCTATGTAATTACAATCACTATGGTGACTGCAATCCCCTGAGAACAATAATGCGATAATATACATCAGTTTTGACTTTCTTTGGAAACAACAGCTTATAATTTAAAAATAGATAGTAAAATATTTTCATTATCTCCCTCTAACTCCTAAGGCAGAAGCAGGTACAAACAGATTATGCTCTTTATTAACTGAAAATAAGATGATAAGAGAAAGCAAAAATACAATGTTAGTAATTGTTTATTTTCAACTTTCAATGCCTTCATTTGGCCTCATTTTAAAGGCTTTTTCCCATTTAATCAGGAAAACACCAGGGCCTTTGGAGCCAGATTTTTTTTTTTTCTTAAATCCTGATCTTGTTAATCCCAGGGAGGCTACATAACTAGCGTTTACTGCTGTTGTGCTAAAATGACATGACTTGTCATTGTAAACTGGGTAACAAAGTCCTCAAATATTTGTCAGTGATGTGAGAGACCAGGGAGTAGGAGTGAAAGGATGATTCTTAGGAATCGTTGCTGTGTTGATTTTTTTAAATTATAATTATTTTGTGTTTTCTGAAAGAACAGGAAGTAAATAAATAACACAGGTGAAGTCTACAACTTTGTAGGGTTGTCCTGACAGTTGCTAAGCCCATATTTAGTCAACGTCAAGATAAGCATACAGTAAAGTATATTTATTCCAGGAGGTTTTTTTGAAGTATTAGATACACTCATTCCTAATTCTCCCATTATTTCACATCCCTGTGCATTTACTTCCCTGAATACCAAAGAAAGTGCAATCCCTGTTCTTTTATATCACTCAGGAAAAAAGAACGTTACATTCCCCTATGAAGACAATGAATCAAACTATTTACGCCTGGAGCATCACAATGTTGATGAGTATAGTCCAGAACTGAACTTCCCTTTAAACACCTACCAGTTGATTCCACTTAGTGCAACTTCCACTCACTCACTCAAAATGGAGGGCCTTTCTTAATCAAGCAGCAGGTTTTGTGTAAGAGTTGGTGGCACACAAATATACACTGAGAATTTTGTGTTCCTAAAATAGCTGAGAAATACAGTCCCCTGAAAAATGAAAACTTTTTCATTCAGCTTTATGCAATTACATGTTTTAAAAATTAACCACTTGAAACTGTGTTTTGAGAACACTGATTAGATCTCTTAATCTTCCAAATGAAATTCAATACAACCCATTAGAGATGGAACTAGTCATGGTTAAGCACTGAAAACAATGTATGTATTTATTGTTGTTTTAATTTAAAAAACTAATATTTCTTAGAGCAGTTTTAGGTTCACTGCAAAATTTAACAGAAGTACAGAAAGTTCCCACCTACCTCCTGTCCCGCACATGTACAACCTCCCAGACTATTAACATTCCACACCACAGTGGTACATTTGTTACAATCAAAGAATTTACCTTGATACATCATTATCATCCACAGTCTAAAATTTACGTTAGGATTGTACATTTTTGGTTATGTACATTCTTTTGGTTTTGACAAATGTACCATAACATTTATACACCATTGTATTATTATACAGATTAGTTTCACTGCCCCAAATATCCTCTGTGCTCCACCTATTCATCCCTCTGTCCCCCTAACACCTGGTAACCCTTAGTCTTTTTGCTGTCTCCATAGTTTTGCCTTTTCTGGAACGTCATATAGTTGGAATTATACAGTGTGTAGCCTTTTCAGATCGGCTTCTTTCACGTAGCAATAGTAATATGCATAAGTTTCCTCCGTATCTTTTGATGACTTCATTATTTCTTTTTTAAGCACTGAATAATATTCCATTGTTTGGATGTACCACAGTTTATCTATGGATTCACCTACTGAAGGGCTTTTTGATTGTTCCCAGTTTGGCAATTATGAGTAAAGCTGCTATAAAAATCTGGGTGCAGGATTTTGTGTGGACATAATTTTTCGATTTACCTGGCTAAATACCAAGGAACAAATAACATGTATTTTGACTTGACTAGCACATTTTTGTGATGGTAAGCTTTCATAAATTGGTCTCTGGGTCAGAACAATAAATAGACTTGGGTGATGAAATGTGTGGATTTAGGCCAATGTTTAAAAACTAAAACTAAAAACCTTAAAACTTCCTTTTTGTCTGATTCACTAATTATTCAAAGAAAACATGTGGCAAATATTAGAAAACAAAATAGCTACAGAGATGGTATTTGGACATGCAATTAGTGAATTTATTTGAACAGTCTGTACCATATTCCTATGGAAAGTAAATACAAAGCCCCTTTGAATTTTCATGAAATCTGACCTTAAGATTAAAAATGAAATAACTAAAGAATACAAGATGTTTTATATTAAGCCAGTCAATTCAATACGAGATCCTTTCTGAACAGTGATGCTAAAGGAAGTGTGTGTGTATATCTATCTATCTATCTATCTATCTATCTATCTATATATATATATATATATATATATCATGGTGTTTATTTATCATTTGAACTTTGAAAATTAGAGAAATTCCTTGGGTAGTCTTGGCTTGACCCTAACACTAGATGGCTGCTGTGTTTATACTACTAGATGGCAAAAAGCAATGAAAGGGTGTTCAACATCATCAGGTATGTATTTGGTGTTTATACCACCTCTCCATCTCCTTTGTTTAAAACCTACTCTAATCAGTTTTTGCCTCCAAAATTCCATCAGATTTGTTCTTGGCAATGTCACCAGTGACCTCCACATTACTAAATCTAATGTTGATTTCTCAGTTTTCATTCTATTTCATCTACTGCTGCATGTGAAGCAGTTATTCACATGTGTCATCATGTTTACTTTCTTTTAGGACAGCATACTTTCTTAGCTTTCCTTCTACTTCACTGCTCCTCCTTCTCAGGATTCTTGGCAGGATCCTCCTCATCTACCTCATATTTTTGTGATGGCATAGCACAGGAATGTCTTTGGTCATCTTTTTTATTTGCACTCACTTTCCTGGTGATGTCATCCTGTCTCAAGCTTTCACTTATCACATACATGCTACTCACTCCCAGTTTTATATCTCCAGCCCAGACCTCTCTCCTGAACTTTATAACTATTTATTGAATTAATAGGAGTATATTCTTAAAGCAATGGCTATTTTCAGAATAGTTATGCAAAGCTTTAAAGAGAAGATAACACTTATCTCCTTATACCAATTCAAATTCTTTGGTTGCATGTAACCAAAAAACAGCCTCAAATTGACTTAAGAAATGTCTTCATCACTACAGGTGAGCTATCTGCAATAACCTAAGCTTATTATTCCTTACTAACACCCAACACTGGGAAAAGCTTATCTCTTCCTCAACTTTCTGACCAAAAGAACCAGACATCTTTCTGAGTAGGTCATCTTAAATCATGTGCTTATGTCTGAACCAATTGCTATGGCAACTGTGATATAATTAATAGTGTTCCAATTAAGAGTCCACATCTAGCACCGAGGTTGAGAGTTTCATAAACAGAGGAGCATGCAAAAAGTAAAGGAATAGCATGAAACTTGAAAGTGTTTATGTTTTGAGGGAATGGTTAATGATCAGTGTAGTTGGAGCATTAAATTGCATGGAAGTTTCCGGTAGGTAATGAAGTTGAAAATATAGTTTAGGACTAGCATGGAAAGGAACAAAAGCATATTATTTTGAAAAACCAAGTTAATATGCTCCAAGTATCTTCCCTTTGTCTTAAAACTCAAAATCACTAAGCTTAAAGATGTGAAGATTAAACATTCTATGATGCCACCTCAAGTAGGTATGTGTGCTAATATTGATTTGTCAAAGACTATTGGTTTTGTAATAATCATTTAAGAAAGGTTTTAAGCCCATTAAGAATACATGCTTAATTTTATTTGAAATTTTGACATTTTAAAATAATTATTTAACCCATTAAATTCCTATTGAATAAAATTTAAATAAGATATTTTTCTTGGGAGGTATAAAGGTCTTTGGAACCTTGCTGTTCTCAAAAAATTAGAGATCCTATTTATTAGTATTTCATAAGCCAATATTTCCATGAGGTAATGATGCCAATGTCTTACTAATAGAATTATGATTGGTTTGAAGCTTTGCATTTTATTCGAAACTTTCACTAAGAGTTGCAAATTAAGTACTATATGTTTGCTTTTAGCAAAACTGGAAATTATCCTAATACTTGTCAAGATTATACTAGTATTGACCTGGATTTCATTCACTTATAGACAAAATAAATGGTCAACAAACTTGCATTTTTGCTAATCCTGAACTATGAGAGAGAAATAACCCAAAAGCCACCAATAACATTAAATCATAATATTATTAATGACTATGCATTGTTTGAATGATAAACATATATCATTCATTGTTTCCTTTTCAAAAGGGCTGCTACAGATTTGACTCCAGCATCTTGTTTCACCATACTCCATTAAAAGGAAATCCACAAGGATGTCTAGAATTCATTTTATACTTTGAGCCTTTCCTCTGCATTTCCTGTTTCCTCATTACAGCTACAATTAAGAATAGTGACAGCAGCTATAATCATGCCCCCCATACCCTCAAACATGATGAACTAAATGTGTGCTGGTTCAGCATATGAAAAAACAAAACAAAACAAAAAACTGCTCCTCACTGTTTCAGGTCTCTGGGATTTGGTTGAGTCACATTTGTAATTGAAGAGGCTGAATTATATCCAGACAACCAAGCAGCATGAAGCACCCCTCAATAATTGAAAAAACATTCAGATGCCATACTTTCTTTATTTTAGTCATTCAATGTTAAACCACAGCTATAAATTTTATCACAGGATCTCTCATTCCTTGTACTATGATTATGTAGGAAGTAGCTCTGAGATTCCCCTGTCAAATTTATCTTTGAGTAAGTGATCCTATTCTATTTTATTTCAATGTATGACTCCCCAGTCACTTAAGGCATATCAATAATATTTATTTTACTATCTCAACAGCAGACTAGCTCTATGATGTCTCTGGCTGTTCACAATCCGAATAGAATTGAAAACACTATAATGTTACTATTTGCCATTTATAAGCTAACTGTCATTTGCACAACAGTACTATGACATGATAAAATTGTTTTTTAGAAAATTGTTAGACACCTGAGAGCAAGCTAATATTGGAATAGGGATTGGACTGTTCTCTGGAATGGAGTACATTAAGAGTTAAATGACCAAGAACTACTTGGAAAGAGAATTCCCTGACTCTGTCTTATTGAAGGGGAGGATCAGGTGCACATGCCTGAAAGAATGATCAGCTAAGAAAAGCCTGCAATATAAATTCAAATTTTATATGTAGACACCAACTAAAAGTACAGGAGGAAACACTGAAGTTGTGTGAAAATTTAGTATCTCTATATTTCAGTTACCCAATAAAGCTTTTATTTGGGTTTCAAAAAGCCAAAATATTTGGCTTTGTTTCCTTCCTCCCTGACACTCTTTTTTCGTTCTTTTTTCATTCTTTCCTCCCTCTCTGCTTACCTTCCCTACTCTCTTCCTTCTTTGATTACCATATTAGAAAAGTCAGTAGCAAAACTCAGGTGCTTTATTTTTCAAGGTAAAATTTATGTTTTGTATTTTAAATGTATAGAATATGTTCATTTCACCTTGATGCTTTCCATCCACTTGTCAAAATCCTACCTGGTCCATTTGAAAAAGTAGGATTTAGGTTAACTATAAAATTAACATATTTTCATAGGAAAATTAGAACAGAAAACAAACAGCATGCTACCTATTCCAAGGAATTTTCCAGCAATTTCTTGGGCAGAACAAATTTCTTTTTCCTCTGAAATTCCATAACCCATTCTTGGAACTCTTTTATGACCCTCTTTACATTCAACTCACATAATAATCACATAATTTTCTATCTACTATTCTAGAATGCAGGCTAAGGCCATGTCTTAGTAGCCATTGATGATCCACAGTACTGAACATATAAATTCTGATTTTAAAAAGAATGCAGTAGGGCCTCCCTGGTGGCGCAGTGGTTGAGAGTCCGCCTGCCGATGCAGGGGATACGGGTTCGTGCCCCGGTCTGGGAGGATCCCATATGCCGCGGAGCGGCTGGGCCCGTGAGCCATGGCCGCTGGGCCTGCGCGTCCGGAGCCTGTGCTCCGCAACGGGGGAGGCCACAGCAGTGAGAGGCCCGCATACCGCAAAAAAAAAAAAAAAAAGAAGAAAAAAAAGAATGCAGTGGCTTTATATATTCCTTAATATGATTTACAATCATGTCTCCAAAGTTACAGAAATATTCCCCTAAAAATAATAGAGGGGGAAGCTGAAAAAGAAAAACCCTCCTCCAAATAACTAGATAGTAGTATGAACAAGAAAATAAGGCTAAATTAACCAAGAAAAGAAAAATGTGATAATTCCAAATTCAAGCATTTTGAAACAAGAGACTTGCCAACATGTAAAATCTCCAACTAGCTTTCAGTTTTCACAACACAGAGCACTTCATTAAAAATGAACAACCTTAGTCTGCTCCCAAAATGGAAATCTAAGTAAAAATAAAGACTTGAAAATAAAAACCAATACTAGAAGCTTACATTTAAAATTGGAAAGGAGTCTTGGGGAAAAAAAAATACAGACTAACGCCTGATGGTGGTAAAACCTATATGGTTGTAGTGTATGTTGTAGGTCCAATTAACTGTCAGCATCATCAAGTAAGAACCCAAAAGACAGTCAGCATTTGTTATTACTACTTGGAGAAGAGTACTGCCATACACCATAAACAAATAACAGCTAATGTCTCCATGGGCAGAACTAAAAGAATGAGAAGAGAAAGTTGTTTATATCATCATGGTTTACATAATTGAAAATTTATTGTTGGGGGTCAGCAGAATGGAGTGCTAAAAAGCATGGGTTTTGAAGTCAAATAGACCTTGATAACAAATCCCGGTTCCACCTATGTAACTTTCGACAACCTACTTAACCTAAATGTTTTTATCTTTAAAATCAAAATACTGATACATTTTTATCAGGAGAGTATGTATGCTTACCACAGGGGTTACATAGACAATCATTAAATAAACGGTCACTATTATTAGGAGAAACATGACTTTGATACTCCACAAAGTAGCAAATAAAAATAGGCTCATGCTATTATGCCAAAGAAGACCCCACTGCATATAAGGAAGAATTTTCTGATCATGTGGTTAATGAAACACTTCAGGACAATAAAATGAGAGGTATAACTTCATACTTAAAGATCACCTCCCACACCTCCATTTCTGTAACTGGCAGTCATCCCAGATTCTCTTGGGTGCATTGAGTTTGCAAAAAAAAAAAACAAGTTTCCATCAATTTTTAGTGCTGTCAACTAGAAAATAAAAACAAAAACAAAGTGTCAGCATCAAACTAAGTTGAAGATCAAAATGCTAAGGCTGACTTTAAAAATGCTTTCTACCATATGAATGATTAATTTTATTAAAAAAAAAGAAAATCTTCTGCCCTGAGCACAAAAGAATGTAACCATTACTGGGCTATAAATACCCCAGGCTGAAATGGGGGGATAGAGAAGAAAAGGACAGTGAAACCCATGACATCTTTCAAAAGCCCTTTTCTTACAGGGTTCTAAATCAAAAACAGATTATTCACCGAAGGCTTTTTGATACCTTGAAGGGTTTCTTGGCTATTTCTTTGGAAGCTATCATTCACTAGTTCACACTGACGCAACATTAGCTGTCACTCAGAGATGAACTTAAAATTGCTGCCACATGGATGGAAAATCGGTACCAGGAAGAAAGTGCGTTTTGTAAACTCAGAAAACATATTTTCTTTAAAATGGAAAGGCTGACTATATGATAAATGCTTTTCGTATAATGGATAAAACCACTCTCTACTTGAAGAAGCATGCACAAGCCCTCTGAGACCTGCAGCTGCAGCTCTCAGATATTTTTCTTCAGATCACATGCAACATTTAACTTTACTGGATGCCTTCGTAGCATCTACATCTTGCATTTCTCTCCTTCATCTCCCCACTTCCTTTATTTTTCTGCTTCAAGAAAGAGCAATTAAAGTAACTTGTAAGTTAGAAAATAAGGCTTTGAATAGAGATTTAAAAGGAGCTAGGGGTTATTTGGCAGGCACTAGATAAATAACGTTTTTAAAAGTATATAAAGCATTTTATGGTTGATTCCATTTAATTCAACAAATGTTTGTTGAACATCAAACATATACATGGCTTTGTGCTAAGGATCATAAAGAATATGAAAAAGGAACAGACAAGAAATTGACCTTCAAGGGGCTTTAATGTAGAAGGCACATATTTTAAAGTGCAAAAGTGATTTTCAGTTTGTTGTTAATGCCTCAATAGATCTAAAAACAATTCAGACAGATCACTGTCAGGGGGAGGAGTGGGTGTTGTAAAAAATGAACAAATACTTCAATGGTTTTCAGAGAAAGCTGAATGGAGCTTTCTCTGATAAAACCACTATAGTAGTGGACCTCAAGTGGCAAAAAAGACATTCTAAGTTGAGAGAACAATCACAGGTGATGGACTCTGAGGCTACTGAAACTTCAAGACGAGTTGTAATATATGATAAATAAGAAGTTAGGGGAAAGATCTAAAAAGGGAAGTTTGGCATTAAATCCTAGATTTACATGCTTGGCTAGAAAATTTGGATTATAAGAAGCCTTTACAATATTGGAGCAGTGAATTTACATGATCAGATTTATAGCTTATGAAGATAAACAGACTGTCATATAAGGAATGACTGGAGGTAAAAGATACGGGCAAGGCCAATTTGAAGATTATTTGCAGTAGGGAATGTAAAAAGATAGGACTGAAGCATGCAGTGGGGATGGAGAGGAGGGGACATATTTGGAAATGCCTTTTGCGGGTATAATTGACATATCTTGGTTCCATAGGGAGATTGATTTGAGGATGATTCCAAAATGTTAAGGCTAGTTTCCTGCAAGGGAAGTAATTTCTAATAAATAATTAGGGAAGAAAGTAGTAATAACAGGCCCAGATTTTGACAGATTGAGATTGATGGCAACAAGAGGTTATGAATTAGTAGGTTGTTCACTCATTCAGCAAAATTCTGGGAGAGATTCCTATGTATCGTACCAGTACCAGGCATTAGGTATACGAAAAGGAATGGACACAAAGAAAAGTATTTTAGGTTACTTTATCAAACTATTTCACACAATAATCCCATTTATTGACTGTCATAATTATTCTAGCATATAGTTTAATTAATTAGACATTGAAAGCTTCTGTTTTCACCCAGTCTAGAATTTCAATAATTCTATAAAAATATTTGCTTTTGCCTCAAGTTCAAATAGTCACAGAAATGTAAACATTGAGGACAAAAGTTTGAAGTGATTGCTTTAGGTCTTCATAATCAATAAAATGCACAAGGAACTTTGGGTGTAAAAGAAAAGCTAATAATTCAGGCATGCATTTTTCAAAATTATGTAATAAGAATATATGGCTAATATGTTAGATCCTGGACTTCCCTAAACTTAAAATTTTGATGAACTAAAATTAAGGACAATGAAGAGAAAAACATATAGTGTTGATCTTCAGTAAATGGATTATATTTATATATTTGACTAAACATGGAACTTGCCTTACGGCCTTCATTGTGAACTTTCCCAGCATGATTTAATAAAACTGTGGTCTGTGAATATACAAACTAGTGTAAGAGTCATTACTTTCATTAAGAATATTACAGTGAATAAATTAACCCAAAACAATAAAACCTGAGCTGTTGATCTATGTTGTCATTTACATCTTGTAGACTCATTTTGGGTAGGGAAGAATAAATGTGTTACAGTGTATGTTTCATTAGCCCTTGCATTTCAACTGACTTTGAAAGCACAGAATAAGACTACAAAAGAATAAATATCATCCATAAACAAGGATATCATACAGGGTTGTGGCTTTTTTTTTTTAACAAGATGTTCTGTGCTATTACCCTTTAATAGTCCTGCTGAATATGAAAAAACCTAAAGAGGACTGCCGTAGTGCCATCACTGTATTCTGCAGCCATATTTTATCCTGCTTTATTACATCACACTGCATTCAAAGCTACATACATGATGATGTCTCATGGGAAATGCCAAAGATGCTGCAGGAAACCTGAAATGTGATATATTAGCATCTTTCAGCATTCTGTACCTGATGCTAAGGAGCTTGGCTTAGGCAATGCAAAATAAATACTCAGTATAAGTCACATAATAACAACACGTCATATCCACTGGATTTATAAGCCTGAGTATTTGACAGATACAGATATTTTAAAGATGTTTTCATTTAGCATCTTATTAGTATCCTGGTAGATACATACTAAAAGGACCAGCTTACTGCACTCTTGGGGGGAGAATAAAGCCAAAGAGATTTCCTTTGACAGCTGGCCATGTGTTGCTCTATTTACACTACATCCCTTGGGGGATAAGATTTCTTTTTACTACTGTCTAAATCAGTGTTATTTTTCAAAAGATGTATATCTCCTATACCAGACCAGAATGAAAATTCCAGATTTTAGTGTAGAAAATGCTGAATTAGAATCTCATTGGTGGTTCAACAAAGAGCTCTAGAGATCAAAGCAGCAAAAAACAAAATTAAAAAAAAATCTCCTTCTAACAAATATTAAGAAAAATTTTAAATGCTCCTTGAATATAGTAGTTACAAGAAAGGGCCTTTTAAGACACATTTGGGAATGGGCTGAATTAATACATGGTAGGCCCCACTTGTCATAGTTGATGATGCCTCCAGAACAGAAACTCTGTGCTAGTCTTCTAGAGTCATGTAATAAAGTACTAGCAGACGTTCAGGATAAGACTGATGAGCACAACCCTGAAAATCTCTCAGGTACCTGGAGTTTGTAATCCAGATTCAATTCAGGTACTTCAACCTCAAAGACCTCAGGGGCTAAAACAACTTAGGCCTGTCTCTCTGTAAAACACCTGTATACTTCACTTAGGCCCCTCACTTAACAAACTCTCCTCTTCCTTCAGCTCTCTGCTTTGGCACTTCCTCAGAGAAGTATATCTGGACCATTCTGCCTAAGGCAGCCCCCACTCCCAACTCATTTTCTTTTTTTTTTGCGGTACGTGGGCCTCTCACTGTTGTGGCCTCTCCCGTTGCGGAGCATAGGCTCCGGACGCGCAGGCTCAGCGGCCATGGCTCACGGACCTAGCCACTCCGTGGCATGTGGGATCTTCCCGGACTGGGGCACAAACCCGTGTCCCCTCCATCAGCAGGCGGACTCTCAACCATTGCGCCACCAGGGAAGCCCCCCAACTCATTTTCTTTTAATCACACTGCCTCATCTGCTTCTCTATAGTATCAAAATCTGCAGTCATTAGGTTTATGGATTTGTTTCCTTGCTTACTTGTTTATGACTCTGACACTAGACTGTTTTCTCCAAAGAGGGAGGGATCATGTCTGCATTTCATAACTCCACACCAGCATCTTGCACAGTGTACAGCATATGGTCAGGTTTAATCCATATTTTGTAAAGGAGTAAAAAAGGAAAGGTGGAAAAAAGGGAGAAGGAAGGAAGAAAAGAATGGAGAAACGAAGAGAGGGAGAGAGGGAGCAAAGGGGAGGAGAGGGGAGGGGAGGGGAGGGAAGGAGGGAGGGGGAGGGGAGGGGGAGGGAGGGAGGGGGAGGGGAGGGGGAGGGAGGGAGGGGGAGGGGAGGGGGAGGGAGGGAGGGGAGGGGAGGGAGGGAGGGTTTCCCCTCTAACCTTAAATATACCTGATATAAGGAAGTTGAGGATCATTCTTAAACATATTATACTGCCTTTATTAAATTAACTGGTTGTTAATATAGTGCTTGAGTATACCCTACCACAGGGCAACATAATAACAATAATAACAACTTACATTTCTGAAGTTATTATAAGCCTGAAACCATTCCACTATTCTAAGCTCACTGAATCTTTTATCTCATTTAATCTTTATAAAATCCTAGAAGATAACAATGAATTATTCTTATCTTTGTTTTACAGTGAGTAAACTGAGGCACAGAGAGATTAAGTAACTTGTTCAAGGACCCAGTTCAGTAAGAGACAAGACCTGGTTTTGAAGAGGGTTTCTGGTTCCAAGTAAGGCCTCTCAACATAGGCTCTGCAGGTCTCTTTAACAGGCAATCTACATATGATTCTGTAATTATAAGGCTTGTGGAATTGTTCCTGGAAATGGATATTGAATATACAACTGTGTTCAGTCAGTAGGCATTAGAATGTTTCTCTTTTGCCTATTCAGTAAGAATATAAAACAGCAACAGGGAGATACCAGAATTGAAAAATGTTTGAAAAGTTTTTAAAGGATATTCAAAATATTTTTTAAAACTTGGCCTTGAGTTTAGTCCTGAGATTATTTTTACTCTCCCAAAGTCCTCATTTTGTATTTGTTGGTTCACAAACTGGCCCCTGTACAAGGAGGGCAAGGAGAGACTGAAGAAAATGGCAGACCACTCTAGATTGGTAGGTGGCAGTTTTAACAAGCAAGGGAACTTACATATGAGGCTTGTCTTCGGCAGCTGCACCATGAGTAGATTTCCGTTCCACTTACCACTATCTTCAAAGTTTATATAGAGGCCTTAATCGGGTCCAATCACATGTTCAGTTAGGATGGTCTCAGCAATGCCTTGCTCTGTCAAGGCTGTGTCCTTAAAATGGGAACAGTGGATGGAATGTACATTCCAAGGACAGGGCCAGGAGAGAGGAGCCCCCAGTTCCCTGGGTTCAGCTTGCAGGTCAGCTGGCAGTCATGCCATCTCAACAACCTCCTCTAACAATACTGTGCTTATAGTTTCACAGAGCAATGAATGACTATCAGAAATCCTAAGAGGTTTCTGCACACTACTCAGGTCTTGATAACTTCCCCACCTTCTCCTACCCACCTCAAAGAAGGTTCTCCCCTTAGTATTGGTTGGTGAGTCCAATTACTAAAAGGTTTCCTATTTTGGTGTGGGGAGGATGAGGAAGGCAGATAGAGTGGATTTTGTTCTATGCTGCTCAAATATAAACCGATCATTGTTTTCAAGGCTATTACTAGAACTACTGTGCTAACAAAGATGGTAATAATAATAATAAGGGCTAAAATGTATTAAGTTTTTACTCTGTGCTTACCAGACACTCTGTTAATCATTTTAACAAGATTTTTCCAACAACTAATCCATGTAATATGTACTCCAGTTACCTCCATTTTACACAAGAAATGGTTTCAGAGTTATTTGGCCAAGGTCTCTATGTGAGTGGTGGATCTGAGATTAAAAATCCAGTCAGCCTGAGTTCAAACTCAAAGGTCTCATAGCCACCTGCAGTACTGCCTTTCCATGGACCAAAAAGCACCCTCCACCACTACCTCAAAGCACCTCCCTCCTCACATGAATATGGGCAATACACACACACACACACACACTCACACACACACACACACACACACACACACTTTCTCTTCCTCAGGTTTCTGCTTAGGTGTTGGGACTCATTGGCTCTACAGAACTGGAGAGGAACGACTCATGGGCACTCTCTAATGCTTAGGTTTGGTTTATCGTAGGAATACTCTAAAAAATACTTTGCTATTTCTGTACTAACATAATGAACTACAGAGTTCTTTTTCAGCATATTTTATGTACAACAGAGTCTCATGATATGTAGCATCATAAAACAAAAAGTTACTCCATATTCAAAATAGTTAAAGGTTGTGTGAAGTGTGAGTGGAGATGTGACTAAGAATAAAGACGGGAAACCCAGTAAAATTAACCCAGGTGTTTTTTTGAAAAGGTTAAACTTCTAAATGGAATTTAATAAACGCATTTCTATGATGATTAATGATGCTGAGCATTTTTCATGTGCCTATCTGTATGTATTCTTTGGAAGAAATGTCTATTCTGCTCTTCTGCTCATTTTTTAATCAGGTTCTTTGTGTTTTGATTTTGAGTTATATGAGCTGCTTATATATTTTGCATACTAACCCCTTCTAGGTCATATCATTTTGCAAATATTTTCTCCCTCTTGGTAGGCTGTCTTTTCATTTTGTTGATGGTTTCCTTTGCTGTGCAAAACCTTGTAATTAGATCCCATTTGTTTATTTTTGTTTTGGTTTCCTTTGCCTTAGGAAAGGGATCCAAACAAATATTGTGATAATTTATGCCAAAGAGTATTATGTCTATGTTCTCTTCCAGGAGTTTTATGGTTTCCAGTCTTAGTTTTAGATCTTTAATCCATTTTGTGTTTATTTTTTATATGTTGTAAGAAAATGTTCTAATTTCATTCTTTTACATGTAGCTGTCCAGTTTTCCCAGCACCGCTTATTGAAGAGACTGTCCTTTCTCGATGGTATATTCTTGCCTCCTTTGCTGTAGATTAATTGACCGTAAGTAGGTAGGTTTATTTCTGGGCTTTCTACTCTGTCCCACTAACCTATATGTCTCTTCCTGTGCCAGTACCGTACGGTTTTGATTACTGTAATTTCGTAGTATAGTCTTAAATCAAGGAGCATGATACCTCCAGCTATGTTCTTTTTTCTCAAGATTGTTTCAGCCAATTAAAAGTTCTTATTTTTACATTGCTATGTATTTGTGTGAAGTACTGTCATTATTCAGCAGAATTTTAAAATTAATTAGTAGGTCTCCTGAAACTTAGCACCAAGTGTCCTACTTACAAGGTCTACGCTCCCATGCAAGTTGTAATGCCTTTTCTTTTCAAGATAAAATCGAAGGAACCTAAATGTCCATCAACAGAGGGATGGATAAAGAAGATGTGGTAAATAAATACAATGGAATATTACTCAGCCATAAAAAATGAAATAATGCCATTTACAGCAACATGGATGGACCTAGAAACTGTCATACTGAGTGAAGTGAGTCAGACAGAGAAAGACAAATATCATATGATATTGCTTATATGTGGAATCTTTAAAAAAATGGTACAAATGAACTTACCTACAAAACAGAAAGAGAGTTACAGATGCAGAAAACAAACTTATGGTTACCAGGGTGTAAGGGGTGGGGATGGATAAATTGGAAGACTGGGATTGACATCTACACACTACTGTATATAAAATAGAAAATTAATAAGGACCTACTGTATAGCACAGGGAACTCTACTCAATACTCTTTAATGGCCTATATGGGAAAAGAATCTAAAATAGAGTGGATATATATATATGCATAACTGATTCACTTTGCTGTACACCTGAAACTAACACATTGTAAATCAACTATACTCCAAGAAAAATTTAAAAATAGCCCATCATATTTTAATTTCTAAAATCAAACCATGTTGTATACATTCTGCTGGCATATGAGGTAGAATTGCCACTGAACAAAAAATCTCACTCTTAGACATAACCTGATATATATTGATACATGTGTTTAATCAAAGAGGAAAAACAGGAAGCTATTCCCAGAAACTGTATGGTAGCTATAGCATGACTACTGCATCCCATAAAAATAGTTCTTACATTTTCAGTTTCTTTTCTGAAGAGTGAAGAAGCAGGCTCAAGCTTTTGATAACCACCACAGCAAAAGATTGAAAGCATTCTCTCTGTAACCCAGGTCAGGTATGTTTGGAAGGGTAGAGAAGAGGTGAAGTAGAATTCAGCTTCTCATGACCCCATATTCTTCTCCCATAGTACTTCCTCCAGGAAACTGTGACTTATGAAATTGAAGGGCAAATGGCATCAACTTTGTGCACATTCAGAGTCCTCATGCCCATGGCAAACTGTGCTTGAATTGAGGTCCTACTGTGTCCCTATTGTGAGCAGAGCAGAGGAATAACAAGTGACAGGACATGGGTCCCCATGGACAAGAGGAATAGTTAAAAGTAAGTTTGTTTGCCTCTGTCTCCACTGAGCATAGTCTATTCAGTGAAAGCCCAAAGTATTAAATGGAAATTTCATTTTTATGTAACAGAAGCTTTAGATATATTAAAAAAGAAAAAAATGTTCTTCAAAGGCTCCCTTTCTTTGAAATAGACAAAAAGGAAAGGTGAAATTCATCTGAGAACTGTTCAAAGTCGTCATAATCTCAGTAAAAGGGGAAAAAAATGAAAGTAAGTTCAAAACCACCTTTGTTTCTTCAGAAATATTTTACAAATAAAATCAGGGAATATTTGCTTAGAGCAATAAAGCCAGCCTCAGCAGAGAATGAAAGTGATACACATGGATGTTTACAGAAAAGTGTTCTTCATTTGAAGTAAATTTACTTTACAGAACACTGAATTTACACGATTACGGTGAATAACTATTAAATTTCAGGAAACAGGCAGCCATGAATGCAAGAACCTTCTACCTAAAATACATTATAAGGCATATTCCTGAAATATCTAAGAAAATGTGACTTTATTTAGTACAATGATGTAATAATCCATGGATGATCGAGAAAAGCACACTTCTAAAATACTGAGAGTATCATGAGCCAGAGGAACGAATTGGCTCATCAACTTTCCTAATTAATTTGTGGTCATTTGTGGTCATTTGGCATACTGGTGCCAATTTTTTTTTTTTTTTCTTTTTTTCTTTTTGCGGTATGCGGGCCTCTCACTGTTGTGGCCTCTCCCGTTGCGGAGCACAGGCTCCGGATGCGCAGGCCCAGCGGCCATGGCTCACGGGCCCAGCCGCTCCGCGGCATATGGGATCCTCCCAGACCGGGGCACGAACCCGTATCCCCTGCATCGGCAGGCGGACTCTCAACCACTGCGCCACCAGGGAGGCCCCTGGTGCCAATTTTATGTTGTAATACAAAAAGATAAAAGAATTTCACCAATTTTGTTAAAACATTTTTAAACTGATACGAAGGGATTCTTGCATCCTCAAGAAGTATCTTCTTGACTCAAATCACAAAGGAATAAACTTACTGAAAGCTAATAATGCTTGGGTCGGGTGAAGGGTGCTTCAAAGACGTTTGATCACTAGACTTAAGGTAGGAGAAGTCACGTATGTTTTTAGAGTGGAGGATGGAATTGGCCATACTCTGCTCAAGTTTCCAAAGGGGGAAAATGATCTCATCCAACCCAAATAGTTGATGAAGGAACTCCTCTCGGGCTTGGGCATGGGAAAGGAGACTAGAATGCAGGAGGCTATTCTAAATTACAACTCTATCATCTTTGGCTAAAACAGTGTCTGACAATTAGATGAAGTGGTGTAAGCAGCATTTACTTATAAGAGAAGAACCTGTGTTTGGAATCTTGTTCTGCACTATTAAGCTGAGTAATTCCAAGAAAGTTATAACATCTTGAAGCCACTGTTTTCTCCTCTGTGAAATGAGGGTTGTAACATCTACCTCTCAGAGTTCTTTTGAATAGTAATTAGTACTTAGTACTACTTACTGGAAAGTAAGAAATTGAACAAAATATGCATTAATAGGGCCTCCCTGGTGGCGCAGTGGTTGAGAGTCCGCCTGCCGATGCAGGGGATACGGGTTCGTGCCCCGGTCTGGGAGGATCCCATATGCCGCGGAGCGGCTGGGCCCGTGAGCCATGGCCGCTGGGCCTGCGCATCCGGAGCCTGTGCTCCGCAACGGGAGAGGCCACAACAGTGAGAGGCCCGCGTACCGCAAAAAAAAAAAAAAAATATGCATTAATACTATATATATATACATACATATGGAAATACACACATATACATATATACATGTGTATATAATATTTATGAGCACAAATATTTTAGCTATCTGGTATTCAGTGTATTCAAAGGATAAATACTATGTACATGGGTAGAAAATTACTTTAGTGTTAAATATTGCAGGGAATATAGAAGTATACCTGAAATACCATATGCTCCTTTCTTCAAAGAATTTATGTGTATATTATTTTTTATTTGCTAACTTAACCCAAATAAAAATTCTAGGTACTGGTTTTACCATCCTTTTTTTTTTTTTTTTTTGCGGTACGCAGGCCTCTCACTGCTGTGGCCTCTCCCATTGCAGAGCACAGGCTCCGGACGTGCAGGCTCAGCGGCCATGGCTCATGGGCCCAGCCGCTCCGCGGCATGTGGGATCTTCCCGGACCGGGGCATGAACCCGTGTCCCCTGCATCGGCAGGTGGACTCTCAACCACTGCGCCACCAGGGAAGCCCCTACCATCCCTTTTTTATAAAGGAGAAAACAAAGCACTGAGTAGTATAAAAGTAGTAACAGTAGCAGTAGTAGTAGTAGTAGCTGTTGTAGTCCAGTAAACAAAATGTGATGTTACATAAAATTTGTGATCATGAAAACAGGAGCTATTACAAGGAAGAAATGGGCTTATCTAATGGATGGTTTGAGTGAAAAATTAAAGAAGCTTAAAAAAATGATATTTTTGCATAGGGAATAAGGATTGGGCTTGAGCCTAATGGATCACAAGCTTAAAAAGGGCTATTTTGAGATATATCTGGGTTAAGATACAGTGGAATTGGGTATTAGTATCTTGACATCAACAGTCAAGCATGTGTAGTTTTGTTATTATTGTTTATTAGTGACACTATCATTTAAGGTTTTTTAAAGTGGCATGAGACATTTGGTACAAAATCTGACCCCAAAAAATCAATAGATAAAAGTAGAGAGAGCCTGGAATTGTGGGGAGCCATGAGGAGGAGTTTTCAACTGTTTATATTCTTTCCAAAGTGGGAGCAATTTTTTTGTTTTTTTGGTTTTTTTTGGTGGAGAGGAAGAGAAAGCTGATTCTTTAGTGGTATATAGATAGGAATTCAAAGTTTTAAAGGATGTTTGAAGACAATACTTTAAAATATTTCAACTTTTGAAAGCACTTTCACACACATTATCAATAAACTCTCAAATAACATAAAAGGTGGAACAAGACAGCTATTTCTTTCATTGCCAGGTATGAAAACTAAAGAACATAAGAACCACAGAATTTGCTCAGTCACAAATGTAGCAAGTGACAGACACCAAAGTGCAACCCATATTGCCTATCTCCTAGTTAATTACTTTTACCCCACTGTATCACACAATCTCTCAGATATGTGTGTCACTGTTCCCTTTCCCATATCAGGTAATTTTCTAACTTGCAGTATACTTTCTCTGAGGGGGCTTTTGGAAATTATAGAAATAATAATCATAGAATATTTAAGACTCATGAAAAGTAGAAATGTGCTTTATAAATATTAAATGGTAGGTGACTAGGAGTATAAAATAATTTTGCTCTAAGCTGCTAACAATGATTAAACATACTTTTTTAAGAGCTGCTCTTTTGAAATTCTACTTATTTTTAAATCCAGTACTTGGCAATGCCCTCCTTTAATGTTGCCTTTTTTAATGCTTGCTTCCTCCTACCCATAAAGTCTGTTAGATTTTATTAACATAAATAAATGTAGGCGATATTATGCTTTAAAAAAAAAAGATGGTGTTAATTGGGGACCACAGAAAAGAAAAACAGTGAGAATGAATGTCACGAGGATATTTTAAATCCAAGAGAAGAACTGGCTTCGCTGATTGTTGAGAATAGTCTGTCCATAAGGAAGAGTGATTCCTAATGAGGATGGATGTACCACCTAAGTGTATACGAAACAGCAGCAGCAAGGAAGAAATTGTGATGCATGTAGGGAGCCTTTTCTTTAAACCATGCCTGTTATAAGGCTACATTTGAAGCCAGTAGAAAGCATTCTCCTATGTATTGTACAATAAGTAAAATGGCATGATGGAAACAAATATCATCAAGCTCTAAGAGCCTAGAAATTGTGAGTTCTTTGTTTTCCAAACAAGAGAATTTTCCACTATCCAAAAGTCTGACAGGCAGACACTGAATTCTTTACTCAGCTGAGAATTTGTTTTAGTTTCATAATAAAGATGAATTGATACAGGATGAAAAGATTATTTTGTAGGGGGATAAAACACATTTATGGGGCTGGGTATATTAATAACTAATGATTTTTGTCCCAATTTTACTGAAAACAATTGAGGCAGATAAAACAATAAATGTAAGAAAAGCATGATCTCTACCTGATAGATGCCTATAAATAATTATGTATATTTATTTGTTTTTACTTTCCAGTAATTTCAAAGAAACTTTAAATATATATATATATATATATATATATATATATATGAAATATTCATTCTCAAAATTGCACTCAAAATTTGCAGAGAAAAAAATTACAGTATACAAGTTTTTTTGTCTGTCATCCTACTATGCAAGGATAAGAAGTGCTATTTCATTTCCAAATAACAGTAATACCACCTTATGGTTATATGGCACATTTTGTCTGAGAGTGTAAAAGGTCAACTCAATGCAAGGTATAACAGGATTTTATCATTAAAATTAATGACATTTCTGGTGGTGAAAATTCAAAAGTGATAAATAGCATCTGATTTTTGCTATGATGGCACAATGCAGACACTGAGAAAAAGTTTAAAATTTGTGACTTTGTATTTTCAGATATATAAAGAGATAAGGAGAATCATCTGGAAACTTCTACAAATTTTACATAAATTTTTTCAGGAGTCCAGTTTGAATCCTAAAGGTTAAAAATATGTCATACATAAAAGGTTCATTTCAATTTGAAGTACTCATTTGAGACCATTTAAAATCTTTTCTTGGATTTGGAAATCTGTGAGATGGATACATTTCTAGGAATATCAAAGATGAAAATACTGTAGTATAATCTGAAATTCTGACACATCTCATCTGTCATAACATATTTCATATATATTTTAATATATTCTCAATACATTGGTGACAGCAGTAAACTCAAAATTATACTTTGGTCCCAAATTGGTGCAGCCACTATGGAGAACAGTATGGAGGGTCCTTAAAATAATACTAGAGTTACCATATGATCCAGCAATCCCACTCCTGGGCATATATCCGGAGGAAACTATAATTCAAAAAGATAAATGCACCCCAGTGTTCACTGCTGCACTATTTACAATAGCCAAGACATGGAAGCAACCTAAATGTCCATTGACATATGAACCAATAAAGAAGATGTGGTATAGATATGCAGTGGAATATTACTCAGCCATAAAAAGGATGAAATAATGCCATTAACAGCAACATGGATGGACCTAGATATTATCATACTAAGTAAGCCAGAGAGAGGAAGACAAATATCATATAATATCGCTTATATGTGGAATCTAAAAAAAATGATACAAATGAACTTATTCATAAAACAGAAATAGACGAACAGACATAGAAAACAAATTTATGGTTACCAAAGGGGAACGTGGGGGGAGGAATAAATACGGAGTTTGGGATGAAAATATACACAATAATATATATAAAATAGATAAACAATAAGGACCTACTATATAGCACAGGGAACTATGCTCAATATCTTGTAATAATTTATAAGGGAAAAGAGTCTGGAAAAGAATATATACATATACATATACATACATATATATATATATATATATATATATATATATATATATAACTGAATCAGTTTTGTACACTTGAAACTAACACAACATTGTAAATCAACTATACTTCAATTTAAAAAAATTATACTTCGGTCTCAATCAATGGATTATCTGTGGTCAGTAGTTCCCTGATTATTTTATCCATTGTTATTCTCCAGAAAAAGACGTGGTGATATATTGTTAGTGAAGAAGATGAAAGATAAATGATAATGTTATATGTGCTTCCTGTAGTTGTCACTTATTAGTGATCCTTAGCATTGATTACACTATAATTTCAGATGACATTTTAAAATATATATATTCTCAAAAGGTATATTATATAACCACCACCTCTTAGAATTTCAGGGGAATAATGGACCCTAAGAATCATCTAATCTTTTGCCTAATTTTATAGCTAAGGAAACTGGAGTGCATAGAAATTAAAGTGACTTTGTCTTAGGTTTTGCAATATAAGTTGCTAGCAGAGCTAGTTCAAAAATTTAGGCCTACTGATTCACTTTACTTACATTATTCTATTGATTTAAGAGTAAATTAAGACAGTAATTTATTTATTTGTGTACATTAAACAGATGTAAGTCTCAGAGAGTAATGAAATTTTTAGCATAGAGCTGTTTTAATAATTTCTTACATGATTGATTTAATTAAATCAGTACTAACATTGCAACTAAAGTCACTGTGACCTGAATAAAATGTGACTAACCTTCAGTGAGTAATATGTACCCACTCATTCATTAAGTCACTATATAGTGTGTTTCTACTAAGTGCCAGGCAGTGTTTGAGGCATTCAGAGTATGGGGTAAACAGAAATAAACCAGTTTTTATGCAAGTAATTTTTTTTTTTAATGAAGACACGGCATAAAATAAGTATGCTAGTTCATGATAAGCACTTTGGAGAAAAAAAAAAGAAAATACGGTGTAAGCAAGCCTAAGGCAAGATGGAGTTTCATTTGAATAGGGTGTACAGAAAGGCCTCAATTTAGAAGCTAAACTTTGATTGGTGAGTGCAAAACCCATGAGGAAGAACATTAACGGCAGCAGGAATACCAAACGTGCTGATCCTTCCTTAATAGGAAGCGTGGCTGGTGTGCTCAAGAAACAATGAAAGGTCTAGAGCAGTGGTATATGGGAGCAGGTTACTAGTAGAGGAGATCAGAGAAGGGAGGTAAGCTAGCCATGGATTGGGGAAGATTATTAGGGTCCTGAGGCCATGGAGATGTCTTGGACTTTTAGATTTAAAGTCGTCAAAGAGCTTTGAGCAGAGAAATGATCTGATCTTTCTTACATTAACAAGATCACTCTGGTTGCTGTGTAGGAGATAGACTTTAGTGGAACAAGAGTAGAAGCAGCAGGAAGAACAATAGGAAGCTACCGCAACAAAGCAGACAAGAAATGATGTTGGCACCGAAGATTATTACACCACAACTAAGTACTCTGGGAAATCCATTTCCTATAGTGTAACAGATCAGTCAGGAAACAGGTGGATCATTCAAATGTTATTTGAGGAGATTTTAATAAAGAGTATTTCCAAGGGTGGACCAAGGTCATTAATAAATAGTGTAATACACTGAGGCTAGTTATAACAGGGAAAAAGTACTACCCTCTAGGTCTAATGGGAGGAAGCAATGGGAGCAAGCTAGTACTGGAACCTAAAGAGCATAGCTATACGGAGAAGGCTTCTCAATGGAAGTAACAGCCAAAAGGGACACTGGTCACAAACTGGCAGAGAGACATCCAGGGGATTAATACCCCTGTATCAGTCTCCTCTCTCCTTTGATCTCCTATTGGTACAGCCTGTTGACCAAACCCAAGGAGAAACCAGAGGGTAAGGAAATGCTTTGATGAGCCCCCCACAGGTTAGACTTTTGAGAATGGAACAAGGTGAAGAGTAAACTGGAAGCATAAACAGAAGATTGTCCTAACTCACGCCAAGTACACTCACACACTAAACTGTTAAGAACTTACTATATCTTGTTTAAACACATACATGCAGAAATTTGAAATATATATATTCCAGGTAATAATTCATGAACACAACTAATTCATTAAAGTCATTAATGTGTTCTTACTCTTGGGCAATGATGTATAAAGTTTAAATATTATGGCTTTTTAATGAAATTATTCTATTCAGGATATCAGTGAAAAAATGATGTATGTGTGCTCATCTCTGTACTATCAAATCAGACATTCAGGAATTATTATTAGGAGTTACTGAACATGTGTCAGGCATTTGAGAGATTTTCCAGAATATAAAAACATTGAATTCACTCAAAGTTCTACTTATTTTCTTAACCAGTTTCTCTTCTCTCTCTCTTGACCCTTATAGTACCTGCAGTCTGAACAGATATTTCAGATGCCAGAAAACCATCTCATTTTTCAAGATTAGGTAATATCCCAAGGTGTTTCCTACTTTCAGATTAATTCATAGTAAAATTAGTACCTCTTGGACCAGTAGAGTTCTTAACGAGAAAATAACAGTACAATAAAAATAGGGCTTCCCTGGTGGCGCAGTGGTTGGGAGTCCGCCTGCCGATGCAGGGGACACGGGTCCATGCCCTAGTCAGGGAAGATCCCACATGCCGCAGAGCGGCTGGGCCTGTGAGCCATGGCCGCTGAGCCTGCGCGTCCGGAGCCTGTGCTCCACAACGGGAGAGGCCACAACAGTGAGAGGCCCAAGTACCGCAAAAATAAATAAATAAATAAATAAATAAATAAATAAATAAATAAATATTATGTTTTATGTTTTTTAATTTTCAAAGTATTTCTGCATATAAGAACTCAGCTGGTAAGGAAAACATGAATAGTAAAAAATACAAACTTGGCCGAGGAGGTGGAATTTTGGGGTTTTATGAAAAATATATGTTGTCAGCAGTCACAAAGATAACAAGCAAAAACAAGAGTCTAATACAAGTTCAAATTATTTCAGTTACTCAGAAATCATCTCCTGTCCCTACAATTCAGTGAAGATTACAGTGTAAAGTTTCATGGCAGGCAATTTTCCCTGCCCTCTCACTCGAATATTCAGATGCTCTTCTGCTGTGGTTTGTAGGACTATTTCCAGTTATTAAGCAATTAAACTGAACCAGGTAAAGAGGAATGGAGAACCCATTTCACTGATAACTCACTGGAAGGTGTTATCTTTCTTCCATTTCCTGTTTTTAGTCAACAAGCCATCTCCAACCTATATCACAAGAAATATTTGATACTTGTTTTTGCTTCTATAAGAAAATATATTCCAGGTTCTACTATAATGCATGTTCATTACTTTCTTTGATAGTCCACAAAATTCTATTTATTTGAATTATAGCATTACAAGAATTATAATTGCTTATTTTGCCCTGGGAAAATATATTATCACTTCCAAGAGGGGAGTCAGCAAACTGATATGTAGTTTGGGCTGGTGGAGTGGAAAGAATATGTGCTTTAAAATCAGAGATTTATTTTATTTTACAAACACTTATATATTGCTCACCATGGGATTCTAAACACTTTATAAACGTTAACTTATAACAACCCTATGAAGAAGACTTCATCCCCCAAGGATCATCATTCTCAATCAAATTTCATGAATAAGGATACTGAGGCTCAAGTGGTTAAACAATTGACCAAAAGTCACATAGCTTATAAGTGGTAGAATGAGGATTTTAAATCAATCAGTCTCTATTCCCAATATGGGGGAAACACATTCTACCCCAGTAAATTGTAAGGATTCAATGAGATGTTTAAGGGCTACCTCCTCTCACTACGTTCTGCTTCCTTCCCTAGACAATGAAATATGCTCAGTATTCTTCCTTAAAACAAATGATTTAACAAACAAAAAACAACATTGTCTTACTCCACTTTCTTCTCTAAGATTACCTGATTTCTCTCCTATTCATTGTCAAATTTATTGAAAGGACTACAGCTGATGCCTCTATTTCCTCATCCACCCTTTACTCTCTCACTTACCAGCTCCTCCACTCTGTCTTTGAGTCTTCTCCTCTTCACAAAATCTGTTTCTATTAGGGTCACTAATGACTTTCAAATTGCAAGTTCAATGGAGATTTTTAATCATTAGTTGGTCACAGTCAACACATTTGATCACTCCTTATTCAGATTACTCTTTTCTTTTGGTGCCCTTGATTCAAAATTCAGTCCCGTCCTATGCTTCAATTTTCTCATACTACATACTCTGCTGACATGATAATATCCACTACTCTGACTTCAGTTTCCTTGTATGTAGGTTCTTGTGAAATACCCTGGGTTCCAGTGTAGTATCTCTTGCCTTAATGCCCAGCTGCCATCAGCTGCTGACATCTATAGCAAATAAAACCTATGATTTGTTTCCTGATTTATCAGGCTAATAGCGCTCTTACCTAGTCTGACTAGGGAGACTACTATTTTGCCATGTGATAAATTCAGTGGTCTTCAGATACCCACCTGGGCACCCTCTCTTCAGTCTCACAGCATTGTGGATACTGCAGAGGCATAACTGTTCCCTTTCCTCCCCATTTTCTGGGACTATTTTACCCAACTGGATAGACTTTGTTGTGGGGTGCTAAGCCAGATCACATCCCAGATATCTGCTTCCTCCTTCTCCAGGCTTAAAGGAAAACTAGAAAGTCCTGCAGAAAATTGCAAGTATGCCTTTGCCCTTTTTCAACTGGTCATGTTACTGCCTAACATACCACCTGGGTGGCGACATGTTACACTGGCATTCCCTCTAAGGGAAACTTGATTTTTTTTCTAATATGTAGGTAAGAAAGTGAGAAACGAACACTCTTGCTCAGAACTCCTGAAAAATTATCTGGTTGTTTCTGTTGTTGGAATTATGATGTTGTGGACTGAACAAGAGAGGAGGGGAGGAGTAAAAGGATTGTTTTATCCTCCACTTTCTGTCTTTGCAGAGCCGGCTCCCCTCTGGCAATGGGAATAGCTACTTTCATTTTTCTAATACATTCCTGAACTTACAAATTGTTCTTCCCTTTCCTGTGGCTAAGATATAGATATAGCTGATACAGATTTGTGACAAATACAAGTTCTATAGGTCCTTTAGGGCCTGTTGATGGATAAAAGAAGGTTAAATGAGATCGAGAATTAAACATGTTTCTAACTCTGGGGAAGTGTTCCATGGGGTAATATGGGCCAGTATACTGACCAGCATCAGCTGGTCACTCTGACCCTGTCCACTTGGCCCACCAGACTCTAGAGGAAAAACTGAAAGGAAACACTGCTAGTGCTCTCTATGACACAAAAGGATAACCAAGTAGAGGTTTTATGCATAAATTCACTAAATCTACAAAGACAATTTTAATGACTTCTATTTCAGAAGTTGGAGATATGACATGATATGATTTCTGATTATGCCTTTCTGTGGGATTCTGGAACCTGTGGTAAAGATCACTGAAAGTTTGAAAACGGCATCTCTAAAATAAAATTGAGTAGCCTATGGTCATGTTTATTTGCCAAAGGCATGGTTGATGATATAAAAATATGATCTATCTCAGCTGGCTAGGCAGCATCTTAATAAATGCACTGACTCATGCTGTGATTTCAGTCACCTGAGATGAGTTTTTTGGATTAAACCCTTTTCCCCCTGATTCCAACTTATTTTTTGTCTTATCTTTACTACCTTCAGCAAATTTATGTAGACAGCCTGTGCAAATGGTGGAAGGAGGATAAAGAAACCTCTTTTGCTTTGTAAATTTGCATTTTGATTTGTGTGATATTAAAATTGTTCAGAGGTGGTTAAAATAGGGAAACATTTACCCAGAGGTAAGAACCTGAGTGAAAATGAGAAACAGCTGGGGGTATCCAGCTAAATGGGTTTCTTATAAATATCCATTGGAATTATCTGTGGCAAAAGAAGACAAAGATTTAGAAGTGTGATATACCAAAGGGCTCTAGAAATTGCTTAAAACAGACCTTTTCATGCTAAAAGTAGAAAATAGGGAAGTTAAGAAGGCAATTATCACCTGTAATCTAAATATCAATTGCCTACACACGTGGTAACTAATGGACTCAAACTATGAAAGTGAACTAAAGCTTCTGCAAGGAGTGAAAATGGCATATCACTCATTTATTCAAAAATTATTTATTAAGAATCTGATATGTGACAGACACTGGGGTTTCAGTGACAAACTATAAATTGGTGAGACACAAAATAAGCAATGAAATACATGGATAAGCAAAATACCCAAAGGTTATAGTAGGTTCTGTAGGAGAAGTAAGCAGATGTTTTGACAGAATAAAGTTCAAAGTGGGGAATCTATTCCAGATAGGATGGTCAAGAAACACCTCTCAGGGTGTGACATTTCATCTGAGATCTAAAGAATAAGAAGAGCCATGGAAAAGTGGTCCAGATAGAGGTGAGAGTGGATATAAGGATCTAAGGCTAGAAAGGCTCCATGTCTTCAAAGAAGACAAAGAACAACGCAACTGAAGAAAAAGCTAGGGGGAGTACAATGGGTAAAAACCCAGACAACAGTTAAAGCATGCAGTATCTTATAGATCACGATAAGGAGTTTCAATCTTATTTGAGCACAACAGAAAACCATTAAGAGGTTTTAAGTAGGAAAGTGATGTGATCTGAATGGTTCTTCAAAAATATTTGTTTTGTGGAGAACTTAGAAGGAAGAAATGAGAAAGTCCCCAGACTAATTAGAATACTAACAGTAATACAGGTTAGAGATGATGAGGGCTTGGACTAGAGAGGGGCAGGGGAGGCAAAGAAGAGTGGATTGAATAGACATGTATTTCGGAGGTAGAACTAAGACTTGAAACTGAGCAAAAACAGTTTATAGAGAAAGGTGAATTAAGGATGATTCTTGGCTTGAGCAAGTGGTGGTTCCATTGTAAAAACAGACGACAGCTTGTGGATAGAGAGGGTAATCAGATGATCTGGGTTTTTTGTTGTTTTTTCAACAGAGGCTTTTATCGCATCTTTAAAATGTCACAAGAAGGTCTTAGGAGTCATCGGGCATCTTATTGTTTCCATAGCTAGACAACTCTTAGACTTTATTCATCAGCCTGCTGGACTTTTCCTTTTTCAGAAACATAGACACCATCTCCAAATTTTCTGATATTCTCATTTATAACTGTTCTGGCTTGCTGAGTCAAAATAGCTAAATTTGATACATGTTTAGTGCCGTTTCCTTCAAGAATTAACTCATCATTCTGGACTCAAGATAGTGAACAAAGAATACCTTGTCTCATGCAAACCCTGCAGATGTAGTTTTCAACCAAGAAATTTCTAATTTCAACAAGAGACCCATTCTACATAATGAGGTTGATGGGCAAGTGGCACAAATCTCATCTTGTAACAGGAGCCCAGTGTGACACCCTTGATCATGTTCTATGGATGACTATAGATAGTGTGAACAGTAACCACTTCCTTTCTATTTCCCTACTATTTGTCAATGCTGGGGTCTCTTCACTCCAAAGAGACTGAATTCTACATCGATGTGCCTGAAGTTCCTCCACAGAGTTCCTCTGGGGTCCTTGAAAATAACTGTGTGTCCTTTCAGAGTGATGTCAACATTTTCTGGAATGTCAACAGTCTGATGAGAATTATCTTTGTTCTCACAGTAGAGGTAGCAAAAATCGTAAGTGATCTGTTTTGAATGTATTATGTTTGAATTACCTAGGGGAGATGTCAGGAAGACAGCTGAATATATGTGACTGAAGCTTATAGAAGAGATCTGGACAAAAGATACAAATTTGGGAGTCATAAGCATGGAGGTAAATATTATTTATGGTCATAGGACTAGGTAAGATCATCTAAGTGCCATTTGTTACAATGAATAACATGTGTGCAGAAAACCTGAAAGTCTTTTGAGAATAAAATCTGAAACTTAAAACTATTTTTGCTAAAGAAATCATCACAGAGGAGTGACCCACACTAAATTTGGGTTTTGTTTCTTGATTCACCTATGTCTAAATTTATTCTGTTTAGTTGTACAGGCTTTTTGCATTCAAAGAAACTCCTGTAATTCTATCATTTTATATACTATTTTCAAAGAATAAATTAGCACGTTAAAGATGTTGGTGATTTACATGAAGACTTCGTCAGAATAGTTAAATCTACAAAAGACAAAGAGCTGGCTGATGAAAGTGTTGACAAAGGTAAGGGTTATGTGTTAAATGACAGAAATAGCTTTCACAAAAATGCAGTTCGGAGTGATGACTTGGAATGTTAGAAATAAATGATATTAGTTACATTAAAAGTTATATATTTCTGTTGAAACAATTATTCAAGTAGCAGATTGGAGATACATATCTATGTAATAGTTTATTTTTTTTAATTTGGAGGTTAAAATAAAATAAAGGCTAAACTTCAATTAACCATGTGAGGTAGGTGCTTAAAATAAAATGTAAATTTAAGCTGTGTGGTAATCAGTTAAAATCAGATTGAAGTGTAATCCATGCCATCACTTCCCAGCAATGTGTCTTTGGAGTCTTACTATCTATGCCACTTGTCAAATTCTCATAATAACAGTCTAGAACATAAAGAGCTCTCCTCAAACGTTGTTTGAAGGGATTTTTCCATGTTACTAAGCATATTACAAAATTATTTTAATAGTTGCACAAAGGTCCATTTACTGAAAGTTCTAAGCCATCATTTATCTATTATCCTTTTGTTGGATGTTTAGAATATTTTTCCTTTTACATTATTATCATAACTTTTTATTTGTTTTGAATTTCAGCCCTTGGTATTCTGCAGAAGCTCTGCTATATACACCCCCCCACCCAAGTCTATTCACTTGACCCTCTCTTACAGGATGTTTAGATAGCCTCTACTCCTTCACTCTCCTCTCATACCTCCAAGACTTCTCTATTTTTCCCCTCAGCTTGTTGACCTTGCTTCCTATGCTAAAAAAAAAGAAAAGAAAAGAGAAAAAGAAGCAAACAGAAGAAAACATTCCAAGCTGCTATAATCAAGTCACCTATTTGTATCTGTGCCTATACATTCTGTCTTCCCTTCTGTTACTTTGAATGAACAGCCTGTGTTTTCACTGAAGGACATTTCTTCCACTTGTACACCTGCTCAAACACATTGCTCCAGGAATTTCTGTCTTGGACATTATAACTTTCCCTCTTGACTAAATTATTCCAAGAGCATACAAGCATTCTGCTATTTCTCCCATCTTAAAAAAAACAAAATCAGAAAAAAAATTCTCCATACCACATCCTTTTTCCACCTTATCTGCTCTCCTTTAGAGGAAAACGTCTAGAAGTTTTCTTTATAAGCTGTCTTCAGTTCCTTTCTTTCCATTCTCTTGAATCCTGTCCAATTAGCATTTCACCCCATATGCCATCAAAACTTCCCTCAAGGTTATCACTACCTCCATATTTTAAGCCAATAATAAATGCTCCATCCTCATCTTATCTAAAAGACCAGCAGTACTAATAAGGCTGAGGATGGTCTCCTTAATATACTCTCTTCACTCAGCATCCAGGTTTTCATGTGCTCTTCTTTCTCTCCCAATTTTTATAGCTGCTCCTTCTCATTCAGTTTTGCTGAGTTTACAGTAACTCATGACCTCCAAACACTGGAAAAGCTCGAGCCTCAGTTCTACTCTTAAAACCTCTTGATTTTATACCATCACTGCCCTGTGATCTCATCCATGAATTTTTTATGCTGAAAACTTTCAAATTTATATCACCAGCTCAGACCCCTCTGAACTCTACACTTAGATGTACAACTTTCTAGTAAGATATACCTGTTGGATGTAAGAATTTCAAAGACTAAACTCATGATCCGTACCTCCAAACCTGCCCTTCTCACAATCTTTCTAAAATCAATAAAATCAATCTTCTTAAAATCAATCAGTATATCAATACTCTGGTCTTTCCCATTTCTCAGGCCAAAAAAAAAAAAAGTCATTCAGGATTTGATTATTATTTTTGCCTCTTATACTTTTCCTCTGTCAGCACATTCTTTCCTTTCTACCTTCAAAATGTGGGCAGTGTCTGAACATTTTTCATTATTTCCATTACTCCTATCCTAATACAAGCTATCACTATCACTTACTCAGATTACCATAATAACCTTCTAGTTCAGGAGTGTGCACTTTTACCCACAAGGATCAGATAGTGAGTGTTTTAGTTACTGCACGCCATAAGGTCCTGTTGCAGCTACTTACCTCTGCCACAATGTGAAAGCAGCCATCTACAGTATGCAATTTAATGAATGTAGCTGTGTTCCAATAAAACTATTTACTAAAACAGGAAGCTGGCCAGATGTGAACTATGGGCTGTAGTTTTCCAACACCTATTCTAGTTTGTCTCTCTGACTCATCTTTCTTTCCTAATATCTATTCTCAACACAAGGGCCACAGTGATCCCTTTGAAATGAAAATCAAAGCACATGATACATCTACTCAAAACTGATTGTGCTCCCCATTTCACTCACAGGAAAAGCCAAAATTCTTAGTATGGCATACAAATTTCTAAACAATGTTTCCTCAGTTTTGCTCCCTGTGATCCAGCCACATTGATCTTTCTGCTGGTCCTTGAACTTTCCACATGCTTGAGGGCATCTGTCCTTTCTATGTCCTGAGAACCCATGGAACTGCAAAGCTCACTTTCCACCTTCCTTAGGTCCCTGATCAAATGTCACATTTTCAATGAAGCCTTTCCTCCCTAAGAAGTCACCATCACCCTCCTCCCAACATGCCCCATTCTCTTTTCCTGCTTTATTCTTTTTCCACCATTACCAGCTGGTATGCTAAAAAGTTTATTTTTTATTTGTTTGTTCCCTCCTCAGAATACGTTCCATTACAATATTGGGATATACTTGAGGATAAGTTTGTTTTAATGGTTTTCTATTTTATCCCCAGAATCTAGAACAGTTTCTGGTATATAATTTGGGACCAGTAAATAAATATTTGTTGAATGAAGCTCCGTAAATGAACATGGGGAGGGCAAAAGAGAGTTCCTGGCCTAGATATACCGAAGAGAAATTACTGCATCACATGGTAGAAGTTACTTAAAACTTCCAAAGTAATATGCCAAGGTTTACCTCTAAATTTTTTTACATAACGTTTTGATGCCCTTTTTTCCCTCTGTCGCTGTGATGCTTAATTTTTTGTGTCAATTTGATTGAACTAAGGGATGCACTGATAGCTGGTAAAACATTATTTCTGGATGTTTCAATGAGGGAGTTTCTAGAAGAGATTAGCATTTGAATTGAACTGAACAAAGCAGATGTCCCTCCCCAATGTGGAAAGGCATCAGCCAATCCCATTGGAGGCCCATACAGGGCAAAAAGGTGGAGGAAGGGTGAACTTCCTCTCTCTCTGGTTGATCTGAGACATCCATCTTCTCTTGCCCTCCTGACTCTCAGACTTTCTGACTCAGACCAGTACTTACACCATTGGTCTCCCAATTCTAAGGCTTTCAGACTCAGACTGAATTCCATCACTGCCTTTCCTGGGTCTCCTGTTTGCAGACAGCACATCCTGGGACCTCTTGGCCTCCTTAACTATGTGATCCAATTCCTATAATAAATCTCCTTTTATCTCTATCTACATCTATATTTACTAATGGCTCTGTTTCTCTGGAGAACCTTGACTAATATAGTCTCCAAAATGAAAATAACTGTTTATTTAACATGCTTTCAGTATTACCCAACTGAACTATATGTACACGGTCATATGTATACTATTTCTAGTTTACATACTAATCTCATATTTTTCTATTATGCTCACAAACGAAACAGATAGGTCCAATATTTTACTTAGGAGCAAAGAACTTCAGAGACTACTTTAAAGCGTTCTGTGTATTATAGTACTTACCCCTCTAAACTCTAATCATTATTTTCATCGTTGACAACTCCCATTAGATAAGCATGCTGTTGAGTATATCTAACTAATTTAACTAGTAATTTAGTAACCAACTTAACTGGTAAGATCTCCCAATTTCAGGTGTGAGAAAAGCACAGAATGAATGAATGAATAAACAGATGAATCAATGTTTAGCAGTACAGGCATCAGGGCTTGGGCTCTCTTACTTCTAGTATGGTCTTCTCTCCACTACAGCATGCTTCTTTTACAGTGACTTCACAAATACTTGTTAAGAGGTAGAAAGTCCCCTGAACTTTGAGTTCTAAAAACAATGACAAAAAACCAAAAGCCCTACACACCCAGCTGCCATTCTAACTAGACAACAGATAATTCATGAAATGAAAAGACTAATAAAAGCAAATCACAGAATTGGTTTCACAAGGTTATTCTGAAAACAAATGCGGCAATAAATTAGTCAGTGGCTGGGTTTGAAAAGAGAACCTGGACAGAATAAAGAAGGGCTGCTCGACAAATGAATGGATAAAGAAGATGTGGCACATATATACAATGGAATATGACCTGGCCATAAAAAGAAGCGAAATTGAGTTATTTGTAATGAGGTGGATGGACCTAGAATCTGTCATACAGAGTAAGTCAGAAAGAGAAAAACAAATACCATATGCTAACATATATATCGAATCTAAAAAAAAAAGGTTCTTAAGAACATAGGGGCAGGACAAGAATAAAGACACAGACATAGAGAATGGACTTAAGGACACGGGGAGGGGGAGGGGAAACTGGGACGAAGCGAGAGGGTGGCATTGACCAAATGTAAAATAGATAGCTAGTGGGAAGCAGCTGCATAGCACAGGGAGATCAGCTCAGTGCTTTGTGACCACCTAGAGGGGTGGCATAGGGAGGGTGGGAGGGAGACACAAGAGGGAAGGGATATGGGGATATAAGTATACGTATAGCTGATTCACTTTGTTATACAGCAGAAACTAACACAACAATGTAAAGCAATTATACTCCAATAAAGATGTTAAAAAAAGAAAAAAAAAGAAGGGCTGGTAGATAAATCCCTTCCATGATTCTATAATAGTAATTCTTAAATGTATTTTAGTTTTGGTTTCTGAACCCCTGGCATCAGTATCACACAGGATGCTTGTTAAGAATTCAGAGTTTGTGACCCCCCAACCCAATCTCCGAATTTCTGGAGAGCTAATCCTGGAATCTGAATTTTAACTACCCCTCAGATTCTTATATACACTTTAGATTTACAGTCAGAGCCTTGCTACTCAATGTGCTCTGGAACCAGCCGCAAGGACACCACTGTGGAAGGTGCTAGGGATGATGCATATTCTCAGGCCTCTCCTCAATCCTACCAATCAAAGTCTTCACTTTAATAAGATCCCTGGGTGATATGAATGCAAATTAAAATTTAAGAAGCACTACTCTTGAGAGCATCTTTCCATATGCAATGAAACATAAAGGAACTATTTTTCCCCTATTAGCTAGTCTTTCTTTACACTTTCCCTTAATCGCTCTCCAATGTTACTTTAGAGCCTTACATGGAAACTAGACCATTAATTTACATAAGATAGAATTATGTAATACATAAAAACAGGGCCTCCCTGGTGGCGCAGTGGTTGAGAGTCCGCCTGCCGATGCAGGGGACAGGGGTTCGTGCCCCGGTCAGGGAAGATCCCACATGCCACAGAGTGGCTGGGCCTGTGAGCCATGACCGCTGAGCCTGCGTTCCGCCAACGGGAGAGGCCACAACAGTGAGAGGCCCGCGTACCACAAAAACAAAAACAAAAACAACCAAAACAGAATGGTCGAAGAGGAAAGGACCTTAGAGAGCACCTCCTTGAACTCCTTCATTTTACAGATGCAGAGAAATCAGACCCAGAGAGGTCATCTGGGCTCATGAAGATAACTGATGGTTAAGCCAAGAATATATTTCAGGCCCCCTGATTCTGATTTCCTGGCTAATTATATGCTGCTTCCTTCCAGAAGAATTTTACTCATAATTGGTATTTTACTAAAATTTTGGCCTTATACAGTTTTTTTCAAAGCAAAGTCAAATAGTTAGCAAGTAAGAAATCCACTGTTAGTCAAATGTGACATCATCAGTCATCCTAAAAAGGGGACTAATTTTAAAAAAAGGACTAGGCTCCTCTATAATCAGGAAGATTATTTTTTAATCTAATTCATTTTTCAGAATAATTACTCAAAATGAATCACTATCAGTTTATAATAATAATCAGAGAGGAGTTAGAAAATATTGGTGATATTGCAGGGTTCAATTACTTCCCAAGATAAGAAGATCAAATCAATCCAACAACTGGGAATTGCATTACAGCTATTTCTAAATGGAGTTTAGATGCATCATTTTACATTCCAGGTCCTTTGGTCTCCAATGTTCAATTTTCTTGTGTGAAAAATATATGCACAGTGGATATAAGATGGTATTTTGGAACTAATTACAGCCTCTTTCAGCTTCCTAAAGGAGGCTTTCTTAGCACAAGCAAATGCCTTCCTTTATTTCTTTCTTTGCTTTTTGTCTAGTCAAAAAGGAATGACAAACAACTCAGTCCTGAATGATTCTCTTTTGAGTTGTGAAAGGGACAAATAGGAAAGGAATGTGCCAGTAAAGCAATAATACAGTGAATTTACATATTAATGATGATCCACTCACACAGGATTTGTTTTTCAAATAAACAACCTAAGCTATTCTGCCTCTCCTAACGTGTGAAATCATTTAGCATAGTGCCTAACACAGGGGTTCTAAATAAATATTACTGTTGTTTATAAACCCCAAACCATAACATAAGCATTTCCCCCAAGTATTAAAGCAGATTTTTAAGGTCTAGTTAACTCTTTCAGAAGAGAGAACATTACATAACTCAAAATGTAACTGTTTGTACTTAGAAATTGTGAAATAATGTCGGTCAGGACGCAAACAGTTTTAACAGAGGAACCCAATTGAGTGTATTCAGAGTGTGTGCTGGGGGAAGAAAACTGTGCTGACTCATGGTCCATCTGATACTGTTTTTCTGACCAAATGCTTCATTATATAAGAATTTCTTCTTTGATATGGCCACTTGCTGTTAAAACTGCTCACCGTGACCGCAAATGTCACAAGAAGCAATGCAAGCACATTGGGTTACTATTTGTGAGACAGACAGATGACTCAGTTAGTCTAAAATGGTTTTAGAGGAATTGATCTTGAGATAGGATTAGATAGCCATTTGTTAATATTTTTAGCTTAAGCCTCAGTTTCTTCTCTAAATTGAGGATACAAATATTTACTTTAGAAGGTTTTTACAGAAAGGATTAATGTAATGCTGTAGGAAAGGTTTATATCAACTGCCTGACCTAAGTTAGACACTCAATATTACTGATTTCCTTCTCCCTTTATACATGCCGGTCTGGTGACTTCTTGTCTATGTTTGTAAAAACAGTAAAAACTATAGAAGTTGCCAACCTCTGTTCAATCCAAGCCAATTTACACATCCAAGAGTAGACCAGCCCTATAATGGGCAGAACTGCCACAAAGGATAGTCAGCAATCAGGAGGATGGTACCCCCTTGATTACGCCTAGCTCTATGTATGCAAATATATTTGGAATTCAGTCAAAACAACTGACACAAGAATTTTGAATTTAAGAGTCTTAATTTCAAAGAGTAAATGAATACCAGAGCTTCTATCTTGCCCAGCAATTTTTCACATGAAAGCAATAGCTAATTACTTTCTCAGTAGAAAATATCAGACTTTGGAAGTGCAAACTACTTGTAATTTTTCAGTGGTCACCAATAGTCTCAAGTAAAACCTAGTAAAAGCAGATAAATAAAAGGAAATCCTACAAGACTGAATTTAGCCATCTTTCTATTTTATACACATGTATTTCACTTAATTGAGCTAAGAGGATACAGTATTCAATTGACGGTTTTAGTCAATTGAGGCTTTACAACAATGATTCAGTCAAAGGTTCATACTGGCAAACTCTGTAGCCTACCAACCCAATGAAATATTGAAATCTTTGGGAGTATGTTCTCAGGCTGTGTAAGCATCATGAATTTAATTCAATAAAACTTTTTTTTGCTAGATTTTTCTCTGCTAATAAAAGAGCTACAACAGGAGACACTTTTAGCATACCGCAAAAATCAAAGTATATGTTGTAGAAGTAAGGACTGGGTTCTTAAGAAACACAGCAATAGTTAAGCCACTGCATGAATGTAGTATGCATGATATCTATACCGCATTGGACAGTCAGAAGCTTGAAAAATTAGCTACATTGTAAATAGTGGTTTGATTGTACTGTGAAAATGATCTAATTCATACTAAGAGGATAAAAAAATATATTATCATGAAAGAGAAAATCTTGGGAAGATGGGAATTGTGTCAGTTTGCTAGGGCTGTCATGACAAAATACCACAGACTGGGTGGCTTAAACAAAAGAAATTTATTTCTCACAGTTTTGGAGACTGAAGTCCAAGATCAAGGTGTCAGCAGATTTGGTTTCTCCGGAGACCTCTTTTCTTGGCTTACAGATGGCTGACCTCTTGGTGTGTCCTCACACAGCCTTTCTCTATATGTGTGCATCCCTGGTTCTCTTTCTCCTCTTATAAAGGATATCAATCATGTTGGATTAGGACTCTACTGGTCTCATTTTAACTTAATCACCTTTGAAGGTCCTATATCCCCATATAATCACATGAATTAAGATCACCCAAACAACCTCATTTAATTTAATTACCACTTAAAAGGCCCTATTGCTGAATATACTAACATTCTGTGGTACTGAGGGTTAGAATTTCAATATAAGAATTTGGTTGGCGTGGAAAGGGTATGGGGATAAGGGACACAATTCAGCCCATAATAGAGATATATCTGCATGTGGCCAGGTCCTGATTCCTGCTGTGAATTTTCTACTATTAAACTGATTTCCTTTTATGAAACAGTGAATTAGGAAATTCTTGCATGTTTTGTTACATATCTATCATTCTTATTATCACTCTTGTATGTCTTTAGGTTAGCTATTGATAGGACACAGATGGTATATTTTGTCAGACCTTTTTACTATGACTAAGAGTTTTGTAAAAATCTTTTACTTGGAATGAAGTTAATAGCTGAGCATAAAACTAAACAACACATTTGGCATCCAAGCTTCCTTCAAAATTCTCATTGGAACAAACTGCCAGGTTCAAACAATACAGTAACTTTCTTTTTTCCCCAAGTCAAAGGATAGAATTAGAAGTGTTGTTAGAGAAAATGTAATTGTCAGTGTTACGTAAATATAGACTTTGGAGGATTCTCAGAAAGAATCTTTGGTTGGTATTTCTGTATAGATTTAACTTCTAATAAGTTGTAAGTCATATTGTGAAATGTGAAACTAATGTAGAGAACAGTAAATTCATTCAATCCTCCATAATTTTGGAGCCCTAAAAGGTGAATTTATCTAATTTCTTTTGCTACAAAGTAAAGAGTAAGCTTTAACAAACTTTTTCAGTATTTGTTTCCTTTGGAGAAAAAGTAATTTGGATGTTAGATATAACACAAACTATTTAAAATATCTGCATTATCTTGGCTGAGCAGAGCCATAAGCCTAGTTTCATAGGAACTGATGGTATTTCTCTAATCTTCTGTCTGATGCACTAGTTTCAGCCTGACACTATGTCTATGACTTCCTCCTATAGACTATTAGGATGGTACAAGACACAATCTGCCCTTCTGGGTTTCCCTTCATACAAATCTGGGTTCTATCCTCTCAAAGACAAGAAGGGGGTTTCTTTGCCTTTCCCAAGACATGCTGAAAAATGTTTACTTTAATACTGCTATGTTTTACCACATATATCATTTTCATTTCATCTCTATTTCATTCTTTTCCTAACTAGTAACAGTATTTTTTACTAAAAAAATTAATATGAGAAAATGTTTCATTCTGAGAACACATTGAGTAACAGTAGAGATCAAGGTTAGAAGGTTTATAAAATGATCACAAATATTTCAAGACAGATAATTCATGCTGAGCCTAACTCTGTAAACATCCAAATTTTTTTTTGGCCAGGGATCAGGGTAGGGAGAATCATTTTTTTCTCTTATTTGTAGGTGGTCATTTAGTTGTAAGCAATAAAAACCAACCCTCCCTCCCAAAAAAAGAAAAGAAAATATTTTAGGATTCTTAGTTCACAGAATTGAAGTTTAATATTCAGTTATAAGAAGAACAGAAATCATCAGAGCAGCTCTAGAGAGTTTTCTCTCTCATAAATTGAGATACACAGAGACTGGAAATGCTACTAAAATAGGAATTTGCTAGAGATTACCAGATAATAAAGATACTGCAAAGATTTATGGCAAAATAATGAGAAAACAAATATCCCTTAACTAAAATGCTATAAAATAATCCATTGTTTAGATCACTGGAAGCAAAAGATGGAAGATAAAAAGATTTATCCCATAGAAATAGTCCTAAAATAAGCATGTATCACCAAGATGGCACAAAGTTCTAAGATTTTCTTCTAACTTTCAAATCATACTGAATAGAAAGAAAACTTTGGAAAATTTAGTGGCTAAAATGGACTAACCCAGAGTTTTATCAGCATTTTTAAAGGATATGCTTTTATAAAAAAAGAAACCACACAATAAAACATGACAAAATACAAGAAACAACATGGCTCTCAACTTGGTTTATGCTATTAAGATCCTATACATTATTCCGTATAAAGCAAAAGATGTTTTATACAACCAACACTAATCTATTCATGTAGGAACACTGACATTGCCAAGTATTCAAGTCCACCTACAACCTTTCACCTAATTTATTATATTTAATATTTATACAATATTGTCTAACTCTATATCATATAAAAGTATACATTTATGAAAAAATATTACATAGATATATTTTATTTACAAGAAAAAGTACATAAAGTGTGACTCTGGGGAAAAATATAGAAAGGTAGAATAAACGGGCCAAAATAATTTTAAAATATAATTGAAGAACATTTCTGAAACTAGAGTTGAAATTGAATACTTAAAAGATAAAGCAAATTACATACAAATATGTTTTTATGTTTTCTTTAACCTCTTCCATAATAATACTCAACTTTAGAATATAGTAGAGTAATATCTAAAAAAATTTGGAAGGATGGTGGCACATCCTTTATGTACAGGAAATTTGTCTTTCAAAAAGACAATAACAAACAGGCATTCTTTAGCAAGCTTGACACTGGGAATATAGCATATATGAAAATTATATTTGATGGTAAGCTAAAAGATTAATCAAATTGAAGAATCCTAGAATGGAGATGTTGTGATGAACAGATTTTAGAACTATAAAGCTAATACTCAATAAAGGAGAGAATTAAGGTTTCATAACTGTAAATAAGCAGTAGGTACCTTGACAATATAAAAATAAAAGTATAATGAAACAACATACTATAGAGATGGAGGAGAAAGAAATAAGTGAGATAATGTCCTTATAATTTTTGTCAAGAATTCAATACAGACTAAAGCTGAAATATTAAGAGAAACACAATAATGAATTCATAACCTTAAGTGTCTTCATAACATTCTTTTACAAGTTGAGAAATTTCTTTAGATACTTATGTCATTTATTATAGAGAAATATTTATCAGAAATTAAGCAATTCCCTCAGTTTCATCTTATTTTCTTTTTGTAAGTACATTTACTTAATGATTTATATAAAATCAGGAATAATGAAATCCCAGGTTTTAAAATTAGTTCTATTTATATGCTTTTATATTTTCATAGAGATAAGTCTGGAACAATGTTACCCAGTTGTTAACAAATGATTGTATCTCAAATACTTTGTTTTCTTTTTTTCTTTATCCAATGCATGTTTTGGACTGCTTTTATACAATAGTTGCATATAATCTTAACAGAAAAGTCACCATTCTTTCCAAAAAGTGTACTTCATATGATAGCATATATAGGTAGAGTATTTAAAATATCAACTCATAAAATTATAAATTGGAGGGACTCATAGTATCTATCTTAGAGGTCACACGAAGATTTATTGTAAAAACTTAGAACAGTCCCTAGCACATAGTAAGCATGCAATATGCATTAGCTACTCCTTCAGCTAACCACATCTATGCTAGTAGAGCTATTATTTTTACTTAAGTGAGAATCTGATAAATTATAACTTGCAAATACTACTCATATTTTTTTTCTCTTGAAAAATAGAACAATAACTACTAAGCATTATTATGGGGGTTAAAAAAATTCATTATTTAAAGGCAGATGCTGGGTAGTTGTCTAGGCTAACTCTCTAAGTGATTCACTCTTTCATACCACCTCATTGTACCCATTTATAATTAAATACTTGCTGTGACTAAAGTATTCTGTGAGGTACTCTAGACACAGTAGTGAACAAGAGAGATTGCAGGTAGGCATTCATTTCTCATCAATAGTAAAAATTCTGTATGGTAAATCTTATAATATAAAATTTCTAATGTCCTGATTAGCATAGTCAATATATTTCAATGTTGACTATGAAAGAATTTAAATGTTTAAACTACATTGTTATTAAGCTTATTTGCATCCATGTATAAATTAATTCTGATATAATATTCAGTCATAATTTTTTGAAAGCATCAATAAGACTTTAATATTTAATACTGATTCAAATGAGGTTTTGACTTATATCCTCATGTGTTCCATATCATTTCTTTCAGAAGACTATGAGGCTATGCTAAAGAAAAATGAGTTGTAAGGTCAAGAGATCCCCATTTCCCAACAACCAATGACTTCCCAGTAGAAACCACTGCATGTTCTTACTACAACTTAATACTTTTTGACAAATTCTCTTAGTGTTTCATAAATTAATAAATTATTTTAATTAAGGCAATGCATTTTTTAATAAAAGGGCTTTACAATATACTGGCTCTGAAAATAATAAATTACCAAATATATAATGTCAAACACAAAAAATTCCAATAATGGACACATTCCCTAGAAGTTATCTGTTTAATAATGAGTACAAACCACTATCTAATATAGTCGTTAAGGGCCAAATTTTAAATTAGCTTAAAAATAGGGAATTTTTTAGATAAAAAGTTGAATACTTAAGCTAAGTACTTGCAAATCCTCACACTTATACTAAGAAAATTATGTTTTAGATGTTTAAGTCTTAAAAATTTAATAATAGTAATTTGCCAGCTTGATACATGATTCACATAAATACTTTATTACTAGCAGTTTAGAGAAATGATGTTACTTTTGTAATTACAATTCACTTATTTATCTTTTGATAGTGAGTGAGTTTTATTGAGTAGGCTTAAAAATGTAAAATTCATAGACTAATTCTGAAATGTTATTCCAATAAAGTAAGTTCACTCTTGAGAGGAATTTTATCAGAATGATAAAGTGGTTTTAGTCAAGATGTGAATCCAAGTCATTATGGGAAAGTGATAGTCTCCTTGGTTAGCAAGGAAGGTGTTGGAATTGGGTAAACAAATAAAAACTAAAATGTTAAATGAACAGAGAATCAGGAGCATGAAAAGCCTATAGTAGAATGTCTTATCACACCAGCTAGGTAAGAATTATAAAAACTAAACCAGGAATAAGATTGCTAAAGGGAAGTCTTAACAAAATGTTCCAGCTGAGAAAAAGATGCAGCAACTAGAAAGGAAAGCAGGCAGTAGAAATTGCCTCTGAAGCAACTTTACTGCCTCCAGAAGGAAATGTTTTCATGGGTGTGGCATTTTTTTACCAAAAGCATAATGTTCAGACTGGAAGAGGCTTGGCACTCTCAAATGCCTCTGCTGGGAAAACAAATAGGTAAAATTTTTCTAAATATCAAATTCATAACACATAAAAAATTTTCAAGCAAACATGCCAATATCATATGATCACCACAGATGTAATATTTACAATTTAATATGAATATGCAAAAAAGGTTTTCCTCCAACAGTATTTTTTGAGAGAATTGATCAGAGATTATTTTAATAGAAAACCTAAATAGTCAACAAAAGGCAGTTTGCTAAATTAATTATGATAATGCTATGTAATCATAAAAACTCTTTTGAAAAACTCCAGTAAATTGATATATATAGGGACATAGATGGCTGTCATGTATGGTAAAAAACGCAAATTGCACAACTATATGTATAATGTGAATATGTTATATATTCATATAATTATACATATACACTTATACACATGTGCTTGCATATATTTGTATGCATAAATTATAGATTTTGTGTATAGATACATGTTTAGAATAGAATAAATAGGTAGATATTATCTATATGAGGAATTTTTTTTTGCATAATCAGTTTCTGTCTCAGTCAAGGTTGAGACAAGATCCAAAAGTTTTAACTTTCCCCTCCAAATCATATTTATTTCATAAAGCTTCAGATAACTTTTTACTCAAGATACTGTAGAGAAAAAGAAGGGAAAACATTATGTGGAGCATAGAAAAATAATTTAATAACCCTCATGGGACATTTCTGTTCTCTTGCCAAATTCTCTTGTCATTTGTCTTCTCTCCCTCATCCTCATCTTCAATCCAGCTCTCTCTCTCTTTCCCTCATGTTTCCTCCCTTTCTCTCTCTCTCTCTCTCTCTCTCTCACACACACACACACACACACACACACACACACTCTTTCCTCCCAAGGCTCCTTATTCATCCCCTCATGTTAGTCTCTAAATCATTATTTTTTAAGCGGTTTTGGTTTTTTGCATTCTCTCATTTCTAGCAACAATGGATATAAAGAGTTCCTATTTCATAAATGGTTATCTCCCTGGGAAAAAATAAAATTGCAATATAGTCTTTTGTGTATGAATACACGTTTTAAAAAATTATTGCATGGTATTCACCAAGCTGTTGATAATATTTACAGTAAATTTCAGGGAGTTAGGTTGAGAACAGTTAGACTCACAATCTGCATATTCATACACGCCTGGCTTGTTCAAATACTTTGCAATAAAAATAAACTTTTGTATATTTTGTGTAAAATTAATATTTCATTCCAATGTTTTCACTCATATGTGTTATTCTTACAAGCTGCTATCTTGTCTTCTACCTCTGATCTTACCTCTCTCAATATACTGTTAATAGTGCAACGAGCATGATTATTTTTAAATGCAAAATTTATACTATTGCTCATGTTATACTCCTAAATGAATTGCTTTGATCTTAGGATAAAGGTCAGCTTTCTTAACAGAACTTATAGGCGTCTTATGAACTATTGTTACCTTTTTCCTCTTTAACCTCATCTATTGTCATTCTTTTGTCATATTTTTCTCTTTAGGTCTTTTAAAAGTCAATCCTTTCTTCTATGATATTTAATAATTTTTTTCATTGCTAAAATTTCTCTTTCCCTTTTCTTCCAAATCCCCCTATTCCCCACCTAACTCCTATTCAGTCTTCAGGAATTTACTTAAATGCCCTTTCTTTTATTAATTCTTCCCTGAATTTACAAGTCCTTACAGTAAGTGCTCCTCATATATATTCTTACAGCACAATGAATCTTTGCTCTTAACACACTTGTAACACAATACTTTTTAAAACTTTTCTATATTCTTCACTAGATACTAAGTTCCCTGAGAAAAGCCATTATATGCACTTTATTCAATGCTACATCCCAAATGCTTGGCATGCAGGAGGTGTTAAAACAGATGTTTCAATAATAATCATTAAACCATTTGGTAAGTGAACTGAATGTCTATTCACTATTCATGTAATAAATAATATATCAGACTTGCTCTATCAGCCAAAATGGGATAGCTTGTATCAGACTAACCTTCCCATCAAAAGCAAAGGTAAACTTTGAAAAATACAAAAAAAAAAAAAAAAAAAAAAATCCTTTCAAAGCACAGAAGAGCAACTAAGATGCTCAGGATTTGAGAGACAAAGGTCTTAGAGAAAAAAAAGAAAAAAAAATGTATTGAAGAGAGCTCTATGTTCACCACTGCTTTTTCCTCAGGGCATTTTTTTTTTCTAATTTGCATTGTAGGGCATAGAGGGCAAACCGAAAGTTGTGGCTTGGAGGGTGCAGGAGTCTTACCGACTAAGGAAGACAAATTTGGAGTTTGAGGCTCCAATGAAGCAAGAAGGAAGGCAGGAGCTAAGATCCTCTTGGAGGTAAGGAGACAATAAAGATGAGGGTCCATTATTTTACACGGCCTCCCTCAAGGCATTTGGGGATTCCTCAACTATACCTGCACTGAGTAAATATTTAAAAGACAGCTGCTATGAGGATAAAATGAGTTTCTGAAAATATTACAGTGTTAATGAGACAAAAATAGAAGTTTAAAGTCCAGCAAAGAAGAAGAGTAGACCAGACACAGCAGAATAGGGAATCAGGTAACTGAAAAAGTGGTGAGGAGGTGAGTAGAAAAGTATCTAGATTGAAGCAAATACTCATGTAAAAAGAATGGAAAATACAGAAAAAAGTGAAAGAGATACATGGGCATAATAAAAATTCTTTTGAAAATTAAAAATAAGATGAAAATTTTAAAAAAGAAATATAAATATATTACTAATTGGAGTATAAAAAGTGGTAAGAGAGAATATTAGGCAGAATAAATATTAAAGTAGGTATTGGTCAAAATTGTAAGTACTGGGGCTTCCCTGGTGGCACAGTGGTTGAGAGTCCGCCTGCCGATGCAGGGGATGCGGGTTCGTGCCCCGGTCCGGGAAGATCCCATATGCCGCGGAGCAGCTGGGCCCGTGAGCCATGGCCGCTGAGCCTGTGCATCCGGAGCCTGTGCTCCACAGCGGGAGAGGCCACAACAGTGAGAGGCCCGTGTACCGCAAAAAAAAAAAAAAAAAAAAAAAGGGCTTCCCTGGTGGCGCAGTGGTTGAGAATCTGCCTGCTAATGCAGGGGACTCGGGTTCGAGCCCTGGTCTGGGAAGATCCCACATGCCGCGGAACAACTGGGCCTGTGAGCCACAGCTACTGAGCCTGCGCATCTGGAGCCTGTGCTCCAGCAACAAAAGAGGCCTCGATAGTGAGAGGCCCACGCACCGCGATGAAGAGTGACCCCCCGCTTGCCACAACTAGAGAAAGCCCTCGCACAGAAGTGAAGAACCAACATAGCCAAAAATAAATAAAATAAAATAAAATAAAAAAAAAAAGAAAAAAAAAATGTAAGTACTGGCCGAATTGATAAGTCATATCATGTCACACATAACAGAAGCTCTCTGAACTCCAAACACGATTAGTTTTGTAATTTTTTTGTAACAAAAAAATTATACTCAGGTACATACATCATGATAAAACTGCTATAAACCAGTGACAAGGAGAAAAATGAGAGAGGCAAAATCAAGAAGGAAGGGATTATTGTCAAAGGGCTAACAGTGAGATGGACGGCTGGATTTTTAAAGAAAACACTGAAAGCCAAAAGACTATAGAATGACAGCTTTAAAGGGCAGAAAGTAATTAACTGTCAACCTAGATCTGTATTCAGTAAAAATATCCTTTTGAAATGAATGAAATAAAAAGTTTTAAAATAAAAACTTTTTCCATTAAAAAAACAAATTTGTATAGATGAAACTCATGAGAGGAAAAAACCTCAAAACAATTCTTCAGGGAGAAGAAATACAATTCTAGATAAAGGTATTATAACATACAAATAAACAAAGGCTACCCAAAAGGATACATTTCCATATAAATCTAAGTAAATATTGACTGTTTAAAGCAGTAATAATGATTTCAAATATATGTGGGAATGAAATGCATGAAAACAACAAAACCAAAGCAGAAAGGTATGAATGAAAAGAAATTGTTAGAGATATTTATAACTATCATAGAAGAGGTAAAAGTATTTAAAATGCACTCTTATAAGTATGGATGTTATAATCTCTACAGTTAGTAATTCATTTCTGATAAATAATACACAGTGAAATTGACACTGTTGGAGATCTGAGCCTAGGTCATAATAGTTGATACAGTTTTTGCTGGTTTCTCTCTCTCTCTCTCATTTCTATCTCTATCCTCTCTATCTCTATTTCTCTAGGTGCTTTCCCCAGAAATCCATGCATCATGCTGTGGGGAAGCCACATAGCCACATACCAATTCCCAATATATGTGTTTCTGTCATATTTCCAGTTGGGATTCTAGCCGATGGGATCCCAGCATCAGTCACCAAACATATAAATCAGTGAAACTTCAGATGATTCCAGTCATCAGCATTCAAGTTGGCCCAGGTAATGTCGAGTGGAGCAAAGACAATTTATCCCACCTAGCCTTACCTAAATGGCTAATTTCTAAGGAAAATTAATGTTGTTTTTGTTTTAAGACAATAAATGTAGATAACAGAATACCAAGTGTTGGGAAGAATATGAAAGAGCTGGAACTCTCATACTCTTTTAGTGAAAATATAAATTGGTACATCCACTATGAAAACTATTTGTAATATATGCCAAAGAGTAACATAAAAAATATCCATTACCCAGTATTTCAATTTTAGCTGAATATCCAAATGAAATATATATGTATAGATATAACATACATTATGCATATATACACTGAAAGATATATTCATAGCAAAATTTTCATAATATCTAGAAACTGGCAACAATCTAAAAGTTAGAATGAATAAATAAATTGGGGCTTATTCATACAGTGTAATACATTGTAATTTATATAATACAATGTAATGTTACTATACCATAATATAAAGAACTAATGATACATTCATCAACACGATTATTTTTATATCATAAAAATGGAAGCTTGACATAAAGAAGTATATATGGCATGATTTAAATGTGGAAAAAAAGTGTTTGGTCAGAATCCAGTTAAAAAAAAGAAAACAGAAACCATTGTAGTTATTTCATAAGAAAAGCATTTAATACAGGGAATTAGATACAAAAGTAATGAAAAGGCTTAGAGAGAAATAAAAGGAAACTAGGATACTCAGAGAACAGCAAATGAAGGAAGGTGACAAAAACTACTTAGACTAGAAAAATAAAAAGAAAATTAATGTAACTGAGAGTCCAGGACTGCTATGCTGCTGGGCCTGCCTAAGGAACCACCACCATGGCTGCTACAAGGGAAGCCGAAATGTTAAACAACCACTGGCACTACAGAAGCCTGCAGAAGCCCATCCATGTTGCTGCTCCGGACAGAACCAGAGCCTCGAATACCCTGCCACTGAGACTGAGAGAGCGCTCACTGCTGCTGTGTGCTCAGTGACTATGTGTGTCAAGCTGCTGAGGCTGCTGGAGTGACCAAGGTCATGATTTCTCACACTACTACTGCCCAAACAGATAGCCAGGTACCTGTACTTGCCTATCTCAGTTACTGTTTCCTGAGACTCTACCAGGAGCAAATAAAAAGTGGTTGTCCCTTTCTTCCCTGTTTTAGTAACATGTCTGATCTTCCCATTTGAAGAATTTAACCAGAAACCTACTACTGTCAGTGAGGCCTGTTTAATCTTGCTTCTAGTTCCCTGCAATATACATACCAGAGAGGATACAGTGCAGAATAACCATCATAGTCCATCCTGCTACACCCATTTAACCAGGGAATTTAATATAGCATTAAAGTATTGAAAAAGCCAGGAAACAAATAAAATATGTAAAAAAATAAGATTACTCAGACATTAACATTAATAACTCAGGAAACTACTTACTACCTCTAGGTCAGGAGAAGCAAAAGGGAAAATCATGTTACCCAGTGCCCAAAAGCACCATGCTCTTGAGGCTGTTGGAGCTGGCAGACTGCATGTGGGGATTCTGGCTCACCCAACCAAGAGGATAGAGGTGCTATTCACTGAAATATGCAATGTTAGAGAAATATAACCAAGTCTTCTCTGCAGAAAGGTAAAAGTCTACGTACCAATCCCATTGGTGCTGCAGTGGACCAGGAACCCACAAACATAGCAGAGGGGAGCATGAACAGGCAGAAAAGTTGAAGAAGGCCAACTAACAAATAACCGACACAAGGAAAAGGTTTTTTTATTAAAAATATAAAAAATATTAAGCAATTAACATAAATTAGATTACTAGCAAGTCAATATTTTTGTGTTAATTTGAAATCTACAGTTATTAAAGTTTTCAGAAATATTAACAAGCATTTAAAATTATTCCAGTGGCAATGTACATTTATGTACACAATAATACCAAATTCCATGCAGGTTGATGAGACTAGTGTTTGCCCTAGAAATTATAAACAGAACTAATGTGGAAATTTAAATATAAACATTGCAGGTCAAGAGGTAATATGAGATACTAAATGCTTTCACTAGTTAATCTCCATGAGAGAGTAAATATCTTCAGATAATGATTTCAATCATGCTCCTGAACAAGCAGCTCTGTGATTTAAATATCTAAACTCAGCAGTTTTCCTGTTCATTTGCATTATCCAAAAAGACTTCTTCCTGCTCATAAAAGACACTTTGAAAGTAGGTCTTACTGACCTTGAATGTTTTCTAAAACTCGTATTCTATGATATTGGACTCTATCTCCATCATAAGAGGTGATGAACCATGTCACCTGTATGTTCTCCACAAGCATTCACTGAAAACCTACTACCTTACTATGCTCCATGTGTTGAGGGAGGAAAAAAGGAAAAAGTGAAATTGATAAATCTTTCTGTCCAATAGGTATTTCAGTCCAGTAGATAACTGACTACTATATTTGAAAAACTCAAAGGAAATGAAATTGTAATGTTTAAAGAAGAGTAATGATAAATGAGCCTGGGGAGATATATCACACCCAGTCATTCACAGCTAAGGGAGCAATATCAAAGAGTTTGGTCTTTATCTTAAGAAAGATAGGATGATATTAAAGAATATTTAATGGCATAGTGTCAAGATCAAATAAGTGTGCTTTGAAGGATCACTTTAGCTGCTATGCAGAGAATGGATTCAATGATGTTACTGCAGTGGTTAAGCAGAGAGACACTGGTGGAACTGACATGGACAAAGTGTTATGGGAAAGGAGAGTGGTAGGCAGATTTGAGAGACATTTAGTGAATAAAATCAATATAAAGTGTTTATGGATTGGATGTGGAGAGTAGTGAAGAGGAGAGGAGGCACTGACTATAATGCCAAGGAATAAGACTGGCAAGAATGAATGAACACTGATACCAAACACTAGAGGAAAACACCTCATATCCTTTTATATTTGACTTTCATCCTCACTGCGACACCAGAAGGGTTTCTCAAAGGCCCTTAATCATATTCTGTCTCCAAAACCAACAGTTATTTCTTGGTTTTCTTTCTTGGTGTTCTCTGAGCTATTAATAGGTTCTCTTGGTTTCTCATACTTCTTTGGTCTGATTGTTCCCAATATTGAGTTTTCTTGGAGGATTTACTCTTAGCCAAATCTTTGGCCATGTTTCCTGTTTTCATTGATGGTAACACTCACCCCCTGCCCCAAGTACTGTAGTCAAAACCTTAGACTTGTATTAACTCCTTTCTCTCCTGTCAAATTGGTTGACAAGTCCTATTGATTTTTACATCTAAACTATCTCTCTCATTTTCTCATACTCTTCATTACATACTTCCATGTCTATAGCACTTTTCTCCTCACAGTTCCCACCAACTCCAAATCTATCCCTCTCCATTTCAGTCTATATATGATTGACATATTAACTGTAGATATCTTAATTTTCTGTTCAAAAAGATTTAGTTTCTCTGAGCGCAAATTCTCTACACCATCACCTACTATACAATGTTCTTTTTTCATCTGATACTAACTTACATTCCAATCTCGATGGAAACTGCCCACTATACTAGCCATTCTAAGATTTACCAGTCCATATAAGACAGTATTATTTATGTTTTAAAAAGTACATACACATATACCTGTGAAAATACTAGTTGCATCCATGAACTGAAATCTATGACTTAGGAAGAGAGGTGAAAGGGAGACATATTTTGTTGTTGAATCATTCACGTTTTGTACTGTGCAATATGTAATACATCTTTAAAATATTCAAGTCATCTTTTCAGAATATAAAAATGCAATGGTGTCATTTTATTTCAATAGGCATAACATTTAAAGGACAAATTTAACCTTCAACAATATTCAGACAGTGAAATTATACCTGCCTTTGCAAATAAAATCAAGTTACCTTAAACCCAAAGAATTTTGTGCTAAGCAGTCTTGGCAACCACAGAGAAAATATGTGATCTCGGCATTTCTTGGAAATATTCCACCTTAGAAAAGCTAAGCCAATATCATCCATTTAGTTTACTCCTAAATTTTAAACTGGACCCAAGATTTATATTTATATGTAATTAGTGTATATTTACATAAAAAGTGAGCAGCAGAGTGAGATAACTACCTGCCATGCCGACCTATTTCCTTTTTGCTCTTTCAACATTTCTTCTGTTTTATTTTTTTAGATAACATTTCAGTTTTCCTCTGGAAAATCAACTGTTTGCTTTTTTAGTCTGTGTAGTCTGAGATGAGTTGATCCTAGCTGCCTCGGGTGTATGAGTTTACCCAACGGGGAAACCAAGAATCAGTCGGTGAACTTGACTGTGATCAATTCACAGATGTGGAGAATGTGCCAATGAATCCGTTCCTGGGGTTTTGCTGCAATGTTTAAGTAAGTAACACTCCTTCTGTGTTATTAAGCAAGTAGAATATAAGCTTAGAATTGTCCATTTCTTAATTGGGTTGTCTGGGGTTTTTTTTGAAATTCAGTTGTATGAGCTGCTTATATATTTTGGATATTAGCCCCTTGTTGGTCATATCATTTGCAGATATCTTCTCCCATTCTGTAGGTTGTATTTTAGTTTTGTTGATGGCTTCCTTTGCTGTGCAAAAGCTGTGAAGTTTAATTAGGTCCCATTTGCTTATTTTTGCTTTTATTTTTTGCCTTAGGAGACAGATCTAAAAAAACCTTTCTACAATTTATGTCAAAGAGTGCTCTGCCAATGTTCTCTTCTAGGAGTTTTATGGTTTCAGGTTTCACATTTAGGTCTTTAAACTGTTTTGAGACATTGCTTTTTGTTTTGGTATATGGTGTGAGGAAATGTTCTAATCTAATTCTTTTTCACGTAGCTGTCCAGTTTTCCCAGCACCACTTACAAAAGAAACTGTCTTTTATCCATTATATATTCTTGCCTCCTTTGTCATAGATTATTTCACTGTAGGTGCATGGACTCTCAGCACGTATGTAGGGTGCACTGTGGTGGCGTGACTGCAGCCAGAGATCCAGGCAGTTTCTGAGGTGCTGCCTGATTAAAAACCAACAATGGCTGCTGCCACCCTACTCAGACTCCACCTCGGGACCAGGTTGCCTCTGCATCCCATGGTTGAGTCTTTTTCCTGGTCATGGCTGCCCCAGATCCAGTACCACACTGTGATATGGAGTGTGGGGGGCCAGAATGTTTGCTTGGCCCAGGCTGGGGTGTGCAGCAAGGTGGTCTCAGGACACCCAGCAGCCACTAGAGCAGACCTCTCCTCCTCCTTGCCTCTGGGACTAGCCTGCACAAGCATGAGCATGTGCTCCTCCCAAGCAGAGTCCCGGCTTTCCACAGCCCTTCCATTTGTCCCAGCAGCCCTCCAACCAGCCAAGGCAGCTTCTCTTCTCTGTGTAGGACCCCAGGACTGAGATGTCCAACTTGTGGCTCGAAATGCTCATTCCCCAGGGCCAATCTCCACCCACGTAATCATCATTTTCCTCTAAGTCCCCTCCCAGAGGCCCAGGTCCTGATCAGGCACAGGCACACTTTTCTTCCCTTCTTGTCTGATTATGTGTATATCTTTCATACAGCCTTGGTTGTATAGGAGTCCTTCTGCTGGTTTCCAGTTAGTTTTCAGTGAGAATTGTTCCACATGTAGATGTATTTTTGATGTGTTCATGGTGGGAGGTGAGCTCCACATCCTCTTAGTCCACCATCTTTATCCTGCTTCCTACAGTGCACTATTTTTCATTACATTTCTTACAATTGTAACAAAATATTTCATTATTATTTATTGAAAAAATTATTATTTACAATTATTAACTCTACATTTGTTACTCTTACTAGGTTATAAACTCAAACGACAGCAGGCATCATATGTGCATTATTTACTCCTCTCCCCAGTCCTAGCAGACAGACAAAATGAATTAAATAGAGTCAATTTCCAATAAACATTAAAATGCTTGGAAAATTGTATTTTAAATTCTGTTGTACTAAACACTTCAAGTAATGTTGATGGTAAACTGTCTCTTATTTTGTTGTTGTTGTTGTTATAAATTAGCTCAATATAGAGACCAGCACCTAAAACAGAATGTCAAGCCTTGATTACATTTTCTGACCAAGCCAACTTGTTTGAGTCTCATTTTTGGTAAGAACAATCTCAAGATTAATAGTCATAGATGAGCTTTTAAAACTATTCTGAAAGTATATTGTCCAGAGAGAGGTCACATTTAAAAAAGAAGTATTATATATGCTTCTATAACATGTTTTGAAATGTTAGTTTGAAGAATGTGCAATTTCTGGTATTGTTTTCTGTAAATGTTTAGATACTTTGCCCCTTCAAAATATATCCATAAGATTACATTTATCCCTTAATGCTTGTCTAAACTCCATTTATATGAATAACTTTACCTTTTGGTTTTCAAACACCAAGTTTTTTTCAATTATGTCCATATTGGATTTGATTTTTTTAATTGTGAATTTTAGCAATGGAAATAAGTGCCATGTTTCATGTGACAGCATTTTCATCATTATTTCAGATAAATTTGGCCTGAACTTATATCTATTGTGGGAGGTGGGGAAGGAGAGCAGATGAATATTAAACATGTTCAACACAGATACTTCAGAAAGATTTCTATGCAATTTGTTTGCATACTTTTAAAATTTTCAATATACAATCTTACATTCTCCATGGCTGACCTTTTGTTTCTTAAGTGAATTTTAATAATAGAACTACTTCTATCTCATTATTCTTTATGCTATCCACCACCTGCTAGGACGAAGCTACAGAGCAAAAGCTTATTACCATTAAAATATGTCAGCATTAGTAAGTACCACTAGAATTTTACAACTTTTATAACATACAGCCATTTATTTAAAGTTGCAAGCAGATTTTCTTTCCTTATTCACATTTGGCACCCTTGTAAAAAAACACTGTCCACAGAAGTAGATGTTTATTTCTGGACTCTCAATTCTCTTCCATTGGTCTATTTGTCTATAAAGACCAATATAGAGACATATGCCCATATGTCACACCGTTTTGGTTACTGTAGCTTCGTAGCAAATTTTAAAATTGGGAAGTGTGAGTCCTCCAACTTTGTTCTTTGTAAATATTGTTTTGGTTATTTGGGCTCCTTAAGTTCCATATGAATTTGAGAATCAGCTTTTCCACTTAAACAAAAAAAAAAACTTATCCCTAAGCTTAAACATTTTCAGTGTTTCATAATTGAGTGTGATGTTAGCTGTAGGTTTTCCATAAATGCTCTTTATCATGTTGAGGAAATTTTCTTCTATTCCTAGTTTATTGAGTGTTTTTACATGAAAGGGTATTGGACTATCTTAAGTGCCTTTTTTTCAATCAATTGAGTTTTTTTTTCCTTCTTACTAGTAATGTGGTGTATTACATTGACTGATTTTTTTTATGCTGAATCACTCTTTAAATCCTAGGATAAAGCCCACTTGGTTAGATTATATAATCCTTTTAATATGCTGTTGGATTTGGTTTGCCAGTATTTTGTACCTGTATTTATAAGGGAAATTGGTCTGTAATTTTCTTTCTGATTATGTCTTTAACTGTCTTGATATCACAGTAATGCTGGCCTCATGGAATGAATTAGGAAGCGTTACCTTCTTTTCTATTAAACATTTTGTAGAATTCACCAGTGAAACCATCTGGTCCTGGACTTTTCTTTGTTTAGAGGCTTTTGATTACTAAACCAATCTCTTTGTTATAGCTCTGCTGAGATTTCTTTTTCTTCTTAAGTCAGTTCAGACTTAATCTGTCAGTTTAATTTGTTTTTAAGAATTTGTCCATTTCATCTACTTTCCCTAATTTGTTGACATACAGTGTTCAGAAAATTCTCTTATCATCCTTTTTACTTTTGGAAGGTTGGTAGTAATGTCCCCACTTTCATTTCTTATATTAGTTATTTGTGTCTCATAAGAGCTTCTGAAGTAACATTCAATGAAGTCTCAATTTTATGTCGTCCTATCCAGTAAATATTAATGCAATTAAGAACATGTATTTTATCGTTCAGTGATGTAAAAATATGTGACATTTTTACCTCACTATTCCTAAGGAAATCATCAGAAATTCATATATTTAGTGAAAAAGATGTTTGTTTCAGAATCTTTACAATAGTAAACACAATCTAAATTACCAGCATTAGGAATTAAATAATACTAACTATGGTATCTCTTTGCAATGAAATATTATACAGATAACAAAAATGTAACATCATATTTATTGTATTTATTGACATGGAAAACCTCAAAATATAAAAAAAATTTAAAGGGATATAAAATGTTGAAATGTTGTGTTAAGTATAAAGGTACCCCTAAGTTTTGAAAGATGCCACAGGACATAGTTTTTGCTCTGATTTTCCTTGGTCTTACTGTCAAAGAGGATTCTGGACTATGGATAAGCTAAATATCTGACTTCAAGTTCTCTACCTTAGGGAAAAGAATTGAGTCAAATGAAAAATACTTAATTTGCATAGGTCTGAACATGAGTCATGGTTCTATGAGTTGGCTAAACTATTTTAGCTTGTGCTTGCCTAATCTGTATATCAGGCTATCAGGAGCACGCATTTTCTCACATTTTCAAAATTATGTTTTCCTGTAAACTTGACCAGCCTCATTCACTCCTTCAGAATAGTCTAAATTGAAATTGTGGATAGTGCTTCAGTAGAAAGAGTGTGCTTTGGTTTTTGCTGATTTTTAAAATTTTAAATACTTAATTGTTAGGATTTTAAAATTTTACTATTCCTTGAGGTCTAATGGAATTTAGCACAACTAGAATAAACAGAAACATAAAATTATCTAATTATGTTACATGTTTAGAAAAGTGCAAAAATACGTTCTTCTGCTTAGATTGCATCAATGCCAGTGAAGCTTGCAATGATCAATCAGTGCCACTCCTGCCTTGGGCCACAAGCCTCTGGGGTTATATCCTCCACCTTGAAGAGAGAGCTAAGAATGGTATATTATCTCACCATTCCGCTCACTACGCCAAAGCTGCTCACCCCTTTCTTCCCAGGCATCCCTCCTACATAAGCAGATCTAAAACTATTTGAGTGATGCTATTCCCACGTTCATAAAACCTAGAGGATTTCCTTGCAGGAATAATTTGGACTTATTCTGCTAGCAAATTTGTTATAATTTTTTAAATCTGTGAACCCCAAGAAAATACTATTAAAGATATTTAAAATATTACTACTATTACTACTGCTGCTGCCACTGTTAATAAAAAAGCAAACATCTGAAATGATAAACAAGAGACAAAAGAATTCTTAGTTTCTATGATAGATACTGTCATTACCAAGCAACCATCTGGTCTACTAGCTTTCAGTTCTGGACCACAGAGGGCAGAAAATGAGCTACGTACAGCATTTTCCTTTAACAAACAGCAGCACTGTTATCTATCACACCTACAAAGCTCTTAAGTGGCTCCTATGAGCTCTTTAAACTGATGGAAGTCTTGCCTTCCAGTTGAAGACATACTGCCTTAACACAAAGGCATGCCTGCTTAATATAGTTGAGTCAAAGGCCAAGGAGGAATGGCTTTAACTTTATTAACTTTCCCAGGAAAATGAAGGTCTAGAATTTTATGGCATACAGATGAGTCCAGGAATGGGAAGGGATTCCTGAAGAAAGGCCACAGAGATGACGGTGGAAACTGGTGCTGTTAACAGTGGACGTGTTCTAAATTTTTCTGTTTTTCCTTGGTGTAACTACATTTAACATTCAAAGAATGAGCTCTCTAAGCCAGGGCTATGGAAGTTCTAATATATTCTAAGGCGGGGGTATAAGTATTTGCGTAATTCAATATTTTTTCATTTGTTTGCTCTACTCATCCCCATAGAAATTTTGCAAGGTTTACATGAGAAACCCCAATGTAAAGTATCTGTTGTATAAAGACCAAAACATTGTCAAAATGGTATTTCTGGCTCGTCAGGTCACCACACAGGTGATTGATTGGCAACCATGGCCTTTCTAATTGCTCTGCAATAGCTGAGAGGTTGTTTAACAAACTGCTTCATAAATGGTTTCAAGTAACCAAACTGAATAGTATCAGTTTAGTAAATTCACACCAATGTGGACAAAGAATCAAGCCTAGGTGGTCGACCTAAATGAGTCTGTATGATTTAAAGGAAAAGGAAGTACTAATTTTGGGGACTTATTATATGTTTGTCATTATGCTGAGCAAATCATTTTGTAATTTATTTCTCACTCAAAGCCTGAAAAGTAATTTTTTTTTTTTTTTTTTTCTTTTTGCGGTATGCGGGCCTCTCACTGTTGTGGCCTCTCCCATTGCGGAGCACAGGCTCCGGACGCGCAGGCCCAGCGGCCATGGCTCACGGGCCCAGCCGCTCCGCGGCATATGGGATCCTCCCAGACCGGGGCACGAACCCGTATCCCCTGCATCGGCAGGCGGACTCTCAACCACTGCGCCACCAGGGAGGCCCCAAAGTAATTTTTTTTAAATCCCCATTCTACTCTTGAAAAATTTACACTCAAAAGAGTTAAGAAATATGTCTGAGGTTACATGTTTTTTTATGTGGGAGAACCCAAATTCAAACTGATCTGTTCCTTTCAAATCTAGTGTTCCTTATCTCACACTGTTTCTCACTAGCACTAATGTTCATGGCCAACTCAAAAGGGCATTATTATAATAAAGATGATGGATCTAAAGCCAAGTTTGAGATGGTACCCCTCACTATAATTCCCATTATGAACAAAAGAGCAAAAGAGCTGACTTTTTAAAAATACCATGAGCTAAACATTTGACATGCATTATCTCATTCCTCTAACAATTCTATGTGAGTCACTACTATTTAGTCCATTTTACAGATGAGAAACTGATATATAGAAAGATGAAGAAACTTACTGAAGGTATTTTAGCCAGTACATGGTAACAACCCAAAGCCAGAACTGCTAACCATGCTGATGGGAGGTGGGCTGTATGTTTGTCTCCTTTTTTATAATTCTTTCATAGTAAGTCTTTCATTAAATACTGTTTCTTGTCATTACTTTCACTGCCTCTTGTCATGCTCTATTATTGTAGTTCCTTGACAAAAGGACAGAGCAGAGATATCTTCTTAAAATGTCAAAATGATTACCCACAAACAAGGAATATGACATTGACCTTTATCTCTCCCAATTAAGACTATGCCAGAATGAGAACTGGGCAACATAACTTTGTTCAACATCTCAGTTTCTATACATTATACATCCATATCTTTAAGCATTTTTCTTGATATAATTATGTTGACAAGTAGAAACTTTAAAGAAAAAAAGCATTTTAGTAAATGTTGGAAACAAAACATTCATTCAGTCTGGGGTTAGTCAGAAGCCAAAGTATGCTTTAAGTATTCCATCAAAGGTTGAACCCATGTACACTTACAGAAGGATAATAATTAAAGTATCCTATTAGTTAAAACTAAGATATGTTATTTGATATAATCTATCTGCTTATGTTACACTTTATTTTGTGCATGCTCTTTAAAATCTATCTTTTACAGTGACCACAACTTTTTACTATGATATGCTCAATTTGTTTAAAAATTCTCAGATTTAATGCATTTGGTGTTACTTTATCACTAGAACTGTATAATGGAGAAGTAAAGTAACAGAATATGATTTAAAATAAGAAAGCACTTTCAGAAATCAGGCAATAATGATGTTAGGAGGATATTCAGAAATTTAAAAAAATACAAAATACAAGAGAAAAGTAAACACAAATTACATTAATACAAATCTGCTCTACTGTAATTTATCAATGAGTCAGAATTAACCTCATCAGTCTTTCTTTGAAACTATGCACCATCCAAGTATGTGTTTGCTGTATTTTTTTTCCTGCAAACAGATTTGTGTATGGTCTTTACTACCCAAATAAAAACTATTTTCTTATTTATAAACAAAATCTGTGTGAAAATTGGAGCTTGCCTAAACCCATTGTAAAGGATAATTTTAGAAATAGCAGCTCACTTTAGATCACCATTAGGAAGCGGTAGAACTTTGTATGGGATGGGGGAGTGGAACGGTAAGCACTTCTGAGAGGATCTCAGGAAAAAACCTTGCTTAACTTACAAACAGGATTTCTGGGCTAAAAGATACTGACAGCCTTAAAAGAAATCAGTTGAGAGCCCATTATAACTTTCAGTAATGCTTATTTGATAAAACTTTGTCAACACAATGTAATACTTTATAGTTGGAAGAAAACAAGACATTAAAGTCAAAAAGACCATTTGTACAGATAAGAACATATCTGTTCTAGGAAGAGCAACAGGTGCAGAACCTTGTGCAGATAGAGTGTGTCTGCTGCACTATGTTCAAAGCAAGGTGCCATAGCTTATTTGACTGCAAAAGTAGCTTTATTAACTTTTCTGACATCTCCATTATACTGTGAGTGACCTGAAGCAAAAGACTGTCTTACTCATAGCTGCAAACCTAGAATAGCCTGGTCCATCATAGGAACCCAGTTAACATGTACAGAAAGGAAAGAATTAAGCAAGCTCCTCCTCTTGCTAAGAAACATAGACTATTCTGCAAACAATTTATGACAAGGTTTTTTTGACAAGTGAATATATTGATCCAAGTCTGGAGAGGGCCTGATAGAAGGAAGAAAGGAACAAGAGTTTAAAACAGTTGTAGTATTTTTTTTAAAAATGAATGTAAGGCAACACAAACAGGGCATAAATTAAAAAAGAAATTGGGGGAAACACCGCAAATGTTACAAAGGTAAATTCTGTGACTGCACATGACTTTTAAGAGAATGAGGGAAAACATAAGAATGAGAATGACTCCCCAATACTGCCCTATAGAAAATCTTTTTCCTAAGCTCTAAATTTATATTTCCAACTACCCACTGTTTGAAGACTCCCAGACAATTCTGTCTCAGCATTCCCAAATTAATTTATTTTTAGACTCTTTCTCCATGTTCCCACCCACATAAATAGTCAACCTGTTTTGTTTCCCATTCTTGTCTTGTACCCAATACCATTGCCTCCCCCAATGAGTTCTCTCATTATGCCATGAAAAAAGTCTGTAAGACAGAAAGCAAGAGTCTTTTTTCATTAAGTAGGGAAATAATAGCTTGTAAACGAGTTAAGTTTTTGAGTGACAGCTGTAGTTTTAAAAGTATAAAGAAGTTTATATGTGCTTATGTAGAGAGCAGGAGTACAGGAAGGAAGAAGAATATAAGAGCAAAGAAGAAAATAAAATAAAATGGACACAAACAATGCATTAAATTCCCAGGTAACAATAAGGGTCACAAGCAGACAAGAGATTTGCCGTTCTCTTTTCCCTTTAGTTATTTGGCTTAAAAGAAGAAAAGACTGAGTACCACGATCTAGGAGGGGAGTACCTAAAGGCCGTCTGTGAAAGTATAAAACTCTTGCTCTTAACACAGACGAGATGACTTGCACTACACAGGAAAGGATCTTGAGAAAAGATCATTAAAAACTCCAGAATTGGGCTTCCCTGGTGGCACAGTGGTTGAGAGTCCGCCTGCCGATGCGGGGGACGCGGGTTCGTGCCCCAGTCTGGGAGGATCCCACATGCCGCAGGACGGCTTGGCCCGTGAGCCATGGCCGCTGAGCCTGTGCTCCGCAGTGGGAGAGGCCGCAACAGTGAGAGGCCCGCATACCGGAAAAAAAAAAAAAAAACCAACTCCAGAATTGGTGTTTTTCTAAAACCCTAAGAGCCAAACCATTTGAGACCACCTATCTATGTCTGTTAATGACTCTGTGATATACTTGAATCTCAAAATAAACATCATAAGGAAGATACAAGGAAAAAGGAGAATGATTCTAAGAAATAGGAAATATGGGGGATATTGACAAAGATGTAATAGATGCTTTACCATTATCATCAATGGCTTTATTGATACTGCCAAAACTTAATAAAAAATGAAAATATGAAAAAAATTCTACTCATAATAAAACCAAAAACATAAAACGTCTAGGAATAAACAAAACATGTAATATGCAAGAGCATGGAAGAACTCTAGAAAGCAATACTGAGGGACAAGAAGTAAGCACAACAAACAGAGAGTCATATAGATGACCTTAAACTTGAAGACTTAAGCATTGCAAAGATGTTGTTTCTCTCCAAATCAAACAATAAAATTAATCTAATCTGCCCCCAACTAAATACTGAATTTTACTGGAGTATGAAAAGCAATTCTACAGTTTACTTGACATAAAAAGAATATAAAAACATTAAAAAAAAGAAGAAATGTGGGAGGAACTGTCTTTCTTGAAACTGTAACTTATTTAAAAACAAGGATAATTAAGGCATAGAGTTTTAGCATATGAATGAAAATGGAATAAGAAGATCGTGTTTATGTATGTGTATGCGTATATATACCCTAGGGAGTAACACACACACACACACACACACACACACACACACACACACAGAGTATGAATTTAGAATATGATTCAAGTGACTTCTCCAAGAAGTTCATAATGTGTTATTGAAAAAGTGGTATTGAGATGATAAACTCATGTGTAAAAGAAACAAAACAAGCAAACAAAAAACTTAGATCTTATTGTATTAGTTTTCTAGGGCTTTTATAGCAATGTACCACAGACCGGGTAGCTTAAACAACAGAAATAATTTTTCCACCCTGTTGATTTCTTGTGAAGTCTCTTTCCTTGGCTTGTAGATGGCTACCTTCTCCCTGTTTCTTCACATAGTCTTCCCTCTGTGTCTGTGTCTAATCTCCTCTTCTTACAGGGCCACAAGGTCCACTGTATTAGAGCCTACCCATACGATCTCATTTTACCTTATTTAAGGCCTCTCTAAAAAGGCCTTATCTCCAAATGTAGTCACATTCTGAGGTACTGAGGGCTAGGACTTCAACATATGTATTTTGGTGGGACACAATTCAGCCCATAACACTTATATAAAATGCATTTTAAAGAATTAAGGGATTTTTTTTTCAAAAAACTAACTAAAACAGTACCCTTTTGACCTCAATGCATAGGTTTCAGAGATTCTATGGACTTCCTGAAGTGTCAGGCAAAACTTTCTGTGTTTGAGCATTTGTGCATATTTTTGAGTGAGAGGCTTTATCTTTCATAAGCTTTATGAAAGTAGCTGTAATTAAAATTTTCTTTAAAGTTTAGAACATTAAACTAGCGGATCATATAAGTGATATTTACATAATATTGAAGTAGGTAAAGACTCCCTAAGCTTAACAGCAAAAGCACTTACCCTAAAGGAAAATATGGATGGATCTGACTACATAAATATTAAATAATTTTTATGGAGAAAGAAACTGTTAACAAAGTTAAAAGTAAAATCTTGCTGGAAATAATTATAGCATAGATAGGGAGGTAGCATAAAATAGAGTTAAGCATACAGGTTTGAAATGGGATATATACACACACACACCTTTAATATTACCCTATGACTAGCTATGTGACCTTCCAAAGATTGTTTTTCTCTCATTCTTTCTTTAAGTCTAAAATGGAGATCATAATACTATTTAATAGGGTTATCAAGAAAATTATATAGAATAAAATTTGTAAGAAGTTCATGAGACTTGCATGTAGTATGAATCACTAAATATTAAGAAGGCAAAGATTCTATATAGTAATATAGATAATTGTATAGGATTCTTTTTAAAAATATGCAAAAAATAAACACCTTGAAGAAAAATTGATATCAGACATGAACAGAAAATCTAGTACAGCAGCGCAAATGGTGAAAATATCAGAAACAATGTGCAGCCTCACACTCAGAATAGCAAACAGGCCAGTACAAGTGGCTTAGAGATGGTTCTAAATAGAACCTAGTTCATACATTATTAATGGATAATGCCTAGCATATGATAAGTATTTAATAAATAAGTATGAAATAAATAGTTCTTACTTTAAAAATATTAGGTAATAAATTTAACCCATATTAATGTTTTAGAAGTTAAGAAAAATAGAATAAACCATATGAATAAGTAAGGTTAAAAGGTAACTAATTTTAAAGGAAATAAATGCATGAAGCAAATGAGAAGACAGGATTTAAAAGGAACTCTAAAAAAAGAGCACCAATCAAGACAGTAGAATGACTTATAACAACTCCAAGTCACAACAGGATAAATATTTATAACAGAAACTCAAAATGGTAACATCGTAAAACATTCCACAAGAAGAAGGGTGATGGGAAAGGAAGAATCAGTTGGAGTCAATCACTCATAAAAGTAGAATGAGTTTGTCAAAGTCTCATGTTTTGGAGAGTCCCACTCTTAGGGAAGGTGGAGAATCTCAGCTTTTCCCCACCCTCACTCATCCTTTCCCATGACTCATTCTCCTTTCAGCTCATATTGTCATCACAGGTGCTATGGCTCTATAATTAAAATAGGGTCAACTGTGTCACTTACAGATGGCACAGACAGCCCAGGATCTCACCTTCCACTATGGCAACCTCCTCCTTCATATGTTCAAAAATTATCCTGATTGGTTCATTGTGAGAAGGAAATTAGATGCCGCATGTGAATGCACTTTAAAAGTAAAGTGCAGGGCTTCCCTGGTGGCGCAGTGGTTGAGAGTCCGCCTGCCGATGCAGGGGACGCAGGTTCGTGCCCCGGTCTGGGAGAATCCCACATGCCGCGGAGTGGCTGGGCCCGTGAGCCATGGCCGCTGAGCGGGTGCATCCGGAGCCTGTGCTCCACAGCGGGAGACGCCACAACAGTGAGAGGCCCGCATACCACACACACACACAAAAAAGTAGAGTGCAATAGAATATTTTAACATTATAAGTAATTATTTTGAAGGGGTGATTCAAAAAAACATCTGACCACTGAGGTTTGAAAGGGTTCTGTTTAATGACTCAAACTCCTGTGACTCTCACTAACATTTAACCTCATCATTTATCTCACAGCAATGTATCATCATCACTCCACTTACACCTATCTGGAGAACTGGGATGCCAGCCTTCCATAAAGAGCGTAGCAGTTCAGGGACCCCTGAAATCCTAGCTGACAAAAAAGGATAATGAGGCCACAAAACCGCTAATACTCCTATACTGGAAGATCTGAGTATACATTGATGTTTAAACATCGATGTTTAAACATCAATATTTAAGATCCGAGTATAAATCAATTAAGCATCTATGTTTATCGTCCAGTCAATTAGAAGAAAAAATAGATTACCTTGGAATAGGAATAGGGAATGCAAGAAAAGGAAGGAAAAGTAAAATATGTGGACCCATATCACAATAGCAAGAACGCTATGTTCTAAGCTGCTAACAGGGGAGTACAATAATTGACAGTTTTCACTCATAGGCGATCAGAGGAAGAAGCCACCTTAATTACATCGCTTAAGCCAGCCTCCTAACTCCCAGACTAGCTTCCCTTCCCCTAAGAAATGCCATTTCCCATTAGACCCTATGTTTGTTAGTCTGAGTGTTTTACAAAGTGGACCATTGCATCCAGGAATTTATGAAACAGATTTTTGTCATAAGGTTGGATCACAGTAAGCAGATGGGGCAATGTGAAGCTTCAAGTAACAGAAAGAGAGCTCCTTCTAAATTATTCATAGGAAATATGCCTCCAGACTGAAGAAATATCCCACGTGAGATGAACCCACATCAGCACACACACCTGCCCTATTTTTATTTTTCACTTTGGCTTGGCACGTTATATACACAAAGTCTCTCTGAGATTACTATGGTTTGGTTGATTGCCAATCACTGATATTACATCATTGGAATAAGAATTACATTAGCCATGCCTTTGATGTGCCCTGCATAAAGTGGAGATGGCAGAATATGTCCCTGAATATATGTAGCCTACATCTAACTGTGACAAGATACAGATTTCTTCTACACTCTGAGTTGCATTACTTGAAATGTTAATTTTCATGAGCTGAGATTTTTTTTAACCCACCAAAGTAATTTTCTCAAACAGTAAAGTACAGTTGATAATCTTAATAACATAAAACTCTCCTCATTATTTTTCCAAGTTTAATTTTGCCCTATTTACAGCCCATTTAGATAAAGCAAATTAAAGAGGCTATTCTTTTTGTGTATGTGTGCTAGACTGTACACTAGCATGTAAATCAGGAATGTCTCAGCTAGGTACGCAACTATTCATACTGAATATGTATTTGTGTCTATATATTTATAAAGGTATATATACCTTATTGCCACTTTGCAAAAAAATACACCTGAATTTATTCTTAGGTGGGCTCAAGAAGACATTTTTCTTTTAATTTCTCTCAGATGTAAAATTGTCTAGCTCCAGAATGTTGCTTACCATTATTGGTTGTGGCCTTAGGGACTGTTACTTTATTACCTTTCTGAACTGTACTTCAAAGAAATTAATTAATTGATGCTCTTAGCAGCCTCATCCTGACAAAAACATATGATACTCAAATGTTAAACATGGAACCTCAGATGAAACTGTCAAGAAAAAGCTGAAAGTGGTTATTAATATGGCTTTTGATAAATATCTGCTCAGCCTCACACTGTGCCTCGTCTGTTTTCATCATGGAGAGTAGTTAATCTGATTGATGAAGATCCTGGTTCAGACTGTCTCCCATGCTGAGTTTAATAATGGCACTTTTTTTCCCCAAAAAAATTTCTTATTTTCAAGTGGAGATGTCTGTGCTTTCTCATTTGATTGTCTTCAGGAGCACAAACTTTAAGTGGGGTCCCTGACATTCCCTAAGAAGGTAGGAGTCCCTTACTGTCACACAACCCCATAAACATGAGAGATGGGGCTGGTTTCCAGGCCCTAGCTCTTTGCAAAGTGAGGGTTAATGAGAATGCTGTCAAGTACTCATGCTAACCCTCCAGGCATAGAAGAGCAAGCCCATCAGGACAAATCAGGCAGCCGGCACAGATAGGCTATAAGTCTGGCTCATTATCATTATCCACCATCTCCCATGAGCCGTAACTTCTTTTTTTTTAAATCATAGTTCAAATAGTTCCACTTCTAGTTAAGCACAGTCGCAATGGCTGACACGATAGAGAATGGGCTGTGCTTCATGGCATTCATGCTCTAGCTATGGTGGAGCCTCTTAAGTTCCCTCTTCCCACCTGAATTACTAAGTGTTGGCACTCATCACTGTCCCCAACTTAGTGAAAAAGAAATCTAATGAAAGAAGATAGTTCAAAAACTAGTCTGATTGGAAGCAGTAAAAGATCAGTTTTTAAATAATCTCTTAATATCAGAGTAATGGCTAATTAGGGAAATTCAAAAAATGAATGGAAAACTTTTCTTTTTTTATAGTCAACCATTTTGGATAACAAACATGATCAAATTACGAATCAATGCTTGAGTGGAAGAGAGAACTCGGTGCTGAAGTCTCCGTTCTTTTGGTAAAAGGTCTACAATCATGCAGGCATCTATGCTGTTGCATCGAGTTCATTATCACAAATCAAGCAGAACAATTGCTTGTCATTTTTTTTTTTTTTTTTTTTTTGCGGTACGCGGGCCTCTCACTGTTGTTGCCTCTCTTGTTGCGGAGCACAGGCTCCGGACGCACAGGCTCAGCGGCCATGGTTCACGGGCCCAGTCGCTCCGCGGCATGTGGGATCTTCCTGGACCGGGGCACGAACCCGTGTCCCCTGCATCGGCAGGCGGACTCTCAACCACTGCGCCACCAGGGAAGCCCTTGCTTGTCATTTTATATGTTGATGCAGACTTCAACATCCTTGTGCACCATCTAGATATGTAACTTGGACCTTAAAATTCTGGAAGCTATGCACTCTAACTTGTTCAACAGTACCTTTTCTGTATCAGTTAATAAAGGATTGTTGGATAAGAAGCTTCTCTTCAATCATTTTCTAAATGCCGTTCTAAATGGTATGTGTGCATATGTTCATAAACTTCATATATATGTAAACCCACTTGTACACAGTCTCTAAAACAATGTGCATCTTAAAGAAATCAATACTATTTTACATTAACTAATATTGAGTGGATAAGGTCAACACACTCTGAAGTAAAACTGGCCTCTTTCTTAAACATATCTCTTACTGATTAGGACTTTTTGCTCTCCATATTAACCTTAATCATCTGGCTGGAGATGGCGTTTGCTAGTTTTCTCAACTATAAAGTCATTTTTCCCCTCCCTTCTACAACGTATTCTTTGGAAGGAAGTCACAATGCACATTCCACCCTCAGTGGGTGGGGAGTTATGCTTCATCTCCTAGAGGACTAAGTATCTACAAAAATTATTTGGAATTTTTCTGCATTGCAGGTTTGTCTATTCTCCCCATTTATTTATTCAATCATTTATTTATGTCAAGACTCATGGATATTTATTTCATAATTTCAGTTATAAATTAATTATACTTTATTTTTTTGCTCAAATTATTTCAGCTTTGGCCGTTGGGAGTGTTTTTAATGTATCTCTGGCCATCAGGAGTACTTGGAATTTATTTCAGTGTCATTTTGACATAATTCTGTCACTGTAGATTTTGTGGGTTTTGGGGGGGAGTGGGGCACACTCCCTTACTTTCTAATACTACAAGATGCTCCAGGCTCATCTTGTATATTTCCTATCCCATTCCTAGAATCAGCCATATCTCCAAGGAGATCTAGTACCATTTTTGGAGACTGGTATTAGAAACCAAGATCTAGGTAATAGGACTATTGGAAATTATGGTTTAATTGAAAAATCTCCATTTCAAAAAACCAATTGTTATTTTGTATGTCTCAGATGATATCATCTTAAAATAAATTGGGCATGGGGAACAGTGTGAAACCTTAGGGAAATTTTAAATCATATATTCAATGATGCGACAACCCACAAAACCTGTATAAGTGTTTCTCCTTGTAGAAGAGCATTTAAAAACTGAAATACTATATCTAGCCAAAAAGAATATGTTTTTTGAGGTATTGTTTCATTTTAGCATTTGACTGTTTTCTTAAATTAAATGTTTAAAGGTTATTCCATACTTTAATTCCAAGTTAGTAGAAGAGGTAGGGGATAGTGGGTAAGACAGGATGAACATTAGTGACTATTGGAGAAAGTAAAAATGGAATTAAAGAACCTTGATAATGCCTTTTTAAAATTAAAATCAGTAAATTTAGTTGCATTATAAAGATGTTGTTTTACAAAAAAGATAACTTGGAAAGCTTTTCTTTACAATCAAATACTTCTTAGATAAACATACAAGATTCCATTATTCCATCAGAGTAATTTAAATCTTGAAAATATAAAGTTCGTATCAGTGACAACAAATTACTTAGTTTCATCCAAAAAGGATACCCTTTCCTCAAAACCCAGTCTGTTAAACCAAATGTTATTCATTCAAGAATGTGGAATTTAACAAGTGATAAAAAGGCCAGGATACTTCACTCAGGAGTCAAAGGAGGTTTCCAGTTTTCATTCATTTTTTACAACAAAGTACAGCTGAAGATATATAGAGAAATGCAAATAGAACCAGTGTCAAATGTTTATTCAGAATGATATACACTTACATGAAATACACTTTACATGAAATACATGTAAAATACACATGTATTTTATGAATACTTAGCTAAATAAATTGGTAAGGCAGAACAAGAACCTAAGAGATGACTCTGAGGAAGATAAAATAAAATTTCTTATATTTCATTTGAATTAAAAATGTTTCTTAAAAATATTATGGGGAACTCGCGGCAGCTCGGGGTCTCTTCCCTCCGCCGTCACGGAACTGCCCCGGAGCCCGAGGCGAGGGCGGCCCCACTGAGGCTGCCGGCTCTGAAGGGGCCCCGGTGGCCGAAGCCATGACAGTCGTGTGGACGGCAGGCCAGTTGTTTCAACAAGTAACTTAAAGACAAAATGGAAAAACAAGGTGGTTTGTGCCTGAGATCATGGTGATGTGAAACCAGGGAGGGCCACTTTGTGCCAGGGAATCGGGAAGATGGCGGAAGAGTAAGACGCGGAGATCACCTTCCTCCCCACAGATAAACCAGAAATACATCTACATGTTGAACAACTCCTACAAAACACGCACTGAACGCTGCCAGAAGACCTCAGACCTCCCAAAAGTCAAGAAACTCCCCACGTACCTGGGTAGGGCAAAAGAAAAAAGAAAAAACAGAGACAAAAGAATAGGGACGGGACCTGCAACCAGTGGGAGGGAGCCGTGAAGGAGGAAAGGTTTCCACACACTAGAAACCCCTTCACGGGTGGAGACTGCGGGTGGCGGAGGGGGGAAGCTTCGGAGTAGCGGAGGAGAGCGCAGCCACAGGGGTGCGGAGGGCAAAGCGGAGAGATTCCGGCACAGAGGATCGGTGCCGACCGGCACTCACCAGCCCGAGAGGCTTGTCTGCTCACCCGCCAGGGTGGGCGGGTCTGGGAGCTGAGGCTCGGGCTTCGGTCGGAGCCAGGGAGAGGACTGGGGTTGGCGGCGTGAACACAGCCTGCAGGGGGTTAGTGCAACACGGCTAGCCGGGAGGGAGTCCAGGAAAAAGTCTGGACCTGCCGAAGAGGCAAGAGACTTTTTCTTCCCTCTTTGTTTCCTGGTGCGCGAGGCGAGGGGATTAAGAGCACTGCTTAAAGGAGCTCCAGAGACGGGAGCGAGCCGCGGCGGCTAACAGTGCGGACCCCAGAGACGGGCATGAGACGCTAAGGCTGATGCTGTCACTACCAAGGAGCCTGTGTGCGAGCACAGGTCACTCTGCACACCTCCCTTCGGGGGAGCCTGTGCAGCCCGCCACTGCCAGGGTCCCGGGATCCAGGGACAACTTCCCCGGGAGAACACACGGCGTGCTTCAGGCTGGTGCAACATCCCGCCGGCCTCTGCCGCCGCAGGCTCACCCTGAATCCGCACCCCTCCCTACCCCCAGCCTGAGTGAGCCAGAGTCCCCGAACCAGCTGCTCCTTTAACCCTGTCCTGTCTGAGCGAAGAACAGACGCCCTTCGGCGACCTTCACGCAGAGGCAGGGCCAAATCCAAAGCTGAGCACCGGGAGCTGTGAGAACAAAGAAGAGAAAGGGGAATCTCTCCCAGCAGCCTCAGAAGCAGCGGATTAAAGCTCCACAATCAACTTGATGTACCCTGCATCTGTGGAATACATGAATAGACAATGAATCATCCCAAATTGAGGAGGTGGACATTGAGAGCAAGATTTATTATTTTTACCCCTTTTCCTCTTTTTGAGAGTGTGTATGTGTATGCTTCTGTGTGAGAGATTCTTTCTGTACAGCTTTGCTTTCACCATCTGTCCTAGGGTTCTATCCGTCCGTTTCTTTTTTTTTCTTTTTAAAAAAATTTTTTTCTTCATAATTATTTTTTACTTTAATAACTTTATTTTATCTTACTTTATTTTATCTTTTCTTTTTCTTTCTTTCTTTCTTTTTCTTTCTTGCTTTCTTCCCTTCCTTCCTTCTCTCTCTCTCTCTCTCTCTCTCGCGCTCTCTCTCGCTCTTGCTCTCTCTCTTTCTTTCTTTCCTTCTACTTTTTTGTCCTTTTATTCTGAGCCATGTGGATGAAAGGATCTTGGTGCTACAGCCAGGAGTCAGTGCTGTGCCTCTGAGGTCGGAGAGCCAACTTCAGGACACTGGTCCACAAGAGACCTCCCAGCTCCACATAATATCAAACGACGAAAATCTCCCAGAGATCTCCATCTCAACACCAGCACCCAGCTTCACTCAACGACCAGCAAGCTACAGTGCTGGACACCCTATGACAAACAACTAGCAAGACAGGAACAGGACCCCACCCATTACCAGAGAGGCTGCCTAAAATCATAATAAGTCCACAGACACCCCAAAACACACCACCAGACGTGGACCTGCCCACCAGAAAGACAAGATCCAGCCTCATCCACCAGAACACAGGCACTAGTCCCCTCCACCAGGAAGCCTACACAACCCACTGAATCAACTTCAGCCACTGGGGACAGACACCAAAAACAACGGGAACTACGAACCTGCAGCCTGCAAAAAGGAGACCCCAAACACAGTAAGATAAGCAAAATGAGAAGACAGAAAAACACACAGCAGATGAAGGAGCAAGATAAATTCCCACCAGACCAAACAAATCAAGAGGAAATAGGCAGTCTACCTGAAAAAGAATTCAGAATAATGATAGTAAAAATGATCCAAAATCTTGGAAGTAGAATAGAGAAAATGCATGAAACATTTAACAAGGACCTATAAGAACTAAAGATGAAACAAGCAACGATGAACAACACAATAAATGAAATTAAAAATACTCTAGATGGGATCAATAGCAGAATAAAAAAGGCAGAAGAACAGCTAAGTGACCTGAAAGATAAAATAGTGGAAATAACTACTGCAGAGCAGAATAAAGAAAAAAGAATGAAAAGAACTGAGGACAGTCTCAGAGACCTCTGGGACAACATTAAACGTACCAACATTTGAATTATAGGGGTTCCAGAAGAAGAAGAGAAAAAGAAAGGGACTGAGATAAAATTTGAAGAGATTATAGTTGAAAACTTCCCTAATATGGGAAAGGAAATAGTTAATCAAGACAAGAAAGCACAGAGAATCCCATACAGGATAAATCCAAGGAGAAACACGCCAAGGCACATATTAATCAAACTGTCAAAAATTAAATATAAAGAAAACATATTAAAAGCAGCAAGAGAAAAACAACAAATAACATACAAGGGAATCCCCATAAGGTTAACAGCTGATCTTTCAGCAGAAACTCTGCAAGCCAGAAGGGACTGGCAGGACATATTTAAAGTGATGAAGGAGAAAAACCTACAACCAAGATTACTCTACCCAGCAAGGATCTCGTTCAGATTTGATGGAGAAATTAAAACGTTTACAGACAGGCAAAAGCTGAGAGAGTTCAGCACCACCAAACCAGCTTTACAACAAATGCTAAAGGAACTTCTCTAGGCAAGAAACACAGGAAAAGACCTACAATAACAAACCAAAAAAACAATTAAGAAAATGGGAATAGGAACATACATATCAATAATTACCTTAAATGTAAATGGATTAAATGTTCCAACCAAAAGACACAGACTGGCTGAATGGATACAAAAACAAGACCCATATATATGCTGTCTACAAGAGACCCACTTCAGACCTAGAGACACATACAGACTGAAAGTAAGGTGATGGAAAAATATATTCCATGCAAATGGAAACCAGAAGAAAGCTGGAGTAGCAATTCTCACATCAGACAAAATAGACTTTAAAATAAAGACTATTAGAAGAGACAAAGAAGGACACTACATACTGATCAAGGGATCAATCCAAGAAGAAGATATAACAATTGTAAATATTTATGCACCCAACATAGGAGCACCTCAATACATAAGGCAAACACTAACAGCCATGAAAGGGGAAATCAACAGTAACACATTCATAGTAGGGGACTTTAACACCCCACTTTCACCAATGGACAGATCATCCAAAATGAAAATATATAAGGAAACACAAGCTTTAAATGATACATTAAACAAGATGGACTTAATTGATATTTCTAGGACACTCCATCCAAAAACCACAGAATACACATTTTTCTCAAGTGCTCATGGAACATTCTCCAGGATAGATCATATCTTGGGTTACAAATCAAGCCTTCCTCAATTTAAGAAAATTGAAATTGTATCAAGTATCTTTTCCGACCACAACGTTATGCAACTAGATATCAATTACAGGAAAAGATCTGTAAAAAATACAAACACACGGAGGCTAAACAATACACTACTTAATAACGAAGTGATCACTGAAAAAATCAAAGAGGAAATCAAAAAATACCTAGAAACAAATGACAATGGAGACACGATGACCCAAAACCTATGGGATGCAGGAAAAGCAGTTCTAAGAGAGAAGTTTATAGCAATACAATCCTCCCTTAAGAAACAGGAAACATCTCGAATAAACTACCTAAACTTGCACCGAAAGCAATTAGAGAAAGAAGAACAAAAAAACCCCAAAGTTAGCAGAAGGAAAGAAATCATAAAGATCAGATTAGAAATAAATGAAAAAGAAATGAAGAAAATGATAGCAAAGATCAATAAAACTAAAAGCTGGTTCTTTGAGAAGATAAACAAAATTGATAAACCATTAGCCAGACTCATCAAGAAAAAAAGAGAGAAGACTCAAATCAATAGAATTAGAAATGAAAAAGGAGAAGTAACAACTGACACTGCAGAAATACAAAAGATCATAAGAGATTACTATAAGCAACTCTATGCCAATAAAATGGACAACCTGGAAGAAATGGACAAATTCTTAGAAATGCACAACCTGCCAAGACTGAATCAGGAAGAAATAGAAAATATGAACAGACAAATCACTAGCACTGAAATTGAAACTGTGATTAAAAATCTTCCAACAAACAAGAGCCCAGGACCAGATGGCTTCACAGGCGAATTCTATCAAATATTTAGAGAAGAGCTAACACCTATCCTTCTCAAACTCTTCCAAAATATACCAGAGGGAGGAACACTCCCAAACTCATTCTTCGAGGCCACCATCACCCTGATACCAAACCAGACAAGGATGTCACAAAGAAAGAAAACTACAGGCCAATATCACTGATGGACATAGATGCAAAAATCCTCAACAAAATACTAGCAAACAGAATCCAACAGCACATTAAAAGGATCATACACCATGATCAAGTGGGGTTTATTCCAGGAATGCAAGAATTCTTCAATATACGCAAATCAATCAACGTGATACACCATATTAAAAAATTGAAGGAGAAAAACCATGTGATCATCTCAATAGATGCAGAGAAAGCTTTCAACAAAATTCAACACCCATTTATGATAAAAACCCTGCAGAAAGTAGGCATAGAGGGAACTTTCTCAACATAATAAAGGCCATATATGACAAACCCAAAGCCAACATCATCCTCAATGGTGAAAAACTGAAAGCATTTCCACTAAGATCAGGAACAAGACAAGGTTGCCCACTCTTACCACTCTTATTCAACATAGTTTTGGAAGTTTTAGCCACAGCAGTCAGAGAAGAAAAGGAAATAAAAGGAATCCAAATCGGAAAAGAAGAAGTAAAGGTGTCACTGTTTGCAGGTGACATGATACTATACATAGAGAATCCTAAAGATGCTACCAGAAAACTACTACAGCTAATCAATGAATTTGGTAAAGTATCAGGATACAAAATTAATGCACAGAAATCTCTGGCATTCCTATACACTAATGATAAAAAATCTGAAAGTGAAATCAAGAAAACACTCCCATTTACCACTGCAACAAAAAGAATAAAATATCTAGGAATAAACCTACCTAAGGAGACAAAAGACCTGTATGCAGAAAATTATAAGACACTGATTAAAGAAATTAAAGATGATACAAATAGATGGAGAGATATACCATGTTCTTGGATTGGAAGAATCAACATTGTGAAAATGACTCTACTACCCAAAGCAATCTACAGATTCAGTGCAATCCCTATCAAACTACCACTGGCATTTTTCACAGAATTAGAACAAAAAATTTCACAATTTGTATGGAAACACAAAAGACCCCGAACAGCCAAAGCAATCTTGAGAACGAAAAACTGAGCTGGAGGAATCAGGCTCCCTGACTTCAGACTATACTACAAAGCTACAGTGATCAAGACAGTATGGTACTGGCACAAAAACAGAAAGATAGATCAATGGAACAAAATAGAAAGCCCAGAGGTAAACCCACACACATATGGTCACCTTATCTTTGATAAAGGAAGCAGGAATGTACAGTGGAGAAAGGACAGCCTCTTCAATAAGTGGTGCTGGGAAAACTGGACAGGGACATGTAAAAGTATGAGATTAGATCACTCCCTAACACCATACACAAAAATAAGCTCAAAATGGATTATAGACCTAAATGTAAGGTCAGAAACTATCAAACTCTTAGAGGAAAACATAGGCAGAACACTCTATGACATAAATCACAGCAAGATCCTTTTTGACCCACCTCTTAGAGAAATGGAAATAAAAACAAAAATAAACAAATGGGACCTAATGAAACTTCAAAGCTTTTGCAGAGCAAAGGAAACCATAAACAAGACCAAAAGACAGCCCTCAGAATGGGAGAAAATATTTGCAAATGAAGCAACTGACAAAGGATTAATCTCCAAAATTTACAAGCAGCTCATGCAGCTCAATAACAAAAAAACTAACAACCCAATCCAAAAATGGGCAGAAGACCTAAATAGACATTTCTCCAAAGAAGATGTACAGACTGCCAACAAACACATGAAAGAATGCTCAACATCATTCATCATTAGAGAATTGCAAACAAATCAAAACTACAATGAGATATCATCTCACACCAGTCAGAATGGCCACCGTCAAAAAATCTAGAGACGATAAATGCTGGAGAGGGTGTGGAGAAAAGGGAACACTCTTGCACTGCTGGTGGGAATGTGAATTGGTACAGCCACTATGGAGAACAGTACGGAGGTTCCTTAAAAAACTACAAATAAAACTACCATATGACCCAGCAATCCCACTACTGGGCACATACCCTGAGAAAACCATAATTCAAAAAGAGTCATGTACCAAAATGTTCACTGCAGCTCTATTTACAATAGCCAGGACATGGAAACAACCTAAGTGTCCATCATCAGATGAATGGATAAAGAAGTTGTGGCACATATATACAATGGAATATTACTCAGCCATAAAACGAAATGAAACTGAGCTATTTGTAATGAGGTGGATGGACCTAGAGTCTGTCATACAGAGTGAAGCAAGTCAGAAAGAGAAATACAAATTCCATATGCTAACACATATATATGGAATTTAAGAAAAAAAATGTCATTTAGAACCTAGGGGTAAGACGGGAATAAAGACACAGACCTACTAGAGAATAGACTTGAGGATATGGGGAGGGGGAAGGGTAAGCTGTGACAAAGCGAGAGAGTGGCATGGACATATATACACTACCAAATGTAAAACAGATAGCTAGTGGGAAGCAGCTGCATAGCACAGGGAGATAAGCTCGGTGCTTTGTGACCACCTGAAGGGGTAGGATAGGGAGGGTGGGAGGGAAGGAGACGCAAGAGGGAAGAGATATGGGAACATATGTATATGTATAACTGATTCACTTTGTTATAAAACAGAAACTAACACACCATTGTAAAGCAATTATACTCCAATAAAGATGTAAAAAAAAAACAGTATGAATTTTAGTTCAAACTCTTCTTGTTCTGTGAAGCTTCTTTGACTACTTCAAATCTATAAAGTATATATATAGAATTAAAATATACAGTATACCCTGTATTTACTGATTTTTATATTACTTAGCACACTGAATTATAATTGTGTTTTACATGTCTACTCTCTCAATTAAATTTATTTAATGTGCTTTCAACAATATTTATGAAGAGTTTACGACAGTTTTACGTAATGGTTAAGAGTACAGGCTGTGTAATTAAAATGCTACATTCGGATCCTGAATCTACTACTTACAAAGTGTGTATTGACCTTGGGCAAGTTGATTCACCTTCCTGATTCTTAATTTCCTCTTGTAAGAAAGGGTATCAGATCAGGATATGTCATATATTTATCATTTATAGCATATGATACATTGTTATCATCATAGTTCTAGATGAGAAAATGCCCTGTATATTCTGGAGATTCAGTGCTAACATCATAGTTACTGCCCTCAGTGAGTTTTCATTCTATTGGATAGCAGACGAGTAAAAAGCAATTTTAATATATTATTATGATAAGACATACACAAAATACTAAGAACATATATCAGTGGGCAAGTCACATAGAATTTGGGGATTTAGGGAAGTCTGACCCTCATTTCTTTCCTATTAATAGACAATTGGGCTAGTTGACTTTCAGGTCCCTTTCAGCTCTCTTTGTATATAGCACAATACCAGGGACAAAAGGCCACGAGTACAGCCACAGTTGTTGAGATTTTGGTTCTCTCCCTCATAAATAACAAAGGTTACTAAAACTACACAGTTGAGGAGGCCTGCAAAATTGCAAACTTTCCTTGATTTTGTTTTTATAGAAGCTTTTATACTTCTAAGATGGGAATTTTCACTTGGGCACCTTATAAAAATCCATCTGTTGATGAGTTAATGCTTCAGACAGCTAATAGCTGATCTCCAGAGTTGTTCTCTATCTACTCATCATTTCGTCCTATCAGACCTCCAGTTTCATGATCCTGCACAATAATACCTTAAACCAAATGTAGTTAGACAGTAATGCACAGCTTGCTGAAATAAACCTTCAGTGTACAGTGTGGTAAAGAAACATTTGTAACTTAGTGATTTTAAATCAAAATATATTTATCTAGGTAAATATAAGTCTATTCAAATTGCCTGTTTCTTATGTGAGTTTTGACAAATTCTACCTTTCAAGGAGTTGGCCCATTTCATCTAGGTTAACAAATTCGTGGTCAGAGAGTTGTTGATAATTTTTTGCAGCTATGTTCATGAGATACCTTGACCCGTACTGTAGTTTTCTTTTCTTGTAATGTCTTTTTCTGGTTTTGGTTATCAGGGTAATGCGGCATCAGAATGAGTTGGCAAGTATTCCTCTGCTTCTATCTTCTGGAAGAAATTGTAGAGAACTGGTGTAATTTATTCCTTAAATGTGTGGCAGATTTCACCAGTGAACCCATCTGGGCCTAGTGCTTTATGTTTTGGAAAGTTATTAATATTGGTTCAACTTCTTTAATGTCCATCAAATTGTCTATTTCTTCTTGTGTGAGTTTTGAGAGACTGTGTCTTTCAAGGGATTTGGTCCATTTCATCGAGATCATCAAATTTGTCATCACAAAGTTGTTCATATTATTCTGTTATTATTCCTTTAATGTCTATAGTATATGTAGTAATGTCCCTGCTTTCATTTCTGATATTAGTAATTTGTGTTCTCTTTTTTCTTAGCCTGACTATAGGCTTTTCAATTTTATTGATTTTTTCCCAAAGAACTACCTTTTGGTTTTGTTGATTTTCTCTAGTGATTTCCTGTTTTCAATTTCATTGATTTCTACTCTAATTTTTATTATTTTTCTTCTGCTTACTTTGGATTTAATTTTAATTCTTTGTCTAGTTTCCTAAGGTGGAAATTTAAGTTCTTGATTTTAGATTTTTCTTCTCTAATATATGCATTCAATGCTATAAATTTCCCTCTTAGAAGTTCTTTTACTGCATCCCACAAATTTGTTTTTTTTGTTGTTTTTTTTTTTTGCGGTACACGGGCCTCTCACTGTTGTGGCCTCTCCCATTGCGGAGCACAGGCTCCGGACGTGCAGGATCAGCAGCCATGGCTCACGGGCCCAGCTGCTCCGCGGCATGTGGGATCTTCCCAGACTGGGGAACGAACCCGCGTCCCCTGCATCGGCAGGTGGACTCTCAACCACTGCGCCACCAGGGAAGCCCCATCCCACAAATTTAATAAGTTGTGTTTTTATTTTCATTCAGTCTCAATATTTTAAAATTTCTCTTGAGATTTCTTCTTTGACCCATGTGTTATTGAGAAGTATGTTGTTTAATCTCCACATATTTTGGGATTTTTTAAAGCTATCTTTCTGTTATTAGTTTCCAGTTTAATTCTACTGTGTTCTGAGAGCAGACATTGTAAAATTTTTGTTCTCTTAAATTTGTTAAGGTGTGCTTTATGACCCAGAATGTTATGTATCTTGGGAATGTGTCATGTGAGCTTCAGAAGATGTATCCTTCTGTTGTTGAAGTAGTCAGTAGATGTCAATTATATCTAGTTGACTGATGTTGCTACTGAGTTCAACTATGTCCTTACTGATTTTCTGCCTGCTGAATCTGTCCATTTCTGATAGAGAAATGTTAGAATCTCCAATTGTAACAGTAATTCATCTATTTCTCCTTGTAATTCTATCAGATTTTGCCTCACACTATTTTTTAAATTTGATATTGTTTTTTTTCCTTGTGGATACATTTATAAAATATATATATATTTAAGTATAGTTGACTTACAATGTTGTTGCCTCACACGTTTTGATCCTCTGTTGTTAGGAACATACATGTTAATGACTGTTATGTCTTCTTGAAGAATTGAACCCCTTATCATTATGTAAGGCCCCATTTCACCCTTATAACTTTCCTTGCTCTGAATCTTCTTTTTCTGAAATTAATACAGCTACTCACACTTTCTTTCAGTTAGTGTTACCATGACATAAATTTATCTACCCCTTTAATTTTAATCTACTTGTATAGTTATGTTTAAATTGGATTTCTTATGGAAAACATATAATTAGGTCTGTTTTTTGTTTTTTTGTTTTTTTTTCCTATTTTTTGACCAGGCCACACGTTATGTGGGATCTTAGCTCCCCAACCAGGGATAGAACCCATGTATCCTGCAACAGAAGCGTGGCGTCTTAAACACTGGACCGCCAGGGGGTTTTGATCTACTCCAATATCCATTGTATTTTAATTAGTGTAGTTAGACCATTGACATTTAAAGTGGTTATCGACACTAGCTGGATTAATATCTACCATATCTGTTACTGCCTTTATTTGTTGCCCTTGCCCTTCATTCCTATTTTTTGTCTGCTGCTATCTTTCTGCCTCTTGTGATTTTAACTGAGCATTTCAAATAATTCCATTTTCACTCCTTGTTTAGCATATCAGTTATCATTCTTTTTTTTCACCTGTTTTATTGGTTGCTGTAGAATTTATAATATGCATTTACAATTAATTCAACTCCTCTTTCAAATAACTCTATACCACCTCATGGTACTGCATGTTCCTTATAATAATTCTAATTCCCCTCTCCTATCTCTTATATCATTGCTGTCATTTATTTCATATATACATAACCTTAAATAGGCTTACTATCACTATTCATAAGTATAATTGAATGTAGTGTTGCTATTTTTTTGAACAAACTATTATCTGTTACATCATTTAAGAAAATAAAATTATACTTATTTCTTCAATGCTCGTCCTTTCTTTGTATAAATCCAAGTTTCTGACCTATATCATTTTCCTCCTCTCTTAAGAACTATTTAATGTTTCTGTTTTTTTTAACGTCTTTATTGGAGTATAATTGCTTTACAATGGTGTGTTAGTTTCTGCTTTATAACAAAGTGAATCAGCTATACATATACATATATTCCCATATCTCTTCCCTCTTGTGTCTCCCTCCCTCCCACTCTCCCTATCCCACCCCTCTAGGTGGTCACAAAGCACCGAAAAGACAGGCCTACTAGCAACAAATGCCCTCACATTTTGTCTGTAGAAGTCTTTATTTCTCCTTCCCTTTTTTTAGTGTGATGCAGTTGAGGTACAATATCGCTTCACTTTTGAAGAATAATTTCACAGGGTAAGGAATTTTTAAATTATTTTATCTCTCAACACCTTAAATATTTCACTCCACTCTCTTCTTGTGTAGTTTCTGAAAAGAAGTCACATGCAATTGTTATCTTTGCTCCTCTATAGATAACTTTTTGTCTCCTCTGGCTTCTTTCAAGATTTTTTAATTCACCTTTGATTTTCTGTAGTTTGAATTTGATATGCCTAGGTATAAATCTTTTTTGCATTTATCCTGCATTTATCTTATTGCTTACCCTGGATCTATGGTTTGGTGTTTGACATTAATTTGGGAAATTCTCAATCATTATTGTTTCAAATACATCTTCTTTTCCTTTCTTTCTTCCCCTTCTGGCATTCCTATTATACCTATGTTACACCTTTTGTAGCTGTCCCACAGGGCTTGTGTAATCTATTTATATGTTTTTAGTATTTTTTTCTTTTTGCCTTTCAGTATTAGAAGCTTCTGTTGACACATCCTCAAATTCACAAATTCTTTCCTCAGCTGAAAAATTATCCTTATATTTTTGCCCATCAGAGACATCCTTCATTTCTGGTACAGTGTTTATAATCTCTGGAATTATTTATTCTTTCATAGAATTTCCAACTCTCTGCTTACAGTACTCATCTGTTCTTGCATGCTGTCTCTTTTATCCATTAGAGCCCCTAGCATAATAATCATAGTTGTTTAAATTCACATTCTGGTAATTCTAACATCCCTGTCTTATCTGAGTCTGCTTCTAATGTTTTGTCTCTTCAAACTGTGGTTTTGACCTGTGGTATGCCTTGTAGTTTTGTCTTTATAGTCAAACATGATGTACTGGGTAAAAGGAACTGAAGTAGATAAGACTTTAGTTAACATGGTGGTAAGTATGGGATGAGGGGAAGCATTCTATAGTGCTATAATTAAATCTTAGTCTTTTAGTGAACCTATGCTTCTGAACTGTGAACTTCACAACTGCTTCTCAGGTTTTCCTTGTCATTTTGTGGGACACTATGCCTATACTGGGCCTCTCCAACATGGAAAGTTACAGTGGGCTGAACTTCCTTATTTCCCTTCCTCCACGTGGAAGGATATAGTGAGCAGGTGTTGAGCATTTCCCTTTCACTAGATCAGTTTGACTCTGATAATACTTCAGTAGTCTAGGCTCTTAAATAGCTTTTTCTAAGTAGTCTAGGCTCTTAAATAGCTCCTTCTTCTTAAGAAGGACAGGATGCTCTGGCATATTTCAAAATGGATCCTGTCCCCTCTTGCTGGAAGCATGAGGGTTTCTTCCCCCCAATATTCACCATGAGAACTTAGTATAGCTCCTGGAGGTAAAACTCACAGAGCATATCTAGTCAATCCCCACCACCTCCCACCCCCATGACTGGGTCCCCCTGTGGTTTTTACCTGAGTTTTCCACCCTGAGTCCCCAAAACTTGTCAACTACAGTTCAGATTTTCCTATCCCAGTACTGTTTCCTGTGGAGATTTCTGCTTGAGAATTTAGGCTCCAGCAAGTTGTGATTCTTCGTGTTTCCCTGTCTGTCGCTCCAATTTGGTGGCAGTGTTTTGCCCTGAGACCTCACTTCTTGGAATAATCTGAGAGTTGTTGATCTTTCAGTTTGTTCAGCTATTTACTTGTTAGGACAAAGTGACAATTTCTAAGCTCCTTATGTGCTGAACTGAAAACTGGAAAATATCCTTATATTTTTGTTAGTCTCTTTAAGATAGAATACAACTGAATTTTTAAATCCTATCTGGAATATTGTCCTTTAATTGCAATTTTTTGTGATTATTGATAGGCTTAGATTTATTCCTCGCATTTTCTCTACTCTTTTTCTTGTTCCTTTTTCCTTTCTTCCTCCTCTGTTTATTTTGATGTATTTATTACTTTTCATTTCATTTTGGATACATTCGATTTCTATTCTTTCAGTGATTTTGGCATTATATTTAACAAAAGTTATATTTTTCAGTATCTACATGCTCCTTTTAAAATACAAGAAAACAAATCACTCTCTCTCACCACCTCCCTAACTTACAAGGTAATGTTGTTTAGCATTTTAGTTTTATCTTTTTTTCATATAACACTGTAAATGTTAAACTTTGTTTTTCATGCAAAGTTTATACATAACATACATATTAACCAGTTCCTGTCTGCATCATTTATTCTTGCTTCTCAGCCTTTCTGAATTAAATCAAATTCCTTCTCCATGAAATATATTCTACGGGAAGAATTTTTGGTTTAAGTTCTATTAGTGTTAAATGCTTCTACTTCTGTTTGTCTGAAATTGTCTTGATTTTAAGCCCTAATTCTCAAAATATAACTTTGCTTGTTATATAATTTTAGGTTACAAGTTATTTTTTTTAATCAGCACACAGAAAATATGATTTAATGGTCTTCTGCTGTGAGTTGGGTTGCCAGTTTACTTAAAAATAAACTGGGTGTTTTTTCCTTTTAATTCCTCTCTGACTTCTAAGAACTTAATTTTATACCTAGTGTTCTAAGTCTATGATATGTTTGGATCGGAGTATCCTTTTATTTATCTTGCACGAAATATTTAAATCTAGTGGGTCCCCTGAATCTGTGTTTTGTTGTCTTGGTCATCAATTTTTACTTTGAATATTGTCTCTCGTATGTTTTACCTATTCTTTGTTGATTAGATATGTATTAGACATGCTCATTCTAATTTCAGTGCCTTCTAACCTCTCCTTCATATTTTCCATCTGTTTATCTTTCTGTGCTGTTTTGCAATTCCTTCCTCTGAATTTCGCAAGCTTACTAATTCTTTCTTTACCTGTGTCATTTTGCTGTTTAATCCATCCACACCATTTTTAATTTTTGTATTTTCCACTTCTGACATATTTTTCTCTTTAAAATATTGAATTTATCATGATATTGCAATATTTGAATGCTTTATAGATTTATTTCAGTTATCAATTGTTTTTAGCAGCTCTAGTCATAGAGGCTAGGTTCCTCCCATATTTTGTGATTCTTATCTCTGGTTTCATTTTCTTGTATTTTATGTTAATATTTTAAGTTGTGTATTGAAAATGCATTCCTCCAGAGATGATACACTTTTGCTTGCCAGGCTTCTGAGAGCACAACAAATTCAGGGCCATTTTAAAAAATATTTTAGATTACAGTTGTTTTTTGTTTTGTTTTTGTTTTCACCAGATATGAACAAATCTCAAGAGAGATCCAGAAATTGCTTTCAAATATTCAAAGTGAAGTCCCTCTTACACCCTCCCCATCTAGCACCAAGTTTAAATAGACACGTTTTGTTTATTTTCCATTTGGGGGGTAAGGTTATTTTTAGTTCTCTCTTATATTGATTTGAGTTTGTACTCATCTGGAGTTTCAGCTTTATTCCAGTGTCTTCAATTAGGTTTTCTACTTGGGCAGGTTCTAGGATTAGTCCTCTGACCTCTCCCTATTTCATGGTTATCAAAATAAGCTTCGTTTATCACCAGAGTTAAGGAGGAATCTACAGGTTCAAAACTGGCTTGAGTGCACCCTTACCTTTATGGATTCCAACATTCATGCTGTCTTTCTTTGTCTTTTGAGGATTCTTCATTTTCTAAGAAATTTATTAAATTTTCTTCCAAATTTGTCTGTTTGTTTATTAGCATTTGTTGTTTATGTTACTGTGATTGCTGTTTTCAGGGAAATGTTTATTCAGGTTATCAAGTTCTCCAAACTGCAGAAACAGAGTTCCCATTCTTTCCTTAATCTCTCTCTTAATCTCTCAGTATCAGGATTTTATGCCCACAAATCCACTGAAAACACCCTTTTCAACTCCAAAGATTCCCATGTTGCCAAACCCAAATTTTATTCAATACTTGTTACTCAATACTCATCATCATGTGACACTGTTACACTTCATTCTTTCTGAAACGCTTTTTTCCATTGGTTTCCAGGTATCACACTTCCCTGGCTCTCCCCTTTTCACACATATTGCTCCTTCTCAGTCATCTCTTTCATCCTCCCCCCTTTATTCTTTAGAGCATATTCAATCATAAATTGAAATGATAATAGTTATTTTGTTACATGTTGTAGCTCCATTACATTTAGACTCTTAACCATCTTGTTTAGTGCTATATTCTCAAAACCTAAAATAATGTCTGACACAAAAAATAATAGTGCACCAGTGTGAAAAGCAGCTTAGCTAGTGTTTAAGGACAGTGGGGACTCTAGGGCCAGACTGGGCTCAAATCTTCATTCTACTGTGTGCTACAAACAAGTTACCAAATCTTCCCATAACTTACTGTAAAATATTACTTAACTGTAAAAAGGAAATAATAATAGTATCCACCTTAGGACTAAATTGAGTCAATAAAAGTGCTAGAGCAGTTCCTGGCATAAAGTTAACACTCAATAAATATCAACATGCTATTGTGGTAGCAGGCAGCAAATAAGTGTTTGTTGAGTTATCTATGAAATAATTAAATAAATTAAAAACTTAGGAGCTAGTTATTTTTAAGATAGAATAGCTGGTATTAGATCTATTTTCTTTTCCTCTATGAGAAAACATTCTATAAAAAGAGGATATACCAAAAATAAAAAAGGTACACCATTAAGGAGTTAATTATGGGCATGCTTACTTCAGAATCATAAACTAGGGTTTCTGTAAATATTTCAAATAAAAATGTTAACAGAGATTTTTACCATTGATTCTATGTCACATTTGATCAGTTACATTTCATTTTGATATTGTGTGGCAAGAGTTATTGTCAAATAATCAGAAATAATTGGGGTGAAGAGCATGATAACATTTCTGTCTTTTATTTTTATTCAAAAAATAAGAAAATAAATATCAGCGAATGGTCTTCGTCTACTTCAGCAAGTTGAAATAATTTAAATTTGACTTGCTCACTGTATTAGTCAACTTCAGGTAAGTTTTACTGCAGTAGCAAATCCACATTCTCAATGAGTTTACCTTACAAGGGTAAAGGATTCTCACTTCGTGTCACATAATCATTGTGGGTTGGCTGCAATGTAGCTTCTTTCCTCCTAATTTTGGGACTCAGGCAGTCTGGACTAAAGAAGCAGCCCCTAGCTACAGAATTGTGTCCTATGACAGAAGGAAAATACACTATGGCAGAACCATACAGTGGCTCCAAGGTACATACTTAGATGTTGGCACAAAACCCCTTTACTCACATTTATGGCCCAGGCAAATCATACATCAAGAGTGATGTCAATGAAGCAGGAAGCCATAATCGTCTCGTGAAGAGGGGCAATGCAAGTAACATGTCCAAACATGACAGTAAAAGTGTAGGGATGTATAATCTCAAAATACAGAGGAAATAATTGTCCTTAAAGATCTCCCATACCAACATTAGAAGGAGGTGGGTGGGGGCACACATGTAATCTAAATATATACTTTAAATCATTCTGGAAAGGCCAGTTTCAGAAACAATAAAAGAGAGCAGCTTTCATTATAGTTAATTCATCAATTTAACCAGTCATAATGACAATACATATTATTACATTATTTGCCTACAGTTATTATATTTAATTATGAAACTGGCAAAAATGGACAATTTGTGTTATGCCATAGTCTGTCATTCATTGGAAACAGAAGTTAGGGCTCTTTGATTAATGAATTTAGACATTTAGTAAGACTCAACTTCTTCTAAAATTTTCCTATATAAACTGTACACTTTTTTCCTCCTACTGCATAATTTATGATATTAGTTTCTTGAATAATTAGCTATACAAGGAACTGAGATACAAGAAAGATTGACTCAGCCTCCTTTATTTTTCAAAGCAAGACATCCAGAGACAAAGATGCAATAATTTTTGTAATTTCATGAAAATTTTCAGGGGAAAGTACCAATTTCACGGTGACATCTAGGGAAATGTGATGATTTCATGCAGATTTAATTCTCTGTCCCTAAACCATCCACAAACACAGCTCACATGAGTGTGAAAACAGACAGCTTTCTGTAGAATTTTCAGTATTCTAATTATAAAAATGAATGAAAAGGTAAAGTAGAGAATTTTGAAAGAGAATTTGCTCTTAAAAAAATTAGAGGAATAATCATATATTCTCTTGAAGAAAACTATTCAAAAATATGAATTTAGATTAAAAAAACATTTCAAATCAAATACAATTCCCCACTGGCAAATTTCTAATTTAATTTTGGTACAAATTGCCAATTTTTCCACAAGTAACACAAACTGTCATCTGACAACAGCTTACAAAATCTGTTTGATTATTGATGTAAAAAAGATTTTCAGTTAATTTTTAAATACATTTTTAAAATATTATATCATAAAAAAGGGAGAAGACTAAAATCAATAATTAGAAATGAAAAAGGAGAAGTAACAACTGACACTGCAGGAATACAAAGGATCATCAGAGATTACTACAAGCAACTATATGCCAATAAAATGGACAACGTGGAAGAAATGGACAAATTCTTAGAAATGCACAACCTTCTGAGGCTGAACCAGGAAGAAATAGAAAATGTGAACAGACCAATCACAAGCACTGAAATTGAAACTGTGATTAAAAATGTTCTAACAAACAAAAGCCCAGGACAAGATGGCGTCACAGGCGAATTCCATCAAACATTTAGAGAAGAGCTAACACCTATCCTTCTCAAACTCTTCCAAAATATACCAGAGGGAGGAACACTCCCAAACTCATTCTGCAAGGCCACCGTCACTCTGATACCAAAACCAGAAGAAGATGTCACAAAGAAAGAAAACTACAGGCCAATATCACTGATGAACATAGATGCAAAAATCCTCAACAAAATACTGGCAAAAAGAATCCAACAGCACATTAAAAGGATCATACAACCTGATCAAGTGGGATTTATCCCAGGAATGCAAGGATTCCTCAATATACGCAAATCAATCAATGTGATACACCGTATCAACAAATTGAAGGAGAAAAACCATATGATAATCTCAATAGATGCAGAGAAAGCTTTCAACAAAATTCAACACACATTTATGATAAAAACCCTGCAGAAAGTAGGCATAGAGGGAACTTTCCTCAACATAATAAAGGCCATACATGACAAACCCACAGCCAACATCGTTCTCAATGGTGAAACACTGAAACCATTTCCACTAAGATCAGAAACAAGACAAGGTTGCCCACTCTCACCACTATTATTCAACACAGTTTTGGAAGTTTTAGTTACAGCAATGAGAGAAGAAAAAGAAATAAAAGGAATCCAAATCAGAAAAGAAGAAGTAAAGCTGTCACTGTTTGCAGATGACATGATACTATACATAGAGAATCCTAAAGATGCTACCAGAAAACTACTAGAGCTAATCAATGAATTTGGTAAAGTAGCAGGATACAAAATTAATGCACAGAAATCTCTGGCATCCCTATATACTAATGATGAAAAATCTGAAAGCACTGAAAAATCTGAAAACACTCCCATTTACCATTGCAACAAAAGGAATAAAATATCTAGGAATAAACCTACCTAAGGAGACAAAAGACCTGTATGCAGAAAACTAAAAGACACTGATGAAAGAAATTAAAGATGATACAAATAGATGGAGAGATATACCATGTTTGGATTGGAAGAATCAACATTGTGAAAGTGACTCTACTACCCAAAGCAATCGACAGATTCAATGCAATCCCTATCAAACTACCAATGGAATTTTTCACAGAACTAGAGCAAAAAAATCTCACAAGTTATATGGAAACACAAAAGACCCTGAATAGCCAAAGCAATCTTGAGAAAGAAAAACTGAGCTGGAGGAATCAGGCTCCCTGACTTCAGACTATACTACAAAGCTACAGTAATCAAGACACTATGATACTGGCATAAAAACAGAAATATAGATCAATGGAACAGAAGATAAAGCCCAGAGATAAACCCACACACATATGGTCACCTTATCTTTGATAAAGGAGGCAAAAATATACAGTGGAGAAAAGACAGCCTCTTCAATAAGTGGTGCTGGGAAAACTGGACAGCTACATGTAAAAGAATGAAATTAGAACACTCCCAACACCATACACAAAAATAAACTCAAAATGGATTAAAGACCTAAGCATAAGGCCAGAAACTATCAAACTCTTAGAGGAAAACATAGGCAGAACACTCTATGACATAAATCACAGCAAGATCCTTTTTCACCCACCCCCTAGAGAAATGGAAATAAAAACAAAAATGAACAAATGGGACCTAATGAAACTTCAAAGCTTTTGCACAGCAAAGGAAACCATGAACAAGACGAGAAGACAACCCTCAGAATGGGAGGAAATATTTGCAAATGAAGCAACTGACAAAGGATTAATCTCCAAATTTTACAAGCAGCTCATGCAGCTCAATACCAAAAAGCAAACAACCCAATCCAAAAATAGGCAGAAGACCTAAATAGACATTTATACAAAGAAGATATACAGATTGCCAACAAACACATGAAAGGATGCTCAACATCACTAATCATTAGGGAAACGCAAATGAAAACTACAATGAGGTATCACCTCACACTTGTCAGAATGGCCCTCATCAAAAAATCTACAAACAATAAATGCTGGAGAGGGTGTGGAGAAAAGAGAACCCTCTTGCACTATTGGTGGGAATGTAAATTGATACAGCCACTATGGAGAACAGTATGGGGGTTCTTTAAAAAACTAAAAATAGAACTACCATACAGCCCAGCAATCCCACTACTGGGCATATACCCTGAGAAAACCATAATTCAAAAAGTCATGTACCACAATGTTCATTGCAGCACTATTTACAATAGCCAGGACATGGAAGCAACCTAAGTGTCCATCAACAGATGAATGGATAAAGAAGATGTGGCACATATATACAATGGTATATTACTCAGCCATAAAAAGAAACAAAATTGAGTTATCTGTAGTGAGGTGGATGGACCTAGAGTCTGTCATACAGAGTGAAGTAAGTCAGAAAGAGAAAATCAAATACCGTATGCTAACACATATATATGGAATCTAAAAAAAAAAAAAAAAAAAAAGGTCATGAAGAACCTAGGGGCAAGACGGGAATAAAGATGTAGACCTACTAGAGAATGGACCTGAGGATATGGGGAGGGGGAAGGGTAAGCTGGGACAAAGTGAGAGAGCGGCATGGGCATATATACACTGCCAAATGTAAAATAGAGAGCTAGTGGGAAGCAGCCCCATAGCACAGGGAGATCAGCTTGGTGCTTTGTGACCATCTAGAGGGGTGGGATAGGGAGGATGGGAGGGAGGGAGACGCAAGAGGGAAGACATATGGTGATATATGTATATGTATAACTGATTCACCTTGTTATAAGGCAGAAACTAACACACGGTTGTAAAGCAATTATACTCCATAAAAGATGTTAAAAAATATTATATCATGATATGACAACTCATGGAGCTGTGTACATATGGATATTGCTGTGTATGATCTTCGTTAATACATCAGGACATAAACAGCCAGGCCTTCAGTTTCAGTTTTTGTCCCACATAAAAATGATAAATTCTCACTAAATCTTTTTCAGACACAGAGTTCTTATAGCAGCTGACAGCTAATAAAACCAACACACAAAGAAATGATGCAACAAAAACTTCTTAAGGGTCAAACTACTTCCTGCATAAAGATTTTCTTCAAAGCCCCCTTCTTAGTGTATCTGCAGAACCTATTATTTTTCGATTCTATGTCAGCTCATTAGAAGACCTCACAAGAGTCTTTTCATCTTGGCAAGAGAAGGAAATAAAGGAATTAGGTTAAGGAAGCAATAGGAATATACAAGGTAACACAGTTATTAGTGTTCTTGGCATCTCCTAACCAGACTGCAGCAACTGAACCTTCCTTGTTTAACTCCCTGCCTTACACACAAAAAATGACTTGAGTAGGTAACTATTTTAAAGTCAACTAAGATTTTGGAAAAGTTAAAGTGACTACTTTAAAATCTGCTAAAATTGTGAAACATCTGTATTTTTTCCAGAAACACGACTCACTTTAAGTATAGGGACAACCTGTGTATAATTATATTTGCATCTTGACTGTTTTCCTATGAGTGAAGTTACACATTTATATCTGTACACCCATATAAACTCATGAATTATGTCAAGAATCACAACTCTACCATTTTCAGACTTTTATGATAAAATGAAAGCATACCAATGAACATTTCTAGTGATTATGACTGCTTTGGTTTTCTTTATTAGCGGTAATGGGAACTGAATTACAGCAATTATTCTCCATATAATCCTCTCCTTTACCTTTAAGTTGGCAAGACACATTATTTTCCCTGCTATCCCAGTTAGTACTTAAAAAATACCTTATTAACTATGTACTTTTGATTATCAAAGACAGTGTTGCCAGAACATACCAAGCAAAGAATAGAGTGGCACAAATAGGGTGTGGGAAGATAGGTAGGTAGTCAGGGCCAGATCATGCACAGCCCTTCAGCTGGGGAATGGAGGTTAGATTGTATTTTAGAAGCAATAGGAAGCTTACAGCATTGTTTTTATAAGCAGTGTTGGAACATGCTCTGATTTACATTTTGAATATGTCCCTCTGGTGTATGTGGAGAATGGTTTGGAAGTGGGCATGAGTAGAAGCCTTGCATGTCAGGCTAACGTGTCTGGAGTAATGAGATAATTGCTAACAGTAGAGGAATAGGACCAATTCTATACATTTTCTAAAGAGAATTCTGAGAAAGTATATGTTGGAAAACTATTGTAAATAGGCAAAGGTGTGTGGAAACAATATGGCCTGAAGTAGAGAAATGGCAGTAGGAGTGAAAAATACAATACCTACATGAGAGAAAATAGAAAATTTTGCCTATTTTGGTAACTTAGACATGGAGGTTAGGATGAGAGGACAAATAAAGCCATTACCAATATCTTATGCTAGCAATCTGAAAGGGACAACAATTTAAGAAACATTAAGATGTTGAACAGAATTTGGGGGAGCAACTCAAAGTTTGAAGATGTTGTAATAAAAAATAAATGACATGAAGACATAGAACAAATTGTTGAAAATTATCTTTAGTAAAGAAGTCTAGATTTGACAGCCATTAAGATAGCTAAAAGTCATAAGAATACATAAATTCACTCAAGGCAACTATAAAGATAAAAAGAGAGATGGTGATAGAACCTTAAACATCAATTATATATAAGTAATGGGTCAAGGCTGAAAGCATATACCAGGTCTCTCTAAACAGCCTATGGTAATATCTTCTGTAATCAAGTGAATAATGCATCATGTGATTTAGTGCTAATTAATGTCCCACAATTCTAAATAGCAAACTGTGGACATTTAGTCCCTATCTTAATATCTTAATAACATCTGATAATCAATATACTCAACTATTTCTAAATGTCTCTCCAGTGTCCTCATCAATAATGGATATTGAACTTTTATATTTTGGCTAATGTTCTCAAAGACATGAGATAGCACCAGTTGCTGGTAGCAAATGTTTTTAAACTGCAACAGCATGAACACAAATCTGTTAAATACACTGACATTATCAATGTGGAAATAGCTATTATGGAATAGCAACTGATCATCACTACTGAACCCGAAAGACCATGGCTGGTTCAGGGAAAGTGTTTCCTATGGTCAGACTAAATTATCACCATGTGCATTATTTATTTTCTCTGCACTGCCATGACAATAACAACTCAGAAAATAAACAGGAATGTTTTAATTTTCTGAGGTTGGCATTGGGGGTCTTGTAAATGAATATGGATTTTTTAAAAAGCTCTCAAGTAACACGTGGGTGAGGAGTACAACTCGAAGCTGTAAGAAATGGAATTATGATAAAAATTATTTCAGTGCTTCTAGGGTAAAATTTGGACCTTCTGATTCTAGGTAAAGTTATTATATCCTAAATGGTAAAGCTGACTATAGGTGCAAGAAAACTTGGGTCAATTGATAATACTAATTATGCATTATTTTAAAGCAATACTTGATAATAACGTGACCCTTATGAAGACAGCAACCAGTTACTGTTTTGCTCACCACTCTGCCTGGAACTGAATAAATTTTTTAAATATTTATTAAATCAATATATGAATGAATACATGCATGTATACAATGCAGTAATTTAACCATAACACTAAATTCATGGTAAGAAAGATGTTCCTATCAAAAAAAAAAAGGAAGCAACAGAGAACCCAAGAAACTCTAATTCCAGTTGAAGAGATTAATATATATTTTTTGTACACATTCATATCAATGCCTCTAACGCAAAGTGATGTTTCATATTTTATGGCTTTCTGGGGAAAATAATACTGACTTGTTTGCTTCTCAAATTAATTTTATCCTTAAAATAAAATACAGCTTACAACTCTAACATATTCTACTTAAATGGACTGGATAACATATGTTGTTGAAAACAGACATACTTGATTAGACAGCCTAGTTAACTGATGGTGCTGGCTAATGTGATCAGTGCATATAGCTGAAACAGTCAATTATGAAACTGAGGAAGACAAAATGAAGGCCAGTATTTCAGAGTTCTATTGCAGAGTGAAATAAATGAATAGTTAGCCTGGTGTTTGGATTCTGTTTGAAATGTTACATGTGGCATTTTCTCACAAAAGATGCAATTAACGTCATGGCTGGCACTGTCATACTGCATTGGAAACACTTCACTGGATGTCTGTCAAAATCAAAGCAGCTGTCACAATTTAACATAAAGAAAACTATTTTAAAGAATTTCCTGTATACTGATGTGAAGTCAAACCAGTAATTATACAGATAACAGCCAGAAATTCAGACTAGAAAATTAATATATTTTTCCCCACACAATAGTTTTGCTTTACCCTTTCTTGAAATATTTTTTGAAGATGTGACTTTGAAAAAGGAGCAACTCACAAAGTTGGTAATACTATTATGACATCAACTTGCCATTCTAAGGAGCAAAAGGCATTTTTTCCCCACCAAGAGCGCCACCTCAGTTGCCTGCTGTAAAAAATGTAGCATTTTAGTTCTTATAACTTGCCTATCCTTAGGAAAATATGTTACTCCTTTCAGTCTCAAGATTATTGGGCTTCTACAGAGACCATCATTCCAGTTATTGAGAAGAAGCATAGATAACTCACAAAGCAAGCAAGTGATCCTACAAATAAAGATAAACTTCAGGGACCTGAGATTGTATATACTGTATATTTGTGAAATACAAGTACACAATTTCACACTTGTGAAATACAATTTCCTTTTTTCTTTCACTATTCTGCAAATAAAAAGTTTTTGAACATAAAATCTAAGAGAAGATACATTTATGCATTTCTGGAATGCAGTTAGCATTTTGCAGGTGCCTGTTTGTGAGACATTTAAAGATAAATTGTAAATAGACCTGGACCAGAACTTTTTGATATGACCTTGAGAGAGTCGTTTTACCTTCCTAATTCCACATTCCTTTGCTTTCAAAAGCAGGGATTTTTCCCCTTCTTCTTTAATTTAAGCTTTAGAAAAACAAAACATTATATGGATATTAAAAATATACTATCCCCGGGCTTCCTTGGTGGCGCAGTGGTTGAGAGTCTGCCCGCCGATGCAGGGGACATGGGTTCGTGCCCCGGTCCGGGAAGATCCCACATGCCACGGAGCGGCTGGGCCCGTGAGCCATGGCTGCTGAGCCTGCACATCTGGAGCCTGTGCTCCACAACGGGAGAGGCCACAACAGTCAGAGGCCTGTGTACCGCAAAAAATATATATATACTCTCCCCAAGAGATACTGATTTTTAAGGTCACATAAGTATGGGAACCATATCTACTTCATCCCCTTCTCAACGATTAAAGCATCTTTCATTTGAAGTATATGACAAAAATTTGTTTTAATTTGAGGAACGCCGTGAACTGAACCTTATTGAATAAGAACAAATCATCTTGGTATCTATGAAAAGCCTTTCTTGGAAGAATGGATTGAGAGTTAGTAGCTCAATACCTAGAAAAGAAGTTCCAAAGACTTTTGTGTTTTCAGAATTTAAAAGATAATTTACCAAGTCCTTGGTTAAAAGACCACTACAGACTCTGCAAGGATCTGAAGCTGCAAGGACTCATTACCCATTACTGCAGGGCACAGGCTTCATCTGTCAGACAAATCTCCAGACATAAATTTGTTTGGCAGTAAGATAAAATAATAATAATAGACCAATCACATGCCAATTGACTTCAAAGAATCCAAAAGACCCCATTTGAACTATGTAAATTATTTTTTGACAATAAAAGATATAAAATATAAAATACATAAGCAAGTTTAAAGGGTAGAGTTGCTGATATCCCTGTTTATAAGATAAGTGAGAAGTTAGGTAACTGATTGAAAAAATAAGAGAATGGTCACCAATTCTGTGTTGTTTTTGTCTGGGTACAAAGTCATATGATGGCATGTAGAGTGTGGGAGGAGTCTGACCAAAGTGCCCACCCCCCAGAAAAACAAAAAAACACTTTAGTTTGGAAAGGGGAGCTAAACTCTGTGCTTCATTTGAAATTCTTTGTCATTTTTTTTTAAAAGGCTGCACAAATCAATCAACAAAACTTTTCAACAAATAGTGATGAAGCAATTGGATATCCAAAGGCAAAACAAATTAAACTTAACCTAAGAATTACATTTTATACAAACATAACTCAAAATTAATCACAAACCTAAATGTAAAATTAAAACTATAAAACTTTAAGAAAAAAACAGAAAAATCTTTGGGATTTAGAGCTAGGCAAAGAGTTCTTAAACCTGACACTGAAAGCAAAATGAAATTTTGATAAATTGGACATCGATAACAGTATCAACTTGCTTTGCTAGAGGCCTTGTTAAAGGATGAAAATACAAGCTACAGACAGGACAAAATACGTGTTTGCAAATCACATATCCAACAAAGGATGAGGCTATAGAATATATAGCTCCCAAAACTCAACGATTAAAAAAACCCAATTAGAAATGGGAAAATCACAGGTGTGAATGTAAAAAGGTAGAGCCCTCTGGAAAACAGTTTGACAGTCTCTTTAAAAACTAAGCATGCAATTACCATATGACCCTGCAGTTGTACTTCTGGGCATTTATCCCAGAGGAAAGAATAGTTACACTCACACCCGTAAAAAAACAGTACACAAACGTTTATAGCAGTTTGTTATAGCTAATAACTGGAAACAGCCCAGATGTCCTTCAACAGGTAAATGATTAAACAAACCACAGTAAATCCATAGCAGAGAATACTACTCAGCAATAAAAAAAGAAGTATTGATACACACAAAAACTTGGATAAATCAGAAAATTATGATGAGTGAAAAATATCAATCCCCAAAGGTTCGATATTATATATTATAGACTGAATGTTTTGTGTCCCTCCAAAATTCCTATGTTGAAGCCCTAACCCCTCAATGTGATGGTATTTACAGGGTTAGATGGGGTCATGAGGGTGAAGACTTCAGGATGGGAATAGTGCCCTATGAGAAGAGACACCAGAGAGCTTGCTGACACTGTCTCTCCATAATGTGAGAACACAATTAGAAGGCACTCTTCTCCAAGAAGAGAGCTCTCATTAGGAACTGAATTGGCCAACACCTTCATCTTGGACTTTCCAGCCTCCAGATCTGTGAGAAAATAAATTGTTGTTGTTTAAGCCATCAAATCTATTATATTTTGTTATGGCAGCATAAGCAGACTAAGACACTGTATGATTCCATTTATATGACATTTTTGAAAAGACAAAATTATGGGACTAGAAAATTGATTATTGGTTGACAGGAGTTTAAGGAATGGGTAGGGGCAGGAGAAAAAGTGTGGCTAAAAATAACAATATGAGGGATTGTTATGGTGGGGAAAATGTTTTGCTTCTACACTCTCTCAATGTTAATATCCTGGTTATTGTATTATAGCTTAGAAAAATGCTGCTATTGGAGCAAACAGAGTAAAGGGTACATAAGATCTCGCTGTATTATGCCTTATAAGTAATACATGTGAACCTACAATATCTCAAAATTTTAAAAAGTTTAATTAAAACTGGATATGAATCTCAAAGAGAGAAAGGAGGGAGAAAAAATAATAGGGTCTAGTATTCTCCGCAAGAATCAAAAGATATAGATGAATCAGGATAAAATTCCTACTGTAATAAAGGAGACTCTGCCTCCTTTTCATACTTACTAAAGAGAGTAGAATTTAGAAGGGATTTGGTTTGGAGAAAATCCCCTCAAGCAAAGAATAGTCTTTATTTTTCAAGATGCATTGCTTTTTAGAATAACCCATCAAGCATCCAAAATGGTCATCTGCCCTTACAAATTGCCAGGAATTTTATTGTTAGATCAATGTTCTCTTTGCTAAAGTATTTCATATAACAACATTTGCTTTATGGGTTTTGTTAGCCAAGGTATCAATGAGAAAGAAGTTCCTGTGTCATAGACAAAAAACTGCAAAACATTTTGGGGTATTATGATAAATAAAAAGGACTTGATTCTACACTTCACAAATGAAATTGAATGCCAACCTTCCCCTAATGAAATAAATAAGTAAGTAAAAGAGTAATCAGGTAGAAAATTACATGGTTTCCATTGCAGGTATTATCACTTGTCAAAGGTAGAAAGGGAGAGAAACAGCTGAACTCTTCACTATTCTGTTTACTATTTTATCCTTTTACCAAGTAAATTTCCATTAAATCTGGGTTTTATGGGCTGATTTCACAGCAGGAACACCCAGAAACAGCCTTTAGAAAGGAAAGAATTGTCTTTTTAAAGTGTAAAGGAATCCATGCATTTATTGATTTTCTTGTCTTTCCCTTCAAATCCTTTGAAATATGATCAAAAAAGTGTCTCCATTTTATATACCACATCTCCCTTTAATAGCTTTTTCTCCACAACAGAGTCAGAGCTCTGTCTTTCTAACTAAAGAGGAAAAAGCTGTCTCAGAGGGAAAAATAACAACAAGTTAAGCCAACTCTAAGCCACCATTAAACGTGAACATTTGAAAGGTCAGGAAAGGGCTGTCTGGTGGCTCAACTCTGTCTTGGCTACTCTGCCCAGCAGAGCCCCACAGGGCACAGACCTAGATGACCTGGTTGATTATTTTCCCTCATTTCCTAGGCACTGCCCACCTACCCTCATTTCCCTTTTTATTTGTAATTTTATTACTTCATTTATTTTTTGCTTTCCATCGCTGCTACACCCATGGTATTACAATACCTCCCAGTCCCAGCAGCAAGAAGGAACAATCTTCTGTCAAGTCATGTAATGTTTAGGCCCTTAAACATGTGTGTTTTAACTAGTTGCTGATTTTTGCATTCCACCAACAAAACTCTTGCCAGAATATGTCAACAAACACAATGTGGGGAAATTTCCAGATATGGAAAATTTGTTCTCTCACAAAAGCATTTTTGAAATTATTTTTAGACAGCTCTGACAGGTAGAAATAACTTTTTATATTGAGGTGAAAATATGTGCCAGATGCTTCTAATTCTAATCCTTGAGGCTATTCAAGATAAGTTAATCCCTCTCTTATGTGACAGCCTGCATAATACTTGAAGACAGTAAACATAGCCACCCTAAAATTTCTCTTCATCATGTCTTGTCCCACTCTATTCTCATATGGCTTTAGCGTTACTGTAAGTTTTTTTCCATCCTGATTTTTACCTGTTGGGGGAGCAACCATTAGACTGTAATCGTTTTAAAGAACCATATCCTTTGGTAAACGTAGTGTGGGTTAAGTATGGATTCAAAACTTGGCTCTGGCACTTACTAACTCCATGGCTTCTGCAAGTAGTCCACCCTTGTACTGCCTCAATTTCTTCATTTGTGGAATACTGAAGACACAATTACATATCTCATAAGGTTTTCATGTGGATTAAATGTGTTCATACATGTAAAGAATCTAAACAGTGGCTGGCAGACAGTGCTCATTAAATGTTTGCTACCACCATCATTATCCCTGATATACTCTTAGAAGCGTTAGGTGAGACAGGACAGTCACTACACTCATTCTTCTTTAATGTGGGCTAAGCTCTGATTTGACTTTTGATACTTAAATAACATATAACTCATTAAATCTCTAAAAATTCATGAAAATGGACAAAGAATAAGCACCTAAGGCTTTGATGAAGAAGTTGGTCTTGAAGCAGATACTAGCATAAAATTAGGTTTGAACAGAGCAATGTCAGGATCCTTTTTAAGTAGGGTAAGTTGGAAACGGTGTGTGCTTGTAGACCATCACATAGCCTGCCTAGCTGCAACAGAAAAGACAAATGATTGATTAAAGATAATTTGTAGAAGGTCCACTGAAACCAATGCAATTATGAAAGACTATGGACTCTGTTACAATGAGAGTTTCAGGTAGAGAATGGTCTGTGCTCACTCTAGGTTTCTAACACAGCTAGAAGCAGGAGGAAATTGGATATTGGACTAGTATTAATGTCTAATACACTGCCTCTGTAATTTTCACTTTTTAAACTAGGAAACAATCCTTGTTGTTTAAGTTAGTTTAACTTGGATTTTAAGGTATTTACAACTAAAAAAGGGTGAGGGGCCATATAGCAGTGTTAACATAAAGCATGGGCTTGGCACCAAATGGAGCTGAATTCAAATCCTGGATCTGACACTTAAGAGTAAATTATTTAACCTTCCTAATTTCTTCATTAAAAAAAAAAAAACAGAGAGAGAATTTCAAAGGATTGTCATTGGTTCTAAACAGAACACATGGAGTGACATTTTTCTAAAGAAAAAAAAAACATCTGAATTGGCTGAGATGGAGACAGAAATAGAAAATTGCCTTTTGGGGGGGTCACATTTACCTTGGCAAACAGCTTGTATGTAACTTTGACATTCTAATCAGAACTACAGAAATAACTATATTAGTTCTATTTTCCTATCCACCCTCGACTCCCCTCAAATTAGATATTTTGGTCCCTGTTAGGAACTGCTTTTATTGAAGCAGGTCCCTGCTCTTGGTCTATAGGGAATCTCTTTTTAAAATTATATTATCTGATTTTATACACATACACACACACACACACACACACACACACACACACACACATTCTCATATTCAGTTCTACCTCTTCAGAAAATGTTGAAAATGTTATGTGATCAGGAGTGTGGTGGCATTGCACGTTCTATGCAATGTGATTCAAAGGAGCACAGACACTATCCTTTTGACAATTTTGCCTAGGAAAAACTTAAATGACCTCATTAATTCCTTTCTGGTTCAATGGTTGAAGAAATTCTCCCCAGAGTTTGGCAACTGCAACCACAGTGTAAGTTACTACATTCTCACCTGAATATGGGCCCTGACTCTTCCACCATTACCTAACCGTGTCTGCTTAAATAGTTTTAGGTTGAATTACGGAGTTAAGAACAACTCTGTCACGGATAAAAATTGTACTTAGCAGCAAGGAGAGAAAAGGTCCATCACCATCTGATCTCTACCTTCTGCAAGGGAGAGAGCTAGAGTACATTTGTAAATGACTTTAAAATGTGAAACAGAACAGGGAGATTTCCCTCACCACTCCCAGGTCCCACTGGGGTCCTGACAGCCTCACCCTGTACTGGGGAGTATCCTAATGAAGGAAAGGAGAGAAGCCCTGTTGGTGAGATCATTGTTACACAAATCACTGTTATTCACAGATGAGGCCAACTTGCACTTGAACACCCTGCCAGCTCTTTCTCCCAGCTTTACTTTCTCAGACACGTTATTATTAGGAATGACATCTTGGCACAGAAAATGGCAATTATCTAGCACTGTAATGACATTTCTGGAAGTACTGTATAAGAAAATGCTCCATAAAAGTGTGTTTTAGGGGCCAGGTCAGGGACTACAGAATAAAAGAGATAAAATATCATTTTTGTGAGTTTATTACATGAAGAGAAATCATCTTAACTACGAATCTGAAACTGAAGTTGATAGCACTTTCTATTTACTTGTCAGGAAACTAGAATAAGATGGGAAGGAAGTCATATTGTTTTATTTCATTCTTTACCTTGTAAAAGAAAGAATTCTGGCTTTAAGCAAGCTGCAGTTATTCAGTACTATTTAAGGAACACAAAATAATGCAGTGACAACACATAACAGAGGATTACATAAATATGAGGACCAGATCATGACATAATTTTTAAAAGGTAATTTTATAACCATATCTTGGCTATAATATTTTAGGTTAGTTGGCTATAATATTAGGCACTTGGCTATAATATTTAAATAAATATAATATTTATTTAAATATTTTAAATATATAATATTTAAATTTAGGTACTTGGCTATAATATTTTAGGTTAGTTGCAGATAAGCAAGCAAACCTACGCTTTGCATTCTAGAAACTGATGCTTTCAAGTACACTTATATGAAACAATTAATGATTCCATTCAGTGCTGTTTTTATAAAAAATATATATAAGTTCTGGAACGTACTCATTCCTCATCTCCTGACACCTTGTGATTCTTCTCCAATAAAACTGAATTTAATGATTTAGATTTAATTTGATTAACGTTAAATTTTAAACTCTAATGAAATATCAATTTAAATAAATCATAATGCTTAACTATTAATGACGATTCAAAAGTTAAATAAATCATAAAACTTAAATATTAATGATGAGAGAAAATGTATAATCTATTGAATTCCTTAATACAATGAATATACTTTCTCATAAAACAATGCCAAAATCCACTACCTACATAAAACTCTGTACCTTGGCCATGTTCTCATTTCCCTCACTGTCAACAATGGAGAACTAGCAGTATCCACAATGATTTTAAGTATTTTATTTTGAGTGGAGAAGAGCTACAAAGGCACAGTAGAAATTCTATTTAACTACATTCTAAGAATCTATTATCAAACATCCTCCTTTTTTGCTGCTATTCTTCTGTGATAGACAACAATGAGATATTCTGTATTCATTCACATAAAGAGAAATGAGAATGATGCACTAACTTAAAGGAAGGTGTATTACAAAAATATTGTTTATATTATACAGGAATAAATGAAAAGGACTATATCTATTTTGGCAAATGGTAATTCTTCTAAACTAAAAAATAATAAAACTATTCTTGTCGAATAAAGCAGAAATTCATAAAGTAAAAATTAGTCTCCCATGACCTCTGACCAGTCCTACACTTTACAGAAAAGACGTATTTACCGTATTTTAACTAATCCCCTATGACGTATACCAATCATTTGTTAACTTCTAGTTTTACACTGTTCTAGTATTTCTTATTTTCAGCAATGTGGTAATCAACATTACTGAACACAAATCTTTGCACACAGTGTTAGCGTCTAAACACTAAATCTCTGGAATTGGAGTTGCTGAGTCAATGAGGTTTGCACATTAAGAAATCTTGAGAGATATATACCAGACTTAAAACTGAACAAATTTACATTGCCACAAATAGTGTATGAGAGTTTTTCTTATTTTAATTTACTAAAAACTGTCTATCACAAGTATTCTCTTTCTTTGCTAAGCTAGTTAATGATTTTCTAAAAAGTGTTTCATTATTTTACATTTATTTAACTAGGAAGACTGAGCAGCCTTTTATATGTTTAGCAGTTTTCACATTTCTTCTTCTATGAATTATGTTCTTTGTCCAATTTTTCTATATTTTTGTTTTAATTATAACTACATTTAGAAAAGTGAAAAAGATATTATGACAAATACATTAATACTGCTCCCAGTAAACAAAAGAATTAATGGTGACATCTGTCAATATTTCCTTATTTTTAAGAAATAAAAACCAGCACTGATGACGCTGAAGTTCTTTGCCTTCTCCAAGTTTCCATCCCTCCTCTTTTCTCTTTTCCCAGACGCAAATTCACTGACTCATATTTGAGTATATACTTTCTATCTACATATTTTTAGTTATATACCCTTAGTGGTTTTGTTTTATATAAATGTTGTCAAATGGTACTTATTGTCCTATAACTTAGTGTTTTATTCAACATTATATATTTTTAAATGATCAGTATTGAGACTAGCTCTAGCTCATGAATTTGAACTGCTAAATATTTCATTGTATAAGTATATCTCATTTCATTCATCCATTTTTTTAAAAAATTGGTATTTGTGTTTTCTATTTGTCTCTTTAAGAATAAATCAAAAATTTTATACATATTTCCTTGAAAGGAACGTGAAAGTCTCCCTAGGGCAAGGCTTCTTAAATTTTAATGTTCACAAAAATGACCAGGGGAATCTTGGTAAACTCTAGGTTCTTATTTAAGGGGTCTGAGAGGCTACATTTCTAACATATTCCCAGGTGATGCTGCCGCTACTGGTCCAAGGACCTCACTCTGAGTGGAAAGGGTAGCATGTAACTAGAAAAACAACTGCTAGGTATACCATGTACCTAGCAGATATCTAGGAGACAATAAGTAGTTTTCAATACTAGTAGATGTCTAAGAGAATTTTCCCCCTCATTCTCACCAACACTTAGCATTGGGATACACCTTTCTTTAAAAGTGTGTAGCATGTCGTATCTGGGATTTTCTTTCAAATAATTGAAGCCTATTGTGCAAATTTTAATTCATTTTACTTTTTGACTTGATCCTAGTTTTTTTTCCCTTTGATTGAATCATACATTGTTATAAATTAAACAGTTTCTCTTCAAAGAAAACAAGAAATTGCTAGTAATGTCTGATGCTTTAACAATAGTTCTATTCAAATTAGTCACTCTAGATACTCACACTACGTTTTCATTTACTCCAAAAGGTGAGCCCATTTCTCCTGCCTTGAGCTGCATTTCTTGGAGAGTGGTATCAACATGAGCAAAAATAAAAATGGATATTACTGTGTTGAGATGACAACCGTTACCTGGTTGATGGCAATTGTAAGGTGCCACTGCCTTTAGGACACATCATGGTTTCAAAGATGTCTAAATGAAAAAAGTGCATTTTATAACTTCTTATGGTGAAATGTCAATTATCCCAACACTATTTATTGAACAGGTAATTATTTTTCCACTGACCTGTGGTATTTCTTATATTCAAGATGCATGCATGCTTGGGTCTTCCTCAGGAATTTCTATTCTTTCCACTAATCTATTTCTTTATCCCTGCATCACTGATATATATACTGTTCTATCCATGAGAGTATATGTCTTGATAACTAGATGGGTGCATCACCACCACACTGCTCTCCTCTTTCTTAATGCGTATTTTCTTTATCATCTTGGTTCTTCTTAGACATTTATTATTGTATTTGAACTTTAAATTCAGCTACTCAAGTTCCATATGCAAACCATATTGGGGTTTTGACAGGAATTGTAGCAAAAATTTGGCATAAATTGAGCCTTCTCATCCCTGAATATTCTTCATGCTGATATATCTTTCAATAGCATTTTAATTTTTTTCACTAATATTCTGCACATGCCTTGAGAAATTATTTCTGAAAACTTCACTAGTTTTATGGCTGCTGTGAATAGACTTCATATTCTCATTGAAAATGCTGGTGACGAAATATTTTTAACTCTTAATCCTTTTATACATCACAATTTCTTAATTATCTTATTCTAATTGGATTTTCTATGTAGGCATCATAATATCGATAAGAATCAACAATCTTATTTCTTCTCCCATCCATATCCCTCTCCCTCTCACATTTTTCTTCAATAGCTTTGACCAGTACCTTTGGTACAATATTGAATGGAAAGAGTGGCAACAGGCATCCTTGTCCTGTTTCTGACTTTGCTGAAATGTTTCTAAAAATCATGATTAACTTGCTATAGGTAAATACACTTTATCAATTAAACGCATGCTCTTCCATTCTGAGTTGATTTAATTTTTTATGAGTGTTAAATTTCACTAAATGTCTTTTGTTTATCTTTTAAAATTATTACTGGGTTTTATCCTTCAATCCATTAACACGGTGGCTTCCATCAATAGATTTTTCTGACATTGGCTCACATGTTCATTTGTGGAAAATGCTCAATTTGGTCAAGATATTTTTAATTTTTACATACTATTTCAATTTGCTAGGAGTTTATTTAGGAATTTTGTATCTATGTTTCTTCTAGAAGCTAAGCTGTAATTTTAGAGTCTATCAAATTCTTGCAATGTTTTCCTGTCAAGGTAATAATAATCCAATGAAAAGTTGGGGAAGATTTTTCATATTATTCTCTGGAAGAGTTTTTATATGATATGCATCATGTGTTCCTTTGATGTTCAAAAATAAGAATTTCTGATTTCAAGTTTTTTGAAAGAAGATATTTTAAATGTTAATTTAACTTATATAACTATAAAAGTTCTAATTAGATTTATATTACTTATTGAGCCAAACTTTCCTAGGAAATTGTCCATTCCATCTGGGTTTTCAAAAAAACTGACTTAAAGATATAGAGGCCATTCCATTTTTGGTTATTTATTCTACTTTCATGCTTGAGGTATAATTTATAAGTAAATTGTAATATATTTTAAGTGTATATCATGGTGATTTGATATACGCATACACTGTGAAAGGATACCCCATCTAGTTCATTAACACATCCATCACCTCACATATTTACCTTTTTTTGGGTGGGAGCATTTAAGCCTATTCTCTTAGCAAATTTTAATTATAAAATACAATATGCATCAAAAAAAATATGTGGGAATAAGCCTACCTAAGGAGGTAAAAAACCTGAAACCGGCACTTCCCTGGTGGTGCAGTGGTTAAGAAACCGCCTGCCAATGCAGGGGACACAGGTTCGAGCCCTGGTCCAGGAAGAACCCACACGCCACAGAGCAACTAAGCCCATGTGCCCCAACTACTGAGCCTGCGCTCTAGAGCCCACGAGCCACAACTATTGAACCTGCGTGCCACAACTATTGAAGCCCATGTGCCTAGAGCCCTTGCTCCACAACAAGAGAAGCCACCGCAATGAGAAGCCCACGCACCTCAATGAAGAGTAGCCCCTGCTCTCCACAACTAAAGAAAGGCTATGCCCAGCAACGAAGACCCAACACAGCCAAAAAAATGTTTCCCTTTAAAATGGGAAACTTGTTTTTTTGCAAGCATTTTTTTTAACAAGAGATTGAAACAGTCAAATGCAAATGAACTGTGGAACTCAAAAAGTTCCAGTTGCTAAGTTGCAAAATGAACACATAATGGAAAAATTCATTGACATTTAAAAATATAAGATTACTTCTTTTCACTGAATTCCTCTACTTGCATCCGCAAATAGAGAGTGGTGCACCTGTCTCAGGGCTTCAGTAGCCTTAGCAAGATCTTCTTTTAACTTGTTGTACTGCACCACATAAAAATGCTGTTGCTTTGATTTCTTATGGAAGAAGTGAAGAAATCTGTCTGAAAACTATAAGACCCTTATGAAAGAAATTGAAGACCACACAAACAGATGGAAAGATATACTACGTTCTTGGATTGGGAGAATTAATATTGTTAAAATGACCATACTACCCAAGGCAATCTACAGATTCAATGCAATCCCTATCAAAATACAATTGGCATTTGTCACAGAACTAGAACAAATACTTTTAAAATCTGTATGGAAACACAAAGAACCCAAAGAGCCAAAACATTCTTGAGAAAGAAGAACAGAGCTGGAAGAATCATGCTCCCTGACTTCAGACTATACTACAAAACTACAGTAACCCAAACATTATGGTGCTGGCACAAAAACAGACACATAGATCTATGGAACAGAATAGAGAGCCTAGAAATAAACCCACTCATTTACAGTCAGTTAATCTATGACAAAGGAGGCAAGACTACACAGTAGAGCAAAGAGCCTCTACAATAAATGGTGCTGGGAAAACTGGACAGCTACATGAAAAAGAATGAAATTAGAACATTCTCTAACACCATATACAAAAATAAACTCAAAATGGATTAAGGACCTAAATGTAAGACCAGAAACCATAAAACTCCTAGAGGAAAACATAGGCAGAACACTCTTTGACATAAACCATAGCAATATTTTTTGGATCTGTCTCCTAAGGCAAAAGAAATAAAAGCAAAAATAAACAAGTGGGACCTAATTAAAGTTAAAAGCTTTTGCACAGCAAAGGAAACCAACAACAAATGAAAAGACAACCTACTGAATGGGAGAAGATATTTGCAAATGATATGACCAATAAGCAGTTAATATCTAACATATAGAAACAGCTCATACAATTCAACATCCAAAAAACAAACAGCCTGATTAAAAAATGAGCAGAAGGGGGCTTCCCTGGTGGCGCGGTGGCTGAGGGTCCGCCTGCCGATGCAGGGGACACAGGTGCGTGCCCCAGTCTGGGAAGATCCCACGTGCCACGAGCGGCTGGGACTGGCCGCTAAGCATGCGCGTCCGGAGCCTGTGCTCCGCAACGGGAGAGGCCACAACAGTGAGAGGCCCGCGTACCGCAAAAAAAAAAAAAACAAAAACGAGCAGAAGAACTGAGTAGATATTTTTCCAAAGAAGAAATGCAGATACTTTTCATATGCCTACTGGCACATGAAAAGATAGTCAAACGTCACTAATCATCAGGGAAAGGCAAATCAAAAACACAATGAGATACCACTTCACACCTGTCAGAATGGCTACCTTCGAAAAGAACACAAATAACAAATGTTGACAAGGATGTGGGGAAAAAAAAAGGAAGTCTTGTACATTGTCGGTGGGAATGTAAACTGGTGGAGCCACTGTGGGAAACAGTATGGAGATTTCTCAAAAAACTAAACAAAGGACTACCATATGACCCAGCAATAACACTCCTAGGTATATATATGAAAAAAAAACCCCACTAATTCAAAAAGATACATGCACCCCAATGTTTATAGCAGCATTATTTACAACTGCCAATATATAGAAGCAACCTAAGTGTCCATCAACAAATGAAGGGACAAAGAAGATGTGGTATAGAGGAGCTAAAAATGCAAAGAGTAGCATAAGTATCTTTAGAAACCAAGCAAAGAACTGTTACAAAGGCTTTGAGTTTGGAGTAGGCATTTTAGGACAATGTGAGAATACAGGGGTATCTGTAGCTCAGCCACTAAGAGTGGATTGAAATGAGGTAAGAAGATTATGCACTGCCAGATCATGCACAAATGTATGTCCCATAGTAAGTAGTCTGTATTTTATTCTAAGGGTCATGGTTAGTCGTTCAAGAATTTTCATTAGTTTTGATTTGAGATCAACTTGCAATGATATAGAGAATCAATAGTAGGGCAAGATACAGAGAAAAAAGGGAATTAGAGGTTGTGGTTGATTTGGAGACCTAGAAGGGAGTGAAAGTAATAGAAATGGAAAGAAGGGGATAAATTTGTGAAATATTCTCAAGGCAAAAATATCACTAATTACTGAGGTCAGAAGAACGAATCAAAGCAATTGGAGGGATGGTAGTTTAAAGATTAAAGATAATGAATATAAAATACCTGGCACATAGTAGGTATTTAAAACAGTAAATTTTTGTTTCATTACTTCCCAATTCATTGTTTTCTAATATAATTTCAATTTTTGTGATGTTTTTAACACAGAGAACTACTGCAACAATGTAATTAAAATTATGTTTTTCAATGACCACCACAGTTTATAGATCTATGACTGTTAAAAGCATAAAAAGCATATGTTAAAAGCATAAAATTTCAAATAATAAAGCATGCCCTCCTAGAAACATTTTGTTCCCAGGGAACAATTTGCTATTTTCATAGTGAAACCAGGGGTGTGTATGCATCTTTGTGTAAGACAGAGAGACATATAACACCACTTATTTTTCCCCTGTAATAAAGATTTTGGAAAAAAATTTTAATATTCATTTTTTTGTCATTTTGAATACAACTTCCCTAATTAGCTGAATTATACAGATATATTTTACTACCTGCCTGCACTTGGAATTATTCTCTACACCCATTCCACTAATTTGAACTTTTTCCAATGGTGGTGTTTTCTATTTTTTCCCATTAGGCAATATTTCACAATGAAAATCTTTGATACAGACATTCTTCCTAATTAATAATTTGATAAACAGAAACTCTGGCAGGCACACACACACACGTATTCTTTGTGCTTTTTGTGTGAAATTGTTCATTCTGTGCTAAGAAGTACATATATATTATTCTAATAATACAGAAAAAAATGTTAAATAACAAAGTAAAGGTTTTTTATTGTTTTGCATTTTATTAGCTTTTATTTTTGTTTTGTTTTGTTTTTGACAGACTTAAAAGACTATTAGATGTTTTAAGATTTCTCATCCACTTTTTCAGTCCATCCTCAGAATATCACCGAGTATTGTGCAGAAACTGCTTGGGTCCTCATTAACAAGCCTCATTGCTGACTCACTTTCTGATAAGGTTTTGTGAGCTTGTAGGATTAAAAGACTTCAGAAACTAATCCTACTATTTCCACAGCAATGCCATTCTACAGTATTTCCTCTGCCAATTCCTTTCTCTTAGATGTGACATATACCAGTATGAATAACCTGACAAAGTATCATACTGCTTGATACCTTAATACAGCGCAGAGTTTTTATTATTTAATTATTTAATTTCTGAATAGATAATATATAAACATGACACAAAATTCAAAAGATTTAGAGTACACACATTAAAACAAATAATGTGATTGATCTCCCTCCTTTCCCTATCCCCTAAACACTCATTTCCCTGTTCTGAAGGCAACAACTTTTATACATTTCCTTCATCTCCATCCAGAAATATTCTATTTATTTACAAACATATACATGTGTGTGTGTCTGTTTGTGCATAAATGCATACATACAAACCTATTTTATATATTTGTGTGCATCGATTAACTACTGCTACAGCGTTAAACACCCCAAAATTAGTGGCTTAAAATAACAACCATTTTCTTTACTCGTCCTTTAGTAATTTGAGCTGGGCTGACATCACCTGGGTAGTTTTTCCACGAATGTCCTTTGGAGTCACTTAAATCAACAGGAGCTTAAATGGGCCCGAAAAGTCAGACATGGCCTCACTTCCATTTCTGATAATTGGTTCTGATGGTCCAGCTGGACCTTTGTTTCTACATGGTCTCTCATCCCAGAAGAGCCAAGCCTGGTTTCTTCATATGGTGGTCTCAGGATGTCAAGAGGGCAAGATTCCATATATATGGGAGGAGGAAGGGTAAGCTGGGACAAAGTGAGAGAAAGGCATGGACATACATACACTACCAAATGTAAAACCAGTAGCTAGTGGGAAGCAGCCGCATAGCACAGGGAGATCAGCTTGGTGCTTTGTGACCACCTAGCGGGGTGGGATAGGGAGGGGGGGTGGGAGACGCAAGAGGGAAAAGATATGAGGACATATGTATATGTATAGCTGATTCGTTTTGTTATAAAGTGGAGGCTGGCACACCATTGTGAGGCAATTATACTCCAATAAAGATGTTAAAAAAAAAAGAAGAAGGCAAGAGCAGAAGATACAAAGACTTGTGAACCCTAGGCTTGAAAATCATTGCACTCTGTTGGTCAAAACTAGTCACAAAGTCAGCCCAGACTGAAGGGAGGGGGAATTGATGCCACCTTTTTATGGAAGAAGCTGCAAAATATTGCAGATATGCTTTCATAAGCATGTGTGTATGTGTGTGTATACATACACAAATGCATTCATACAAATGGTAAAATGTCATACAACTATTTTACACCTTGCTCTTTTTCTTAACAGTATAACTTAGTAATATTTCTATGGATACATATAGATCTTCTTCATTTCTCAGTTATCTATTAGTGGTCATCCATTAGTGTTTCTAGCCTTTTACTATTATACTGAATGCTGCAATTAATTTATATGTTTATTGCATCTCCACACATATGAGCCTACCTATAGAATACCTAGTGTTGATTTAATGGCTATGTGCATTTTAAATTTTGACACATATTTGTAAATAGCTTTCTGCTATGAGTTGAAATCTGTCATCTCCCCCAAATTCAGTACCCCCAGTACCTCAGGATATGACTTTATTTGGTAACAGTGTCAATGCAGATATATTTGTTGAGATGAGGTCATATTGGAGTACAGTTGGTTCCTAATCCAATAGGACTGATGTCATTGTAAAAAGGGGAAGTTTAGAAACAGATACACACGCACAGGAATGCCATGTGAAGATCGGAGTTGTGCTACCACAGGTGTCTGATAGTGTCAGGGAACTACCAGAAGCTAGGAGTAAAGGCTGCAATGGATCCTTCCCTAGAGGTTTCAGAGAAAGCATGGCCTTGATTTTGGACTCTGGGCCTCCAGAATTGTGAGATTAATTTCTGTCCAAAGCCACCCAAATTTTTGGTATAGCAGGTGTAGAAAATTAACACACTCTCCATGAATACGGTACCAATGTATATGTTTGCTGGCAACATGCATGAGTGTACCCCTTTTTTCACATGTTTGCCAGTGTTTGACTTCTGCCAATTTGATAGGTTAAAAAAAAAAAAAACTTGTAGCATTTTTTCTATTCCTCTCTTTTAAGTAAGATTGAGTGCCTTGGGACTTCCCTGGTGGCGCAGTGGTTAAGAATTCTCCTGCCAATGCAGGGGACACGGGTTCGAGCCCTGGTCCAGGAAGATCCCACATGCCATGGAGCAACTAAGCCCGTGTGCCACAACTACTGAGCCTGCACTCTAGAGCCCGAGTGCCACAACTACTGAAGCCCACGCGCCTAGAGCCCGTGCTCGCAACGTGAAGCTACCGCAGTGAGAAGCCCATGCACCACAACAAAGAGTGTTTCCACTCGCTGCAACTAGAGAAAGCCCGCGTGCAGCAAGGAAGACCCAACGCAGCCAAAACTAAATTTAATTAATTTTTTAAAAGATTGAGTGCCTTTATCATATATTTAATAGCCATTTGTATTTTTTTTTTCAGGGAATTAGCAACTTGGAATAAACTAGGTCTTAGAAATAAAATTCCAACATTGTTTTCTCTAAACAATACATTTCTTAGTGATTTAGTGGTCTATGGAATAAAAATGTGCTTAATTATAAAATATCATTTTTTTTTAAGCTATCGTCTCACTTGAGAACACTGATCTTTAGCTTCTTTCTCAACCCACCCTTTTCCTTATATTCTTGCTCCAGAGTACTTACGCACTTTTATCAGCGTTACCTATGCCTCCTCCAAGGTGTCAGAAAAAGAGTTGTGTGCGTGTGCCACAGTGATGGTGACCGATCACAGAGGCAACCTCGACAAGGAAATGTATGATGAGAAGTCAGTAGAAGTACCTGATAATTATAGAATAATTGCCCTAGCAGGAAGTAAATGGAGGCTTTATTTTAAAGGAATGAACATGTGTTCTGAAGCCCATTCCTTGTTAACTAACCACGGTATGGAAAGAGGGTTCTGAAGGCAGTCAACTCTATCCCAGAGAAAGTGCTATACTTTGGAAGGAGACAGCAGTAAAGTACTGATGAGGGGCAGGGCCCCTGTCCCATATGAATGAGATGTAAAAGCATTTCTGTGGCTCAGTGGTCTTTAGGCGGCACCTGTACAGTGCATCATGCCCAATTCACTCTTTGTTACATATTGTTAAATAATAATCCCATCTTCTCATTGCATGAACTTGTATTTAAGACTTTTGTGGGACATGGAGAATTGTTCAGTCAAATTAGATTTATAATCTAATCAAGAAAAAAATGACAGATTGTAGTCCAAGTGGGGAGACACTGACTTTTTAAAAAATCATTCTATAGTTTTGGGTGGAAATTCTGAAGATTATGTGTAGTGGAAATCACTTAGTGGTTCTGAACTGCAATGCAGCAAATGTTTTGTTGCCTAAAGTATAAGTGACCCCTATGGAAAATCACATAAAATCCTGCCGATAACTTATTTTATCCTACTATTGCAAATGTTTCTCCCTATCCTCTCTCCCTAACTATTGCTTTCAAAAAGACTAACACAACCAAATTACCTGAAGTTACTTTTATTTTTCACATTCCCAGTATAACGTTAATAGGGACGTAAGACCCATGACATGGGCAGAAGAGATTTGAAGAAAACTAAGAGTGAAATCATAAAGTGCTATTTCCTAGATAAGCAAGGACTGAATTAATCAATACCATGCAATTTAAAGTGTGTATAACATCATTTTCTTTTTATCAAATGCTGTGTAACAAATCACTCCAAAACTTAGTGGCTTAAAACAGTAACAATATTTAGTCTCCTCACAGATCTGCAGTATGAGCAGGACTTGGTGGGGGCATCTTTTTTCTATTCTATTTAGTGTCAGCTTGAAAACTAGAGATGGAATCATCTAAAAGCTTGCTCCTCATATATCTGGCAGCTGATGCTGGGAAGACAAATAGCTGGGAGCTTGAATCGCTTGGGGTCTTCAGGCAGCTATCTTTTTGTGGCCTCTAAATGTGGTCTCTCTAGCATGGCAGCATCAGGAATCCCAATTTCTTACAATCTTACAGCTCCCTAGATACATTTCCTGAGGGAGAGCACCAGGTGGAAGCTTAATCCCCCTTTTATGACATAATCTTAAAAATCACATAGTGTCACATGCACGACATTCTATTCATCAAGGCAGTGACAAAGCCCCACCAGGTTCAAAGGGAGGCAAAACAGACTCCACTGCTTTGTGGTTTGATGAGGTTCTAGGATATGTAGGACCAGAAATATTACTGTAGCCAATTTTTTAAAATATACTCTGCATCATATCTCAAGTTAGTAACTAATTTTACCCTGTACTACTTTCTACCTCTTTACGACCCTAGATGTATTGCTTCTCATAGAACTAAATAAACACAAACCACTGTGATAAATTGGGCTCTATCACAAGTATGTTTTGAAATAATACACACATAGACTAGATAAAATGGAATTAATGTATTCAGTGTATCTTCCCACTACCTAGTTTCTTCTGTTCCTTATTAAATTGCTACTGTATTTACACAAATTCATTTTTTTTAAGTACAAACTTCTTAGCAAATGCAAGTGACTAATTCAATCTGGTTTATTATAAAGAAGATAGAGCTCAGAAATTTTTACAGGGTCAGTGAAAACAGAGCTGGACCGAATGGCAGATTTCATTCTAGCTCCTAGCTTTTGTTTATGTCTGATTCAGCTAAAACTCAGATTCATTTTTCCTTCTGCTTCCAAAACATGAATATTAGGTAGTGGAAAAGATCGATTAAGAAGTTCAAATGGAAAATAAGAAACCTGTTCCAGGACTGCTCTGGGAGGGCTTTGAAGTTCATGGCTAGGGGGAGTTATGAGACTACAGATTTAAGCTACTTGTAATGAAAGGGACGGTTTTCATTTTACCAGTTAAACTAAATTCTTGCCTTTAGAAATAACTTTTCTCCAGAACTAGTGTCATGGTGTAAAAACTTTTTTTCTTTTTCTTTTGCTGTGACTTGGAGTCTCTCTTGGAGTAGAAAATGAGGAATTTTTAATATTAGAAATCTATAAAATGAAGTTATATAATTAATATTGTATCAGGAAGTCAACTCTTTTCTCTCAGACAGATGATTGATAAAAAGATATAGATACATCTCAAAGGACATGAATGAGCATCTATGTCACTTCAAAATCATATATAACCCATGTGCATAAGAGAATGTTAAATGGTTACAATGGGGATATCTAGTAGTATAGCAGAAAAGTCCTTGGATTTGTAAATTAGAAACCAGAATTTGATTCTTGAGTCAATCCTTGAGTTGTTCTGTGACCTTCAGCAAATCACTTTAATTAATCTTCCCACCTGTAAAATGGAGATATTAACTGTCTTATTTCTTGCACTATTTTGCTGTGAGGATAAACTGGCATCCTTCAAATACATTGAAATCACTTTGAAAATACAAATAATGGTATGATTGCATGGTTATACAGCTAATACTGGACTTGATATCTTCCTTTTCCCAATCTGCCTATACTTGCACCTTGATAAAGAGCATCATCATTCACTCAATCACCCAGTCCAGAAACCTAGGGTCTCATTAGACCCTTCCTCTCTTAGGTGCTCTCTATCCTGAGTGCCCTTTTGCATGTTCCCCAATGCCAGTCCTATACTTTCCCTGCTTCTGGTGCTGACTGAATTAATTTATCCTGTGCAATAATTATGATGCTTATCCTCTGAGAAACATTTTATGACATTCTAGTCCCATTACAGAAGTGGAACTTTTGGTGAATTTTAAATCATTTCCCTGGACTTCCTTTTGTAATATGCTCATTGATTTAGGGTAAAAATTACCTTTACAGCATTACTAAGCTGATAATAAAGCTGATATGTTAAATGTGAGGGGCAAAAGTACTTAACCTTTTATTGTTAACAAGTTTTCACCCTGTTAAAGAAAATCTTAATAATCAAATTAATATAATTATGTAGGCTCTATTCTCTCACCATAATACAATAAAATTAGACATTAACTTAAGAATATGAACAAAAAAACAACTACTGATATTTTTGAAAAGACTACCCTAAATAAATATTCAAAAATAAAACCCAGAATAAAATATGAAATCACATAGAAATATAACTGAAATTTAGAATCTACATTTTAAGTAGTACTGAGCAAAAGATCTTAATTTTAAGTGCACTCATTCTAACAGATAAATCATAAACAATACAAAAACATTTTAAAAATAGAAGATAAAAGGAAATCACATAAATTATACATAATTTGTAAAATTAGGAATTGTTAAAAGAAAATAGTAATAAATATGAATTGTTTTAAAAATCACCAAGGTATATTAAGTGTAATTGTATTCTACTTAAACCTGAAAATCTCTATGAAACCAATGTCATTAATATAAAAACTTAACAAAAAATTAACAAAGGCAAAGTATATCTAAAAAGACCAAGAACTTATAAACTGATTGAGAATGTTTCCAGAAATCAAAAATATTTCTAGAAATTAAAAAAAGGAATGGATTTTCATATTTCATAAACTTTCTGAAAAAAGTAAGGTTATTAATGAAAAGCCCTATTCTGTAGTGTAAATAGACTAAATCGCCTTTGATTTTTTATACACAAAAAAATTTTGTCCAGATAAAAAGTAGCTTAATAGCAAACCCTCACATTTGAACATCTGACTTTCAGTTTTCGGGGACCATCCACGTGTGGCCTTGCTCTGCCTGCAGACAGTCACATAGGCAACTTCCTCCCTCAATCCCAGCTGTACTGGAGCATGACTGCCTGAGTCTTTCCTTTTTTTCAATTTTAAAGATCTCCTTGGCTTTATTCAATGATTCTTGAATCTGGCAGCATCCAATCTAGCAGAAAGGAGCTCTGAGGAGCTACAGAAAATGAAAGACTTTTATAGGAAGAAGGGAGTGAGAACAAGAAACTTATTCTAGGCAAAGAAGCCAGTTGCAAGGTTTCTTTCTTTTAGAGGATGGCAGGGGTCTATCAGGCAAATTGCCTAGCTAGTGCTGATCAGACTGACTGCCTGAGTCTTTAGGTGTCTTCTGGGCTCCAAAATATAAATTCTACATCTGCAAACACTAGTATTACATAACCCACACCATCTCCATAATAGTTTCCAAACTTTAAAATACCCAACCATTTTGAGTCATAACAGATAGTTAAAAACTTGTATTGGTGTTTGTTCTGTTGGTTTATTCATTCATTTATTCACTTACTTATTATTTCCAGGCATTACAGCATTATAAAGCCCCATTTTAATGTTTATAAAGAATAATGTGTCAGAAAAGTCCCTGGATGGCAACTATCTAACAGGATGTGTAGGGGAATAAGTTCTGAACCTTTTGGGCCAAACAAGCCCACAGTCACTCTGCCTTTTTTTGAGAAGCCAAGCATCTTCCTAGTAAAAATCCTTATGCCAAAATTCCACAGAAGTCTGAAACTCTATTCTTTTTAAATAAGCAGGTAACTCTCAAATAATTTCAGATTCTCAGATAATTGGCTAACAACGTTGGTGTTACCATCACTGAACATCAAGATAAAATACGCCAATTTTGATAAAGATTGCCTCAACATACCTTTATTAATTGATGAATAAACTTGAAATAGAACTTTAAGACTATAAACTTTTATGTTGTCCTAACTTACCCACAGGCTGCATTCCTTTACCAGTTATATGTAGTAAATCAGACATGAGTTTCTATGCATCTGAATATGTAAGTCAACAGTGCATGGAAAGTTGTGAGCTCAATTCCAGTTCAAATCAATGAGTAGAGCTCAGAAGGCCATGGAAAAGCTTAAGCATGAAGCAAGCACCATGATATAAATATAAACTTGGTTCTTACACGCTAAACTTTTCTCTTTACAGTGCCAAATTGTCTAATCAAGAAGGTCAAAGACTGCAGACGAAGTGAAGGGCAAAATAATGGGTTTAACACACTAGAGGCGTGAGGCCTATTCCACACACTCTTGTTTCACGTGATACAGCAGGCATATATCCCAGGCTTTCACACTGATTGTTAAACCAAATAAAGAGTGGTATATACTCTACACTCCTGAATAGTAGTAATTTTATCTCATTTTACAAGGGCTTTCAAAAAATCTGTTTCTTGGAAACAGTTTAGTTACATTAGCTCCTTGGTGAAAATTCCTTAGACATGAGTTTGTAAGCCATAAAAAATCAAATCCTAAATATAAGCAGATTCTTACACAAGACTTTCTTTATATACGGTATAATCAAAAGCAGTATAATACTATCACTTGGAAATATCTCGGCAGAAAACAATAAAACAGGAGAAACTAAGATAGCTATATATTATTGATAAATTTAAGGTATGTGTCAAGCTGAAATTCCAACAGAGCATGGTAGTTGTAATGCATAGCATTGATTTTCATCCACAGAAATTGAGAATTCACTTACACATACCACGGATCTCACAAATGCTTGAAAGCTTAATGCTGAATATAAGATCTGAATAGCTGACTATGACATGTCTCTCGGAATTGTAACACCTAAACCTTTGTCCTTCAAACTATTTCATTATTATATGACAGATACTCCCTTCACCTTATACTAAGATAAGTATCCCTCTGAAATCCAGATGCTGACACTAAAGGATGGTTTGGTTTGATTATGTCAATCCTAATCATAGCCTAAAATCCCATCTCTTCTTTCATCTTCAGACACTACTGGATTATAAACTGAAAAAAAATTGACATTCTATCTCTGTTAACCTTTAGAGATACTCAAGGAACTATTCCTTGTTTGTGAAGCCATCTAATTGCTAATCTATAATCCTTTTAATATGCTCTGCTTTTTGGATTGATCCATTGCCAGCTGACCTAACACTGCCCATAGCTATATTAATCCTATTACTCACATCCTATTACAGAGTATCAGTGAAACTCTTTAATGAATCCTGAAAAGCTTGCTTGCCAGATACCAATATTAAGGACGATTACACATGTATTCATTATTTTATTCTTAATTATACAGTTTCTGATTGTATTAATTATATTCAGTGGGATTCAGAGGTTTTGTTCTCCACATCTATCTGTGAGCTTACACTAGGTTTTGGAAAATATTAGTTTCTAAATGTCATTACCATACCTATTGTTTTGATCCTTCTTAATGGTAAATAAATTCACAAGATAAAATGTTGTAGTATATTTTGAGATTAAGTCCTGCTGTAAGATAAATAAAGTGTGTTGGGTATGGTAGAATTAAGTAGGGTTTATCAAAAGTAGATAAAATATCCTAGAGAAAGGTCTGCATTTTGAGTTCCTGATATATTCACAGTACCATTAATCCCCTAATAGGATGGATAAATCTGTCTTGGATGATAAGCCTATTTGTTAAGGGAAGTACATTCTCTGCTGAATTAATCACCCCATATGAAAATGGCAAGTGTCATCAGCCTGAAAAACTATGATACTTTATCATCAATTTTAGTCTGATGAGTGGCTAAAGAGAATAGATTTTTTTAATTGAAATCTATTGGCAATGAGACTCCTTTTATTTAAAAAAAAATCTGAAAAAGTAGGTTTATAGAAAAAGAACACTATTGTTGATGATGATGTAACTGTGTTTCATGAAAGAGTAAACAGATGGGGTTCTATGGTGATTAAAGGTCCTGGGGACTGGAGCTTGTGGTTAGATGAGGAGTTTGGAATCTGAAGAATGGAAGCAAGTGTCTATATAATGAGAGTTAAGCCAGTACCAAGGAGCTATGGATCTTGGAAGTACTTAGAATCTTGAGAGACAGTTAAAGACAAATATGCAAATACATGGGTGTCGTTGCAACCTCCCTCTAGAAATTTTGTCATGTAGAGCACATTCTATAATGTAAAGCCATCACTGCCCACTAATATATACTCATTGTCCCTTTGCCAAATCATAATGATACCATGAGTTATATTTAAAGACTAGGGTCTTAAGCAAAATTTTACATTGGTCTATTTCTAGTCATTGATCATCAGAAAATACCACCACTGTGTTTCCACCTGGGTATTCGAGTGTATGAAAAATAGGATGTCAATGAAATACAGGACATCAGGTTAAATCAAATGGATATGTTTCAAATATTGCATGGTACATAAATATACAAAACAAAGCATTTACTGTATATCTAAAATTCAAATTTAACTTGGTATTATGTATTTTTGTTTACTAAATATGGCAACTCTAGAGAAAGGGCCTGAAAGTTTTGGGGAAAAGATAGAAGAAACAATCTATACCAATACTGCAGGTGCTTCTTTAGATATGGCTCTTCATGTGCTGGCTCAACAGTAAGGAAGCTACCTCCAAAGATGTGGCTTTGTGATAATGACTTTAAAATTATCCATCTTAATGTTTCACCATTTTGGTGGACACTTTTTTTTTCTCTCCCTGGCGTAACTTTTTAATTTTCACTTTGAGGCAGTATTATTTAACTCAGGCTGTTGAAACATGATTTAAAAGAAAGACCATATACAAAAGTAAAGTAATATTGAATTAAATGAGACCTTTCGCTGTACAGGTGCAATTTTCAAAACAGCAAGAGAGAGAGATTTTACACAGTAAAGTAAAAGCATTTAGAACTGAAACTCAAACCAACTAAGATAAATTCACACTTCAACTGTGACCTTCATAGCCCCCTAAATGCATTTTAAACAGTAAGCTGCTTTTATTTTTATAGTGTAGAGCTGCATGTAATCATAAAGGAGAATGGCAAATGTATACACTGAGTCAGTTATACAGGGAATATGACAGGTCCACATTCTGTCACCTGCCAGCACTACTTCTATTCTGATGTGTTTATCGGAGAACTAGAACTAGAGTTTGACGAACAGTACAAAGTTACGGTGAAATAGGCAAATAAATGCACGTACCCACTCTTGCACATAGTCCACAGTTACTCAAAGTCACCAGCTCTGGTAGAAAGAGAACTGAGGTATAGTTTAAACTGAATAGAGATAGGGAGTTTTATATGAGGTTTTTTAAAAATATAATCCAGGAGGTTCACAAATTCCTCTTTTATGGCACTATTGTTTATTTTACTTAGCAGTTCTGCCATTCCTAGCTTTTTGGAGATCCTTAATACAGAAAAATTACCTTAGGTCCAGACATCCAAATATATGATATCTCTTTCCCTCTCCCTCACAGATACACCGAGATTTTTTTTCTACTTCCTTTATTGATTTCATTCACATCATTTTCCAAACCTCTATTATAATAGTAATTTTTTCTTCACAGTATATCATTGTTATAATTTTGTTATTTCTTATTAGTAACTTGTTATAGAATCATTAAATTCTATAAAGTTCATAGCATCCTACAATTTACTCACTAATGTTCAAAATTTTTAAACATTTTCCAAGGGTATTATAGAAATTTAGAGACAAAGATCAAATGCATGCTTGGTAAGGCAATCAATACATATCTTGAAAGACTCTTCTGAAATATTCAGTTTGTGTATATTGAAAAAACAAAACAAAACAAAATCCAGTTGGATTCAATGCAATTGGCCAACAGATGAGTGGTAATATACAAGCCCTACTCATTCAGTTTATATATTAGGAAGTCAGTGAATAAAACTATTAACAGCAAGATACTTTCCAAAAAATAAAAATAATAATTTAGGTCATTTGCTGAAGGACAAGTCATCATTTCTTTTTGGACCAGTATTCAAAATTAACATTTTACTGGACCGAAAAAAACCAAAACCAAACAAACTAAAAAAAACACTACATGGTCAAAAGTAACATATTTAGAATTCTAGGAATAAAATATTTTCTCATTGCCTTTTTTTGTTTCTGTGTTTATTTTTTCTGACTGAAAAAAATTCACTTAATGGATAGATCTTGATTATAGAACTCTGAGCTTTGATGTGTCTGCTACAACCACCCAAGCAAAATACATAATATTCCCATCACCACAGAAAGCTTTCTTGTGCTCCCTTCTAATCAATCCCCAATCACAGATAACTACTGTTCTCATTCTATTAAACATTGATTAACCTGGCCTGTGTTTGAACTTCATATAAATGGATTCATTCGGTATATCTGCTTTCAAGTTCTTGTATGCTACTTCCAATATTTGAGACATCTTGTGGTCTGATTCTACTGACTACTTTTTCCCTTGACCTTCAATCACTCCCATGTTTTTGTATGGTACACTGGTTTGTTTCAAGTTATTTTTGGTATATCAGACATTGTAGATGAAGCATTATAGGAGCTTTGGACTCTTATCTTCTGAAGTGTATGGATTTTCCTTCTAGCAACAAGTTCAATTGATGACCTCTCTTCCTTTATACATTTCTAGAAAGAGTCTGTTTCGGTTTTGGTCTTAGTCTGAAGCAAAAGTTTCAGTCCTGAAACTTAATCAGTAATCCTAAAATGTGGTCTTATTTTGAGTTTCAAAATAAAGTCCACAGTATTTATTACCAAATACCTCAGATATGGGAGAATTCAAACTACAGTGGGAAGATAGTCAAATTCATGCTGAGCTATTCAGAGTTCAGCTGTTTTTACTTGGACTTTTGGATTCCCCTCTACATGTGTGTAGGACTTTAGGAGAGGGTATCACAGATGTTTTGGTTCCTCCTCTGTGAATTCTTACCATTTATAATTCTCTCTCTTAATCGATAGCTGCTTTTACAGCCCTGAACTCCATACTCTGAGACTGGAAGCTTTCTTCTTGACCTCTAGCTACCCCTTACACACAATATTGGGAATGCTCCCTGGGGGAAAGTCATATAATTATTGAAACATATTTCATCCAATGGTGTTTTCTTACTTTAAGGGTTAGATGCTCACCAGTTTCTGCTTGAGTTAGTTTTCAATGTCTTAAAATATACATTTTAATATTTTTCAGAGATTATAATTGTTATCTCCATGAGGGATAGTCTGGCAAAAAGCCAGTTTTCCATTTCTAGACACAAAACTCCAAATAGACTATTTTTGAATGCATTAAATTAACATTTACCTCTTCTGCATCAGTTATCGTGACAGGTCACAAAGTTGTAGAGGTGCATCAGATATGATACCTTATTTGGTGAAGAAAATACACATGAGGCTTTATAATAAACAAATTTATAATCAATGATATATATATACACAAATATTGATGACAGATCTCACTTTTGAATAACTATCTTATCTCATTAGCTGAACATGTACTAATATTCTTTTAACCGCATTTGCTTCTATAAAACATGTATAACAAAGATGCACAAGATATACAGTCTCTATTTAATCTTTCTCTCACTCTTACACAATAAAAATATTTGTGTTTAGTGTGACAGAAACGATAGAATCTAAAAAGAAAGCAAAGTGGATATGTAATTTTGTTGAATACTGAAAATTACATAAATGTGAACATTAAGGTGTTTTAGGAAGATATTTGACAATATAGAAACAAAATTTAGAAACAAATTTTTATATATATTTAATGAGGATTTTTGTGTACCTATAAACCAGAGATTATGCTATAATTATTAGAAAATATGAAAAGTGTCAAAAGAGGAATACATACAGTGCTATGCTAACTCAGAAGGGTGGCTAATCAAGCATGCATTGGTAAGGCTGATAAGAAGCTGATCAGTGAAGCTGCCTCAAAGAAGATAACATTAATGCTAAGCAAGCAATCCTGTGAGCAATCCTTCAGAGTTTGTAATAATGATCCGGAAATAGCTCCCTTGGCTTTCCAATGATGTGTGAAATGCTCCTGTTGTACAGACTCAGTAAAAGCTGAAGGAGTAACTGAATACAACTATGGGTTCTTTGAAGTATTGCTAGCGAATAGACACACCATAGTATGGTGTCATCTCAGGAGGTAGAAGATGAAAGAGCTAAAAGATGCTTTAGGTTTTACTTTTCAAAACTACTAACAGTGGAAAAAAATAACATTGTCATTGAATACAATTTTTGTGTGTGTTACAATTAATTCTGGTGTGTGGCCAGTGAATGACTTGAATTCCTTGGCTTTCTCTGAAAAAACATCTCAAGAGGGAAAGGAGAAATGGTTCTTAATTTTGTGGCATTTAAAAAGATCTATGGCATCTAAATTATCCTATAAAAACTTATTCTAAAATAAAGGTGAAGAAAATTATGATAAATTTAAAATTTAATATTCATTATACAGTATATGAAACAATACTATTACATTTATATTCTTTATGCATACTTTATAACAAGTGTATTTCATCACCTCCTATAATCAAGGTAATGAACATGGTATATTTATACCTATTACAGTCCTATTTTTTTTAATAATTAAATATACACACAATAGTTGTTTCTCTACTTTAGAACATCTATTTACTCATGACTATGATTTATTTAACACTGAACTTGGCCAGAAACACAGAAAGACAAAATAGTTTTATTCTGAAAAAAAAGAAAAAAGTGTCACCCATTACAATATGCAGCATTGAAAAAGTGAAATTGTCTCCATATGTATCTATATTGGGTGGAGGAAGAAAGAAAAGGATATTATATTTAAGCATAATAAAATATTAGCTTCATTTTATGGAAGGAAAAAAAATTTAATTATATTTAATGGACCTATTTTCTGAAACTTAAATATTGTTTTGAGATTAACATAAATGATATTATTTGGTTTCTAACATCTTATCAAATAATCATCCATTTATTAATTCACCAAATATTTGTTGAATGTTTCCTTTGGGGTAGGCATTGGTCACACACCAGTGAACAAAACAAAAAACTTTGCCTTCATGGAATATAAATCCTAGTGTCAGAGGCAGACAATAAGTAAAATAAAGAAATTATAGTGTTTTAGATACTGATGATTCATATGGCAAGATCTAAGACAAAAAAGGGAAGGATACAGGGTCAGTGAGGGAAATTGAGATTTTATTTAAGATGGCCAGAGATGGTGGTTTTTTTTTTTTTTTTTTTTTTATTTTTTTTTTTTTCTTTTTGCGGTATGCGGGCCTCTCACTGTTGTGGCCTCTCCCGTTGCGGAGCACAGGCTCCGGACGCGCAGGCCCAGCGGCCATGGCTCACGGGCCCAGCCGCTCCGCGGCATATGGGATCCTCCCAGACCGGGGCACGAACCCGCATCCCCTGCATCGGCAGGCGGACTCTCAACCACTGCGCCACCAGGGAGGCCCGAGAGATGGTGGTTTTTAACCAAATACTAAAAGAGCAGCAAGTTTAAAGGTCCTGAGGTGGATGCATGTTTGGAGTGTTCAAGGAATAGCAAGGAAATTAGTATGCTTCTAGTGGAGTAATTTTATTGGGTTTTGTAGGCCACTTAAAGAGGAAGATATTGTAAAAGAGGAAGATACTGATGGGTTTTGAACAGAGACTTCTTGGCCTGACTTATTTTTAAAAGATTTACTATAGCGACTCTGTTGAGAATAAATGTTAGAGAATCGAGGATAGAGGAAGAGAAATAAGTTAGGACAGCAATGAAATACATGGGGAAAAAGTGTTGCTTGCCATGTCCATGCTGGTAGCAATGTTGATTAGTGGGATGTGGTGAAAATTTGGAAATGTTATAAATGTAGAGTCAACAGAATATGTAAAAGATTGGGTTTTTAAAGTGAGAAATGGAGTATTTAAGGATGATCTTGAAGCTCTTGAACTCAGTAATTGGGGTAATGGAGTTGTCATTTAATGAGATGGGGAAGACTTTGGATAAAGCAAGTTTAAAGGAAAGGTCCAAAGTTCAGTTTCAAACATGTTAACTTTGAGACATCAGTTAGGCATTCAAATGAAGATGTCAGGCAGGCATTTGAAGAAAGTAGCCGGGAGTGTAGGGAGAGGACTTTTTTTTTTTTTTTTTGCACTCACGCAGCAGAGTCTAGTTTATTTTAAGACATCAGATATGATGGATTTCTAATAAGTGCTCCTGCAGGGCAGAGGCAGCCCTCATCAGGAAAGCTGTTGTCTGGGCTTCCTCCAGGCTGGTACCTAAAGAAGGGCCTTCTTGGGTGCATCCAGCCCCAGCATGTAGGTGTTCACCTCCAATCTCCTTGGGGAAGGGACACATCACCTTCTGGCACATACAGGGTCAGATGGACAAAGTGCTCCATAAATGTTGAGAGGAACTGACACATGAAGTGGCCAACTGCCTTTGCCCATCTTCCTTAGCAGCCAAGATGCCTAAAATGTGTCAACAGGATTTCACATGTATCAGTGTTGCTGCTTTTCTTCTGATCGTCGCAGGACAGTCAGATGTCCATCTCAAACTGAGCATCATCCACAACTGCATGCTTCCTGACATGATTGCTCAAGTTGTTCAAACTGTTTACTTCTATTTTGGAGTCTTCAGCCGGGGCTGGTGACTCCTGGAAAGAAGTCCTTTTCCATATTTGTTTATATCTTGGGAGCTCTGTCTTAGCCTTAGATACAGTGGCTACTCCTTATATTTGCCTTCCTATATTCTTTACTTCTCTCTTCCCCTTAGTAGGCAATCCTCTATTACGTATAATAATTATTTATATTAAACTTTCTATGTTCACATTACTATGTGATTCTGTGTTCTGATTTGATTTTGCTAGTACAATGGTACTTAAAGCCAGGAACCTCAAACAAACGAGGGCCTCCTGTAAGAAAACAGCCTTGCACTCTCCAACACCTAAGGGTTGAACAGATAAGGAAGACTAAGCACTGGAATCTCATAAAAAGGTGACAACAAAATAAAAAACCAAAAGGAGATGGAAATCCAAGTGCAGAAATTGTTTCAAGGACAAAGGAATGATCAGTTCTGTCAAATGCAACTGATAAGTCAAGTAAGACACAAACTGAGAATTAAGCATTCCATTTCACAATGTGAGTCATTGTGATCTTGACAGTAGTAATTTCCATGACTGCTTGGAGAGAAAGGCAGATATACACAGGCTTAAGAGTGAGTAAGAAGAAAGGAACTGAAGATCGCAAACATAGATTTAAATTGTTAGAGGATGTTTTCAATTATGGGAAGTATTGTAATGGAGTATCAAGTGAATGGAAAAGCACAATCTAAAGAAGATCATTCCAATTGTTACTGTTTATGATAGGAGAACTAAGAGCATATTTCACTACTAATATGAATAATCATTGTGATAGAAAAAAATAATGATGCAGGGAGAGAGAGGCAACTAAATTATTTTGTGAAACAATAATTCTTAAGACTTGAAATCATTTGTAATGGTCATCTAACAAGTTAATGGAACATTTAGGATTAGAACTCAAGATTCAGGCCAAAGTCCTGCCTGCTGCAAGAAAACCTTTGATGAATCAGAATTCTGATGTAAAAGTGATACAAATTCAATTATATATAATATTTATATATAACGTTTATGTATAAAATTAAGCACTTATGATATAACTGTCTGCTTAAAACAGTACTTCATTTTGAAAATAGTTATCAACAGAAAATTATTTCAAAAAAATTTATGAAATTTATTTATCATTGCTTTGGACATTGTCAGCATTTAAGGATCATTCACTTTAAGTCTATATAGCTATGTATATTTTATGTGATCACAAATGTGAAAAGAAATATGAATAATTTAGGTGTGTATAACCAAGAATATACACATGAGTAATGAGTGATAAAACAGCACCTACATTTAATGTGGCCTGTGTCTCCTTACTGTTAATCACAATATACTTATGCATGAATTATCTCAAGGAAAGAGCCATAGTTAGTTCAAGTTAGTAAGATTTAGAAAGCCACTTTAATATATCTACTGCTTTGTTATATTTTCTATTAGTGGACATTATGAAAATAAAGTTAATTTTTTCTGACTACAGCACTTCATTTCACACAAAGGCATAATTATCAGATATGGGGGCTCCACGTTTCTCCTCCCCACCAGCCTAGCTACATAGTGTAACCACTTCTCCTTCTCTGCAGAGTACTATTTTGTGTATTATGGACAAAGAATCATGGGGTTCTGATTGATCTGAGCCACAATCACTACTGAGTCCCTCCTGAGTTCTTCTGCATTGCTTAGTCCCAATATTTTCAAAATCATCACTGTGTGAGGAAATAGCCAGTAGTACTTACAATCAACATGAATATTGTTCTTTCAAGTGATGTGGATCTTCCAAAAGAGTCTCTTTTTCTTTCTATCTAACATATACTACCAGTTAAACCACAGGACACTGACAGAAAATCATAATACTGATTTCCTCAAGTCAACAGAGTGTTCTGCACCCGGAGAGCATAATAAACTTTTGTCTTGCTTTTTCTTTCTAGATGATGTAAAATCTTAGATCCATTTTTTATATCCTTTGTGAAATATGGTAATGCTTTGTTTATTGGCAATCTGACTCATTTGATTAATATGCTACAATAAGTACTGTATATGCTGACAAAGTTTCTAGGCAAGAGTAGCTGATCATTCGTATTTGGCTGTTTTTGTTTTTATCAATTTTTACATTAATTACAAAGTATTTATACTGATTTATATAAGCCAGTATCAATAGTGCTCAAAGCTCTCCTTTGGATTTCTGACATCTTCCCCAGCCATGAGCCAAATGAAATCATCCATCTGAAAAGTTTAGCTGCGTGGACACCAAAATCTATCTCTCCAAATATGAGTCCCTCTTCAGGTTCAAAGAAGCACTCATTAACTGCATAAACATGCATAGATCGCAAATGACCTTTAGTTGTCTGTATTTGATTGTGTTGGTATTTACCTTTGAATCCTAAAATTGTGTTTTATATATAATATTGTACGCAAAATAATAATATTTTGAGGATGTTTACCATGCAGTACCTTTTGTCTTCTTAAAAATAATGAAAGGCCTCATATAGAATTCAGTAATACACTAATCCATCTACCATGTAATCTTTCAACATCCTATACACTGCTGTATTGTATGAAAATATTCAAATACTTTTATAAAAATAAAAAGTTTCAGATACATGGACAGCTAGCATGAGTTACACTAAAATATATTATTGCGTAACTCTTTGATTGAAAGATGTTTGTAAATGTTTATGACTATCTGATAGGGGAATTGATCAATCTGACAAGCTTAAATGGCATTATGTTCCACAAAACAGTTATAACCTTGAGGCAAAGCCATCAAATAGAAATAGCAACATTAATCAAAAAACAGCTCTCCACAATAATTGGAACTTTAATAAGAATAAGTGTATTGAAGCAAAACAGTTGGTTAACACTCTATACAATGCTGAATAAGCAAGCCTGTCTTTACATTTGCTGTAACAGAGAGGATCTTTCTCAAAATGATGGACTCTAATCTCTTCTGGGAGCTAAGTTTCACCATCAAATCAGCCTTGCTTTTCTGCTGAATATTGCAATTCAACAAGTAGATACATAAAATGTGTTGAATGATATATTGAACTCAAGTTTTTCTTTTTTCCTTAGGTGATAAAAAGATCAGACCAATGAAATTCTTATTGTAATACTGTATGTAAACCAGTCATATTTTTTAAATTATTACATGGCCAGAATTTGTAAGTGTTGATTAGTTTCTGTGACAAGGACACTTTTTAATTGGAAAATTATGAGGGTTTAATCATTAAATACATATTGATCAGCTAAAAATATGGCCCATCTAATATTACTGTTTTATTGTCAACAAGTTCAACATAAATAGACATTTTCAACTATATAAAGCATAAGAGAAATCAGCCATTGTATTATAACCCATTATTCATTTTTTTTAACTAATGTTTGAGGACTTTATCTATACTAGTATTTCAAGGCTTCCAAATGTTCCATGGTTAAAATATGAAGTCTAATTCTAGATTTCTAGTGCTCTCTGGATATAGCTACTCAAAACATAGGTTACTTCTATATCAGCCTCTTTGCAGTCTCCTTTGATGTCCATTACTTTCCACTTCTGAGCAATTTTTCCTGTTGTCCCCTGCATATAGTAGTCCTACACTATCTTTCCAACCACCAGATATGTTCATTCTACTCCTTACTTCTCATTGCAAAATTCACTTAGTTGTGAGATATTCTTCAGTCAACACAAGCCAGGCACTGATCCATACACTTAATTTTAAGACTATGTTTGTTTTCTCAATGTAAGTTCACACTTATTTTATACATGAGTGTGTGTATATGTCATTTTCTTGGATGACAAAAGAACAAACACGGGTTAATGTCCAAATACATGAAAGAGCTATAAGCAAAGTTCATCACTGCTGTTTTTTTATTAATAGCTATATTGTAAAGCATAACTCTCTAATAATCTAATCTCTAACCCTATTATGTTGGAGAAGTGTCATGCTGTGAAATACTGCCTAGAATGAGTCCCTTCTGCCAAATGTAGCCAGAATTGTTCACATATTTGTATAATACTGAGAGGCAGTAATGAGAGTAATATAACATGAAGATCTAAATTAGAACACATATTTTTTCATGACAATAGAAATGCAAATATGATACTAATTAATTAATATGCTAATAGCTCTTCTCTATTTATGGATATTAACTCAAGTCAGCTTGGATTAATACCTAAGCAATATCTTTACATTCTGTTCTCCAATGAATAAGTACGATTCCTGAAGGTAGGAACAAAGACTAATCTATATTCTATAACTTTTTCATAGAAAGAAGATGTGCTGTTCAATAAAGATGTGATTATATTAATATAACTGTGGTATTGCTTAAATCTATTAAAATCTCAGACTTTATTATCAGGTGCTATGTTAGTTGAGGAAAAAAAGGCTGGAAAAACACCTTTGACTTTTTCTAGGCATAAGGGTTATCAGGTAACTTTGTAGTTACTTGTGAATCTAGTCATTAATTCATTTAGATTACCCACTTACATAATGTCAGAAAATTGAGCTTCTAAAGGTAGTATACAAAGAGCTTTGTTGTCCTATTCTTTCTACTTGCATGTGTGTGTGAGAAATTATCTACAATAAAATTTTAAAATGAAAAAGAAGGAAATGCCAATCTTCTGTTATAGAGAAATAGATACGTCTTTAAAAAATTGACACAATATAGATTTAAGTGTCATAGAAAAAAGCTAATATTTATAATCTAGGGATGCTATCTGATTTTCATTCTGTCAAACTTTTTCACACAAGGATATACCAGCATCTCCCTTGAACATATTAGAAATATATTTTTTACTGTAGCTGATAAGAGTACAATTAGAATACATATTGTCCTGGTAATTCCTAAATAGAAATCTGATATGAGCTCCAAGGGATATTAAGAAAACGACTCCCTGGTAGTAGAATTCTGTGCCAGGTTACCAGAGAAGGTAGCAAGCAAATGCGGTAAAGAAAAAATACTTCCTGGCAAACCATTTACCAAAGCGAAGAAATCTTAGGATTCCACTTTTTTTTTTTTTTATGTTACTTGTAACACAATGACACCATAGTGTTTTTCAAGGCAAAAACAACTGGACTAACAACAAAGCAAAATATACTATTAGAGCATGACAACCAATTTAACTAGGAGGGGAAATCCTCTCCTGTTTGGAGGAATTCTAATTTTCTCATATTAAATAGCTACTATCTACTCTGATGAAGAATTCAATTTCAAGCACAAGAGGAATAAAACATAAGTCTTAATAATAGATTTCAATCTGGAATGGAAGACACAAATAGGTGCATGTATTAAAATATGTTAATTTTACTGTTCACATAATATCATGTTTTTAATGTACTTTGACAAACTGGAAACAACCAACATTAACAGAAAATAAATGTCGTTAGTCTATGTGTCCAGTTGTTAATTCACAAGCAGTGATTATTGTATTTCTTGTCATGCATGCATTTATAATGAAATAGCAGCAAAGTAAATTAATCTTAAAAAAGTAAAGAGTGGGCACTATAGTTGAATTTATCAGCACTCCAGAACCTAAAAGAAATACATGGGAAACAACAAGAAATCCATTTTACGTATATTCAATTACTAGCACAAAAGAGTTCAACTGAATACGTGGGAAAGTTGCCAGAGCCCTGGGAAAATGTATTCCATTTAACCTGTCAATAGGAAACCCTATCAGCTTGATGGAGTGACATTGATAACTCCATTCACAAGGAATGGTCAATGTAAAATATGATTTTCTTAATATAAAGGGACATAATACTGATAATTAAATAAGTTTTTAATAATGAAAATGTCACAGATATATAACTGCTATGAATCATTCATACTTGACTTGAAGTAAAAGGTGAAAAATGGTAGACTCACAGAATTTCCTTTGCCTATTTTGGAAGCATTTTATCAATTTGATTTAAGCTGTAACCACAGTAATTTTATTCTGTCCTTAAATGCTACAGAAATTGAATAAATGATAGTCATGATCAAATGATAGTCATGATCAAATGATGAGCCAGCAAGAATAAAACCAATTTTTAGAGTATACGTCTCACTAACTGAGCATCATTCCCAGAGATGCCATGGGTATTATTTAGTAACAATAGTTCCTGAAGCACTCCATCTTATTTCCATTTTTCATTTATTCAACCAACCAACATTAACTACTTGTTTACTAGATGCCAGACAACAGTTAGGTTCTATATATAAAACAATCTATTCAATAATTTATTCTTTAGACAGTTCAATCATTTAAAGTGGGTGTTGAAAGTAGTTATGAGTATTTGAGGGAGGAGCAGAGATTCCATTATTGTTTCTTAGTAATTTTGGATAAGATTGTTTTTAAAATATAATTCTATCAATACTGATACAGCAACACAATTCATCTGTTATACGTCTATTATTCATTTATGCTTGTTAGTGCTTAGATTTTTAAATGTTTCTTAACTGAATACTTTGTAAAGAAGGGACATGTATTACAACAGGAAGTTCTAAATATGAGCACAATCCTCTGCATAGAGGCACTGTTAAATTATTTGCCAACAAAAATAATGTTTTAAGTAAATCTAACACAGAAACTTCAGGTTTCCAGAGCTATGAAGTATTATGCAATTTGCTATAACTTGGGAGAAGAAGACATTTTGGTTGATTTACATCATCCTTCTCTGAAGGGAAAGGGGGGTAAATCCTACTCTGCTGCTTCCTGACTCTATGACTTTTAGTTTCTTAATGACTCAATTTCCTAAATTAAAGTAGAATTTTTTCAGCACGAAAAATTAGAGGACTAAAGTAAAAACAGCTGACCCACAGATGGTATTCAATATACTGTAGGGTTTTTTCTCTCCCATTTTCACAACTGCCCCAATTTGTAATGCCTTGAAAACCTTCACATTCCCTAGCGATGGGTAGCAAAAGAAAAGAATATCTGCTTTAGTGTAGATTTGGCCCTCTTGGAATTGCTACATTCTCTACATACAGTCAGTAAATGGAGTGTGACGTAACGCTTAGGCGGACGCCATAAGGAGAAGCCACTGGAGTAGAATTCTGACAGTTTTAAATGCTGCATCTAAAATAGTTTCATGTACTTAATAGCTTTCCACCCCTCCCCTACCAATTATATTTCAGAGAAGAGAAACTTATCAACTCCCTGCCATTTCCCTTCTTGCTTCTCTATCTGTATTTTCTTTCAGTTCAGCTAGGAATAGGTGGTTCTCCTCAAATTAAAGTCTTCATACCTTCTCCCTAAATAATACCAATTATCCTATAGTCTTCAAAACCACACCTTTGCTAATGACTGCTTAACTTGTATCTCTATCTTGAATATCCATTCTGACCTACAAAATCAAATAGCCAAGCACTTTGTGTTGTGAATTCTCTCTGCCCCATCTTCCTTGGTCACTTTTCAGTTGGCCCTTCTCTAAGACACGGATTACAGCTCTCCGTTTCCCCCAACCTTCCACACAATCACGGATATACCATTGTAAGTAACACTTTATCACAACAATAAATAACCTAAAATGCATTTCTTTGTGCTCAAATCTGAGGGCTGACTTGACCTATCTATGGTCAGCCCAAACTCCTGGGCCTTAGCATTAGACAGAGCTCTGGGATCTTACTTGCTCAAATACATGCCTCTTCTGGAAGTTCTTAAGTGCACCGTCTTTGTAGCAGGCACCTCTTAAAGCACTATTAACTAGGAGAGTATTAAGATTCTTCCTAGTTTAGTACATGGTTGCTTAATCAGGAGTGAGAGAATCCACATGTTTGGAGAAGATCTGATTCCCACCTATTAGGCACTCTGAAGGTACTAAAGTATCCAGGAAAAAAAGCTGAGTTGATCTCATGTCTGCTTGATGTACATTTTAACACTGTTCCTCTTCCCTACTTCTACCCAAACTATCTGCGTAAGACTTCTAATGAAGAGACATGAGGATATCAAACTTTCTCAGATAGTACACTAAGCTTTTGAAATGAAGTTATTTTTTTAAAGTGGAAGTTAATTCTAAGTTAGCTTATGCTTTTTACCCCTAGAGTAGGATAATTGCACACTTATCCTACTCTAGGGGTAAAAAGCATAAGCTAACTTAGAATTAACTTCCACTTTAAAAAAATAACTTCATTTCAAAAGCTTAGTGTACTATCTGAGAAAGTTTGATATCCTCATGTCTCTTCATTAGAAGTCTTATGCAGTGTGCAATTGATTTTAATTTAATATTCATGGTGAATTATAACTGCCAGAGAATATATGAATTTTTCTAAAGAAAGAAAGCTCAGACTGGACCTAAACTTACCCTTAGAATTATTGTCAAGAGTTGCAAGGACGTTCTGAAACACTAAAGAGCATGTATATAGGAAGTAACTGATTAAACATAGTTTTAAAAGGCAGTGCCCACACCAAACATTCAAAAGCAGTTATATGCTATGGAGACCTCAAACAGAGCATTTTCACTATGTCATGATCTACTTGGTACAAAAGTAACGCTGCAGTATCTCCTCATACAGATTTTCACCCGGAACATTACCACCCAGATGTTGGCTGACCCTTCCCAGTTCAAACATCACTTCCTTGGAGGGAACCTCCCTAACCACTTATTTAAGCATATACCCCCCTCCCTCTTATAGCATTTATCACTATATGAAATTACCCTGTTTATTCATTTGTGCTTTTTACTCCCTCCACCATAGGAGCACACTCAAATATAAGCTCCACAAGAACATGGACATTGCCTACATTCATCACTAGAGCAATGACAACCATTCCCTACATATACGTATATATTACACTTACCTAAAGCACTGTGTGACACAGACTACTTGACTCTTTCTAAAAGTCAGTGTCCTCACCTAGAGAGTGAATCTAAATCTTACTCTACAAGATTGTTGTAAAAGTAAAATGTGTGACAATATTCTATACATAGAAAAATCATTTACATATAAATTCAAACTGCAAATGCACATTGATCCTATAGTGATATATAAAATGAAACTTAAATAGTCATTACCATTACTAAGTGCTACCTAGAACCAGTGTGAAACTGTCTGGTTAACACCTCTGAGTCCTTGGCTCACAGGGTACAATTTAAGGGCTATATTATGAACTACAGAGGTTTTTCTCTGTTTTATTTTCCCCGTAAGTGTTGTCCCATGTCTCAAGTTCTCCTCCATTTCTTTCCATTAATCTGCTAACTCACATACTGCTGTTAAATAAATGATGAATTAGTGTTGCATCTCGCTGTGGAAAATTCTATTGGCTCATTTTATAGAAAGGGTTTAACACTTAAAATGACACTTCTTCTTCAAGCAGGTCTAATACTTCTAAATCAATTTGCAAAAGGGCTAGTACTTTGATGACAACTTCATTTCATTTTATTTTTAACCTAAAAATTTCAAGAGAAAACAAAAAAATATATGATGGCATTTTCCCTTTGATCTTCACATTGCCAGCAACATCATTTTTCTCAATAATAAAATAAGTTGGTTGAGGTTATTAAAAGGCAAGTAAGAAGAACATAAGAAACACAAATGAATAAGTTTATGATGGCGTATCTTGCTCTTAAAAAGTGAGTTTTAGTCCTAAGATCCTAAGCATGTTTTGCAAACAGAGATTAAAAGGCGTCAAAGGGATATATGAAGACAGAAATTTTAGGCCATACTTAAGTGGCTTAGCTGGATAAACAAATCACAAATGTGAAGGAGTTTATCAGGTGTATCACAGAGGATCTGTCAGTAGTTTTTCAGATCAGGACCCATTCAATCTTGCACAAATGTCACCTGCCCCAGAAGCCTTGCCTGACCTCTCTAAGTAAGATATAGCACTTTTTCCTCATTCGTGTGAACATGAAAATCTCTCACCTTTCTAAAAAATTTTCTTAAAACATTTCTTTCTCCCACTGCACTGAGAACTCCTGGAAGGCAGGAAGTTTATATTTTTAGGTTGAATGGTTATTGAATGACTAAAGTTTTTGTAATATACATCCATTTTATTATGTTAAACAGAACTGGCTTTAGCACCTATACAAATATGTGGATCATTTTTCCTTACTACTTCATGTACCCCTGGGCTTTATTTTCTGAGGCCTTATGTTTGTTTGTAGACATTTTTTCTCTTCTATCTCTACTGTTATATGTACATGTAGCAACATTTATTACTCTTATGTCTAGTTTAATATGCACATGGAAACCACACAGGTTCCTCCTGGATGAAAATAAGACTATGTAGTCAATTCCTAAGCATCTGCCTGACTATGACTCTTAGGGAAGGACTTTGTCACATTTATCTGGGATTCTTCTGGCCTTCCTTACCAGCCATTTTTGACATATCTCAGATGGAATTCATTCACTCTTTAATTGAATTCTTATTATGTTTAGACTTATTTCAGAGATTAGGAAGCTGGGCCACACAAAGGGTTAACTAATTTGCCTAGGCCTACACAGCTACTACTAGCAAAGCAGAGACCAGCCTCCGCTCTGCCTGACTCCCAACCTAGTGTGTCTCTCATTACCGCTCCTTGGATGAAAGTTGTCCTTCTGTCTTACTACTTATCCAACATTTTACTTGACATATTTTTTAAAATGCTATTTGTGACTCTTTAAAGTACTTAATATTGGAACTTCTAGACACATACACATGGACAATGCACGTGTCCTAACATTAATACTAAGGGATACAATTTCCCAAATTGTCAAAAGAATTATACATGCCCCCACACTCATGCATCTAAAGAACGAATACCAACCAAGATATCTGTTAAAATACCGTCAAGATATCTTTAAGTACTTCACGGATTTAGAGGCTGGAATTAAATTGTAAAACCCGAAACAAGAGCTTGCTAAACACTCTGTCACCCGTTAAAAGGCCACTAAATAGGAATTCATTTATTCAACAAATAATTCTGGAGGCCATGTATGTATCAGGCATTATTGTAGGCACTGGATTCAATAGTGAAAAAGACAGGGGAATCTGTGTTCTCATGGGCTATACATGTGTTTTATGCATTAGCTATCGTGGTTCTCATTCTGATCTTTAAATAAACCAAGGTCTTTCCTAACACTAAGTCTTCACACATGCTTTTGCCCTCCGCCTGGAATATTCTGCCATACCACCTGCTCAAGCAACCACAAAACCCATTTTACCTGGCTAGCTCTTATTTGTCTCTCGATTCTCATAAACACCATTTTCTCTCTCAAATAATACGTTTTTTCCTCAGCAGAATCACATGTTTATTTGCACATTTATTTCTTTAAAGTCTGTTTCTCCACTGATAAGTAAAAAATCTTACCTGTTTTGTTCACCAATTTATACCCAGCACCTAGCACAGTGCTTGGTAGCCCCCATGGTTTGATTCTTGTTACTTTTTTTTAAACCAAATGATAAACCAGCACTATCAAGAATTATGGTTCCCTTCCCCCCAGATCAACCACAGAGAAACAAAAGAGAAGAACTACCAAAGAAAGAAAATGTATGAGAAACCCATGGGTTGATGGGACGATTTTGTGCTGCTATGATTTTGACTTGGGGCGGAAGGCAGCCAGGACAGTTGCAGGAGCTTAAGTTGGAAAGAACTTTTAGAGTTATTTTTTTCTTATCCCTGCAATTTCCTTAAAACTAAGAATGCTTGTCTCCTAATAGTCAAAGACTCAGAACTTTTGCCCAAGCATTTTTACAAGTAAATCAGTACTGTGCAAATGTCCTTTGTCCTTTCACAGTTCCTTGAGGAACTGTGAAAAAAAATAAAGATATATTTCCTGGAAGCAAAGGGAGATGAGTAATCAGTATTTACTGAGCATATTTTCCATGCCAAATTACAAAGTGCTATGTTGTCTTTATCTTCTTCAGTCTATTCTCTTCCCTTGAGTGGAAGCCTGAGTAATCACCATTTTAGAGATGAGTTAACTGAGACTCATTAATTACTAAACCATATCACTGTGTTACAAGGATATAAAGAGAATATAAACCTATTTATATATAATTTCAAGGCACAAGCCTTTTCAAATACACCAAAATTCTGTTAAGGTACTCAAAGTCATAGTACAACACATAATACCATCAATTGTGTGGTGTTCTAAAAGTATTGTAAGTAAATATCCTATAAGCAAATAAATTTTTTTGTCATAGATTGGTTTTTATTTTTATATTTGACATTGTTCATGAAAATTCTATCATCAATAGACATCACTAGCCAGATCCTCTAGCAGCAGAATGTAGGTGATAGAGCCAGTCACTTAATTTAGACCTAAAAACTTGCTCTGACTTGAATCAAGTTGGAAAATAAATTATTTCTCTATATCCAGGAAAAAGGGATCTATTTCAACTACCTTGTGTTTTTGAATAGGGGTCTAGCTCTTTGTTATATTGTTTTTTAATAGCACCTAGCATAAATACTGTAGGCACCACTCAAAACATGCCTGGGAACTATAACTATCCATGTGACTTACAGTTTTATTTGAAATGCAAATTAATATGCACAAAAGCTAAGAGAAACCAAGATCACCCACAGAAGAAAACCTCTTTGTTTACCAGGGCTACCTCATGTTTACATACTTTTTTCCTGTCTTGACAAAGTGTTAAATATTAAAGAAAATGATTAAATATGGGTGAACTTAAAAAAGGTTGCTGGATGCAAACATAGTGATTTATTAGGTGACAACACATGCAGAGTAAGACTTCTCTGAAAAACATTTATAATAGTGATAACACTAAATATTGTAAGAACTGCACACATCCATTTGCTAGAAATGCAGGTACCCTTTTGCTACTTTCCCTTCTCCAGTCTTTCATTCTTCCAGAATGGCACTGTATATACTACAATGTGTTGAAGACACAAAACCTTGGTGATTTGATTTAGTCATTAGCAAATGAGCAATTGTCCACTGCCGTGATCCTGTCATTTCAGATGTCTAGATTTGACTAACAAATCAAATTTTCATTTCATATTGAAAGTGAAAAGAGGAATCAGTGTTCCTCTCATACCATCCTAAGGTATTTAGTCACTTATTCATTTTTAGAAGAAAAATTCATTTGTAATTGTTAAGACTACCATTCAATTCTATTCACTGCCACCATCTTACGTGATGATAAGTCACTTGATCCTGACTCAAAATCCTCAATTAATTTCGATAGCAATTCGGTGTACGTATTTAATACCAGGATCAAGGGGGATGGATTCCGTTCCCATTTCACAGCGTCTTCTGCTATCCTAGGAATCATTTCCCCCACAGACACCACCTAGTTAGACTGAAACAACTGTTGTGAAGGGTTGCTTTGTGTCACATTCATTTTTAACTACTAATCAGAAAAACCTAATTAGGTGTTCTATTTTCTTATTCCTCAATTTTTGAAAGTAGAGACTTAAAAAGAATTCCTCCTCACTTGTTTCAATTATCAAGTTTTGTTTTAGTGAAGATATAAAATTTGGGTGTTGATTTCCCTGACATCTCAAACCAAAATTTTTAGGTGAAAAAAAAAGCTATTAGAAACTTAGTTATTTGTAATAAAATTATGCTAGCTCTACTTGACTAGAGCTAAAGCTTTAGAACTAAAGCTTTGAAACCTGTCACATGTCTTAAAAATAAAATTGCTTGAGTAGCTGAGGAGAACTGTATTAAAATGCAAATTTCCAGCTGTTAATATTTCTTCAAAAACCAATAATCCCTCAAGGCCACCAATGTGTCATAATACTTAATGGAAAAATATCCCTTAGGCAGAATGGCCTTTCTAAGTTGACTTTTGATTAAACTTAAAATATTATATGGTAAAAAAAATTAAAATAAAAAAGGAACATAAATATAGGACTCAACTGAAATGTCATCCAGCATGCAATGAAATGGGAGGGGGAAACCCATCTTATGTCACTAATTTATGAGAAATACACCCTGTTTGAAAATTACCCATAATAATTGGTAACATAAAGTATATGCCTTTTCCAAAACCATTCAACAATTACATATTTGTGTTGGTTTAGTGTATGAAAGGATATTCCATTTTGGAACTGGTAATAGAATTATTTTTGGTAACATATACTCATTGGACAGAATGACAGGAACTAGACATAAGAATTAAATAGCTATATTTTTTATACAAGACTTCCATAGGTATTAGAATACAGAATAGTGGAGTTTTGTGAAGAGTTTATCTATTGTGTGATATTTATGGAATTTATAAGAAATGAGACCCAATTATTTTAATATTTTATGAAAATTTTTGAATGTTCAGAGAAGTTGAAAGAATTATACATTGTACATCTATATATCTCTTACCCAGATTCTAAAAATAACATTTCTTTTTACTTGCTTGGTTACATGTATAAGCATTTGTACATTATAATGAGTAAGATTCTTACTCCAGAATAATTGATCCTGCATTGGTAAGGGTCTAGCCAATTCACTGGTTAATTAACTGGGGGATTAAAAATTGAAATATTCTCCTTGACATAGAATTTTCTAAAATTCACATTTTAAGTAGCTATATTAGAGCAATATCAATATATGGTTAGGGTAATTCACTCAAACCTATGATCCAAATGTGTCTGTGAATCTATTAAAAATAATAACCCAAATAGAGCAAATAGATGAATCACATTATTTAAAACACTGTTAATTCTCCTAAACAAAGAAAATCCTTGATCTAGTGTAGTTTTTTAATGTCTTTGAGAAATTACGTAGTCCAATTCGCTGATCTTCAATCCACCATAGGTAAATACCTCTAAATTTCTTCCTGTCATCCAAAGTGCTTTCTGTCACATCAACTGTCATTACTTTGCTCCAAGGTGTTATTTGCCTACCAACAATGGCAACAAGGGGAACTAGTCATGAATTTATGTGTGCTTGTTTGCGTGTGTTCATCAATGAAAACTCACACATCCACTATGTGCTAGACAACCTCACAGGTGCAGCTGAATATAAGTGGTCCCAGGTTGCAGATAAATGACAAGGTAGCATGTAACAAGTATTGTTTTAGATCTGAAAAACTCTGATTAATAAGGCACAAATGGTGTTTACAGTTAAAAAAAAACTGTACAACAACTAAAACTTTCCATTTTATTTAATATTAAACTTGGTCAAATAAACAAGTTTTTATATGACACCTCAGATTTACTTAATGCTAAATAGAGTGATCTTTAAGACCTGCCTCTTCTAACTACTGATTCCCCCTCCTTTTTTTTTTTTAACAAAGTTAGAGTTGTGTATGCCTTACACATTAAAAAAAAAATTAATGACAAATAAACTGAGAACAAATCAGAAACCATACCACTTTTGATATTTATATGTCTAATAAATGGGTCTTTAAAAAATAAACTAGGATTAATATTTGAAAGATTCTTAGTTTACCAAGATCACTTGAATAATAATAAACTAATTTACTTTGCAATAACCCCCAATTCCTAAGATGAAAATCTTGTGAATATGACAGCTGTGCTTTCTCGTTACTTTCCAGCATGAAAACAATATTGATATTTAAATGAATCAAAATAGAAATAAGTACTTATGCAGGAAATCAGAGCATAAATAACACTATATACTCTACCTCCTTAAGTAAACTATATTCTAATTAATTAATAAAGCCCATTGAACTAATTCCAGTCCTCCAATCTATTGTGAATAGTTCCAAGGAGTTGGGAGAATTATTTCACTTATCCAAATATTCCATATCTCTGACCATGAACTCATCACTACTTCCAGTAAATTTGATAGAGATGTTCTGACACTTATCTTCTTCTCCTCAATCTTCTATTAAATATACTGCTGAAACAATTTTCCCATTCCTGATTCATTTCAAGAATGAAAAGAAACCTTGAAACAATCCCCGAAAACAAATTCACTTTTCATGGGTTTGGAGCAGGCCCTTCATCTTATACTCTAGACTCTAGTGTCCTTAGAAAATCAGTTTATTGTAAAGCCATATGCTTTCTAGAAGAAATGCATTTTAAAGACAAAGACAGGTTAAAAGTAAATGATGGAAAAGTTATAACATGCAAACATTAACCACAAGAAAACTGGCATGTCTAAGTTAACATCGGACAAAGTAGATTTCAAGGCAAAGAATTTTACAAGATAGTAAGAGGGACAATATATAATATTAAAAGGAACCATCACCAGGAAAACAAACATCCTAAATGCATATGCATTTAATAGAAAAGCATAAAAATTAATGAAGCAAAACAAAAACACACCACCAAACAACTGTTAAAAAAAAACCCAACTGCAATAAATCTATTTTTTCAGCATACATGTACTACTTGCCAAGATAAATCACATGCTGATCCACAAAGTAGATCTCAAAAATGTCAAACAATTGATACCTTACAAAATATATTCTCTGATTGCAATGAACTTTAAGTGGAAATCAATAAATATTAGATACTTGTAAAATCCCAAAAAGTTTAGATATTTATAAAAAATACTTCTAAATAACCCATGGGTCAAAGAAAAAAATCTCAAGAGAAATTAAAAATTTTTCAAACTGAATGATAATAAAAACACAATATACACAAATTTGTGGGATGGAACTAGGGCAGCACATAGAGAGAAATTTATGAAATTATCTACATTTTCACCTTAAGAAGCTAGAAGAACCAGAACAAATTAAATCAAAGTACATAGAAAAATATCTGATACAAGATATCAAAATAAACAAAAATATTTAATAAGAAATGAATGAAATAGAAACACACAATGGAAAAAATTACAAAGTTGTTTTTTTTTAAACAAATGAACAAAACTGATAAACCACTAGCAAAACTAATCAAGGGGAAAAAAGAGGAAAATAAAAAACAATAACTAACATGAGGAAAGAAAGTTTGGATATTACTACAGATCCTACAGACGTTAAGAGGAAAATAAGGGATTATTTAAAACAAATTTGTGCCAGTAAATTTGACAACACAAAAATCGACAAATTCTTTGTAAAACACAACTTACCAAAACTAATTTATGAAAAAAATAGAAATTATCTGTATCTGTTAAAGATATCCAATTTGTAATTTTTAAGACTCCCCAAAAGGAGAAAATTAATAAGTTTATGGTGGATAAATCTGGAAAATGTGACCTTAACCAAATGATCAAGGTTAGCATCACCAGTAATGAGGCATGTCAATAACATGAATCTCCTGATATGAGAAAGATAATTCATCTCTGTGATATCCTTCACCAAAACTCAAAACTCAAGTCTAATTACTAGAAAACATCTGACAAACCCAAATTGAGGGGCATTCAAAAAGCACCTAACCAGTACAGTATGAAAGCGCCAAGGTTATTAAAAACAACAGAAGACTGAAATTGTGTACCAGATTAGAAGAGATTAAGGAGCCGTGATGTTTAATGCAATGTGGTACCCAGAACTGGATCCTTGAAAAGGATAAGACATTGCTGGAAAAACTGGTAAAATTTGAGTAAACTTTAGAATCTAATTTAAATTGTTTTACCAATGTTAATTTCTGAGATTCGATAAAGGTACCCCAAGTTTGCAATATGTTAACATTAGGGGAAGCTGGGTGAAGGACATACAGGAATTCTGTTATACCTTTGTAACTCTTTTATAAATCTAAACTTATTTCAAAATTAAAAGTTTTTAAAGTTCCCACAAAGAAAACTCTAAGTGCAAAATGTTTTACTAGTAAGTTCTGTTAAAGAATACCAATTTACACATTTTTAGAAAACAGAGTATAAATGAACACTTCCTAAATCATTATTTGAAAACAGAATACAAATGATACCAAAACTTGACAAAGAGTTTACAAGATACGAAAAATACAGACTAATATCCCTTATGACCATAGATATAAAAATACTCAAAAAAATTAACAATGTATATAAAAAAGATAATATATCACAAGCCAGTAGGTGTGACCCCAGATTGCAAGTTTAGAACATTTGAAAGTCAATCGATGTAAATACCACATTACCAGAATAAAAAAACTCTACTCAATATTCTGTAATAACCTATATGGGAAAAAAATCTGAAAAAGTATGGATATATGTATAACTGTACAACTTTGCTGTACACCTGAAACTAACACAACGTTGTAAATCAACTATACCCCAATATGAAATAAAAATTAAATAAATAAAAATTAAAGAGAAAAGTAAAAAAGTGAGATGAAAATAACATCTAACAATATTTAAAACTCATTCATGACAGGAACTCTCAGAAAACCAGAAATATAATGAAACTTCAACTTTATAAAAGGCATCTATAAAAAAACTGCAACTAGAATTACACTTAATGGTGAACTATCAAATGATTCTTGATAAGGTCAAGAATATGGCAAAACTGTCCACTCTCTCTCACTTCTTTCAATATTGTACTGTAAGTCCTAGACAGTGCATTAAGTAAGAAAAAGGAGAAGGAGAAGGAGAGGGATGTGGGGAGAAGGAGACAAAGAGGAAGGGGAGAAAGAAATGTAAGAGGAAGAGGGAAAAGGGAGAGGAAGAAGAAAGAAATAGAAGGAAAAGTAAAAGAATTTTATTATTAGTTTGGTATATGTCTCTTTTTTTTCATCTATTCCTTTTTTTCTTGCGTTCTTTTTGTGTATAACAGATATTCTCTAGTGTACGATATTAATTCCTCTCTTGTGGTTTTGTTATTGTTGTCGTTGTTTGTACTATTAAGGTGTTTTCTTAGTGGTTGCTCTAAGGATTACAATATGTATTTTAATTGAAAAAGTCTACATCAAATTCATATTAACTTTAAAATACAGAAACTTTGCTATTATAGCTACATTCCTCCCTTTGTGGTAACATATTTTTATAGGTTATAAACCCAACAATACTGTTTTATAATTACTGCTTTATGCAACTTTTTTTTCAATCAGTTATAAGAAGAGAAAAATATATTTATATTGGATTATATTAATCTACATAATTACTTTTATCAGTGCTATATATTTTTGTGTGGACTCAAGTTACATTCTGGTATCATTTTCTTTCAGACTGAAGGACTTCCTTGAGTATTTCTTGTAGGTAGTTCTACTAATAATAGCATATCTTCAGTTTTTATCTGAGAATGTCTTTTATTAACCTGCATTTTTGACTGATAGTTTTTCTGAACATGTAATTTCAGGACTTTACATATGTCATAGCATCTTCTTCTGGCCTCCTTTGCTTCTGATAAGTTCACTGTTAATGTGTTTTTTCCATGTGTCATGAGTTGATTTTCTCTTGTTGCTTTCAAGATTTATCTCATTGTCTTTGGATTTCAAGTTTGATTATATGTTTAGGTGTGGAGGTCATTGTGTTTCCCTACTTGGCTCTCATTGAGCTTTTTGGATGTGTAAATTAATTTTTTTTCTCAAATTTGAGAAACTGTCAGCTATTATTTCTTCAAATATTTTTTTGCACATTTCTCTCTCTCATCTTCTGCAACAGCTACTATAAATAGTTGGTACCCTTGATGATGTACCACAGGTCTCTGAAGGCCTATTCATTTTCATTTATCCTTTTTTCCTTTCTCTTCTATTGATCTATTTTCATGTTTTCAGATTTCTTTCACATCTGCTCTTGGGCCTCTCTGAATTTTTTCATTTCAGTAATTGTATCTTTTAATTACAGAATTTCCATTTAGTTCTTTATCATGATTTAGGTTTATATTTCTTTATTGATATTGTTACTTGATGTGTCATTATTTTTGCCTTTCTCCTGTGTATGGGTTATACTTCCCTATTTCTTTTCATGTAGCATAATTATATTGAAAACTGGACATATTAGAGACTATATCATGGCAATTCTGGATTCTGATTTCTCTGTTGCTATTTTTTTTGTTTTTATTTTATTTGTTCATTTACTTATCAGGACTAATACAACAATGTCTACCTCTTCTGTAGTGTTGTATTTTTATTTTTAAGCATGATTTCTTAGGAGTTACACCTGGATCAATGTAGCTTAGTGGTCAGCCAATAATTGTTAAGAGGATATGCTTAAACTCTTTGAGGCAGTTAAGTTTTAACTCTTTGCTAATGAATATGTGCATACACTGGGAAATGCTTTCCAACTTTAAACAGTTGACAAATTTAGTCTGAATTTGCTTTCTGGTAGGCAAAGCTGCACTTTCAGTCTGGAACAAGTAGATGGTTAAGTCTATCCCCAGTCTGTCCTGAGTGTGGGCCTGGCTTTGCATATGTGCTCAGTCTTCCAGACCAAAGGGATATGTAGGAGCTTATTAGAAAATATGTAATATTCTGAGAGAGAATACATCACATTCTGATCCTATATCATATTCCCTTATCTCTCTGATACATAGTATGAGGTAGCAACAATCTTATATTCCCAATTTTTCTTTTCTACTTATCTAATTCATGGAGAAAACTATATGTTTATGTATATATAATATATACTCAGTATGTGTTCTTATATTATATAAATATTATACATATATATTTAACTGTGAAAAATGATAATCTACTCAACAAATGGAGCTGAAAAAATTGGATGCCCCCCCCAAAAAAAGAAAAATGAACCTCAACCACTATCTTAGCCCATATGCAAAAGTTGATTTGGAATATATCATAGTACTAAATTTAAAAATGAAAACTGAATCTTAGACTCATTAAGATTTGTGTTCTAAGTCCCTCCTCCTTCAACCTGGGTAGGCTTGTGACTGCTTGACCCATAGATGTTGCTGAAAGGTTTATTCATGACTTCTGAGAACAGGTCATAAAAAGTACAGCAGCTTCTGCCTTGATCACTAATTGAAACTCCAAGCCATTATATAAGAAACTCAACTACTTTGTGGCCATCATATTGTAAGGAAGCCAAAGCCACATGGAGAGGTAATGTATTATATTCCCAGCTAAGCCCAGTCTTTGAAATATCTCAGGTGTGTGCCAAGCCTCCATGTGTTTGCAGCTCCTAGTTGCTCGTCACCCCCATTCTATTCTTCTCAGCTGAGGCTCCAAATATTATGGAAAAGAGACATGATATCATTACTGCGACTTGCCTGAATTCCTGTTCCACAGAATCCATGAGCATAAAAAAATTGTTTTTTCTGACACCACTACCAAGATAGTTTGTTACCAAGAAATAGATAACTGGAATACATACATGCACAAACTTCATATTTATAAAAATTTCCTATTTAGAAAGCACAGGGAAATTACTCTTTAATTATACTAACAGAAGCAAATTACTGATAACTTCAAATTTTCATAACCTGTTCAGACTGAGTTCTGTGTCATAATAGAATTTTTTTTAATTTATTTATTTTTGGCTGCGTTGGGTCTTCCTTGCTGCTCACAGGCTTTTTCTAGTTGCGGCGAGCAGGGGCTACTCTTCGTTGAGGTGCATGGGCTTCTCATTGCGGTGGCTTCTCTGGAAGCGGAGCACGGGCTCTAGGTGCGCTGGCTTCAGTAGTTGTGGCACACGGGCTTAGTTGCACTGTGGCTTGTGGGATCTTCCCGGACCAGGGCTCAAACCCGTGTGCCCTGCATTGGCAGGGGGATTCTTAACCACTGCGCCACCAGGGAAGCCCAATGATAGAATTTTAAACTTACTTAGCTGCACCATTTGCTAAAATAAATTGTTTTAAAATAATTTTTGTAAAGCCTAGTAAAACACCGTAATATCTTAATTACTTCTTATTTTCTCTCTCAGCCTTAAGAAATTAGTTTTTATAATAGCTGAGAAGTTTTGGGGTTTTTTTCTCCCTCACTTTATTGGTTTAAAAAAAACAAACCCTATGATCTTCCAAATCTTTTAAAGAAGCATGAAAATGTTTCCTTATATCTACTCAAAAGAGGAAGGATTTAAAAAAAAGAGGAAGGATAAGAATCAGTGACCAATATAGTAATTATTTTTGTAGTTTACAAAATCCATCCATATGCATTTTTTTATTTGTTCTTCATAACTACTCAACAAAGTAAGGAGAGCACGTATTTATTTCCCCATTTTATAGGTGAGTAAGCCGAGTGCAAAATAATTGATGTGCCAAGGTGTAAAAACTGTTCACTAAGACAGCAATTTTAGGTCTCACTCTGACAGTCTTAAGAATGTACCTTTATAGTAACTGATATATTTTACCACCTTTGTGTCATTGCTTTTGCTACTGTTTTTTCTTACTTGTATAAAATTGTACAAAACACTGTTATTTGGAAACGATACTGTACTCACCATAAGATGTGATTTCTAGGGGTAGGAGGAATGAACACCCAAGAGTACTGACTATATGCCAGGAAGTGTTAAACTAATACTATCTCCATTTTGGTAATGATAAATGATAAAATTCATTAACAAGAACACATCAAATTTTAGAAATAAAGAAGCACAGAAAAGTTTTGTAATGTACTCAGGATCCCACAGGTGATAACACGCAGTTTGAGTTAATGCCCAAATCTTACTAAATCCAAAGGTTTCCACTTTTTCTATGCCAGAAAGTCCTCTTGAGAATTACCTGTGTGTCCATTTCATGTGTCAGCGTGGCCATGTTGCAGTCCTCAGTTATTCAACCAATATCTAGGTGCTGTTTTGAACTGATCTAGGTGCTGTTTTGAACATATTTTAACAGATGTGATTCAATTCTATAACTAGTTGACTTTAAGTAAGGGAGATTATCCCAGATAATTTGCGTGGGCCTGATTCAGTAAGTTGAAATACATTAAAAGCAGAGCTGAGGCTTCCCTGAAGAAGTAGATAACACATATATATGGAATTTTAAAAAAAAATGTCATGAAGAACCTAGGGGTAAAACAGGAATAAAGACACAGACCTACTTGAGAATGGACTTGAGGATATGGGGAGGGGGAAGGGTAAGCTGTGACAAAGCGAAAGAAAGGCATGGACATATATACACTACCAAACGTAAGGTAGATAGATAGTGGGAAGCAGCCGCAGAGCACAGGGAGATCAGCTAGCTGCTTTGTGACTGCCTGGAGGGGTGGGATGGGGAGGGTGGGAGGGAGGGAGATGCATGAGGGAAGGGATGTGGGAACAGATGTATATGTATGACTGATTCACTTTGTTATAAAGCAGAAACTAATAAAAAAAAAGAGAAAAAAAAAAAAAGAAGTAGATATTCTACCTGTGGACAGTAGCTTCACCCCATGCCTGAGTGTTCCAGCTTGCCCTTCCTGACAACCTGCCCTATGGATTTTGGACTTGATTAGTCAACACTGACAATTCTGTAAAGCAAATCATTTAAATAAATTGTTAATATGTATCTCCTATTGATTCTGTTTCTCTGTTTGGACTCTGACTGATACATACCCAAACAGTTAAAATGTTCTGAACCTTTGTTTCATAAAGTTGATCTCTGTACCAGGAAAAAATTCTTTCTAAAAGTGGTTTCTTGCTTGATCAGTGTTGCTCTAGTCCTAGTTACCAGCCACCTCTCTACAGTTTGTTAATCACCCAATAGGTGTTATTCGCATATTTACAGGATCTTCGGCAGTATCCTGGATGTTTTGGGAATACACTGAAGATCTTACCTGCTTTTTTACTGCTAGGCCAAGGGAGTAAAGAGTTTTAGTAAGAAAATAGTGAAAAGCATCAGTGAAAATTCAGTTCACTTATGACTGCAGAGTGAATTCATGATTCCTAAATTCTCCTAGCTTTGTCATTCAGTTACTACTCCTGCTGTTAATAATTTTAATTATATGATAGACAAATTGGAAATTGACAAAAGGGCCAATGAAGGTAAGCAAATTCTTGCAGGTTTTCAAAGAGTAGCTAGACTGTCATCTCTACCCAACAAGCATGGGCTTCTGATATCTTGGGAAAAATTATGTCTAAAGAGTTTAGAAATAAGGGGATGAAAAAAGAATGGACAGAAAATGTATTTCCTTTTTTTTCTTTAGAAGTTGTGTAGCTAACTCAGGCCTATAAATAAAGTGTATACCCTTGTCCATATGTTAGAGCTGCTCAATTATTTGAAGGTTATATTTATATTTTGGGTTTTGTTTTTACTGGATAGAGGTTTTTACCCCACCTATCTTGATGCTTCATCTCCAATAAAGACTTAGAAAACAAAGATTCATCTAATCAATTATGACAGATGTCTAAATATCCAGGAATATTTTCTAGATTTTAAAATTGTGAAATTGGTCCATCATGGTCCCATTAATTGCTCTGTAATAAATGCATAGCAGCTGATAAGATTCTTTCCTAATTGCAGGCTATCATAATGAGTAAGCATATCATACAATCTTTACACAATTTTCTAATGCCAGAATATAACAAATCTCCCCAAACAGACCTCTAAAATTATAATGCAATTCATTATGAAAGCCTCCAAATCCTAAAGTTGCTTTCAAGCATAGTTTTGTGCTGCCAGCTGAGTCGCTGATTTTTCAGCTCTCTCTTATAAAATATTTCTTTTTTTTCCTGTTTCTGATCCTCTACCTTGCTGGGCAGCCTCAAGCCTGGCAGGATTCTTTAGTCTCAAACTAATTGGCAAAAATCCTCCTGGGAAGACGGATTTCCAGCATTTTAACATCTCAGACTATGTCTGTGATGTCGCCTATATAAGGGCTGTTGGACTTAAGCAACTCAATGTTCAATCTGTCTAATGGCAAAATTAATGTGAAACTTGATTTTATTTTTATATTTTTCTTAGAGCCCCTCTGGTGCTTGCATATTAACATCAGAGTGAATTTCATTATTTTTCTGAGTTTATTATTATGTTCAGAACACTTAATCTTTTTTATACATTCAAACTAGAATACCATTCTTTTATTTTCCAAATTGTTCTCACAGAGATTATGTACTCTCAAAGTCATATTAAATCCTAGAGCAAGGAATAAAGTTTGGTTTCCTGCTATTTAATTCATTTTGCTTATGTATATTTTCTCTGCCTACATTTTTTTTTTTTTTTGGCTTCCCCTTCTTCTCATTCCATACTTGGTGACAACTCTCTAAAAAGAAATAAGCTTAAAGAAAGGAAAAATAAATACATGTATGTCAAAATAAGTGCTCTGACACTTATGTGTTGACAACCCCACCCTCCCTACCCTCATAACATTGGCTGGCATGTACATCATGCAAAACAGCTTGCAGTTTTGAGGGGTTTAGAGGTTCTCAGGTGCAAAGTATTATTACAGAGTAATAATAATGCTCTTCTGTCACACATCAGTCTGGACTGGAACCAGGACTGACTGAGGAGCTTGATCTCATGATCTCAATTGTTTTTAATGTCCTCTCAGTTCTTTTTTATTGTCCTCTCTATAGTTTTCTACCATTTTTTTTTTACAGAAAAGAATTTTATATTCCACTCAAAATATTTCAAAGTGATGTTCTATGTAATTATAAATCTGTATCTGATATAAATCAGATCTGTAGCTAAATGTATTATACAAAGCACTCGAGTCAATGCTGCTAGCTTTTGTAAGGTGCCCAAGTGACGTGTTTTCCAAAAAAAACCAAAGTCCTGTTTCCATAAAACTTATTTATAGAATATGAATACCAAAAACAAAAATCCCTGAAAACAGCTAACTCTTTGTTTTATAATAAATAAACTGCAACTTTATTAACAAAGTTTCTCAAACATCACTTTAAGGAAATTTCACGGAAGCTCAATCTCCAAAAATCTTATTTTATACATTGTAAATCTTTGAAAGTGACTTACAATAGAACACAAAACTTATTTAAAATTAAGTTGGTATTAATTTATATTAACATATTACAGTTCAAATTTTCCAAACTATACAGTAAATGAATTCCAGATTTAAAAAAGAAAGCCTCCAAATAAAATTTTATTTTAATTCATAGTTATATTTAAAATTTATATACTTAGAGAAACTACAGTACTCTAGGCCTATAAGATAAATAGGGTTTCAAAATCACTTTCAACTGTATACACTTATGTATAATAAATATGCACATATAAATGCATACATTTGGCTAAATTAATAAAGTTATTATGAATTCCTACAGCAAAAGTCTATTTCATATCTGCTTTCCAAAGATTGGTTGGGCTTATGCAAAATTAATCCACATAATTTTATGATGACATCACTATTCTAGAGTTATTTACCCTTACTAATTTGAGTAAGGACTATGAAAAGGAAGGAAAACAAATTTCTATCATGGAAATATACCAATTTGCAGCTAGAGGTGCCTCCTGTTTGTTGTAATTTAGATATATCTGGAAAATGCTGGTAAATATTGGATATTCCCTAAATATGATTTTATTCAAAGTAATCTATCATGAAAAATGAAGAGATCATTTCATGATAAGATTTTACTGGTGTAACTGTGAAGCAAACATTATCAATCATTTACTCTGGGCTTAGGTCATTAGAAAGAAGAACAAAATCATTGAACTACTGTTGCTTGAGATAACACTGCTTGAAATTAAGGGATAGCTACTTTCTCATTTTTGTCATTTTCAGGAAGCAATGCTCTTTGAACAAAAAACAGTTTTTAAAATGCTGTTCATGCAGCAAAGAACTACTATAATTTTAAAACTGCCATTCACTAATCTTCTGTGGGTATAATATCTTATATCCAGTACCAAAGGCTGGCGGCCCAAGAAAAACAAAAATCACCCCTGTTCCATCTGAATATTGTAGCTGATTTATTACTTCATGAGGTCTAATCAAAGCCCCACCCTCACCTTATAGCTTAATTTTAAAAATCAAATTGCTTCTCAGTAATTGTCTGTTCTATAATACACTTAATCAATAGTTGCAGCTTATCTATTTCTCAATGAAAAAAGCAAATTTTAGTAAGAAAAAGAGTTCAGTACTTGTATGTATTGATAGTTGCATGGCAAACACCTCTGGCAAGAAAATCCACCACTAAACCTCATATTGTTAATTTGCCAAGCCCTTGGGTGTGCAGCACAAAAGTAAAGAAAAATGATAACAATTACATTGGTGAGTTCTATTCAAATTGGTCCGTATACAACTTTGCTCTCCCTCATGAGGACAGTGCTAAACAATAACAGGAAACCAGGTGGCAAGCTAAGAATCTTGGCTTTAGTTGAAATTAGATATGTGGTTACTACACAGTCAAGACAGTACTGGTGATGCAGGGGTGTACAGCATTAGACAAAAATAGACTAAAACCCAGAAGTGGTCTCAGGGTTGAAGAAACTAAGATTCTTTATTTCCTAAGGATTTAAGTCTTTAATTCTGGGGATTTGTCCTAACACTTAATTTAGTCAATTATTTGGTGATCTGATTTCACATTTCCTTAATACCTGTGAGTATCCATCCTAATAAATGAAATTCTTCTGCAGTGCAACCTGGAAGTAGCTATGAAAGTAAAGTAAGGGACTGCAGAACAACCAGTCCTTACCGAAGTAAGCCAATTCCTTGACCTTGAAAAATACTGCTGATCACCAGCCCAGAAGCTACGTAACTGTTATTTGCATAAGTGATGTTCTGGTCATTGTTAGTGCTTCTGATAAGACTTGTACACTTTAACTTATAAATCATCTGATAACTGAGTTTAAAGGTTAGCATCTGATTAGCACCACGGCAATACTCTGAGAACAAGAAGCCCTCAAGTTGTTTTTATATTCTCCTGGCATAAAGTAGACAGCTGTTGAAAGCCAAGGCTTCAGAGAACCTTGTTCATTCCAGTGAACCTTGTTCATTCCAGTGAACCTTGTTCCAGTGGCTCCAAACAGGATTTTAAAAGATGTGACAACTAACAGTATCATGGACATTCAGCATCTCCAATTCATCTAATGTATCCTCCTCTTAATCATCTAGAGCAATAACAAGCTAACTAAAAAAAAAAGAGAGTAAGATAAAAAGACAATTGATTATTATAATATTAACCAATATAAAAAAGGCACATAGTCATTTGAGAGCATGAAAACATGAGAATTCAGGGAACAAAAGCTTCAGCCTCAACGTAAGCCCAGACTAGTCCATGACCCAGGTAAGAGGAACACGAGAAAAATCACCAACTTGAAGCTGAATTTCCAAAGAACATTTGGTGTCAGGAGCATATGCAGTATTTTCAATTTGTCAGAATACATGACATTTATATATTAGTTTGGATTTCCTCTGGAGTAGAACATTGGCAATGGGATATTTCTGGGCTAGGTATTATCCTCATTTTATTTTACCTCAAATGAGTGTACTGGAAAGTAAACAGGTTTGAGGCGTGAACAGAATGAGTTTGAATTCAAGTCCTCCTTTGTATCCTTCCTCTCAAACAAATTATTTTTCCTCCCTGAGACTTTTATTTAACTTTATGAAATGAAGTGTTTAATGTCCACATCACAAAGATGTTTTTAAGGTTTAAATGAGATAACTTGTGTTAAATATTGAGCAGTTGCTCAATAATCTATATTCCACTTCCACAATTTAAAATGAGTATTAAAGTGATAATGCCAATAGCAATATTTGAACTTACACTCCAATATTCTCTAGAATCTTCACTTTTAATAAAACAGTAGTTATCATGAGAAAAACCATGATTTTCCATCCTAAAAGATGGGGAACAGTATCTGTAAGTGTAAGCCTAGTCTCAATTTTATTAAGGCACTCCCCAGAACTAACCACTGCACCCTTGTGCACCTTCTGAAAACTTATGGACAGTTTAACTCCAAAATGCATAATAAAGAGGAATTTCTCATATAAGCAACCTAACTTTACACCTTGAAGAGCTAGAGAAAGAACAAACTAAGTACAAAGTTAGCAGAAGGAAAGAAATAAAGATTAGAGCAGAAATAAATGAAACAGAGACCAGAAGAGTCAATAAAACTAAGAGTTGTTTTTTGAAAAGATAAACAAAATTGACAAACTTTTAGCTAGACTAACCAAGAAAAAGATTCAAATAAATAAAAGTATAAATTAAAGAGGAGACATTATAACTGATACCACAAAAATACAAAGGATCATAGAAGACTACGATAAGCAATTATATGCCAACAAATTATATAACCTAGAAAAAATGGATAAATTTTCCTAATATTGAATCATGAGGAAATATAAAATCTAAATAGACCATTAATGAGAAAGGAGATTGAATCAGTAGTCAAAAATGTCCCAACCAAGAAAAACCCAGGACAATATGGCTTCATTGGTAAATTCTACCAAATATTTAAAGAATTAACACCAATCCTTCTCAAACTCTTTCAGAAAGAAGGAAAAGGGAATGCTCCCAAACTTATTTCTCCAGGCCAGCATCACCATGATAACAAAGCCAGATAAAAACAGCTTAAGAGGGCTTCCCTAGTGGCCCAGTGGTTGAGAGTCCGCCTGCCGATGCAGGGGACATGGGTTCGTGCCCCGGTCTGGGAGGATCCCACATGCCACGGAGCAGCTGGGCCCGTGAGCCATGGCCATTGAGCCTGCGCGTCTGGAGCCTGTGCTCCGCAGTGGGAGAGGCCACAACAGTGAGAGGCCCACATGCTGCAAAAAAAAAAAAAAAAAAAAAACAGCTTAAGAAAAGAAAATTACAGGCAAATATCCATGATGAATATAGATGTAAAAATTCTTGATACTAGCAAACTGAATTCAACAGCACATTAAAAAGATCATATATCATGACCAAGTGGGATTTATGCCTAGAATGTAAAAATAGTTCAGCGTATGCAAATCCACAAATGTGATACACCACATTCATAGAAAGGAGGATAAAAATCACACAAATGTCTCAATAGATGAAGAAAAAGTACTTGACAAAAGTCAGCCTTCTTTCATGATAAAAACTCAGCAAATTAGGTATAGAAGAAATGCATACCAACAGAATAAAGGCAATATATGACACACAACAACTAGTATCATGTTCAATGGATGATCAGATTGATCCTCCAAGAGCAAGAACAGACTGATTCTCTAAGATCAAGAGTAAGACAAGGGTGTCTACCCCAACCACTTCTATTCAATGTATTACTGGAGGTCCTAGCAAGAGTAATTAGGCAAGAAAAAGATATAAAAGGCATCCAAATAGGAAAGGAAGAAGTAAAATTATCTCTGCTTGCAGACAACAAATTAGGAATGTAAAAATAGTTCAACATACGCAAATTAACAAATGTGATACATCACATTAATAGAAAGTAGGATAAAAATCACAGTTTATTGGTGCTCTTTAGTGTTTTCCATGTATAAGATAGAAAACATTAAGACCACCAATAAACTGTTAGAAAACACTATATACATAGTGTATACATAGAAAACACTAAAGACCGCCAATAAACTGTTAGAACTAATAAACAAATTTGGTAAAGTTGCAGAATGAAAAATCAACACACAAAAATCAGTTGCACTTCTATACACTGACAAGAAACTATCTGGTAAAGAAAAAATAATTCCATTTACAATAGCATCAAAACAATAAAATATTTAAAAATAAATTTAACCAAGGACATTAAAGACCAGTACACTGAAAACTGTAAGACTAAGACTTTGATGCAAGAAATTAAAGAAGACACAAATAAATGAAAAGATATCCCATGTTCATGGATCTGAATGATTAATATTGTTAAAATGGCCATGCTACCAAAGCAATCTATAGATTCAATTCAATCTCTATCAAAATTTCAATGGCATTTTTCATAGAAATAGAAAAAACTATCCTGAAATTCATAAGGAACTGCAAAGTTTTTGAATATTCAAAGCCACTATGAAAAAAAAGAACAAAGCTGGAGGCATCACACTTCCTGATCTCAAACTAAGCCACAAAGCTATAATATTGAAGACAGTATGATACTGGCATAAAAACAGACACATATACAAATGGAAGAGACCAGGAGCCCAGAAATAAGCCCATGCATATATGTTCAACCCCTTTTTGATGAGGCAGCCAAGAATACACAATGGGGAAATGATATTCTCTTCCACAAATGGTGCCGGGAAAACTGGATGTCCACAACTTGCAAAAGAATGAAATCAGACCCCTATCTTACACCACTCAGAAAAATTAACTCGAAATGGAATAAAGACTTAAATGTAAGACCTGAAACTGTAAAACTCCTAAAAGAAAAGAGAGGGGAAAAGCTCCTTAACATCAGACTTGACAATGATTGATTGATTGATGGCTGCGTTGGGTGCTGTGCATGGGCTTTCTCTAGTTGTGGCAAGCAGGGGTTACTCTTCATTGTGGTGCATGGGCTTCTCATTGTGGTGGCTTCTCTTGTTGTGGAGCATGGGCTCTAGGGTGCATGGGCTTCAGTAGATGTGCCATGTGGGCTTTAGTAGTTGGGGCTCATGGGCTCTAGAGCACAGGCTCAGTAGTTGTGGCACACAGGCTTAGTTTCTCCACAGCATGTGGGATCTTGCCAGACCAGGGCTCAGACCCGTGTCCCTTGCATTGGTAGGCAGATTCTTAACCACTGCACCAAAAGGGAAGCCCGACAATGATATTTTTATACACAACACCACATGCCCAAGTTATGAAAGCAAAATCAAGAAGGGCTACATCAAACTAGAAAGCTTCTGCACAGCAAAAAAAAATGATCAACAAAATGAAATAGTAACACATGGAATGGGAGAGAATACTTGAAAACCATATATCTGATATGGAGTTAAAATACAAAGTATATAAGGAACTCATATAATTCAATAGCAAAAGAAAAAAGAAAAAAAAGAATGCAATTAAAAAACAGACTAAGAACCTGAATAGACATTTTTCCAAGGAAGACATACAAATCGCCAACGGGTACATGAAAAGGTGCTCAATATCACTAATCATCAGAAAAAATCAAATCAAAACCACAATGAGATATCACCTCACACCTTTTAGAACAATTATTATCATAAAGACAAGAGATAATACATGTTGGTGAGGATGCAGAAAAGAGAAAATCCTTGTGCACTGTTGGTGGAAATGTAAATTGGTACAGCCACTATAGGAAACAATATGCAAGTTCCTCAAAAACTTAGAAGTACTAGAATTACCATATGATTTGGCAATCCCACTTCTGGGTATATATTCAAAGGAGAAAAGATTACCACCTTGAAGAGATATCTGCAGCCCCACATTCATTGTAGGATTATTCACAAGAGCCAAGACATGGAAAAAATCTAAGTGTCCATGGAGAGATGAATAAAGACAATATGATATATACACATAGACATAGATATATACAATGGAGTATTTTTTAGCGATGAAAAGTAAGGAAATCTTGCCATTTGCAAGAACATGGATGAACATGAGGGCATTATTGTAACCAAAATAAGTCAGACATAGAAAGACAAATATTGTATGACCTCACTTATATGTGGAACTTCAAAAAGTTGAACTCATAAAAGCAAAGAGTAGATTGGTAATTTCCAGGGGCTGTGGAATAAGGGAAATGAGGAGATGTGAGTCAAAGGGCACAAACTTTCAATTGTAAGTTTAATAAATTCTGGAGATCTAGAGTACAGAATGATGGTTATAATTAAGAACACTTTATTGTACACTTGAAATTTGCTAAGAGAATAGATTTTAAGTGTTCTTATCACAAAAATAAAGTAACTATGAGGTAATGGATGTGGTAACTAACTTTATTGTAGTAATTATTTATATATTATCTTTGACTTTTACACCTTAAATTTACACAATGTTGTCTGTCAATTACACCTCAATAAATCTGGAGGAAAAAATGCATAATGTCTTAATTAACTACACAGCTCAATGTACAATTGAGTAGAAATTGACACCCCATTTGTTACAGACTCAATTCATTTACCACTCAGATTTGGTCAGCTACACCTGCTCCCTAGGCATTGGCCACTTGATCAAAGGTGGGTCCAGGCCATCATCACCTTGTCCTCATTACTATCACCCCAGTTTGTTCAGGCTCCTCTACAACAGGCATAAATTAATGCACTCTCAAGAACTTAGTGAATAACATTATAATTTTAAAAGTAGCTTATGTTCACCTTATATTTTAAAAAAAAATCATTCTCCCACCATCACATCCAACTTCTTAATTATGAAACACTTACTTAAGAGTAGGAAACACCTAATGTGTTCATTTGCTATCATATACCTTCCTTTAAAACCTATTCTCATGTTTAAGTCTTTGATTATTGTAAAAGTATAATAAAACTATTTCAACTTTTTTTTGCTTTTGCTTTTTCCTAATTCTTTAATACTACTACATTTGTGGCTTCAGAAATATCTGAAAATCCTGAGAACAGGCACAATAGCATTAAAAGGTTTAAAGAAGCTATACAGTGAATAGGTGGGCAGTGAAATTTACAAAAATGTGCACTGACATTTTAGGAGAAGGCCTAATTGTATTTTTTAAATACAATAACTAAGGAATATTAAATAATCAATCTCATTCTGCCTGCCTCACACTTGAACATCTTTCTCGTTATCTCAAGTGAATTGTTTTGTGAACTTCTGTCAGGTTCACTCAAGCTCTGCTAATGTTTTACTCATGTTTTGATTCAACGTAGCAGATATTTTATCTTTTCTTACATTTTCAAACATCTATTTGAGACACATGGGATTTGTTTCTATTACTTTTCCCAGAATATGCTTGTGTTTGGGTAGTAATGAAGAGAAGAGAAGGGCATAGACAATTTAAAGTATGGCTAATCCCCATGCTATGTAGATCTAATTTTATAAAGTAGTTTAATAATTATAGTCAAATACAAATAAAGATGGTTTTCTGTGAATTTTCTTCAAATGAAATGACCAGGTTCTGTATGATCTGACCTTACCTGCCTTATCCAACTCATTTCATGGCACTCCCCTCACTTCCCCCCTGCATTCATTCTTTGAAGATATAGTGCATCTTTCCACCTGAAGGCCCTTGGACGTTTTTATTTCTGCTAGAATGTTGTTTCTACTCTCTCCTCTTTCACATATTAATCACTTCTCCTCTTTCAAAGCTCAAACCAAACATCATTTCCTCAATGTTGTCTTTCCACAGCTATATATTAGGTTGTGCAGAGAAGCAGAACCAAAAGGATGTGAATAAAGAAAGATTTATTTTAAGGAATTGGCTCACACAATAGTGGGGGATGCCAACTCCAAAATTTGCAAGGCAGTCCACTGGAGACCCAAAGAAGAGTCGATGTTGTAGTATTGAGTTCAAAGGCAATCTGGAAGCAGAATTCTTTTTTCCTTGGGGACCTCAGCCTTTTTCTCTTAAAGCTTTCAACTGATTACATGGGTTCCACCCATATGTGGAAGAGGTAATCAGCTTTACTCAAAGTCTACTGATTTAAATGTTAATCTTATTCAAATAATACCTTCCAAGCAACATCTTCACTAGTGTTTGACCAAATATCTGGGTACTGTGGTCCAGCCAAGTTGACATGTAGGATTAGCCATCACAGATTGACAATTCTCCACTCACAATTTGGCCAAGATTCCCTGTTTTAAGTGTCTACTCCTGTCATTATTTTCCCTTATAGCACCTATAAAAATTGTAATTCAATGACCCGTTATGTAATTACTTGTATAATGTATTCTTCCAACTCTGAAATGCTACGTCCATTAAACCAAAAGCCTACTTACAAGTTGTGTCATGTTTATAGATGAATACTCAGTAAACATTCAGTCATCTACTCAGTAAGTTTTATAGAGTCTCCTCTTAGTAATTGGCACTGAGGACTTAACATTTTAAAAGACATAGTCTCCACCCTGTTAGAGGGTAGTAAGAAGGACAGTAAATAGGCAGTTTTAATGTAGTGTGATAAATGTCAACTGGGTTCTGTGCGAACTTACAGCGAATAGGCACTGAACCTAACCTGGAGGTTTAGGGAAAGCTCTCAGAGAAAGTGGTATCTAAATGGAGACATCAAGAAATAATAGTATTTAATCAGGCAAGGTTATATGCAAGGGAAGGGAAAAGCTACCCAAAGGTGAAATCATACTTGGAATATTGATGAAATTTTGGAACTCTGTAGGGTAGAAGAGTATGTTAGGGGTAAACAGAGTGACAAACCTCAGTGAAGTTTGCTCTTGGACTGTTAGGGTAATATTGACGCTATCCTGCTCACTGTTAAAGAGTCCCCATTTTCTATATTCCTGGCTCCACTTCTTCCATATGTAGTTCCTCTGACAACTCTACTAGGTAGGGTTCACATGACTGTTGGTAGAATGTATTTTTGATTCATTAAAACTGCCAAATATTTGTCTACATTAATACATTCCAGGATTTGCCTACATTAATTTTTTCACAGAGTCTAGAACTTCTGACATTCTCAATGAATTTTTGTTCATGGTAGTGAAGACTCATTGTACCCAGTGAAATAGTTATAACTTAAATAGTCCCTAAAATTAAACTTAGAATATTTTTTATGTAGGGTGATTACAAGTACTTACGCAAATACATAATTTTAATTCTTAATGTTATTCTTATTTAAAATATTCAAAAAAAATTTTTTAAATAACCCTTGCAAGCTTTTTAAAGAGTCATTTAGGCGGGGCCTCCCTGGTGGCGCAGTGGTTGAGAGTCCGCCTGCCGATGCAGGGGATACGGGTTCGTGCCCCGGTCTGGGAGGATCCCATATGCCGCGGAGCAGCTGGGCCCATGAGCCATGGCCGCTGGGCCTGCGCATCCGGAGCCTGTGCTCCGCAACGGGAGAGGCCACAACAGTGAGAGGCCCGCATACCGCAAAAAAAAAAAAAAAAAAAAAAAAAAGAGTCATTTAGGCAACAAAATAATTATCTGATGCATAGCAGGCACTGGGTTAGGTAGTGAACACAAAAATAAAAAAGATACAGTTGAATTCCAGTGAAATTTATTCTATTAAACACATTATTTTATACATTATATGCCACACCACTATCATCAGTTTTATTCAACATTATCTATTTTTCCATACCCCCACTGTAAAAGGCAGTTAATTCACGTTGAAAACACTAAAAGCTTAGTGGATTGGTGAGGTGTAGAATTAAAAATGAAAGGATTGGCTGCTAACTGGTATATATAGAATGGCAGGTAAAAAAAATTTTTTTTTAGAGAATTGGAAAGGTAGAAATAAAATTATTATTATCCACAGACAATATAAACTATATTTTAAATCCCCCCAAAAGCTCTGGTTGAATTATTGGTATTAATAATAATAAATTTTAAAAGCCCACTGAATTCAGATTCAATTTTTAAAAGTCAATTGTATTTCTAAATACTGTCAAGCAATATTTAGAAAAAATTAACATACCATTTAAATATATCACTAAAAAGAAAGCAATAAATCTGATAAAGAACATGCATGATCTCAGAGTAAAACTGTAAATCATTAATGAAAAACTAAATAAATTCTCAATAAATGGGGTAATACAGATTTTTATGGTTTAGAAGATCATACACACAAAAATCCCATCTCCTCTTTCTCTAGAAGCTATAGAAAGATACGCAGCTTGTGCAAAATGAGGGCATATAGCAGCAAGGAGGAAAATTGAATACCAGACACAGAACACACATGCTCCAACCAGGGGAATAGAATAAGCAAGTCCCAGAATGACAACTGGAGAAGATCCAGTCCAAACTGGAGCAGAAAGATGGAGGGATTCCAGAGATATGTCTCCAAGGAAATGGGCAAAGGAGAGGGCAGAATTTTAATAAATTTGGATTTACATAAAATATTTACAATTTTGATGGAAAATTTGGTAAAAATAAGTGATGATGACAGAAACCTGAGCAAAGAAAAAAATAATTACAGGAAAACTGAACAAAAACCAGAAATGCAATCTATAATATACATTTGAGCAGGAAACATACTTACATAGCTATAATAATATGTTGAATATTGATTTAAATAACTGGATGCAAGAGGGCTATCTTATCTCCTCTAATAGGAAGTCAATTTTACATGTAAAACTGACAAATAAGTAGTATGAGTAGAAAGACATTACTTAGCCATATGAAGTTGCAAATTTGGGAAGAAGTCTTGGAAATATTGATGACTAGGTCAAATATTACATTTTCCTATAAAGGAAAGTAGATATATGTACCTATAATTATATGTGTATATTTATAGATATGTACATTAAAAATATAACATACATGTATTACTTTGATACAAATAATAATTTTAAAATAAGACACTGCCCCTACTTTCAAGTTGACCACAATATTATAACTATCTCTGAAACCTCACTCTTCACAGCATTTTAAAATCTTATTAATGTGAATAATATTTAACACCAAATATTACAGGTGTTTCCAGATATTCAATTAAGAAACTTGCCAAACTGGGTTTACCTCTGAGATGGTGTACTTGCAATTCAGAGCAGCTACCTCCAGAGGGTGGCGATGTCTTGCTTTCTAGTTATCCACTGTATGGCAATATAAATATATCCATTGTTCCCTAATTTAAAATCGTTTCCCTATTTACGTTAATGAATGTGAGATTTTGATTTCCATTTATTCTAGAACAATTAGGATTCAGATGTCACATACTGGCAACCAGCATCAAAAGTATTGATTTGGGGGGGCTTCCCTGGTGGTGCAGTGGTTAAGAAACCGCCTGCCAATGCAGGGGACACGGGTTCAAGCCCTGGGCCAGGAGGATTCTACATGCCACACAGCAACTAAGTCCATGTGCCACAGCTACTGATCCTCGCTCTAGAGCCCATGAGCCACAACTACTGAAGCCCACGTGCCACAACAAGAGAATCCACCGCAATGAGAAGCCTACACACCACAGCAAAGAGTAGTCCCTGCTTGCCGCAACTAGAGAAAGCCTGCGCACAGCAATGAAGACACAACACAGCCAAAAATAAATTTTAAAAATAAATTTATTTTTTTTTTAAGTATTGATTTGGGGAAAAGTTCCTATTTGTGTTATACCCACCCTCCCAATCCCTGTCCTACCACCATTCCCCTCTCCCTTTATGTATTTACCTCAACCTGCCTGATCCCTAAAGATCATTGCTTTTAGAATTCCAGGTAAGTATCAAAAAGTAAGCCTAGGTCTAGTATTTTACCTTTCCCCTATTAATGCCACTTTGATGGGAGAGTCTGTTTTTCATCATTAGCTTTTTCAAGCTGGGTATCACAACTGTTGTTTCTCTGGAGTATGAGGTATAACTATGCCAGTTGCATCGTAGTTAGATTTTATTTATGTATCCAGCACACAGAAAGAGGAATCCTGCATCCAACTTCTTGCTCTCAAGATTACTCATCTATCCTTTCTTCATGCTTGCTTTCCTCTATTTTATTTTGCTGTTTATATCTATTTAAATACTGAACTCCAAGTCCTATAGATCTTTTGAATTTTGCCATAGATATAAGGAATTAGTGATTTATAAACACAATTATATTTTAATCAAAAGATTCATTTTACAGCAGTAGAAAAACTAAAGGAAGTCATTAAAAAAGCACTGTTTCTATCTCAAGATTCACCTTAGTGCAGCAACTGTCTACCTGTATAGTTTAGTAACCTACAAATCATTATTTTCCTCTAGCTGCAAATGCAGAAGAACAACATAAATCCTAACAGAAGTATCTGTGAAGATGGAAATGTTCTATATCTGCATTGTGTAATATAGTAGCCATTAGCCACATATGGTTATTAAACACTTAACATGTGACTAATGCAACTCATTGAATTTTTAATTTAATTAATTTTAATTTAAATAGCCACATTTGGCTAGTAGCTATCATATCAGACAGTACAGGTCTATAGACTAAAATTAGTACGAAAGTAATTCTTTCCCACAGTGTGACCAAGAGAGGAAAATGCTGCACACTCTCCTGGTCTTGGGGCACTACAATGTGCATTAGCATGGTAAAAGCCCTGAGAGGGCCTAGTAAGAGAAACTGGTTTGATTGATTAACCCATCACTTCTCAAACATATTCAGCCAAGGACCCCCCTGTTGAGTTACTACCTCATGAGACTTTTATTCCAGGGAATATAGTTTAGAAAATGCAACTCTGAAAGTTGAACCTAATAAATTAATAATATTTTTGTGACAAATACAGTAAGCTCAAAAATTTTTCTAGAAAGAAACTAATTAGGTGGTGCACAGGCTTTAACATCAGACTACCTGGGTTCAAATTCTGACTCTGTAGCTTTTGGCAAATTGCCTAAGCACTCAGTCTCTGCAGCCATAAATACAAGGGAAAATGAGTATTCCATAGGATTACTTTGAAAATAAATATGATACTATATAAATTACATAGAACTATTGCTGTCATATTGAAGTTCTCAATAAACACTTGCCATTATTATAATCTGCTGTTCTTTGGCAAGGTCTTTTATTTATCATTCGCTATGGTACAATGTGTGCATAATAAACATAATTATGCTGATATCAACACAATATCAATATCAAAGACAGCATCATACTAGTTCACTTCACCTTGGCTATAAACACTTGAATTAGGTAAAGAACCAGAACCTTTAGATGTGGAAAGAGAAAAGTTAAAGACTGCCGACACAAGAGATGTTACAGAGAAAGTTAAGAAATTTCTCCTATAGAAGTCTTTAAAATGGTTCACTTAGAAATGCAACTAGGTCTTCCTATCTTGGCTCTTACACGTGTGAAGGCACATACTGCAGCTACTTCAATTTGCATAGAGAAAACCAGAGTAAGTAAAGAAGTAATCTGGATGAGATACTATTATTCCCTTTTTATCCGCACCTCAACCCTCCCAAATGGATTCAAGAAACTGGGATTGTTAGTTATAGGGAGACCCAAAGTTGTTCTTCATATTTTACAATTATTAAATTCCACACCGTTAGGTACACAATGACAGTAAAAATAATAGTTGGTTATTTATTCTGATCAGCAATTGATAATAATTTTTGACATTTAGTAGGATACACATATAGATTATATTGATATTCAACTTGAAAGACAGTAATTATAGAATTTTTTAAATTTTGTTTTTGTTTTGTGTTTTTTCCCATTCACTCTTGTAATAACTGCTATCTTCTCATAGCCATTGCTTCGTCAACCATAAGACAATGAGGGTAAATAGGAGTGTCCTTGCAAATATGTGTATTTTCTTCATTGTATTTATGAGATGCTAAAGTTGCTTGGCTAAGAACCATCTTTATTAAGTTCTCATGATTCAGTGATTCTGAGATCAACATGATTCATGATTCTTAGATCAACATGTACTAATAGCTTTTTCTCTCTCTCTAGATCATAGAAAACTGATATTTAAAGGTATTAACTCTACAGAAGTGACCAAAAAAATAAAAAACCTGTAATAAAAAAGGCTCCTTTATGATAGTTCCTTTCCCAAAGTAAACATGGGAAAGTTTGCAAGGTCCATTTATAAGTATTTATAAGTATTTCCAATTTCTTATGTTTTATTTATTTTATTTTTTTTTGTGGTACGCGGGCCTCTCACTGTTGTGGCCTCTCCCGCTGCGGAGCACAGGCTCCAGACGCACAGGCTCAGCGGCCATGGCTCACGAGCCCAGCCGCTCCACGGCATGTGGGATTCCCCCGGACCGGGGCACAAACCCGTGTCCCCTGCATTGGCAGGCGGACCCTCAACCACTGCACCACCAGGGAAGCCCCAATTTCTTATGTTTTAAAACAAAATTATGGACTTCTTAATGACAGAGACTGTATTTTGCTTCATTAAGCGTGCTTATTAGCTACTGTTTGGAAATAAGGAGCCCTCTGAAATTAGAAAAAGCTAGAGCTAAAAGTGCTTCCAAACACAAAATCCTGCAAAACCAACAAACACTCATCAGTATTTTGACATCTAATGCAGCACTGGTTCCAGGAAAATTTGAGAAGTATAAAAGTTCATTACTAACAGTCGTCTAATGGTTGGGTTAATCCAGACAACTAGTATTCTGTGGCTACTTCTCAGTCCCCTAAAGTTTTTAGCTCTCACTTGTGGGAATTCAGCCTGCCTGGCAAGGAAATTCTGCCAAGGGTCTAGAGTACCAGATGAATTGACTGATTCGTTTGTTCTGGGTAAGCTAAGCGTATATAAGGCTGTCTAAGACTCTGGACCATGGTTGTAAGAAGGATAGCAAAAGGGCATGCTCATTCCCAGTTCATAAGTGTAAGGTGAAGTCACAAATAAGAAGACAAATCACAAAGATAAAATCCAGTTAAAAAAAAAGACAGACTCATAATTCCGTGCACTCGCCCCTCCCGACTTCTTTCCGCCATCTTTCCGTGCCGCCATAATGGTGCACATGAATGTCGTGGCTGATGCTCTCAAGAGTATCAACGATGCCGAAAAGAGAGGCAAACACCAGGTTCTTATTAGGCCGTGCTCCAAAGTCATCGTCAGGTTTCTCACTGTGATGATGAAGCATGGTTACATTGGCGAATTTGAAATCATCGATGATCACAGGGCTGGGAAAATTGTTGTGAACCTCACAGGCAGGCTAAATAAGTGTGGAGTGATCAGCCCCAGGTTTGATGTGCAACTCAAAGATCTAGAAAAATGGCAGAATAACCTGCTCCCGTCCCGTCAGTTTGGTTTCATTGTACTGACAACCTCAGCTGGCATCATGGACCATGAAGAAGCAAGACGAAAACACACAGGAGGGAAAATCCTTGGATTCTTTTTCTAGGGATGTAATACATACATGCAAATAAAATGCCTCAGAGGGAAAAAAAAAAGACAGACTAAGTATGATTAGATTATTTCATTCATGCATTCATTTATCCATTAATTGAAAACTGATGATTAAGCATCTCCTTTGTGTTAGGTGTAGGTGATAGGTTAGTGAATAGTGTGCAATAAGGGACAAAATAATTACTTTTTTCATAATAATTCATTTAGGTCGTAAATTCAATCACAGTAATGAGAGGTGTCCAAATAATGTGCTACACCTCCCTCTCATTATTGGGAAATACAAAAATAGGAACTAGCAAGTTAAAACACACCTTCATCATCCATGCAAATGAGAAAACTGCAAAATCCTCAAACACCTAGCTCAATTGCATGTAGCCGGGTCATTTACTGGTAAATCCTAATTAGATCTCAGGTTTCTTGATTCTCAGTCTAGGACTTTTTCCATGCTACAACTTTTTCTGTATTCTTCTATGAATAATGGCCCTAGTCACCTTAGGATCCTCAAACTCAAGGAATGACTCTGATCAGTCAATATAAGAGTTGTATCTTGATAAAACACTGATTGAGATATTGGTGAGCACAGGAAAGTTTATTGCATCCTTAAATCATTTCATTTACACAACTCCATCTGGGCAGAGAGCCAGCCCTGACTTTGCAGCACCTGATATCAGGGTTTCCTCTAAGTACCAGTACGGAGAAGAAAAAAATATGTCCAGTTACCTAGCACTGTGCTCTAGAACAGGGATTGGCAGAGGGTCCAACTGCAATGCAAAATTTGCATAAAAGGAAAAGCAAACTATTTTAATTGGGTCCAGTATTCCACTAAGACACTGTCCTTAACAGTACTCTTAACTGCCCCTTGGATACAGTTCTTAAATTCCTTTTGGAAAAAAACATTTCTAGTCTTTAAGAAGTTTATAGTAATACATCATAATGTGAGAGCTCTTTCTTTTCCTTCCTTTGCATTGTAAGCTAGAAGCTTCAAAACCACTATCCTTGTGATTTAGTATGGCAAGTGTAGTTTCTGTAGTCAAAAGGTGCGCTCTTCTTCTCCTGCCCATCCTTAACCGAAATGGCACCCTATTATACCAATCAGAAGTGTAACAAAACGTTTCAGTTCTTTCCAAATCTGAAGGAATGATCTGTGGCAAATAGGAAATGCCCTTACAAAGCCAAGGAAGGTAATTTGAAAAAAATTGTGATGAGTTTCAGGTTCATGAAATGTGATATTGACAACAACAGAAATAAATTGCTCCTATTTAACTGCAGTCCAGTGCAGAAGAGATGAGCATAAGCCATGCTGTTGCTGGACCCTGAGAGAGACACTCTATTAAGACCAAAATGCTATTAAGGAGACAGACTTATACTGTAAAGTTGGAAAGGGTGGAAGAGAAGAAGAAAGCCTCAATCTATACCTCTCAGGGACTTGACAGCGCTTGGATTCTTATAAATCTGTCTAAGTAAAGTTATTAAGTGGCTGATAAATGTATTGCTGGCAGCCAACCTGGGACAGCAATGGAAAATGGATAGCCAATAGACAAGACAGACAAGTAAAAGGACCAGGAAAGATGCTTGCTCACAGATTCTGAGAGGTAATAAACACTGTAAATGGGATTTGGGCTGCATCTTTCTGCACCAAGAAACAGTAGATTCTGAACAGAAACTAAATAGTTGCATTATCACCTGCTATTTCCTAAACATGGTTGAGTTAGAAGATCTGAAGTCTATTGGAAAATGGTCTAGAATTTACTAGTTATAATAAATGTGCGGAACAAAGGCAAAGAAAAGACACAAGGAAAGCTCGTTCTTTGAAATCTAGGAGAAAAATTAAGAGTAATAAAAGGAGCACATCATCACTATGAGTTAATGCCACTATCCATGGTTATTTATTATGTTTGAAGTACATAAATGTCTAGAATGGAGGCTGTTAGAAGGTACAAGATGAGCCACATCTTATCCCATAGATGTGTTTTGATTGGTCCAAGCTGTGTAAACCAACAATATATTGTTAATTTTTAAAATTAATTTCCATCTCTTAAAAATGTTTTTTAATTTCTCATACAAATTAATTTCAATCTCTTAAGAATATGGAGCCCTCTTGGGAAAAAAATAATCAGATCCAGAAACACTGAGTCTTAATTCCTACACTGCAACAATAAGCTGCCATTTATCACATCTGCACAGTTTTCTTAAAGCAGAGTTAAGAGAAAAATTAAGTATTTGTTAGACTCATCTTTCTATCATAATTTAAAAATAAAACATTACCAAGAGGACCATGGATTTCAAGAAAACTGGAAGACTACATATACACCTTCTGAGAAGTAAAGACTAGCACTACATATATAACCTGCAAATAAAATGATACAGAAAAAATTCAACTTAGTCAATTATGGATACCATTTTGTAAGAGTCCCCATGTACTTCACTCATATATGCTAGTAGGCATTAAATTTTGCAAACCTGGTCTGAAGAAAAAGCCATGATGGTTTGGATGAAGAAACCCAATGGTTAGAAAAGTCATTGAACTTCTCTCACATCATTCTCCCACAAACCACAGTTGCACTTTATTTCCCAGCATTTCACGTAAACTGTTGCCTTTTAAATAATAGATAATCCTCAATGTAAACACAGAAACAAATCAGAGGATTATCTTCCCAAATTTTTATGAATGTTACAAAGAGGTGTCTTTTAGCTCCCAGAAGAGGGATTTCTGTGAACTAGATGAAAAGCATTCATGTAGTGATATATACTCCATTTGCTGAATGAGTCAAGATTGCCAGAATTTTTGCATATGGAGGAAATTAGACTAGAATAACTCAAAGGTCTACACTGTTAGCAATGTAAAAGGGAAGGGAGATAAAACATTTACTCCTCATACCATTTCTGAAAATTAATCCATAAGCACAATGTTAAATGCAACAAGAGGGGGGACATTTACCCCCATTTTACTAAAGGCATAACATTTCCAAAACTAATCTTCAAATACAGTAGCAGTTTTGCCACATTGGTCTGACCATCAGAAGTGATCCCTATCATACAGATAACCCATTTCAGGACTCTAATTGAGAAGGACTGGGGCAGGACCTCAGTTTCTGTATGTCTTGAAATGCCACAGGTGATTTTGATTATCATCCAGTTTTAGTAACTACTGAACTATTTTATATTACAGCTATCCTCAAGAATGAATTATATACTTACATTTGTGAATTGTCTGAACAATGACATAGACTTATAAAAACCTTATCAAAAATTCTTAGTAAGAATCCTTCTACAGACCTAAGAGAAAGCCCATTCTACTGACAGTAGTAAAAAGAATCATTTGGAATTCATCTTTTAAGTGTGATTGTTAGGAAACTTGAATCCTATGACATGTTCCCTTCATTTCTAGTAAATGATTTAATCCCCGACCAAAGTAAAGCATTACAATAATAAGTAGTACTAAGAACAGTACCAAAAATAGCAAATTAAAATAATATCACTAGGCTTCAAGTCTCAGTACATAACACATACATAGACAATGCACACATTGTTGTCTTTGTTCAACTTCAATTACCCAGTGAGATGGCTTTTTTCCCATTTTATAGACAAAGAAACAGACTCAGGAGATTAAATAATTTATAATTTATTCTTTTTGATGCAATTTAAACAGGGTTTTGTTTTGTTTTTTTTTTTGCTTTCTCTGTCTGATAGCTAATTATTAGTGTATAGAAAAGCAAGATTCCTGTATATTAATCTTGTATCCTGCAACTTTACTGAATTAATTCATTAATTTTAATAGTCTTTTTGTGGAGACTATAGGGTTTTCTATATACAGTATCATGTCATCTGCAAACAGTGATAGATTTAATTCTTTCTTTCCAATTCGGATGCTACTTTATTTTTCTTATCTGACTGCTGTGGGTAGGACTTCCATTACTATGTTAAACAGAAGTGGTGAGAGTGGATATCCTTGTCATGTTCTTAAGTTGAGAGGAAAGGTATTCAGCTTTTCACCACTGAGTATGTTAGCTGTGCGTCTGTCATAGATGGCCTTCATTATGTTGAGGTATGTTCCCTCTATAGCAACTTTGATTAGAGTTTTTATATGAAACGATGTTGAATTTTGTCAAGTGCTTTTTCTGCGACTATTGAGATGATCATGTGATTTCTACCCATCCTCTTGTTAATGTGGTGTATCACACATCGATTGTTTTGAATCAATATTGAACCATCCTTGCAGCCCTGGATTAAATTCCACTTGACCATGGTGTATGATCCTTTATATTGTTGGATTCAGTTTGTTAATATTTTGTTGAGAATTTTTGCATCTATATTCAAAGATATTAGCCTGTAATTTTATGTTTTTGTAATGTCTTTGCCTGGTTTTGGCATCAAGTAACGGTGGCCTGTAGAATAAACCTGGGAGTCTTCTACCATCTTCAATTTTTGGAGTAGTTTATGGATAGGTATTAGCTCTTCTTTATATGTTGGTAGAATTCCCCTTTGAAGCCATCTGGTCCTGGAATTTTGTTAGCTGGGAGGTTTTTTGCTTTGGGTTTTTTTTTTTAATTACAAATTGAATTTTGCTACAGAGATCAGTCTATTCAAATTGTCTGTCTCTTCCTGATTCAGTTCTGGAAGGCTGTATATTCCTGGAAATTTTTACATTTCTTCTAGGTTGTGTAGTTTGTTGGAATATAACTGTTCATAGTATTCTCTTATGATTTTTTGTATATCTGTGGTATCGGTTGTGATTTCTCCTCTTTCATTTTTTACTTTGTTTATTTGGGTCCTCTCTCCTTTCTTCTTGATGAGCCTGGTTAATGGTTTATCAATTTTGTTTCTTTTCAGAAAACCAGCTCTTGGTTTCATTGATCTTTCCTATTATTTTTTTGGTCTCTGTTTCCTCTCTAACCTTTATTATTTCCTTCCTTCTGCTGACTTTGGGATTTCTTTCTTCTTTTTCTAATTCCTTCAGTTAGTATGTTAGGTTGATTATTTGAGATTTTTCTTATTTTTTGAGGAAGGCCTGTATCACTATCAACTTCCCTCTTAGAACTGCTTTTGCTGCATGCTGTGGATTTTGGAAAGTTTTGTTTCCACGTTTATTAGTGTCTAGGTATTTTCCGATTTCCTCTTTGATTTCTTCATTGACCCATTGGTTTTTTAGTAGCATATTGTTTAGTCTCTGTATGTTTGTTCTTTTCTCTGTTCGTTTTTCCTGTTATTGACTTCTAGTTTCATATCATTGTGGTCAGAAAAAAAAATGCTTGATATAATTTCTATCCTCCCAAATTTGAGACCTGCTTGTTTTGAGGCCTAGCAGGTGATATATCCTGGAGAACATTCCATGTGGACTTAAAAAGAATGTGTATCCTGCTGTTTTGGGATGGAATGTCTTATAGATATCTATTAAGTCCAATTCGTTTATTGTGTCATTTAAGACCACTGTAGCCTTACTGATTTTCTGTCTCAATGATCTGTAAGTGGGGCATCAAAAAAATAAATACAATACCTAGGAATAAATTTAATCAAGGAGGCCAAAGACCTATACTCTGAAAACTATAAAACATTGATGAAGGAAATTAACAATACAAAGAAACAGAAAGATATCCTATGTTCTTGAACAGGGAGAATTAATATTGTTAAAATGGCCGTATTACCAAAAGCAATCTACAGATTTAATGCAATTGCAATCAAAGTACCATGACAGTTTTCACAGAACTACAACAATTAATCCTAAAAAGTATATGGAATCACAAGAGACCCCAATTGCCAAAGCTACCATGAGGAAAAATAGAACAAAGCTAGAAGTATCATGCTGCCTGATTTTAGACTATACTACAAAGCTACAGTAATCAAAACAGCATGGTTCTAGCACAAAAACAGACACATAGATCAATGGAATGGAATAGAAAAGCCAGAAATAAACCCACACACTTGTGGTCAATTAATCTATGACAAAGGAAGCAAGAGTATACAATGGAGAAAAAAGTCTCTTCAAGAAGTGGTGCTGGAAAACTGGACAGCTACCTGTAAAAGAATAAAATCAGAACATTCCCTAACACCATATACAAAAATAAACTCAAAATGGATTAAAAACCTAAATGTAAGACCTGAAATTATAAAACTCCTAGAAGAGAATATTAGGCACAGTACTCTGACATAAAACACAGCAGTATTTTTTGGATCTGTCTGCTAAGGCAAAGGAAACAAAAGCAAAAATAAATAAATGGGACCTAATAAAGGCTTTTGCACACTGAAAGAAATCATAGACAAAACAAAAAAACAACCTACAGGATGGGAGAAGATATTTACAAATGATATGACCAATAAGAGGGTAATATCTAAAATATATAAACTGCACATACAACTCAATATCAAAAAAACAAACAACCCGGGCTTCCCTGGTGGCACAGTGGTTGAGAGTCCGCCTGCCAATGCAGGGGATACGGGTTCGTGCCCCGGTCCGGGAGGATCCCACGTGCTGCAGAGCGGCTGGGCCCGTGAGCCATGGCCGCTGAGCCTGCATGTCCGGAGCCTGTGCTCCGCAACGGGAGAGGCCGCAGCAGTGAGAGGCCCGCGTATCACAAAAAAAAAAAAGTGGGCAGAAGACCTGAATAGACTTTTTCTAAAAAAGACATACAGATGGCTAACAGGCACATGTAAAGATGCTCATCATCGCTAATTATAAGATAAATAAAAATCAAAATGAGATATTACCTCGAAACTGTTAAAATGGCTATCATCAAAAGGTCTACAAATAACAAATGTTGATGAATATGTGGAGAAAAGGGAACTTTTGTACACTGTTGGTGGGAATGAAAATTGGTGTAGTTACTATGGAAGACAGTATGAGGTTCTTCAAAAATCTGAAAATAGAAGTACCATCTGATCCAGCAATTCCCCTCCTGGGTTTATATTCAATAACAAAAACATTAATTTGAAAAGATACATGCACCCCAATGTTCACAGAAGCACTATTTACAACAGCCAGAATAGAGAAATAATCCAAGTGTCTATCAACAAATGAATGGATAAAGGTGTGACACAGAGACAGAGACAGACACACACACACACACACACACACACACTAGAGTATTACTCAGCCATAAAAAATAATGAAATTCTTCCATTTGTAACAACATGGATGGACCTAGAGAGTATTATGCTTAGTGAAATAATTTAGAGAAAGACAAATATTGTACGTTATTATCACATATGTGGAATCTAAAAAATAAATGAATGTATATAGCAAAACAGAAACAGACTCACAGATATAGAAAACAAACTAGTAGGGACTTCTCTGGTGGCACATTGGTTAAGAATCTGCCTGCCAATGCAGGGGACATGGGTTTGAGCCCTGGTCCAGGAAGATCCCACATGCCGCGGAGCAACTAAGCCCGTCTGCCACAAGTACTGAGCCTGTGCTCTAGAGCCCACAAGCAACAACTACTGAACCCGTGCACCACAACTACTGAAGCCTGCATGGCCTAGAGCCCATGCTCCACAACAAGAGAAGCCACTGCACTGAGTAGCCTGCACACTGCAACTAGAGAAAGCCTGCATGCAGCAACGAAGACCCAACACAGTCAAACTAAAATATAAATAAATTAATTAAAAAAAAAGAAAAACTAGTGGATAATAGGAAAAGGATGGGGAGAGTGGCAAGACAGAGGTGGGGGATATGGGATTAAGAGAAACTATGTACAAAATGGATAAAAAACAAGGATACAGCACAGGAATTATAGCCACTATAGTGTAATAACTTTAAATGGAGTATAACCTATAAAAATACTGAATCACTGTGCTGTATATCTGAAACTAGTACTGTAGATCAACTATACTTCAATAAAAAATTAGAACTTAAAATTTAGCTAGTAAGAGATGGATGAGATTCAGCCACTGTGATGCCCAAGCCCATGGTCTTATCTGTTTTTCTGAGCATTTCAGGCTAAAAAGGAAATGGGCATCTTTACAAGCCTAAGTTAGAAACACAGAGTAAGGGAGTAACAGCACTGGAGAGATTCAGACTCGTTAACTTCTATCCCCTCTCTCCCCTCATTGCTATAATTAGCCCTTCACCCATGTTGCCTGAGTGAGTAGTTTCTCCAGCCTGTCAGACAAGGCAGTAATAAGCAGCCTGTCATAGAACTCCCATTTTGAGTTAAAAGTAACCAAAATTACAAAAACTTTTTTAAATTTCATTTTAAAGTCCAGGTTGATTTTAAGCTATTGAATTTTTTCCCCCTGACTAGCAATATTGAAAAATAGTAAGTAGCCCATGAGTGCTCAAATGAAAAAATCTCCATCCTATTTTGCTTTATTTTATCCTCTTCTTTGATTTGTAATGCATTGCAATTTCATCTACAATTTGCACTTTCACTTTTATAACAGATCCATTAAAGATAACTGGACAAATGCTTGATTATATTCTGAAAGCAAATTTTAATATTACCTCCTGATAAAAGCTGAATCTTATCAAAGACATAATTTCTCTTATTTTCATTTTACTTACTGGGAGTTTTAAGTATTGTAAATCAACTAAGTGGTTTTTATAATATACATGGAATTCTGTTTATCAGTTCTGTATCACACATGCTAAATAAATAAGATAATAAAGAATAAAACTGGAAAAAATGAGTCACAGAACTAGAATTCTAGTAACGCCCTGACATTAAATATGAATTTCATATTATATAAAAGCAAGCAAATTTAGCAAATGAGTTTGAATAACTTAAAGAAAAAAATTCTTTCAAAGTTTCCAGAAATATCTCAAAAGTGAGAAAATCAACTAGTCTAATTAAGAACAACTTGGCACCTTTTGACACCCTTGTGTTTGTTGATAACTCATGATTTTCTGTTGTTTTGTGAAATAAGAGATTAAGACATGGAAGCTAGGAATAGCTGTATGTAGTTAAAAGATATGTTTTTAAAATGCCACTTATGCATCATTAAAACTCCAACTATCAATACATTGGTGGAACTATGTACAAATCATATATTTATTTTCAAAGACAATTTTACAGTATATTTTAAAACTCAAACTGTGCCCACCTTTTGATCCAGATTTCCAGAGTCAGGGATTTCTCCTAGAGAAAATTCTCAGACATCCTCACACAGGTAAAATTCGAAGATAATCATCTTGATTTTATACATAATGTATTGACTTCTAACAACAGCAGACTGGTTATAATATGTTCCATATCGCTTAGGTGCAGGAAACCTTAGATGGATTATTTTTCCTAAATCACTCAGGTTTATGCCCCACTTACCAATGATACAAAAACCTTACCATAATCATATTTGGCAGCGGGGCATTCCCACTCCCTACAATACACAAGTCTCCAAGGGCTTACGAGGTTGAAATTTGGGTTCTCCTTCTACTATACCTGGCTGCCTTAGAGCCTGCTCTCTGCAACATATGAACCCTTGAAAGGCTGGTGGACTGAGGGGCCAGCAAAGCAAACCTGGAATCAGCTGCTACTTCGCCCCTTAAGGTCTCCATTCAGAGTAACTATGGCAATCCGAGCCATCCAAGTCCCCACTTTCCAATCTCTGAGCAAGTAGACCAGTCTCTGAAATTTCCAAACCAAATTTCTCCTTTGCCCAATTACAGGAAAGATCGCTGGAGCAGACACCATCAGACCCTGCCCCTATGTCTTGGACCTTTTATTGTTCTCTGATGAACTTCCCTTTGTCTGAGGAATTTTTTTTTTTTCCCAGAGCCAAGAAAAGGCTTCCTCCTACATAGCAGTCTGGAAATTCCAGGGAATTAACACCACTCTCCCACTGGAACAGGCCTCAACTCGTTGAAGGTGGTGTGTAAATACTCCAGCTCTCTCACCCTTCTGTGGTAGATGAGAGGAGAAGGGTTGCAGAGGTGAAACTGAGTCAGGTGTTTACACCAGTTTATAGCTGCCTTACAGGATTGAGCTCCAGTTGCCCTTGGGGGAGAGCAGGCTGAATAATATACCTTTTGTCTCCTTCCCTTCCCTGCACCACCTCTCCTCTCCCTTATTGTTATTTTCTGTACTTCTCAAATGAACCTCTGGCACTCAAATTCCTTTCTCAGTGTCTGCCTCTGGGATAACCTAAACTAACACAATTTTCTTCCTTAGATCTGGGCACTCAGCCACTTCAACTCGAAGAACTAGCCTCTCTCAGTGGATGAAGACAAAGCAAATTCTTATCATCATCACAAAATACCAAGGTCCCCAAAGATCATCTGATGCAAAGGAGACCACATGCAGGACACAAAAACTGGCTACATTTTTGGAATGAGAAGGGAAATTTACTCCTCTACTTATTTTTCTGGTTTTCTCTAGCTATAGAGATAATAACAAAAACAAATATTCAATATCTTGCCTCACGTAGGAAAATATTATTCTATATTATTGTTCTAAAATGATAACATAATCTTATTTTTTATTTTCATTGTGTTTGTATTTTTATTTATATATAGCATAGACATGAGTGGATATGCTAGCTTTTTTTTATGTGAAACAAATTACTCCATACTTTAGTGATTTGAAACCATACTTATTAATTCTCACAATTCTTCTGGTCTGGGTTTATTTGCGTGATAGCTGTATTCAGATATCAGACAGATACAAGTGAACCCATAGATCAGATCTATCCTTGTGTTGGTGGTTGGCAGGCTGTTTTTGAAAGATTTTCTCTAGAATATATGACTAGGGGTAGAATTACTGGACTGAATGTTATCTGTACCCTCAATTATATTAGATATTGCCAAATTCCTTTTTATGAGGTTACACTAATTTGTACTGACATCATGTATGAGAGCTATGAAACTCTCAGACTTTTACTGGAGTTGAAAAAGTCTCTCACTGATGTCTTATTTTCACTTTTTTACTATTAAAAATATACACTTTTTCATATGTTCGTTGGACATTCAGGTTTCCTTTTCTTCAGATTGTCTCTTTATATCTTTTGTCCATTTTTCTTTGGAGTTGTCTTTTGCTGAATGTAAGAATCTTTATATATTCTGGATCTTGGTGTTTTGGGGGGTACCATGCATTGCAAATTTCTTTTCTAGCCTCTGGCTTATCTTTGAAGTTTGTGTATGCACTTTTTTTTGGCTTGAATGTAAATTACTCAATTAGTAATAAAATAAATTATCAATGTTTTTCTTTTTTGTTTGTTTGTTGTTTGGTATTTATTGAGGCCGGATAATCTGAGGCATCAATCCTCCAAGTATGGGTGTAGAGTTTGAGTTGTGCTGGCATCAAAAAAAGTGCTAAAAAACCATTTTCACATTTGTAATACAAATGCATATGTGTTTTATTTTTCTTTCAGAATGTTATATAATCTTTGAAAAAAATTTTTTTCTGGGACAAGAAAGGGATTTGGTTGCATTACGACAAACTAATTGTAATCAAGGGACTTCTTCCTTTTTATATAGAATCTAATAAATCTGCCTGGTACATTGACTCAACTCTAGAGGTCATGGAGTCAACTACCAAAGCTGGTTCTAAAGAGAGATAAATAATTTCTTGCTAAGTAACAAATTTTTAGTTATTGAGCTATGATAATAATCAAATCTCATATGTCACAACCTGGGCTGATTAGCAGCAACATCCCTATGGAATTCCCCGCCTCATGGTACAGTATCCTGCTGCCTGAGCTCAGCAGTGGAAAGGGAAAGTTCCTCCTCTCCAAACACCTAGCATTGCCCCCAGAAGCAGCAAACAGGAGAAATAAATTTTTAAAGGAGCAGACAAAATATGACTAAACGAAAATTTCCTTTTACTCCCCTAATCCAAATCATATGAACATCTTTAACATACCAAAATCTAAGTGAAAATAAATGTGTAACAGCCTTAAAATGTTCATGCATTTCTACTAGAAATATATTCCACAGGAAAATATGACTTTACTATAGAGTTCAACATATAATAGATTTTAGATACCTATCAAGTGATAATTTGCATTTACCCTTGTAATGGTTATAATGGCTACATGTATAATCTAACTTTGATGCTGGGCTTTGAGATAACTCATGTAGATCTCAGATTCTACACCCACATTTGGAGGTTAGTCCTTTCCTCTGTGTCAAAAGCATCCAGTTTCATTTTGATTTTTCTAGTGTAGATGAACAGATGATATACATCAAAATAGTTCAAAAACCCACAAGAAAGTTAGCAACTGAGCAACCTGTGGGCAAAAATCCCCAAAGTGAAGAAACAGTATAACCTAAAGATTATACTGGGATGTTGGTTCTTATGATAATGAGTTGAAATAACTAGAATTAGAGATTATACAATGTGAAAAAGGCCTTTTTCAAGTTGTACTTACTTCTCAAAAATTTATTAAACACCCACCACATGCTACTCATTCATGGTTCTTAAAGTCTGTTGAAGAACCTCAAGTCTCATGAAAGAACCTCATTCATGGTTCTTAAAGTCTATTGAAGAGATGGACAATAAACATTAAAAATGAGCAATTATGTAGTAAGTCAGGTAGTAATACGTGTTTTGGGGAAAGAAGAATACGAATAAACAGAATAACAGGAATGGGTTAGTTCTGAAATAAGAGTCATATAGAAGAGGGATCTCTAATAAAATTTAGGTAGAGACATTTAAAGTAGTTTTAAAACATTGAATTACTTGATTCTCTGATGCCAGGTGGTAAAATTACCCAAGATTCTATGAGCCAGGATATGGTTACCATGGGTAGGCCCTGTAACAACTATCAGTTTACAAAATTTGACTTTAAGGATTAATAAATATGTCACTTAAAATAGCAAGTGAAAGCAAAAAATAAGAATCTTAAATGGACTATCCTATAGCAATCAAAAATAATTTTATAGAAAAATATTTAATGACATTGAAAAAATCAGACTCTATTTACTGGGAAGGGAAGTTCACAAAATGATATGAACAGTGTTAGCCTACATTTATATGATCCTATACACATGGAAATTTGTATGGAAAGCTATGCCAGACTTTTAATAGTGATATCTCTTAGGGAGAAACAATGAGAGTTAGTTTTTATTTTCTTTTACTTTTTGATTTGCTATTTTATAATAATTTTTATCTTAGAATAAAATGACAAAAATAAGAAAACCAGATCTAAAGATTAGCCAAAGCCTTAACACTGTGTTATAAGATTGTAAGAAGAATACATGTAGATCTAAGTAATATTTTGGTGCTAAAATTGACTCAGGAATTTTTTTCCAATGCTAAGAGAAGAATCCCATAGGTCAGATAATGCCAGATACCCATAGATTGTGATGGGTTTTATATCATCATCCTTGGTTTATTTTGTCCTATTCTTTAATCTTCAAACTGCTCTCACTTGAGCTTGAATTGAATTTATATGCTCTAAGTTTATATCCATACATATGAACTATACGTAAGTTTATATACTTATATAGAAGCTATAATTATTTACTTTGAAACTCCTAAGACATTCTGATTAGCAAAGCCTAACATTAATAGATTACGACATGCAAAAACAATTCAATGTATAAGTGGTATTTACCAGTGCCTTTCTTAGTATGTGTTCTACCAGAAGTAGACTGTTGGACAAAGATTTTAGTGCAAGTAACTTATTTTGGAGATGATTCCAAGAAATGAGTCAAGGCAAATGTAAGAGGGAAGGAAAGAGAACCAATAAAGGATGAATTATCTGGCAAGTTACCACTGTGAGTTACAGGATCTTAACTTCTTTGAGGAACACCTCATATAGACCCCAACCTAGGGACAAAGGAACTGTAACACTTATACATCAAATTTCCTCCATAACAGGTTGAGAGGGTTGCTCCTAGACTTTTATTAGTTCTCTGAATGTATGGTATGCAGTGAAGAGATTAGGAAGAGGGGATATGGGTAGGGTATTAACCAGCAGTCCTCTTCATTACAAGTACTTTGAAGGCTCTGTTTGTAAACATGGTACAAATAAAGAAATGGGAAACTGATATGGAGGATGGTTTCAAAATATAGGTTATTTTACAGTATTCTTAGGACAAAATTTATGCTGATGACACACTTTAACATCTTGCCCTCCTACTGACAAAAAAAAAGTTTAAACTTGCTTCTTGAATGATGAATGGAAATTTACTAAGTGGTGTGGGGGCAGAGAAAGTCTGGGGACAACAATTCAAGCAGGGAAAACTGAATATTCAGAGGTAAGCCTACAAGCACATCAGGAAATGTGTGAAGTGCAGCAAACTGTCCAGTATTACTGGAGCACTGGATGCCACAGGGAAGGTGACACTGAGAAGCAGCCAGGAAACAAACCCCACAGGACCTCTTATTCTAAGGTATTAGCAGCTTATTCTAAAGGCAATGGGAGACCACTGAAAGATTTAAGTCAAGATTTAAGCATTTTTTTAAAAGAATTTTCTGATAGAAAATTGAAAAAAATGGGAAAGAGAAGCAGCAAATTGGGTTGTCAGAAATAATGGTGGTTTTCATTGACAGTGAAAAAGAGAGAACATTATTTCAAAGATATTTAGGAGGCAGAAAACTGAGGAAGAAGAAAATTTTATGGAAAACAAAAACTAGATTTGCCTTCATATACTAGATGTATAAAAACCAAACGATAGGCAATATCTTCTCTGGTCTGAAATAGAAAATTCCTTATAGCTAATGTTACATATTATGGTATCTTGTACACTAAATGTTTTAAATTATTATTTCTTTGCTTAACGAAATTGAGGCATGTAATTCAATTATGAAATTGAAGGAGGGAGGGGTAAAGGGAATGAAATATTCATTAGGAAGCATTTCCCATCAACCACTTGTTCATGCTTAGATCAAACTGATCTAATAGTTTTTTGTTAAATTCATCAGTTTTCATTAGAAGAGTAATTGTAGTTGGTAAAAGGTAATGGTTACAGTGTGTTACACAATTAACAGACTGTGAAATGAACTAAAATATGTTCTCTATAGATGATTTTCTGGAAACACTAGATACTGGGTTTAGGGTATATAAATGTAAGATTTTGCTAAACACTATCATTTTGTTAAATCAAATCAAGGCTTATTTATATTTTCATTGAAAACTAGTGCTGTCGTTTAGACTTTACAAAAACTGATGATGTTTTAACAGATTGGTCAGGGCTAAGAGAACAAAGTTTGATTTTTGTAAATGATCATGTCTGTACAAAAGACCAGAGGAAAGAGCTTGGACTCATGTTAAACCTAGCAGGTCAAAACCTAATGTGTATATTTCAGCCCTGAAAACCTAATTGTTTATTTTCTCTTTTAGTAGTTTTCTATTTATAAGTCAAAATAATTTATAAAATTATGTAAAGAATAATATTGAGAAGAAAACATTATTATTAAAAAGAAAATATTTGCAAAAGATTCATGTGATAAAGGACTGTTATCCAAAATATACAAAGAACACTTAAAACTCAACAGTATGAAAACAACCCAATTAAAAAAATGGGTCAAAGACTTTAACAGATACCTCACCAAAGAAGATATACAGAAGGGAAATAAGCATCTGAAAAGATGCTCCCCACATGTCATCAGGGAAATGCAAATTGAAACAATGAGATACACATCTATCAAAATCTGCAACAATGACAACACCAAGTGCTGATGAGGATGTGGAGGAACAGGAAAGCCCATTCATTTCTACTGGGAATGGAAAATCATACAGACACTCTAGAAGGTAATTCGGTGGTTTCTAACTAATATAAACAATATAATATAAACTCTTGCCAAACAATCCAGCAACTGCTCTCCTTGGTATTTATCCAAAGGAGTTGAAAACATATGTCTACATAAAAACCTGCACACAGATGTTTATAGCAGCTTTATTCAGAACTGCTAAAACTTGGAAGCAACCACGATGTTCTTTAGTAGGTGAATGGATAAACTGTGGTACATCCAGACAATAGAATATTATTCAGCACTAAAAAGAAATGAATGACCAAGCCATGAAAAGACAAGGAGGAAACTTAAATGCATATTGCTGAGTGAAAGAAACCAATCTAAAAAGGTTACATACTGTATGCTTTCGCCTATATGGCATTCTAGAAAGGAAAAAAAATAAACTATAGAGACATGAAAAGATCAGTGGCTGCCAGAGATTGGGGTGGAGATAGGGATAAATAGGAAAAAACAAAGAGGACTTTTAGAACAGTGAAAATACTCTGTATACCATAATGATGGATACATGTTATTATACATTCATCCAAACCTATCGACTATACAACGTTGAAAGTAAACCATAGTAGACTATGGACTTTGGGTGATTATGATGTTAATGTAGGTACATCAATTGTAACAAATGTACCATTCTGGTGGGGGAGGTTGGGAATGGGGAGACTGGGGGAGAAGGGGTGGGAGTATATGGGAAATCTCCATCTCCCCATCAATTTTGCTGTAAACCTAAAACTTCTCTAAAAACAAAGTCTTAATTTCTTAAAAAGAGTTCAAAGTCCTTATTTATACTTTATTTTTGAAAGAATTTTTGATGGAACTCTAAATTGACAGTTATTTTTTCCCTTTGAACACTTTAAAGATGTCATTCCATTGCCTTGGGTCTTGTATAGTTTCTGATAAAAAATATTTGATTTCCCTTATGCTTATTCCCTTGTGATACATGTATCTTTTTTCTCTGCTTTTTAACATTTTATCCTGATTACTGGTTTTAATCTATTTGGTTATGATATATGTGTATCCTGTTTGGGTTCAATTAAAAGGAAACATCTGAAAGCCATACTTTATTAAATATTCTCCAACATTTACAATATGTGGGTTGTATTCCATAGCGTGGAAATACTATAATTTTAATCATTGATTCCTTGCTATTCAACATTTAGATGCTACTTCAGCTCAAGGGTTTTGTTTTTTGGTTGTTTTTTTTTAAAGAGAGCAACAAGTACAGGTGGTTTATATAAACTCATCAATTATCAGGAAATAAGAAGCCATAGTGGAAGTGAGGAAAAGACCTAGACTTTCCAGAGGGGATGGTTTCCTCACTCTATCTCCACATGTAAATGATAGAAATTATATGTCTTTCATAACAATTTCATTTCAAAAGGAGTATGATAACCATAAGACTAAAAATAGTCAATACACTTAATTCTCATCAGGTGAATAAAGATTTAAAATATATCACTTTAAACGTCCAAGACAATTTAAGAATACAATAGAGTACTTTTTCTACATGTTAGGTGCCAAATTGCACAAATATAAATCATAGAATCAGTGAACCACTGAAGTCAGCAGTCCATATACAAGTGGCTTATCAATGTGAGCAGTTACTGATTATCCAAATAAATTGAGATAGCAAACTCACGGATATATGTCAGATCTTTAAAGGTTCTATAAACTCTTCTTGTTGACTACATTTCTTAGTATTTATAATGAAAAACTTCAGTGGGGTACAAGTGCATAAAAATCCAGAGACTACAATTCTGCAATGAGAATGAACACCCCCAAATCTGGAAAAAACAGAATGGGAATTAAGAAACTAAATCAATTAAAAACTCAGATTTTCAGATCTGAAGCTTAGAAACCAAGATCAATTTAAAAAATTTAGTAATTACTATAAATTCTTCTCTATCCTGCACAGATTTCCTGAAGAAGTCTGAGGGATGAGAAAGGTGTAGTATTACCATATAGTGCCTGGTACAAGACATGTCCTGGCAGCTAAAATGAGTGAAATCGGGTTTTTTTGTTTTTTTTGTTTTTTGCAGTACGCGGGCCTCTCACTGTTGTGGCCTCTCCCATTGAGGAGCACAGGCTCCGGACGCGCAGGCTCAGTGGCCATGGCTCAGGGGCCCAGCTGCTCCGCAGCATGTGGGATCCTCCCGGACCGGGGCACAAACCCGCGTCCCCTGCATCGGCAGGCAGACTCCCAACCACTGAACCACCAGGGAAGCCCAAATGAGTGAAATCTTGATGCAGGGACCCTACAGAGGCCTTAGACATGCTGTTTGTAATATTCACAAAGTGCTTAAACACGAATGGAATGCACTGAATTCCATTATATTTGCTCTTCATCATTCAGAATCAGCGTTAATGCTTGTGGTGGGTCAAATGACATCATTTGTGTATGTTTTGATACGTACTCAGAGCCACATCTTTTGGTCCAACAAACCTACTTCACTTAAAATTTCTGACCATGTACTGAGTATATTTTCAGTCTCTGACCAGCCATGGCAGCTTAGGTTAGTTATCATCCCTGAGTAATAAAGTCTATCTTTTTTATTTTCTTTATTTTTACTGCCATTTTAAAAAATAATCAGTGTTAGTTTCAAGGTAAAAGGGTCTATATGGGAATAGGTTGTCACCTAGCATTATATATTCACAGTTAGAACCTGATGTTTAAGAGATGTGGTAGTTATTGATGGTTAGAGACTTGAAGCTTACATTTTAGTTGAGATGAAGCCAAAACTCCCTTTTCACGTATTTACCATGAGATGTCCATGAAACATATTGCTTCCATTGTTTAGATTGTGAGCATACCTAAACAATGACTTTGTAGTATTTAAGAAGTAATTCCCATATATCCTTGTTTAGACTAGTTTAGATGAAACATGTTTTTGGAATATAGGAAATTTGATATTTGATGTAATGAATATCTAACTTATTTAATTGCATATAGTTACGTATTTTTCTATTACTACATCAGTACCTGCTTTGCAATGTCTTAGGTAACTATCCTTCATGACACATCATGCCCACTCTGCTACGGCGCATCCTTACTTCTCCAGCTCCTTTCTTAACACTACTTCCTCATATAAAGCTACTGTCAATATCATGGTTCTCTTACATGTTTGAATCTTTAATCGTATTGTGCCTTCTTCTGAAATACTGTTCCTTCTCTTGCCTGCTTGAGCCTCTTTAAGACCTACTTGTCATTCAATATTCAGGTGAAGTTTCTCGTGCAGTAAAGTCTTTTCTGACTAGCCTATGGCCCATCTTCACAGAATGACCAGGTCCTTATTTGTGTTTTACTAACTACTTAATAAATGTCCCTTGAGTGAATGGATATATATATATAAATAAGTCATATTTGAGAGATAGCACAAACAAAATATTAAAGTCTACAGTTCCAACAAATGTGAATTCCTACTCCCAGGAAAAAAGTGGACCTCAACTATTTTTCATAAATTTTGGTATCTTTCCTCTGATAGAACTATGATTTGTACTGTATAGATTCAAAATAAATATAGGGTATGATGCTTAAACCTAAAAAAATCAAAATGTAATTGGGGAAACGACTATGAATTAGTTGTTGTTCACTGTTCCAAAACATCAGCATTATAATGGATTTTTAAAATATTTTCCAATAAAAGACTGAAATAATATATTCCAAAATATTAAAGAATTTTCTGGGCAATAGAATCATGGTAATGTTGGTTTTGTTTTTCTCTGCAATTTCCTGTTTTTATAGGTTTTTCATTAAGCATGAATTTTTTCCAATATTAAAAACGCAAAAAAAATATTCTTTCTGACAAAAATGTAAGAGGAGTTAAAAACATTACTATTCGAGTAATGCAAATTTGGAAGTGGAAAACACAAATTGATAAGCAGTATTTAGAAAGGCAATTTGGCAATATATCAAGACACAAGAGTTGAATCATACCCTTTGACACATAATTCCCCACAAATATACTAAAAGTTATAAAAAGACAAGAATGTCCATTGCAGTGTTACTCAAAATAATTTAAGAAATAGATGCAAAACAAATGTCCCCAAAAAAGCGAATGATTTAGTAGATTGTAATATATCATTTTGATGAACTAATCTGCATTCATTAAAGTAATGAAAACTGTGGAAACATGGAAAAACATTAAACACACTGTAGATTAAAAGCATAATATTTATTATTATCTGTAACTACAATGATGTAAAATATATGTTCGTAAAGGTGAAAAACATGCAAGGTAAAATATCTATAATGTTACAGAAAGGTGTTATGTGTTCTTTCTTTTCAAAACTTTTAATGTCATAGTTTTGTTACTTTTTTTAATTTAAACAATGATTTTTAAACAGAAAGTAAAGGAAACTATATGATTCAAGTAAATTATTTTCTATGAGCAGCATTTTTCATGTCATTTAAAATGTCATTTTAAAATTCCTTATATATAAGCTCTGTTCACATTATTTAACGCATAAATCAATGTTATGGGTCCACTTAATCCCAGGTTTAATATCCTATATTGTGATACTGCCTTCTGTATGATGTTATATTATTTTGAGGATTCTAATTCTAAGACTACCTATCAGACATTTAATGGATACATTCTGTTTAATTGACATGTCTTCAAATATAACCACCAACAAATTTCACTAGGATAGCTTTTCTGTTCTTGAAAATCTTACTGTGATCTCTTTTAACTTCTTTTTATACCCTGGTTTATTGATTCTTAATCCATTATCAAATTTAGGAGACCCCCACAATGTTAAAAATTCGCTTTTCCTTATATTGTCTGGCTCTTGTTTTGTTTATTTTTTAAGAAAGCTAATTTACAGAAATAAAGGATTACTTGGTTATTTCTGAACAAATTGAGAAAAACCACAGAAACAATTCCAGAAAAGCAGGAGAGCACATAAGAGACTGAGACTAAGAACCTGGGTCTCTCCAAATGTCTCTTTGTGGAGCATGTATCCATCTAACACCAGATGGATAAAACTGGACAGGATGGAAGATGAAGGGGTAATTCCCCAGTGGGAGTACTGTTTCCCCACTCTCATAGAGCAGGTGTACTGAAGACAGAAGAGATCAGAATTTGTTAATAGGACAGGCCAAAAAATTCAGGAATTTGCAAATTGAACAGGTGAAAATGTAACTGGTGATAATTGAAAGCTAATTATCATCAGCTAGCAATTGGCAACCAGGTGTTCTGAGTCACCTAAAAGGCAAAGCAGGGAGGACTGTGAATATACTTGCTTTTGGTACAGATGAGACAGTGAGTTCCTATGTGAGGCTTCAGTATAGAATGATTAGTCTGTTTACTGCTGCTATGTTTTAGCGTGTCTAGGCGGCTAGGCATAAACGAGAAAGGGTTGCAAAGCAAAGTAGTTATGGCTTTGGTATAAGAAATGCCTTATACTTTTTCTAAATTGGCTTTTTCCAAATGAGTGAAGCAGAGATATAGTAACCACCAAAGCCACATCTACTGGCAGTAGGCCACCCTGGGATTACAGTGGCTTTACTCTTTAAGCAGTGCTAAACACAAAAAGTTTTAGGAAAAGAAAAAGCTCTAGATCAATTGATACATACATTCATTAAAGCCATTTTTTAGAAGCTCAGGATTAGATAAATTAATGTATTCAAGGACATAACGCTAGTAAGCAGTAAATTTAGGATTCAAACTCAAAACTGCCTGTTCCCAAAATCCAGTAATCCAGACAGTATGGTCCTGGCACAAAACCAGAAATATAGATCAATGGAACAGGATAGAAAGCCCAGAGATAAACACACGCACATTTGGTCACCTTCTCTTTGATAAAGGAAGCAAGAATATACAATGGAGAAAAGACAGCCTCTTCAATAAGTGGTGCTGGGAAAAATGGGCAGCCACATGTAAAAGAATGAAATCAGAACACTCCCTAGTACCATACACAAAACTCAAAATGGATTCAAGACCTAAATGTAAGGACGGACACTATAAAACCCTTAGAGGAAAACATAGGCAGAACACTCTGTGGCATAAATCACAGCAAGATCCTTTTTGACGCATCTCCTAGAGAAATGCAAATAAAAACAAAAATAAACAAATGGGACCTAATGAAACTTCAAAGTTTTTGCACATTAAAGGAAACTATAAAGCAGACAAAAAGACAACCTTCAGAATGGGACAAAATATTTGCCAAAGAAGCAATTGACAAAGGATTAATCTCCAAAATATACAAGCAGCTCATGTAGCTTAATATCAAAAAACAAACAACCCAATGCAAAAATGGGCAGAAGACCTAAACAGACATCTCTCCAAAGAAGATATACAGATTGCCAACAAATACATGAAAGGATGCTCAAGAACACTAATCATTAGAGAAATGCAAATCAAAACTACAATGAGGTATCACCTCACACCAGTCAGAATGGCCATCATCAAAAAATCTACGAACAATAAATTCCAGAGAGGGTGTAGAGAAAAGGGAACCCTCCTACACTGTTGGTAGGAATGTAAATTGGTACAACCACTATGGAGAACAGTATGGAGGTTCCTTAAAAAACTAAAAATAGCATTACCATATGATCTAGCAATCCCACTCCTGGGCATATATTCTAGAGAAAACCATACTTCAAAAAGATACATGGGGCTTCCCTGGTGGCGCAGTGGTTGGGGGTCCGCCTGCCGATGCAGGGGACACGGGTTCGTGCCCCGGTCTGGGAGGATCCCACATGCCGCGGAGCGGCTGGGCCCGTGAGCCATGGCTGCTGGGCCTGCACGTCCGGAGCCTGTGCTCCGCAACGGGAGAGGCCACAACAGTGAGAGGCCCACGTACCGCAAAAAAAAAAAAAAAAGATACATGCACCCCAATGTACACTGCAGCACTACCAGAGCCAAGACACGGAAGCAACCTAAATGTCCATCGACAGATGAATGGAAAAAGAAGATGTGGTACATATATACAATGGAGTATTATTTAACCATTGAAAAGAATGAAATAATGCCATTTGCAGCAACATGGATGGACCTAGAGACTGTCATACAGAGTGAAGTAAGTCAAAGTAAGAGAAATGTTGTATGATATCACTTATACGTGGAATCTAAAAGGAATGATATAAATGAACTTATTAACTAAAACAGAAACAGACTCACAGACTTAGAGAACGAACTTATGGTTACCGGTGGGGAAGGGTAGGGGAAAGGGATAGTTACGGAGTTTGGGATTGATATGTACACACTGCTATATTCAAAATGGATAACCAACAAGGACCTACTGTATAGCACAGGTTCAACACCTACTGTTTTGAACGCTGATCAATATTATGTAACAACCTAAATGTGAAAAGAATTTGAAATAGAATAGATACATGTATATGTATAACTGAATCACTTTGCTGTATACCTGAAACTCTCACAACATTGTTAATCAACTCTACTCTAATATAAAATAAAAAGTTTAAAAAATTCCTGTGCAATTTCTGACCCAAATTAAAGATCTCACAAAATGGAATCTATATAAAATTCATGGACAGAATACACAATATACAAGAGTTTCTTTAAAACTTTTAAAAATTTTAACTTAAAAATATGTCTTAACTTAATCCTGCTTCCATGAAAACTGTGCTGTTCCTTCATTTTAAAATTTCAGTTTCTTACAGACATGCTGCTATAGTCTTAGACATACACGTTCATATAACATATATCAAAATTGATTTGTTCATGTTTGTTTACTTGCCAGTCTCCTTCCTAGACTAAGTCCATCAGAGTAGAAAGGACTTTGCTACACATTCTATATCTCCAACACTTAGTACAGTATGACCTCTGTAAACATTTATTCAGTGGTTTTTTTGTTTTTTTTTTGCTGTACGCGGGCCTCTCACTGTTGTGGCCTCTCCCGTTGCGGAGCACAGGCTCCGGACGCACAGGCTCAGCGGCCATGGCTCACGGGCCCAGCCGCTCCGCGGCATATGGGATCCTCCCAGACCGGGGCACGAACCCACATCCCCTGCATCAGTAGGCGGACTCTCAACCACTGCGCCACCAGGGAGGCCCTATTCAGTGGTTTTTAAATTTAATACAAAGGTACTTATTGGCCAGAGGAATGGATCAGGATTTCTAAACAATACTAAGAGTCAATCTGAAGTTGAAAGTCATGAATTCATAGAAGCAGCAATCTGTTTTATTGTAGTATTTTCTCCAAGACCTTTGTGCTACTTGGGCACAAGTAAAAATAAAACAGATATTTGGGTTCATCCAGGAATGGGATTCTGCTAGAGCGGTGTGGCAACAGGAAAGGGAAAAGAAAATTATATTAGTGAGAGTTTTTTGATGTGATAGGGCTTGTGATTTAAACTGACTATGAGGGTGGTGAAGAAAGGAGGAAGCTGATGAAAGGAAAATGAGTCAGGGGATGGAGGATCTGTAAAGATCTAAGAATAGCCATCATGAGAGTTACTGACAAGTAAGTTGGAAAGAGGAGATTGGGTTAGAAAGTTATATTCTTGAATTAGCAATTACAGGATGGAGCACTTACAGGGCAAAATATGACAATGGAAATAGGTTGTCCAGGTGAAAGGAAAAGGACGTAACTGGAAATGAGGTCAACGAACTGACAAGTGAAACATAGTGGTCTACTTTCCACATAGATTATAAAACACTCATGTCTGGAGCTCTTTTCTTTCAAGGGGAATTGGCCACTCAGCCTCACTCCTGTATTCTCTAATGTTTCAGATGTAGTACTTCTGTGGAAACCCTAGCATAAAGGGTTTGAAAAAAACATTGGTTTAAGTTAGTGAATGGTATTTCTTTTAAAAAGTAATAAATTATTTCCCTCATTTTTCTGCCAATGTCAAAGCAGACAACTGTTCAGTGGAGAGCGTCTCATTTAGGGAAGTAGCTCCTGAAATGACACATGTCAAACCATAGTTACATAAATCCATTAAAAACTAGTTTGCATATTTTCATTGTTGAGCCACTACTTCAGCATCAAAATGGTAGTACCTGCCCAGCAGCTCCACTGTTACTTCACCCAAAGCTAAAGGTGGTGTGAAGAGAAGACCATTATACTTTACCCCTAGTTACAATCCTGGATTACCCACAGGGGAAAGAAAATGTTCCTCTACCTATAAATCCTCATTCTTTCACACATACTAAAGGGAGGAAAGAAACTCCAGCAGGCTTTCGTCCACAAGAAAAGGCACAAAGGGTTAAATTTTACATGCTTTGCCTCTAAGGACATTTATATTCTCATTAAGGAAGCAAAGCAATATACTAAGGGTGCAGTTTGTGAAAAGAGAGAATAAAACAGCAAAAATAGAAACAAGACAAATAACCACTTCTGAATTGCTAGCAGAGGGTGAGGAAAGTTTAAGTACCAAGCAGTTTCCAGGAAAGGTTCATAGAACTAATTCAGCTTGTTCTACTTTGGCAGGGAAAAATTCAGGTCCCTGTAACCACACCAATAGTTTGGGAAGAAGAGTCAGTCCTCTTGCCCTACAGACAGTAGGTCACAGACATGCCAGGTAATGCTGGATTATTTAAGCGTTCATTATCTTCTTCATGAGTTTCCCCTTAGACCTTTCTTCTCTACCTTTTCCTTATTCACATCCATGGTTTGGTCATTTCACTGCTCATTGGCATCTAAGTGAAAGAGTTGGAACTTAGGTTAAGTTGAGATTTGTTAGATTCTCTGAGGAAAAAAGGTAGGAGAGTAACAGCATGTTTAGGAATAAGGCTCAGCTAGTGATTCAGAGGTGCCCATTATTTTTTTCCTGCCCCTACATGTCCTCCCTGGAGAACCTTTTTATTTTCTCTTGTTAGGCCCTCTGCTCTACATCCCTACTAAGTGGGTGCTGGCCCATGTGACCCAGCACCCTGGCCTTAAATGACGGGAGTGGGCTAGTAGTTGACTCAAGATGAATTAATTAGTATTTCTTTCCTGTAATTCTGGAATTGTGTTACAGGGATATTAGCTATTTTTATTGGGGTCTTGACTGGAGATATTGCACAGAACTGTGACTGGCACCGCCAGTTCACACATAAACAGAGCCAGTCTTTAGAGACAGAAGAACTGAAACGGGTGCCTGAGAAAAGCAAAGTTAAGAGATCATGCAGGTCTGGAGAAAGACAGAGCACAAAAACTGACTTTCTAATTTCTGGTTCTTATAGCTCACATGCCTGCCAATAACTCCTGGCCCTGAGTTTAAAGTCTGACTCCTGAACCTTTCCCAAAACTCCCCTCAGTTTCTCTTTTTAAGTAAGTTGAATTCTGTTCCTAATGTCCAAAAAACCCTTTGTATCCAAAAAATCATGACTGGAGCATTAAGAAAACTTGGGTCCCAATTAGTATTAATGATTTTTTAAAAAATAAACTATTGCCATGTGCCAGGAAGTGATATTGCATCGTATATGAATTAAAGGGTCACTGAAGATTTTATTCCATCAATAGAGATATATGGAAGGTTGAAAAAAGTGTTAAGAGGAAAGAGTCTGACAGCTCTATGAAGGATGAATGGAGGGGGGAAAGGTCTGAACATGTGATTAATAAAGCCAATATACTCCCAGTACAAGGCAGCTTCAGTTTTGATTGCATAATCAGCTATACATTTCACTTAAAATTAAAAATTTTAATTACATCATGGCAAGAAAAAAAAATTAAAGATATAAAAGAGATACACGATTGAAGAAGTAAAACTAGTCTATCAAGAAGGAAAGTGTCATGAGCAGAAAATGAGTCATCTTTACCACCCATACAAAGACCTGGATCCCAGAAGCATCTACTTCCCTGCCTTGCCACAAGCAGAATCACCACTATTCCCTTAAACAAGGAGAGAAAACCTCTGACCTCTGCCTCCAAATGGTGAATATTCTTAATAACAAATATGAATATCATCTATAGCATTGTAGTATGCCTATCACTCCAACAGTCCCTCTCTACCACCACCATGCTCAACTGCCAAGCCCCACAAATCCTTCCAACACTGAATTCTGTAGTATCTCCCTCCCCTGCTCCCTCCTCCCCCCACATCCTTACCACCTGATGTGTTGAATGCCCCCCACCCTAACCATGACCATATGCCTGATAGGGCCCAACCCATGAGCTCCCATAATAAGATTTATCAATGACACTCACTGCCTACAGGATAAAATCTCAACTCCTTAGCCTGGCATACAAAGTTTCTTAGGATCTGGCTCCTGCCCACTTCTCTAGCCTCATTCCATGCCAATCCCTTACATCCTCGTTCTAACTAATCTCAATTGTCAGAATTCAACAGGTTCCCTCTCACCCTGCCCCACTACACATACTGTAACTTCTTTCTGAAATGTCCTACCCCTTCAGTTCACCAGGCCTGACTATCAGTCACCTTTAAAAACTCAATTCAGATTCATTTCCTCTGGAAACATTCATGAATTGCCATTCCCACCCTGCTCTCTGAGACTGCGCAGGCATAATTGTCTATTTACTGTGCTTTCTCCTCTATTTCACTATAATCTCTTTAGGAAAGGGACTATCACACTGTTTTCTATCTTACCAGCATCTATCATAATGCTTCTCCCATAATATAAGATGAATACATGTCAGCTTGATAGATATTAATTTGTTTGGTTTTGATAGCTGATATGTCTAACAAGTTCATTTTGGGCCTTCTATTTAATAGGATTAAAATTTAAAAGCTGTTTGGCTCTTACTTCAAAGCTCACTCTTACTGGATTATTTTTAGAGATAACAAAGTATATTATTGATATTAATTTCCTTCATGATCCAGCCACTCATCTGAACTTTAGTCTAGTACAAGTGGTCTCTCTGCACAAATTAAATACAATTTTTAAATGTTAAAGATATTTTAATAAGAAAAGATAACAACTCTATACAGGACAAGAAATCTACTCATTGGCTTTATAACATCTTAATTAGCAGCAAAAGTAAACAAGGCATAGCCTGCTTTTATTTTGCCCATAAGATGCTGTTCCTCTTTCAGAGAGGCAGTTCTGATTGTATTAGCATAGCCTGTCAGGTATCTAAAACCCAGGTCATTACAGTCTTCCTCATCTTGGGAAATGCTGCTGCTCATCTTTCATAAGAATGCTCTCCTAGGAAAAAGACTCCCAGGTGGAGAAACCCAACATTAGATGCAAAGCAGTGTAATTCTGCTCAAGATGGCCTTGAGATGGAACCCATTCATGGATTTCAGCATCCATGAAATTGGAAGAATAAGCATATCTTGAAAATGGTTTTATTTTCTTTTAGCAAGTAGAATAGTACTTTCTTGCTTTGCTGCTTCTTGAAAGTTTTTAGATCTTCAAGTGGCATTAAAACCTAGAGAATGGAAAACAAAAATTGCAAGCAATTGCCCAGCTAATGTGTGCCTCGGATGCAAAGTCGGGGAAAAGTAGAACATCTTCCAAGAGTGTAATCAGCTTGAAACGAGCGATAAAAATTCGATTATCTACCAGTGCAAATTTGTGCAACAAATTGCCATCAGCCATGTATAGCCTAGGAACCTATTCGTTACTTTCAAATCATTTTGACTTTCAATAGAAAAAAAATAATCACAAAAACATCAAAAATATTTTTCAGGTTTGTCAGTGCCTACCAAATACAGCTTTATGCATCATTTATGAACTTCAAGTAAATGCTCTTAACATAATTATCCTTTTAGTATAAAACAAACCATTTTATAGTAATGTTTTCAAAATATATTTATGGGATGATAATTACTGTTTCTTGAAACAAAAAACATGAAAAGAAATAAACTAGATTTCATGGTCAAAAAATTTTAGAGGGCTTCCCTGGTGGCGCAGTGGTTAAGAGTCCGCCTGCCGATGCAGGGGACACGGGTTCATGCCTTGGTCCGGGAAGACCTTGGTCCGCGGAGTGGCTGGGCCCATGAGCCATGGCCACTGAGCCTGCGCGTCCGGAGCCTGTGCTCCGCAACGGGAGAGATCACAACAGTGAGAGGCCCGCATACCGCAAAAAAAAAAAAAGTTTTAGAAAGCTCTGAGTAAGCAAAGGTAGAGAGGTTTCTTTACTGTTGGATATATTACAGACCTTATTAGACCAACATGCCTTGAAAACATCCATAAAAGAGATGTTTTCCAAACTCATCTGACCATTAAATCTTTTTTCCAGGAGTATTGCAAGAGACTATTAGTCTACATTTCCCTAATAAAGGCCATATTAAGTACTTGTGACCAAACAGTAATAAAGCACACAATCTCTATGGTACTTCATTGGATTCTGCTTCTGTGTTTCCGTGTTTTGTTTCACTTCAGTTGCTATTACACTATGTTGCAGTGATTCAGGAAGAGCCAATTCTCAACATAATGTCAAGAGACTTCTAACCAGATGGTCTGATCACTTGGCTTGGAAATAAATAAAATCAGTAATATTAGAGGGGAATACCAAGTTATCATGAGGTCCATTATGACCAGCATTTTCACTGTTCATCTCCATAGCTCATCTCTAACCCAATTCCACGTTTTTCCAACCAGAGAATGGAGTAAATTCTTTCTGGATAATTATTCTCAATCTAGGCACTCTGTAGTTTACCTGAACTAAAAGAATTAAGAGGACTCTATTTTGACCCTAAAACTCTAGAATTTTCAATCTTAAATCACATAACTCAAAGCTGCATAAAGATAACGTGCTCAACTTCCCAGACCCGGTAAAGTCCCTGTAATGTCACTACAAAATAACCACTCTCTTCTTCTTCTAAAATGTAACTGGATCGGCAATAACGTGTCTGTATTTCACTGGTTTTGTTACTCATTTTTCTTCGAGGTTTTAACTTTAGATTTACATCCTAAGACAGTGAGGCTTTTTGTATTTTGTGTTAATTGATGTATCCCAAGTGCCTGTAACAGTGCCTGACTTTTATTAGACAGTATAAAATATTGCTGGGTGAATGAATTAATTTTAGAAAATAAACTCCTTTATTTCTGATGTTAAAACCCTCTTCTAACTATCAGAAGTAAAAGGAGGGCTTCCCTGGTGGCACAGTGGTTGAGAGTCCGCCTGCCGATTCAGGAGACGCAGGTTCGTGCCCCGGTCCGGGAGGATCCCACAACATGCCGTGGAGCGGCTAGGCCCATGAGCCATGGCCACTGAGCCTGCGCGTCTGGAGCCTGTGCCCCGCAATGGGAGAGGCCAGAACAGTGAGAGGCCCGCGTACCGCAAAAAAAAAAAGTAAAAGGAAAGTCGGCAGAGGTGAGGGAGATTGGCCATTCTGATTTTACTCAATATCAGCTGGATCATTACTTAGATCTCAAGCTTATATAACAAATTCTGCTCTTTACAACTATAAATGATAAGACAAGTGGTATTACCTTGCCCTTTGAAACTAAAAAAAAACTCGGCTTTTGTCAACCAAACGTGAAGGAGTATCTCTCTGAATGTCTCTTAGAATTCTTGGGGGCTTACATACCTCCTAGTCATCACTGCCTTCAAGTTCTTTCCTCTTAATTAGTTCAGCTTCTCTTGCTGTCCCTTATATTCTGTCCCTTTCCTTTACTGAATCGCTCCATCCTGGAAAGCATCCTGATTGCTTTATTTCTCAAAACAGCCACTGATGTAAGGCTATGTCTGCAACTGACTTTTAACTTTTGTTTGTTTGTTTTTTGCGTTATGCGGGCCTCTCACTGTTGTGGTCTCTCCCGTTGCGGAGCACAGGCTCCGGACGTGCAGGCTCAGCAGCCATGGCTCACGGGCCCAGCCGCTCCGCGGCATGTGGGATCTTCCTGAACCGGGGCATGAACCCTGTGTCCGCTGCATCGGCAGGCGGACTCTCAACCACTGCGCCACCAGGGAAGCCCTGCAACTGACTTTTACTGGAGATCAGAGTCAATGGATGAGATTGACATCACAGCAGAATAAGCAAACAGGAATTGAACACTCTGTATCTCTGCTCTTAAAATTCCTTTGGCCGGGGCTTCCCTGGTGGCGCAGTGGTTGAGAGTCCGCCTGCCGATGCAGGGGACACGGGTTGGTGCCCCGGTTAAGGAGTTGGTGCCGCGGAGCGGCTGGGCCCGTGAGCCATGGCCGCTGAGCCTGCGTGTCTGGAGCCTGGCCTCCGCAATGGGAGAGGCCACAACAGTGAGAGGCCCGCGTACAGCAAAAAAAAAAAAAAAAAAAAAAAAAAAAAAAATTCCTTTGGCTATCCCACTACAAGGAACGTGCAACTGAGCATTCTCTTCACAGATTCCTGTGTTGGTTTATAAAAGGATGCTCAGAAAAGAGAATTAAAATACCAAGAAAATTTAAAAATTACCCTATTGTCCTACCATTTTTTTCTATACAGGGCTCCTCATGCAAAGTTGTTAAAACTCTACATAGATTCATTGATAGATGCTTTTTCACTTAAAATATCTTAAGCATTTAGAAAAATGTTGTGTTTTTTATATCTGCACAATAGTCCATTGGTAAATATACTATAATCAATTTAATGATTCCAGTAGATACTTAGCTCACATCTAATATTTTTCCACTGAAAATTAACACTTCACTAAACATATTTTTACATTAAATTAGTTCAATATTTAAGATTTTTTCTTTACGATTCATCTTCAGAATTGAAATTAGTAAATCCAAAAATATGAACCTTTTTATGGCTCATGATATGTATTGCCAACTGCTTCTGAAACAGTTATATTTTTTCTCACGTTATGATGCTTAAAACTTTACTACATCAGCTTTTTTATTGTTTGATCGGAACCAAATATTTGCTACTACCAAAGCTATTAAACTTGAGAATAACAGAGTTGACACAAAGCATTTGAGTTTGGCATGAGGTCAGTGGAGGCTTCTGAATTTCTTTCATCTTCCTCTGTTTGACTGGGATGACCTGCTCTCTCATTTACAAAGCAGTCACCTTGCAGGCTGTGTTCCCCCAGGTAATAAGAAATAATTGTGCTTTTAAATGATGGTCTTTGGGGTCTGTTGTTATCTTTGCTGAGCTACACAGAATAAAACAGATTTCTTCTGTAACATCTTTCTAATAGCAAAATTATACATATTTACTCTAAAAAGATGGAAAGATATAGAAAATCATAAGGAAGAAATGCTTAATTACTTGTAGTGTCACCAGCTAGCAATAATCTCTTAACATTCAGTACATTTCTTTCTGAATGTATTAAAACATTACAATGCCACACTCACAGTGTCGCTACCACATCACAACAACCAGGACCCTATCTACCAACAGCCTACAATCCTGAGTTTTTCAGGTTACATCATACTATGAGAATTCTTCATACCATTAAATACCTTTTGAAAATATAAATTTAAAAAGCATGTAACATCCCATGGTGTGGATACACGATAATTTATTTAACAGTTATGTTATCAGACATTTAACCTTTTTTTATCATTTTGCATGGTCTTCTTGCATGTTAAAAGATGTAATAAAGGTCCTTAAACATTAATCTTTGTATAGAATTTTGATTATTACGTAGGATAAATTCTTCAAGGAATTGGAGCCAAAATTTATGATGTTTTTTAATAACATCTTTATTGGAGTATAATCGCTTTACAATGGTGTGTTAGTTTCTGCCTATAACAAAGTGAATCAGCTATACATATACATATATCCCCATATCTCCTCCCTCTTTTTTTTTAATTTTATTTTTTTTCTGCTTTATAACAAATTTAATCAGTTATACATATACATATGTTCCCATATCCCCTCCTTTTTGGGTCTCCCTCCCACCCTCCCTATCCCACCCCTCCAGGCGGTCACAAAGCACCGAGCTGATCTCCCTGTGCTATGCGGCTGCTTCCCACTAGCTATCTACCTTACGTTTGGTAGTGTATATATCTCCTCCCTCTTGCATCTCCCTCCCTTCCACCCCCTAGGTGGTCACAAAGCACCAAGCTGATCTCCCTGTGCCATGCAGCTGCTTTCCACTAGCTATCTATTTTACATTTGGAAATGTATGTATGTCAATATCACTCTCTCACTTCATCCCAGCTTACCTTCCCCCTCCCCGTGTCCTCAAGTCCATTCTCTACATCTGTCTCTTTATTCCTGTCCTGCCCCTAGGTCCTTCAGAACCTTTTTTTTTTTTTTTTTTAGATTCCATATATATGTGTTAGCATACGGTATTTGTTTTTCTCTTTCTGAGTTACTTCACTCTGTATGACAGTCTCTAGGTCCATCCACCTCACTACAAGTAACTCAATTTCTTTCCTTTTTATAGCTGAGTAACATTCCATTGTATATGTGTGACATCTTCTTTCTCCATTCATCTGTCTATGGACACTTAGGTTGCTTCCATGTCCTGGCTATTGTAAATAGAGCTGCAATGATCATTGTGGTACATGACTCTTTTTGAATAATGGTTTTCTCAGGGTATATGCCCAGTAGTAGGATTGCTGGGTCATATGGTAGTTCTATGTTTAGTTTTTTAAGGAACCTCCATACTGTTCTCCATAGTGGCTGTATCAATTTGCATTCCCACCAACAGTGTAAGAGGGTTTCCCTTTTCTCCACACCCTCTCCAGCATTTATTGTTTGTGGATTTTTTGATGATGGCCATTCTGACTGGTGTGAGGTTATAACTCATTGTAGTTTTCATTTGCATTTCTCTAATGATTAGTGATGTTGAGCATCCTTTCATGTGTTTGTTGGCAGTCTGTATATCTTCTTTGGAGAGATGTCTGTTTAGGTCTTCTGCCCATTTTTGGATTGGGTTGTTTATTTTTTTGATATTGAGCTGCATGAGCTGCTTGCACATTTTGGAGATTAATCCTTTGTCAGTTCGTTCGTTTGCAATTATTTTCTCCCACTCTGAGGGTTGTCTTTTCGAAGTGTTTTTCAATACCATGTTTTATAATTTTAGAAAACATTCATTTGTTTGTCCATCAGTCTCCTCAGTGTAGTCCACATATCAATCTATCTGCTATCCCTGATAATGCCACATACTTCCTTTAGGCATTAACACCTTCATTTCTCACTGAACAAAATATTATGGATTAATGTAATCAATTGTTGAATAGATTCCAGAAAAGAAAATAGTTGTGGTTCTTACTCAGCTCACAGATAATTTATAGCATAGTGTACTTTTACTATTATCATGACCAATGCACAGTCTTTTTAGAGGGAATAAGAAGGTGAAGTAATACACATTAACTATTTCTAAAAAGCTTTATGCTACGCATGCCATCTAGATATGTCAATGTATACATTCACTATAATACATATGTATCTGCAAAGAGAAATGCGTTATTCTAGTCATCAAGGATATACCACTTTTACACAAAGTGACAGCTATCTGAATCACGTGGGAATAAAAAAAATCACTTATTACCCACATTGAAGTTACTGTCGTAAGAGTCCTAAGAATGTCCAGATTTACAACACCAACATGGACAGAAATATTGATGCCCTAAATGAACAGTACTGCTGACTGACTGGGGGAACATTAATATGATCTAGGATCTGAAAAACTGATTAAATCCAGGGCTTCAGAGTCAAAGCAAACTTTGGCTATATCAACTAAGTTGGGCACCTGGTTGATTCCAAATTGATCTGATAATGGAACATGCATCTTCCTTCTCTCACTCTGGTTAAGTAGACCAAACCCCAAATTAGCATCCAGGTAAATGATTTATAGAGGAAAAAAAAGAAAAAGTAGCTAGCCATATAAAATCTCCCGGTCTTACTCATTCTCACCTATTAAATTTTTCTAAGATCAGCTTTAGCTAACAGTTGACCATGTTTTGTTTTGTTTCATTTTATCCAAATAATGGTAAAACAAAGGGCATATTAGTAGTTGATAACCTGCCATTTTTTGTTTCTCCAATTGAAAATTCCCTTGTCTACTTCCCAACAAGCCAATTAAGCAGATCTTCTAAACTTGACTTTATTGCAAGTTTCTAATCTTGCTCATAACCTAGGCAGTAAAGGTTTAGAGAGTGTGATTAGGCATTACATTCTAAGATGTCACTCATATTCTTAACCTAAATTGTCTTACTGCAAACAATTTATATTTCAGTCATGAAGTCAGATGGACAGTAGGCCAAATGTTTTCATCTTTCTCTGCAACCCACTTGATGATCCTTTACAGACTACCAATACATGGACTCCACCCTAGAGGTTTAAGTGGTGTGAGGTGGCGATCTGAGTATCTGTATTTATAAAGCTCCCTTGTCGAATCTAACATGCAAGTGGTTAGGAACTACTGGTTTAGACTAAAGGTGCATTTATGGACACATAAACATAGGTAAAAAGGAGAGTTATTTATGAATAAGTTTGATTCAAAGATCTTCAAATGCTTATTTGCTTGCTTTTGTGGTAAATTTAAAATAAACAGTATTGTGTTGTCATTAACATTATATTTGGATTCTCAGGTTAAAAGATATCCTGTATTAAAATCAGTAATAGCGGGGCTTCCCTGGTGGCGCAGTGGTTGAGAGTCCGCCTGCCGATGCAGGGGATACGGGTTCGTGCCCCAGTTCAGGAAGATCCCACATGCCGCGGAGCGGCTGGGCCCGTGAGCCATGGCCGCTGAGCCTGCGCGTCCATAGCCTGTGCCCCACAACGGGAGAGGTCACAACAGTGAGAGGCCCGCGTATCGCAAAAAAAAAAAAAAAAAAAAAATCAGTAATAGCAGCTAGCATTCGCAGACTATCCACTATGTGTAAAGCACCATACTGGGTTACTTTATAAACTTTATTTAATGCTTATAACCCTCGGAGGTAAATTATCACATCTCTTTCACAAATTAGGAATCCAAGACTCAAGAGAGGTAAAATGATTTATACTAAGTGAAACCAAAACAGCTTAAAAAGCAAATCCATATAAAACATCTTTCCTAACCTCCCTCTCCTTTCCAATTCTACCTTCAATTTCTTAAAAACAGGTCCAGCTTTATATCTACTTGTTGTGAAATCAAGTCCACACATTTCAGAGTGTGGGAACTGTCCTCCTCAAATAATTAATATAAAGAATCAAATGCTAACGTAATGTACTTTGGCTTCAAAAATATTTCAATAATGGGAGCAAATTTTAAGAAAACACCCTCAAAAATTCATATTAATTATTTTCTCCCTATCTTGGAAGGCTTGAGTCCAAAATGAGATGCTTCCTGCCTGCTGAAGAACAGTGCAAACAGGAAGCTATTCAAAGCCATAAATATGCTCGAGTGATGGCTTACAGGACTTACTTGCACATAAATCATCTCAGAAACAGACCTAAATCCCATGCATTTCCATACACTTTTCAGCTACTAGTAAATAGCAACTCTGAACTAAAACCCTCATTTAAAAAAAAAAAAATGAAAGGACCCAAAACAGTAGACTCCTTTACTATCAACTGATAAACAAAATTTGTTCAAAAATAAAAATCTTTCCTCCAGGCTAAATGTTTCATCAGCCTAGCTTCAGCTAAAGGGGATGTTTGACCCATAACATGTCACGCAAATTAGTAGAAGATGAACCTCTTATGAGTGAAGTCCTTAACACTGAAGTTATAAAATCATGTTTAGAGACGTTGTATTATCAAGTTTTCCCCTTCCTGTTTCACAAGAAATCACTTTTCAGAAATCAGGAGGATGTTCATGTTTACTTCCTTCACAATCTTCAATAAAGAACCCCTTTTACAGTAGTTTTTAGTCCACTGATTAGTGGGAAAATATATCAAAGAACACTTCATCTTCAAATATCAAGTGAAAGAACATTTTTAAATATTTATAAGAGAGTGGTATTCTTCTATTTATATCACGCTAAAGTTTTTCTAGAAAACTGATGCCACCTCAGCACCCTATCTCAAAGACATGAACTGGATTCAGTCTCAAGGTAACCATTTTGCACAAAATATTGTCATTCAGTCCTTTCTGCACGACTCCAAACTAACTCAATCCAGTAAGAGAAAATATGTCTATAACATTTATTTTGAATAATGTCAATTTCTTCATATTATCATTATTAACGTGCTTAAGTTACTTTCTTTTCTTTTCACTTTTCAATTAACGGTACTGACCTGTGTATATGGACTTCGCACTGTACTTAGTAAGAAATAAGACCACAGTGTAAAGGCTAATGGAGTTAGAGTCAGAACCCTCAAGTTCAACTCCCAGTTTTCTCTAGACTTATGCCTTGATCCAATGACATAATACATCACTTTCCTCATCTCTCATATTCTGCTATTAGGGCCAACCTAGTATCAGCTGAGAAGACAAATGTGATAACAAAATAAAATTACATATAGGAAACAATTTTAAAAACTGAAAAGCACTATTTCCCAAAGCATGATGCAAAGAAAACTGGTCCCATGAAGTGGTCTGTGAAAGAAAGGACGGCAGTCAAGTAAGTTTTGAAAATGCTAGGAAATTCACAATTGATATTCAAATGCCAAATATTTTAAGAAGTCCTATAGTTAGGGCGAGGAAACCTGTAAAACTTGATTTTTGCCTCATATTTTCCCAACTAATTTGACCATGCTACTTTTTGACTGTGAGCATCCTGCTGCTTAGAAAAGCTATAGAGTATAATTTGGAAGATGGTGTAGAGTACATTAAATTAAAAATTATTGTGATATTGTTTAACTAGGCTTAATTTGGAACAAAGTTAAATTTCAGTTAAATGTATTATTAAAACTGAGTTTCTAATTTATTAATTAGAAAAAACACCATGCCCAAAATGTAATGACCGTATTTTAAACAAATAGAAAATTCTCAGTTTAAGGGATGTTTTGACACTGTGATTTCCCCCATATCATGAGTGGCTATAAAATATTTTTTCATTTTGTCCTAAACAATAACTCCCCAAATGTTTCTTCTAGTGGGAAAAATATTAGATCAAATTCTCTAATCTTTCTAACCTCTAATATTTTTTATATAATCCCTATAAAAGAGGAAACATCTCTCCCTTGCCACTACTCCAACACAAACCCTGATTTCCATAAGGAAAAATCTATTCTGAAGATAACTCTTGGCCTCTCTCTACTCCTTCACCATCTCCACCCCTGAAGAGCAGAGTGGTGTACCTGACAAATAACTAGACACGTTCAAGTCTGCAGAACCCTTCTACTTGAGAATAAGCTTGCCCTCCAAGAGTAAGAATTCTCACCTTGCTCAGTCTTCCCTGGGCAGGCCAACCATGTGGAGAAGTGCACTGCCCCAACCACTGGTTAACAGCCTCTTTCTGGGGTATGAATATCTGATGGATTTGGCTCTCACAATAAATTACATTCTTATAGAGAGCCGCTATCAGTGAGAATTTATCTTTGACCTCCAAATTTATTCTTTACTTAATTTCTAAAATTATGTAGAATCTGGGTAGAAAAGAATGTTGCTATTTTGGGAGAGTCTCTTATCAACCCGAACAATCTGACTCAGAAATTCTCATCAAATTCTAAGCAGAAAAGAATAAAAGCTATCCAGTTGCTTCACAGAACATGCCCACAGATGAGCTATTTGAAGGAGAGACCAATTTCACACTGGTCTGATATTTTCAAGTTGTGCCTTCAAAGTGCACTGGACTGATTAGGAAAATTCTGAAATGTATGTATCTTAAGAGCTCACTAAGGTCACTTTTTTCTATAGTAATGTTTTCAGTTTAAGCCCCCCAAAATCTTTTGTTGTCTTAGAACCAAGGGTAGAGTGCTTTAATTAAGGTTCCCAGTTCCCAGCTTTCAGAGGATGCTCAGCTTATTTCTATGCTCTTTTCAGCCCCATGTGTAACAGTTACCTCTGCTTACCTATAAGCTCCCTTTATTGGCTGTCCTTCCTTCCCAATCTCCCTTCTCTACCGCCCAAATGAATACTTGCACTCAAACACGTGATGCAGGGTCTAAGAATGGGGGAACATACACTAAAATGCCCTCCCATACTATCTACAGGCAAAATATTTTATTTCTTCATCATGGCTCCAAAAGCAATACACCTTACATATTATATCATGTTGTTATCATATTATATTACCAATCATGTGATATAAATTGCTTTTACCCTTCTACAGTATGTCAACTCTTAAAAACATTCATCTTGGTGTTCTCAGCACCTAGTATGATGCCTAGAATATTGTAAGTGCTCAATAATTATTTAAGTGAAATGTTAAAGTATAACTGCAAAAAGGCAAAACTGAAGCCAGTAAAAATATTAGTGGTCACCAGGCATTGGGGAGGAAAGAGGGATGAATAGGCAGAGCACAGAAGATTTTTAGGGCAGTGAAAATATTCTGTATTCTACCATAATGATGGATACATTTCATTATACATTTGTCCAAACCCACAGAACGTACACCACCAGGAGTTAACCTTAACGGAAGCTATGGACTTTGGGTGATAAAATTGATAAACCTACATTCACACATCATTAACAAACGTACCACTCTGATAGGGGCTGTTGATAAGGGGGGAGACTATGTATGTGTGGAACAAGGGGTATGAGAATCTCTGTACCTTCCCTTCAATCTTCCAGTGAACTTTCAACTATTCTAAAAAAATAAACTCAATAAAGTTAAAAATTTTTTAAAATACAATGGCAACAAATAAAGAGCCTAGAATTTTAAAATACTATTTTATCTCTTCAAATAAAGTGAATAATAATTAATATGAAAGAAAAAAGACATACATTCTGGGTAGAATAAAGCTAAGCAACGGTTGAGAAACAGAATATTAAGCCAAAATTATAACCATGCATTAGCCTTGCCAGATAAATCTGTGGTATTTCATAAACTAACTGTCATTAAGTGAAAATCCATATGCTTTTTAACATATGTATTTCCTTGCAATTTATTCACTTTAGAAAAAAATAGTTTATCTGGTTTCCATAGCATTAAAGATCGCTGTTACTTTGCCCATTATGCCTTACTAATGCCAAACTATGCTATGTACACATTTCTATTCCTATATATATGCAAATGCTACAGTAACTAGTCACCTTGAGAGAGAAAAGGCCCTCAAGTCACAACCTCAGTTATGTCAAATCTCTGATATTGCTAGTGGGTTGTTAGTATAAATATTATATCATGGCCCCTGGATTCAGAATAAGGGTATAAATATAAAGCAAGTACATTTTTAAATTCTAATAATTCAGAAACCATTTTACATTAATATTTCCAGGTCGGAGTTAAATATTTCACGTACATCATTTGGAATAAATTGCTTATATAACCTTCTTCAAATACAAACTCAGTGGTTCTCTATAAATCTCTTTATACATCTTTACCAACAAGAAAAAAAATACATACTCAGATATATATCAGCATTTTTTCTAGGTGTCTAAGAAATCAGTACCTAAAACCTGTTTACATCCAACATGGATTTAATTATGTCCAAAAATTAAATACAAAACAATAGTATTTAAGATGAACACCCTGTTTGGACTCAGACTAAACCTCTCTAAACCTCAGTTTCACCATCAGTAAAACATGAATGATTGTAACTCTGGATCTCACAGCATTACTTTTACAATTAAAAGAGATAACTAATGTAAAATACCTATGATAGTGACTGAGGCATAGTATACATTCAATGAATGTTTCCTACCTTTTCAAGTCAGCTCTCAAATTGGAAATTGACCACCTTTGAAAACTAACAATTCATATATGCTATGTAAGTATTCTGGTGTGAAACTTTCAGAGGATAAAGGAATAAACTAAACATGCATCTGTTTTGAGGCTGCTGATGAGAATCTACAAGATTTTGCCAGAAAGTTCTGACATTTTATTTTGATTCTGTTTCATATAAGTCAATTCCTTAAAGAACTGGTATATTTTACAGAAAATAAGACCCGTCCTAGATTAATACATATGATCCATTCCCAAACAACATGACACACAAATAAAGGCCAGATTTCATTGATTAATGTAAAATAGGAAGCTTAATAGCACAAATACCTCTTAAAATCTTAAACATTTGCAGATAAATATTTGATTTTCTATAGAATTTAATGCAACCATCAAAACAAAGCTGGAGTGTAAAGGTGATTCACAACACAGAGTACTAACCACTAAACCATCACAGCTAGTAAAGTTGATTCAGAAGAAAGCATATTCTACAAGGAACCAAAATACTCAAATAAGCTTTATTTTCTCCTAATATGTCAACTGGAACCAGAAATGTAATTTCTCAAAAGAAATGATGAGGCAAACTTTTGAAGCAGAGGCGATTCATGAAGAAACTGAAAGCTGAAGACTGTCCACTGACAGCACTCTCAAAGGCTGGGCAGTAAGTCTTTCATTGAAGGAGAATGTGGGAGACACCACAGTGTCCACAACAGCCAATACAAGGCTGTCTATAAGGAACACAGTGTAAAAATAAAGGCATAGATAGGCTAATGATAAAAGGATTTTTAAGAATTACACTGTAAAAACACAAATCAAGGGCCTCCCTGGTGGCGCAGTGGTTGAGAGTCCGCCTGCCGATGCAGGGGATACGGGTTCGTGCCCCGGTCTGGGAGGATCCCATATGCCGCGGAGCGGCTGGGCCCGTGAGCCATGGCCGCTGGGCCTGCGCGTCCGGAGCCTGTGCTCCGCAACGGGGGAGGCCACAGCAGTGAGAGGCCCGCATACCGCAAAAAGAAGAAAAAAAAAAAAAAAAAAACACAAATCAAAAGAAAGATGAATTGGCTGTATTAAATTTAAGTATACTTAAGATTCTTGAATATTACCAGGAATAAAAGGATATTTCATAATGAAAAAAGTCTTGAATTGTCAGGAAGCCATAACATACTTAAATGTGTATGGAACTAATAGTAGAAATTCAAAATATCAATACATGCAGCAAAAAGTGGTAGAAGTGAGAGAAGAAATAGACAAAACTAAATTAATAGTTTCAGGCTTTGACCAGTCTCTCCCATCAGGAAACTTACACAAGCCTCTTAGACAGCCTCATCCACCAGAGGGCAGACAGCAGAAGCAAGAACTACAATCCTGCAGCCTGTCTAACAAAAACCACATTCACAGAAAGACAGACAAGATGAAAAGGCACAGGGCTATGTACCAGATGAAGGAACAAGATAAAACCCCAGAAAAACAACTAAATGAAGTGGAGATAGGCAACCTTCCAGAAAAAGAATTCAGAATAATGATAGCGAAGATGATCCAGGACCTCAGAAAAAGATGGAGAAGATGCAAGAAATGTTTAACAAAGACCTAGAAGAATTAAAGAACAAACAGAGATGAACAATAAAATAACTGAAATGAAAATGACATTAGAAGGAATCAATAGCAGAATAACTGAGGCAGAAGAATGGATAAGTGACCTGGAAGACAGAATGGTGGAATTCATTGCTGCGGAACAAAATAAAGAAAAAAGAATGAAAAGAAATGAAGACAGCCTAAGAGACCTCTGGGACAACATTAAACACAAGAACATTCACATTATAGGGGTCCCAGAAGGAGAAGAGAGACAGAAAGGACCCAAGAAAATATTTGAAGAGATTATAGTCAAAAATTTCCCTAACATGGAAAAGAAAATAGCCACCCAAGTAGAGGAAGCACAGCGAGTCCCATAGAGGATAAACCCAAGGAGAAACACGCTGAGACACACAGTAATCAAATTGGCAAAAATTAAAGACAAAGAAAAATTATTGAAAGCAGCAAGGGAAAAATGACAAAAAACATACAAGGGAACTCCCATATGGTTAACAGCTGATTTCTCAGCAGAAACTCTACAAGCCAGAAGGGAGCAGCATCACATTCTTAAAGTGATGAAAGGGAAGAATCGACAACCCAGATTACGCTAGATGGCAAGGATCTCATTCAGATTCGATGGAGAAACCAAAAGCTTTACAGACAAGCAAAAGCTATAAGAATTCAGCACCACCAAACCAGCTCTACAACAAATGCTAAAGGAACTCCTCTAAGTGGGAAACACAAGAGAAGAAAAGGACCTATAAAAATAAGCCCAATTAAGAAAATGGTCATAGGAACATACATATCGATAATTACCTTAACGTCAATGCATTAAATGCTCCAACCAAAAGACACAGGCTTGCTGAATGGATACAAAAACAAGACCCATCTATATACTGTCTAGAAGAGACCCACTTCAGACCTAGGGACACATACAGACTGAAAGTGAGGGGATGGAAAAAGATATTCCATGCAAATGGAAATCCAAAGAAAGCTGGAACAGCAATACTCATATCAGATAAAATAGACTTTAAAATAAAGAATGTTATGAGACAAGAAAGGGCACTACATAATGATCAAGGGATCAATCCAAGAAGAAGATATAATAATTATAAATATATATGCACCCAACATAGGAGCACCTCAATACATAAAGCAACTGCTAACAGCTTTAAAAGAGGAAATCGACAGTGGTGGGGGACATTAACACCTCACTTACACCAATGGACAGATCATCCAAAATGAAAATAAATAAGGAAACAGAAGCTTTAAATGACATAATAGACGAAATAGATTTAATTGATATTTATAGGACATTCCATCCAAAAACAGCAGATTACACTTTCTTCTCAAGTGCTCACAGAACATTCTCCAGGATAGATCACATCTTGGGTCACAAATCAAGCCTCAGTAAATGTAAGAAAACTGAAATTATATCAAGCATCTTTTCTGACCACAATGCTATGAGATTAGAAATCAATTACAGGGAAAAAATATAAAAAACACAAACACATGGAGGCTAAACAATACGTTACTAAATAAACAAGAGATCACTGAAGAAATCAAAGAGGAAATCAAAAAATACCTAGAGACAAATGACAATGAAAACACGATGATCCAAAACCTATGGGATGCAGCAAAAGCAGTTCTAAGAGGGAAGCTTATGGCTATACAAGCCTACCTCAAGCAACAAGAAAAATCTCAAACAATCTAACCTTACACCTAAATAAACTAGAGAAAGAAGAACAAACAAAACCCAAAGTTAGCAGAAGGAAAGAAATCATAAAGATCAGAGCAGAAATAAATGAAATAGAAACAAAGAAAACAATAGCAAAGATCAATAAAACTAAAAGCTGGTTCTTTGAGAAGATAAACAAAATTGATAAACCATTGGCCAGACTCATCAAGAAAAAGAGGGAGAGGATTCAAATCAATAAAATTAGAAATGAAAAAGAAGAAGTTACAACAGACACTGCAGAAATACAAAGCATCCTAAGACACTACTACAAGCAACTCTATGCCAATAAAATGGACAACCTGGAAGAAATGGACAAATTCTTAGAAAGGTATAACCTTCCAAGACTGAACCAGGAAGAAATAGAAAATATGAACAGACCAATCACCAGTAATGAAATTGAAACTGTGATTAAAAATCTTCCAACAAACAAAAGTCCACGACTAGATGGCTTCACAGGTGAATTCTATCAAATATTTAGAGAAGAGCTAACACCCATCCTTCTCAAACTCTTCCAAAAACTTGCAGAGGAAGGAACACTCCCAAACTCAGTCTATGAGGCCACCATCACCCTCATACTAAAACCAGAAAAAAAATACTACAAAAAAAGAAAACTACAGACCAATATCACTGATGAATATAGATGCAAAAATCCTCAACAAAATTCTAGCAAACAGAATCCAACAACACGTTAAAAGAATCATACACCATGATCAAGTGGGATTTATCCCAGGGATGCAAGGATTCATCAATATACACAAATCAATCAATGTGATACACCATATTAACAAACTGAAGAATAAAAACCAGATGATCATCTCAATAGATGCAGGAAAAGCTTTCAACAAAATTCAACACACATTTATGATAAAAACTCTCCAGAAAGTGGGCATAGAGGGAACCCACCTCAACATAATAAAGGCCATATACAACAAACCCACAGCAAACATCCTTCTCAATGGTGAAAAACTGAAAGCGTTTCCTCTAAGATCAGGAACAAGAAAGGATGTCCACTCTCACCACTATTATTCACCATAGTTTTGGAAGTCCTAGACAAGGCAATCAGAGAAGAAAAAGAAATAAAAGGAATACAAATTGGAAAAGAAGAAGTAAAACTGTAACTGTTTGCAGATGACATGATACTATACATAGAGAATCCTAAAAATGCTACCAGAAAACTACTAGAGCTAATCAATGAATTCGGTAAAGTTACAGGATACAAAATTAATGCACAGAAATCTCTTGCATTCCTATTGCTAACGATGAAAAAATCTGAAAGGAAAATTAAGGAAACACTCCCATTTACCACTGCAACAAAAAGAATAAAATACCTAGGAATAAACCTACCTAGGGAGACAAAAGACCTGTATGCAGAAAACTAAAAGACACTGATGAAAAAAATTAAAGATGATAACCAGCAGATGGAGAGATATACCATGTTCTTGGATTGGAAGAATCAACATTGTGAAAATGACTATACTACCCAAAGCAATCTACAGATTCAATGCAATCCCTATCAAATTACCAATGGCATTTTTTATGGAACTAGAACAAATCATCTTAAAATTTGTATGGAGACACAAAGACCCCGAATAGCCAAAGCAGTCTTGAGGGAAATAAATGAAGTGGGAGGAATCAGACTCCCTGACTTCAGATTATACTCAAAGCTACAGTAATCAAGACAATATGGTATTAGCACAAAAACAGAAACATAGATCAATGGAACAAGATAGAAAGCCCAGAGAAAAACCCACACCCACACGCACCTATTGTCAACTAATCTATGACAAAGAAGACAAGGATATACAATGGAGAAAAGACAGTCTCTTCGATAAGTGGTGCTGGGAAAACTGGACAGCTACATGTAAAAGAATGAAATTAGAAGACTCCCTAACACCATACACAAAAATAAACTCAAAATGGATTAGAGACCTAAATTTAAGACCAGACACTATAAAACTCTTAGAGGAAAACATAGGAAGAATACTCTTTGACATAAATCACAGCAAGATCTTTTTTGATCCACCTCCTAGAGTAATGGAAATAAAAACAAAAATAAACAAATGGGACCTATGAAACTTAAAAGCTTTTGCACAGCAAAGGAAACCATAAGCAAGATGAAAAGAAAACCCCCAGAATAGGAGAAAATATTTGCAAACAAATCAACGGACAAAGGATTAATCTCCAAAGTATATAAACAGCTCATGCACCTCAATATTAAAAAAAACAAACAACCCAATCCAAAAATGGGCAGAAGACCTAAATAGACATTTCTCCAAAGAAGACATACAGATGGCCAAGAAGCACATGAAAAGCTGCTCAACTCACTATTAGAGAAATGCAAATCAAAACTACAATGAGGTATCACCTCACACCAGTTAGAATGGGCATTATCAGAAAATCTACAAACAACAAATGCTGGAGAGGGTGTGGGGAAAAGGGAACCCTCCTGCACTGTTGGTGGGAATGTAAATTGATACAGCCACTATGGAGAACAGTATGGAGGTTCCCTAAAAAACTAAAAATAGAATTACCATATGACCCAGCAATCCCACTACTGGGCATATACCCTGAGAAAACCATAATTCAAAATGACACGCATCCCAATGTTCACTGCAGCACTATTTACAATAGCCAGGTCATGGAAGCAACCTAAATGCCCATCAACAGACGAATGGATAAAGAAGATGTGGTACATATATACAGTGGAACTACTCAGCCATAAAAAGGAACGAAATTGGGTCATTTGTTGAGACGTGGATGGATCTAGAGACTGTCATGCAGAGTGAAGTAAGTCAGAAAGAGAAAAAGAAATATCGTATATTAACGCATGTATATGGAACCTAGAAAAAAGGTACAGATGAACCGGTTTGCAGGGCAGAAGTTGAGACACAGATGTAGAGAACAAACATATGGACACCAAGGGGGGAAAGCGGTGGCAGCTGGGGGTGGTGGTGTGATGAATTGGGAGATTGGGATTGACATGTATACACTGATGTGTATAAAATTGATGACTAATAAGAACCTGCTGTATAAAAAAGTAAATAAAATGAAATTCAAAAAAAAATAGTTTCAGGCTATTATACTCTTTTATCAGTAATAGAGAAAACAAATATGCACATAATTGGTAAGGATATAGAATAATTAAACATTATCAACCAACTTTACATAAATGACATTAAACAACATTATAACAAACAAGAGCAGAACACATACTTTTGCCAAGTGCATATAAACCATCTACTAAAATAAACCATATGCTGACCCATAAACTAAATCTCAGTAATCAAGACACTGAAACCATGTTGAGTATATTCTGACCATAATTGGATTAAAGCAAATATCAGTAACAAAAAATGTCTGAAAAATTCACAAATATTTGGTGACCATTTCTAAATGTACCGTGGATCCCTAAAATGACAAAGAAACAGAAAATATATCAAAATGAAAAATGAAATCAAAATGAAATGTATAAACATATAAATCAATGGAACAGAATAGTGTTCAAAAGTAGACTCCATATATGCATTCAATTAATTTTTGCAAAGTTGTCCCAATAATCCAATGGGGAAAAGATAGTCTTTTCAACAACTGTTGCTGGAAAAACTGTATGTACACTTGAAATACTTCAACCCTTACTTCATACCACAAACAAAAGCCAACTTCATATGCATCACCGGTCAAAACAAAAGAAGTAAAACTCTAATGCTTCTGGAAGCAGACCAAGATTTCTTAGGCAGAACACCAAAAAGACACTACCCGTAAAAAAAAAAAAAAACCCAATAAATTAAACTCTGCTCTTCTAAAGACACTAATAAGAAAATGAAAAGGCAAGCTAAGACCAAGGGAAATTATTTGCAGTGCATATAACTAAAAGCTAGTATTCAGAATATATTAAAAATTTCTAAACTCAATCATTTAAAAATGGGCAAATATTTCACACACTTAACAAAAACAAACTATCTAAATAACCAATAAGCATCTGAAAAGACACTCAACGTCATGAGAGATCATAAGGAAAACGCAAATTAAAATTAAAAGCATAATCATATTGAGATACTATTACATATCCACTAGAATTGCTAAGATTAAAAAGAGTAACAATGCCTTGTGTTGAGGAAGACATAGGGCAACTATGACTCTTATAGACTGCTAGCAGAAATGTAAAATGTATAAAGCCACTTTGTAAACCAGTTTTCCTTTTTTTCTTAAAGGTAAACATAACTTTATCATCAAATCCAGGAATTCAACCCAGCAACTCTACACTTAGGAACTTACCTGATAGAAATGAAAACAGGTCCACAAAAAGCAGCTTTTTTCTTAGTCAAAACTGGAAGCAACCCAAGTGTGAATGGATGAGCAAATTGTACTGTTTCTATACAATGGGATATTACTTAGCAATTAAAATAAAACTATTGATTCATAGAACACACAACAAATAAATCTCAAAAACATAATTCAAAGCAAAGGAAGCCAGACAAATATTTTCTCTATGTGAAATTCTAGAAGAAAAACTAATCTGTAGTGAGAGAGGGCAGACTGAGTGTGGTGGAGAATTGACTACAAAGGGGTATGAAGGAGATTTTTAGGGTGATGGAGATGTTCTATATCTTGATTGTGATGATGGCAGTTAGAGTTGTACACAAACTTACTGAACTATACACCTAAAATGATTGCACTTTATACCTCAATTAACGTGATTTAAAATCTATATTCATAAAAAGATATTACATTTATGACCAAAAGCAAATATCGCAATTGAATACAAGTTGTGAAATCTACTTTTTTCTTAATGTGGATTCCCCACAAACATTTCCTGAGACAAAGATTTGAATGAAAGTAGTTTATACTGGAGATGATTATAGAAGGCATCAGTAATGGAGTGAAAAAGTGAGACAGAGAAGAGAATTCAATAAGGTGTGCTCCATGAAATAAGTTACTACTGTGGGATTTGGTGAACCAGTGTACAGCGCACACATAAAAAAATTATCCCACCTGAGGATCACTGGTTGAGGGCTGTTCCAGTCATCTTTGGAAGCCTGTCCCTGTGCTCCTGCAGAGCGTTAGTTCCTGGGCACATCTGACCTGCTGCACAAGCAGCAAAGCAGGCTCCAGTAGACAGAAAAAGCCTTTGGGGGGAAAAAAAAAGGCAGGTACTGACGGTTGGAAGTTGAGCTAATATGGACTGAAGTGGTAGGGGAGGACGGACTTGGGCAGGACACCGTCAGTGCTTGTTACCAACATTACCAGAAAAGAACACTCAACAATGCAAAATACATTGGTGATTCAGAAATTTTAGCCATACAGGTATTAGAGTTAAGGTCAACTTTGGATCCTTTATACTTTTATTTCCACTTTGTTTTCAAGACTAACACATTTTTTACAGCTATAGAGATGTAAGCCACAGGAACTGACCACAAAGTCAGATATATGCTATTTGAATATGCTGGAAAATGTAAAAATCATTGTATTTAGCCATTGTATTTAGCCAAATTAAATACACATCATTGTGAAGAAAATATATTAATTCTTTTTCCCTGCAATAGTCTTATTTGGCATAGACCTACATCCTCCCCAGGATCAATCATTCACAGCAATATATTTAGAAATACAGTATTTAAGACACTTCACTGTTATAACTAACAATTATTCTGTAACAAGAGAGCACTACATGTTATCCCAGAGGCTTAAGAGAATATAAATTCCCACATTCGAAGTGAAACAATTAGACTTTTTATTATTGTTTTGTTTTTTTAATGACATAAGAGTCAGCATCAACCAATGCTATAACTGTCTATTCAACTACCACATATATTTAAATTTCTAAATAAATATAAGTTCTACATATTCAATCTCCAGGCACAATATTTTTGAATCAACTATCTGATAGTACATCTATATGGATTAAATGCACTAGCCAGGACATAATTACATGAGCATTACACAGTCCATTTTTTCTAGACATATGAATTACTATAGCCTTTCCATTTCGTGATTAGTAGAATTTCAGTCTTCAGAGTTTTGATTGAACATTTCTGGGAAAACTAAGTTCAGGTCTAATGTTAGTACTCACAGATTTTGAAAAGGCTTGTAGATTAACATAATTCTGGTGCCAACACCTGATTTTAAAGTATGCCTCAAATATGCTTCCAGACATTTTAGAATGAGGTAATATTTTAAAAGTTTAAACTATTAGTTTTTCAATTTCTATTCAGAGGTTAAATATTAAAATGAAAACGTTTTCTAGCCATATCAAAAGTATTTTTAAAATTGCAAGTGGTTAAGTATAAAATAGATTCACTTTTAAGTAATGTTCCATAACATCTTTCAAAATTTCCTTTTGTTGTTAACATCGGTTCGGCCTATCAGTTCATAATATCTTATTACACAATTTTGTTGTTCTTGACCTTTTTTACTTTTAAAAACTTTTGTAAATATGATCTTTCTTCCAAGAAAAAAGGAATCTTTCCTCCAAGAAAAAAGGAATATATATACAATTGGCAGAATTTCTTGGCCTCTGTAAAAGTCAACTCTGGAACCCATACGTTACTTGCAGATTATATGTAGGTCTGCTTAGACATTAACTGAGCTTAAAAGTGAACATGAAGGGCCTCCCTGGTGGCGCAGTGGTTGAGAGTCCGCCTGCCGATGCAGGGGATACGGGTTCGTGCCCCGGTCTGGGAGGATCCCATATGCCGCGGAGCGGCTGGGCCCGTGAGCCATGGCCGCTGGGCCTGTGCGTCCGGAGCCTGTGCTCCGCAACGGGAGGGGCCATGGCAGTGAGAGGCCCGCGTACAGCAAAAAAAAAAAAAAAAAAAAAAAAAAAAAGTGAACATGAAGAATTTACAGGTACATTTTTCTATTTACTTGTTCCCTCCAATTTACATCAAAGAATATTTCCCTCAGATTTTCAAAATGGATCAGTACAAGTAAGCCATACTATATGAAACAGTTCTTCATGTATTTTTAAAATGCAACATCTAAAGAAAGAAACGTCAAACCTCACAATGCTTTTAAAGAGCAATAAAGTGACTGTCAGAATGCACAAAGTATATGGACTTTTCTTTGGCAACTTGTTTTTTTGTTTTTTTTTTTTTTTCAGTACATGGGCCTCTCCTGTTGCGGAGCACAGGCTCCGGACGCGCAGGCTCAGCGGCCATGGCTCACGGGCCCAGCCGCTCCGCGGCATGTGGGATCTTCCCGGACCGGGGCACGAACCCGTGTCCTCTGCATCGGCAGGCGGACTCTCAACCACTGCGCCACCAGGGAAGCCCCTGGACTTTTCAAAATATAAAATGAATTCCTTTCCCTTCCACAGTTCCAAAGAGATAGAACAAACTTATTAATCAAGATCAGAAGGGGCATGCTTATTTGTAACTTCCAGCTAATTTCAAAGCAGGTGTTAAAATGTTTGCTTCTACAAAGCATCTTTATATGAAGATAAAAAACAAAAAAGGCATCACTGATTTCTCTCACACATCAGAACCAGTCCATCAGTCAATCCTAGGTTCTATATCCAGGATCTGGTGATTTCTCACTGCCAATATTGCTACCCCTATGTCCTAAATTTGAGCCATCATCATCTCCCACCTGCTTTATTACAGTAGCTTCACACCTGGTCTCCATTATATTGCGTTCTCCACATTGCAGTCAGAGTGGTCCCTTTAAAACATAAATCACATCAAGTCACTCATCTGCTCTAAACCCTCCAAAGGTTCCCTCCAGTGCTAACTCTGTTCCAGTGACTCTAACCATTTTTCCTTTCCTTAGAAGCACACCAAGCCAGCCTTTGACTCAGGCATTTGCAACTGCTTTTCCCTGTCCATGGAACGCTCCTGCCCTAGGTATCCATATGACTACCTCCATCACTGTCTTCAAATGTCACCACAGATGAGCCACTTTTCCAAACCACCAATATTAAAAAAAAACAAAAAAGAAAGAATAAACCTCTACACCCTCTCTCTGCTTCATTCATCTTCATAGTATTTATTACCACCAGACACACAATATATTCATTTGGTGAATGCTTTCTCCTTCCACTAGATTCTAAGCTGCCTGAGGGCAGGGACCTTGTCTGTATTGTTCACTTATGTATCCTCAGGACCTATACCAATGCATGACACATAGTAGACATTCCATAAATCTGTGTCAAATGAATAAGTGAATACTTGAGTGAAAAGTTAAGCAGATGGCTCAGTACCACCCCCTCCTTGGCATCCATCTCCCCCTCTAAAGGCTCAAAAGGCACCTCTTTGGAAATTTAGGGATTCTTGGAACACACTTGTAAACCATGAATCTAGTTCTAGAAACATTTTTTTTTAAACAAATATACAAGCAGAAGCTCCTAAAAAGAGTGGGCAAAGTATAATTACAGTGTAATGGAAAGAGTTTTAGGCTTGAAGCCTGAGTTAGGTTGAGCTCTATTCCCACTACCAGGCATTTCCCTTGACAGGGCCCTGTAAAATATCCTCAACATTCTATTCCTTTCAGTGTGCCAGTGCTTGCAAATAAGCTCTATATTTATTCATAACCTGTAAAAACGTGACTGAGAAAGGGAGGATAAAAAGAATGATTAAAGGTGTGAGTTGAAAATATTTACCTTTTCACCATCTCCTTCATATCTCTATAACTACCCCTTTCATCCAAAACCATTATTTATAAAGGTTATTTAAGCCAATATAAAATTAAAGATTTATATTGGGGCTTCCCTGGTGGTGCAGTGGTTGAGAATCTGCCTGCCAATGCAGGGGACACGCGTTCGAGCCCTGGTCTGGGAAGATCCCACATGCCGCGGAGCAACTGGGCCCATGAGCCACAACTACTGAGCCTGCGCGTCTGCAGCCTGTGCTCCGCAACAAGAGAGGCCGCAATAGTGAGAGGCCTGCGCACCGCTTTGAAGAGTGGCCCCACTCGCCACAACTAGAGAAAGCCCTCACAAAGAAACGAAGACCCAACACAGCCAAGAATAAAATTAATTAATTAATTAATTATTTTAAAAAAGAATAAATAGTCGTGGCTATAAAAAAAAGATTTATATTGGATGGAAATCATCATATAGGTCACAAAATCCTCCTGCATTTTAATAAATTACTTTGTCCTTCAGTATAGGTATCTCTAGATTAAAACATGTCTGCTTCAGAATCAGTGTGCTAGGGCTGCACCTTCCACAAAACAGATATCAACACCTTCTATCAAATGAATGAAAATATCTAGCAGATGTTAATTTCAAGTCACATAATCAACTGTGGAATAGATGTAATTTTTACCTTTCTACAACTTAATTTTTTTCTTAAGCCCAAATTCTACCATATGGAGAACACTAAAATCTCAGCCAACTGAAGCCAATTTAAGTCTATCTAGGGGCTCTCCAACCTATTCCCAAAGTTACAAAAAACTTTCACATGGTGTTGGCAAGAGATGACACCTGATCGTCATTCCTCATCAGCCCACACTGGCCTCCCAGAGACACACATCCATCTGGGCTCCAGTAGTCTGGTCTGGTAGACTGCTCCTGCCAATCCTGTCCCAAACTCAAGGCCTTGTGGGTATACTGGGCTCTGTGAAGTTTACACCACTCTTAGATAACAAAAGAAAACTTTGTTGTTTTCATGACACTTTTTATACCCCATTTCCAATGCCTAGATACTCCACACAGCGATCTCAACCCTGCTGCAAGACTTCCAGCTTCCCTAGATTCCATCCCAAAGTATTTTTATTCTCAGAACAAAGCACGAGAGCATGAGGCTCTTTCCCAGAATCATACTGGTATTTATAATCTTGCCTTCCACGAGTAAACTCCTTTTCTTCACACTGTAAACAAGGAGCACCTATTCTGAGTGTGAGAAATGAGTATGGAGGAGCTGGCTCTGTATAATCTTAACTTTTTCTATTATATGTAAAGTAGAATTTGTGCTCTAATGCTCCAAGGTCTCCCTTTTTATATACTTAACTCAAGCTAAAAGAAAAGAAAGCAACAAACACTTTTTTTGGTCAAACCCAATAACTCTGCTAAATTTTCAAAAAAAAACTCGCAGGAGTAGCAGGGTACTGAGTGTAAAGAGCTGTAGTTGCCTATGTCAAGGAGAGCCCACGTGGTCCAAAGAAGTAAATGCATGTATGGAGGGGTTGGGAGCATTACTTCAAAAGGCCCTGCATGAGAAACAGCTGGCAAATACCAAGGAAGGAAGGAAGGAGGAAGGGAGAAAGGGAGGGAAGGAAAAACCTGTGAACTCAAGAAAATGAAGAACTATATTTGTAAACTCAACTCATCCCTTAGTTTTCATAACTTACATAGAGTAAAATAAATATTACAGATTTAAACACAAGTGTTACTTTAATGATATATTTGATTTTTCCCTAAAATCTGTGGAAAAATGAAAAGGTGGAGCTCAGGCTCAGTTAACAATGAAGAGAGGGCTCATAAGTTATTTACGACATGATAGAATTTCAGGAGGACAGTTAAACCAATGGAGTATAACTTGCCTTCACGCTTACGGGTTCTCTCAAAGTGTGCTAATTTTCAACATGAGCAAAACACGAGTAAGCGAAAAAAGAGGAACACATATCACTGTTATAGGCGGAGGGCCAGGGTATTAAGAGTATTCTAAATCCCTGTTTTTGTGTTTAGAGCTGGGTCTTTAAAAGACTTGAGGAATTAAAGCAAGAAAATTGTTACAATTTTTTTGGTGTGTTTGTTTCAAGAATAAGACGCCGCAAAAGAAAAACAAAGTATGTCAGAAAAGAAGATTGAGCAAATCCTTCCGAATCTCCCCATCCAGTAAGCTTTACATAGAAAATAAAATGTTGTTTCCCTCTGTGAGAAAAAAACTTTAAAGCCTAGAGCAGAAGGGCAAAAAGACACATTATGAAATGATACAAAAAGTTGACTGAAAACCATATTAAAATTACTTGACTCATTTTTGAGGAAAAATGGAAACCATGGTCTGAAATTTCCTAAACATACAGGAGGATTTTTCCCTGAAAGGAGATTCCGACACAGGGAATGGGTGACGGCAACACACACACACACACACACACACACGTTTGGGGGACCACAACGGGTTGGTTGGCCTGGGCAGCCCATCCACCGCAGAGGCAACTGACTGGGCCACACGGGACTCTGAGGAGCCTGGACAACTAAGAGAAATAGCAAGCCGCCGAAGAAAAACAAATGGATTCAATGAATTTTTCATCTCTTCTTTATATAATTATACTATATGTTCATATTAGATGTGCTAATTTTGCATATACGTTTTTTCACAGAGTAACAGAGAGAAGTAGCAGTTTCAAAGTCAGACTCTGGGGTTCTGAAGATGGGATTTGACTCCTGGATGTATCACGAGTTGCACTGCTTTGGGCGAAGTTACTCCATGTCTCCAAGCATCAGACTTTTCACAGCAAGGGGGGCCTCAGAAGAGTCTCTATAACCTCGGCTTAAGTGAGGAGACACACGGAAATGGCCTGGCACAGTCAAGGGCTCATCCTTACGTGTTCAACAACTATTAGCCATTATCAGAAACTTGCACTCCTTTCTCTTTTGGGTGAAGAAAGTAAGAAAGAATAACAACCGCTTACCTCACGTAAAAAGTTCATGAGGCACTGCGGCTCAGACGGCAACACAGATCCTGAACTCGGCTCCTCCCGCAGACAAACTGAGTCGACAGCTACACAGGGAACGATTTTCTCTGAGAAAAAAAACCCCAAACTCGTGGAGCCGCTCCTGCACGTCGGGCGAGCAGACAGAGGGAAACCACATCAACGCTGGTAGAAGGCTGAGACACAGTCTTTCCACGGTGACCCCCAATCTGAGCGAGCTCAGAACCTGCAGCTCCTCCCCGAGGAGCGAAGAGATCCTCCTCCACGGCGGGTACGCTAACTTCTAAGACCTGCACCTGAGAGACAAGCCCTTAAAAGGCCTCGCTTGGAAAAATCTCGCGAGAGCTCATGCCCATGAGCACGAGAGACTCACGGGCTGCGGCCATGAAAGAACGCCTCTTAAAGGGTCCGCACACAGACTCATCTGCCACAGTGCCCAGCACAGAAGCAGCCCTTTGAAAAGTGCCATACTTTGCGTGAAAGAAGTTTATTTGCGAATTTTAAAGCAGGCGGACTGAGGGGCAGGGGCTTGCTGGGATCCCCTCTGGCAATGGAGGCTGGTGGGCACCATCTTCACTAAAGCAGGCAGGAGCCATTTTTTTTTCTTGTTAAAATCAAACCCAAATGGAGACCAGGCTTGAAAATTCCCTGAGCAGGCAAAACCACTTAAGTAATCCAAACAAACCTTAATTTAGCTTATTTTGCAACACTAACTTGACCTGAGTCATTTCATGCTTATGGCTCTGGAAATCATAGGCAAAACTTAAACCGTTTCCCAAAATTGATATGAGGTAACCACTAACGAATGCCCTATCATTGAAGAGAATTCAAATATTATAACCAGTCACTGTGAAGAATAACCAGTCACTGCCTTCTCACTACATAAGCTGCTTTATAACAATGTACTCCTGAGCCTCATTCCATGTTCTGGTTTGAGTGCTGCCTGTTTGCAAACTGCCCTTTTGGTGTGTGCACAATAAACTTTTATTAATTACTACTTTAGGGATTTATTGGTCTTACTTCTGTTATTTCTGAACATTTACCAGTTCATAGCATTAAGAGTGGGATCCGAAGAAGACCCCGTATGACTCTGAGGCTAGTGAGCAAACTCATGCGGGTACCTACAGAGTCCACTGAGTTCACTGCTTTCTTGTCAACCCTGGAATTTGAGGGTAATTCTCTCTTGGGCCCAGGCTCTGCTGCCTTTGCATTTTGAGCTGTCCCACTTTATTGTGCATACCTCTATTTTGTTTGTTAAAGCTTCTTGTTAAAGTCACCCCATTCTGTTCAAAAGTGAGGAAAACTTGAGTCCCGGTGTTTTGGAACAGCTGTTAAGAAACAGGTCCCCTTGTAGTTATGAACCCTCAGGGAATCTAAATGCAAAGATGGGTTCCACCTGGTCTAAAACTTGTTCTCCATCTCGCTCAGAAAACTCCTGCTTTCTATATGTATACCCTCTATGGATCAGAATCTTGTGCCTTTTTGGAAAATGGGTGAACTTTTGGATAATTTGGAATTGTAGTGGCACTTGGAAACTTTAATTTGAATAAGTCTACCTTGAGGCACATTCTTGGCAAGAGAGAATCTCAAACCTCCCAGAGACAATGGAATTCAGTCTTTGATCATACAGAGCAGCTTCTAAAAGACAAGATGACTCCAAAAATAGCTCTAAAACCATACAAATAAAAACTCTTTAGGAAAAAACTTCAATAAATAGTGTTGGGAAAACTGGACAGCACATGTAAAAGAATAAAAACCAGACTACTACCTTACACTCTACACAATTAATTTCTTATTTGCCTTCTACCAAAAACTTTTATAAAATGCAGAAAAGAAATTAATTGTAATAATAAAACTGGATTTCAGAAAATTGGCAAAGTGAATTTTGGCAGTAACAGAAACAATGGTAGATATATATGTATATTACATATACATACATATATATTTAATACTTATTTGACAACAGAGGCTCTCTAACAACTTTCTGGCATTATTTCTTTAAATAGTCACTCTCTCAATGGCCAAATTTACTCATGTGTTTGGGTCAAGGAATTTGAGTATCAGAAATCAGTAATTCCAGTTGTCTGTTGAGGCGCCTTACACAGAATTAGGAATTAGAAATCCAGCAACTGTCAGGTGAGGTTGATGTGAACAGAGCTTTGGCTGTATGTCTAATTTTGGGAGAATGTACACTTGGCACCTCCAACCATAACGGCCACTACAGCCAGTGAAAGGAAGTCTCTGTATCCATCGCCTTTAGGGCCTTTACAGTTATCCTGCAATCCAGCAGTAATAAAGGGCATAATCCTCTAAATGCAGAATTATAAATATTAAACTGCTTTCCATCAAACTTGGCCAGCTACTTGGCACAAGTACTCTCCTAATTTTAGGTGATTTCTCTAGACTTTGTTCACACAAACATATTGAAACTAAAACTCTCATGGGATTTCTGTTCTTTGCCATCCTAGTAAAAATAAAAGTAACTGTAAATTTGTTACTTAAAAGTATTTCTGATAGTACTGGATATAAAAAGCAATGATACACCACAATTTTAAATTGAGAAGGACTGTTTTCCTTATGCTCCCAAGCCCTGAAATCATTCTCTGATATGCATGGGACTCCTGAGAAAAGCTGACCTAGCAATCAGGTTTTCAGGATTCAGTTCTGACTGTTAAGGTCCTCAATTTTTGTCACCTACAAACTAGGTAAATAGTAATATTTTAATGCAAATTAATGTGTTTAAATTTTTAATTTTTGATCTACTGATTTTCATTTTATTTGAATAAAAATATAAAGATAAAAATAAATATAAAATAGATAAAAAGACTGATAATTGAATAAATATCAATAAACGTCTGAAACTAGTACATCAACCAAGTCTTTCCAAAGTTAATAAACACAGCCATTTGAATTTGCTTCAGGCTAAAACTTGTCATTCAGAGTTGATGGTGGAGATGCAAATTGTTTTTCCGAAGAGCTGTTTATATTGGTTAAGCTGCTTCTTACGTGTAAAGCAGTGGGGAAAAGGGAAAAGACAAACACCTTCTCAGGCTTCTCATGATTTTTTTAATCTATCTGTGCAAAAATATGGCTTACAGTTTATTGCTGAAATGTAGGAACCTGAAGATTCCTGTCCACAGTTTTAAATTTAACAAGTATTTCAATTATTCCAGAATAATCACTTCCAGAACTTTAGTACTATACTATTAATAGTTATGCCCCTTCTACTCATGCAGAGAAATTCTCACAGGAGTCATGGACCCCAAAATGCCCAACTGAAACCATACCATGACAATTCATTGTTTTTATCATAAATAGATAAACCAGTAACTTGTATCATTTTTCTTCCATGAGGCGAGAAGCTGCAATAATCATTTCTTTATAATAATTTCAATTTTACTAAAATGTTTCTGAAAATAACAATAAATGATGACACACCCATGTTTGCATCAGATGCTATCTATTTCCATCTTGACTTTTTTTCTATATCTTAGCAAAGGTGCAAAATAATATTTAAGACTCTAGAAAAAGCAATTTCCTTAGGGCAGCTTTAAGTTTATTTTTTCCAAATAACAAATGATTTTCTAGCATAACTAAAACTTAACTAACCAGTCTGTTGAAGCAACAAGTTGGCCTAGTAAAGTTTTTAATGTGAACCTTTGAATTTTCTTACTCATCATCTTTCTTCATCCTCTTCCTTGTCTAAAACAGAAGTATATTAGATACAATCTTTTGAATCAAAGTTCTATATCATCATGACTTTTCTATATCACAGATGGAGGCGCTGATGATATTGGAGTTAGGGATATGTGAGTACAGGCCCAGAAAAAGTCTTAAAAGTTTAAATTTTTAAAAATTGAAATCTTCATTAGGGATTTGCTAATTTTCTCCTTTTTTCTTTTAAAGAAAAACTACAGAAAAATAATTCAATGCATTGTTAGTTAGCTGCATTCTATATGTTTATAAAAATGTAAAAGCAATATTTCATGAGGACTTTGGAGTAGGGCAGATGGGTGAAGACTGAAGCATTTTTTTTTTTTTCTGAAACATATTTTCATCTTATCTTGAATGCTGGATTACTGGACAGATTACACCACATAATGAAAGTCACGGGCCACTAATCAAATGATCCAAAAAAAAAAAAAAAAGATTTTTGCCTTCTTACTTATCCTCCTTTTTGTTAAGAGAGAACTGACTCCTAAGTGATCACTTTGATAAATAAACCCCAGAATAACAAGGTTTAATCTGTGGAAAATATGTTCTGCAGCTGGGACTCAGGAAGCCCTTCCTGCCAATTGTGCCAGAGAAGTCTTTTCTAACATCAGCTTCTAAATTCCACAGCAAATTAATTAATACATTGATATAAATGGTTGTCTAGCTATGTTGGAGGATTTTGAGAGATGGACACTTAACAGAATGATGTGTCTTTAATTGGCAATTGAAGGCTCTCTTCAGTCAAATCAGTCATTGAGTTCTCAAGTTAGAACTCTGTGGTATTGGGTTCCCTGTAGAACTTCTATTATTTTCTGTATGAAAACATACTTACCCCTATGCAGCATGAAGGGAAAATGAGAATGGGTGAATGTTCTTAATTTGGCCTCTTTGGTTAACCTTTGAGACTTTTCATATCCCAATCCCCAATTTGTGACCTTAAGTATGGGTTATTACTTTACATATTTCTTCTTCTGTTTATTTTGCTGGGATTGTGTATGGTAATTAGTTTTAAAAAGTAAAGCTTAATGCCCCAAAATAATGCTATATAGATAAATTGATCCCTTTTGCTATATGTAAATTGAGCATAGAAGCCCTCCACTGCTATTGTAATTTTCTCAGTTGAGTCAATACAGTAGAATCAGGGAAAGTCAGCCACAATCTTCAGACATCTTGGCTTTCTTTTAAGGAAAAAAAAAATTATCTTCTCAATATCCTGCTAAATAAAGACGCTGTACAGGAAAACAACAACAACAACTAGCTATCATTAATTTAGGAGACCTCAATCATCTCCTTATGTTCACTGATTTTTGGTATTCTTGGACAACTAGCATGACAGCAAACCAAAAATGTATGTAATACTGAATGCCACAACTGTTTCCCAGTTTTGAGACTTAAACTCCTAAGTTGTTTTGACTGGGCAACTAATAACAATTTAGATAGTTCTGTACAAATTTAGAGACATGAGATGCAAAACCATGACTGTATTCCAACACATTCTTCTTGTCAGAACCATTTAAATCACCATCTTACACAAGTACATATTGAAACTCAAATTTAAGCATTTTATTTTTATGTACATTTCATTTGTCCAGAAATAAAATATCTAAATACAGACAGACTGTAATGTTGTATATGTATAGCTTTCAACAATACTTGAGCTGAATAAATGCTTTGTACATTAAGTTTGTCTTTTTAATGGGGTTCACAGCTACATTGATAGAATGGATTCCTCATATCCTTTTTTTTTCTTTTTTAACCAATAACAAGCAGAGAGACAAGTACATAGTTAATATTAATAAGCAGCTCAAATAACACTTGGTTAAACTATGTACAATACAAACCATTCATACAAATGAAGACTAGGATATTGAATTTGTTACAATATGTGTAGTAAAGATAAGACAGACACATAACTTACATGGTGTCTGTCAGGCATTTCCCTTCTTATATGATGATCAGAACTTATTTTAAGCAACCTTAGCTGGTCTCAACTTTGCAAAAGTCCAATGATTGGTGATGAAAGCTGTAATCCAGTGTCTGCCCACATGTAAATTCCAAATGTTTGCTCATCTTTACTGAGAACAGGCTCCCTCCATAGAAAAAAGAGCCATCTTGTATCACCTTGAATGTGCCTACTGAATGCTGGAAAAAGTTACTACACTTGTTGTGTTCATAAAATAAAGAATACTGAGCTCTAAAGACACATTTTTTTTTCCATTTTAACAAGCATATACTCCTACAGTAGTATTTACCAGTACAGCTACTCCAAGCAGTAGAAATGCATGAGTGGGGATTATTGATTAGCATGTACTCAAGACTTTAAAGGAGATTTCCATAACAGCAAGTGCTAAAAACCATTCACTGTCTAGTTAATCCTTTTGCTTGACGATCATTTATCCTGAACCATTATGAGTCAGACAACGAAAGCCCTCTTGACAGGAATAATGACGGGTGCCAGCTGAAATGTACATGAGAGTGTGTCTGTGTACATCTATGTGTGAGAGCATGTCTTCAAGTGTGGCTTTAGAATCTGTGGTGATTTACAAATATACTGAGAGATGAAGCTGACTGGGCAGAAATTACATCAGATTGTTTTCCACGAGCGTATTTGCAGCCAGTTGACGAGAGCAGCAGTGTAGACACATTCCAGGCAACAGATGGGAACTTCTTCTTGAGGTAACAGCCCTGTCATGTGACCTTGAATTCCTCAGGCTTCAGTCTCACCCCTACATTCATCCTCATCCAGAGGGGAAGTAAGGTGTGTCGCTGTGGTAGTTGTAGTCGGGGCACACTTTCTGTACGAGTTTATAATCTGTACTATAAAAGGAAATGTAAATACAGATCACCTTAAAGGGCTTGGAGCAGAGCCAGGACACATGACTTTGGGTCTGCTCCTGGTAACAGGTTTTTGAAGGGTCATAGTTGCAGAGTGTGTTCTTGGTAGCCTTGTCAACCTTTTCATATTCAATGCGACAATTAAAGGACTTGGAATCTTTGGCATCAATCACGGTTTGCTGTGCCAAGTCGAATTCCACTATTTTCGTAGGGGGCACCAAGCTGACAGATACATTCCCTTGACCAGTGGAATTATGCCTGAAATAAACACTAAATGTCCCATTGCCATGATCTACAATTTTCCCAGTTATCAATAGGTTTAGCTTCACTGTTTTGATGTTGGAATGAAAATCACCCCATCCAAACATTTTCTTAAACTTGCCCGTCTTAACAATGGGCCTTCGCTTGGCCCTGGGCCGAGGCTCTTGAAGGTCTGTGGAGTTCCTCAGCCAGTCCCAGAGGTCTTGCTCAGAATAAGGTTCTGGGGTGTCATATCGCAGGTCTAAATCTGTATCATTTTCTTTGCCACGAAAAGTCTGTGACAGGAGTCGGCTGATAGACAAGTCTTTGCTGCTTTCTGTCCATATATGCTTTAGTGTGGATTTGCTGCTTCCTGATTTTAGAAGTTCTGACTTTCCACCGTTTGTTAAATTGGCACATGTGACCTGCAAATGGAACAGAAAAATGGCGTTTACATCTCTGTATCTGAGAACACCCAACACAAAGATCCAAGCCCTTTCTCAGAGGCTGGGAATTAAAGTACCTTCAGCACCTAGCCAATATTTATTAGGCTGTGATAAAGTACCACTTCTGTTTCATACAATGATGGGAGAGAGGGGGTGTAGGTGGATAAAAGCCACTAAACATGACAGAAAGATTATATAAAAACATTTGATGAGAAAAAGGCCACCTAACATGAATAAAGCAAATTAAATTCAAACATAAATCACACTAAAGTAATTACTTCTCAGCACCAAAATCCAGACACTCTTAAAATAAAATTTTACAAATGATTATGTTACTTTTTTACTTCAAGATCACCATAAGCTTTATAATAGTATGATTCTCAGAAATATGTCGACTGACGTACTATAGGCTTTTGGGAGTCCATGCCACAGTCACATAAGGAAAGTTAGTTTGGCAAGGAGGCTGTAGTATATTTAATCTGGTCAAAACAAAATAACATGTTTATGATCACCCATTATTAGCAAGAAACATACTGTATAAGACAATTTTTTCCATTAAGGGATTTAAAATGCGATCTAGGAAGACAAACATTAACTGATAAGAGTAGTGCAGATCTTTTGATTTTAGAGTTTATTTTTGTCTTTGTTTGTTTTGTTTCAATGTAATTTAATCAATTGGTCAAACATCCAAATCTGTACTTGCCTAATTCTATAGGCATTGTTCTTATTGCAGCCTCTATATTTATCTTTAGTATAAAAGAAATGAACACATATCCTAGTCTCTAGAATTACATAGATAGTTTCCCATTCTTCAGGTGGCAAAAAGAATAAATAGAAGCATGCATTTGGTAATGGCTTGGTACTTGTTTCTCATCATCAACACAGTTGATCAAGGAGAGGGGCTGTAATGAGATGCATCATGGTGCACTGGCTCATGAAGCAGTAATGAAATTGTCCCAAAGAAGAAGTGAAAAGGGATTTAGAGTGCATTTACCAGCAGCATATAGGGAGTAAAAAAAAAGGGAAGTGTCAGATTTCAAGGAGAAAGAACCAACCTATTGAAGAGGATGCCAAGATTCTGATAGCAGAACAACCTCTGATTTTCAGGTAGAATAGAAATTTACTTCTAAATTATACTCTCCACAGCTATAGTGATTATGACTCTGGAGTCTGACACCCTGAATTCCAATCCAGGCTGTGATCCTTCAGAGCTGTATAGTGTGGGCAAGTTGCTTAACTTGTTTACACTTATGTTTTTCTCTTCTACAGAGTAGGAGAATGATGCCACTTTCCCTCACATGGCTGTTTTGAGAATTAAATAGGACACTCCATTTAAAGCACTAATGGACAGTCACCTGGACATGATGAGTGTTCAACATTAGTATTTCTAACTATTATCATCCTCAAACATTTTATCTCTGAATTCCACTGGGTTATATTTTATGTTTTTTTTTTTTTTTATGCGGGCCTCTCACTGTTGTGGCCTCTCCCGTTGCGGAGCACAGGCTCCGGACACGCAGGCTCAGCAGCCATGGCTCACGGGCCCAGCCGCTCCGTGGCATGTGGGATCTTCCCAGACCGGGGCACGAACCCGTGTCCCCTGCATCAGCAGGCGGACTCTCAACCACTGCACCACCAGGGAAGCCCCAAGGGTTATATTTTATGTAAATGAATAACTTACAGTAGAATTTGAGAGCAAAGGGTATCTTTATAAGAAAATCTCCCTTTTATATAACCAAAAACCTAAAGCAAACAATTAAAAAATATACTTTTGAAAGTGCTTCTGTGACAATCTAAAAACATAACAAGTTGAGTAGATAGTAAAACTCAGGTTAATAAGACATGAGCATAAGTTCATCTACTAAACTGTTCAACTATCAAATGCAATGAATTTATTAGCCTTCAATGGTGTGATGTGAACAGCTTCCAGTGGTGCAGACAGTCAAGAAACCTCTCTGGAATATCTCAGTTTGGGTACAGAATCAAAGCAGGTTGTAGTCATCAACACTGCCTTGAATATTCTTATTCTCTCTTCCCTTCCCTTTCAGGGCAATGTCTAAAAGAGAATATCAGTCATGAAAAATCAGGGAGGGTCCTTAGGAAAGTCCCCAGATCTGTTCAGTATACACAACACTGATTCATTTTGTCTTATTAATTCAATAACTATATAGTAAGATCCTGCTAATATTCAGTAAAATAATAGTAATACAAAGGTAAATGAGACATGGTTCTTGCCCTCAAGATGTTCAAAATCTAATAGTGAAATCAGTTAAGCAAATAGCAGTGTGATGTAACCAACACTATGTACAATATTCTTGGAGTCACAGTCAAAGTTAAAAGGTAGAGAAGATGTAACAGAGGAGATGATACTCAGATCTGGGAGATAAAAAAGAGGTCTAGAACTTCAACAGATAGTGAATAGGCCAGAGAAGTTCTCCTAAGTATAAGGAAAATACTATGTAAAAGTAAAAAGTTGAGAAGGAACATGTCAAACGTAAGAATGGAAAATTGTTCCCTACCTCTGAACATTAGGGAGAATTGACTGGGAGAATAAAGAGAAGAGGTTGCAAGAAGTCAGTAGAACCTGAAGAAGGTAGGCTAGAGTCAAATTGTGAAGGTTCTAGGGTCAATTTGTGAAGGCATTTAAAATTATTATTATATATAATGGGGAATCCCTAAATTTCGGCATGTTTTGCTTTTAAGTAGGTCATCCTGGCTGTAGAAGAATCACCGCTTGGACATTGAAAGGTGGATTGGTAGGGAGAGAACTTGAGGGAATAATTAGTTAAACAACAAATTGCAGTACTTCATTTGAGAAAGTAAATGAGCTTGAACCAAGGCAGTGGCAGAGAAAAAGAGAAAGAAAAATGGATATAAAAGATATTTTAGAGGTAGGATTAACTCAACTTGATGATTCACTGGCCAAGCAGGAGCATGAAAAAGTTGCGAATTAATGAGTTTGTTCGCATCTGTAAGGAATACAAAAGTAACAAGTTAAAAAAAAAAGTATAAACACTTGAAAAGAAGCCTCCTGATTTTTGAATTCACTACTAAGGACCTTCTTGAAGCAAGTTTCCATAGTGGTAAAGAGATGATGTAAGATGAGAAAGAACAGCAGCAAGCTTAATGCATCTACTCCCAGATGCAATCAGGAATCCTTGGCTTTCTCACTCTATTATATTGCTTACATCTTAAGAATTTTCATTTTTGCAACACATAAATGTACACATAAAATTGAAATAGATTTTGAGCCTTACTGAATAAACAACACCATTTAAAAAAAAAAAACCTTATACTGAGAACACCCTGTACCATTGATTTTACAAACATAATAAGAGTTTCTTTTTAAAAGTCACCTAAAGATCCTTTCACATCAGTATATCAAATGATAACAGAGGTGGCAAAGACTAATACATAAAATGAGACCAAAAGAAAAATCTGACAATTGCTAATTAACTAAATTCCAAAAAGGCAAAGCATCGTGAACCTTCTTTTCTACAAAGAGTAATTTTTCCTATAACAGTGAAAACACCAAAAATACTTCCTAACTGAATATAATTTTCCAAGGCAAAAGTGGTCAATGCCCGCCCACTCCAAAGGAGTTGACCCACTAGTCCAGTGATACCATTTCCACAAATTATGATTTGCCTAACTGTTTTAGAAACAATGAGAATCATAAAGACTCAACATGATTAAGCATATGCATTTTAAAGCATATATTTCTTTTGAGAACATTCAAATACAGGTGCAAAGAGAAGGGTCATTTTCTTCAACTGTAAACAAAGACAGAGCTAGGATCTAACATGAAGGGAGCATGTCTGGGGCAGGACCTGTGTGTGGAGCTGGGGAGAAAAGACTACTATTGACAGGTGGGAGTGTAAGCATATAAGAAGTTGCAATGCCTTGATCTAGCTCCTCCTTTATATACTTCAGGGCCATGCTTTCTCATTGCTTTCTCTAACATCCTTTCATTGCAGGCTTACAATCATAATGTCAATATATTATCTTTTAAAATATTGTTGAAAGGCATCACTTTGGAAAAATAAACTTCACTGCCACCTCAACTATGCTCCTGGCCTTATGAGATTTTATACAAACATTTCACTCTTTTACATGTACATCTCCAACTAGAGGTGCCTCCAGATGTTTGTGTCTCTTTTTACAAAAGAGCAATAAGATGACTTTTGATTTCTACCAAACCACACATTTACTGTTGATCTATTACTGTTCAATATAAATTATCTCAAGATTACTTTGAAAATCATGTATTTATTTCATCAACTGTATGAGTATTTAAGCCAAACAAAAATTTTAGATAACCTGATGCTTAAGCAATATCTCTCATCAGTGAATAACTAATCAACAAAATGGCCTTGCTCTGTGATTACAACTTCATTTTGGCAGTTTTATGATTTCCTAGGTTGACTATATGTTGCTACTATTAACTGCTATTGGTTAAGGGCATACTATATTCCAGACATTGTAATTAGCATTTTACATATGGCATTGCATTTCATTTAAACCACACACACACACTCACTCATTCACTCACTCACACAGACTTTAAGATCAATATTGTTATTTTCAGCTTACAGGCAGAGATATGGAAGCTCAAAAAAGACTTGTCCAAGATCACTGCTGGTAAATGAAAGAGGTACTGCTTAGCTACTCCACAGGGTATTTCCTTTATTTTTAAAATCATTTTAATCATGCAATTGTACATTAATATATGTTTATCAAAACATTTAAACATTATAGGATTTATGAAATTAAATTAAAAATTAAAAGCCTATCTTCATCATCAACCCCTGTTCCCTTACAATCCCACCTCTCTCTCCAAAGGTAAAACCTCAAATTTTTGATGTATATTGTTTTAAAATATTTTCACTATTTTTTCATGTATAAATATTTTACATAAATAGTGTCATATTTTATGATTTGCATTTTGTATTTTTCCAGTCAACAAAATATCTTGGAGATGCATACCTCTTAGTACATCCAGGTATATCATCTTTATTAAATGGGAAATAGAATTTTAGAATATGAATGTATCATACCTCTATTTTGGGGATACCTTTTGTGATAGATCCTTAATTATTACATTGTTTCACAGCCAGGTTACCTAGACTTATTTTTTTAGTCTTGATTCCATTGGTTTTTCTGTTCACTGTTGCTTCAGATAACTTACTCCCTGCTCTCTTGAGCTGGATTTTCGTTTCTATGGTTGTATAGATTTGTGTGATTCTTTTAAAAAGAGTTCAAAAGAGATAAACTATCTGAGTTGTCCTATGCTTTAAAATGTCTTTACTGGCCATAGGCTTACACTGGGCAGAATAGTCATTCATCTCTTAACTCACTTTGTTGTGTTTTATTTTTTTCTCTCTCCAAAAAATGTAGGATTTTTTTCTATTTCAGGTATTGTGAAATCCCGCAAGGTGGGCTACATGTGCTCATGCTTTCTCCAGACCCTTTCTTAACTAGTTTAAGGGAAAGCATACAGATATTTACAGACACGTTAGACTCTTTTTCATAGAGTTCCACCAAGAGGACTATAACCTCTTTGAGGGATGTTCTTTCTGTATTATGCCATTTTGTAACTTGGGGGAGAGAGTACCTCGCATAGAGTAAGTACTCAATAAATTACATATATGGTTTATATTCTTATTTACATCTATTTCAATAGTGAAGTTTCATTGATTCTTTAGCCACAACCAAGATTTTGGTGGGACATGTGGCCCATAGAGGTTTCTCTCCTACAAGTTTAGAGCATACACTTCATTGACAATACTTGGAGTTCCTGTATTATATGTGATAAGCCAGAGGAAATGGGTTAGTATTTTAATACATCAAAAATACATCATTTCCTTCTGCTACAAAGCAGTGCTCCAGGAGTAGCAGTGCTGCCTTAACAATAGAAAAGCAGAAAAGGAACTCATGCCTCTCCCTTAACCTAGTAGTTGCTGGAGGCTGTATTGCATAGAAACTAAGAAAATGGGGTTTGCAGTCAGAGATCACAGGGCTAAATCCAAAATCTGCTACTTTATCACCAGTGACCCCTTAGAGCCATATTGTTTTCCAACTAGAAAATAGAGATGACACCTTACTCACTGTGTTTTTGTGAAGATAAAATAAAAGCTTTTATATGTGGCACAAATAAAAGTATGGAAAGTAGTATGAGTTCAACACCTGAGAGCTATCATGCTTAGCTAGGTTATGAAGCCCCGAAGAAAAGGAAAACAAGGTTTTCAGAAGGCACACTGCTATTCTATCCCCATCTTCTGACTGGAGACATTACAACTGCTCAAACGGTCCAAACAAACTGAGATGGAAATTAGCATAATTGTAACAACTCTGTGGTCATCTTTAGTAGTAGGTGGTGGTAGGAGACCACCCTGATTATGTACATTACAATTTAGTATTGGCAAATATTGGCAATAATTTATCTCTAACATAACAACTTTAAAAGAAGACATTCTGATCAGCCTGCACATTCCATGCCATCCTTAAAAACTAGAAACATGGTATGTTTCCATCACTTGAAGAAATGGCTAAGAATTTTAGTATGTTACTCCATGAGTTCTCATGATCCCATGCAGGATGGCTCACTTCCAACATAGGGCACCAACTATTCCCTACATTATTGTATTGGAGGTTGGTTCTGAGTCATAGGTAATTGAGCACCTCACAAGTTTGTATAACTATACAGTTAGTTTTCCCTTTGATTCTTCCTCCTGTAGGTCCTCTCATGAAAATTATCTTGAAAATGTTTTTGGTTCTTTAACTGCAGGAGAAAAAGCATGCCTTGTGAAGAGCCATGAACTACTGTTTCTGCTACTGAGAAACAGAATTTTTCATCTTACAAAAATATTGTCCCTTCCCTCATGCTCACTTTATAAACATATAGATATACATATAAGTTTTGATATATAGACACATTAACATTGGTGAGAAATTAAAAATTATATTCTACATAGTCCCACTTAACCCATTCTCTCAAAACACAATTACAGATTACCTTACCCAGATTTGCATTGCAAAAGTTGCCTCTTTTTTTAGTATTTTACATTACTTCCATTTAAAATGTATAAGGAATATCTCATGTGAGGACTCCTGGGTACTTGGTTATAATAATGAACAAAACACTTAAAATAACATGTTGAAAAACTATTTCTTGGCTGAAACAAAGCCACTTCAGCATTATTTTTTCATTATGCATAAAGAGATTTTAATTTGTCAGTAAATCTAGCTGTCTTTAAGGAAAAGACAAATATTGCCTATGTAGGAATAGCTGGGTTAGATCCAGGGTCTTTCTATCTGAACTGGAGGCCAATATGAGTGATTGTCCATAATAAGGCATGTACATGAAGGCTTTTGAAAGTTTATAACTTCTTAAAGTCCAACAAAGTACACACTTACCTAGAATGGACCAAATGAGGAAGGACTGACTCACTTTCCAATCCTATTTCCAGCAACCTATACATACATATGTTCTCATATACAGCGATGGTATAACAGAACATACTGAGTTCACTTTATCCAATAGAACTCAAATTCCTCAGGAGATAATAACTTTGATATTTTTGAGACAATATGCCTACTTAACACCCTTTGATTTTCCAGAGGTTGATCTGAAAACCTTCCAAAAGACAGAGGAAGAAGTCATTATATAAAGAAAGTGATAGAGACTAGTTGCAGTGGAATATCATCCCTGTACCATTTAGATACTGGATTCATTCAAAAATTCTTCTAGGACTCCTTTCTTATCAGGCTAGAAGGCGTGGACACTGATCAGAGCTTCACAGGTACAGAGCGGACAACAAGGCAGACGATCAACCCAGAAATACAAAAGGGTATGCAGATTCTGGAAATACGGTCCCTCCACACTCCCGTAAAAGTACTGTAAACTGGGAATCTCCAGCTTCCTGAAGTGGAACAAATCCAATGTCCTGTGAGCAGACAAAACCAACAAAGAGAATCGACCCCTCACCCTTTTATCAAAGGATGGTGATGCTGGAGTTTTAGTTAGGTAAAACCTTTTGACATTGAGTAAATATATATCTTTGGATCATGCCTTGACCAGAGCAAGATGTGGTAAAGCATATCCAGCCTAGAGCACCAGGCCCCACTATGGCTCTAAGGCATAGCTCAGGGAAGACACAACTCATGCACTGAAGGAACTTCAAAGGTCACTATGTCCATGAGAAAACAATTCCCTTGAAAGCTCTTAAACCAACCTGTTCTTTTCTACAGTCCCTCTGATAAGATTAGCATCCATTCTTTGATATTTGTTTCTTCCATGTAAGATTCTTAGCACTCCGGAAACACAAATCTCTTACCCAATTATTGCCAGTTTTGGAACCAGATACACCATGAGTCTGGGCTACATTTCACTTCAGTCTTGGCTCTACACTTTTTCCCTGTTCCCAGTTTCTTAAAGCATGGCATGTGGAATCTCATATCAAAAAGCCAAGTGCTGAGGGAAAAGGATGCTTAGGCAGAGAGATCTCATCAACAAGGAAAAAGATGACCTCTGGATTTAGGTGCTGTGGTTTTAAGTTAATCAGATGTAAAACTGAGTGGTATGCCTAGATTCCAAAAAGAAAAGTACTTGGCTCTTTCTGTTACCAAGGGAATTAAGTGGACCGTTTCACTAAATCAAAGAAAGATATTCACCCAGATTATGTTACAGGAGAAGAGATGGGTCATGAAGAGATAGAGCAAACAGAACCCAAAGAGACTGAGGATGATGTAAGAGTAGTCACAATAGAAAGGATGGATGGATGGAAGTGTGTGTGCCAGCAGAGCTCTGAGATTCCCTTGACCTTTAATGTACTTTAAAATGACTTATCACAGCATTAATGTGAACTGCTGTGAACACTGTGGATAGAAGGAATCATAGGAGAATTGAAAGAAAGACTGGCTGTTAGAGTAGAATTTCCTCTCCTCCCCGACCCCCCACCCCCGTATGTCCCCACACTCATATTTCCAAACTCTGAGTGGGAGTTGACCCTTTTCAAAAGAGCTGGGTAACACTCCACCTGCCACTAGAGGGCACAGCTAGGACATCTGACAGCTGTCTCCAGATGGAATTGTGTCACTAGAGGCCCCAGAGCTCTTTGAAAAAAGAAGATGGCCCAGGAACCTTTGTGGTACCTGCTGACTGTTGCAGCCCCTGGAAGCTACCTCTTCTATGAGCTGCAGAGACCAGGAAGGTCACTGTTGCTCAAGAAACTACTACAGAAGCCATCACCTACTAAAGAAGCAGTTGTGAGGCTTCGATTCCTCACAGAGGGTATGTTCAGGGTCTAGGTCAATGCAATGTATTTCTACACCTCTAGCTGCATTTTGGCTACTCTTCCCTTTGGCCTCAGAGTTCGATCACATCAGACTTTTTTATGTGTTCTCTTTCTTCCAACTTCAGGACCTTTGCATGGGCTGCTTCTCCATCCTGGAATCCTTTCTACCCACTCCCATTTGCTTAGCTAACTCCCACTCACCCTCTAGCCCAACCTAAAGTTCATTTCTACAGGAATGGTTGATCCTCTCAGAGCACCTTGTGCTATTTTTGTTCATAAAAGTAATACTATTATCTATATTTATACCTATCTCCTTATCTACCTATCATCTATCTATCTATCTATCTATCTATTAATCTTCTTTCTCTGAACTGTCATCTCCATGGGGGTGGGAGTGGTCATTCAATACCTTAGTCACTATTACTACACTTTATAAAATGCCAGGTTCCAAGTAGGTGCTCTATAAATATCAGCTGAATGAATAAATGCATGCTTGAATGGAGTGCCTACCTACACCTAGTGATATTCCTTCACAGATAAGCTTGCCCCATAAGCAGATAAACAGCTCATTTTCCGGCATAAATAAAACTGTTTATATTGTAAGCCTTCATGGAGAATTTGTGTAATTCTGTAGACATCCACAGTGGTGCAAGAGAAAAGGTGATAGTTTTCTAAGAAAATACAAGTGAGTTGATGCTATAGGTCATTATAACTAGACAGGAATGTTACATCAAAAGTCTCCAAATAAATGTGAGTATTATTTAAATCAAAGTGAAAAGTGAATAAGAGCAAAAATGCCTATATGAACATAACTGTATTTTGGAGGCTTTACAAATATCAGAAAAGCTTAATGAAACAATGAGTGTGGTCTCTTGGATGGCAGGAAAGTTAGGAATCCCATCTTCTGGATTTTCTCTCTTGAATTTCCAGAAATTTGATGGTAAGACAGAAATGAAATAAAATGCTGATGGGATTCTAAGAGCAGAGGTTCCTTCAACAAGAATCTGCCAGACTTTCTGGGGGCATTGTCTTTGCACTATTCAAGTGGATACTGTATTGACAAATAATAATTGCTTTGAAATAGGCAGTTAGGCATGTGTTAGGCTATTTCTTTGCATAAATGCCCACTTTCTTGGAAAATGCAGTGGGGTTTTATAAACTTGAAGCAATACAACCAGTTTTATGGATGTGTTTGCAAAGGCTCAAATGGAGCTATAAAAAGTTCATTAACAGTACAAATTAAATTGTTATTAAAAAATATGAGTCATACAGGCATGTTTGGCTTTACTCTAGAGTTGACAGAGTATAAATACAGTACAACTGTGACATTTCTGCTTTTTGTCTATATCAGTAAAACCCATGATTGTTGAGAGTTAGAATCACAAAACATCTGAAGCTAAAAGGGACCTTGAAAATAATTTCATGACTTAGGAAGCTGAGTCCTATAGAGCTGAAGTAACTCACCTAAAGTTCCCACAGTGCTAAGAGACAGAGTTAAAACTATAGTGAAGGTTTCCTAGTATTCAGTCCACTCTTCTTGAGATCCAAAGCTTCCATAAGAGCTGGTACCTTATGTCTCCTCCAGAGTTTACTGAACTGGAAATCAGGGTGTCAACTTCAAAATAAGGAACTGGCTTATCTTTGCTCTTAATTTTGTGGAAGGAGGGGATACTGTGGAAATTTGCCATCATTTGCTAACCCTGAAACAAAGAGGCACTAACCCAGTGAGTGCATCTCAATTACAGCTTGGAGTCTCCTGGATTGACTATGTGCACAAACCTACACTCAGACCTCCTGAGACTTAAGTCTGAACAGTGACTGCTCTGAGGGGAGAGAGAATCAAAGTGAGCAAACAGTTGTCATAGGTTTTCAGTTAAGCAAATGGTAACACAGAGGGAGTTATCCTTTAGTCTCTAAAAGAGAAAGTGCTTTATATTTGTTTCCAAAAAATTTGTTAGTTCTTATTTTCAGAAGACTTATTTTTTTAAAAAAAAGCAAAGTTAAAGCAAAAGTTTGTCAGATTCTCTCTTCTGTAAGTCCATCAGCAAGCATTTGTTAAATAACCCTGATTTTTTTTAATTTTCAAAAATTAACCTCAGGGAAGTTATTGTACTCAATCTAAATCTGTATGTCTGCTCATTCTAGATAACCTACATCAGTACTTTAGACTCTCTTATAGATAAGGTCCTACTATTTTGGAGCTGCCCTCCTGTTATGAGCCTTGAAAGTCAGTGATTCCCAAAAGAGATTACTAAAGTAAAGCCAGGGTAACGTGAGCTGTAATATATACTGAGGATTATAACAGAATTGGTAGTGGGGGTGTTGGAATGTGTACTGTATTAAAAAGCTTATTCCAAGTGTATCATTGATTTGCTTCTAGTCAGAATATTTATTTCATAGTTTGACATAATGTTAAAGGAAGGTGTGAGATATATGTTTTTTTCTCAAAGTGGAGGCTGGTTTAAACAGTCAAGAAATGTATTTACAAGTGAAATCATCTTTTACTAAGTAATCTTGGTTCTTTAGACAGACTGCAAGCATGATCTATCTTAGTTGGAATCTGCACAGAAAATAGTATTTATGTTTATGTAGTTTTGTAATTTTAAAATTTCGATATAATTTCCAACTTACAGAAAGTTGCAAAAAACTTACATACACTCTTTACCCAGATTCACCAATTAATTCCATTTGATTACACGTTGTTTTATTGCTTTCTCTTTCATTCATATACACATGTATATTTATATGTACATGTATATATGTACATGTTTATATGTACACGTGTGTGTTATATATATTTGTGTGAGTCTAGGCCATTTTCAGAGTAAGTTGGAGACAGCATGCCAATTTACTCTTAAAGAAGTTCTAAAGTAATTCCTAAGAAATATTACATTTTCTTATACATGCATAATACAGCTATCAAAAAAATTAACCTTGATACTTTATTATAATTTAATCTATAGTCAATATCAAATTGTCCCAACAATACCCTTTACATTTACTAATTTTTCTGGTCCAATCCAGTGTCATGCATTGCATTTAGTTCTTATGGCCCTTCAGTAGCCTTTCTGTTTCCTGTCCTTTACATTTTTGTAAAATGTAAACATTATAGGCTACTTAATTTGTGAAATGTTCCTCAGTTTGGGTTTGTGTGCTGCAAATCACTTTATAATAAAGTTCTAGAGCTTCAACTGACAAAGACGATAATGGGAAAAGGGTGTTCCTGGATTTGACAGTGAAGGAAGCAATGCTTTGAGTAGTTGTAGAGAGAATAATATTATTGTACTATGCTAAATCATAGCCTTGCAAGTCATTTAGACTATTTAATATAATTTTACAGATAATTAATTTGCATTATGTATAATTATTTTACTGTTTTTGATAATAAACTCATTTAATTTTGTCATTTTATGGCTTTTTCATTTCACATTTTGTTTAAATGAAGCTAAAGTTTAAAAAAAAAAACCTGTTTCCTGGATTAACTAATCAATCTGAGGCTGACATTCTTTTAAGTCAGAAGGATTTTTAAAGTAATATTTGCATAGTGTTTATTTTCCCATCTAAAATTAGTATGTTATATGAGTAGATTGAACTCTGACAACCTCCCTGGGATGTTGATACCAATACTCCAATGATAGGTTGGAGGAAACTAAGACCCACTGGCAAAGAGACTTCCTTTGAATCACACATCCAAGAAGCAACATTCAGATTCTGTGTCAAAAACACCAGATTGCTCTGCTGATACCACAATGTACTATCTATTGCTATTTAACAAGAGTATACATGGTCATTCAGTTCCTTGAATGGGCATGAGCCAATTGACCTTGACCAAGTAGAGGTATCCTCATGCTTCAACCCTGTATGTAGAACTTCAAGTATAACTTGAATCATCATTCTTCCAAAAGAGCTGACTAGCATATCACTGTTCATTACCCACCAGGTACTCAGGTATACAGACACTCAGTTAATTTCAAAGCCATAATCTCTTAAACCTCAATTTTCTCATTATATTTGATATGAATACCTTGCCCCAGCATTATTTTGAGAATTAGAAACAATGTATGTGAATATTTCTTCTCAATAAATGGTAGTTGTTAATAATACTTGCTCTAATTTGGTTTTTTTTAAACTCATCAAGATGGTTACATTGATCTGTGTGGTTATTTTGTATAGAAGAGTCTAATTTCCATAATTTAAAGTCATGTAGAAAAAACTGTACATTTTAGGTATCTTGGTGTAGTGGTAAAAGCAGGGGCTCTGGAGCCAGCCCACAGGCTCTCATCCCAGCTCTTAAGGCAGATGCCCTTGTCCATGGGAACTGACTAAATGGTGACATTCCAAGTCATTCTGGCAACCAGTGCACTGTTATTCCTTTGAAGTGGTAATACTCCAAGCGCAACATGATTTTCACTAATGATCCTAGTTTTAGAAAGTGAAATTATGACTTTACAAAGACACTTGATTTAAACTGTAGATTTTTAAAATTTTCTTCTCCTTCCTTCCTTCCTTCCTTCCTCCCTTCCTTCTTTTCTCTTTTTTCTTTCTTTCTTTGTCTTCCTTCCTTTCTTTCTTTTTAATGATACAGTATAGAGAAATACCACCCAATGCCCCCATCAGAGTTGTACTATCTAATTCATGACATTTTTGATGTATTCTTTACAGAGCATCCCATTAGAGTTCCAGAGAAACCCTTACTTTCTATTATGTCAACGACACCTTTGTTCGCTTGGAGCCATCATCAGCTCTCAAGCACTGAACCATGAAGCAATATCTCTGTAACTAGGCCAAATAGGCCATGACCTGACAGGCTATAAAGCGGTCATTATCTCCTATTAAATCTGAAATCTGTGCTTTGCATATTTTAAAACAACTATCCAGTTGCGCTATAGAGGTACAACTGCCAAATGAATAATTAGATTTTTAGGAAACTATAAAGAGAACCAAAATGCTATCTACTGTGCCAAAAACAAAGTCAATTCAGATTTACTTTCTCTCCTCCCCTGTTTTTATCCTCACTCTCTGGCAGTCAGACCAAAAATATTTTAATAACCGATAAATAGACTTCTAACTGTATAAAAACCAAGTCGGGGTTTGTTATATGGGTGCCAAAGCGTTCCATGTTGTGCACTTTTGGGCTGCTTTCTTGTATAGTTGCACAGAACACTGTAGATGGTTGGCACCTAATATTTGCTTTGTTTGGTCACTGTGATTACAAAGAGTGTTTTATAAAATGTAAAATGACTGAATGGGCCACTTAAATGTCAAAGCTCAGAAGAGATTTGCTTTTATGGTTTAAAATTTGTGTATTTTTTTTCCTTCCATGCTCCCTGGAGATGTCTAAGTAACTCATTTCGCATAGCTTTAATGGTAGAGATGTAAGGGACTTTAGAAAGATTTGTAATAGGATTGAAATATAACTATATAAAATATCCTATTAACTCTTGCCCCCTGTTTTACATTTTGAAGATTTTTAACTAAACTCTTGAAGCTCAGTACCTATGATGTCATTAAACATTTTTCACTTCAGTGGATTGTGACTCTGGAAAATTTGTAACTACTCTTGTCAGCAGGGTATTAAACTTTCAGGGAATAAATTAAATTGGGTTAAAGTGTCTAACAGAGTTTTCAGATGAGTGCTTTATTCAAGTAGCACGGAAACATGTTAACTTTGAAATGAAACTCTAGTTAGGTAAATAACTTTTGTCAAGAACCTATTGCTTAGGTGCTGCACTGCTCTAAGCCTACTTTATTAATATTGGTTTGCAATCTTCAGTACAGGTGCAGAAAGGAATTTTAAATGCAATTAAAGCTGAGCTAGAAGGTCACACAACTACGTTTTAATCAAAAGCTGAGTTCATGCCTGCTTTACATATAATATGTGCAAAGAAAGATCCCCTTTTCACATTGAATATGACTACATAAATACTCTGTTTTGAGAGAAGGCAAATGCGCTTCAAGAAGAAATGCAAAGGAATAACACTGTCGCATTATAAGAAATGTTATAAGCACGTAAAGAATTATCGTGCCAGGAATACATTAATATATTATTAAGTATTACGAGTTTTGACTTTTTAAATAAACCCTGAATATGTTTATATATGTGTGTGTGTGTAAGTACACACAAACATCAATATGGGGTTTTTTTTGTGTCTGTACACACACACACATATACATACACACTTGATCCAGTTTTTAATTTTATAGTTTAACATTTATTAGGGAAATCTAGAATCCATTATTCTCAAATCCATTTAAACTAGACATAAATGTTGTAAAAAGCAAAATGTTTGCCATTATTCAATCGTATTCACAAGTGGTAGCATAAAATAGGGCAAGAAGATAGGAAATGAGTATACCTGGAGGCATCCTTAATTCAAGAGAAAGGATGTATCATTTCCAAAGTCGTACTTTTATGCTCCCTTGGGGAGCCTATGAATGGAGGAGAAATATAGGGAGAAAGATGTAAGAATAAGAAAACTTGAGTAAGAGAAGCAATGGCTACCTTTCCTATCACGTTCAACCAATTACCTTGACATGTTAAATCATTAACAACAGTATCAACACCAGGATGAGTGCTGGGGCACCTGACAGTGTCCTGGAGCCTTCCTTCTGTGCTAATCAACTCTTTAGGTGCTGGACTTTAGGGAGGGGAAGGAATTGTCCTGGGGGGAAGGGCCAGAGGCTAGAGTGACCAGAGTGCCCAGAATAGCAGAGAGAAGTATGGGGGACACTCTAATTGCTCAGGACAGTGGCTATTTACCAATTAATACATAAGTATTTAAATAGTTTAACACTGGTGCATACTAGCTGAATATCCATCCTCTTTTCTTCATCAGTTACAGTTCACCATTCATCAGCCTACAACACAAATACAGGTTATCCTTGTATACCATGAGGGTTAGGGGCAGATCCTCAGTGTAGTCAAATATCCCCGCAGAGGGACTTCCCTGGTGGTTTGGTGGTTAAGACTCCATGCTTCCACTGCAGGGGGTGCGGGTTCGATCCCTGGTTGGGGAACTAAGATCCCACATGCCCTGTGCTGTGGCCAAAAAACCCAAAAAAAATCCCATAGACCTTGTAGTCGGCCCTCCATATTTGCAGTTCCTCCACATCCATGGTTTCAACCAACCACAGGTGGAGTGGTACTATAATATCTACTGCTGAAAAAAATCTGCAAATACATGGACCTGAAAAGTTCAAACCCATGTTGTTCAAGGGTCGACTGTATATCTCAACAGTATTCATTTTAACTCCAAAGGCCAAGGAATTCAGAGTGGCTAAAAGGCAATGTAAAGCACAGAAATATACTTTCTTTACTAGTTACACGTCTGTAATGCACTGGTATAATTCTTCTGAATTATTGCTATCTGATAAAATAAACTGGATCAAAATCTACTCTACTTAATTATGTTTAGTTATAAATTTTCTAAGTAAATATTTTTGTTAAACTAACCTTTCCATGAGATTATGAAACAATGTTGGTCCTTTGGTTTTTGTTTTTTGGGTTTGTTTTTTTTTTTAATCCATTAATCCTAATCCCACAGTTTAGGGTTTGGAAAAATTATATTAGCTAAATTCCCTTCCCTGGTACTTTTACACAGAGAATTATAGATTAACGTTATATTCAGAGCTGCCTTGAAGGGGAAATGACATAAGAGGGCTTCCTGACGTTTTGGGGTGTGTGATATGGAAAAGAGGAGGCTGAAGTCACCCAACACTCACACTACTTTACTACTGTGAGGAAAGTGTTAGAGAATGATTTGAGGTTAACATCTAGAGAGGCCCACTCTGTCTCCCTGTCTGCTTTCCCCCTTTGTTGTCTTCACCGCATAAACCCCCATCAGCGCTCAGCACAAGTCACCATCACCTCAATATGCGTATGTCAATCACATTATACGTGCCCAGCACTAAATATTAGAAGCAGGATTTCAAGTCCTAGTAATGCATTTAATTTGGGGACACATCTCCCTCCATCAGTCACCTCAGCTCACTATTCCTGTATACTGCCCCACACTTGTAGCCTGCTGTATTCTGATTACAAGTCTACCATTTTCCCAATCTAGAATGTTCTCCTGAAGACTCTTTCCTAATCTGTGTTACTTTCTTTTTCATGACTTCAGATCATGACTCTATATAGCCTTCCCCAATCACTCTATTTGGAATTAAAAGACAATAACTTTGGCATTTTTTGCCTTCTCATAACTAATTACAGCAGCCTGAAAAGAAACCTGGCTCAAAAGTTAGAGAGCCACAAGTTTAAATTCTGGCTCTGCCACTATGTGACCATGAACAAGATAGCTAACCATTCTGGGCCTTAGATTCCTCATCTGCAAAATTAGGAATGCTAATACTATAATCCACAGGGCTGATACAAGAAGTAAGTGAGATGTTTGTGAAGTGAGATGTTTGTGTGTCTGGTACAGAGTAATTATTTGATCCAGAGCTATTACTATTTTAGGGGTCTTTTTAGTTTAATTTTTAATTTGTGCTTTTCCTTTTTCCCTCATTCTGTTGCAGTCTTACCAAGGGCAGACTGCTCATTTAACACTTTGTATCTTCCCAAGGCACAGAGGGAAGAATTCTTATTCAGTGGGCACTCTACCAATATTGACAGACTTTTCAAAGGAGTTTGAACTGCTCGTTTGTCTGAGCAGTTGATTTACTTTGCTACCTTAGAATGTCATGAAAATGTAACAATATGAAATCTGGTGAGATTATGATAGCTGCTGACACAAAGATTTATTACCTAGATGAGATATTTAATGTATGTTATTTCAGGAAAACAAGCCTTGTAAAAATGTTGGATATTTTGCTGAAAAAAAAGAAGAAGAGACAGAGGGAATTGATCCTGAAATTAAGCATACTGAATTCAACATCGATTTAGGGATGCATACTCAATTGTGTTCACTGTCAACCTAAACGTAAAGATACTTGAATCTAGTACCTAATAGGCAATATCAGTGCTGTGGTCACATTAGCACATTCCGTAAATCAAACCTGACCTCTCATCTCTCTTTTGGCAAAGGACAACACTGAGCTTTCAGAAAAAGAAAAGAAAATAAACAAAAAAAAAAACCCAAACAAAAAATATGATCAAGTAGACTTTCTGGTTGTGAAATCAGAAAATGAATGGCAAATAATATAAACAACTGTCTCAGGACTGGATGGCACTCAAAACAGTATCCCTGACCCCAGCCCCTGTCTGCTCAAATTCACTTTCTATACTGTAACCATATTATTCTTCCCAAAATATGCTTTCAACATGCCAATTATCTACTCAGAAAAGTCAATGGTTTCCTAATCTCTGTAAGATATTATTTAGCCTGGCATTCAAGTTCTTCAAGGATCAAACTCCTCTCTATCTACCTAAATGTGTTCCCTATTATCATCAAAACATATCCCGGTCCTTCCCAGTTCATTCTTAGCTCCTTCTTGAATTCAAGTCTTTGTTCATTCTGCAGCAATCTGCATCCCCCACTACGTGCATGTCCCTACACATGTACACACACCCATGCACACGCTCATGCCCATACACAGTACCCCTTTTCCTACACCCCTACGAAATATACACACTCTTCAGGCCCAGAGGCAGTCTTGCCCCCTGTCTTGAATCATGCCAGACCATGCTGATATCTCTTCTCCTGAACATACATAGGCCTCACTGACACTTAACCTGACAATAATATGACTTAACTGGGAATTCCCTGGCAGTCCAGTGGTTAGGACTCCGTGCTTTCACTGCAGGGGGCATGGGTTCGATCCCCGGTCAGGTAACTAAAATACTGCAAGCCACGTGGTGTGGCCAGTAATGATAATAATAATAATAACATGACTTAACCGTATGTAGTGGTCTGTCCTATGACCCCAATCAGATTATAGCATGTAAAGGGAAAAGTTGCTGCCTTCATTTCAACTTCCATACCTGCCTCAGTGTCAGGCTCATAGGGAAAATACAGTAAATCCTTTGACGGAAAATCATAATATTTTGCATTATAAGTAAATACATTTAACCCACTGCTGGACTAGCCGCACAATAATATTTGACTGGTTTCAAAGTGAAAACCGAGAAAGGCAAAGAAAACCAAATATGCAAACATCTGCAAGGCTAGTGGAGTCAATAAATAGGTATGTCAATAAAGTTTTGGTTTTCATCTCTAGGAGTATTGAGCATCAAGGTCGCTCATATGCAGTCATTATTTGGAAATGATTCATTCTTCAGATTTCCTTTTACTAGAAACACTCCTGGGATATGACTTGAAAGTTATTCTGCTTTATCTAAATTTAAAACTGCTGAATATGGGGGTGGGTAGTAGCAGGATATAGGAAATAAAATTTATTTCCCATGGAATACAGTATCCTTGCATTATCACAAACCACGTTTGACATGCTTCGTTCAATAACCCATGTAGGCAAACCTGCAAAGATTTATTTGTTTGACAGTTGATCACACTTGACCTCTAATGCCATTTGATTTACAAGTTTCCCCTTGAGACTGTTTTACTGAAAAAAAAACAAACAAACAAGGTTTAATTCCCCAATGTTAGAGAAATGTGCCTTTTGAAAATGTAAAATGTGACTTGTAGAAGAGAGAGAATGAACCTCCCACATTAGTAAACCACTCTACCCTCCCACCACCACCTTACAAGGAGGCTTGATTAACAGATAAAAATCCACCTCAAGATTCCCAGGTAGGCAAGGAGGCCCATTTGCCCCAGCTGCCTGGAGACATTTTAACAGCAGGAACTTTGAGCTTTTAATGAAAATCAAGTTGAACAGTGTGGCATCAGGAAGCTGCCCAACCTGTCTGCCTGCCAGAATGAACTGCTCAACTGGCAGCACCCTCCTCTTCTAATCAAGAGCTCAAACACCCGCCCACAAAGTCCCAGAATTGTTCTTAAAACCAATGCTGATCCTTAAGAAGAAGGCTCTAAAAACATCAATACAGCCTAATTATTCAATTCTCTTCATAGGGCAAAGAAGATTCTTTTTTGACCCCTACAGTGATTAATTTATGCCCCAAAGCATAATATTTGATTACCCCTCTCTTAGCATATATAACGTGTGACTCTTATTACTGGTAATAAAATTATTCAGCCACAATAGTCAGTTCAGTGGCTTCCTGAGGCAGTAAGTTCAACTGTTTGGCTGCCTGCTGGTAAAAATATATAGACTGACATTATCTCAGAATTTACCTGCTACTTGTTTTATCAGTACATGTTTGATGTAAATGATTTCTAAATTCCTAGATAATGATTGAATCCAGTTAAAAAAAATAGAAAAATAATTTGTCTATAAAAAGCCTGATATTCACCAGTGTGCTCACAAAATGGGATGTTTTAATTGAAGTGAATGTTCTCATTTAGTCAGAAATCTTTTGGGTTTTCCACTCTTGTTTAAAATCTTTATAAAACACATTAGTCCATGTTTCTGGCTCACTAAGTACAGTATAGTGTGCTGAGTATAATTAATACTTCTCTGATAACTGTACCCCCCAGAGTATCTCAGGATCTTCATACTGAAGATTAATTATGATGCTCAGAAGGGTAGGTGGCGAAGAGGGAAGTGTCTAGGTTTGCAATGCTTAAATCATATAACAAATCCTGGAAATATTTAGGCTGTTTATGTTGGTTTTATTTCTTTTTACTTTACCTCATTCCACAAAGGATTTGAAGCACTCAATAAGCCACATGACTTTTTTTTTTAATTGAAAGTATCCAGGCAAAGGGAATGGCATACAAATGAACAAGCAAAAGGATAAGAAAGGTACTTGCAAAGAGGCCATGACACAGTGCTCAACAGATATAACATGGACTATATGATGTGGCCAAGGCAGAAAGGAAAATGGGATCAATCACAAAGTTCATAGCATTCAAAAGATTGAAAAACAACTATAACAAAAATCTCTTGTTTTGGAGATGCACAGGTTTTTTCCTTGATTATGGGTACTCATAATAATAATTTTATTATTATTTTATGATAAAATAATTTTATGAGGAATCTCATAAAGAAGACACCAGTGGGTGATGTCCTGCTTCTCACACTTTAACATGCATATGGACCATCACGGGATCTGATTAAAAGGCAGATTCTGACTCAGAATATCTATAGTTGGAAACTATGATTCTGAATTTCTAATAAGCTTTTGGGTAAGGCCAAGGCTGCTGGTCCATGGGATCCTGATATTATAATATCATTTAGTAATAACTTCTATAAAAGTAATTTTAGGGCTTCCCTGGTGGCGCAGTGGTTGAGAGTCCGCCTGCCGATGCAGGGGACACGGGTTCGTGCCCCGGTCTGGGAAGATCCCACATGCTGCGGAGCGGCTAGACCTGTGAGCCATGGCCGCTGAGCCTGCGTGTCCGGAGCCTGTGCTCCGCAACGGGAGAGGCCACAGCAGTGAGAGGCCCGCGTACCGCAAAAAAAAAAAAAAAAGTAATTTTATTAGTAAAGTATAAAAACATGCATTCCAGGTACACATTAACGTCTACCTTGATCCAAAGGCAAAATTTAAAACACCTAGGTGAGCAAAGGGTGAACAACATATCTTCCTTCATATCAGCTGAATGAATGAACTACTAGGCGTTAAGTTCCTCATATGTGACAATTTTTCTGTGTGAAGAAAAAAATTAAGAGTTCTTGATAGACTGATTCGGTTCTTTGTCACTATAGTGATTCAAAATGTGGGAGGAATCCTTTGTAATAGCATGTTATAAATATTTTCAGTTTCAAATTAATTCAATGTAAAATTTGCGTATTCATATATATGAATGCATATTAAATTATTTAAAGATTTATATTTTCTATCCAAGCAAAGTTTCAACCATTGATCATCTTCAAAAGAAAAAAGCTTTCATTTGCAATATTGAAGCAATTATTCTAAACTATGTAAAAATAAAGAATAAGAAAGGAAATTTTTAAAAGTTAATTGTTCCTATAATACAATTTATTTATTGTTTGAAATAAATCATGAAACAGTAGAATTACAATGTTAAAAGAAGCCTCCTCTTAGAAAAGAAGAAACTGAGGCTCAGGGAGGTTAACTGACTTTCTCATGGTCACACAGCTAACAAATCCCAGAGTTAGGCCTTTTACTAAGTCTCTCACATGTCACACTGCTTCACTATCATTATTCAAATTGATCTACGAACCTCAACATGATTATGATTCAATATAGTGGAAAAAATAGAAAGAGGGGCATATTCCATTCAGTCACTGAATATGTATTAAGAACCATTGACGTGATAGTCATTGACTTGGCGGCCAAAGGACACTATGCAATAATGGATAGCATTTTCTTGCTATGCTTTGAGTTACTCAACGGACATGATGGAGCAGCATGCTCAGTTGTGATATGTGCTGTCTCCCAAATCCAAATTAGCCAACCAAGCTTTGTGCTACCATAATCTTTGAGGACTAAATTAAGGCAGAGAAAATGTGTGTCAACATAACCCTAAGGCAATACGGTGAAGAAGGACTGTTGATCTTGTTAGGTAAAAGTAAATAAGCACACTGCTGGTGATCTTTGCAAATTGTTGTAGAGACAAAAGCATTTTCTAGATTAATAGCTTTGCACCAGGTCCAAGGAGCAGTGTTGATTTGCTTCAGTAAAGAAACCACATCTGGAACTGCAGCTGCAATTGGAATCACTGCCTGGTTATATTTAAGATAATCCACAGTAATTCTCTAAGATACATCCATCTTCTTCAAAGTGCAACCAAGTGAATTCAATGAGGATATAATGGAAATCACTACCCCTGCACATTTCAAGTTTTTGATAGTGGCACTGATCTGCAGTTTTTCTAGGGCTATAATTCTAATTTAGGTTTGCCATCCTGGCAGAGATAGGAATGTCTGTCATGCAGCATTTTGTCAGGAAAACCAAAACCAAACCAAGTATTTCCAAAGACAGCCAACAGCATGGGGACTTGGTTTCCTAGGTATTGAAGGGCTAAAAAAGCACAAAGGGAACACTAAAGCAACATGGACAAATAATTATAAAAAGCAGCTACCACCTCTAAGGCTAGAGATATAGAGGGCATGGGTTGTGGTTATCAGAAGTTAGAAGGGGATAGGAGGGACTAGAGACTCAGAGAGCTGAATAGAGGCACTGCCCTACTGGTGCTGGTAGTCCTGAGGAGATATAATGTGATTGGTTCCGGGAAGGCCGAAAGAAGCTTCTATTCAACTTCTATTGCTAGCTGTATGCTGACAAGAACAGCAAGCAGAATACTACTCTCCTAATATCCAGTCTCCCCCATGTACTCCATGTTGGCAGAACCCAACAAGAAGCCAAATGGTAGAGAACAGAACTCTGCAAATTCTTAGCCCCAGTACAAATCAGAGTATGGAAGGGTAGCTTTAGAACCAAGAGACAACAGCTTTATAATAAGTATGTATTTTATATGAAGAAAACAAAATCACAGAAAAATTACATTGGGTCAGGAACTAGGTTTTAGCCTCAGCCACGTTGCTAACAAACTGTAAGAATTTTAGCAGGTAATTTCAACTTTCTGAGCATCAGTTTTACTTGAAAAAATCACTGTAACAATACCACCAATGCTTTCCTTCCAGGAGGCATAATGTAGGTGAAAGCGTTCTGAATAAGTATAGAGTGCTATATAATCATAAGCTTGTCTCATTATTATTATCCATACTAAATGGAGCCAGGAAAATATAGACGAATGAAACTTATAGATAATCTTAAAATCTTCTTTTAGACGGTTTTATATTCTTTCCCATCTAACCAGTCTTTACAGAGCGCATGCAAAATAGGTCAGTAAGTTCCATGTCTAGCCTTCTATGAAGATGCTAACCAACAGTAATGTGAATCCAAAGACAGTACCAGGGGAGAAACACAGGATATGAGGAGCTTAGTTAATTCTCCAAACAAATGGCCAGATTGACTAATTGAAACATAGTCACAAACTATTTATATATAACCTGCTCCTCCTGAAAGCTGAATTTGAAAATTTAACTATTGCTTACAGAAATAGTAAAAATAGATAAGTAAACAGTAGGCCAACTTAAAATAAATAACAAATTTGGTATAGAAAAGACTTTCTTTTCATGATACATTGAGGTCATAAATAATTATTTGGGAAGGAAATAGTTAATAGATAAATTGATGCCCTTGATTCAATAACTTTGCAAGTTAAGAAACCACAAAATTAAATAGTGAGAACTACAACAATTGGAGATGCCTATCAGAGACTTTTGGGTAACCACTCACAAGATTCAAAGTTTCATTCCAGACCAGATAGAATTAACAGACTTGACTGTTATTATTTTATAATTTTAGATCTGCTAAATTAAACTGAAGAATCTCTCTAAAAGTATATGAGCACTTATTTTTTCAGCCAGCAAATATTACTATCTTCTTTATAAGAAATTCTAGGTTCTAGGATACAAAAGTGAGAAAGAGCTCTGATATCTATACATATGATGACAACACAAAGAAGTGGAAGTGGGAGAACAATTAACTTTACCTGAAGGCTCTAAAAAAGAATTTTTAAATGTGACATTTAAGCTGAGTCTCAAAAATTTAAATCAAGTTTGCTATTTAGAAAGTAGTAAAAGGGCAGTAAAGAAAAAGGCAGCTGCATTACAAAGGCAGAGAGTCATGAAAGGCAGCAACATATCAGGAGGACAATAAGAATACTGTGTTGTGGGAATTTAGGATGCAAGGGTGGGAGTGGAGGGTACAGGCAGCCAACGGAGATGTAACTGGAGAAAAAGTCAGGGCCAATGAATGAAGGGATTTGTTACAATGATAAGGAGCTTGGACTTAATTCTGTGGGAAGCAGGGTCCCAATGCCACCTTTAATAGGGGAGTGAAATGATCTAATCTATTGATTTTCACATGATAGCTTTGATACTAACATAGAATTTGAATTTTATTAGAGAGAAACTGGGGTTAAGAAGAAATATTGCAGTTGTCTAGGAAACAGACAGTAAGGACCTATATGCTAAAGTTGTAGAAATAGAATAAAGAAGAGGAGTCTGGTCTGGAGATATTCCTTATATACATCAATAGGATATGCATCTGAATAAGAGGAAAGGCTGGAAGATACTTCAGAGGTTTTGATATTGGGAGATTAAGAGTTGAGAGAGTGGTGAAATATTCCATTCAAATAGAGTAGAAGTCAGCAAACTTTTTCTGTAAAGGGCCAGATAGCTTAGGCTATTTTAAGCCTTTGAGATCCAGACGGTCTTCAACACAACTACTCCTTTCTGCTACTGAAGCACAAAGGCAGCCATAGGCAATACATAAACAAATAAGTGTGGCTGTATTCCAATAAAACATTTTATGGATATTGATATTTGAATTTCATCTAATTTTCACATCATTAAATATTTTCATTTTCTTTTAAAGATGTGAAAACTATTCTCACCTTTCTGAAAGGCCATGCAAAAACAGGCAGTGAGATAGATTTGGCCCAAGGACCATAATCTGCCAACCTCTATTATAGAGAAAGCAGAGGAAGGAACAGCATTCGGGTTAAGTTTAAGGTGTTGTGGGACATCCAGGTGACGGTGTGCAGAAGGCAGGTGTTCCAGGCTGGACCTCAGTGAAAAGAGGCATCCAAAATGCTCTAGGAACACTGTTCTTCATGGTCATAAAGAACCAAAACTATATGAGAAGGCAAATACAACAGAGAAATGAAAGACAATATCATACCCTAATGCTGTTCTTAAAGTACTTTTTAATTGAAGGTAAGGTAATATTTGAGGATTTTATATTATCAAACCCAGACACTTATCTCTGTAATAGGCAGTTAGAAGCCATAGCCAAAGAACTAAAGGATTTATGACAGAACTTATAAAAGTAATGAAAGATGACAGAGTACAGGAACTGTCTAAGAAGCAAATAATGTTTCATCCTTTATGGGTGAAAGACAGAAATGAAGCTGGATTTAATTTTAGAAAAGCAATTTCATTTGTTACCTGTCAAATACTGATGCAAAAGATAAATAGAAGTCATAGAAATCTTCTTAGACAGTATGCAACACTACTCCACAACCCTATGCTTGTTAAGTAACATTCAAACCACTCATAAAGGATCCTAAATAGGAATTGTTTACAATTCATTTTGGTAAAGAAAGGATGACAGTTTCTCAGATGCCTCACTGGAGAGCTTTTGGACATGTGCTGCCTGTCTTTCATAGGCAGAGTAATGAAAAGCAAATTTATCTTGAGGTTTTACCATTTATTTGGTTGAGGTGCAGTATCTCTGGTCCACATTGGATTTTTAACAGATGAAATATTTCCTAAACCAAGTAATTTGATTCTGTGCAGATAGTAACCACAGGCGGTATAATTAATTTCTTTTATATCTTCAACACAGAAAGTAAATGGATCTTCCCTTTCTATCCATAAGACAAAGCCAGACACAAATCACCGTGAAGAGCAAGGTGCATCATGAAGATTAAGAAATCTCCTATGATGCTGTGGATCCAAGCTATTCATTGCCTCATAATAAAAGTGAAATGTTAAAAATCAATTTTTTTAATACCAGGTCAATTTCCAGTGCAAAATGGCCCAAATAGAAGAAGACAGATTTCGTTTTTTAACTTCTATTTTTCCCATTGTCAAAACCCTATCAAAAACCCCTCTGATACAATAATAAAATATTGTTGATATACTCAACAATATATTCATAACTGTTAAAAATTACTTTTTTACATGACAATTACTGCTTAGTTAATTCCTTCTCAGTTATTCTTTTACAGGCTAATAATATTGTTGGTACTTCATAAGATAAAACATTGACACTAAAAAGAATATTTTACTAGGTGAATTTCTATATACAAAGGGAAAATCAGGGATAAAAACTGAGCAGCTTTTATAGTAAACAAGTATTAGTTTTAAAATCTTAGAGTAAAATTCTATATGTGTTTTCTATTTGTAACAATCATTAAGCATTTACCTAACCAATATGGGAGAAACTTGTGATAAGAGGAAGATAATCAAAAACAAATAGAAACATATTTTCAAGTTTAAATTAGAAACCATAATAAAACCTAGTCTTTTCTACAAGGTATCCCAACAACTAAAAGTGAAGGAAGGACACAATCAGGATTTGTTCTTCATATAATGGACCAAACAATTACCATATCTGTTCTTACTCTCCAAATTTAATTATTTTAATCACTAAATTGGCTGAATTAACACCTTTATCTTATTACCAGCAGAGACACAGCTTTAAAGTATTTTCATTGGGCCAAGAATTTAAGCAGGACACTACAATGAACAAACTTCTGAAAGTAAATCTTTTCACTGATGGGTATGATATAATCAGGATGGGCTTTGGAGACATTCTGAGCTGGGTTCAAAACCAGCATCTGTGGCTAATTAGCTATATGTTCTTGGGCAAATTACATTAATCCAAGAGACCATTAGGTCTAATTCCATCTAGTTTAACATCAGTCATCAGCAGAAACTTAAGCTTCCTGGGTTATCCATTATTACCTAGATCTGAGATTCTCAATTTATCAGATTCATGGCTCCCTTTACATAACAATAGTTTAATCACTCTGAAATAAAACTCATCAATATTGTAACCTATTTTTCAAAAAATCAGTATAGTGTCCCATAAGATGTATTCCAATATGTAAATGTACGGATACTACTACTCTACAAGACACGTTGGTATCAGATGTTTGAACTTATCCATAGAGCCATCAATAAGATAATTACAAATACAGATAGATACAGATGTGAGGTACTGGCCACTTAAATACCATAGGTGACACTGCTGTCAATGACTTGATTTTCCAAATGTGAACATCTATTAGCACAGTTCAGTAGAGAACAAGTGCAGTATTTCCTTCAATATACACAATACTTGCATTTCTAGAAAATTCAGTGTAGACTAAAACTATGCACAAAGGATTTGTGTTTATATAAAATATATAATTGTAAACAGATTTTTCACCGCTATAACTCTCCAGGAGGGTGCTCATAGGTCACGTAAAACGTGGGTGGGAAAATGTGCGATTGTGCAGAGCTCATCCACACATTACAAGATACCTCACATCCCTGCCTCCGATAACCTTCTAATGAGTTCCTTTTCCCTCTTCTACTCTGCTCCTTGCACCACCCTCTTCCCCATCAATTCATCACATAACAGTGAGAGTGATTCTTTAAAAAGTGTTTATCAGACTTCGTAACTTGGGCTAAACCCATCAATGATTTCTTGTCACAGAATACAATACAAACTCTTTTGCATGACCTTCAAGTCCTGAATGATCCTGCCTGTAGCCAACCTCTGTGACCTCATTTACCAGTATCCCCCTTGCTTCATGCTCCAGATAGACTGGCTCTCTTGATGGTCCTAAAACTCATCAAAGTTATTCCATACTTGGCATTTTATATTTGCAGTTCTCTCTTTATGGAGCACTCTCAGCTGAGTTTTTCTCTGACTCCTGTACCCTACTTGACTTCTTCACCTGAAAGGTGAATTTCCCAAAATGGAGATTGGTTCACTTGCTCCTCAAATCATCATCCTGCCTATCTTACCAAATGGCACATCCAGTTGGCTCAGGCTAAAGTCTTTGACAATTTTCTCCTTATCCAAATGCCTTTGTCCACCTAATCAATGAATAAGTCCTTTCCTCTTTATCTCTAAACATATCCCAAATTTATCATAGCAGCTGCTACTATTTCTGTCTGAGTTATCTCTCACCCATACTATTTTACAGGCTGCCTAGTTGGTCACATTGCTTCCGTTCTTACCCTCTATAATCCTTTCTCCACACAGCAAAATCAGATCATGTCATTCCCCCATTTCAAGAGATCCACTGACATCTTTCATACTTAGAATAGAACCCAAACTCTGGCCACAATAATCTACAAAGGCTTTGACAATCTGGTCCCCTTGCCTCATCATTCGCCTTCCTTCCACTCACTCTCTATATAACCAGTTTTTTCTGATAAAAGAACAAGTCACACTCATTCTCACCCTAGGACTTTTGCTGTATCCTGTGACTATATGCCTGGAAATTACTGTGACACGTATTTGAATGGCTGGCTTCTTCCTATCATTCAGGTGTCAGTTTAAATGTCACATCTCCAGAAAGGTCTTTCCCAATCTACCATGTCTGAAGAAATCCCCACTTACTCCCTCTCACAATACCTTCCTTTATTTTCATCATAGAACTGATTAGTGTTGGGTTTTTTTGGTTTTGTTTTGTTTTTTGCTTACTTAGTTATTTATTAATGACTATCCCTTGAATATAAGACCCATGGAAGCAAGAATCTTGATGAAATTAACTATAAGTCTGTACCCAATGCCTGAGTAGTCATTACTCAGAATGAACACTGAAAAAATATTTGTTGAATAAATAAATGAAGGAGTGGCTCAGTATTCTAACAAGATTTTCCTGGAGAAAATTCTTTAACTTCACAGTTTTCAAACTGGAGTATGTGCATCACCAGAAAACATGAGTCAGTTTGTTCAAATCCCAGGAAAATATGGCATACCTTCCAAGTATTTAAACAATATATTTATATAAAAAGATTAAAATACATAATGAATTAGAATATAATATTTATATGGGTTTTTAATATAAAACAAGATTTCTGTGAAACTTCATAATTTTGCACTTGCTTCAGACTATGCCTCCAAATCTCCCAATATAAGGTGTCATTCTTCTCAGTCTTAAGGAGTACATATGTACTCCTTAATTTAAAAAATTAGGAAGCAAAGGAACTACTTCATGAACATTAAGTAAGGCAAATGGTTAGGAAGCCCCATGTTTAATGTTATATTAAAAATATTACCATATAGATAAGCAAAGTTTCCTATTTGTTGAGTAATTTCTAATATTGTGAATCATAACATTTGTGAGTTGTTTTTTCTTTACAGAACAGCTATGAGTGCCGCTAGTTCCTGTCAGTGGTAGTAAATGTTAACTCTGGTACCAAATACTTAGTGTATTAGAGGTCAAGCTGGAAGACCAGGACCAAGAGACATACAAAACTCCTTATCAAGGAAAGCCAGAGTGGTCTCATATCTACCTACCCTTCAGGAAACTAAGAGGTAGGGGTGATAGAAATAACAGTGCAATAAAGTCTAATGATGACAATCTGCTAAGTAAGGGATGAAAAGGTGTTCGACAAGCATTTAGGTCAGCAGTAAATTGTGACTTCCACTAAAGTAATTATGACATCTAGGAAGAAAATATAATGATTATCCTGGTAAACAAATTGCACTATGTAAAACAGTGGGTAATAGCAAAACCTGGCATTGAAAACTGTCTCTGTCAATAACTAACTGTGTGACTTTGACCCAATTACTAGCCTCATCTGTAATATGAACATAATAATACCTAACTCTTAAGAAGATTGGTAAGATTACATGAGACAGTATATATCAGAGACCTAGCATCCACCAAGCCCTTAAATTATAGCTATTATTGTTACAGAATAATGTACCTACCATTACAAAAATTAAAAGTACCCTATTCTAATTCCAGATTTAATATAAAAGGAAGTTTGGTTTAATATTAGCAATGAATATTTCATGCTTTTTTTCTAAAGGAAATGTTTTAATAAAAAGTTCATACCCTAGTGCTGCCAGACATCTAAAATTATAGCCAATGCTTTTATAAGTCTAAATCATCTAATATTTGGGTTTAAAGTAATATTGCATTCAGAGATTTTCTTTGCTAGATGGACTGAATAATCAAAATAATCCCAAATCCTAACCTGAAGTATTCACTTTTTAATGTAATTTAGCACTTATTTTTTCAATCAAATTCTCATTTTCTTCAACTTTTTTTTCATGTCTACACCTCTAAGAAGTTAGCAAGCTACCTAAGGCAGAGGCTGTTTTGTGTGACTGCTTTATACGAATTTTTAGTTACATAGTGGGGAGAATAAGTTGGTGTAAGGAGGGGAGTGAGATGAATGTTTACAATGCCTGGGATTTGTTAATTATAACATTATGAATTCCTCTACTCCTTCCCTGCCAAAATGTACAGTAATCAATTGATTATGAATCAAATATCACTATGAAAAAATAGGTAAGTGTTATCATAACCTGCTTAAGCAGAAATGAAATATTCAGGATTCAAAGTTTCATGTTTTCTCCAATCTGACATGGTACTAGGGCTAGGTCCAGATTAAATGTTTAAAGGAACTTTTTCCTCCACCAAATGGACAGGCTGAGAAATGAAATCATCATGCCAGAAAAATGCCATCCCAGTGGTTGCTCCCAGACAACCCTGCTGTATTTTCTGTTGGGACATAGAAAAAGCTCATTTTCCCAAAGGAAGCTGTGGTTCTTTGACAAGCACACATGACATGGGTGGCAAGAGACAATTCAACCTCTCCCCACATGCACGTAATGGCACCTGAAACACAAAGACAACTCTGCATCTGCGCTTGGGAGAGAGTGAAGCCATGAATATTTTCCAACATCACAAGCACTTTCATAACATGCAACTTGAGGATGTACCCACAGAAGTGCATTTGGTTTGCCCCAGAATGTTCTAGGAATGACAGGTTATCATCAGTGCCCCCATCCATCAGGGCTTGCTGGTGGATTCATTGTCTGTTTGGTAAGCAAGACACTACATTTTTCAGAAAATCACTTTTACAAATATAATCTTGACTTGAACCTTCCATCACAGAGCAGTAAGTTTTCCAGATATGTATTTTAGATTACATGAGTAACAAGAACCATGAATGGAATGACCACATAATATGTTGTTCAAACCAGGACACTTGAGAGCAAAAAGGGAAACTATTAATAATTATGCCAAACACAGAGGAAGAAATCACATAGGATTTCTTAGGAGAAAAAGTTTAAAGCAAGCATATATTTATTTATGCAAACTTGTAGACTAAAATTTGAACATCGTGGGGGAAAAGGATTTTTCTGTAATGGAGGAGGCCTGGTAAAGTGATACAAGGGTTGAAGGAAAGAAAATAGCAGAAAGAAAATAATATTAATTGATTGCCTGCTTTAGACCAACCTTTTAAATAATAAAAACTCCAACAATTATAGTATGTATGGTACTGATAACATTTTAGACAACAATTTGTGAGGAAGATATTAGCCACGTTTTACAGTTAAGGAAACCAAAGTTTTAAAGGGTTAAGTCTCGTGCTTTGTGACCACCTACAGGGGTGTGATAGGGAGGGTGGGAGGGAGACACCAGAGGGAGGAGATATGGGGATACATGTATACATATAGCTGATTCATTTTGCTATAAAGCAGAAATTAACACATCATTGTAAAGCAATTATACTCCAACAAAGATGTTAAAAAAAAAAGGGTTAAGTCTCTTGCCAAAGACACATAGATAAAAAGATGGAACTTGGATTCAAACACGATGCTAGCTCATTAAATTTGTTCCAAAGTTACTATGATTTTATAAATGTCCATCTTATAAATGGCATTACATCTCCATATTATAAATGAGGAAACTGAGGCTCAGAGACTGTGTCTTGTTCAAAGATTCACATATAATATGGAATGTGGATTCAAATTCAGGCCTGCCTGATTCTTAAGTCAATGTTCTTACTTCCAAAATATCGACTGGGCTTTGTTCAGGCTTTGTTTGTTTGAATTTTGTATGGGGTTTTTCTGAGGGGAATGAGGCAAGGATCTCCTCCTCCCCTCTTCTTACGTGGACTCTGCTTAAGCTCCATTTCCACTCTAAAATTTCCCCTCCTTGCTTCCTTTTTTCTCTTTTTCTCAGAGCTCCTTCTAAATATTTAATCAAGATGTCAGAACTGGGCTTGTCAGAAACCTTAGCTTACTAGTAAGGAGCTTCCGTAGTGTATCCTTCACATCACTTGCAGTCTGTGTTTCGTCTAATTTGTCTACCCTTCTTTCTTATGAAATTCATTCAGTATGGGGCATTTCATCCTCCACATCAGCTTATCCACAGCATCTCATTCTGCTATACTTGTCCTATTTTCATCTTGGCTTGAGAAGTTATCATCACCCTTTTCTAAATAGCATGAAAATCTATTAACCACGCTGTGTACACAAAGATGCAGGGAGGTAACACAAACCACTCTTGCACTATGAGCAGATTGAAAGGAATTTCCCCACAGTACTATATGAGAAAGTTTAAGTAGCACTATTCTACACAAGAGGCCAAGAAAACGAATGAAAGAAGAGTATAGAAAGGGCACATATAAATTCCTCTTGAATTCTTACCCAGGCAGTCTTGTTCCGTTAGTAAGAAACAAAGTATGCTCTGATGCCAGTCGTTGATGATTACATTCATCTAGACTGTATTCTGAAGTTAAATACCCACAAAGCAAGACTTTTCCCCATTCTGCCTACTTCTCTCCATCCTTGTCACCAGCACCCTAGTGCAAGCCACCACCATCGCTCACTGGGGGTGCAACAGCTTGTCAATGGTCTGCAGGCTTCCACTCTTGCCCCTTTTTGGTTAATTCTCCACCCAGTAGCCAGAGTACCTTTTAAATCTGTTTATCAGATCTTGTCATTCCCTTATGTAATCCCCTCCAGTTATATCCCATAGCACTTAGAACAAAGTCTGAATTCCTTATCCCAGCTTACAAACCCCAATAGGACCTTGCAGGCCCCTCCTACCATCCTATCATACTTTTTCTCCAGGCCCACTTCAGCCTCCCCGACCTTCGTCCAATACCTGAAATGGGTCAGGCTGTTTCCAGCCCCAGAGCCTTTGTATATACTATTCCTCCTGATGGACAGGGTGCCTCCCCAGATGGTGGCTTGTCTGGTGCCTCTTGTTACTCAGACCTTGGCTTGAAAGTCGCCTCCTCCAAAAGACCTTCCTTAACCTAAAGGGCAGCCATTCCATTATTCCCTAACATACTAATCTCCACATAGCACCTAATACTCTCTGACAGTCTATTTTTTATTTACTTGTTTTATAGTTGCTTACTGCTTATCTCCCCTACTGCCAATGTAAACTCCATCAGATTAAAGAACATGCTCATCTTAGCCACCACTGTATCCCCTATGTCTAGAAGAACACCTGGTGCATAGCAGGACTCAGAAAGCATTAGTGAACAAATAAATAAATTAGTCAACCAATTTATTTATGAATTTTTGCTTTACCTTTATATCATAATAACTGGATAAGATTTTTTTGATTTCCACTTTTCAATATAAAAACATATTTGCTAACAAAAATATTTTCTTAAGATTACATATGACTTTTAAAAAGTGTGTTTACCAATGTCAAATTGTATAAATTCTTTGATTCTGTTTTGTGGATGTGACCTCAAAAAGTTCCAGAAAGAACTCACCAAAACTACAAGCTCTTGCATAAACATATTGTAAAAAACTAGTGAGGCCTTGAATCTGTATTTTAGGAAGGCTCAACCCTTAATTGGGACTGTGACCAATCTTGGTTTAAGAGGCTTTCTGATAGCATGCTATCAATTAAAGGACACAAAATCCCGCCTCTAGAAGTCTGTATCTGTAACTGCACCGTAACTCTAGAGAGTTAAGCCTTCATTGAATGCACAGAACTGGTCGAATGACCAGGTTAAATGCTTTCTTACCAATAAAATGTTTAATTAAAAAAATTTCACTGGAAAGTTAGTAAGCATTTTCCTTAAAGAATATATCCTACCTTCCAATAGGGTTGCAGAAACACTAGGGCTGAGTGAGCCATATGTTACCCCAACCAATTAGACTCACAGCCAAGTGACTCTCCTAATTGTTAACCAAAAAGAAGTCTCTGGAGGGAAAAAGTAAGTCACTCCTTGAGGACCTTATTCAAATCTGGATGGATGGCAAAGGAGCAGTGCAAGAGCCTATGAGCACAGAGACTCATGTAAGCTGAACAAAGGTAATGGTATCAAGAAAGTCAGTAAGCCAGGAGCAAGGGCACCAGAGGTGGGTTCAAGCCCACACTGCCCTTGACTTCAGGGAACTTCAAAAGAAAGCATCAGATCACTGATGTTTACAGGGTTGTCACAAACAGGGCATTAAAAACATAAATATGTAAGCTGAAATACTGAGAAGCAGAAATAACTAAGGTTACTTATTTCCCAAGTATGTGGTTCAAAATTCTAGCCAAGACTTGTTTAGAAGGTAAACCACACACAATTTTCACAATTAGAGCTTCCTTTGTTCCAAATCTGCTCCATCACATTTGATCATATTGATGTTTCTTGGCTTAACTAAAATTATTTTTATCTTTGAACTTCAATGTACCTATCTGCATGTGCTGAAATGTTTGCTGGTCTCCTTAATTCCTTGCACTCATTAGTATTCCTTTTCTTGTTCTGTGTTATATATAATGACATTGCAAACCACTCCTGGTCCATCACCAATATTTACCGAGACTGAAAATATTAATCACAGGTATCTTCCGAATCAAAGCAACCAACGCGTGTAGTAATTGGTTTTAAGATATAAATAAGACAGAAGGGCCATGGCCAGAAAGAATAAATAGCTCACCAAATTCCCCTGTGCATAGTACCTACGTTCCATTTATTGAATAACAGACTCTCTCTTGCCTCTACTGTCTTCAGCATTCAAACGAGGTTTCTAAGCAGAGGGGGCCTACTAAACAAGATAATCAGGTCTTAGGTTTAAAGATAACCTTAATCCTTCACATTCTTCTGGCAGACATTAGCAGGGGACTCAGTAATAACTAACAACTTTGAAAGGCCTGCCACAGGGAGATGAGTCTAAATTGCTTTGTTAAAACAACCCAAACTTCTGTCTCAAAATACCACATTGCTCTATTACAAGAGGAGAAAATTTAAAACATGGTGAAGAAAGGGAAGGATTTACCACATTTACCTACTCTTATCATGCTCTGTTAGTAAGGTGACAATAAGCCCTGATTCTTCTGGTACAGTTCTATTTTCTGCCTGTTGTCCCTGTGCAATTACTAATTGTAGTGTCCCCTTTCATTCTCAAAAATGTTGCAATTTAGATAATAAATTATATGGTTATCCTGTGTGTTCAGTAGCGAGTACTATGCTCATGATGGATCCACAGATAGAGCAAGAGAGAGAGAGAAAGATATTTTTCTCTATTCCACCATTCTCCATTCCACAGAGGCTAATCTGTATCACCTGTATTACTGTGTCCCTTCTGAGTGATTCCGGCCACTCAGAGGCACTAGCAGGAAATACGAGGGTGGGAATAAAGAAAAGTAGTCAGGATATTTATTCCCTGATCTCACTCCCTGCCTGGCTATGGTCTAGCTGGTATGGTCCCTCTACTAAAGGCCACAGCTCCAAATGGCTCTTTCGTACAAGCACAGTCCTATTTCTGGCTGAACCCTTCACTCCCATTGCTTCTTCAGATCTAGCCGTAGCAATGATTCTGTTGCTAGCCCTACAATGCTTCATAATACCTTGTAGATGTCCTTTAATCTTGTCCATATCTTTGTAGAGTAGTTTCTTTCCTCAATTTCCCATTTGAGTGTTCCCTATGTTTCCTGCCTAGAAGCTGATTGAGGGAATTCTTTTTTACTTCATCTACACAGAAATCCTATGTATTAGAAAGCATGCCCATTTTACTTGTGAAAAAATTAAGGTACAGACAAGCTACTTTATTTTTCCAGCAGATAGAAGAGATTCAAATCTGGGTGCCCCGGACTCTGAAACCTATGGGTTATCCTCCTATATCAAGCTAGTCAATCTACAGACTCCCTTCCTATATTAGATAATGAAGGACACAATAAGCTCTAAAATTCCAGTGATATATGAACATATATTTATTCAACAAATACTTTTGAGCAAGTGACCAGTATGAATTAGGTAATGTGCTCATTAGGAAAAGCACTAGAGGAGGTCAAAACAAAAGCCATGGAAAACAAAGGTACCTTGGAACATTAACTGATATCAGGTTTAAATGGGACAATACAGCAGTCAGGAGCATCTTTAGAAGGATGTACCTGGGAGCAATGATCCGGTTCTGTAACACTTATTGACTACCTTCTGATAAATGGAAATCCTGATTCTTAATTGTGTCCTAACAAGGAAAATTTATCTGCAATCTCAAAATCAGTCTCTCAATAAGACTGTCAGATGATAAACTGGGTAACAACAGGACCCATGTTTCCCCTTCTCTATCATGGGCTCCTCCTCCGTTTTAAGGATGACTAAGTCTTGATGAGTGCCAAAGTCTTAAAGTTAAAAGAAGATAAATCCATTTATCTCATTTGAATACAACACGCTAAGTTCAAATATCACTTACTATCATCTCTTTGGTCTGCTGAGCCCAGATCAATTCAAGGACCTGTGACCTTTTCTTTCCTTAACTATATTTCCCAGTCCTGTTGAGAAAGTCTGGATTTGAGAAATTTGCAGATTGGTTTGGACTAAGGAGAGGAGGATGTGAAAAATAAAAGCAGAAGCAGCAACCTAAGATACTATGTTAATTGGAAAAAATGACAACCACATTTACCAAGATTCATCCTATAGCATATTAAATAATAGGAGAGAACAAACTTATTGAAAATGTTGAGTTAACCATAAGATATGTAAAGGAATTTATGATGTATAACAAATCAGTTCCATGACTTACATTAGTGCTATTTTTAAAGTTTACATTTCTATTTATCAAGCTTCTGAATAATGAGTTTTACCCACATTGAGAACATCAAGTCCCAGGGCATCCGTCAGCTAATTTTGAAGTTATCCTTTTATACATAGAGCTCTGCAAAGTAAGCAGGGGTCCCTGTTCAAGATGCCAGGGAGAAGCAGGTCACAATGCACATTTCATAATAAGTACATTTATTAAAATATCCACATTCATTTTCAAATATGGAATCTTTAAATTTCCTGACATAAACAGGATAGAGCAAGATTCTCTTTACTTACTTTTTTGACATCAAGTTAACTATGCATACACTTGTACCATATGAGAAAAAAAGAACGACACAGACTGATGGTTCTGATTTCAAAGACGAAGAGAAATGAAACTACACTTATTTGTGTGAAGTCTGACCAATAGACTTAGTTCCAGAAAGAAATATTTTTCAGAATATGTCAGAAGAGGGCTAACTTTATCAATAATAATGATTCTAGCTGATACTGAACAATTACCATGTACCACCTCATGTGCAAATATCACCATATTTCTCCTAAAAAATCTCATCAAAATTATTATATCAATTTCACAAATGAAAAAAAAAAAGGATGGTCAGTGCAGTTATTTCACTTGCCCAGGATCACTTTACTCCTAAGTAGCAATACCAGTATTTAAACCCATTTCCCTCTGATTCGGTGTCCATGCATTTTGAGGGAAACACTCAGACACATAAATTTGACAGAAAGAACCATGTTTCTATGGTTAGAAAAATGAAGCTAAAATTATGTTTCAATATAACATTGTAGCATAGTTTTAAGTCAAAGAAGGGAGCTTTTTTTAAGAATGCGAGTCCTTTATTTAGAACTTCCCAAACTATACCATACTGGCAGTGATTTACTTTGTCTTTATGAAAAATCTATCTTATCAAATTCTTGCCCACTTTTTTTGGTTAAAACAACTTCTCATGGGCAGAAAAATTAGCATAATTTGTTCACCATAACATGTAAGCCAGAATAAAATGCAGCATTCTCAGTCACAAATACAATAATGATATGAATGACATCAGTTCAAGTTTATCATAAAATTAAGCTGATTTGAAGGAACCTAGTTCGAGTTGCATTCTCCTAACACAGCATTTTTAATATTATTCTCTTACCTAATTTGACAAGATTAGCATTAAAAGCAGGTGAAAACATGTCACTAGTCCCTTTGTCTTTAGCATATTCATGGTGCTAACCATCTTTGTTTTTTCACTTACTTATCAGAGCAGGAAAACCATTCTCATATGCACAATTGTATAAAGAAACTAAGATTTTCTGTGTGCAGATGACCTTCTGTTCTGTCAGACCTCTCCATCGGTCCTCCAATACAGTCAGGCACTTTCCAATATTATTTTCCCAAAGGTCATATTCAAGTGTAACAAATCCACCTGACATTTGCTACATTATTTGCATGTAATTTGCTTATGCCTAAACAGACTATGATTTTGAAGAGTACAAATCTAATTTAAATTTTCCTGAACAACCACAATGAAATGATAACTGCGCTTTTTGAATTTTGACAGCAGTACAGAATTTTCATTAGATGTAAGTAGAAAACACCGAACACTTAAGGAATGGAATATATTCTAAGTGCAAACTAGAAGCAGGAAGCTTGTAGGTATAAAATATCAGGCACATTTGTTAAACTTAAGCTCATACCTAACAAGGAGCTTTAGAAATGCAAAGAAAAAAATGACTCTTTTTGATTGGGTTGGAAGAGGGTGAAGAGTACCTTATTTATTTTAAGCAGCCAGGAATGTCCCTCTACCTCAAACGTAACCAATTAGAAAATAACTCCTTTGGGTAACATAAGCTGTTAAAAGCAAACAAGCATTTTAAAGGAAACCCACTGAGAGTTATCAGTTTATTAAACCTTTGTGTGAATGAGTTTAAGAGAACATTATCTAAGAACAGCTTTTGAAGGGAACAGGTAGAAACTGCTCCTGAGAGAAAAGTGAAGGCCACTAGCAAGAAAGGGAAGGGAGGAGAAGACAAGGCTAAGAAATGAGAAGATAAAGTTCTTCTACTTCCAGTTCTGCCCAGAACCGATCCAAAATACACCTAATGCAGGTAGACAAAATAGCACAGTGAATTGGAGTTATTTAAAACTCACATTTCTGATTACCCATTCTCCAAACCCACGTGTTATTTTTTTGGAAGATATTTAAACAATTAGCAAAGCAAACACAACCCGTGGAAGTTTCTAAATGTCACCAAAGGAGCAAAATTAATAGATTTAAAAGAGGTAAGCAAAATCGTTGCCAGGGGAATAGGATAAATAGCATAGGAAACTGAAGAGTGGAGAAAATGATTTGGAATTTTCTTTTCACAGTGACAGAAACTGGCTTTAGAAGATAATTAATGATTAGGTCTGGTTTGTTCCTTAAAGTATAGCTTCTTCAAACACATACAATCTCTTCTTGCAGTTACAGATCTATAAGTCTGCCAGGTTGTTAGGAAGAAAACAATGAAGCTCTAAACATCTAGAATCTCTAGTACTTAGTACAAGGAGACCTAGATTTTCTCTTTTATTCCAAGCAACAGTCCTTTCTTCCAACCTATATACCATCTTGAAACAGACTGAAAGGGATAAGATTATGAATTAATAAAATCAGAGTATGGCCTGAGAAAAAACAGTCAAGAAAATAAAAAGACTGAACCTAACCTTTAGCATCCCAGTATCACATATCAGAGGCCAAATTTCAAAGCCAGGATACCAGTCAAATGTCTTCCTGAAAATAAGCCCTGGTGTGACGAAACATATACAGACTATTGTGGTAATCACAGCTAACAGCAAAGGTGCCTCGTAGGCAGAAATAAGAAATTAACAAGCCCAGAAATGGCCTGATCTGTAGAAAATTGCTACCCATAAGCCTCACTACAGGTGCTACGAATTACAAATCCAACCCATCTTTTCAGCTCATTTCCCAGTGATCTCCTTTGCATGTCCTGCACACTAAGCTAAATTATTCACTGTTCTCTAAATATGATCCAGTTCCTTCATCTCTCTGTGCCTGAAATGCTGTTCCCCAACAAATTTCTAATTCCAAATCCTACCTGAACTTCAGGATGCAAATCACCTGCCATCTCTATAAATATGAATCACACCAGATTTAGACAGATCTCTTGTCTGAATTATTATGATAATCATCATTTTCTAACATATTGTTTCTACTTTTGGGGACATTGTATTTTTCTCTACTAATCTCTAAATTCCTTGGGAATAGACTGTCATAGTAAATATCACAATGTCTTGAATATAATTTGTGTTAATAAATATCTGTTAAATGAATGAGTGACTAGTTAGGATGGTATATAAAATGAAAATAGATTAGGGACCTAGGAAAAAAAAGTTTTCTTTTTCTTTAATTAAAAGAGCTTTAAGGATTTATGGAATATAAATTCTAAGTTACAATGACAAATAAAATAGAATATTAGATCTTGGGAAACTTTGGAGATTTAACCATGTTCCTTTCTGTGTCAGTAACTGAGTGAGGGGTAGTGCCCGGATTTCTTGAAGTAAAATCAAGGGCTCTTTTTGCTGGAACAAGCTGCCTCATGGTAAATCCATCTTCTCTGATGTCTGAAAATATTCAACATCACATTCTAATGACTTGAAATATAAAAAGGTTAATAGTGTGTGCATTCCTTTAAATGGCATATTTTGTGTTACATTTCTGAAGAGGCATAACTCATCCTTTATAAAATGCTACAATGATTTCTTCTGACTACTGGTCAATACTTCTATTTATTCATGCTCAGAGTCTACTCAGTGTGTACTCATTTCCACTAAGCACTGAGGGCATGAGATTATTTTCAATTTTGTATATGTGTGTTGATCTCACTTATGCTTATTGCAAATGATAGTTTTGTTTTTTGTTTGTTTGTTTATAATGGTCTAAGAGTAGAAGAGGAAAGTCTTGCCTTTCATTTTTATGATATTTATATAGACCAAAGAAATTTGGTAAAGTGAAGGTAATCTCTTGTAATCATTCCAGAGACTTCATTAAACATTAAAATACAATCATTGAATTATTTTGTTTGTACTGTAAAGAATTTCCAGAGGAGTGTACCCCAAATCCAGTTGTGTATCAGAATCTTTTAGAATGCCTTTTGAAAACACAGATTTCTGATCTGGACCAAAGACCTACAAAGCCAGAATGTATCTCTTAACCACTACCCTGGGAATCTGATCCCAAGGAGCTTCTAATGCATAATTCAGTTAGGGAATTACTACTCCAAAAACCTGTGCCCCTTATAGACGTCTGAATTCCTGAATTCTCCTCCAACCTGCATACCCACTCAGATTTTGTTCTTCTTGCACCAGCCACATTAGCTTGGAGCTATTCATTCTCACATCCCCACCCAAAGTATCCTAGGGGATTTTTTATGTCCCTGTGTTTGGATTAGACTCTGGCCTCTGACTCTCCCCAGGACCCTGAGAAACCACATTCCATCATCATTACTTGCTTTGGCCCTTGCTTGCCCTTTCAATGAGCCAGGCTCACCCAGGTATACCACCTCTACCCCCAGGACTCTTCCAGACCACTCTTCTGCTGGCCTGCTCACCCATCACTTCTACTCTTCTCCTGTTTCTTTCCTCTCCTGCCTCTCCCCTCAAGCTCCCATAGTAGAGGGAGACTTAGCAAAAGTGGGCTACACAGGCGATACCTCCAAACCATCTAGGATCCAGCCTGACACGGTGCTAATGTTTCTCAAGGATTGTGACTTCCCTTTAATAACAATTATAAAATTCTTAATGTAGTAAAAAAAAAAATTAAGACTGCATGCTTCCATACATTTTATTTATTTTTTTTAACATCTTTATTGGAGTATAATTGCTTCACAATGGTGTGTTAGTTTCTGTTGTATAACAAAGTGAATCAGCTATACATATATCCCCATATCTCCTCCCTCTTGCATCTCCCTGCCACCTTCCCTACCCCACCCCTCTAGGTGGTCACAGAGCACTGAGCTGATCTCCCTGTGCTAGGCAGCTGCTTTCCACTAGCTATCTATATTACATTTGGTAGTGTATATAAGTCCATGCCACTCTCTCACTTCATCCCAGCTTACCCTTCCCCTTCCCTGTGTCCTCAAGTCCATTCTCTACATCTGCATCTTGATTCCTGTCCTGCCCCTAGGTTCTTCAGAAACTTTTTTTTTTTTTTTTTAGATTCCATATATATGTGTTACCATACGGTATTTGTTTTTCTCTTTCTGACTTACTTCACTCCGTATGACAGACTCTAGGTCCATCCACCTCACTACAAATAACTCAATTTCATTTCTTTTTATGGCTGAGTATTATTCTATTGTATATATGGGCCACATCTTCTTTATCCATTCATCTGTCGATGGACACTTAGGTTGCCTCCATGTCCTGGCTTTTGTAAATAGAGCTGTAATGAAAATTATGGTACATGACTCTTTTTTAATTATGGTTTTCTCAGGGTATATGCCCAGTAGTGGGATTGCTGGGTCATCCATACATTTTATATTATGAAATCAAAATCCTTATACTTGGTAGTTCACACTGAAGAAATGCCTCCCCTAATGTAATTGCCCTCCACAAGCCATATCTCTCCCAGAAGACCTGTGACCTTACTATCTAGTCATGGATACCGACGGTCTGCTGATCCAGTAGAGGTTAGGACAGTGGCACTGTCTGACCTAATGAGCTTTCCCCACTCTGAGCAGTTTTATTAAATTATATATTAAAGCATATATCTTACATATGTATTATAATAAATATGAGGTCCCTTGGGTCTCTGGGAAGGTAAAGAAATCGCATTAGTGGTAAAAATTGTCTCAAAATATTACTTAACTTTCACTGGAAAAAATCATAAATCAATTCCAGTTGAAATTTAGTATTTCTTCATTGTATATCACCTTGATTAGAAAATAAGTATAGGAGTACCTCATTTTATTATGCTTTGCTTTATTGCACTTCGCAGATACTGGGTTTTTTACAGATTGAAGGTTTGTGGCAACCCTGCACTGAGCAAGTCTTTTGGCACCATTTTTCCAACAACATTTGTTCACTTCACGTCTCTGTCACATTTTGGTAATTCTCATATTTCAAACTTTCTCATTATTATTATATCTGTTATGGTGACCTCCGATCAGTGATCTTTGATTTTACTATTGTAATTGTTCTGGGGCGCCACGAACCATGCCCATGCAAGATGGTGAACTTAATTAATAAATGGAGTGTGTGTTCTGACTGTTCCACTCACTGGCCATTCCCCAGTCTCTCTCCCTGTCCTCGGGCCTCCCTAGTCCCTGAAACACAACAATATTGAAATTAGGCCAATTAATAACCCTCCAATGGCCTCTAAGTGTTCAAGTGAAAGGAAGAGTCACATGTCTCTCTTTAAATCAAAAGGTAAAAATGATTAATCTTAGCCAGGAAGTCATGTCAAAAGCTAAGATAGGGCAAAAGCTGGACCTCTTGTGCCAAAGATGTGAGTGCAAAGGAAAAGTTCTTAAGGGAAATTAAAAGTGCAACTCCAGTGAACATACGAATAATAAGAAAGCAAAACAACTTTACTGCTGATATGGAGAAAGTTTTTTAGTAGTCTGGTTAGAAGATGAAACCAGCCACAATGTTCCCTTAAGCCAAAGCCTAGTCCAGAGCAAGGCCCTAACCCTCTTCAATTGTATGAAGGCTAAGAGATATGAGGAATCTGCAGAAGAAAAGCTTTAAGCTAGCAAAGGTTGGTTCACACTGTTGAAGGAAGAAGTCATCTCTAGAACATAAAAGTACAAGATGAAGCAGCAAGTGCGAATGTAGAAGCTACAAAAAATTATACAGAAGATCTAGCTAAGATAATGAATGAAGGTGGCTACTGTAAACAACAGGCTTTCAATGCAGATGTTGAAAGAAGATGTAATCTAGGACTTTCATAGCTAGAGAGGAGAAGTCAATGCCTGCCTTTAAAGCTTCAAAAGACAGGCTGACTCTCTTGTTAGGGGCTAATACAGCTGCTGACTTTAAGTTGAAGCCATTGCTCATTTACCATTCTGAAAGTCCTAGGGCCCTTAAGAATTATGCTAAATCTACTTTTCCTCCTCTATACATGGAAAAACAAAGCCTGGATGACAGCACATCTGTTTACAACATTGTTTACTGGATATATTAAGCCCACTGTTGAGACCTACTGCTCAGAAAAAAATATTTCTTTCAAAATATTACTGCTCATTGACAATGCACCTGGTCACCCAAGAGCTCTGATGGAGATGCACAATAAGACTAATGTTGTTTTCATGCCTGCAAACACAACATCCATTCTGCAGCTCATGGATCAAGGAGTAATTTCGACCTTCAAGTCTTATTATTTAAGAAATATATTTGGTAAGGCTGTAGCTGCCATAGATAGTGATTCTTCTCATACATCTGGGCAAAGTAAATTAATAACCTTCTGGAAAGGATTCACCATTCTAGATGCCATTAAGAACATCCATGATTCATGAAAAGAGATCAAAATATCATCATTAACAGGAATTTAGAAGAAGTTGATTCCATGGATGACTTTGAGGGGTTCAAGACTTCAGCGGAGGGAATAACTGCAGATGTGGCAGAAATAGCAAGAGAACCAGAATTAGAAGTGGAGCCTGAAGATGTGACTGAATTGCTTCAATATCATAATAAAATCGAAGGGCTAAGGGGTTGATGCTTATGGATAAGCAAAGAGAATGGTTTCTTGAGATGGAATCTAGTCCTGGTGAAGATGCTGTGAAGATTATTGAAATGGCAACAAAGGATTTAGAGTAGTACATAAACTAAAGCAGAAACAGGGTTTGAGAGGACTGACTTCAAATTTGAAAGAAGTTCTACTGTGGGTAGATGCTGTCAAACAGCAATGCATGCTACAGAGAAATTGTTCGTGAAAGGAAGAGTCAATCAGTGCATCAAACTCATTATTGTCTTGTTTTAAGAAATCGTCACAGCCACCCTAAAATTCAGAAACCACCACCCTGATCAGTCAGCAGCATCAACAACAAGGCAAGACCCTCCACCAGCAAAAAGATGATAACTCACTGAAGGCTCAGATGATGATTAAAATTTTTTAGCAATTAAGTATTTTTTAGTTAAGGTATGTACACTGTTTTTTTAGACATATGTTATTGCATACTTAACGACTATAGTATAGTTTAAACTCAACTTTTATATGCAGTGGAAAACCAAACATTTCATGTGACTCACTTTATTGAGATATTCACTTTATTGCAGTGATCTGGAACCAAACCTGAAATATCTCTGACTTATACCTATACTTATTCACAAATGGTGATATGATATGATAGAAAGATCTCAAAGCTAAAAGTAAAAGGGCTGCTTTTTATTATTATAGCTCTGAAACTAAGTGACTTCGAAAGGCCACTTAATTCTCTCACAAATATCTATTTATTTAACGACCTAATATGTGATATAATAAAATATACATATACAGTGTCCCTCGGTATTCAAGGGGGACTGGTTCCAGGACCCATTGAAGATTCCAAAATCTGAGGATGCTCAAGTCCCACTGTCAGCCCAGCCTCCTCAGGTTCCGCATCTGGGGCTTCAACACTGCCAACCTTAATCACAGGACACAATTCAAGAATGTGGAATCTGCAGATACGGAGGGCTGGCTATATTTGTTCTTCATCCCTGGTTCCTGGCACAGAGCTCCTCATGTAATACAATAAATTAATATTTGGTTTTTTGTCCAGATTACTGCCACAGAGCTTCTAGGACCCTTAGAATTTCCTGAGTGATAGAAGGTTAGTGGTGTCTTTTATTATTTACAGCAAGTCCTTATTAATTGTACTTGAGTTTGTGTTAAGGAAGGGACTCCTGGAGGATGGGAGCTGGTTACCAGAAAAGCCAACAATGTGCATGTGCTTCCAGGGTTAGAACTTTCAGCTCCACCTCCCACACCTCCCAGGAGGAAAGAGGGGTTAGAGACAGAGTTCAATCACCAATGGTCAATGATTTGATAGATTATTCTTGTGTAATGGAATCTCCATAAAAACTTCATACGAAGGGGTTGGGAGGGCTATCAGGCTGTTAAACACATGGAGGTGCTGGGAGAGGGCATGGAAGCTCAGCACCCCTTCCCCACTCCTTGTCTTATGCTTCTCTTCCATTTGGCAGTTCCTGAGTTATATCCTTTTTAGTAAACTGGTCATAGTAAGAAAAGCACTTTCCTGAGTTCTGTCAACCATTCTAGCAAATAATTGAACCTAAGGAGGGGATTGTGGGAATCCCAATTCATTTTCTGTTGATCAGAAGTACAGGTGACAATCCTGGGGGCTGTGGCTGGCATCTGAAGTGGGGCGCAGTCTTGAAGGACTGAGCCCTGAACAATGCAGAGTCTTCACTAATTCCAGGTAGTTAGTGTCAGAATTGCAATGTGTGAAAAACCTACATATTCGGTGTCAAAAGTGTTGAGTACGGAAAAAGCTTTTCTTTAACTGATATAAAGGAAATGGACAGGGGTAGCAAAATCTATGAGAAGAGTACTGGACACTAGTACCAGCTCTATTACTAACCAGCTGTCTGACTTTGAGCAAATCACTTTACCTCTCTGAACCTCAGTTTGCTCATCTATAAAATAAGGGATCGAATTAGATATTCTCTTAATTCTCTATTCTGTCCTAGTTGAAGTATTCAGAAGGTTTCTGATAGCTTCAGATCACAGCAATCCTTTTCTAGCACTAACATTCTGTTAATAGAAATTTCCCTTATGGATTATGAGGGAGCTGTTTTAGCACTTCTTTTCTTATAAAGGATGCTGATAGCAGGTACTTTCAACTGAAGCTACCTCATTAGCAGTGGCAGCTGCAGGTGTTAACTTCATATCAATAACTCTTACAATGATCTCTTGTATTATGAGAATTCTCTCCTTTGATTATTGCATAATGATTCTACAGTTTTTCTCAGTCACTACCAAGTCTCTTGACAAAGTACTTCATTTTCTGAAACATATCTACACCATCTTCCTAATTCTACCAGGAACATATTTTGTTTTCGTTTTGTTTGCATATGCTTTCCTGTCATCAAATGCATTTTACCCAAGCATGTGTGCATGCTACCTAGCATTTATTCTTGAATCACTTGGGGAAATAATCTATAAGCCATGAGATTTGTTTTGCTCATTGAAATCTGCAATCTTAAAGTGTATGGCTTGAAGGAACAGACTCCCTACCTTCATAACTTTAGCTGCGGCTAACTGTTCATCTGATGTCACACAAGCCCTGCATTTTCCACACTCTATGCTTTCTGCACTTGCAATTTCTTCCATCTGAAACAAACACTCTTTCTCCTCCCTTCATCACCAGTGCACCATTACCACCTTTAATGCATCGCCATATCCCCAAGGCCTGTTATAACACCTTATACACAAAATATGTGAAATGAATTTAACTTCTTTTGTACAGTTACCAAGATAGGCAAACCCACACGTGGCACTGAATGAAAGGTTTCTCATGTTGGTGGTAGTAACCACACCATGAATGAATACAACCCCATGTCTGAAGAAATAATAAATTTTCAAACATCTGATTTAGATTAAATCTTAATGAAAAGGATGTAACAAATAGACCTGGATGATATGTCCACCAAAAAACAATCCTTCACCCAATTCAGACACATCTGATCAAATATATATTAATCTTAACCAAAGGACTTTCAACTCATGCCAAAAATAATAACAAAAATTAGTTTATGACAAACACAACTTAAGAGAGAAAATTGAAAATAAGATTTGAACAATTCTTCTGTGACTAGAGTGCCCCTTCTTTACTTTACCTGATAATTTATCAATTAAACATATTAAACTGATTAAGATAAAATCCTGGCCAATATGTAAGACATACATAAACAAAATGCAGGTCCTATTTCATAAAGATTTCTAGTACCTCAGCACCTTGAGAATATATTTGTCTAGTCCACCAAGCCCAAAATTGCAGTGAATTACATTTAAATGTAAATATTTCTTAAAATGTTAACACTGAAATACCATGGTAAGTTAAGTAAAGCAAAGATAAACCTAGGAAGGTGAATAAAAATAAAGGGAGGAAATGGCTGAGAATAAAACAGATGTTAGTACTAGAGTCCCAAGGAATTCTGCTATGGGACCACTTTAAATAAGCAAAATTACAACAATAAGAGAAAATCATTTATTTATTATGAGTAGTTCATGTCCAGACCACCAACCTGGAGGCAATGGTGACAGCCTGAAGTTGCAAATTGCAGAAGCAGTAATCAGTACAAGATGACCCATTACCCAGCAGGAGGCCCCACAGGATCTATTGGGAGTCTATGATTTGGCTGAGAACAGTGGAGTGAGAGCAGTAAGAGGTGGGATCCAGAGGAGGTGGTTGCTCCTGCACACTAGCAGTGCTGCCCATTGATGCAAGCATCTCCAATGCAGGCTTCAGGAAACAACAACCAGAGAAAGTTAAAATGTAACTGGAGGCTAGGTCATTATTACTTCTAAAGCAGAGTTCAAATCTCTAAATGTAGTCATCCCATTAAATGAGATTTTTTCATGCAAAAAAAAAGTAGATTAATAAAAAGTAGTTCAGAGGTAAAAAAAAAAAAAAAAAATGTAACTGGAGAAAACCTATACTGTAGATGCAGAAACTGTATATGAGAAACTCCCACAGACTTCCAGAGATATTCCGGAATTGAGGACGGTATGTCAGAGAAGCAAAGGGCAAAGTCCAAGGTCCTAGGCAGAAAACAAGAAATGGAAAAATATCTCTACTCTGGGGGGAGATATAAACTTATATACTGGCAGTGAGACTGAGCACCAAGTTGTGGGGTATACTGAGCCTTCGGACTGCCAGCATAGCCTTCTCTTGTACCCATAAACCTGGTGAGTCCTTTGACCCCTGGGCTACTAAATAATAGTACCAGAAATCTAAGTAACTTAGGAAATCACTTTCTCTAGCAAGTGCTTGAAATAAGGATGAATTTCTTCCTCTTGTTCAACAGATTATCTTAGAAATTTCCTCCAGCTCCTTCACACTTTAACTCATTCTATATCTATTACACACTAATTCTTTGGCCAACTGTATGGCACCATAATCTAATCACATTGATTACATATGTTGAATTGAGTGCACATTTTCCCAATTCTTTTTATATGAGTAAGCTTTATATGAATAAGTTTCAAATAAGCCTTGATTAATTTATAGTCTGGAAATGCATGGTTTTATTATCAATAAAAAAATCTCATTTTCATAGCTAAATCTATCTTTGGTTTTCTTGTTCTAAATTAAATATATTTGAGTTTACTTTAAATTTGAGGTCTCGTTTCTTTGGAAACCAAGGATGGGGAGAAAAGTTTCTCTCTTCCATTTTCCATTTCACAATGATGAGATGGGCTCCATATGGCCTGGAGTTTTTGTCAGATTTCACATTCTAATACCTTGATCATCTGGTTTTGTGCTATCATAGTTCTTTTCCTCTCTAGGGAACTTCATGTCTGTTGCTGGCATCTGTCCCCTGATTTTCCCTGTAAATGTCTTAGCAAATAATTTATTTAATTCCTACTGTTCCTATTAACAAATTAGCACTTTCTTTTTGGTCTGTCATTTCTTAAATGAACTTCTAAATATCTTTCCATTAAAGATCTATACAGTTTCTATATGCATAATCCAATAACTTTCTACTTAAATGGAATCCAACTGATACACATACTCACTAAAGAATCAAGAATTCTTACATCATAACTTTAGGAAATTCTGCCGTTATCAATCTGGTTAAATGTAGCATGGGGGATTTCTGCAAAAACTGCCCTTCATAATTGTTCTCTTAGTTTCTTTAGGTCTCAATACCAGATTAGGAAGAATAAAGTACATCTATAAACCTACTGCTCTCTATTGTCAAGAGAACTCTGATCTCTCAGACAGGACACCACAGATGGCTATGTTTTAACCTGTAGCACTCGTTCAGAGACTACAACTTAAATGAGGTTCTTGAAATGAACAAAATACAGGTATCCAATATTTGCTCAAGAATATAAATAAACAGTTAGTTTTTCTGCACTGGCCCATATACTTTAGAATGACAAGTAAATTTACATTTGGTTCAGAATCTTTTTTCCCCCTTAATGACTTTAGTTGGCTTTTTCTAGTTCTTGATAAATAATAAGATTTGAAACAACAGAGTATAACACTACATACAAGTCTCATCCCTAAGTTTTCTGCTGGCCTTAAATTCCCATATCATGAAGTATCAGATTTATTTAAATAAATATTTTACCCATTTAAGCAATTAACCAATATGTCATAAACACTGGGAATTATACAGATACAGCCAAGCTCTATATAAATCAATAAGCAACCCTTGAAATGTTGAGTCGTGGGCTATCACTTCTTTTCTTTTCTAGTAATGTAAATGTATATATTCAGAATTTTCTCTATAATATCCATGTATTTCTCTGTAATTAGACTTTGCTAGGCAAAGCAATACTTTAAAGAAATGTATTCCAATAATATACAAACAAAAGGACCTTTTTATCCAAAAGGTCTTTTCCAAATGACCAAAAGGTTATTTTTTTCCTTACTAAAATAAAAATCACAATTTTATAGGTAAGGACTGATTTGGGGCTCTCAGGAGGATCATTATGCAAATGACTTCGGTTTTTTGCTACTCACTTTAGCTCACACAACCGAACTAAGGTACAGAGCTCCAGAACTCTATCCTTTGCTCTGAAAGAATACCTTGAACAAAACTTAAACAGTGTTTTTAAGCTAGTTCCATTATAGCACACAATAGGTGCCTAGGATAACACACATCTTAAGAATAGGAAGGCATAATTCCTTCTGATTATTCAATCTATAATACTCTTTTTTTAAGGCTGTCTATAAACTATAGTAGCAACTCTTTTGAAATGTTAATACCTAATAAAACTTTACACATTTTCTAAACTAGGACATCTGTGGCACTGACCACAGTAGTTAAATTGTTTAGAAAAACATCTAAGACTGTGCCTGCAATTCTAGACCTTAGCCCTACAGCTTGGATAGTTTACACACAGCCAAGCAGCATAGAAAACTTCTGAGAATTAGTTGTGGATGGAATCAAGAGTGGGAGGCAATGAGTGACAAAATAGGGACTAAATGGAAATGTGTGTCTTTGACTAGGATTGAATTGACTAATTTATTGGAAGCCATTTAAAACTTACAACTGGCCTTTACAATACCTGAAAGAGATCCATGGTTGTCTACACAAGACCTTCATATCTTTGTATATGTTACCCTTTTCGGGGAATATACCATTACCCTAACCTTCCTTTACTTGGTTAACCCATACTCATACTGTAGGAAGCTCTACAGATAACCCAATACTCCACCTGTCCTAGCTGTTCCCTTAGCATCCTGTACTCATCACACTGAACTGAAGTTTGCCATTAATTCTGCAGTGATCAGTGACCAGAAGCTGAGGCTGTGTCCTCTATCTCTAAAATCTCAGGACCGGGCCCAGTTCCTGGCACACTATAAATGCTCATTACCTGATTGCTGAATGAATGAATGAATGAATCTTAAACTTTAGGAAAGGAGCAAGGAATACCAGGAAATTGTAATTGGGAAAAGACAGGTAGTACACTGTATATCAATTCTTGTCTCTAAATAGAAGGGGACTGATAGAAAAATTATTTATTAAATAGTTGTATGCCAGGGCATTACATATGACATCTTAAGCATTTTGAATTAAGTATTCTTAATCCCATTTTAGAGATGAAAAAACTTACCAAGATACTAAGTAACATACCCAATTTTACAGCAAATAAATGGAAAAGCTGGAATTTGAATCTTAGGACTCTGACACCAGAGTTCCTATTCTCTTCCCTTCACCCAAGACTGGGAAGATTTAGCCTACCCTAGCTTTGTTCTATTTTAGGACTTACCCATGCACACCATGTCCATAAAATCCTGTCAGCACTGGTAGGAAAAAGTCAGGATTGCTCTGTCAATAAGTTGGCTTAGAAAAAGCACATATTTCATCTGGAGCTGGCTACACTGATAGGGCTTGGCTATAAGATACCCCTTGAAAGACTGGTCTTGGTTTCTAGGTCAATTGTTCCTGATGAGCGTTCGTTCGTACCTCATCAGAGTGATGCATGGAATCTCATTAGTTGCATCCCTTCTGTGATAGGCCTCCAGAGAGCATGATTTACTCTTTGGTGCATGCTGCTGGCTGTCAGCATGATTCACCCAAAATTGACAAGAACCTGCTTCATTAACGCAGCTACAATCCCACCTCTCTGTCGCTATGGTCATATGTTACCAGTTTGTCTGCTGATCAGCTTCTCCCGGGCTTCTGCTTTAGTGATGCCCAGAGCGCTGGATTTCTTTAGGATTAGTTTACTTCCCTTTCTGCCTCCAACCCCCAGACCTTCAGTGGCTCTCCATCTGAACACACCCTTGTTTCTTAATAGAGATTGATTTATAAAAATGAACTTCCTTTTTGAATATGATACATTTTCTGAACATAACAAAATATAGCAAAGATCCACAGAGTGACATAACAGCAATACTTTCAGGAAATGAAGGCACTTTAGAGAGACAAAGTGACACAATAAGGAGTCAAGAAATCTCCCACATAGTGTGTGTCTTAAGCAAGCCACAAAAATCTTACTAATCTTCAGTTTTCTCATCTGTACAATAGAAATATTAAGAAATGCCTTGCAGATTTGCAGCAAGGATTGAATTGAGTGTTTGTGCGTGTGTGTGTGTGTGTGTGTGTGTGTACCAGGAACTCAGATTAGAGTTGCATCTTATAATAAAATAAAGGTATGATTCACGATTTCACCATAGATTTATACCTCATTTAAAAGATGAAAAAAATCATCTTTTAAATTTAGGTGCAACCCCAATACTGTATTTTGTTTGCGAATGCAAATAGATGATAGATCCTTACTCTGTCAAATGAATGTAGCTTTCCGATCTATAGCTCTCTTTAACTTCTTTATCAGTGAGTAAAGTACTGATAATACTGATCTCCTTATTTTAGCCTCAAATTGTGGCCTTTTCTAGTCTTTCGAAGATATTCAATGTTTAATCAGCATTAGCCATAAAATAATTCTGGGAAGGTTACCAAACATAATCATTTCCAAGTAGCACTATCTCCCTGTACCTACTACCACTACTAATGATACTGATAATAGCACTTAATAAATATAAAGCATTTATTCTTTGCCAAGCAGTGTTGTAATCCCTTTGTATTTACTCAGTTAATTACCACACATGCATGCACATACATATAAACTATATTGCACAGAACTGTTATTATCCCGAATTTACACATGAAAGCATGAAGCACAAAGCAGTTACGTAGCCTCCCCAAGGTAATAGAGCTACTAACTAATGAACCTGGAATACAAACCTTGGTAATCAGCTCCAGGACCTGTACTCTTTTGTTATTGTTGTTTGCCTGATGATACATTTTTTAATTTTTATTTATTTTTATTGAAGTATAGTTGATTTACAATATTATATTATTTTCAGGTATACAACATAGTGATTCAATGTTTTTATAGATTATACTCCATTTAAAGTTATTAAAAACAGAGCCCATACTCTTAACTTCCATGCTACATAGCTTCTCTAACTTGGAAAACAACACGTGCAAAACTGCACTTGGCTTTCCTAGATAAACATACAACCTCGATATACATTTCAATTTTTAAGACTATATCCGAAATATTTTCTCCAGAGTGGCCTCCAATTTAGGAAGATTACTAGAGGATCTATCATCAAATTATATTTGAAAACTTAATGCTATTGTCAGTATTTATTTAGTTTAAAAGCCTACATCTCAATTGAACTGTTTATGTTAATAATACTTGCTTCTTTTTATTTTGGGATATCTCTTTCAAATATCTTTTGCTTTTATTTATCATGTATTCCTTTTTTAGAGCCAATCTGTTTCCCTTTTATCAGGCTTAAAATAATTATATTCAAATTGGCAGTGGTATTTCAACACGACATATGAAAATAGAACAATAATGCCTAATAATTATTGAGAATTCATTTTGTGTCAGCAACTGTGCTAGGATGTTTTCCAGATATCATCTCATTTTGTACCAACTTTGAGAGGTAGAGTTTATTTTAGTGTTTTCACATGAGGATATATAACTTGACAAAGAAAATCCTGATGCTAAGTGACGAAGATGCAAACCCAGGTCTGCCTGATGCAAATTCATGTGCTTTTCACTCTGCCATCTTGTCTCTTCCCTTAACAGCACACGGAAGAAAGCAAAGATGCTGGGGCTGGAGAAGGTCATGTGGAAAGAGATAGCAGAGGGGACCGTGGGACAAGAAAGGTACAAAATCCTCAAAGTTAGAAAGTGAGAAAAGACCCCTCATGCAACCCACAGCAGTTGGCACATAATGTTGAACTACTTAGGTCACTTCTATAAAAAAGCTGATACTTGGCTTTGGTTCTCACTTTTTATTTCTTCAAAATATAAACCTCCTTTATTAAATGCCTCAACCAGCCTAACAATTGAGCTGTATAGAGATTAGAAAGCAACTGGACAAGACAATTTAGAATTTTTATTTTAAGTTCTTTTCTAAAGAGGCAACAGAGTATTTACATTTATTATTTCTTTTATCCTGAAACACTCTCTTCAAACATAGTGAAAGAATTAAGATTTACCCAATAACTTTATGATAGAGCCAGCACCAGACCCAATTTTTCTGAATAGGAATGTTTTTCTGAACCAAACTTATCTAAGACATTAAAACTATTCAAAACAAGACCTAGAATGACCTCAGAAATCATCAAAGAATCACTCCTTCACTGCAGAAAAGAGCTTCATTAAGAACTCCAGGAATATAAATAGCCATTCTGTTTTTAAAGGCCTTAATGGGAGGCAATTATATGACCTTCCACAGTCTCTTATTCCAGTGCTCTAAAATGTTTCTCTCTCTAAAACTGAGGGAAAGCATCAGTATTTTCATTCTTTCTGGCAAATATAGGAGCGAGAGAGTCCCTGAAGCCAAACTCTATTGGCAATCAGAAAAGTGCTTTTAGAAAGCTCAGGCACATATCTGTCCAAGAAAGCTCCAGTGGCCAAAGACAGCTGGGTGCTTAATATGATAAAATCCTTAGTCAAACATATGGTCTTCTCCACATGATAGTACTTTCTTATAATAACTTTCCCAATTTTTTTCATATAGAAATCAAACTGTTTATTTAAGCAACACAATACAGAAAAACAGTATGTGCTATGTGTTTAACATATTTGTACAGAAATATTTTTGCCATTATAATAAGGGATCTAAAATATGCACATCATTTATTAGAGCTGAATGACATGTATCTGTGGAATGCCTGGCTTGACTTTGTTCACAGACCAGGGTAGGGAAATTTTTAAGGGACCTCTTGTTAAAGATCATGAAGACAATTCAGGAAGATGGGAACATCACAGATAGGTCAGATTACATCAAAGGTGATATCAACTTGGGTGCACCTAACACACCATATATTGATTGCAAGATTACAAAGCAATCACAGAGGGATGCACATATGGAAAGATGTTACAGGCCAGAAATCCTTGGAGAACTAGGAACAAAGACACCCCTGTCCCTATCCCCTTGTATTGAACAAAAAAACTCTTCTGTGATGCAGGTATTTCAAGAATCAAAATGTTGTTCAAATTACTTTTATATTGTTATATGCTGTGTATCAGACCCTGTTTTACCATTGACTTCCATTTCAAAGACTACTTTTTTCTTTAAATGAGGATATTGGGCAGCCTAAAAGTAAAGCGAATAGAATTAATGTTCAATTGAAATAGTGAAAGAAGAATTTAAGTGAGATTAAATGGAAAGGAAAGGAGGAAAAAGGAAGGACTTGGTTATGTTGGCAGAAAAGATGAATGAGAAGGAGTTTACATGAGAATCTTTGTGTTCGACAATTCAGACAATGGTTTGTACCATTAAAAGAATCTGGAGGTCACAAAAAGTACTGAATTTGGGTTAGTTAAGTTCAATCTTATATAAACTTGGGTAAGTTCAATTTGGCTTTAAACACTGGTTTTAGGTAAAAATGTTTAATAAGAAAAGAGGTGATAGAACTTGTGAGAGACTTCAAGACTGAAAATGTAGATTTGGGAAAAGTGAATTTTCCAGAGGAGACTCTGTTGAGATAAAGCCAAGGATACTTCCTTGAGGACCATCTACATTTAGGGAGAGGAATGAAAAGTCAGAGACAAAGAAAGAGTATCAAAGGCAGGGGACATTTCTCTCAGAAGATGCAGCAACCATTTCAAATGACAGATGTCATGGGTTGGATAACTAGTGGTCATTGCTAACTTTGAAAAGAGCAATTCCATTACTTGTTTATGATAGAAAACATCCTAAATTCTTAACAACTGAAGATTAAGTCCTGAAGTTATAGTACATAACAAAATACTAAACAACCATTAAAAATCATATTTTCAAATAATAAATGAGAGTTGTTTTGTGGCCTAGTATATGATCTATACTGGAGAATGTCCCCTGTCCACCTGAAATAAATGTGTATTCTGCTGTTTCCTATGAGCTGAGTAAGTTTCCATGCTACAGAGATATGCAAAAACATTATAATACCTATTAATATTAATATACAATTTCACAACAGTATATATATATGATTATATATATACTTATATATATATAGCATAGTATATATATATATATATATATATATATATATATATATATATATATCTCATAGTGTACATGTATAATCCTCTTCTAAAAGGAAATCAAGATTAGGATGAGGGGCTTCAAGAGATGGAAGCTACCTCCATGAACCAAGACCATCAGATACTGGAAACCTGATTATTTCTTTGTATCACAGGATTAGACTCCCTTTAGCTCAGTTAGGTTTGAGAAAGCTAACTTTGGGTCCCCTGGCTGATGAGTCCAGTAACTAATGCACTTCTCATGAATTTCCATAAATTACAATATTAGGTTAACTTATAATTTTGTGAGGGGTACCTTTTGTTTCGGTAATTGAAGAACCTGGAATAAATTGAATACAGGTCTTTTAGCCCCCAAACTGTATGGTCTGTAACAGGAGCAGACCTTAGATATTATTTGTGTATAATGACTTATACAAAAAGCCCACTGTAGATGAAAAAGCCACAGAATTTTTGAGGAAGAAAGGACCTTGGAATTCATCTACATTAGGGCCAGACAAGTAATAATCATGTGAATCAGACAGACTGTTAGGACTAGAGAGAGTATGGGATGCAGGGTGGAATGTCAAGTGTGTGTTCCCTCTAGAGGATTTAAAAAGGAAAACTGTGTGCATTATGCCAAAGGAGAGAGAAGGAAGAATCAGCCAGCAGACACCATGGGGAACACTTTACCTCATTTTTACAAATAATAATATTTGATACTCATATACATAAGTGACTCCAGGTATATTAAATAACTCCCAGGGCCCAATTTTCTAGCTCCCTGTTCAACCACACCTTTATGCCCCTGACCTTGTTGTCAATCATTTGTAAGCAGTCATTCTGTCTCCCAGCACACTGAAATATTACACCCTTATCAGATCAGAGTATTGCACCCACTCCATCCATTCTTTAGCACTTACTGTACTATAACCACTGAACATCCTGAGAAAGAGAAAAACAGATAACATGGATGGTCTTAATTAGACACACCTTCACTTGTTTAAAAATGCATTACCTGTATGGAGGTCCTCAAAATATTAAAAATAAAACTACCACATGATCAAGCAATCCCACTACTGGGGATATATCCTAAGGAAATGAAATCAGTATCTTGAAGAATTTGTTCACAATAGCCAAGACACAGAAACAACCTAAGTTTGTCAACCGATGAATGAATAAAGAAATGTTGTATAAATATACAATGTAATATAATTCAGCCATAAAAAGGAAGGAAATCCTGTCATTTTTGACAACATGGATGAACCTCGAGGGTATTATGCTAAGTGAAATAAAGCAGACAGAGAAAGACAAATGCTATATGATCTCACTTACGTGTGGAATCTAAAAAAGAACACACAGAACAAGATTGGTGTTTACCAGGGACTGGGGATGGGGGAAATGGGGAGATGTTGGTCAAAGGGTACAAACTTTCAGTTATAAAATGAAAACATTCTGGGGATCTAAGATACAGCATGGTGATTATAGTTAATAATACTGTATTTTATATTGAAGTTTGTTAAGAGAGTAGATCTTAAGAGTTCTCACCCCCTTCACACACAAAAAGATAACTATGAGAGGTGATGAATGTGTTAATTACCGTGATTATGGTAATCATTCACAATGGGTAAGTATATCAAACCATCACACTGACAGCTTAAATATATACAATTTTTATTTTTCAATTATACCCTAATAAAGCTGGAAAATAATGCACAACCTTTTTGTTTCACCTTCCAAATAGTTAATGATTACACACATTTATGAATATTTAGTTAATAACACTGGCAGTAGTACAAATATAGCAAATTATGGCTCTGGATAACACTGCAGTATTAAATAGACTTAAAACAGTAGTCGTGGTTTCATGGGAAAAGTACTGAACCTAAAGTCAGATACCCATGGTTTAAGCCCTGACTCTGACATTTACTTTCTATCTGACTTTAGGCCAAGTAACTTCACTTCCCAGTTTTCTTATTTGCAAAAGGGTAACTCAATAATGCCAACCTATGACCCAGAGTTGATGAAGAATTAAAAGCCTTTCCTTCACAAACTTTACAAATATTTCTACATATAGGCAAAATTTTTTTATTTTTCACAATTTTCCTTTAAGAAATAAAATCATAATTATGTTTGAAATTGTCACTGTACACTTTCTCATTCTGGTTAAATAAGCTCATGAATAAGTTTTAGTAACTTAAGCCAGACTCATCTCCAATGACAAAACCTGTTCTGACAGTTATAAACTGAATTAAATGACAAGCAACGGCCCGCCTTTCTCATTTATGGGAATCACAAGGCATTAACATCATTTACTGCCAGTTACAAGTTTATACAGCAGTGTTGAAGCCAACAGGGAAACAAATACAGACTATGCAGCTCCTCTTGATATCTCAAAAAATATGTAATATCTCAAAGAATATGCAATACTCATTTTAACTGGAAATATGAGCCAAGGCATAAAGCACTTACAAAGTCATTTTCAAGTTCCTGAGCAAGTTTTTGGTAAGAGCTACCTGAAAAGTCTTTATATTTTTATTTATTTAACATATGTTATTTAATTTACTATTTTAAGTTAATTGTTTCTTTTTTTGTACTTGGTGTGTACCAGATATCTATAAGTTTTCCTCCGTTTTAAGATGCATAATTCTATGTGTCAGTCATACTTCATAGTTCATTATTTAGAAACATGTACAATGAATTATTTTAATATTATAAAGGACCTAGGGCTTCTTATCACTTAGGAAATTTAAAACTTTGCAATATCATTATACTTGAGGAATTTTTATCTCAATTTGGTTATTTCTTTTAGTTGCTACATATTTTGGGTATAATTGGACCAAAGTCATTAATTCCAATTACATTTTGTTTTGCCTTTGTTTTGCAGTGCATTTTTAATGCCCTCCTCTTTATCTATTAATTATTACTCAAGGCAGTTGTTAGATTCCACTAGATTGCATTCTTTTGATACGTCTGGATTTGATGAGTCAAACTGTTATTTAAGAATCAGTAGATGCAGGATATTATCACTTTGAGATTGGTGTTATTCAGGATGAAAAAAATGACTTTTTTTTTTTTTTTTTTTTTTGCGGTACTAGGGCCTCCCACCGCCGTGGCCTCTCCCGTTGCGGAGCACAGGCTCCGGACGCGCAGGCTCAGCGGCCATGGCTCACGGGCCCAGCCGCTCTGCGGCATGTGGGATCCCCCCGTACCGGGGCACGAACCCATGTCCCCTGCATCGGCAGGCGGACTCTCAACCACTGTGCCACCAGGGAAGCTCTGAAAAAATGACTTTTTATAACCCATCCTCGGGCCCAGCTATTCTCCATCAACATCATTTTGTGTGTTGTAACTTTAAGAGAAGGGTGGGAAAGGGAGGGTGGGAGGGAGACGCAAGCGGGAGGAGATATAGGGATACATGTATATGTATAGCTGATTCACTTTGCTATACAGCAGAAACTAACACACCATTGTAAAGCAATTATATTTCCAATGCAGATGTTAAAAAAAAAAGAGAGAACTAAAATTTTCAAATCCATATTGTGAGGATAAAATAACTGATGAAATGTTCTAAGGTTACAAAATGAAGACACCTCAATATTCCAAGTTATTCTTGCTTTGACTACTTATTATTCAGACATGATCTGGAGAGGGAGCAATCACGCTGCTGTCCTTTTCTATGCCACGGAGGAGCTTCTTAATCAAAAGAGATTACCTGAGGAAATGATCACTCCATCTAAGGTTATGTTATGTATAATGGCATTAGCCACTTTTTAAAAAATAAGGGACTGATATATAAATTATATCCTCTGCTTTTCATAAAATTGGCATTTCTCTTCATTTGTAAAAGTGCCCATTTTTAAGATGGAAAATTTTGACACACAGAAGACAAATAGGACAACTAAAAATCAAATATTTAAGCTTCAAACCTAAACCTTAAACTGGTTCCTACGCTGCATTACAAAGATGTTTGCCTACTTCCAAACCTATTATTGGAAGAGTTGTGAATCGTTTCTTTGTCTGGTACCGCTGCTTCAATCGTACATAAATATTTCACAATTATTCTTGTGCCAAAGAAGCCTTCAATTGCTATTATTGAAAAGGATTTCTGTTCTAGTGAGTGGCTTCACTGCTGTCCAATTTATTTTAAATTTACATTTCCTGTCCTCAGATGCCAAAAAGTGAGTTTCACATTTGAGTCTTACTGATCTAAAAAATTCAACAAGTTTGCCATTGTAACTGTTTTCAAAACTTATAGCTACTTGAATGTAGGAGAGTTGTTCTTAATATTGAGCAGCGGTGTGTTAGCTGTGCACACTCTGTGTTCCTGCTTAGTGTCTTCTTTCAGAAGTTTCACATGTGTATTTATGAAAGTTAACATATAGTTTTAGTTTGTGCCCTTCTCTACTCCTGACTAGTTCTGTGACCATTAGACAGGTATTCAACTTTTTAAGTCTAATTCCTTATCTGGAAAATAATAGCAACAACAAAATGAACTAGTACCTATCCAGCAGGGTAGTTTTAAGGATTAAAATGAGATAATGCACATAAAACATTTTCCTGGGGCTGACACATAACAAGATGCTAGATATATGTTAGGCCATTACCATTATCATATTATGAGCAATTTAATTAATTTAAAGTAATATTGCCAGTTGCAGAAAGTAACCCAGGGTATTTTTCCAAGCACGATTATGCCATTCCTATGTGTTCCCAAAAGACTCTACACCAATCCCATCCCAGCACTTCTCTCTGTATTGTGGAGTGTCCTGAATTGCTCATCGGTGTGACCACTCACACATCCCTAGCACTGGATGATGAGTGCCATCAGGGCTGAGACTATCTGGTTTACTGTGCATCTTCAGGCAACTTCACAATAAGCAATAATTTTGAGTTGGTTAAATAAATAAATAAATGCATTTATTACTAGATTATATTAATCCATTCCTCTTAAAGGCTATTTCCTTCTGATTATTAATAAAGGGTCTAAGAAATAACAACCCTTAGTACTGGGGACATCCAAAGGTTTTCTGAATAGTAATGTTTCCTGGACTAATAAACCTGTTTAGGTTCCTTTTCACCTTTACTTAGTTCTTGGCAGTAGCACTGTGGTTATCTTCCTTTTTAACTATGTTAATTAGCTTACAAAACCTCCAGGGCTCTCCCACAGTCCATCAGGTAGGGCTCAAAACCATCATAGACTCATAAAGCCACCTGTCATTTGGCTCCAAGTCATGAAACAAACCCAGCTGCCAGTTTATCCAGTTCAAACTTTTCTACTTCAGCCAAAAAAAAAAATTGTTCTCAGGCCAACTTTCCCTCTACCATTCTTCCATGAGTCACAGCATCCAAATATTAAAGATCTGATACGAATCTTACCTGTATAATTTATCTTTTCTTTTAAACTATTCAAAACTAATCTACCCTCTCCTAAAATATTCTTATACAATCAAACAATTCTGCCTCACATTGTTTTATAGATATTTATTCTATATTATTTTATTTTCTCATATGTAACCTAAATTGGTTGACCTTTTTTTTCATACTAGGGTATAAACACCCGGAGAGCAGGTCCATATGTAATATTATAAAATAACAGACTTCTGAGTGAGAGCTGTATATAAATAAGTTGTTATAAATAACTGGTGTTATAGGAACAAGGATGGGTTTCAAATGACTTTTTTAGTCTTACTTGATTGTATATTGTACAAATCAATGACAAGGATAGATAAGGGGCTTATTTTTTTAAATGTTTGAATGTGTCCATATTTAATCTACATTTTTTTAAATCTCAAAATCAGTTCATAACCAGCAATCAGAATAAAACAAAGTTTCCTTGGTGTGGTGTGCTTTATACCACAGTAGATTTATTGCAGCTGTGGTTACAATCTGTTCTGATATGATAAACATATTAAAACTCAAGACAGACTTCCTTAAATTCTTAACACTACTAATATTCTAAATGGAAATTTGTTCATCCATTGAGTACTTACTATAAATTAGACACTATGATAAGTACCAAGGATAAAAAGATGAATAAAACATAGCATTAGGAATTCATAATTGAGGTGCTTAGATAATATATGAACATATAAGTATTAGGACTAATTTGATTCAAAATTTACACAGAAAGTATATGTGAGTGTACCTATTCATTATATTGTATTTCCAAACTCATCAAATACTTGTCTGAAAATGGGTGTGTAAAGTGAAATTAATTTTGAATTGTTGCATTTTACTGAATTTTTCTTCTTCTTCTCAGCATTCACATTCTTATTGAGGCCAAGAAAATTTTAATTTCTGAAGCTTATGATATTGGAGTTTTCTTTGATGTCTCTTGCTGTTAGACTGTTGATTATAAATGATACCTTATTCTCCAGCCTGCTTCCCTTCTAGCTGCCATGACATCATCTTTGATCTGGCGGGTCCCCACTCCACCATCCCAGCCCTGCCTCTACCCACTGCCTCCTCTGCTCTCACATTTCTTGTTGTTCCCAAGACAAGTGCTCAGACCCTTCCTGTGTAAGGAAAAGTCCTGCAAATCACTGCTGAAAAGCAGTTAGGGATGACCAAAAACAACCTAATTGGGGAGTTTCAAAATCTCTTACAAAATCATCAAAGCCAACTGTCCTGGCTATTCCCACCCACAATGATTTCTCTCACTTTAGAATTCATAGCTCATTTTCCTTGTAATATTTCTTTGCCATTTATACTATCTTATGCAATTTATGGTACTGTTTTTTGCTCTTTTAATTCAGAACTGCATGTCAAACGTTTGTTGGCCTTTATAGGTAAAATGCTGTGTTAGGTAGATATTATGAGACTAAGAAATGAGTGAAACACAATTGCTGCCCTTAAATAGCCAAGACTATATGTCCTATAGCAGCTAGTACAACATCATCTGCCTAAAAGTTCAATAAATCTTAAATCAAAGAGGCACCAACTATGGAAACTCAGTGCTTATTCTGCTATACATAACTGGAATAAGGACCAAAATAAAAAATGCATTAATGGATTTATAAAGAAGAACTATAAATTCATTGATGAAGAACTATAAGTGGACAGACAACATGTAGAGGGGTTAAGAGCATAGTGAGAAAATGAATAAGACGGACCTCAGCCAAATACTGGCTCTACCGCTTATAAGCTATCTGATCTTAGTAAAGTTACTTAATTTATTTGAGTCTATTTTCTCATCTCTACAATGGAGATCATAACACCTCACTCACAGAGTAATAAAAGAGAAATGAGATAATGTAAACAAAGTAATTTACTCAGTGTCTAGCACATATTAAGTATTTCAAAAACAAGCTTATATTCACTATTCATTTACTCTACAAATATTACTAAATACCTACTGTGTGTTTTTGTAATACAAAACCAAATAATATTTCGATATTCACTATCAATCACCCTTACTATTCATATTATCAGGAGTAAAGTAGATGAGTCTTCCTTAGCAACATTTCCTACATATGTCTGCCTTCTACAAGCAACCAAGACATAAACCTAAACTGAAGCCAGTGATGTATGTCATTTAAATTAAGAGCATTCATTCAATAAAATTTTATCTTACATCTAATTTGTGTCAGCAAATTGCTGTGCACTGGAGATACCAGAGATCAGATGCTACAATCTCCTATATTTTTTTCATGTACTCAGAAATTGGTCAATTTCCAGAAAAAAAAGACAGTGGAGAGCCTCGCCTTCATGGGTAGCTGAATTTTTCAGACTATGCAATAAACAATCTGGATAATTATGGTTTCTTGCCTTTGGATCTTCCAAACAGCTTTCTTTGCATTTCATTTTCCTTATATTATGAGACCCAATCATCCACCCACCTCCCCACCCTCCACCAGGGAGACTGTCAAAATCATTCAGCCAGTAATGCCCCCAACCCCTTCTTTCATATTACCACCCTGAATATCCAAATCTCCAGCTCAGAGAGACAGATCGAATCACCATGAATGTCAGTGGGAATGATTTGGAGCTGACAAAGGTATTACATCTACAGTACCTCCCCCGAAACTCAAAGTCTATGGCTAAGCAAAGAGGTGACTTGAGTGGGAATGAAAAGATTAGCAGAAATGAGACCAACAAAACTGTAGCCATTGCCTCATGCCTCATGGAAGGTTTTATGGGCTACACAAATCCTTCTATCAACAGCTGGGGATAAGCTGATTTCCAAAGGAGTGAGTTTTTCCTTTGCACCTGAATCCCTCAGTGTGACACTATATAGTAATAAATCTGTATTATATGTTCCTTTAGTAGAATGTGGTCTTAATGGTGTAAATTCAAATTAGGAATAATAAGATAATCATATTCATTTTGTAACCTTTTAAAAATCAGATCATTTTCAGAACAGTTGAGCTGTAATAAGTGCTTGTCCCTTCTCTCTTTGTCTTTAACTCCAGCTAAAAATCCTCCCAGAATGTCAGTTAAAAATGTAAATACTAGTTGGAATCTGACCTTATGAAAACTGTAGTAAGTGAGTCACTTGAAAAAAATCTAATAGAGTTTGTTTTCCCAAAAAGAAAAAAAAATTATTGAACACTAATTCTGAATTTTCCCAGGAAAAATAGCAGAAGAAATTGAGAATATCCAAAGCAACTTGAAGAGTTTGTCAAGAGTTAAAGGCTAGAGAGATCTTTGATTTCTAATGTCCTCCTGGTATTCCATCTTCTGCAAATAGATTTATATATCAAGAGAGATGACAAAAGCAAAACTACAGTGAAAGCCCAATTGAATCCAACATGGTTAACTAACTGTTGTGTTAATATTACCACTTTTAGTCTACATTTTCCTAATGATAATAGTTGACCCTGGCCATGCAAAAGTACATGGAGGGGAAATAGTTTTCTTGAAAACAAGAAAACATCCAATGGTACATCATCTTTCTGATAAAATGAAAAATCCTCTGAAAAAGTTCTTCTATCAGTTTATGGGACAACTTGACAGTTAAGAAAAGTCCCTGAGGAGGTAGATAGACTCCCCTTCTGCATTTGAGAGGGCAAACATTCCCCAGAATCTAGAGGAGAGAAATGAAATATAGATTGTTAGTACAGACTATGCTTAATTGAAAATCCTGCCATTCCTATGATTGAGAAAACAGTATAACATATTTAAGGGAAATCAGAACCAGAAGCTGAGAGTCTGCATGGATGTGTGTATACCAACAAGGTTTGAAGTCATTTGAGTCAGTCTTTTTTTTTTTTTTTTTTTTTTTCTTTTTGCGGTATGCGGGCCTCTCACTGTTGTGGCCTCTCCCGTTGCGGAGCACAGGCTCCGGACGCGCAGGCCCAGCGGCCATGGCTCACGGGCCCAGCCGCTCCGCGGCATATGGGATCCTCCCAGACCGGGGCACGAACCCGTATCCCCTGCATCGGCAGGCGGACTCTCAACCACTGCGCCACCAGGGAGGCCCTGAGTCAGTCTTAAGAACTGTTTTATGATAGTGCAAAGCCTCCCTGTTCAGAGCTGGCAAGCACTGTAGAAATCATCTAGTCAAACTCTGTTTTATGGTTGAGGATATAGAAGCAACACCTCACAGAGCACCACTGGAGTACAAAGTGGCTTTTTAAAATTCTACCACCAAAACAACTACTAAAACATATATAGCCTATAAGAGTCAGATAAAATTATACTGTAATTTGTATGTACCAAAATGTGTTCAGTTAGGAGCATTTATTTTGAATGAGTGACATGAAAAGATGATTCTGAAGTAAATACCTACTAATAATTCCAGCTATGCTTTTAGATTTCTACAAAAACAGTAATTTCTCTGTACAATCAGTGTCTCCAAACAAAAGCACAGAAACCTAAGAGTCACTTGTAGCATTAAGGAGTAGAGAGGGATGGAGAAAAACATCTAAGCATGTTTTCCCTTAAGCTGTATAAAAAGGATCATCTGCAGACAAAAAACTAAGGTACCTATGTGATCATGGGAGAGTAGGTCACACAAAGAAGAGATTATTTGAATGCTACTCTCCAAAAATAAGCTCCATATGAGCAAAAATTTATCTATCCTTTTTTTGCTAAACTCTAGTGTCTAGAATAGGGACTGGCACATAGTAGATACTCAGACCATGTGTTTAATAAATTAATGATCTTAGAAACCTCCTGAAATTCTAGTAACTGAGGATTAGTATAGTGAATCTTGGCACATCCATGTAATTGAATTTGAACAGATATAAAATATGTTCTAGAGGTATATTTATTGATATGGAGAGATGCCCATGATGGAGGTTTCTCTCTATGATGTAGGTTGAATGAATAAATGAGATTATAAAATCATAGGAAGTATGATTCCATTTATTTCTATATACAAGATAAATAAAATATGTAATGGCTCTATTAACATATAAACACTTTGAGGAGTATATATCAAAGTGTAGCATCTGTTATTTCTGGGTATGGAGACATAGGTGATTTTGTTATAGCTTTTTCTTATTTCTATGTTTTATAATAATAATTTATTGCATGTGGACTTTTCAAATCTTTTTGTGTGTGTGTGTGTGTGGTACGCGGGCCTCTCACTGTTGCGGCCTCTCCCGTTGCGGAGCACAGGCTCCGGATGCGCAGGCTCAGCAGCCATGGCTCACGGGCCCAGCCGCTCCGTGGCATGTGGAATCCTCCCGGACCGGGGCACGAACCTGTGTCCCCTGAATCGGCAGGCAGGCTCTCAACCACTGCGCCACCAGGGAAGCCCTCAAATCATTTTTAAAGGAAGCTCGGCCCAGTGAAGTTTTACATGGAAGGCTGATTTGGTCAAGTAAAGGTTGAGGCTAAAGCTAGGAGCTCCAGAAATTGAAAGTCCTTCACAGAATGGTGAAAACTTAAAAACTGATTAAAAAAAGTAAAAATTTTCTGGGATTAAAAAAAGAAAAATAGCAGGGAATGGGGGTGTGAGGATAAATGACCCTATGTTGTTCTGTGTGCCAGAAAATAATACCAATAAAAAGTCAAAGTAGGAAAGACTCTCCTAAAGAAAATTATACTCACTCTCAATAATTTATAGACTACACAAAAAAAGAGGATGAGATAAATACTTCAACCATAAATTATCCATTACAACTATTTTCAAAAATGTATTGAAGAACGCTTCTAGTGTTCTGATAATGATCAGAGAGTTGATAAAACTCTGATTTGGAAGGGTTTTGAAACATTTTCCTTCAAGTATCACAACATATGATAAAGACAAAATATGAACTTGAAATGATGAACCAAAGTTACATGTTCTAAAGTCAATCATCCAAAAGGCTTGCAGGTACAGAGGAATTCTATTTGACAACTTAAAATTACAGAATTCCAAAGTAAATCTCATCTTTTGCATAAATCTTCAATGATTTGATTCCAACATTTTATCCATGCAGTTTAACTGTGTTTATCTTCTTCACATTTGACCTCATAATCAGTACAATGAATGTCTAATTAAAGCTAAATATTATTTGCTGCTTTGGCTCATCTTAATGACTTCCACCTTTGTTGCAACAGCACTGTCATTTCTCTTTTTCTAGTCATTCCCTTTACACTACCGAATAACGACAGTCATGTTGTCAAAACTGAACTGATGAATGTAAGAGAATATTGTCATGTGGCAACGTAAAATATTTATTAAAATGGCAAAGAGAGCATAATGTATTGTAATATATAGACAGGCAAGTATTTTTCAAGTCAAACATAAGAAGAAGAGGGCTGCAAAGACCCCACTATATTCTCATACCTCTGGAAGTAAGGTTAGGCAGGTATTGTAGAAGACAAAGTTGAAACATAGAAATTGACCAACTTGCAACAATGAAAAGATGATATTAAAACTCAAGACTGCCTATCTTGCTGATTATTGCTCAAAGAGACTGAGTCTTTAGATCACAAAATCTAAATTTTATTGAAATCTCATGTGGTAGAGGCTTTTTTAATTGAATCTGTTTTTTCTATGTAGATGAAAATCACCTAGTAAACCTTAATCCTTTACTAAGAAGTCTTTTAATTTGTCATATTTTCAGCTAATAATTTCGTTAGGAAAAGAAGAATAAAAGAAGACTTGGAAGTTTTTAATTCATTTTAATCTCAACTTTTGCAGATAAAGCATTAAGAACAAAAGTCGCTGGATAAAATTTTTCTATATCACTCAAAGACTGCATCTTTTTCTCTTTTAAATAAAAAGAAATTAAAACAAAAATTGTTCACTGCTTCCTATTTGTATAGCTGCCCCAAAATACCAGCAACACAGCTCCTGAGTCATGAAGACAGACACCCCAGGTGAATGGGTTTCACTAAGTACCACTGTCCCCAATATCCAGTTTACGCATTACACATCACAGCTTCTCAGTCCCTCCTTAATTTAAGCCCTGTTTACCTGAACAGAGAACAGCATGGAAAAGGGGATGGAGAATAAAAGAGCATTTGGAGCTTCTGTTTCTGGCAAGGTGGCAGATTAGACATCCCCAAAATATCCCCACTACCAAACACCAAAAATATTTAAATGTATATCTGATTCTGCAAACAAGTAAGGAAAATACTCATAAGAGAATAATGAAGTAGGAATAAAGTAGAAAATTGTAAGCAATAACTTAAGCCTTTGGCCACAATAAGGGGGTCTGCTAGTCCAAGAAATCTATTTCTAATATAGCCAATGAGGACAAAAAACAAGGCTTTGACTCACTTGCAGTAGACTTGGAACCTGGGCACATAAAGCTGGAAAAAAATCCCTCTCTAAAGGGCTACATAATCAGTGAAAAAGTAAATTAAAAAGAATCCACCCTCCAGAAGGCTCTTGGCTGGAGGAACAGACTCCACGCTGCTGAGAGCTGTTCCAGAGGGATGCTGCCAGAGGTCCTGCTGGAGCAGAGGACGACTTACCACTTATGTCTGTTGGAGACTTGTTGCCAGATCAGAGACTGCCTCTCCTACTGAGACTTCTCCTTGGAATGGTCCATTACCCTTTTCCCCTACTTTGACTAACCTGTGTTATATGCTAATTGTGTCCAATAAGCTAAGTAATTTGGGATTTTTTTAAAAAATCCACCCTCCAAAGGGAGATGGTAAGGAAATATTTTTCATGGTCTTGGTTCTGTATGTTTGTGTGTATGTCTGTGCACATGCAGGGGTGTAGAAAGGCACAGTGGTTTTTGCCTGTGTGAAATAGGTGAGTTCAGTGTAAATTTTTAAATAAAGGGGAAAAATAAAATAAGATAGGCATTGAATACTAAAAAAGGAAAGAAGTTTTTAATGTAAAAATCATATAACAAATAAAAAGCACAAAAAGGATAGCAAAAATAAATTCAAATATATTGATAATCACAATGAGTGTAAACAGACTAAATTATCTAGTTAAAAGAAAAATTTACCCAGAGAGAATTTTAAATTTTTTTCAATCCAGGTTTGGGTTGTTTTTTTTTTTTTTTTTTTTTTTTGCGGTACGCGGGCCTCTCACTGTTGTGGCCTCTACCGTTGCGGAGCACAGGCTCCGGACGCACAGGATCAGTGGCCATGGCTCACGAGCCCAGCCACTCCGCGGCATGTGGGATCTTCCCGGACCGGGGCATGAACCCGTGTCCCCTGCATCAGCAGGCGGACTCTCAACCACTGCGCCACCAGGGAAGCCCTGCTTTGGGTTGTTTTAAAGAGATATATATAAAGGTTAAGAAAACTCTACAAAATATATCGATTAAATAACATCAAAAGCAAAGAGTATAAATATAACACAAAGACAGATTTTAACTCAAAAAAGCATAGTGGTGAAAAAAGTCCTCATAATAATAATGCTTTAATCTAAGACAGGGACATACCAATTTGAAGCTTGTATGCATTTAACAACACAGCTTCAATTATATATAAAGCAAAAATTAATAGAAGTACAAGAAATTGACAAATTCACCTTCATAGTATTGGCTTTCTGAGTAGGTCCCTCTCTCAATAATTGATAGATTAAGCAAACAAAAGAAAACAAAAGAAAAATGAATTAGGTTCAGATGTTTCCAAGGCAATTTACACATTTGATCTAATAAACATAGATAAAGAAACATAATAAACATAATAAACATAGAAGGCAAGAAAATAATATATATACATATACATACATATATATATATAGCACCAAACAGGTCTTATTCCAGGCATGAAGATTAATATACCATTATGAAATTTATTAATGCATTTCCTATTACCATATCTAACAAGAAAAATCATATGATCACCTTAACAGATTAAGGAAAGCATATGGGAAAATTAAATTGATATTCATGATTTTCTTAAACTCAGAAATCAGGAATAGAAGAGAATGCCTTGAACTTGATAAAAAATATAACCACAAACAATACAATAAAGCTTATATGCATATTTTCTTAAAAGAAAAGGATGTTCTCTATTACCATAGCCAAGAAAATGAGACAAGAAAATGAAACAAAATAGCTCAAAATAGGAAAGGAGGAAACAAGATTGTCATTAGTCACATATTATAAGCATAAAAAGCCTGAAATAATATACAGACATACTGTAAGAATTAGTAAGAATTTAACAAGATGGCTGGATATGAAATAAATGCAAAACATCAATTGCACTTATATGTAACAGTCTTAAACAGTTAAAAATGTGTCTCTAGTAAGTTTATTTACAATAAGAAATTAAATAAATAATAGGTACCTAGTAACACATCTATGCAAAGTGGTGAGTGACCTTCACAGAAAAAAATAAAATCTTTGCTAAAAGACATTGAAGAAGACCTTTTTAAAAATAGAGGAATTGTCCACATTCATGGATAGAATGATTATATTTAAAAGATGTCAGTTTTCCAAAATTAATTGATTTAATATGTATCAAAATCATACCTACAGGATTTTTAAAGGACTTAACAAGATGATACTAAGATACACACAGAAAAGATAAGACGTACACTGTAAATGTTAGCACTTACTATATAAAAATAAGTACTTAGCACTTATTATAAAAATATAATCAACACAATACGGGATTAGCAAAAAAGATGACAAAGAGACAACAGAACAGAAAGAATTGGACCCACAAATACTACAGGTAAACCTGATACATGACAGGTGGAATTGTTGATCAGCAGGAGAATAACAGTGCTGGTAATTCCATTTGGAAAAAAGTCCATAAAATTGTGTAACTACCTTGTAACATACCCCAAAACTCAATTCTAGTTGGATTAAACACTCAAATATAAGAAATAAAATTTTTTAACTTTTAGAAGAAAATATAGAAGAATAACTTTAAGATCTCAAGATAGGGAAAGATTTCTATAAAAAGACAAAACTTGAAGAAAAAGATTGAAGAAATTAAAAGATGAACCAAAAATCAGAAGGAATGTATCAGTAGTAAGTACATTATGTATCATCAAGGAAGGATTGATATCTAAAATTTATTTTAGTAAATTTCTACAAATAAATTAAAAATACAAAAAGTGAAAAAAGTGCAAGTGATATAAGAAGCATTTAATACAAGAAGGAATTTGAATATCCATAACACATGAAAAGATGCTCAAGCTTATTAGTAATCAAGAAATTGTAAACTAAAAGCACAGTGAAATATAACCTTATACACAACATATTTGCAGAAATTTAAAAGCTTAAAAATGTTGCCGAGGGTATGGAGACTTGCAAACTTTTACATAAGACTTGTGGGAATGTAACAGTTACAATATTTTGGAAAAATAATTTATCTAACAAAATTAAAGATGTGTATCTCATTACCCACTCATTCTAATCCTATTCATATAAGTTCTAAGAATTCTTCCACATGTATACTAGGAGAAAAGCAAGGGAATCATAGCAGTATTTTTTATAATTTTAAATGATCTAGAAACCACTCAGATGTTCACCAACAAAAGAATGAGCACTATCTTTATTTAGTGGAATACTCTACATCTGCAAAAATAACAAATGAACTAGAACTGCATTTGCCAGCAAGATGAATCTCACAAAAAGTACAGTAAACAAAAAGGAAGCTTCCAAAGAAGACAATCCATTTATGTAAAACACATGAATATGAAAAATTAGATACAGTGTTTAGAGATATAAACATTTAGAGCAAAATCATTACGAAAAGCAAGGGAACAATTTGAAAAAAAAAATTAAGTTAGAGGTTACCACTTGGAGAGGAGAGAGGTGTATTGGGCAGTAATACACGGTTATACTCTTCTAATTCTTTAACTGTGTGGAAATTATCATATTACTTCTTATATTTAGATATTTTAGGTAATTTATATCTTTTTTAAAAAACTTTATCTTTTAAAGAATGCGACAAGATCAATTCGAGACAGATTGAGTACATTCTTATAAATTCCAATATGGCAGAAAAAATAGATCTTAAAAAAAGAATTCATCAAGAACTGTAGTCATCATAAGAAAGGATGCCATAAACAAGTCAGAAATAGAGAAGAATTTCTAAAAGAGACAATAAAGATGGCACAAGCTAACAGAAAGAACAGTGAGAAAACTTTGACCCAAATGGCCTGAGAGAAGGCCATTGCCAAGGTGAGAACCTTTCTTCCCAAAGGAGTTGCAGAGAAACTCCAAGCTCAGGAAATTTAAAGAGCAGGATAATGGTCAGAACAATTAATTAAAAGACCATCCTCCAAACAGCAGCTGCTGTGCCAGTATTGGTCCTCCTTCTCTGAGACAAAAGCAAAGCAGCTGGAAACAGGGGCATTTGTTTTCCAGGATAAAGGCTTAAGAATTACTTTCCAAACAAAGGAGAACCTTCCCTGAGAGAGCTTTTAGATGAGATATCCAGGCTGGAGGCAAAAGAAAACCAAATTTCCACAAAGGGCAGGGAGATAACTAAGTAGTATGTGAGGCCCAGAAGTGAACACACCAAACTTCTAGATCCCCAGAGCAAAGACTTCCATCCTGTTGTTGCCCAGGAACCCCAAGGAAAGCCTACTATGAACATACACTATTGCTATCAGATAAAATGTAATACCAATACAAGACCAAAAGCATTAATGAGATAATATGAATATTTATATTGATAAAAGGCATAATCCACATACAGTTACAAATATTGTAAATCAAACAACATAGTATTCAAAATTAAAACTCTTTAGATATATAAGAAGATATTATCAAAAATTATAACCACAGTGGGGCACATTAATATACTGCTATGCAAAAATAGTAAAGTAATAAAGTTCCCAGGGGGAGGGATAAATTAGGAGCTTGGGATTAACACACACACACTGCTATATATAAAACAGATAACCAACAAGAATCTACTGTAGGGCTTCCCTGGTGGCGCAGTGGTTGAGAGTCCACCTGCCGATGCAGGGGACACGGGTTCGTGCCCCGGTCCGGGAAGATCCCACATGCCGCAGAGAGACTAGGCCCGTGAGCCATGGCCGCTGAGCCTGTGCGTCCGGAGCCTGTGCTCTGCAACGGGGGAGGCCACAACAGTGAGAGGCCTGCGTACCGCAAAAAAAAAAAAAAAAAAAAAAAAAAAGAATCTACTGTATAGCAAAGGGAACTCTACTCAATATTCTGTAATAACTTATATGGGAAAAGAATCTGAAAAAGAATGAATGTATGTATATGTATAACTGAATCACTATGCTGTACACCTGAAACTAACACAACATTGTAAATCAACTATACTCCAATAAAATTTTTTAAAAAAGACTTACAATGAAAAAATGAGATTGTAAAATATCTCAAAAATGTTTAAATTGGTTACATATTGAAATGATAATATTTTGGAAGCATGGGATTAAATAAAATATGATAACAAAATTTAAAAAATAAAAATAAAATTCTCAAAAGTAAAACTTTAGTTATTTTAATACTTATTAATATTTACAATATGTAGATGTTTTGAGAAATTTTGTATATGACAGAAATTATGTGTTATTTCAAATGTCCTTTGCAATAATTATAATAAAATCTGAATATGCATTAGGCTAATAAAATAACTAAAAAAAATCTCACTACCTTCATACAAGTGATATTTAAACTATCCAAATTCTCAAATTTACAAACAAAGGCTAACCAGAAATTTTCTAAAGGCTAACATAACACAATAGCCAAACAGGAGGAGGAAAGCATGAAAAAGAGTTTCAGAACATCTATTTTGTGCATATTTATGTAAAATTATTAAAAATCAGCAACAATCCACCAGTTTCTTAATAAAACAGTGCATCACAGCCTCAGATGAATTCTCCAAGAATACAAAATTATATGTACATATATGCATATATATTATTAAAAACTGATGCAAAGTAGATTAGCATAAACTTAACACTTATTCCTGATGCTAATCATATTAAGCTAGAAATGAAAGGAATTTTTCTTAACTTAAAAGATATATGCCCAGACATCCATAGCAGAATACTAGGAATATTCCCATTAAAGTGAGTAAAAAGAAAAGGATCTCTGCTACTACAGTTACTATTCTCCATTGGTTTAGATATCTCAGCCAATGAAATAAGACAAGAAAAAATAAGGAATAAATATGGAAATATGGAACTATAAAGAGAAGTCATTATTTGTTGATGATAATATTGCCTATCTAAAATATCCAAGAAAATCAACAGAAAACTTTAGAATTAAAAAATTCAGTCCGATGGCCAAAAGACAACATTAAAAAATAAAAAAGCTTTTCTATATATTTTCAGTAACTAATTTTTAAAACATTTAAAAGTCCCAGAGGGAACCAGTAATGCACTCCCACACTCAAAAGATCTACCAAATGAAGGGGAAAAATGCCTACCTAAGGCATATCATTTTAGTTTAAGAATGCCCAGGATTGGGCCTCCCTGGTGGCGCAGTGGTTGAGAGTCCGCCTGCCGATGCAGGGGATACGGGTTCGTGCCCCGGTCTGGGAGGATCCCGTATGCCGCAGAGCGGCTGGGCCCGTGGGCCATGGCCGCTGAGCCTGCGCGTCCGGGGCCTGTGCTCCGCAACGGGAGAGGCCACAACACTGAGAGGCCCGCGTACGGTAAAAAAAAAAAAAAAAAGAATGCCCAGGATTAAAAAAAAAAAATCTTAAAAGATTCCAGACAGAACTAAAGGGCCACCTACAATTTGTAATGAGAATGACATCAAACTTTTTAACAGCAATATTGGAAGCTATAAGGTAATAAATCAATGTCTTTAAAAGTTTAAGAGGAAAATGACACCCAAATTGAATGCTATCCTCAAGTATGAGGTAAGAATAAAGATACTTTTAGTCCTGCAAAAGTCTGAGAAAAAAATGTACCTCTTTTAAGGAAGCTAATTGAGAATGCCTCAAAATGAAGGAAAAAGAAATCCCAGTGGACAGAAGCAAAAGGAATTCCTATAGTATGGAGAAGAGCCTAGGGATAACACTTGTACTGTAGACCTAGAGAGAATAATGGAACAGGAAGATGGAGGGCTCCAGAAGGAAAATCTGCAAGGGGAAAGAAATAAAACTTATACTAACTACCCAGTGTGTTTGACTTTATTGAGAAGGGTTTCACATATTTGATTGTGAGTATAGTCAATTCACAGAAAACTAGGCAGAGAAAAATAAACAATTATTAACTTGAATAAGAATGAAGGGATTGTATAAGAATGGAAACAAAATTATAGTATATAATATAGCTCATGTGAAAAATTATAGTCATAATATTGTGCCTTAATAATAAATTAACTTAAAATGTGATGCAACTATAAAGTAATGGGAAGGAGAGGCATGTACATGTAAGAAAGTGAAGTTATCACCCAGGGTAGGAAGTAAATACCATAAACAATGTCTAAAAAATAAAAAACACCTTACCAGCAAAGCATGATATTTAGAAACAGATATACATAGCTGAAGATACTGCTAAAAATGTTGAACATTGTTTCTGGGGGTGGGAAGTGGAGTGGAGTAGTGCAACTCCAGAAGTAGGCTGGTAAGTGCTTAAAATTTGCTCTCTCAAAAAAAACCAAAACCCTGATTTGCAGCATGCGACAATTTTTGTGTTGGAAATACTCTCGCTGTGGCTGATTTAAAGCCACCAATGTGTTGTCCCTGAACACAGAATTGGGGAAAAGCCCACAAAACCTGGCTCCAGTACATCAGTGTTCTAGATACAAGGATAATTATTTTTTATTTGAGGTTAAAAGTCTGTACATGTATTACTTTAAAATAATAAATAAGTACTTAAATAGATTAGTGGTTATGATAGCTTAAAATAAAAAAGAAGTATAATAAAAATGATCTCATTATCATAAATAGTAAAAATTATAAAATACCTAGGAATAGATGTTATTGGAATTGTTAAAGATACACATCAAGAAAATTAGTAAATTTAACTAAAGATATTTAAAGGTCAAAAAGAGACTTTGTTCTTACATGGAAGACTCAAGTAATTAAAATACTAAAGCTTCACAATTATTTATTTATTTTTTAAAATTTTTTGCTGTACGCGGGCCTCTCACTGTTGTGGCCTCCCCCGTTGCGGAGCACAGGCTCTAGACGCGCAGGCTCAGCGTCCATGGCTCACGAGCCCAGCCGCTCCACGGCATGTGGGATCTTCCCAGACCAGGCACGAACCCGTGTCCCCTGCATCGGCAGGCGGACTCTCAACCACTGCGCCACCAGGGAAGCCCACAACTTCTTAATAGAATATCTTATGTAATTCCTTGGTTTGCTGTTATATTTAAATAAGAATAGCACCAGCAATGGCTAATCTGCAAACTTCAAGAGACTTCCTGGCACCAGGAGGGCTCTAATTCTCTCCAGGGATTGCTGGCCCACAGTGAATGCAAGCATCTACAGATGGGTGGTCTCTGCTTTTTCTGATATGTCCAAGACAATGAGCTGAGTAGTGCCAATTCGTGTTCCTAGCTGTCTGACATGGTTGCCAAGGTGTTTGTTTGCTTTTATTAGTTCATTGTAGATGCTGGCTCTCCTCCCAGATTTGCTGCTTTGTTTTCCCAGCTCGTGTTTGTTTGGACCATCTGCTTCACTAGATCAGCATTCTCCTGCCCAGGTTCTTCATCTCTGTTGCTACAAGTTGGGGTATTTTCTTTTCAAAGTAATGGCCACCTACACCTTATCCATTTTTGTATTCAATTCTCCAGTTCTCTTCAGCAGACTTTTCATTTTTGGAGAAGTTTGTGTTATTCAATTTGATAGTCTAGAATGGGATTTCTATTCCAGGTATGGGCTGAGCTTGTTCAATGCATCTTTGTAACCCAATACCACATTTAAAATGAATTCCTTTGATTTGCTTTATATCATGTCACTAGAGGTCCTCCTATTAATATTATATTTACCTAGGTAGATACCCTATTTCTTTTCTGTCTTAAACCACATACCTAACAGAAATACCAATCTCTATTTTAGCCATAAATTCAATGAAGCTGAAGAGCCTGTGAAGCACTGTGAGTTCATTCCACAAATTAATAAAGGCTAGAGTAGCTAAAAGCCTAAAAGATGACAGGCACAATATCTAAATGACAAGAAGCTGTCAGAGGAGCAGATCAGTCTGTGGTGAAAGCTCACCAGGGACAGTCCAGCCTCACTGGCCAGAACAGGAAATGAGTCAGTCTCAGCAACAGGCAAGATGAGGGATGTAAGGTGTGAGGGACATGGTATTTAGGGGATTGTAGCCACACAAAAGGCAGAGATCCAGAAGTTCCTTGGTTTGTGTAAAATATGACCACATGCGTGTGGTCTGTGCCAAGTCTCTGCTCCCTAGAAGGAGAGGGCAGACCAAAGTTAGCACTGGAGTACGATACACAGGGCTCCCAGGGAGAGGAAGCCAGGCTGTTCACCTAGAACTGTAACACAAAATAAGGTTACGGTCGTAACATCAAAGCCACATCCCTCGTTTTAGAACTTGAGGACCAAGTTAGCAAAGCTGGCCTGCTCTTGAACCTTCAATTATTACTCCGATTCTAAAATTTCACTGATTGTAGGGATCCAATGCCCTTAGAGACTGATGAATTGAGTATTCAGTTGGGCCTATGTAGCCCAAATTAAGGGAAGATGAATGATGTAGATCAGAAAATCAAACAGGTCACTATGATTGTAGGCCTTTAAAACCTGATGTTGAGGACTTAAGCTAGAGGTGGAATATGTCAACCTTAGAACATATGTTCAAATACGAGACTTGCTATCCAAGGCCACGGCAGACATCAAAAATCAATCACAGCACGTTTTCCCACTGACTGCAGATACATTCTCATCATCTCAGCCTGTAACTGATGCCACATACTAATTGATTGGAATTCGCGTTCCATTGGAAGTGAAATCAATTTGCCGTCCTTGATTTGCCCTTTCCTTTTTAATCCGTTGCTGTTCAGTTTTTATGGAAAATTTTAAAGGAATGTCTTTATCTCCTGTAGGCAGATGTAGTTTCTTTACCTAGTAACATGGTAAGTTGTCTTGAAAACATCAGAGGCTCTATTGGAAATTCTGCTGACTGACAAATACTTTTGCAGTCCAAAAAGTATTTTTTGCATCTTATCTGGAAGAAAGTTCTACAGATAAATTTAAATATTCCCATAGTGTGCTGAGTTAAACTTTTGTTTAAAGGGAACACAGAGAAAAACACAAGGAGCTTTCACTTACATTTACCCAAATATCCCAAAGGGCTGTGGCTGGAGTTTGGCTATTGAGTGAAATAGTCTCCTGAGTCTATAAGCTCAAACACCATTCTTTTCAGGGTATAAATGAAGCTGGGCACAATTAGGCAGAAAATGATATCTTTAAAGGAAAAAGAAAGTCTATGCAGGCTGCAGTCCAACTTCAATAAAAAATAAATGGGAGAAAGAAAAGCCTTGCCCTTGGATAAATAAAGTGACCTTCAGCGGGTATAAGTAAGAAGCATTACTTTTAAGCATCATATTCCTTGGATTCTCTCTTTCTCTCTCAAATAACACTCTTTAACAAATAAGAGATAAAATTAATACACATTTTAAAACTCAGTTAATTCAAACAATTGGGCAACCTCTTTGTTGGACCAATATTTTTAACTGTTAAAAAAAAAGTGTTTTATCTTTTCATTGGTTAAAGACTTAAGATAAATGCTTCCAAAACACAATTCAGTAGAATGAGATACAGTGTCCACAGGGTGTTGATTTCTTTTAATATTTTCATTTACTTATTTAAATACTACAAATGTATTTAGACCTAATGTTGCCACAGTCACTCTCCAACATTCCAGGAGATAACTGAGCAATGGTTCTTCATCCAAATTATTTAGCTTGATATGTCTTTATTTTCTTTCTTCTACGACCAGGGCATTGCTCTTAAGATTTAACAGCCATCTTGATAATGAAGGAAGTCTCAGAAACCAATTACTAAGATCTTGTGGAATTTAATAGAAAAATTCAAATGCTGTCCAAGTGATTGAACGTATTTATAACACCAAAAGGAGAAAGGTAGAAAAAGAAACTTGAAAGAAACTCTAAAGTTCTTTTGAGTTCAATAGCTGTCTAACTAAATGGAATGTGATTTGAGATTTTAGGGCGAAAGACAGCAAAGGCTGCTGTGTATTAGTTCTTAAAGAATTGTACCTCCAGCCTGCTAATAGCTGTCATTCCCATAACCTTTGAAGAAATGCATATAGCACTCAGGCTCTAAGTTTCCCTTCACCTCAGTGACAAAGCATTTTTTCTATTTGCAAGTCTTATTCAGCATTTTAGGTTGTGTCTTAAAAAACTGCCTACTGGTTGACTGCTTCAGATAGATAAGACTTCTAGACTGCTTTTGACAAAAATAATTACAAATCACTATTTTGACAAATTCCCAATATTATAACTACATCCTCAAAATATTGCTTGTGCTCCAGCAATATGCTGATGATAGGAAGAAAAAGAGTCATTTCTACATATGGTAGAAAGTTATAAAGAAATTACTAGGTATTCAAGTACTTCAAAAGTGCCTGGTGAAGGACTTGGAACTTCTGCATTCTGGAGTTCTCAAAACTAATTCTTGAGAAAATCATCAGGTATTTGGACCAGAGATGAACATTTTGTGTCTGCTTGCTTTCCTAATAGGTAAGCAAATAAATATAAACCCTATCGTTTCCTGGTCCATTTTCATTTCAAAGAAAATCACTTAGTGAAGGAGAGGTAGCTCTCTTTGGAAAGAAATCTTCTGGACAATCTCTATAACGCAAATGACTGCAGAAGAAAGATTTCACTCCAAAGGATTTCATTCCTATAACCTTGTAAATTAATACAGATGTGGTCACGTCTTGGGCCCAAAACACTCAGACAAGTGTGATAGCAAAACAAAACAAACTTTATCATTATCAGGGAAAATATAAATAAATAGGAGTTATCATGAGACAGATTTCAGCCATCAAACTCAACTTTCAAACTATTAGAATTGCCCTATAATGGAATAAACATCTCCATTCGGGGGAAAAATCCCTATCTACAGATGTTCTTAAGCAAAGACTTTTTATTAAATAGGAAAACTGGGCCCAGTATGTAACCTAGGAGTTCAGATTCTTAAGTAAATACTTCACACACAAAAATGATTTATCTTTAGTACAACCTGACAAGCCACTTCCACCTACAGAACTCATTTTTTCATCTGCAAAAAGAAGGTTCAACTGAAATGGGGATTGTCAAATATGTGCATTGTTATCAGTTCACACAGGGCCAGCTTGATGAGCCATGGACTGTATACAAATAACAAGTCTTCTCCGCAGTTCTTATGGGTAATTGGCTGGAAACTTCTTTTTACAAATTACTGAAGCCTACTAAATATCCTTTTGAATGGTTTATTAAATGTTTCTAAAATTTCTGAAGTTCCCAGTTCATAAGCAAATGTTGGCTCATTACTAGAGCACGTTGAGGCTGAAATTAACTCTTCTATTAAGAAATTTGGTTGTCACACAACACTGGGGTATAATGTGTATGTGCTTTCACATTCCCACAATTTTGGGGAAGGAAGCTTTGTTGTCAGATCAACAGGAATATCTTGAGCTGACTGTACCTTTCACTTGCTGTTATTCTTATTTCAATAATACGTTATGGTTTTATTCATTTCATTATTATTAATTGAGTCCATGTGAGTTGTTTGGTTGCATGTGCAAGTGCATGGATTCATCATTGGTAATGTCTGTAAAATTTTATTAATTAGTCTTCCACACACTAGACACATGAATCCATGACATTTTGAAAAAGAATCATCCAGACATCTATGACTGAAGTGATGTAATATTGCACAGAGCAGTAAAGAATCTTCCCCAAAATATATTTGCCTTGTTTTCTTTTCATCACTAGGTACTCGATCTACAAGAATGATGATCTAAATAAAGTATGTCTCAAAAATATTATATATTAAAAACTTTCTAGCAAACTGGAAGATTTCTAGGAGCCTTCAGAGCCCTACTTTACAATTCCAACTTTACACCATGGAAACCCTTCTCATGTTGGGAAGGAAGGCTTAAGGGTGAGTTGAAATGACACAGTGTTAACTTAGAAGAAAGTTATTCACACAGCTGCCATATTTGAGGAGAGCGCTTACTAGTTCAGAAGAGCCATGAGGAATCGAGAACAGAGAGATTTCATGCTCCAGTCACTGTTCCAGCTGCTACATTTGGGAAACAAGGATGCTCACCATTAAGTGCATAAGTGAGAAAAATCAAAGCCTAGCACCTAAAGTGACTGATATCCTACTCACCTCAGGTAAGCCTCAGAGTAGCCAGAAGTGAGGCTTTCAGAGAAAAAGACTTATAGACACAGAATTATAGGTAGACTTACACGTACACAGGTGAACAACAGGACCAAGAACATCAATACCGAAGTCAATAGCAATTTTAGAAAAAATACTGCCAGCCATGAGATAGATGAGCCATGAGATGTTTTATATTTTAAATAAATCTTCCTCAAGCTAAAATTCTTTGCTTAGTCATCATAAAGAGATTTTTCTAATTTGGTATATTTACTTTAAATAAAGAGATTAATTAGAAGGCAGAAATTTTCAATGATGAGTAAATCCCTGAACCCAGCTACCAGTCCCTGGAGAGAAAAGGAAGTACAAGGCAACTTTCCACTTTGCTGCAGCCATCTGATGGCAGCTCCCTGAATGGCAGGTACAAGGTCTCAGGGCTTACGAGTGTTCTAGCTCTTTATGAGTACTGTAGATATCTCAGGGTGCACTAAAGAATATCCTGTAACCTACACATGTTTGAGCGTGTCCTCTGTCAGACCACGGGATGGAGGGCATTTGTACTATGAAAGATGCAATACTCATTTTGATCAAATACATTTGAAATAATGCAAACACATTAAAATTACAAGTATGATTTTCATGTCCTGACTGTAATTATAAGGTGTAACTTGCTTCTAACCAGAGAACATTGGGAAAGAATGGAATAGAATTAAAATGAGTTAATACCTGGAATATCCAATAATCCATGGCCCTGTTGATGCTGACCACAGTACTTGTGAGTTACTTAACATTGGAATGACAGAAAATTGTTAAAGTGCTTCTGAGCAGTAATTTCATGTACACACTACTAACAAAACAGCAACTCAAAGCAAAGTAATTGAAAGTGAAAAGTTGAAATAGCACTAATTCTATTAATAATGGCATGCTGGAAAAAAAATCCCTGCATTTTTATTTTCAAACAATAAAATGAAGTCAAATTATGCATAATCTTCAATAGTTTGACTTTGTTTGGCTCAACATCACAGGCAAAAAGAGAACTGAAAAATTCAATACTCATAAAAATCTGTTCAACATTTTTAAAGAGTGGGCATATTTCTTTTGGTGGTAAAAATGACAACTTACTGAGAACGTTAACTAATGACTTTTATTACCTATGCTTATAAAATATTTTTATAAATATCCTGTCAAACTCCCTAGTTCTTTTTGCATTACTTCTTCAAAATATTTCTTTGTTGTTTTTTCACTTTGGTCAAATCTTAGAGCATTCATGGGAATGCACTGCATTTGGAACAACATTCAGTATTAGGCACAAAATGCAGCATTAAATGTCTTGAGAACATTGAGTAATTACAAAACATTGTAAAATTTTAATGCTTCAATTGGCTTTTCATTCAGTATTGGATTCAATTTAACTCAACCCTTATAATTTTAGAAAATTTCTTAGTAGTAATGACTTTGTATGTGAAGTCTCTTATCTACTACAATACTATTATATCAGTGTGATGCTACAGAACTACTCTCAGGAAGCCCCTTACAGCATGAGTTGTTCTGGCAAAGTTAAGAGTACATTTTCCTTCTAAGACTTAGGGGTGAAATGTGGGGGAGGGAACTATTCACCAACCCCCCCATCTTGGTTTTGTAAGCACAGTACAACCAAATCAGGCAAAGAGATATATAAACGTAAAGCTATTATATAGGGTAATCAGGGCAAGCATATCTAATTCTCAGAGAGAATTGTTGTAGGACTTAAATTATCCGCAGTGACTACCTAAGCTGATAAATGTACCAGATAATTTCTAAACTCTCTACTTCACTTTGTCTATGTAGCTACAACTGTGTTTAGAGTTCTCCACACACGGCTTTAAATTGACTCATTTGTAATATACTGCAGATGGTACTTCCTTTCATTACTGAGTGTTGTTCTGCACTGTGTCATAACTTCAGCCTTTGGACAGCAATTTGAACATTTTTCACCAGTGCACCCTACGTTATAGACAATAAATACTATGTAGTTAGGGCTTCCCTGGTGGCGCAGTGGTTGGGAGTCCACCTGCCGATGCAGGGGACGCGGGTTCGTGCCCCGGTCCGGGAAGATCCCACATGCCGCGGAGCGGCTGGGCCCGTGAGCCATAGCCGCTGAGCCTGTGCGTCCGGAGCCTGTGCTCCGCAACAGGAGAGGCCACAACAGTGAGAGGCCCGCATACCACAAAAAAAAAAAAAAAAAAAAAAAATACTATGTAGTTATTACCTACCTATATAAAGAGCAACTTCAGTAATTTCAATGAACAGCTTGTAATATTATTTCATAGAGCAAAGTTAAAATGAGTTTGCATTATTTTCAACTAGCTCTGAAAACCTATCCAAAGATTTTAAATGAAGTGGTATCTCCCTCAACTGCACATAAGTCATTATAAACCTTATGTCAGAAAGCATTCATTATGGCTCCTACCAATTAAACTTTTTTAGCAATTATATAGTGGGTGTAATTTCTAGAAGTTGTTCTCAGTTCAATAAACTTTCCAGAACTATGCTAACTAACCTGTTTTCAATGTCCATGCACTGTAATTTTCAAAACTCTTAACTTTAAAAACTGGAAACTTTTGTGTATAAAAGGAAAACCTAAGAAACAAATGTATAATGTTTTGCATTTCTCTACTGGATTTTCATAAATATATGATTAAAAATTTTCTGTGACCATAAGATTCTACAATAATGTGTATAAACAATAATCTTTCTTAGAATTGTTTTGATAATGCAACAGTATTTCTGAAATAGAATCTCATGTACTTGATTTGTTTTTATTCATTCCTTAGTTCTTTTTATTCCTTCATTCCAAAAACAGCACAAAGCTATTAGAACGGTTTACTAGATTTGTCTTAAATTTTGCCGAGACTTAGAATGCATGTGGCCTTGACCAATCTCATTAGCCTAATGATAGTGAGATATATGAGGTTTCGTACTCCCATACCATATGGGGTCTGGCTTCAAGGGAAAATGCAGCCATTATAAAATAACCTGGGCAGATAACAACTGTAACACAGTCTGTTCAAACCAAGACATCAAATCTCTGCTAAATTTACACATTCCAGTTCCAAACTTACGTTCTTTGTTAATCCAGGAAACATTGATTTGCATTTCTTTTTTATCCTAATCAAACGACCTTTTTGTATACCACTCAAGAGCATACTTGAATCTCCCTGAAGATAATCTATGCATTGTTTTTTGGCATATGAATAGAATCATTTCTTTCACATCCCATAGTTCTTAGTTCCCTTTCTTTACACTTACACAAAAAGGCCTCATTTAGGGCTTCCCTGGTGGTGCAGTTGTTAAGAATCTGCCTGCCAATGCAGGGGACACAGGTTCAAGCCCTGGTCCGGGAAGATCCCACATGCCACGGAGCAACTAAGCCTGTGCGCCACAACTACTGAGCCTGCGCTCTAGAGCCCGCGAGCCACAACTACTGAGCCTGTGTGCCACAACTACTGAAGCCCATGCACCTAGAGCCCGTGCTCTGCAACAAGAGAAGCCACCACAATGAGAAGCCCGTGTACCACAAGGAAGAGTAGCCCCCGCTCACAGCAACCAGAGAAAGCCTGCACACAGCAATGAAGACCCAACGCAGCCAAAAATAAATAAATAAATTTATTTTTAAAAAGGCCTCATTTAAGTCAGAGGAAATAAAAGTTCTAGTTTAACTAGTAAATTTTTTTCAAATATATTACCAGAAGTGACATTCTTGCCACTGACGTTCCTCTTTTTTAAAAAGTTTGTTTTGTTGGCTTTGAGTTCTTTTTTTTTTTTTAATGTGTGCTATTTTATTTAGGATGACTCTTCTGACCTTAAATTATCAAGGAACAATGCCTAAGTGCCTCAATGTTCCCTACCTGGTTGAATCACTTAGAACCAAGTACTTGCGTAGAATTTCACTGAAATGTTTGAAGATAGATGACATCTAACTCTCTAATACATTAGTGATGTTTTTATTTGCACCGTCTCATCTCTCTTCACTGTGAAAACCTTTTGAGGAAATATTCTCAAGTTGTCAAGTCATCCACATATTCTCCCTTTACATTTCCCTTACTTTGATTCAGGAAAAAAAAAAACCATATTCCTTATGATAAAAAAACAATAATAATAATAACTTCTGAATACTTTAATGATTCTCGCTGTCATGATTTCTCATTTTGACTTTGGCAATTATCTCATATAAACCCAAGATAACCTATCCAGTCTAGACATTACTTCTTCCTTGTCCTCTTTTCATAAAAATACTTTATATCCATGCAATGCCTTTCATCTTAAGAACCCAAAGTGGTTCTTTTTCTCTAGGATGCCTTTATATTCTTTAGAGAACAAAGAGGCTTTTTTTTTTTTTTTTTTTTTTTTGTAGCTCTAGCCTTCTTTTATGGGTGAAATCTGGTCTGGTTGCTAAGCATGGATTTGAATTCACTCTCTAGCAGCTTCTACCCTTTCAGTTTTAAAATGGTTATTCTTTTTAATCCATTGAAGTGCATTTGACTATCATTTTTAAAAATCTCCTTTTAAAAGTCAAAACGCAACTCTCTGGAAACCAATGAATCTCATTGCCACGGTATGGTAGGTTCTCCTGCTTCAAGATCTATAATCATTTCTTCAGTGTCAGTAATAAAATGCTTCAGTAACCTCTCCCAGCCCTTTGGCAATTGGCCTACTAGTGTCAGGCCATTCTCCCTGCAATCCTACTACTCAAAGAGCCAAGACTGATGGTGCTGCTACCATGGCAATTTGGAGCATTGAAGGTCTGGAAGTCTTTTCTTTGTTTTATATGAGATATTAGCTAAAGAATGTATAATGCATAATTAAGAAGCTTATTTTGTTGACAACTTCCCCAAGTATATTTTCCACTCCCATATATACTTACCGATATACATACGGCCTTTATTTCTAGACTAACAAGTGGTTCCTTGGCCTTTATTTCTAGACTAACAAGTGGTTCCTTATCCTGCTTCATTTAAGCAATGAGCATTCCCTTGTTACCTTGACCAAAGGCACACACAAGTGCCCAGTTACCCCCAAAAATTACTGGGACACCAAGCGTACATGAAAATTTGCATGAGTCTGCAATTTTATTCTTCCTTCTAAGTAGGCCAGTTCACCTTAACATGGATTAATCAATTACTGTGTGCCAAACACTGTGCTAGGTATTAGAATACAAAGATTAAGAAAATCCTAGCCTTGTTTTCAAGGAGAAGATAGATAGGATGAAGATGGAAACTCAAGTGCTTGCTCAAGGGTCCTCCAGGTCAGTGAAAAAGTCATGGATTCTAAGCAGGTGGCAAGTTACCCTCTGCAGATAGAAGGACCGGGACTAGAGAAAGTATTAGAAGTTGCCAAAAAGAAAGTAAACTGCATGACAATGATTACATTCTTCTGAAATGTCAGATTTATGCTCTATGAAATTCAACAAAGTTGCAGGTCACAACAGAGACTAAGACCCAAAGCCTTGTAACTCATTATGCTTGTCCAACCATGCTGCATCACACCCACTATGATGTGCATGCCAGCACTTTCTTTACCAAAAGTTTCTTGATCTTTTCAGGATTGATTTTCCTTAACAGCTTTAATGCATCCTTTGTTTTCAGTGAAGTCTGGTGTGCTTAAAGAGAAAGAGGTCTCTTAGCGGAAACGTAAAGAATAATGGATCTCCCCAAAACATGAGAAATAACAGCACCTTGCATTTCCTATACTCCTAAACCAACAAAAAGAAAAGCAGCGTTCATATATCACAGAGAACAGATTCACAAACCAAAAGAAGATTATGCAACTAATTTGAAGGTCATAGAGAAAATCAGTCATCTCAAGATTAGAGCCCAGGCTTCCGACTCAATGTTTAAAATCCCCCATTATGTCACTTATCTAATGGAATGTGGGTTAATCTACAATTGCACTTTGCCAAAATCCTTTCTAAAAATCTTTAGCTTGACATTGATCTAGGATAACAGATGATGCCTGAATCATAAGAAGCATTTCAGACTTTTTATCTCTTTTTGTGATAACAAAGATCTGAAAGCTTTGTTAAGAAAACTGGTTATGAGCCAGTTTCTGCTCAAGTCTCTGGTAAATGTTCTGAGAAATAGGGAACTGTAGAGTTAAAAGGAGTTGGTAGGTTTCTAATGCAACGCTATCCTCTTCAGAAGATCTGTAATTCATATATTTTATAGTCTACTTGAGACTATGTTCCACAGCATTTCTTTTAGTCACTGAGAGCTCTGGCAGAGGTTAATTGACCAAAGAAGGCATTTATCATTCCAGGTTTGTCATTTAAGCAGAATGGTACCATCTGAATAATTTTTTTCTGCGTATTTGGACCTAATATGATGTACAATTTTATAATGGAGTAGGGAAAAGGTACAGAGTTTTGCATAGGTCTTCCCCTAACTTCCTACTAGAAACAGCTACTAATGCATAGCAACCGATGACAGTTTCTTTAAAAAAACAATCTTTGATAGTGGAAATAAAAAAAATAAAACATAGTTTTGCAATTCAATCAAGTCACATTTTGTTTATATCAAAATATTGTATGGATATATGTATTGACTATTTCAATAATTGATTATAAATGCATGAGTTTGCAAAAAGAGAGAGAAAAATATTTCTAATCTTACATATGGTCTCAGTGGTCAACACAATTATGGACACATAGGATTCTCAAACTGACACCATAATATGAAACTTAGAACAGTCCTGTCTACATACTCTTTTTAAAATATAAGGGCCAACAGAATGTGAGTGTTGAGAGGAATACTGTACTTCACTTAGTCCAACCACTTTTTTATGGAAATAAAAATTGAAGCCCAAGGAAGTCTTTTATGAGTTAGGAGTCATGACTTGAACCCAGGTTTTTCTATCTCCAAGCTGCCCATAGGAGCCATCCTCAACTCAGCTTTTCTTCTCAATACTGACTTGTGCTTCCCCAATGACCACTGCAATATCCTCCCAGAAATCTCTTGTCTGAGGTTAAAATAACCCCTTAAATTTCCTAACTTCTTTTTTTTTTTTTTTTTTTTTTTTTTTTTGCGGTACGCGGGCCTCTCACTATTGTGGCCTCTCCCATTGCGGAGCACAGGCTCCCGACGCACAGGCTCAGCAGCCATGGCTCACGGGCCCAGCCGCTCCGCGGCATGTGGGATCTTCCCAGACCGGGGCACGAACCCGTGTCCCCTGCATCGGCAGGTGCACTCACAACCACTGCGCCACCAGGGAAGCCCAAATTTCCTAACTTCTAATCCCAAATGCCTTTTTGTTAACTTCCCAATTTTCTTAACTGCTCTGTATCTTTTGACTTTGATGAACTTCACTCCTTTGTAAAACTCCATTTATCCATTTTTTCAGAAAGATTTATGGAGTGCCTGCTGTTTGTCATGTCCCCCCTCAATTTTTCCACGTGACACTATCCTATTTCCTTCTGACATGGCCTGCTCTGTCTGCTCTGTGGCCACCACTTTTTCTTCCCCCGCCACCTAAATTTCTAGGCATTTCTCAAGACTTCCCTCAGTTTCCCTTTTTTATACTTCCTTACTCCTAACTTGCATCCAATTCCATGATTTCAACATTCACCCTCTGTGACTAAATGACAAAGTGACATCTCTGGTCCAGCTCTGTCTCCTCAGAGCTTGGGCCACCTTCCCCAGCAAGTGTTCACCTGGAAAGCTCAGATTCACTCAAAACTAAAGCTCAAACTGAATACATATTCTCTCCTGAATCTAAGTCCCTTGAAGACTTTCCTGTCTTGATATAAAATGTGACCACATCCAATCAGCAAGGCCTTCATGTCAGATTCATGCTTAAGAGAGTCCTCTGATGCTCTGGGTTAAACAAATTGCCGAGAGTTGCCAATTATCGCTGCACATCTGCTCCTTTTCCACTCATACTGCATCTGCTTTAGGCTCCAAGGCCTGATTTATTTCTCTTTCTCTTTGGCTCAATTATTATTAAAAATCTTCAACATGCCGAAAAATTAAAAGAATAACACAGTGCTCATCTGTATACACACAAACTAGGTTTCATGATTTGTGACATTATATCATATATATATACCATATATATTTTCTTTTTCTGTACCTATATCTGGATCTAGCTATAAGTATAGGGATAAAGGTATGGATGAGTATGGGTATAGGTATAGGTGTGAATATACATATAGACATAGACAAGATGTAGATAAAGATATAGATACAATACATATATACATATATATATATATATATATATATATATATATATATATATACACATTATACATATACATATATTTTCCCAAGCAATTTGAAAGCAAGGAGCAGATATTAAGAGACTTCTCAGCACACATAACTCATCTCTTAAGAATAAGAACTTTCTCTTACATTACCACAATATCATTATCAAAACTATAAATTAACAACAATCCACTAATGTTATCTAAAATCCAGCCCACATTCAAATGTCCCCATTGACTCCCCACCAAATGGCTTTTATAGCTATTGTGGGGGTTTTTTTTAAACTATGATTCAATCACAATTTACAAGTTGTAGTTGTATTTAATTATCCTATTTCTTTGATCTCCTTTTTATTTTCTTCCCTCCTGTTTATTATTCATGACAGTTTACTTTGTCTAAGAGAATGTCAGATAACTTGAGTATATCTGATTGTTTACTTGAAATGCATTTGTCTTTTATCTCTTCCCCTATAACTTGTAGAGGCTAGATCTGTTCCAATCACTTTCTAATGGGTCCTCATTATTTCATCTAATTTCCCCAATCTCTTATATACCGAGTGAATCTTTATCTCCTCCCCCCTCATGTTTTAATTCCTTGGCTAAAATCCTCCCTGTTCCCACCCCTCTGCACCAATCCCTCCCAACCACCATTCCCCTCCTGCATCATAAAATCTTAGTTTTCCTTTTAAGACTTCCTCAGGCTGGTCTAACTGTTCCCCTGGTCTAACTGTTTATCCCTAACTGTTCCCCTACTTAAACCTTGGTTTCAGACAAACTGCTCCCTGGAGCATACCACGTACTTCCCTATTTCTCAGCTTTTATTCTTTCTGATTTCAGCATGCTCTCATCTCTTCAAGTCCTACCTTCCAGACTTAGTTCAAATACTTCTTTCATGAAGCTTCTCCAGACCACTCCAATGCCTACAATTATTTTCTTCCTCTGAACTCATAGTCCTTAATATTCACGTGACATCATTCATTTGGCAATTAGTTATGTACTGCCTCAAACAGTTGTTTAATACTTTCTCAGAGATCATGCATCTCTTGTACCATATAACTGTTCATGTACTGCTGTATAATTTTCCACCTGGTCCCTTGACCATATTTTAAGTTCCATTAGCATAGAGTTCACGCAAGGTTCTTTTTAAGTTGATGAATGATATTACTTGAAAATAGGTACTCAATAAATATTTGTTATCTGATTTGTTAATAGATTATTTAAAAAATAACCAGACAAATGAGAATTCCAAATGAGAAGTACAGTTTGAAAGAAGATTAATCTCTGTCAAATCATCACTAATATTCAATAATTACTTTGAATTTTTATGCTAACTAGTAATAAATCCAAATGTCAAATTTCAGAGCCATACCCTTCAGCCACTGGTAGCCTAAAGTAATGGGGAAGAACTGGACTTTAAAGGACCTGAGTTCAAGTCACAGTTCTCACCACTCTAACTGTATGCTCTTAGGCAAGCTACTTAAATACTTTTGATCTCAGTTTTATTGTCCATACAATGGGAGTAATAATGACAGTTATCTTCCCTGCTTGTTGGAGAAAAACAAAATAATAATGATACAAGTGCATTAACTCAATCCCTAGCTACTGTTGAATCTAATTCATGAGATTTCACTCTCACTTAAAGTCTAGAAGAAATGACAACGCATTTCCTGTTAAAAGAGAGGCTCTTCAAATGCTCAAAATCCAGTCACTCTAAGAATGTGTAGATAGTAACTCTGAATATTAAACGTGCCAAAAATATGAATACTCATTGAACCGTGAGAGCACAATTATCGACTAGTTTGTACAAAGTGACTGCTCTGTTTGTTTGTCTTAGAGAGGAGAGGGAATTTCATGACCAGAGCAACTGCATATGTTTCAGAGGCACACTAACCTTAGTTGGGTCTGCCTCACCCACTCACAGGTTTGGTAAACAAGTGCAACTCTAAATAAGTTGTAGACAACAATAATAACTACCTCAAAGGCACTAATATTAAGTGAGATGATCCATGTAAAGTGTTTAACCTAATGCCATCTGTATAATAAGTGTTCAAAGGTTGCTATCATGTTGTTGTTTCTCAATGCAAACCCTAAGCAAAGAGTTGTTCTCAGAAGTAACAGATGTAATTTTCCAAGCCATTTTTTCCTCACCCTACTCATCTGCTGCATCCCATCCTGTTTAGTCACACCTTCCTCCATCACCATTCTCTCCTGCCTCCGAGTCCCTGCCTGTGCTATGCTTCAGCTCTTGGAAGGACTTCTTCCACGTCACCTGCCCAAATCCTAAAGATTTGACTCTAGCCCTGTCTCTTTCATGGAGATTATCATTTTTCAATCTTTGATGGCCTTGCTCTGCTTTGACTTCTCCAGTGACACTCATACCTCATTTAGTTATATACTGACTTGTATCTACTTTTCTTTCCACAATAAAGTTATCTTTTCTACCAACTAAATTACAAATATGTTGAGGGCAAGGATGATGTCTTGTTCTCTAGCTTAGTTCAGTGTCATAACTATAATTATTTGTTGAATTAATACAGGTAACTGACTGTGACAAAAGCCCCTTCTGGAAACTCACAGATTATGTGAAACTTTAAACAGTGATAGTTTTTATTCATAGGTTATGAATCATCTATCCAGAGGTAGATGAAAAACACAAACTGGAAGAGATTAGATCAAATGGCAACGTTCAATTCTTAATCTCTCCTGTCTCCACAAGGCCCTTAAAGTGACAAATAAAAAATTTTAACCATTTGTGAAAGACTGCAGATGACTTTTTGTGCTGTTCGAGCAGAAATATATTAGGATTCTTCAGGCTTCAAGTGACAAAACAACCTAATCCAATTATTTTAAGGAAAGGGGGAATTTTTTGGTTCATATAACTCTAAAGTGCAGAATTAGTGTGGGCTGTTTTCACATCAAATGATATCAGCAGGGCTCAGTTTATCTCTCAGCTCCCCTCAGCTATGGTCTCAGCTTCAGAAGAAGTCAGGATGGTGGAAGAAGCTGCAGTCTGTGTGCTTCCTGGTTCAGCTCCAGAAGGGTGGTATTATTCTCTTCCCAAAAGTCAGAGAGAAAGTCTCTCTGGTTGAATCCAATCACCAGGACAAGAAGAGACAGCACACAGACCTACTGAGGCCCACACCTCCATGCATGCCCACACCTCTGGGTCACGAGTATTGTTAGTTGGCTTCCTGGGGCCACACAGACTGAGAGTGAGCAGGGGTGGTTCCTTAGAGGGAAACGAATACAGGTATCAGAGGGTAACTGAATGCATACTGGAGGAATATTTCCAGAACTCACGGACTGTTATGCACATAATCTTTCAGTAAGCTCATTCACTGACTTAAGCAGGTTTCTCTTCTTCCATTAAGTGCTAAGACTGTGCTTCTAAGCTTTTTTAATGTCACGGTATACAGAAAATAATAATAGTCCTGTGTTACACTAAGTGCGGAGAGAGTCAGTGTCTCAACACTGCATGAAGAGCAACCTGCGAGTGGGAAAGCTCTGGCCAGGAGGCAGCATGATTTTGTGGAAAGACCACCCAGTCAAGTGAAGTCTCAAGTGTTGGCTTTTAGATCCAGATTTACCACTTACTTATTGTAAGTAGTTGAGGCAAGTCTCAATTTCTCTGTACTTTAGTTTCCTCATTGGTAAAATAAGGATAATAATACCTGTCCAGCTTACCTCACAGAATTGCTGGGAAAAAAGTCACATAACATAATGCTTATCAGTGTATTTTATAAACTACAGAGTGTTATACAAATGTGAGGCATTATTCTTAATTTCGGGGACTCAGTTTTCCCATTTGAAAAATAAGCTGGGAGATGGAGATCTCTCCAATACTTTTCTACACTGAGTTTATACTATTATCTGATTTTGCTTCATAGCTAAATGAATCCATAGGTGTCAATGAGGTTGCTCAATGTAGATACAACTAACACTATGAACACGTTGGTCAACAGGGTCAGCCAGGATATGCAAACTTATTAAAGCTTAAATTATTGATCCTATTACTTTAAAAGATATCTGAAAGAACACGGAGCCTCGTTTGCCTAAGCAAACATAAAGCAAGTAGGCCCAGAATTAACCAAAACCATAGTAAAGTGTTCACAATGGACATATAATTATAAGCTTCAGCCCCTAAGCAGGAACAAATGTTAACAGAAACATAGAAGCAAATTACAGAAGTTAAGTGGGGGGAATAGAAGATTTCAAGGGCAACCTGGACAAGGAGACAAGACAAGGAGTGCTGACTATACAGAGGGCCTGATTTCTTTTGAATATAAATTAATGCTCCGTCAAAATGAAGAACTATGCCATGAACATGTGGCATATGTAGAAATGTTCACCACAGCAGACACAATCAAGCTCAGTGAGTTCTCAACTTCCTTTGCAAAAAGAGAAAATAACCAACTGATGCCACAGGAATTCATTGATCACACCTCTCTTGTCCCTCCTAAACTCTTGCTGCCTAAAAATAGTAAAATATAAAATGAAAAGATTTGAATTTTACAATTTTCCTTTTCTACCAGATCCCTGCTGTGAAATGTGCTTTGGGAGAAGAGAAGAAACTGGGTCCAGATAACTTCAATTGAGGTACACAGAATTAGACATTACTTGAATTCTGGGTGGCGTGTTTAGCATAAATTCAAACAAATAAAATAGAAAAAAAACAATACATAGAAAGAATACAATGAGTTCTTCTTATGCAGATTCAACATATAATAATACAGAATTAAATATCTTGTATAATCTCAGGAGGCCCTCAAGATGAAAGAATGATATAGTGATTACACTTCTGGGAACAACAATACATTAGCAAAAGGCTGAATACTGACTCCTCATTTGCAGCCCCTCTCCTAGTTTGCAAGCAATATTTAAGCCTCACAAATATCTCAGTGCCTCAAAGTTTGCTCCATTACAAAAATACAGCTAAATTGGCCTCTTCCTGTCAATACAAGGACATAAATAGTATGAAGGGAAAATGTATGTGGAAGTGTTTGAGCTCCTTTATAAAAAGTTAATAAAATATTTAATTATATAGTCAGTCATTAGCTGGACATCCAAATTCTGCTAGAAGAGTGTTAATGTTCTCAAAGGATGGATTCAATGGCTATTTTTTTTTTTTTTTTTTGCGGTACGCGGGCCTCTCACTGTTGTGGCCTCTCCCGTTGTGGAGCACAGGACAGGCTCCGGACGCGCAGGCCCAGAAGCCATGGCTCACGGGCCCAGCCGCTCCGCGGCATGCGGGATCTTCCCAGACCGGGGCACGAACCCGTGTCCCCTGCATCGGCAGGTGGACTCTCAACCACTGCGCCACCAGGGAAGCCCTCAATGGCTATTTTGATCTTCGTTGCTCTGAGAATCAGTGCCACACATATCAGCCGTGTGAATACAGTCAGCGACTCAGTGACATCAATTAGTTGAGTGAAATATCAAACCAAATGTTATCATTCCTAACCTCCATACTGCTACCATAAAATAATTCCCAAATATCCACATCCCAATTATAAAGAACAAACATGATTAACCATTCCACCTTTTCAGTTGGTGGTGCTACTGTCAAAGGCAAGAGAAGACATAGGATGGACAGAAATCAATGATTCCATATGGGCAGAATAACCTGGTAGTATTATAATTCTTCAGTGAATGATATTTTTATCCATTTAGTTACACAAGCCCCAAATCTAGGAGTTACCCATAATACCTCCATTCCTTACCTCCCATATCTACTCCAATACCATGTTCTGAGTTTTTACCTCATGCACCTCTAAAACAGAGTTTCTCAGTTCTCAGCACTATTGACATTAGGGCTGGATAATTAATTCTTTGTTGTGCAGGCTGTCCTGTGCATTGTTGAGTGTTTTGCAGCATCCCTGCAAAACACTAGGTCTCTACTCTCTAGATGCCATTAGCCTCATCATCACCCTGCCCTCCACTCAACTGAGATGACAAAAATATATGTAGCCAGATACTGCCAAATATCCACTGGGAGGCATAACTGCTGCAGCTGAAAACTACTGGTCTCAAACCGTCCACTCCTCTTCTGATCCACTGAAGCCCTGTGTAAGTGGCCACCATCTCTTGGACACACAACTACTGTAACAGACTCCTAATTGATCTACCCATATCCACTCTGTTCCTCTCAAACTTTATAGCCACACTGTAGCTAGAGTGAGGTTTTTTGATTTTTTTTTAATTTAATCATGTTAATCCACGCCCTGCTTAAAATACTTTAGTAACTTCTGTTTGTGTTTAGGGAAAAAAATTTTTTTATTGAGGTATAATTGACATACAACTTTATATTAGTTTCGGGTATACTACATAATGATTTGATATTTGTATATATTGCAAAATGATCACCACTATAAATCCAGTTAACATCCATCACCATACATAGTCACAGAATTTCTCTTCTTGTGATGAGAACTTTTAAGATCTACTCTCTTAGCAACTTTTGAATAGGCAGTACAGTAATATGAACTACAGACACCATGCTGTACATTACATCCCCATGACTCATTTATTTTATAACTGGAAGTTTGTACCTTGTGACTCCTTTTACCCATTTCAAAGTCCATCCCCCATGTCCCACCTCTGGCAACCAACAATCTGTTCTCTCTGTATCTATGAACTTCCTTTTTTAAAATTCCACATGTAAGTGAGATCGCATGGTATTTGTCTTTCTCTTTCTGACTTGTTTCACTTAGCATAATACACTAAAGTTCCCTTCATGTTGTTGCAAATGGCAAGATTTCAGAAAAATTCTTAACAATTGCTTGAGCCAGTCCTTACCTACCTTTGAAGTCTCTATCACTCCATACTCTCTTTTGTTCTCTCTGTTCAACAGCAGCCCTGTCCTTCCCTTAGCTTGTCTTAGCTGGCATTCTTCCACCTGCCTTGGGGCCTTTGCACATGCTTCTCCCCCAGTCCTAAATGCTCTTACCTCCATATCTCTTCATCCTTCATTCATTCTTCAAATACTGAATGAGTGCCTAATCACTTTCAGGCACTTTTCTGCAAGCTGCGACTTCAGCAATAAACACAAACCCCTGACCTCTTGGAGTTTTCAACCAGTTGAGTAGAGATGGGGAGGGAAAACCAAACATAAATAAACAGGTATAATTATAAAGTGTGAAATGGCAGTAAATACAGTGTAAAGGTGATGTGGAGTGCTGATGGAGCTAAAGTTACTGTTTTGAGTAGGGTCATCAGGGAGGATCTCACTGATGAGGGGGCATCTGGAGAAGAGTGTTTGGGGCACAGAGCAGCAAGACGAGAGATTCTGAGGTGGAGTTTACCTGTATCTTCAGGGAACATCATGGAGGCCAGTGTGGCTGGAGAGGAATATGCAGGAAGAAAGTGGAAGAAGATGAGGTCAGATAGGTAGCAAGAGCCAATCACATAGGGCTCTATAAAGCCAAGCTAAGGACTGTGAGACTCACTCTAAGTGAGATGAGAAGTCATGATGAGAAAGATTTGAGTAGAGGTCGAATGTAATCTGGCTTTCATCTTAATGGGATGACTCTGGCTTCTATGTGGAGGACAGACTGTAAGCAGCAATAGCAGATATAGGGAGACTACTTAAAGGTCTACTGCTTCACCTATTTAACTCCTATACTTTCTTTATATCCCTGTTTCAATTCCTAGGGGAAGTCTCTCTAATCTTCTATATACTCTTGTAACCCATATATCTGTCATTAACATAGCACTTGGCATCCTTGCAATTTTGTATTTATCTGTGTAATTATCTGATTAATATTTTTCTCCTCCACTAGTCTACGAGTTCCTTCAGGAAAGGGATTCAATCAGTTTTTCCTTCTCCAATGTCTAGCAGAGTATAGAAAACAGGTGGTGTACAATAAATAGGAAAGAAGGAAGGAAGAAAGGAAGGAAGGAAGAAAGGAAGAGAGGGAGGGAGGGAGGGAGGAAAAATATAGACACAAGAGTTATTTTGCCAATTCTGGTATGATTGCTTCAAAATGATGCAAACAGAGTAGGAGTTTTTGCCAAAGATACAGGAAAGGTTATGCTCTACCATCTGAGGAAAGTGTGGTTTACCAAGAGATATCAGTAAAGGCTAACATTTATTGAGAGCTTACTAGATCTCAAGTACTTTATTTAAATTATCTTGTTGAATCCTCTCAACAGCCTTAAGGAGTTTGTATTATTACATTTTTCAGATGAACAAATGTACACAAGAGAGGTTAGTTACACAGCCAGTAAGCTACAGATCTTAGAGTTCAAACCTTCCTGTTTAGCTGGCATGCACACTGCCTCCTGCAGGGACAATCAATAGCAATTTTATTAAAGATTTAGCTCCTGCAATCCCATTTCTGAAAATCTATTGTGTCAAACAAATAGCAGGGTTCAAATACAGATGAATTTCTGCCGCACATCTAGTGTGTACATTTCCCCCCAACAGAAACAATTCCAATCAGTGTCATACAGTTCCATTTGAAATTTTAATGAGGCACAACAAGTAAAAAGGAGAAAGGGAAGAGAATGGGAAATCAGAGCCACCTAACAGTAGATCTAAGAAACTGTATTTGCTGCAGTATTAAAGCACTAAACAGAATTTTTCATCTCAAACACCATTTAAAAGACCTTGGTTTGTTTAATATATTAACAAAGAATATAATTTAATGTCACTTTCAGGCATAGAATAATTCTTATTTCAAAGTGTTCAATAAGAACAATAATTGCCACAAAAATGAACCTCTCCTTTTGATATATCTTTAGAGAGAAATAGGAAAAAAGTCAGTTTTAGGCTATACTTTAGAATTCTTTCATCACAGCTGCATAATGAAACATAAAGTTTCTAAAATATTTATGGAAACTTTCATTATTTAAATATTTCCAGTGAGTTTTAGTTTCCCAAGGAGAGACTTTCTTTTTTTTCTTAAAAAAATACATGTATATGTATATATATGGTTAGAAATAGAGACAGAGATACATATGTATATAGGTATGTATATGTCTATAGATATGAATACATATATAGCTTCCTCTAATAAACAGCTGGCAGGAATGTAAACTGGTTCAACCTTTTAGAAGGCAATGAAACATACATGAAATTTTTATAACTTTCATATTCTTGATTCAATAATACAATGTCTATGATACTATACATAGAAAATCCTAAAGATGCCACCAGACAACTACTAGACCTCATTAATGAATTTGGCAAAGTTAGGATACAAAATTAATAAACACTCTTGCGTTTAAATCTTTTGAATTTCTATACACTAACAACAAACTAGCACAAAGAGAAATTAAGGAAACAATTCCATTTACCATCGCATCAAAAAGAAGCAAATACCTAGGAATAAACCTACCTAAGGAGGCAAAAGACCTGTACTCAGAAAACTATAAGACATTGATGAAAGAAAGGGAAGATGACACAAACAGTTGGAAAGATATACCATGTTCTTGGGTTGAAGAATCAGTATTATTAAGATGACCATACTACCTAAGGCAATCTACAGATTCAATTCAATCTCTATCAAAATACCAATGGCATTTTTCACAGAACTAGAGCAAATAAATTTAAAATCTGTATGGAAACACAAAAGACCCTGAATAACCAAAAGAATCTTGAGAAAGAAGAACAGAGCTGGAGGAATCATGCTCCCTGACTTCAGACTATATTACAAAGCTACAATAATCAAAACAATATGGTACTGGCACAAAAACAGATACATAGATCAGTGGAACAGATTGCCTAGAAATAAACCCAGGTACTTATGGTCAATTAATCTCAACAAAGGATGCAAAAATATACAATGGAGAAGACAGTCTCTTCAATAAGTGGTGCTGGGAACACTGAACAGATACATGTGAAAGAATAAAATTAGAACATTCTCTAACATCATGTACAAAAATAAACTCAAAATGGAGTAAAGACCTAAATGTAAGATCGGACACTGTAACACTCTTAGAGGAAAACATAGGCAGAACACTCTTTGACGTAAATCACAGCAATATTTTTTTTGGATCCATTTCCTAATGTAAAGAAAATAAAAGCAAAAATAAACTAATGGAACCTAATTAAACTCAAAAGCTTTTGCACAAAAAAGAAAACCATCAACAAAACGAAAAGACAATGTAGTGAAAGGCGAGAAAATATTTGCAAATGATATGATGGATAAGGGTTTAATATGCAACATATGTAAACAACTTGTACAACTCAACATCAAAAAATCAAAGAACCCAACTGAAAAAATGACCAGAAGAACTGAATAGACATTTCTCCAAGGAGGAAATGCAGATGAAAATGTGCTCAACATCACTAATTGGAAATGCCAACCAAAACCAAAGTGAGATATCACCTCACACCTGTCAGAATGGTCATCATCAAAAAGAACTCAAACAATAAATGTTGGGAAGGTTGTGGAGAAAAGGGAACACTTGCATACTGCTGGTGGGAATGTAAATTGGTGCAGCCAATGGAAAACTGCATACTGTGGAAAACAGTATGGAGGTTGCTCAAAAAACTAAACATAGAACTACTATATGACCCAGCAATTCCACTCCTGGGTATATATCTGAAGAAAAAGAAAACACTAATTCAAAAAGTTACATGCACCCCAATGTTCACAGCAGCATTATTTACAATTGCTAAGAAATTGAAGCAACCTAAGTGTCCATCAACAGATGAATGGAAAAAGATGTTTTATACACACACACACATGCACACACACACACACACAATGGAATACAACTCAGCCATAAAAAAGAATGAAATTTTGCCATTTGCAGCAACATGGATGGACCTGAAGGGCATTATGCTAAATGAAATAAGTCAGACAGAGAAAGACAAATGCTGTATGCTATCACTCATATGTGGAATATAAAATATACAACAAACTAGTGAATATAAGAAAAAAGAAGCAGATTCACAGATATAGAGAGCAAACTAGTGGTTACCAGTGAGGAGAGGGAAGAGGGGTGGGACAACTTAGGGGTACAAACCATTAGGTATAAAATAAGTGACAATGATATATTGTACAACACAGGGAATATAGCCAATATTTTATAATAACTATAAATGGAGTATAACGTTTAAAAACTGTGAGTTACTATTTGGTACACCTGTTAACTTATATAATACCATACAGCAAGTATACTTCAATAAAAATAGCAATAATAATACATTGTTTAGTCATTTATCTTATGACTATACAGAAAGATTTAACTATAAGTGTAGTTATCCTGGTATTGTTTACAGTAAAAACAACAAAGATATAATCTATCTAACTAGAGACAATCAGTCAAATTATAGCACATCCAGATACTGGAATACTATTCAGCCCTTAGAAATGATGCTGTAAAAGCACATTTGTTGACTTGGGACTATGTTAACAGTACATTATTAAGTGAAAAAAAATAGTTTAAAAATAGTAAGCATAGGAATTCCTTGGCAGTCCAGAGGTTAGGACTCTGCGCTTTCACTGCTGAGGGCATGGGTTCAATCCCTGGTTGGGGAACTAAGATCCCACAAGCCACGTGGTGTGGCAAAAAATAAATAAATAAATAAAAATTAAAAAAAATAGTAAACATGTTTCCACTTTTGTAAAAAGGTACATATTTTACACAGAAGTGTGAGAGAAAAATTATCAAAATAATACTAGTTGTATATAGAAACTGAGATTATGAATTATATGTGTGTGTGCTTATAATGTATGTATGTGATGTATGTCTATGTGTCTATAGATACAAAGATAAATATATATGATTTTCACAATTTTCCAATGAAAAAAATTGGCCAAGGTTTAGGTTTCATTCCAGGAAAAAAAAAAAGTACAAATCTTAATTTTTACAAATTGAATCCTTTATAGCCAGTTAAAAACTATGAGAAATAAAATGTATACACCAAAGTCAAAAGCTTAAGATATTTAATAAACATGCAGTTAATAAAATAATATTTACCTAACAATCTCTCCTAACTATATATTGAACCATACATAAATAATGGTTACTTATTCCTTTTTACAAAAATATCCTACATTAGCTAGTCATTTTACCTCATCTTCATTTTCCTTAGGTCTTTTTAGAATGTTCAGAAGCTACATCAATTGCTTTTCTATAATAAAAATACCACTCTGTTCCCACTCAGCTTGTTAAGAAATCAAAGAAAGAAATTAAGTTAGTTTGGCATGATTTGTTTTTGATGAACTCATGTTGCCTCCTAATTATCACATTATTTTCCTCCAGATGTTTGCAAATTGAGTGAGCACAGAGATTCTCTTTGTTGACATGCACCATGAAAGCCCTGGACAATAGACTATGTTTGAAAGCTTTTGAGTTACTGCGTTTGCTAGCATTTAAAATGGCTGAAGAAACAAGTGTGCACATACTTTAACACATGACTATAATTATTAAAATTGGTTATGTAAAAATAATGAGCTAGCATCTCACAGGGAGATCAGCTCAGTGCTGTGTGACCACCTAGAAAGGTAGGATAGGGAGGGTGGGAGGGAAATGAAAGAGGGAGGAGATATGGGGATATATGTATATGTATAGCTGATTCACTTTGTTATACAGCAGAAACTAACACACCATTGTAAAGCAATTATACTCCAATAAAGATGTTAAAAAATAATAATAATGAGCTAATGACGAAAAACACCTCTGAAACCTATACACTAAGCAAAATGCAGGATCATGTGTTCTTAACCACCTAAACAAATACAAAGTAATAGCAGCATGAAAATGCAAACATACAATTACAATTATATAAACATAGACACATATCTATATAGTTACAGGTAAAAACACATACATATCTGTAATTTGGCAACACACTGATCATCTTTATTATGGTTTATTCAGTTTATGCAGTTTCATTGCAGCGTATAGTCCTCTGGTGCATAATTGAGGCCTAACTTCGGGCAAAGTAACAAGGAAATAAAGCTGCATTGTTTCCAATACTTTTATCTGTTATCAGCAATAACAGTGAGTGGACAGAACATTTGCCAAGACTATTGACCTCCAAGTCTCTTTATCTACAAATCAAGGTTAATGATTCCAGACTGGGGAAAGGGTTTGATGAATGAATGAGACATACTGTGAAAACAGAATACTAACAAATTAAGTAGTAATCTAATATCAAAAAAAAAGAAAAATCAAGACATAAACATATAATATTTTAAATATTCCCTTTGAATTGTAACAGAAGTGGAAGCAAGAGTTACTGTGGGGCTGCAGAACTGATTTGTTTGTTTTATAACCTAAGAAATATAAATGCCTATTAATTTACTCTTGGCAAAATTGTCCAAGTCAATACTTTCATAGATATAATGTGATAGCACTGGAACACTTATGAAATTACAAGGCAAGGAAAGTTTCTCTTTAGTGCTCCTACAAGCCATTACTCTATCTCCTCTCCTCACGGCTATTTTTGAGAGAATGACAGAGAAGCAGGAATTCACCAAAAAATCCTTTATTACAGCCAAAATCCCTGAGCTGGTTGATTATATCACTATAAATATTCAAAAAGGAAAAACAAGGAAGGAAGGAAGAAAGAGTGAAAAGGAGGAGGAAGTAAGAAATGGAAGGGAAGGGAAGGGAAGGGCAGGAAGGGAAGGGAAAGAAAATAAAGAATAGAAACTCAAATGATGAACATGCCTATAAAGTAAACTCCACATACTCGCTTACCTTTGTAACACCCTGGATTCCCAGGGGGTCATTCTTGTTATACTTTATTATCTTGAAAACTTCAAGAAATTCACAATTTTGAGATGTTTATAAGTACATCCAACTTATTCTGCAATTACATTCTCTTCCTGAGTAACATGTGTGCTGGGAATTTCCTGACACCACAAAATAACTTTCCATATTATTGTAGACTTCGTAGTACTAGGTCAAACAACAAAACCCTGCTGAGAAGCAGACACTGAGTGGTTGGTTAGCTGCATCTACTAGCTAACCAAGGCTCCCATCATCACTTAGCCATGAATTTGATTTAACTGTAACAAAATTATAAATTCCAATATGAGTGGCATTTATAACTAAGTGACCACTTGGAATATTGAATACATATTTCTTCACTGTGCCACAAAGATCAAGGCACAGAACATAGTCTTTATTTTACTTTCCCTTTTTTAGCATCTTCTTTCACAAACTCCCACCAAGCATGTAGGATTCTCACACTGAATCCTGGTGACTCAGAACCCTCCACTGCAATTCCTTCAACTAACCACTACTCATAGTGATCCACCATGCACACCGTGCTGTCTTCTTTCCTCTGTCAAGATTCTTGTTTTATGCCCATTTCTTCAGAGATTTGATTTCTGGCAGGTAATCTGTGTATGATGATTGTCTCTCCCATGTAACACATTTATTTTTTTAAGATGCTTTCTGAAGACAAAATTATTTAACCCAAAGGAAAATTGGGGAGGGGGGGACCGTAAGCCCTCGGACTGGCTGGTAGAGAGACAACTGGGGTAAAAGGGAACTCACAGAACCCCTCAAATCATATCATGTAGATAGCTACCTGGCCTTCAGTCAAAAAGTTATAAGTATCGTGCCTGTACTCGTTACTAACAAGTCAACGGTGATATAATTATGGGAATGAAGATTTGGAAATAGACACTAATGAATTAAAAACAAATGGGGAGGGGCTGCCCTGGTGGCACAGTGGTTGAGGGTCCGCCTGCCGATGCAGGGGACACGGGTTCGTGCCCCGGTCCGGGAAGATCCCACATGCCGCGGAGCAGCTGGGCCCGTGAGCCATGGCCACTGAGCCTGCGCGTCCGGAGCCTGTGCTCCGCAACGGGAGAGGTCACAACAGTGAGAGGCCCGCGTACAGCAAAAAAAACAAAAAAGACAAATAAAAACAAATGGGGAGAATGTTTATAGTTGTATAAAATGGCATTGAAATGTAAATTACTATCTAATTCAACCTTCATGTTGTACCATGGAGAGTGCTTGAATCACATACAGCTGTATATGTCAAGCTATGCTTTGGTTCATAGATAAGCACTCAGCTCTTTTTAGAAAGTTCAAAGAGAAATACTTGCCACCTCCCATAATTGGAATCATCTCTCTTAATGCTGATAGGCAAATGTGAAATTGCAACCAAACTGCCTCAAAAAAGCTATAAAGTACATTTATTACTGTTAGGAATATTAAAATAAAATGTTATGATCTCTTCAAAGCTATCACTCTAGCAAGCAAATAAATCAAAATTAAACTTCAAAACTCTTACCATGTCCAACAGCAATACTTCTAAATCAAACAAGTAAATTTTAATAGTGCAACACCTTCTTCACCAAGGGATTTGAAAGTCTTAATGGCAAAAATAATCATCCTCATATACTTTAACTGCAAAAATGTTTTTCCTTTTCCTAGCAAAAAGTAAAAGACAAAGATAGTTCTCCCTTAGAAGTGCAAAATCAGAAAACTACAGTCTCTGTTACGATGCATTAATAGAAAAAATAGCTCTCAGAGCCTGGCAGAAATTGTATCATGTAGAGCTCATTCTTGGCCTACATAAAAACATGAGACCAGTAAAATCCATGTACACAACAGAGGATTACACAGGTGATAAGGATTTTCCTTTGTAATATTAGTTCAAAGATAACTGTCCAAAATGTCACCAATAAGAATGTACTTTGGACCATGAAACATCTTTGTCCTTAAGCCCTTCTGAGAGTATCTCAAAGTACTGCACAGTCACAACCCCAGTCTCTTCCCACCCAGAAGATCTGTTTGCATGACACCAGCTTCTTGTTATTTGAGGCAATTCCATGAATTAGCTTAGGCTTGTGTTTCTCTTCCTTCCTCCTCCCACTGACAATCTTTTAGACTGTTTCCTAATTGTTACATTCTCCATCTACAAAGAGAAGAGCTGTAAAGCTCTTATTTATGATGACTGCCCTAGTTTTAGAGTAAAAGGTTGAAGAATCATCAAAAGGATGTTTTTGGTTTTTTAGTTGCTTACATATGAGTTTCTAAGCTTTTCCTAGCTTAGCTAGCATGGACATCAACTATACCTAGAAAGATTAGAAAGCCTGAGTTATATCTTTGGACTGATATATGGTTAAATTATACATATATATATATAAATAATTTATTTGTAAATAAATATAAATAATGTAAGATAAAAATTAATAAAATTTATATATATATATTTTTTCTCTGGCTCCCATTTTAATGCTGTATAACCTATACAAGTGATTTTTAAATGTGACCCAAAACTCCCCTAGTGTAACTGTCAACTGCAAAATATGACTCATTGGGTTTACATATAAATTACTAAAATTATTTGTAATCATTTGCCATTCATATCACATCAAAAACATATTTTTATTTGGGGTTCATTTTCTCTGAAGTTTGTGGTAGTTTTATGGTGGGGTAGTTTTGTCAACAGCAATGTGTAATGCGTGAAAAACTTCCAAGTTTTCAAAGTGGCATATCAAAAAAGACAAAACTCCCGTACATTTTAAAGGCACAGAAAAGGCTTTTTCCTTGAATAACTTACTCCAATTTCTGTATTTTAATTCTACCTCTGTCTCTCCGTCTCTTGCCCCTTCCTTGCCACTACCCTCATTTCTATTACTCTGATATAATATAAATCTCACTCATTTTTGAGAGTTTGTCCTGATGAACAACACGACTTCTGAGTCTCCCATTTATCCCCGAGAATAGCTGAGCACTTCCTCCTTGCTAGCTAAGCAGTTAACAATTGCTGGTTAACAATTCAAGTAAGAAATCTGTATTTGTTTCCTCAGGCTGCTGTAACAAAGTACCACAAACTGGGTGGCTTAAAACAACAGGAATTTACTCTCCCATAGTTATGGGAGGTAGAAGTCCAGCATCAATGTGTTGGCAGGGCTGTACCCCCTCTGAGACTCTGGGTAAAATCCTCCTTACCTCTTCCTAGATCCTGGTGGTCACTGCCAATCCTTGGCACTCTGGATTGCAGCCATATCACTTCAGTCTCTGCTTCTGTCACCACATGGCATTCTCCCTCTGTCTCTTCTCCTCTGATAAGTACACTAGTCATATTGGATTAAGGGTCTACCCTACTCTAGTATGGTCCCATCTTAATTTACATCTGCAAAGACCCTAGTTCGAAATAAGTTCACATCACAAGTACCAGGGGTTAGGACTTCAACATGTCTTTTGGGGAACACAATTCAACCCACCACATCACCTCATAAAGGCATAGTCAACCATAACAAAACAAAGTTGTCCAGCAGAACAGTTCCAAAGGAGAGCGTCAAAACTACTGCAACTAGGTATGTGGAATATCCAAAGTATTTCCTGGAGGATTTAATGGTGAGTTTTTAAAGAGAAGAGCCAAGGTTATTTTCAGAGCTAAACCGAGTTCTTGTCTTCCTAGCCAGTTCTCCTAAGAATAAGTTGCAGAAGTCTATTGCATTAATAACCAAGGGCGAAATGTAGTATGTAGTAATTATACTGATAACATGATCAACTAATGAAGTTCATTAGCCTAGCTGATGGAAACAGGGCTTTATTGACTTTTTTATTTGTCACTGGTAAATGAGTACTGTAAAGACAGACACCATCCAGGCAAAGCATGAAACAAAATGTATTCTTTCAGCATCTCACTGGTCTTAATTAAATTGTGCTTTTAACTCATTTAAGCTAAAATTATCCAGAGCATGTAAAATTTAAATACCTATTTAAGCAATAATACATACAAGTATGTATTAATTACAGACAGGTCAATCATTTTTACTAAATTTAAAATGACCCAATGTGATTTCACACTGCTCAGGTTCAAACTTCTTTAAATTAATTTTATTAATATTTACTATATCATTAAATTTCTTGGTCCCAGAACAAACCAGAATCAAAGCCCCAAGTAAAATTGTTCAATAAAATATGTCTTCAGATTATTAAATTTACTTAAAATAGATTATACCCCCAAAACACAAGAAAACAGTCATTAAAGGTAGCATTCTACTTCTCAAGATAGAAAAATATCTACGAAAAAGAAAGCAGATCTTCTTCAATATTCCAAGGACCTACATGTTCTCCTCATGTAATCACAGGTTCTTACCAACTCTATGACCTCATAGGTTCTTCAAATATTGTCATCAGTATCACTTCTTGACTTACACATACTATTCTATACATATCCACTGATCAAATAGGATATACACTTAGAGTTGAACTAAGGACCCTGTGTAAATATTTCAAATTTACTGTATAACAGAGCCAATTCATTTAACAAGCTTTGAAAAGGCAGAGTGTGAGAGGGCAGCAGTCCTGTACGTTTGCCTATTATAAAAAGAGGGGCAAACACCATGTCTTAGCTTCCAATGCCTGGGAGGGATTTTATGTTGTGCTTGTACCAGACTGTTTTCTTGATCCCCATTATGCTGTTAGCTCAGCAGAGGAAAGAGACAGTTTAAAAAATGTCACAGTGGGAAGTGTTTTAATATTGAGTGGTAAATCCCCAGAGGCAAATGCAAAATATATCCACATTGTTAACAGTGCCTTTGAAGCAGGGACACGATTGTTAAAATAAGTGACTTGGGTTTCTTTCCTTTCACTGAAGTTGTTTGTGGTTGTAGGTTACTTGGGGTTGGGGTAAAGGAAAAATGTTTCCCATAAAGTATAATTATTTTTGTATTCTTAGATATTTTATATTGTACCTCAAAATATAAAAACCTTCCTTCTCATCTTCTCTCCACATTCCCTAAAATTTAAAGTAAAATATACATAGAACTAACAGTGATTTTAAATTGAGTATTGAACACCTCAAAATGTAAGCTTGTCTGTTGTATTGTGTTTAATGGCATCATTGTAGGTCATTGCCACCCTGACCCCACAGGCAATCACCAAGAACTATTTTTACATATTTAACACAGGAAGGATTATAAATATTCAAAGACAATCTAATTAGTGTTCTAGAATTGTGCAGAATCTGTCTTTCAAGGAAAAAAATATGGCCTCATTTTACACATTGTACTGAAGAAAATAACAAAGATATCTCAGACTACAGTCTCTGGAAATTAAAATCAAGAATAGGTACTTTTACAGAGCTGGAAATAAAACTATTAAGATCTTCTGAAACGTCCACACATCCCTTTCTGATGCCTTTGATGCTCTTTCTTCCTCATCTCATTTGATTGTTATTGTCCTCTCTCTAAAAGATTTAACTTATCTATTTGCAAAAGTGATTAGGTTTTTGGTATCCATTGCAACTCCTTCGTGGGCAAAATTGGTATTTTGATCTCTGACGTTGAACAGCTGCAAACTAAATTTATATGCATGCTAATGGCACACAATCATAAAGGATGTGAAATAATCTGTCTGTGTTACAACAGATGTCAATTTTTGTTGCTTGTTATTACTAAAAGGGGAAATGGAGCTCCTCTCTGTGACAAGTCATGTTGCTTCTAATTCCTAGCAATAAATGCACCTAGAGTATGTGCAGAAGTGGCACTCAGCCTGAATATCCATCACCATTTTGATTGTTTGAAATGCATCTGGTCCCTTTGAGTATATTTACTGTGATTACCCAGTTCAAGCCTTTTCACACTATTGTATGTGTCATCAAACGACAGTAATGAAAATAACTGCAACCATTATTATAGGTATTAGGACTTTGCCATCTGTTGAGTATTAGCCTTTGCCATTCCCCAACTGGCATTCCAGTGAGCCAAAATTACACAGAAGTTACCCCACAATACTGTATTTCTATATCACCTTTCATTTCACACATACCAAAGATGAGGCATCCCTTAAACAGTTCTACTAGAATCAAGTAATTAAGAATGAATGTGAATAAACTCACTTGATGTGATTTCAAACCTTAAAGTACAGGTATAAAACCCTAGAAATAAACACAGCATATGCTACACAGTTCCAAGAATTAGCAGGGATGTATGATGCTGTGACATTTGAGCATCAATCTAAAATGGTAAAAAATTACAGGTATGTTATTATTTCCATGTAATGTAAATTATTTTGAAGAAACCTATATATCTCTTTTATGTAATAAATAAGTAGGGTTAGGCCTATGTTAGGCTACAGACTTCTAATTTGTCAGAATGTCAGCATTTTGAAAAGCCATAAATTTGTTAGGAATTTGATTTGTATTCACAAATCCAAAGAATGATATCTGATTAGGCTATTGTAAGCAGTAGTCCATTACCATACTAGAACCTTAGTATAACACCTCCTTTTAAAAAGTATTCAACAAAAATTCCAATCAAAAATAGGGTGATAACAAAAATAAACTCAAAATGGATTAAAGACCTAAATGTAAGGCCAGACACTATAAAACTCTTAGAGGAAAACATAGGCAGAACACTCTATGACATCAATCACAGCAAGATCCTTTTTGACCCACCTCCTAGACAAATGGAAATAAAAACAAAAATAAACAAATGGGACCGAATGAAACTTAAAAGCCTTTGCACAGCAAAGGAAACGATAAACAAGAAGAAAAGACAACCCTCAGAATGGGAGAAAATATTTGCAAATGAAGCAACTGACACAGGATTAATCTCCAAAACTTACAAGCAGCTCATGCACCTCAATATCAAAAAAACAAACATCCCAATCCAAAAATGGGCAGAAGACCTAAATAGACATTTCTCCAAAGAATATACAGATTGACAACAAACACATGAAAGGATGCTCAACATCACTAATCATTAGAAAAATGCAAATCAAAACTACAATGAGGTATAATCTCACACCAGTAAGAATGGCCATCATCAAAAAATCTACAAACAATAAATGCTGGAGAGTGTGCGGAGAAAATGGAACCCTCTTGCACTGTTGGTGGGAATGTAAAATGATACAGCCACTATGGAGAACAGTATGGAGGTTCTTTAAAAAACTAAAAATAGGGCTTCCTTGGTGGCGCAGTGGTTGGGAGCCCGCCTGCCGATGCAGGGGACACGAGTTCGTGCCCTGCATCCGGGAGGATCCCACATGCCACGGAGCGGCTGGGCCCATGAGCCATGGCTGCTGAGCCTGCGCATCCGGAGCCTGTGCTCCACAACGGGAGAGGCCACAACAGTGAGAGGCCCGCGTACCACAAAAAATAAAAAAATAAAAAAAATAATAAAAAACTAAAAATAGAACTACCATACACCCCAGCAATCCCACTACTGGGCCTATACCTTGAGAAAACAATAATTCAAAAAGAGTCATGTACCACAATGTTCATTGCAGCTCCTTTTACAATAGCCCGGACATGGAAGCAACCTAAATGTCCATCGACAGATGAATAGATAAAGAAGATGTAGCACATATACAATGGAATATTACTCAGCCATAAAAAGAAACGAAATTGAGTTATTTGTAGTGAGGTGGATGGACCTAGAGCCTGTCATACAGAGTGAAGTAAGTCAGAAAGAGAAGAACAAATACCATATGCTAACACATATATATGAAATCTAAAATAAGAAAAAAAAATGGTTCTGAAGAACCTAGGGGCAGGACAGGAATAAAGACGCAGATGTAGAGAATGGACTTGAGGACACGGGGAGGGGTAAGAGTAAGCTGGGACAAAGTCAGAGAGTGGCATGGACATATATACACTACCAAATGTAAAATAGAAAGCTAGTGGGAAGCAGCAGCATAGCACAGGGAAATCAGATCAGCTCGGTGCTTTGTGACCACCTAGAGAGGTGGGATGGGGGGTGGGAGGGAGATGAAAGAGGGAGGAGAGGGCTTTCCTGGTGGGGCAGTGGTTGAGAGTCTGCCTGCCGATGCAGGGGACACAGGTTCGTGCCCCGGTCTGGGAAGAACCCACATGCCGCGGAGCGGCTGGGCCCGTGAGCCATGGCCGCTGAGCCTGCGCGTCCGGAGCCTGTGCTCTGCAACTGGAGAGACCACAACAGTGAGAGGCCCGCATACCACAAAAAAAAAAAAAAAAGGGGAGGAGATATGGGGATATATGTATATGTATAGCTGATTCACTTTGTTATACAGCAGAACCTAACACACCATTGTAAAGCAATTATACTCCAATAAAGATGTTAAAAAAATAGGGTGATAAAATATTAGAAATTCCGAAATGCAAAGGAAAAATTATGAACTTAAAGCTCAAACTTTGACTGAAAGTTATATTTTGCAATATTGTTTGTTTCAAAGCCCCTTTTGCACAATTTTAACCAGACAAGTGTGAGAGAAAAGCAGACTGCTATGGAAAGGAACAAGGCAATCATATAGTAAGAAAGCAAGAACAGTGCAATTAAAGAAGAAATGCAGATGAAAATTTCTCTAATTGCAACTTCTTACACTCCATTTGTACCCCTCTGAGAGCCCACCTCAGTTTGGGTATATTTAAGCACTCAAGAAATAATTGCCGAAGATAACTGGAAATTAAAGGACTAGGCTACATTAGAAATGGTTGTAGAGAATGCTGAATCAACAGACATTTTTTTAAAATACAGGGTGTTTTATAACAACTGAATACAAATCACTCCTTATTACATAAAAGTCAGAATTTATTAAATAGCACATGACCCTGACCCAGAAAATGCCACCAACTCTGAAGGCAGATGCCAGTTCAGTCTTTAGAAGAAGGGATGAAACCACTCACACTGTTTTCATTTTTTTCTCAATTACATGAACTTTTGCTAATACAGCATAGCTAACACTCTATCATAATTGCATTTGTCCCATGAGAAAACAATAATCTGGGGCATTCATTTTAAAGAATGCAAAAGAATAGATTTCAATAAGAATTTTTTTTTCAGACAGATCTGAAGACTAACTTTTCTCAATTAGTTTTCCAGAAAGTAAATGAAAAAAGAAGGAAGAATAAGGAAAAAATATAACCATGTGTAATTTTTTTTAATTAAAAGAAAAACCCAACAAACAAAGGAAGAGAGACTGTGGAGACTGTACACTGTGACATAAAATAAAATGTACTATTTCTTAGGATCCTAGAAAGAGTGAGAAAATTATATACCTTTCAATGTCACTTAGAGAGCAACCAAAACAAGTTTAATCATTTTCTACCCAAAAGTAGACTTGGAAAGATAATTCTAACCATAACAGGTAAAATCTGAAAAAGTACCATGAATTGTGGAAGACCTAAGCAAATGACAAAAATGAACAATAAAACTCAAAATAATGAAGGCAGACTTGAGTGGTCTTCTTAAGTAAATGGGTAGTACTTTGTCTGGAATGTAGCTGATGACACAATTATTGATCCAATTTTAATGATGATGTGGTCAGCTGAACAAAAAACAAAAACAGTAAGAGCAATAATGTCTCAAAAGTTTATGGTGGCTACTGAGGTCACTAAGAACACCCTGTAATACCCACTGCTCCCTGGAATAATACTCACTTACTGTATTTCTATTCAAAATGCTATATACTCCTGAATAAGTTTCAAAGTAATGAGCTTATTTCCTTTGAAAATGTTCCAAAGAATTTGGACAAGTCATATAGCACTTTGGTGTTTGACCCATGCCTCCTCCTTATTTGTGGGCAATAACAAATAATTTAATTCAACCAACATCTCTTAGGCATTACTAAATTCTAGGCACTGTGCTAGGAACTGCAAACAACACAAGGGTAAATGGGACTCAAATATTGTTGAGTCTGAACTATTTATATGCCCAACCAACAGGAGCATTGTGTTGGAGCTATATAGGTGGCCCCTGTGAAAAAAACTGACATTAAACAAGTCATCACAGCAAAGTGTGAGAATGATAATCCCCTCCCTCCAGACTCAAAATCTAGTGGAGAAAGCAGGCATGCAAACACAAAGCTAAGGTAAGGCTGACTGAGAGAGATGTTTAAAATAGAGAGAAACAAGTTGTGAAACATAGTGAAGCAAGGCATTAATTTTAAATGAGGACATTCTGAGGGAAGGAGGATTTGAATAGGCTTAGCAAGATGGATAATGATGGGGGAAGGACATTTGAGACAAAGGGACCGAGTACGCAAAGCAGTGCCTGTTAAAATGACAGAGACCAGAGGATGGATTAGAAGGTTTAAGGGAGACAGTCAGAAAGCCATGAAAGGTTTTAAAAGCCAAGCCAAGGAACCTGAGTCTCTTCTATAGGCAAGGGAAGGCAAGTAACGTTTTTTGAGTTAAGCAATAATGTGATCAGACCTCTGGTTCAGAAAGAAATCTTTGGGAAGTTTTTCTGGACCATTTTAAATACAGAGAGAAATGACTGCAAGAACATATACTAAAATATGCACAAAAGTGGTATTTTTGAATGAAAACAGGTAATGACCTCTTTGCTTATTGATACTTCCTAAGTGTTTCACAATCAACATGAATGCTGTCAGTATTTTTTAAAGCAAGTAGTATAATTTTCTGATATATTATATCCATCAATATAAATATACTATTTATTATTACTATTACCTAAATAAGAGGTTGGAGGCAAAAAAAAAGTCTAAAGCCATATTTAACTTTCATTATTGATTAAGCCAAAATGCAGCCATTGGTCTTTGGTCAGGACTTTTACTGAAATTGATTTAAAGCCAAATATTTCCAGCAGCCAGCAAATGATGGCACGTTCCCGAATATCCTGAAGTCTAGTCCTAGAATAGCACTCTGACTCCCTGAGTTACAGGAAGAAGAACCAGTTGGATCACAAATCTGGGAAGTAAAGGAGTTTCTCATCACAAAGCATGAAGGCATCAGATAAGCACAAGGGCACACTGACTTCCTGGTTTTAGGGAATCAAGTCCTGACATAATATATTCCAGGGTGACTAGATGTCTCCCTTTAAAGGGTCGGTCCCCATTTTTAATAAAAGGCAATCTAGATATAACACTGGTGAAGAAAAGGATTAGCATCACTTACCTCTCCTGGTGTAATATTACTTGCTCTCCGCTTGGAGGGGAAAAAAAAAAAACAGTAAAGGGACTTCTGAGAGATATCATCCTGAAGAATGGGTATCACACACTGAGAACTTTGGTAACTTCAGGGTCACTGGATATTCCACTTTGGTGGTATTATTTTAGTTCTTTTCCCTTAATGTATTAAGAAGTAATTTTGAAAAAAAATTCTTCTTTTTACGTCCTCTTAGTCTGGTTCCTCTATGACCTAATGCCGTAGTAGATTAAACTTCATATACTAAAAAAAGAAGTTTGGGCTTCCCTGGTGGCGCGATGGTTGGGAGTCTGCCTGCCGATGCAGGGGGCGCGGGTTCGTGCCCCGGTCCGGGAGGGTCCCGCGTGCCGCGGAGCGGCTGGGCCCGTGGGCTGTGGCCGCTGGGCCTGCGCGTCCGGAGCCTGTGCTCCGCGGCGGGAGAGGCCACGGCGGTGAGAGGCCCACGTACCGCAAAAAAAAAGAAGTTTGATTACTTTTTAAAGAGAGATTAAAGAAAATACCCAAAGAAGAGGAATGATGGTAATAGTACATAAACTTCAGGAAAGAAAAGTATGATCACCGTATGGAAAAAAGAAAAAAAAAAAAATATATATATATATATACACAATTTTCCTTTAACAAATGGAATATCTGCATTTGTATGGAGTCTCCTGAAGAGAACAAAACAGTCTATTTATATTATGCATTAAAATGTAAATATTCTTCTCTAATCAAAGGTCAAACATAACTCATTAATTGCTGAGTGGAGAGAAGAGTCAATGAAGGCAACTGGCTTAAAGTTAACTTAGGTCTGGTTGGTCAGTCCATATAATCCACAAATCTGCCCTGAACATCTCTGGCTGATCAACCCACCCCACCCTGGGGGGACAGAGCCTAGAAGTTGCTGCAGGTCTGCAGCAGGTCTGTGAGCCAGTTTAGGTCAGAGCAATGGACCTCCCACCTGTCAAGTGAATGGCACAGGAATGCAATAACCAATAACCAGGCCTAAATAGATCAGAAAGGAGAGCCAACACCACAAGAAACCAAGTGGATCAAGCACTGAGTAAGCTGAAGTATAAAGAGGAAATAAACTGAGCCTTGCAAAATCCTCTGAGCTGGTTTCCAAATTAGCTTTTTACATGATTTCTCTCAATCACTGGCATGGGTTTACCAGGATCCATTAAAAGAGTCAACACAGGAAAAAAAAAAAAAAAAACAGGCAGAGGCCCCAGATCAAGCATGTACCAGTGTCTTGCAATTGGTCTTTTTTCGGTAATTACTGAATGAATCCAACTTTTAATTTGAGGACCAAATAAATACATATTTTCTTAGTAAGGGATGTGTGGATGTTAGAAATACCCTCTACCACGCCACTTTCTCCCTTTCAACTAATATTCCCCACAGATAGGTCTTGTTCCCCCAATCCTTTGTTCTTTCATTTCTTAAGCTCTTTCTTCAAAATTAACCTATTCTAGAATCGGCTTCATTATTATGACTAAAAGATACATAAATAATCATTAAAGCTGGAAATTCTATTTACTGATAAATTAACACCAACAACCCCTCCCTCCCAAAAAAAAATCCCTACCGCTGAGGATAAGATGGGCACAACTAGATACGAATAAGGTTGGTTAAGCACCATGTCAGGTTGTTACTTTCCCACTCCATTCACACTAGCCTGCAGTACTAGTTGAGTAAACCAGGTCTTGACCTCTAACTATAACAGTGATGGAAGTGATTGAACTTAGTATTTGACAGGCAGATGAGAGAAGAAAGCATTAAAGACAGAAAGACAAATAGGTGTAAACAGATGCTTGCCAAATAGGTGATCCTGAGTTAGACTGCAGAAAGACATAAAATGGCAGACATAGGTATCTATCAGACCATGGTAGGCATCATATACTAAGACAGGAATCTCGGGCTTTATTTGGGGGGCAGTGGTATACTCTTGTACTTAACAAGCAGGGGAGACAGGATGAAACTAGTAAGTTATAGAGCTTACTATGGTAGCAATATGGAGAAAGAGATAAAAAATGAATGAGACTAGGGAGGGGGAAGGGTAAGCTGGGACAAAGTGAGAGAGTGGCATGGACATATATACACTACCAAATGTAAAGCAGATAGCTACTGGGAAGCAGCCGCATAGCACAGAGAGATCAGATCAGCTCGGTGCTTTGCGTCCACCTAGAGGGGTGGGATAGGGAGGGTGGGAGGGAGATGCAAGAGGGAGGAGATATGGGGATATATGTATACATATAGCTGATTCACTTTGTTATACAGCAGAAACTAACACACCATTGTAAAGCAATTATACTCCAATAAAGATGTTAAAAAAAAAAATGAATGAGACTGGAAGAGCAGTACAACAATAGGAAAGAGGAGAATCCTGAAGACCAGGACAAAAGCAGTGGCAGAGAATGGTTAAGAAGATGAAATCATAGAGTGTAACGACATTCAAGACTGCTATGGCACTCCCTCAGCCTGAATGCTCAGCCCCATGCTACCTGTAAAGTATCTTCTTACTCTCAAGGTTCAGCTCAAAGGTTTCTTCTTCCATGAAGTCATCTCTTTGAGAACTCTTCCTTTGCTCTCTCACAGCCTTTTGTTTGCTCTGTACGGTCAGGCCACTCAAGGTGGCTGTTCTCTTGCTCTTGGTACATCCCCTGCTCCACCTGCTTCACATACACCCTACCCACATGACTGACCTTCCTACATACTTATCCCACCCAGGCTAAGGACTGTTCTAACTTTACATCAGAACATCTCCACCTGTTAGCTTATTAAAGCAGAGGTGAAGGGCGTGCCCCTCTCCTGGTTTCCCTGGTAACCCTTGAGCCAACCTGACATCAATTCCCCTTGTAACTGGTGGCCGCCCCACTCCCCCCACCAGCAAAGACTGCCACCACGTCCTGCCCATCGTCTGCCACATTTCCAGGCCCTTGCTTTAGAAAGGTAATGATTCCCCATCATTTAAGCCATTGATGTCTCTGTTGCTGACTCCAGGCTCTTTCTTCAGTCTTAAACTGGGCAAGTACAGGCCTTGTAGGCCTGTGGGGTGCAGCCCAACATCCTTTTATAACATTTAGCTCATTCAGCCCTGTGTTAGAGTTAGCCCTTTACATGTGTACTGCCTCAGTTACACCACAAACTCCTTGAAATAGGGTCCTTGGCTGATCCATCCAGTTATTCCCCTTCACCCAAGAACATCTAGCACCGTACCTTGTGCATAATAGTTTGGATGAATAAATAAAGTAACTGAAATGCCTCAAAGAAACACTTTGCTAGTTTTGCATTGCTATAGAGATAATGAAATTCCAGAGTGAAGAGCAAGCATAAAATGATGAGGAGCAACTGGACTAACTTCAGAAAACCCAAGCTAAGCTATAGAGAAAAAAAGGAGTAATTGGAACATGAGATATTTCTTAGTAAGCACTGACATTTTTTTCTTTATCAAAATATTTCTCTGTGCATCTCCCTGCAAATCATGACAATAGTAAAAGAGATCCAAGGCCATTTTACTTGTAAACTGAAACAAACAAAAAAACTGGCATTATACAAAGACAATTGTGATTCACTGAGAAAAATAAAATGTTTTACCTCTCCCCTCCCTCCACTTCAACATTAAAATGGAAAAAGAAAATTCCCTAGTTAGGAATAAACACAAGCCCTTGGGGCTCCAGAAGAGTCTAGTTATGAGGGAAGAGGGGAAGTGGCAAAGATACAGCTTCTCTCTTTTAATTACGACTTTACCACCAAGGAAAGGAACTATGTTTATCTTCCCCAATATTAACCGAAGAGGATATTGAATGCTAAGCTATTCATTAACAACTTATCAGGCATTTTGGATCTCATAATTGAGAAGGGGTGAAACACAAAAGGAGAACCATCTAGGGCTACTGGCTTCCTAAGAATTCCTCAGTATTAATACCACTCCTCTTAAATCCCTTTGAGAATAGCTGCTCAGATGCTGAGAGAAAATAATTGAACAATTTCATGGTGACATTAAGCAGCAGCTCATAATTGACCTCAATATGAATAGCAATAAAGATGAAGAGAACAACATATGCTCTATACAGTGAGTGTGGGCAGGATTCAAATCCTAATACCTTTAAGTCCAGCAAGGAAGGAACACATGAGAAAACTGCTTAATAATCATCCATTTGCTTTCTATCGCAGAGCTGGACATTTTCATATTACCTCTGCTAATTGACTGCATTGAAATGATAGGACCACTGTCTGCAGCAAAAAAACTCTCAGATTTGCACCGATCTAGGAACTGACCAATTTGGTAATGTCACTTGTTTCCTAAAAGGGCATTTCAATTGGCCAAACCAAAGTGAAGTGTGCAATTTTCTGTATAATCAGCATTAACAGCAGCTAAAGATGGACTGGTCTTCAACTCAGAAAGCATGCTGCCAACTATAGAGGTTATAGCTGCTACTCCCTGTCCCCTCCTCTTATATCTTGGATCTGACTATATGAGCAGAGCTGGAGACACTTACTCAGAAATGTTCTGATTCTTCTTTAGACAACTTTGAAGTCTGGGTGTGCAAATAGAGAGAGGCTGTTTGGTTTTTAACACTGGCTCCCCTGAGTATCTGTCCCCACAAAATAGATCATTCAGAGTCAATTCAGTAGCCCCCTCTATCCACGGGGAATACGTTCTCAGATCCCCAGTGGATGGCTGAAACCGTAGACAGTATCAAACACTATACTATTTTTTCCTATACATACATATCTATGATAAAGTTTAATTTATAAATTAGGCATAGTAAAAGGTTAACAACAATAACTAATAATAAAATAGAACAATTATAACAATATACTGTAATAAATGTGGTTTCTCTCTTTCTCTCTCAAAATATCTTACTGCACAGATTCAATGACTTTTCCATCTTAACCAAGCACTTATCAGGCATTATGGCCATAATATGTGCAGATTGAGGTGTGACAGCAAAAACTAGCATGAATTTCTTTTTCCTTCTTCTCAATTTCAGAATAGAAGATTCTTCCTTATCACATCCTCAGCATACAATTTTATTTTCTTCCCTTATTAAGTCAAGAGCTTTTACCTTTTCACTTAAAGAAAGCACTTTACAGCTTCTCTTTGGTATATCCAAATTGCCAGCATCACTACTTTTGTGCTTTGGGGCCATTATTAAGTGAAATAAGGGCAGTTGATCTGATAACATAGAGGACCAAGTGACTAACAGGTAGGATACACGGGGCAAAGGGATGATTCACGTTCTCCGCGGGATGGAGCAGGAAGGCCGGAGATTTAACCACGCTACTCAGAATGGTGCACAATTTAAAATTGATGAATTGTTCATTGCTAGAATTTTCCATTTAATATTTTCGGACTGCGGTTGACCATGGGTAACTGAAACCATGGAAACAAAATCAAGAATAAGGGGGTCTACTGTATTTAGAACACTTGCATATTAAAATGTGTATTAAAGGAAATTCTAGACAAAAAGGAAATAAAAAATGCTACCAAAGTGACTCAACTAGTAATCATATAACTAAACTCACTATCTTCCCTGACATGCTCTTGCTTTGTATTCTCTAACACATATGCTCCACCATTCACCTGATTGCCCACCCTAGAGCTGGTATTGCCCTTGGCTAAATTCCTATATTGGCCCCCTTACTGGTGTCTCACCCACCCCATCTGCCCACCACAAATATGTCTACCTAAGCAATGTAGCTAATTAACAAATCTCACCTTTTAATGGCTGAAGCCCCTTACTCCCGTTGAAGACCTACCTCTCCTGTTTGTTGCCATTCTCTTTATCCTCATCTCCTGGCCTCTCCACCCTCTCTAACATCATTCTTCATTTACCATTACTGAACTAAATACTTATAGTTACACAGACTCATCTTGTAGTGCCAGGCCTCCTGCATTTGCATATATTCTTCCCTCAGCTATGAATGGCCATCCCTACTTGGCCCACTTGGAATGCTTCTCTTTAGCCTCAATACTTTGCCTAGGTTATCACTGGCTCTGTAAATTCCTTCCACAAAACTACCCACATAAGCAATACTAGCAGTCCTTTTTCTTTCTTTTTTTTTTTGTAGTATTCCTGCATCTTGTGCACAGTTCTTTGATCGCATTTATCCTACCATATTATGAGCACGTATTTCCTGTTCTCTTCTACAAAATGGTGAGCTGTTCAAATGCTTCTCCTGAAGTAAAACAGTGATGAGAAACATGGGCTCTGGAGCTCCCAGATTTCAAATCCTGCACCACTCTTTACCTAACCTCTCTGTGACTCAGTGTCCTCAATTGTAAAATGAGGATCAGGTCAATATATACCTTAGAAAGCTATGGTGAGGATTAGAAAATCTGATTTCTGTAAAGCATAATCAATGTTTAATGAATGTTATTTACCAGATTGAAAAATCAATGGCATTCATATTTCAGTTCCAGTGGAGACATGGTAAAGATCTAGACATGATAGTTGAACTGGACTGCAAAAACTGACTTGGGGAAAGATAGTAAAGTTCATTCCAATAGAAATACTCTGGCAGTGGTGGATGCTGGATTTTGTGAGCCATTTAAGCTGGAAACATTCTTTCAAGAGCCCTAATACCTACACGTCTTAACTCCTTCCAGTACTGCTATTCTGTGTCTTTTCAAACTTTGATTCTCAAGCACATTCATCCTGGGACTTCCCTGGTGGTGCACTGGTTAAGAATCCGTCTGCCAATGCAGGGGACACGGGTTCGACCCCTGGTCCGGGAAGATCCCACATGCTGCAGAGCAACTAAGCCTGTGTGCCACAACTACTGAGCCTGCGTACCATAACTACTGAAGCCCAAGTGCCTAGAGCCCGTGCTCTGCAACAAGAGAAGCCACCGCAATGAGAAGCCCATGCACCGCACTGCAATGCAATGAAGGGTAGCCCCTGCTCGCCATAACTAGAGAAAGCCCACGCGCAGCAACAAAGACTCAACGCAGCTAAAATTAAAATAAATAAATAAATTTATTTTTTTTAAAAAACAACATTCATCCTTTCTAAGGTCTTATTTTCATACCAATGCTGTCTTTCTTGTCCTGAACAGAACTTCCCCAAGTAAGTTAGAAAGAGCTAATGAGCTTAATTACTAATTCAGCAGGAAATAACTTCCCAATCTCAGCTTTACTGCTCGTCTTGGAAAAAACATAATTTCATGAGTCCTTAACCTTACCTAACTTTATATCATTATATCAAAGAAATAATACAAGATCCCCAGGAAAAAATGTGTAATGTTTAAGTGGATACACATACATACTATTTGTCTTTCCTGTGATATGCATGCCACAGACATGTCAAACTTATAAACTAAGATTTTTAAGTTTTGAGTGTTAATACAATATTAATTTATAAATTAATTCATCTGAGTAGCTTAAAAATCAGTGACTCTATTACTTATCTGTCCTCATAATAACCTTTTAAGAATAAACAACACATTGTAAAATTGAGCCACAAATGGGTACATGACCCATTAAAAGCAGTGGTGAAGGGTAGTCTTTGTTCAGTGCTCTCTTTTTTAGGACATGAAATTTAAAATTCAAAAGAAAAACAGCTCTGCCAAAAAACACAACAAAAAAATAAGCTCAACTAAATACACTCTAGAATCAGTAGATGTGAGTTATACCTTCACAAATTGTGGAAAGTTCCAGCATTAGAAATTCAATTTTACTAAACACCTTCCAAATACCTAGCAGATTAAGTCAATATCTTATACCCAATTACCAATTTATAATTACAGTGCTTAATAGGTTTCCTCAATATAGACTAAATTATGAAATCCCCACATACATATATTTTTTAAAATGTTAGACAATTTCACTAAATTATTTCCAAATGGTTGTCATTTTTCAGCTTTTCAACTTGTGGTAAACATGACTTTAACATCCATTTTTTTCTCAAGTCAAAAATAAATTATTATTTGTAAATCCAATCACATTTTTTAAACATACTAAAATTCAGTTCATGCATTCTTTAAACCCATGTTTGCCTTTATTTCCTATTTTCTTATACTGGGGTTTCTCAAAATGAGATAACCCTAAAGTCTTAAAATCAAAGGTTCCTCTTTTTTTTTTTTTTCTTTTTGCGGTATGCGGGCCTCTCACTGTTGTGGCCTCTCCCGTTGCGGAGCACAGGCTCCGGATGCGCAGGCCCAGCGGCCATGGCTCACGGGCCCAGCCGCTCCGCGGCATATGGGATCCTCCCAGACCGGGGCACGAACCCGTATCCCCTGCATCGGCAGGCGGACTCTCAACCACTGCGCCACCAGGGAGGCCCAAAGGTTCCTCTTTATACCACAAAAAAACTTAGTATCGTTATAGATATACGTATGTTTCCAAGAAGATTGTGATGATGTTGCAATTAAAAAACTGAGGCCAAATAATCCACCAGAGTGACCTTGAAGTTCTACTTAATGGTGTACAAGTTAAAAGTTTAAAAGTTTGTTTTTGTTAACCTAGGTAGCTTTTAGTCAGGTTCTTGAACTCTGGAGTCTTACTTAGGCTAGCTCATCTTTTGGCTTCTTTGCTTCCTGCCTTGCTAATTAATGGAAATACATACTCAGCCAGCAGCAAATTCATGAAGTACTCCCCATGAAAACCTAATGAAAAGGCTGTGCCTCCACAAGACAATAATTTGTTTAAATTTGAAAGTGTCAAGTGGAAACAGTATTGATTTTGGGGGGACATCAGGGCTTTATTAAGTACAATCTTCCTTCACTGAACCTCAGTAAAGTTAAGTCTCCTTCCAAAGAAATACAACTAGCTACCAACTCTCCCTTGAGAAGACTCACTGAGACCCAAACAAACTTCATTTCTCTTCCCTTCAGTCCTTGCTATCATTTTGCGGAAATCAGCTGCTGAGGTCAGAACCTATTCAATTTATTTTTTTCATGGCCTTGTCCCACAAACAAGCAAAGAGGAACATATTTTTAAACTTGAATGGCTGCTTTATAGGCATATAGACTATGCGTCTATACTGTTGAGGTAACTGTAGTTAAGAAAATATGCTTTCTTCGTTTCTAGACTTCTAAATGCGTAATGTTAACTCCCTTCTCCAGCTGTTCAAGGCAGTTATCTTCTCCAGCTGTTTACCATTTTTAACAATAACATACTCCTGCATGTCTGAAATATGGGAAACTTCAAAACAGCACTTTCATGTCCCTATCCAGAACAAACATCAAAAAAATTCCTCTTTCTGCAAATACCAGAAAGTGAAATAGACTTATTGCAAAACTACCATAGCTTGTGTGCGTGCCATTTCATTTTTATCCTCTTATGCTTACATTTACCATTCAAGCAAATGTGGAGGTGGAGAGGGTAGTCCAGTAAAACATATGACTCTAAAGGCAGATAGTCATTAGGGATCTTGAAGAAGTCCAGCCTCAGAGGAACCCTTTTAAAAGAAATTCCCTAAACCAGTGGACTTCACAATTCATTGCTATCATACACTCCAAAATAATTTCAAAACACTGTATCCACTCACACATTTTTAAGTTGACATCTTAAAAATTTATCAAAAGCAGAAGTGTTTGTAAAAGATATGTATTCTGGCATGTGACATATTGTATATCTGCTTTAAATATACTTTTTACCAAATCCTCAGTACTATGTAGTTTAGGTCTTTTGATTTACAGAAAATGTCTGCATAACCAGTACCTTAAATAACAAAGCTAACATCTCAACTTGTAACTCAGTAAAAAGTGACAAAAAGAAAAAAAGTCAGTTCTCATTGTTAAAAAAATCAGCTATATTGTAGATGTTAATACACCTGTGACAACTTTGTCACATCTGAATTTTAATTTTAAGGTAACTAGGGAGAGAGATGGAGAGACAGAGAGACAGCAAGACAGCAAGACAGACTGTCTACCTGCATATTATTTAACGATTACCAATCGTTTCAAGCATTTTCCATTTATTTACTCATATTTTAGGTTTTAAAAGCTCCTATGTTCACCTTTAATTGACTCCACAGGCACAATTTCAAAACAAGAAATTAAAGAAATCCCCCATGGTCTAGGGGACTAAAGGGCAATTTATCTCACAAAGGAAGAGAAATAAACTTTTTTGTGTTTTACAAGATTTGCATGTGAAAACGCATAAAATGACACTAATTCTATAAATGTGACATAAGAGTTGAACCTAGAATTTTAATCATTTTTCTAATCAGTCTTCAGGGCAGCATTTTAGGGGACTAAATTATGTTGGCAATAGAAATACGATTGCTGTGTATTCCCCCAAATCGTACAGTTCTGAGTCACTTCAGATAAACTGTTTGAAGGAAAATTAAGCCACTTTTGAATGCCTGCTACAAGCCCATCATTGCTATAGAGGGAAATAAGACATACAGAAGAAAGAGTGTCTTCCTCTGAGAAACAAGCAATCTGATTGGGGAATAGGATTTATACACCAGAAACAATTAGGAAATCATTCAAGGAACCCAACAGAATTGTTAATGCTATGAGTTATTTGGATTAAAAACATGGAACTTGGGGGGCTTCCCTGGTGGCGCAGTGGTTGACAGTCCGCCTGCCGATGCAGGGGACGGGGGTTCGTGCTCCGGTCCAGGAGGATCCCACATGCCGCAGAGCGGCTGGGCCCGTGAGCCATGGCCGCTGAGCCTGCGCGTCCGGAGCCTGTGCTCTGCAGTGGGGGAGGCCACAACAGTGAGAGGCCCGTACCACACAAAAAAAAAACAAAACAACAACAAAAAAAAAACATGGAACTTGGAATCTACCAGACCTGAGATCCAATTCTGGTTATAAATTACTTCTCACTGACCTCAGCTTCCTTGTCAGTTAAACATGGACAATCAGGACAGGGACAGGCAACTACAGCCCATGAGCCAAATCCTGCCCAGAGCCTGTTTTTGTATGAGCTGTGAGCTAAGAATAGTTCTCACATTTTAAAATGGTTAAGTAAGTTTTTTAAAGAATATTTGATAATATTTTAAAAATATATAACATTCAAATTTCAGTGTCCAGAAATAAAGTTTTATCAGAACACAGCCACACCCATTTATTTACATATTGTGTATAGCTGCTTTTTTGTTAAAATAGCAAAGTTGAATAGTTGCAACAGAGGTCATGTGTCCTACGAAACTTATAATACTTTCTATCAGGCTCTTTACAGAAAAGTTTGCCGAGACCCTTGTTGTACAGAATTAAAAGAAATTATATGGGAGGACCTTCAAGATGGCGGAGGAGTATATATATATATATATATATATATATATATATATATATATATATCAGAAATACATCTACATGTGGAACAACTCCTACAGAACACCTACTGAACGCTGGCAGAAGACCTCAGACCTCCCAAATGGCAAGAAGCTCCCCACATACCTGGGTAGGGCAAAAGAAAAAAGAATAAACAGAGACAAAAGAATAGGGACGGGACCTGCACCAGTGGGAGGGAGCCGTGAAGGAGGAAAGGTTTCCACACACTAGAAGCCCCTTCACTGGTGGAGACGGGGGTGGCGGAGGGGGGAAGCTTCGGAGCCACGGAGGAGAGTGCAGCAACAGGGGTGCGGCGGGCAAAGCGGAGACATTCCCGCACAGAGGATCGGTGCCGACCAGCACTCACCAGCCCGAGAGGCTTGTCTGCTCACCTGCCGGGGCGGGCGGGGCTGGGAGCTGAGGCTCTGGCTTCGGTCGGAGCGCAGGGAGAGGACTGGGGTTGGTGGCGTGAACACAGCCTGAAGGGGGCTAGTGCGCCACAGCTAGCCGGGAGGGAGTCCGGGAAAAAGTCTGGACCTGCCGAAGAGGCAAAAGACTTTTTCTTGCCTCTGTTTCCTGGTGCACGAGGAGAAGGGATTAAAAGCGCCCCTTAAAGGAGCTCCAGAGATGGGCGCGAGCCGTGGCTATGAGCGCGGAGCCCAGAAACGGGCATGAGACGCTAAGGCTGCTGCTGTCGCCACCAAGAAGCCTGTGTGCAAGCACAGGTCACTGTCACACCTACCCTCCCAGGAGCCTGTGCAGCCCGCCACTGCCAGGGTCTCGTGATCCAGGCACAACTTCCCCGGGAGAACACACGGCACGCCTCAGGCTGGTGCAACGTCCCGCCGGCCTCTGCCGCCGCAGGCTCGCCCCGCCCTCCGTGCCCCTCCCTCCCCCCGGCCTGAGTGAGCCAGAGCCCCCGAAGCAGCTGCTCCTTTAACCCCCTCCTGTCTGAGCAAAGAACAGATGCCCTCAGGCGACCTACACACAGAGGCAGGGCCAAACCCAAAGCTGAACCCCAGGAGCTGTGTGAACAAAGAAGAAAAAGGGAAATTTCTCCCAGCAGCCTCAGGAGAAGCGGATTAAACCTCCACAGTCAACTTGATGTACCTGCATCTGTGGAATACCTGAATAGACAGCAAATCATCCCAAAACTGAGTCAGTGGACTTTGGGGGCAACTGTAGACTTGGGGTTTGCTTTTTGCATCTAATTTTATGTTTATCTTAGTATAGTATTTAGAGCTTATTATCATTGGTAGATTTGTTTATTGATTTGATTGCTCTCTTCCTTTATATATATATATATTTTTTTCCTTTTTCTCTTTTTGTGAGCATGTATGGGTATGCTTCTTTGTGTGATTTTGTCTGTATAGGTTTGCATTTACCATTCGTCCTACTCTTCTGTCTGTCCATTTTTTTTCTTAGTATAGTTTTTAGCACTTGTTATCATTGGTGGATTTGTTTATTGCTTTGGTTACTGTCTTTTTTTAAAATTACTTTTAAATTTATATTATTTTAATAATATTTTTTTTATTTTAATAACTTTATTATTTTTTCTTTCTTTGTTTCCTTTTCTCCCTTTTCTTCTGAGCTGTGTGGCTGACAGGGTCTTGGTGGTTGGCCAGGTGTCAGGCCTGAGCCTCTGAGGTGGGAGAGCCGAGTTCAGAGCATTGGTCCACCAGAGACATCCCGGCCCCTCGTAATATCAACCAGCGACAGCTCTCCCGGAGATCTCTGTCTCAACACTAAGACCCAGCTCCACTCAACGACCAGCAAGCTTCAGTGCTGAACACCCCATGCCAAACAACTAGAAAGACAGGAACACAACCCCACCCATTAGCAAAGAGGCTGCCTACAATCACACTAAGTTCACAGACACCCCAAAACACACCACTGGATGCAGTCCTGCCAACCAGAAAGACAAGATCCAGGCTAATCCACCAGAACACAGTCACCAGTCCCCTCCACCAGGAAGCCTACACAACCCACTGAACCAAACTTACCCGCTGGGAGCAGACATCAAATACAATGGGAATTATGAACGTGCAGCCTGTGAAAAGGAGACCACAAACACAGTAAGATAAGCAAAATGAGAAAAGAAAGAAATACACAGCACATGAATGAGAAAGGTAAAAACCCACCAGAACAAACAAATGAAGAGGAAATAGGCAGTCTACCTGAAAAAGAATTCAGAGTAATGATAGTAAAGATGATCCAAAATCTTGGAAATAGAATGGAGAAAATACAAGAAACATTTTAAAAGGAACTAGAAGAACTAAAGAGCAAACAAACAATGAGGAACAAAACAATAAATGAAATTAAAAATTCGCTAGAAGGAATCAATAGCAAAATAACTGAGGCAGAAGAACGGATAAGCGACCTGGAAGATAAAGTACTGGAAATAACTACCAGAGAGCAGAATAAAGAAGAAAGAATGAAAAGAATTGAGGACAGTCTCAGAGACCTCTGGGACACATGAAATCCAAGAACATTACAATGATAGGGGTCCCAGAAGAAGAAGAGAAAAAGAAAGGGACTGAGAAAACATTTGAAGAGATTATAGTTGAAAACTTCCCTAACATGGGAAAGGAAAGAGTCAATCAAGTCCAGGAAGCACAGAGAGTCCCATACAGGATAAATACAAGGAGAAACATGCCAAGACACATATTAATCAAACTATCAAAAATTAAATACAAAGAAAAAATATTAAAAGCAGCAAGGGATAAACAACAAATAACAGAGAAGAGAATCCCCATAAGGTTAACAGCGGATAATTCAGCAGAAACTCTGCAAGCCAGAAAGTTGTGGCAGGACATATTTGACTGATGAAAGGGAAAAACCTACACCCAAGATTACTCTACCCAGCAAGGATCTCATTCAGATCTGACGGAGAAATTAAAACCTTTACAGACAAGCAAAAGCTAAGAGAATTCAGCACCACCAAACCAGCTTTACAACAAATGCTAAAGGAACTTCTCTAGGCAGGAAACACAAGAGAAGGAAAAGAGCAATAATAACAAACCCAAAACAATTAAGAAAATGGCAATAGGAATATGCATATCAATAATTGCCTTAAATATAAATGGATTAAATGCTCCAACCAAAAGACATAGTCTGGATACATGGATACAAAAACAGGACTCAAACTCTTCCAAAATATAGCAGAGGGAGGAACACTCCCAAATTCATTTTATGAGGCCACCATCACCCTGATACCAAAACCAGACAAAGATGTCACAAAAAAAGGAAACTACAGGCTGATATCACTGATGAACATATATGCAAAAATCCTCAGCAAAATACTAGCAAACAGAATACAACAGCACAGGGCTTCCCTGGTGTCACAGTGTTTAAGGATCCACCTGCCAATGCAGGGGACACGGGTTTGAGCCCATCTGGGAAGATCCCACATGCTGCGGAGCAACTAAACCCATGCGCCACACCTACTGAAGCCTGCATGCCTAGAGCCTGTGCTCCACAACGAGAAGCCACCACAATGAGAAGCCTGCGCACCACAATGAAAAGTAGCCCCCACTCGCAGCAACTAGAGAATGCCCACCATGCCCAGCAACAAAGACCCAATGCAGCCAAAAATAAATAAACAATATAAATTTAAAAAATAATAATAAATATTAAAAAAAAACAAATACAACAGCGCATTCAAAGGCTCATACACCATGATTAAGTGGGGTTTATCCCAGGAATGCAAGGATTCTTCAATATATGCAAACCAATCAATGTGATAAACCATATTAACAAATTGAAGGAGAAAAACCATATGATCATCTCAATAGATGCAGTAAAAGCTTTTGACAAAATTCAACAGCCATTTATGATAAAAACCCTCCAGAAAGCTGGCATAGAGGGAAGCTACCTCAACAATAATAAAGGCCATATGTGACAAACCCACAGCCAACATCATTCTCAATGGTGAAAAAATGAAACCGTTTCCTCTAAGATCAGGAACAAGACAAGGTTACCCACTCTCACCAGTATTATTCAAGATAGTTTTGGAAGTTTAGCCACAGCAATCAGAGAAGAAAAAGAAATAAAAAGAATCCAAATCAGAAAAAAAGAAGTAAAGTTGTCACTGTTTGCAGATGACATGATACTATACATAGAGAATCCTAAAGATGCTACCAGAAAACTACTAAAGCTAATCAATGAATTTGGTAGAGTAGCAGGACACAAAATTAATGTACAGAAATCTCTTGCATTCCTATACACTAATGATGAAAAATCTGAAAGAGAAATTAAGGAAACACTCCCATTTACCATTGCAACAAAAAGAATAAAATACCTAGGAATAAACCTACCTAAAGAGACAAAAGACCTGTATGCAGAAAACTATAAGACACTGATGAAAGAAATTAAAGATGATACAAATAGGTGGAGAGATATACCATGTTCCTGGATTGGAAGAATCAACATTGTGAAAATGACTCTACTACCCAAAGCAATCTACAGATTCAATGTAATCACTATCAAAATACCACTGGCATTTTTCACAGAACTAGAACAAAAAAATTTCACAATTTGTATGGAAACACAAAAGACCCTGAAGAGCCAAAGCCATCATGAGAAAGAAAAACAGAGCTGGAGGAATCAGCCTCCCTGACTTCAGACTATACTACAAAGCTACAATAATCAAGACAGTGTGGTACTGGCACAAAAACAGAAATATAGATCAATGGAACAGGATAGAAAGCACGGAGATAATCCCACACACATATGGTCACCTTATCTTTGATAAAGGAGGCAAGAATATACAATGGAGGAAAGGCAGCCTTTTCAGTAAGTGGTGTTGGGAAAACTGGACAGCTATATGTAAAAGAATGAAATTAGAATACTCCCTAACACTGTATACAAAAATAAACTCAAAATGGATTAAAGACTTAAATGTAAGGCCAAACACTATAAAACTCTTAGAGGAAAACATAGGCAGAACACTCTGTGACATAAATCACAACAATATCCTTTTAGACCCACCTCCTAGAGAAATGGAAATAAAATAAATATAAACAAATGGGACCTAATGAAACTTAAAAGCTTTTGCACAGCAAAGGAAACCATAAACAAGAAGAAAAGACAACCCTCAGAATGGGAGAAAATATTTGCAAATGAAGCAACTGACAAAGGATTAATCTCCAAAATTTACAAGCAGCTCATGCAGCTTAATATCAGAAAAACAAACAGCCCAATCCAAAAATGGGCAGAAGACCTAAATAGACATCTCTCCAAAGAAGATATACAGATTGACAACAAACACATGAAAGGATGCTCAACATCACTAATCATTAGAGAAATGCAAATCAAAACTACAATGAGGTATCACCTCACACTTGTCAGAATGGCCATCCTCAAAAAATCTACAAACAATAAATGCAGGAGAGGGTGTGGAGAAAAGGGAATCCTCTTACACTGTTGGTGGGAATGTAAATTGATACAGCCACTATGGAGAACAGTATGGAGGTTCCTTAAAAAACTAAACATAGAACTACCATATGACCCAGCAATCCCACTACTGGGCATATACCCTAAGAAAACCATAATTCAAAATAGTCATGTACCACAATTTCATTGCAGCACTATTTACAATAGCCCGGACATGGAAGCAACCTAAATATCCATCAACAAATGAATAGATAAAGAAAATGTGGCACATATATACAATGGAATACTACTCAGCCATAAAAAGAAATGAAATTGAGTTATTTGTAGTGAGGTGGATGGACCTAGAGTCTGTCATACAGAGTGAAGTAAGTCAGAAAGAGAAAAACAAATACCGTATGTTAACACATATATTTGGAATCTAAAAAAAAAAAAAAAAAAAAAGTGATGCTGAAGAACCTAGGGGCAGAACTGGAATAATGACACAGACGTAGAGAATGGACTTGAGGACATAGGGAGGGGGAAGAGTAAGCTGGGACGCACTGAGAGAGTGGCATGGACATATATACACTACCAAATGTAAAATAGATAGCTAGTGGGAAGCAGCTGCATAGCACAGGGAGATCAGCTTGGTGCTTTGTGACCACCTAGAGGAGTGGGATAGGGAGGGTGGGAGGGAGGCGCAAGAGAGAGAGGATATTGAGATATATGTATACGTATAGCTGACTCACTGTGTTATACAGCAGAAACTAACACACCATTGTAAAGCAATTATACTCCAACAAAGATGCTAAAACAAAATATAGAAATAATATGAATGAAATGGTTAACACAGAACCTGGCATATAAGCATTCAATAAATAGTAAATATTATGATTCTTTTGTAAGAAGCTGTAATTTGAAACAAATGTACAACTTCAAAAAACAACTTTTTTTATTTCTAGAAGAGACTTATTTGAAGAAATATTACAACATATAAAAACTACATAAAGTCTTAATTCCCACTCATACAGTCGTAGATTTGATATAATGCATAATAAAATACTTTTAAAATCCAGAATGCACAAAATACTGCTTAGTTTGATCACTAAGTCATTAACTGATAAGCAAAGGTAAACAAGGCTACAAAAGGCATGACTTATCCATTAAGTAACTGCCATTAAGTTCCTTTAAAAAATCGAAATATTGGCCTGGTCTAACTTATAACCATGCAAACACAGATAGAGCCTGTCATGCATGCATAATGGAGAACTGATTGCCAGAGGAATCATTGCTCTATCATCTATCCCATAACATTTGAGTGGATGGAGACTCAATTCTTCAGGCTCTTTTCCACCTCAGGGCTCTCACACATGATGTCCCATCTGCTAAGGACACTCTTCCCTCTGCTTATCCCAGGCTCTCTCCTTTCCACCCATCAAGTCTTCCCTTAAATATCACTTCCTTAATCACTCCATCCTAGCATCACCTTTGTTTCCTTCATAGCACATTTATAATTATATATTTAGGGAGCCACTTGCTTATGAGTATCTGTCTCCTCCATTAGATTCTTAACTCTAAGAGAAAGGCAATAAATCTGTCTCTGTTGCCATTATATGCTCAGCTCCTAGAAGACTGAAAAGTGACCTGGTGAATAAATGCTTGGAACCCTGGAAGTCACCTTTAAAGGACAACTTGTCCTCAAACATAATGAAGTGCAACTGAAGGTACTATGGGAAAAACAACAAACAAACAAAAACAGCCCTTTTATTCTTCCTTTCAACCCAGAATCAGAAAAATACAATGTTTATTAGTTGTTAGCGAACTTTCAAAATGAACAACAAAAGTATTTTGAGTACCTGCTATATTCAAGACACTATTCTAGACACGAGAGAAATATAAATTTTACAAGCTAAAGTGCTGACTGTCCAGAACTTCACAGGACAAACACAAAATTCTAATACAAAGCAGACTTTGAAAATGATAATAATGGAAGTACAAAATGTTATAGGGTTAAGAGAGGAGAAGAATGCTTATTTTGACTGGAGAGGTATAGAAAGTGTTCTTGGAGGAGATGGGATTTAATCTGGATCTTAAAGCATTATTAAAACTTCAAAAGGCAATTAGGAGGAATAGGCTGTTTTCAGTCCAACAAGAGAAAAGACACATTTGGGAAAGTACAGAATGTGTTCAGTACCATCTGAGCCATTTTAGTCAACTAAGGAAAAGTGATGGTTAAAAATGTGGTTCCTAGAATCAAACAGTTTGCATACCAATCCTAAATTCACCACTTACTAGCTCTGTGTCATTGGGTATATTACTCTACCTCAGTTTTCTCATCAGCAAAATGGGAATAATAATATTACCCTCCTCTAGTTGTTCTTGAGAAGGTCAATTAAGATAAAACACAGGAAGATAAAACACAATTCTTATCTCATGGTAAGAGCTTAACAAATGTTATCTTTCATTGTTCTTATTATCTTTCCTTAGTACCTTACCTGTAAGAAATACGATCCTGTTCTTTCCTTTTTGCTTTCCGCATGCTATTCTGAACTAAGCTATTCCCCGGCAGCAAATTAAACATTTCTGAAACAGCATGAGCACTTTAAAGCTCTTGGGGTGCCATTGTGTACAGAAGCAATATCTAATTGAATAGTAGCCTAATAGCCTCAGAAAGCTGCTGCAATTTTTTTTAAAGTTGAGTTAAAAATAGGATCAGTTCAGGCAGTGAGAGAATGAGCTTTATGAGTGTCCTTGACATTCTTCCTCAACACTCTTTAAAAGTTACATATCTAAACCCACCCCAGTATCTGTCTCTCTAGTGATGCTAGATATCGTCTCAGTTACCCCAAAATGTCATTTCAGTGTTAGGATCCAAGCTGTTTTCCAGCAGGGTCAATCTATAACTATGAAAAGAAAAGTGAAGCTTTAATGTTGGGTCAAGCCTTCAGGTTTACGGCCACTTGTCAGGGCCTCTCAGTGCTACCCCACAGAACTTTTCTGCTATGATGGAAATGTTCTAAATCTGCACTGTTGAATATAATGCCCTCTAGCCCTGGCTATTCCACACTTGAAATGTGGCTAGTGCAACGGGAACTGAATTTTTATTTTACTTAATTTTAAGAAAGCTCAATAGACACATATGACTAGTGGCTACTTATTGGAGAGTACAGATGGAATGCTAGCCCTGCCATCAATACATTTGTCCTTTCCACGAATATATTCTTTAACAGTTACCAGCCAGCCTCAGTTGCACATTTTAAAAGCATTCCTCTGAGAACCCTTGAAGATCTTCCTTCAAGATCCCTTTCTCATTGACCTATCATGTTTGTGTCACCCATGCTGCCATCTCCTACCCCTGAAGTCCGGTGTCCAAAGCTGATTTCTTCACCCTCACCTTTGTTAAGTATGGGCTGGTCCTGGTACTCTGTCTGGTGCATATGCTCCCTCAGATACCACTCCTCCTGCATCTTCTGGCTTTAGCAAGAGTTGACCACATAGTTCTCAGCTGTCTTCTCCTGGCTGCTGGTGAGCATAGCTACTTTTTCCTCCCTGTGGGTAGTTATACTTTAGGAACCAATATTGCACCCATAAAAAAATTATAATTTCCACAAGTTCTGCTCGTAAACCTTACACCCCGTGGCTTAATATAATAGAAATGGCCAGGCCTGCCAAACAAAGATAGTTCAGCTCCACCTCTAATTCTCTGATTCCCAGATTCTATTTTAGGCACCTATTCTCATCTTATACTTTAAGATTTGTCTACCTTTTTGACTATTCATCTACAGTCTGCTTTCCATAGCCCAGAGCAGAGGAAAAATATTTTAGAAGTTAAATTTCCTTTTTCTAAAGGTCAGTTATCCAGGTGTGAAAGCCAGCAAACTTTATTCCACCAGAAACTTGTTTTGAATCTTTTTTTCTGCACTGATAACAACACACTGCTTTATTCTAAATTAAAAACATGAACAGCCTAGATATTTTCTCCATGAATTTCTATATAATGCTAATATGTAAAGGAATAAAAAGAAAGATGATAGCATGCATGTAGTTAAATTGTACATTTATCAAATGTTATTTCTGTAATTACAATGAAGTGCTAGAATGCTCTGAAATTTTATGATCTTAAAATAGCATTTTAATTGCCCCTCCCTTGTTTCTCTATACTTTAATCCAAGTGTAGTTTTATAAATGTGTTTGAAACCAATTAGGGGAGATTGGCTGCCCAGCTTGTTCATCTTGGAGCACACCAGATATATAGGAACAGACTCCCAATTACCATGCATGTGCCAGGTGACTCCATTTAAAATTGATTGGGAAGATATCTAACCCAAGTCAAACCAATCAGACATGGTTTCAAGCTAGAACTAAGGGAAGAGAGTCAGTCCTTATCTGGGAGAGTTGTGGGATATGAGGCCTGGCAGCCTTGAGCAGCCGTGTTCTCAGCCATGGGGATGTATGGTCTACTATGCAAGCAGAGGCCAACATGCAGAAAGAAGCAGAAATTCAATTCCTAATTTCCTGTTATCCCAAGACCCAGCTTTCCCTGTCCTTCTTGCTTTACATTAGATGTCCCAGTACAGTTCCAGTAAATTCCCTCTCTTCTGAGTTAGTTCAAGTTATGTTTCTACTATTTGAATCCAAGAATGTCAATCAATACAATATTTTTAACAGATTTTTTAAGTCACCCCTGAATAAATGCAGCATTGTAGAAAAGAATTGTTTTGCATATATAATTCCAAATATATATGCAAACCCAGAAAATTAAAAATGAAGGATCCCGAGCAACTATATAAATGTATATATATATACATATATAAATATATTAAATCTTTTATATATATATTAAAGTTTATGAGAAACATGGTGCTTGAGATTTGACTAGGCATTGAAAAGAAATGTCATTTTGAATTCTCTGACATGTAAATGTTTAATTGTATTTTGAAATTGTATATCACTAAAAATAGTAAAGAGTAGAATTTTTAAAGCATGTACAGTATGACCCAATTTTTATAAAATTATTTCATATTATCTATCAATTATCTTTCCACCCATCTATTTATATATTCATAGACGATTGCCTGAATATTTACATAATGTCAACAATGATCTTCTTTCTAAGGGCTATATTATTACATGGCATTTTATTATTTCCTTCACAGTCTTATGAATTAAAATTCTCAAGTCAAATCAACTGACATACCTTATCTCAGACATGTCAAACATGGCTACATGTGTGTAAGTGCATAAAAGCAAGGGAGAAAAACTAACCAAGGTAAGACCCTGGGACTGCTCCAACAGGAATGCAAAAGGCTTAAAAGTCACTACTTTTATTCTAAGACAAATTTCCAACTTATTTTATAGTATGTAAAGCTTTTGCTCAACATATATCTATTCATTATTCTCTTAACATGACATTCATACTTCTGGAATTTGTGATCATGTTCTTCCTCGATTCACTTTCCAACTTTCAGACTCGTATCCACCCTTCAAGACTAAACAAAGCCTATATTGTTCTTGGAATCTTTTCTGAGCATCTCAGTACTCAGGAACCTCATTTCCTCTCAGACACCATAGTCTTTATTTGCATTCCAGCAATTGGACTCTGAGCACATGACATGGGATTTCAGTACTAAAGTTTCTATGAATCAATCCTGAATTCCAAACTAAACTATCTACTCTTTGAAGTCAGAATTCAATTCTTAAACCCATTTGTACCACTGCCTCCCTCCACAATTTTCTCCCCTTCCACTCTCACGCTCTGAGGCTGTAGTAGTTTCCCAAACACAGTGTTTTGGGATCAGAATTTTCAGTATTTCAGGTTCCTCATTGTTTGGGCATTGAAATTTTATTTTAGTCAACTAATTCCATTCTATCTAATCAACTAAGATAGGGTGTGTTCACACAGACTCTCTATGTCACTGTATTTCTTCATGTCTATAGCAAACTCTGTGCCAAATTCTTCCACAATAACTGGTAGTGTGACAATGTCTATTCCACACTGAGCTTCCTGAATTATTACCCCAAATATCCCCATGGAAACATATTTGATGAAGAATCAGTTTTATGGGCTTCCCTGGTGGCGCAGTGGTTGAGAGTCTGCCTGCCGATGCAGGGGATACGGGTTCGTGCCCCGGTCCAGGAAGATCCCACATGCCGCAGAGCGGCTGGGCCCGTGAGCCATGACCGCTCAGCCTGCGCGTCCGGAGCCTGTGCTCGGCAATGGGAGAGGCCCGCGTACCGCAAAAAAAAAAAAAAAAAAAAAAAAAGAATCAGTGTTATGACTCCAGGCAAGCATCTACCTAGTCAGGTCAAGAAGTAGTCATTTCTAAAGCTCAATAAAACTCCCCTGATAAAACCATGGCAGTGTCACAAATTGCAAATTGGCATGAAAAAGAATCTGAAAAGATTGCCAAGGCTGGAAGTCTGCCTTCCCTGCCCAGTCACTTAAGAGAGTAACACCAACTAATTGCAAATGCTCCAACATATGTGATGCATACTCATCCTTTTATTTTTACAACACAAAAGCAGCTTCTTGAAAAAAAACAGTCCAGCCAAAGCACGTCACATTGCCAGATTGAGGGAGAGAATGAAAATATATTCACAAAACTGATTTAAGATTTAAGGCTTCTGGGCTTCCCTGGTGGCGCAGTGGGTGAGAGTCCGCCTGCCGATGCAGGGGACACGGGTTTGTGCCCTGGTCCGGGAAGATCCCACATGCCGCAAAGCGGCTGGGCCCGTGAGCCATGGCCGCTGATCCTGCGCGTCCAGAGCCTGTGCTCCGCAACGGGAGAGACCACAACAGTGAGAGGCCCGCGTACCGCAAAAAAAAAAAAAAAAATTTAAGGCTTCTTAGATATGAGACACTTAGATTAGATCAAAGAAGGGCAGGACTGGAGCATGGTCTTCTGGTTCCTATGACTCTCTACTAAACCCGACTGTGCCGTCAATAACCCTGGTTATGACTTACCCAGGGATAAGCATATCAAGTTTTATGGAAACAATTGAGTTACTCTGTAAGAAATTCTATGTTTTATGAAAGCCCCAGTTCAAGAGCCCTAATGAAGGATTGTTTGTAGCAGAAACACAAAGCCAAGTGAACTCCTCACCCCCGAGGCATAGCAAGCATGCCTCATTTGGAAACCAGAAGTAGAAATGGGCACCAATAAATTGAAGAGGCACGCATACTTATATATTTTAAAAACACAAAAGAGGTGTACTGAAGTATAAGTAGTCCAGCTAAAGCGTCTCATGTTACTAGAAATAAGGTGATTTTACAGAAACAAATTATTGATATTTCCCAATAAAAAGGTATCTATAAAACACTGTGTAGACCTATTCTCCAGATTTTGAACACTACTGACACCTCTGATACAGAAAAGCAATCAAAATGCAAAATGATAACATTTCTTATGCTTAGAGTAGCCTTAATTCATTTTTAGGGTTTTGCTTTTGTTTTTATTTTTTTAACGTAGAAAGAGGCATAAATTGTACTGCTTACCTAAGCAATTCCTATTCGGTCAGTCTAAAGAGAACAAAATAAGCTAGAGAAATATTTCAAGATCCACAACACAAAGAAAGGTAAGATTGTGAATAATGAGAAAAGACCACTTAGATAAACAATAATTTAAAGTGAGCTACCTTGACCACAATAGAATTATGAAATGAACTAGATGTTAACATCTTGTAGTCAAGGTAGTTCACTATAAATTATTGTTTATCTAAGTGGTCTTTTCTCATTATTCACAATCTTACCTTTCTTTGTGTTGTGGATCTTGAAATATTTCTCTAGCTTATTTTGTTCTCTTTAGACTGACCGAATAGGAATTGCTTAGGTAAGCAGTACAATTTATGCCTCTTTCTACGTTAAAAAAAAATAAACACAACATTGTAAAGCAATTATATGCCAGTAAAGATATTAAAAAAAAAAAAGATGGACACAAACAGCTTCAGACCCTAAGGACAGTCTCCATTCTGATCCCAAAGATTCCACTTGGAATCAGTGGTTAGTGATGTAATGTCACAAATGCGTTTTAAACAAGTCCTCAGAACCCATAATATGGATCATATTTTCAGGTCCCTTTATCCCTCTATGATAGAAATCAATACTTTATCTTGGGTTAGACTTCTGGGTGTGTGTCGGTCTCTCTGTATGAATGTTTGGTTCACTGGATCTTGACCCCTTATGAGACATCTCATTTATCCTTGATCCTCTAGTGAAACCTAAAGTAACAACTTGCACATAATAAAAATATGAGTGCATATTTGTTAAATCAGAAAAAACTAATTCATTCTGCTGAGGAAGAAAGTTTGTAAGTAAAGAAGGAAATCTAACCTATTCTGAGCTCCAGCAGTGACTGGGGCACAATATTATTGATGCTGCAATATAATCTTTTAATTTTCACAACCAAAAAGTTTCTAAGTATGGAGGTTAAGAGTACAGACTCTGGAGTCTGACTGACTGCCTAGGGCCACATCCTGGCTCCACTTCCTAGCTGTATGAACTTCAGTAAGTTTTTTAACCTCTATGCCTCAGTTTAATCATACATAAAATGGGGATGATAATAATAGTAACTAACTCACAGACTTGTTATGAATATTCATTGAGTTAATATATGTAAAGTACATGAAACAGCACTTGATGCAGAGTAATAGCTGAAGAAAATTTAACTTACTAGCTTATTAACAGTTTGGGGGAACTGTCCAAGACCACACTGATAACTGCATTTTGACTGCATGCCATTAGCAACTGGAAGCTTGAACACCTCTTCCCATCCCTGCAGGGGAGCTCAGTGACCAGGCTATGTAGCATGAAATAACTTCCTCTCCACTGCCTCTTAGAGGAGTCCCAATAAGAGAAGAAGAAGGAATGGGATGGGGCAACCTGCCTCCTCATCCTTTATCAGGTCTCAAATCCCGGCCATCTGGTAAATGTATGGGAACCATGGTCCCTGCACTTGTTGCTCTGGCCCCTCCCAGACTTGTTCTTTTATTCCTTGGTTCAATGCCTTCTCAGAAAAAGGGAGTGCTGCATCCCTCATCAAGATAATGCAACCCCCAATTCTATCACTAAATTTTGTGCACACAACTGAAACCCTTTGCAGCCCAATCTCTCCAACTGCAAAATGGGGATAATAATAAAAATAACGATTGCAAACATGTATTGAATGCTTAGAATCTATTGAGCACTGACCTTATATCCTTTACAATTCACACAATCATATGGTTTAAGTACTGTTAGTATCCAAGCTTTACATATAGATAAGGAAACCATTTTATGGATAAGTCATATAACTTGTCGAAGGCTACAAAGCTGACAAATAGAAGCACCAGGATTCAAACTCAGACACTCTGATACCAGAGCCTATGAACCACTGCACAATGTCTGGTAATGCAGTAGGTGCTCTGTGAATGCCAGGTCTCTGCACCCACTCTATGAAGTCATGATGAACCTGGGTACTGGCAGACAATATAGATGCCAGTGTAGGAGTCCTCTTTATACCCCTGTGGGTAAGTATAGCCTCTAGCCCCAGCTTGAACAGATTCCCCAAAATGACTTTCATGCTCTTCATGGATTTGCCCTGCTTATCCTTCCAGTGTCATTTCTCAACATCTCCAACCCCACCTTTGGTAACCCTCTCCCAACACCATGGCCACCAAACTTCACCCCACCTGCATGGACTTCTCTCAAAGCCTTTAAAAACATATCACAATCCAATCATCTCTCTGTTCTGGATCTTTTTAACTTACTGTTCTCTCTGCTTAGAACCTTCTGCCTAGCTCCATTTCACCTGACTCTCTATCACTTAATTTAAAAGGCATTTCTATGGGGAGTCTCTTTTGACCCCCTCCCGACCTTCCTCCCAAATACGTTGAGCGTCACTGCTTTGTCCTCCAGCTCCATAATTTCCTATTATGGCTCTTAATACACTAGACTGCAATGGTATATTTCACATCTGTGTTTCCTTCTAGACTCTAAGCTCTGTAAGGACTCTAGCATGTCATGCTTATCATTGTTTCCCCAATGCTTGATACATATATGTCTTTAATAAATATTTATTAAAGGGAAGGAAGAAAGGAAATGGGAAAAGAAAAGTGTAAAATATGTGCTTTCTCCTCCTCCATCCTAACTCCTCTGTAAAGAAAATTTCAATAAACTTGGAGCATTCTAGGATGTTAGACCAAAAATTTCTATGATTGCAGAGGTAGAAGGTGAATCCCATTTGGTGCTTGAACACAACTCCTTTTCCTGCTCAAGGGTTTGGGATTTCTCAGAGGTGAAGATATAATCAGAAACCCTAGAGGACTGGGTGGATTGATGGTTAGTTTAAACAAACAAACACCTCCAAATGTAAAGGAAAATGTTAAGAATATAAGAATAACTCCATCTGCCAAGTGTTAGAACATAAAATATTTCACTGATAGAAGGCCTGAAGTTTGAAGGAAAGAGTTTCCCTAAATGGTCCAGAAGAAATTTAATTTGTTGAGAAGCCTAAAAGGGCTCAGTATCATGCACAGCTACTTTTCTCCCTCCCCAAAAAAAGGAAAAAAAAATGACCAACGCAAGTCAGACTGCATGAATAGAGCAGATTCAGCTTGCATGTCAGGGAACTTCACTCAAATGCCAATCATCATGCCAGAATTCTAAGCTACCCAGAGGTTTGGCTGGATCACTGCCAGTCAGTACTATGACTGATATCTTTTTCTTCAGACATCGCAACATTCAAAAATAAAAGGAAAATATGTTCAGCTGCTGCCTCTTCAGCAGCTTTGCAATTTTCCAAGGATCAGCCCCTCTCCTATTCTCAGTCCCTTAATCTCCAAGCAAAGTAATAGCTTCTCCTTGCCTAGCAGGAGTTAGGAGACTGCCTAGCCAAGCAGCCTCTGGTTAGTATTTCAAGAACCCTTGGTTTCTGAATCTTTTCCTGCCAGGAATAAATCAGTGGATGTTAGTTAAATGCAAGACTCCATGTAAAACCCTCTTTCTCTCCTTCTTTGTCCCTTCAATCTTTCAAGGTGTCATAGATAGTGGAAGTATAAACTCAGAATAATAGCAGCCTGTGACTGTCTCCTCCAAACCCCATATTTAATCAGCACTATCTTTCACCCATATCTATTCTCTAAAGTGTTTGAGAACCCTGATGCACCTTCTTTCTGTTCTCTTATGTGAAAGGTCCTAAGTCCAGTCTATATCCTTATGTCCCCCTTCCCACATGAAGCAGGCTACAGGGACTCAGCTTAATTTGTACTCCTTAACCAGCAGTCACCACCTATTTTACACTTTTCAGTTCTTGGTCAAAGCAGCAATGGAATAGCATAGACTCTTCTCAACTTGTCTCTACTCACCGCTCCTGATGACAAAGTCCTAAGTCATTTTTTAACATAAAGATGTAGCTTCCACTCTCTATAGGTACTGAAGCCAGGGGAATTCAATGCTGACAAATGCCTGACTCCCTTCTAGCGGCCCCCAAGGGGTTTGACAGGGTTGGATGTAGCTGGACAAGCCTTCAGGTTTTCTAATAGCCAACTCGTGATCTATCTGCTGCAACACACACTAAAGATGCTTCCAGTGATCAAGGGGAACAATCATGTGGATCAAATGAAATCAAGTGGATAAAATGAGTTACATTCTGAATTTTGAGTCATAAAACCTGAATTCCATGAGCCTTAGACTAACATCCAAGTTTCTGACTCTACCATGATGAGTTATAATTTAAGGTATGTCTTTCCTTGCCTTCTCTGAATCTTAGTTTCCTTCCTCCATTTTAAGGTAGATATTTGGTTGCTTGCCCTCTACCTGTCCAGGATACTGTAATAAAGAAATAGTAAATGCTATAAAATGAAAGGGGTAGAAAGAAAACTCGAGTTCAAGTTTTAGTTCAGTGACACACAACCTTGCACTTCAAGTTGTTCCCCTGAACTCTTCCAAGCATGTGGTACTATTTGGTCTAAGGTGATGAAGAACTGGCTCCTGCCTACTCCTGCCCAGCATCACTGAGCACCATATGTCTCTTTCCTTGTTCTACTCCATCCATACCTGACTTCTTTCAATTTTTCAAATAGAGACAGCTTTACCCTGACTCAGGACTTTATTTACTAATATTCAGCCTCTCTGTCACCTACCACAGGTTTTTCCTTAGATAACGCTCTCATTCTTGGAAGTCTCAACTGAACTATAGCATTTTCAGAGAAGCCTTCCTTTATCCTCATATTTCTTTGGCTTCCCTCTATTTTATGCTTTCATAGCAGCTAGTACTTGAACCTTGGCAGCAAGCAGGACTCTTGTAATCATTTAAGTGTTTCTGCCCTCTTCAGAGAGATTTTGCCTGCCTTGATCTCTGCTATGACTCCAGTACCTAGCTCACTGACTGGAATATGGTAAATACTCAATACAAATTTAGTAACTACCTCCTATTCTGAAATCCTCACTACTTTCAGAGGGCTATGTTTATAATACACTGTGTGAAAGCACTTTATAAACTGCAAAAGTAAATAGCAAATTGCTACAAAAATCAAAGTCACTACGTATTATCTTTGTATGTTTTGAATTCCAAAAAAATCTCAAATTGTAACTGAATCTCTATGTGCTGAAGCTATGGTTGAGTTGTCTTTATTATTGACTAGAACATGGCTGAGATGTGAACACTCCCCTCCCCTCCTATAGAAGGAGGTACAATATGATGGCAGGGAGCAGTATTAGAATTTTTTTGCAGGATAACAAATTACCCCAAAACTTAGTGGCTTAAAACAACAAGAAACATTTATTATCTTTCCCAATATTTGTGGGGAAAGAATTTGGGAGTAACTTGGGTGGGTGTTTCTGGCTCAGGGTATCTCATGAGCTTGCAGTAAGATGTCAGCTGGGACTGCAATAATCTGAAGGCTTGAGTAGGGCTGGGAGATCCACTTCCAAGGTGCTAACCCATATGCTGACAGGTTGGTACTGAGCAGATGCCTCAGTCCCACCCCACATGGGTTTCTCCACAAAACAGCTTGTGTCCTTGCAACACGGTGACCGACTACCCCCAGAGTAAGAGAACCAAGGAAACAAGATGGAAGACACAATGCCCTTTAAAACCAGGCCTTCAAAATTGCACACTGTCACCTTCGTCAAACTCAGTCAGTCAAACAGACAAGCCGAGACTCACTATGGGAGGAGACTACAGATGGGCATGAACACCAGGACGCAATGAACATTGGGAGCTATCACATCTGGCTTCCACAGACCTTTTCTCCATCCAAAGTCGCTGGCACAGTGCATCGTGCACAGTACATACTCTAAAATAAATGTTTGATGGGATCTATAGCTGGAATCATGGATAAATAGATGAAAGAGTGGAGCCAAGGAGCGGATGCTACCTACTTTCTGAGGCTAGCAATGGAAAAGTCAGAAGAATGCTAAAGCAGTTAATAAGACTGCACATACATACTCCCCAATCACCACAGCAAAGATTGCAATGACTGGTTTTGGAAGGGATGCAAAACAGGTGTTAGTGACAGTGGGAGAGACACGTGCCCTGGAATAATTCTCTAGTGTCTGAACCTAGTCTTACTTCTTAATCATTTGGCTAAGAACACAATGCATGGATAAATAAACTCTTCTGTCACACAAAAAAAAAATTGGTGAGAGGCTTAGAAATTGCCAAATTCTTTTTTTTTCCTGCATTATCCTTATTATGTAAATTTATAATTTAGCTACCCTCACAAATGTTATGCAAATACATTAAACAATACAGGGGCGATTTGAGCCTTTAGAATTCTTGACTAATACAAGCATTACTATAATTATCACTTCAAAGTTCTAATAATAACGTTATTTGCATTTTCTTTGACACTGTTTTTGGAAAGAATTTCTAAATGCTTGAGTAAATATTTGTAAATTATGACCATGAAACATTAAAGGCCATTCAGAGTAAGAAGGGAATATTGCAGACCAGAATTGATTACTTTAATATTCAAGCTTATTAGCTCACTCCAGAAACACATCTCTGACCCTATAGGGGTTTATGATCTAATGAAACCAAGAGCAGGACAGTATTTCAGTGAAGAACCACCAGCATCCACACAGGGAACAAGTCAAAAACCTGGTATTTATCCTGGACACCTCCCTCATCTAATCATTAATATCCCCTAAATCCACTCCCTACTCTCTGCTCCCACCAGCCTGGACCATCGCAATAAGCCCACGCAGGTTTCAACACACATACTCTAAAGACTCTCATCCGCACTTCCCTTAACAACCACACTGACCTTTTAAAAAACAAAGATCTAGCATGTCTCTGCCCTTTACAAAAGTCTTCAATGGCTTTTTACATCTTGAATATTGAGTAAAGATAAAAATTGTTAACATGACCCACAGAGTCATGTCTGATGTGGTCCAGATATAACTCTCCCATTTCACCTGACAAGACCCCTCCTCACATGCTGTGCCCAAGCCTTCTTTCAGTCCTAGAACATTCTCTTACCACTTTATTCTCTGGACTACCTTGTCTAGAATGTCCATCATTACATCCTTTCTTAAAAATTGCTTCTTCAGGGAAGCCTTCTCTCAGTGGAAAGGCCTCAGTGGAAATTAGTTCTTCCTATTATACACTTTATAGCACTATGTATCGTCTTGGTAGCTCTTATCACAACTGTAATTTTTACTCCTCATGGGAAATATTGAGTAGTGTTGATATTCCGTTTTCTCCAACCCCCCCATTCCCACCCCAATGGCACAGACAGTGACTACTGTTCTTGCTGTGCTTCCAGTGTCCTACACCAGGCTCAACACAGAGCCCATGTTCACTGTGTGTAGATGGACTGAATAAATAAAGATTTCAAATGCATGCCCAGAATGTAGCTTAGACTGTGGCAGAATTTGATGCACTTATTTAAGAAAAATAAAGTAAAAACAAAAGCATAATGTGTCTCTTGATGGATTCTTGTATTATTATCAATGGCTAGAATAAAAAGATATAGAAGCTATTCTGGACAATCAGAGAAGAGGGAATCCCGATCCCTGATTTATTTGGGAGGTTTTTACAGGTAGCAAGATCTTTCTAGACAGACTTGAAATGTAAGTATGTTGATGGCAGTTCTTTTCCATTTAGAAGGCTTTCAAACATTCAGTGGAAGAGGGAAATGGGAAAAGAGGAAGTAAGGGGAAAATACGATGTGACAAAACCATACATAATAGATTCACCAGTATTTATAAAGCATTCTCCTTTGCCTACATATAAACCATTGCTAGCTAACCTTCACTGAATAAGAGCCTATTTCCTTGAAAAGAAAAGCAGGATGATTGTTCAATGCCTTACCTTTGGGTAGAATTAAAGAAAAAATAGCCAGTGCTTCTCAGAAATATAGGAAAGCATTATAGAAAATTTCATTAAGGGTATTAGACCTACCCAGATAATGCAAATGGAATAAAAATATTCATATTGAAAATATGGAGCATACAGAACTTATGTTCTGTCTGTAGAAAAGTTAGCAGCAGACATTCAAGAATAGAGTGACAGCATTGACTATAGTTAGAAGTAATTTTGTGTACTTCAACTCTTTTAAAAAGGATTTTAAAATCCTTTTTGTATTCATTTTAACAAATTCTAAACATGAATTCCAAATTTCTATTAGGACAGTCACATATAAAACAAAAGAATTTTAATGAGTTTTCTCCCCAAAATACCCAGAGGTACAAATCCACATTAAGGATTAATGACCTGTCAGCTTGTACTTAAAAGGACAGAAGAGACATTTCAGTTGTAGAAATTTAAAAATAAAAGAATCTGAAGTAAGAAAGCTTACCATTTTTCCCTTTTGTGTCATAAAAAGAACTGACGTGACTTATTTGCTTTAAATTGGCCAAAAGAAAAATGTATTAAATGGTTGGCATTTTAAGCAAAAATTCACTCTGGACAAAGTTTTATGACAAAATTAGAAAGCCTGGTCAGAAATACTCTTTTAGTCACTTAAATGATGTAGCATTAATGTCAGAGTCAAGCATAGTATGAAAGGGAGAGGCTATTTACATTTTAGATTTAACAAAAGGTCTTCAATGACTGCAATATCTTGGAAGGAGTGCCTCATACTCTTAACCAAGCATGTCTGGTGGTAGGTGCCATAAAATACTTGAATAGCTATTTCAAACCATCAGTGCAATTTTACCCCTATTTATTAAAGTCGTATCTATTTCAAGTAAAAGTTAATGCTCAGTTTTGTGATTCATTTATACTTAACACACGGCCATGCCAGACAAGCTCTATCTGTGGTACTATGAATCTCTTTTTTCCCCTCTGAATTGAGAAGTGATGTTATGACAGCAAAAGACAGAATCCAAAGACTAAAAAGATCAAGTTGAATTTGAAACTCAGAACACTGTGTTTAAATAGAATCTAAATGTGGAAGGTTTTGTACTCTCCCAGCCGCAGTGTGCATGACATAACTACAGCAGGAAAACAACCCATGGTGAGAATCATGTGATTGTAGTCAGTGTCTCATCTTCCTTTTTGTGGGCATGGCTCACATCAAAGAAGTTAACGGATTCCGTCTCTTCCCTTCAAAAAGAGACAATTTCCGTTGACCAGACTGAGCAACGTTAATCTGAATCTCTACTTGCTCTGTGAAAGCATCTGTGTGATGGGAGAAAATAAAATCACCCAGTTTTGCCTTCAAGATGAAAAATAAATCTAAATATTTGAGTAATTTATTTCTCTAGCTTTTCATATAAATATTTAGTGTCATAGAGAAATAGAGTACTTGGGGGAAAAGAGTACACTGTGTCCTGATTTTAAATAGACAATATGTACTCAAATCGACTTTTTTATAGCATTTTTGTTCTTCTAGTCCTGCTCTGAGCCAGGAATGGTTACAGGGCACATCATTAAACAAGAAGGTCCTAGAAACATCTTAAATCCTCAATAAATCTTTATAACATTCACAGTTCTATATACCACTGGAGTACACATTAAAAGGTTTCCATGACACAGAGTTGACCTAGCACTTTCTACCTTCCAGGGGCTTTATGTAGTCACTGACAGAAGTGTGTAAAAATCAATTCATGTTCAATAAGGTAAATGTCAATGATATCTTTAAACACGATAAGCCAATGGCATAGTTTATTTCTAGACATTCAAATTTTGATAGCTGATGACCTTAAATATTATTTGGGCATGATCCAAAAGTTCAGAGACATTTAATAAGCTATAATTAACTGGAAGAAAGTTCTAAAGTCATGGCATTCTCTGCTCAGAAGCTTTCTGAGGCTCACAACTTCCTGTAGAAGGAAGGCTCATTGGAATAGCTGGCATTTAAGATCTTGCATAATCTGGTTCTAAACTACGCTTTTATCCTGATTTCACCCCTCCATCACCCATGCCTTATGCTCCAAACAAATCTAACTATTCCTGTTGTTGATCACATAACACACTTTCCCAACTCTGTCCCTCAGGGCTCCCTTTTCATTCCTTCTGTTGACTCTTCAAGTCTAAATTGGGACAATCTATTCAGAAGGCAGTTTGATAGTACGTGTGTAAAGGTCATTAATGTTATTTTTATCTTTAACCCAATAATTCTACTTCTAAGTCTTAGAAATAATGAGCTATAGATTTTTTAATGTACAACAATGTATTTTATAATAACAAAAGGAAAAAAAAATCTTGGAAGGTACCTAAGAACAAAATATTAAAGGATTATATTAAAAGTCTTTTTCATCCATTTAATAGATTATTGGTTAGCTGTTAAATGATGTTAAAAGAGTTTTTAATGACAAGAAGAAATGTTTAAGACATATGTTAGGTGAAATAGCAGAATAGAAATTGCATAATATGATCTTAATTATGTTAAAAAAATCAGAAGAAGACTGAAAGGGAATATATCAAACTGATAGCATCAAGATAATTCTAGATCTTGAAATTTGGGGTAATTTTTTTCTGCTGCTTTTATAAACTCTCCTCTGCTTTACAAAATTTCTGCATATATTACCTTTAAATCAGAAAAAAAAACGCACTGAAAAGGTTTTTTTTAAAATCCTATATTTTAAATAGATGCTTACATGCCACCCTCTGTGAAATCTTCTCAAATGACCCTTGATGGAATTAATTCCGTATTTCTCTGTGGTCCCATAATATTGTGTAGTATGGGATATTTTTTAATCACATTTTCTGCCCAATATATTTGTTGAATTTCACTGAAAAGAAAAAAAAAACCTAACATAGATACGTCTTAGAACTTCTAAAAACAGACTCAATTGAAGAGGTATTTTCTATATATATTAGACTGTACCTGTAATAGTTTTATTTTCACATTGCCTTGTTTAGTAGAAGCACATCTAACATCAGGGTCTCCTTTACAAACCAAGAATCATCAAGCCTACACTCACAGCTCTACATTTGCAGTTTGTTTGAAAACTTACCTTAATTATAGACTTTCTTCCTACCAAATGCTGTACTAACATTATGGAACAAGGTGCTAAAATGTATGCAGGGGTTAAAAAAATAAACCAGTAATTTTATCATAAGCACAAGAAGAAAAATCATGGCATAATTCTCCCAGCAAGACTATTCTGCTTTTTCCCTCCAAATTGGATATACAGATGTTTGTATGAATTGATGTTATAAATTTCTATATAACATCTTGCAAAATCCTCAGCTTAGCTTTTTAAACATTAATATTTGCTATAATTTTCTAAATTTGCAGTATATATATACATATAAAAAAACCCTTGTTAATATATATATACATATGTGTATGCATATACATACATATGTATATATATATCAGTACTTATATATATATATATCTTTGTTATAATTAGAGAATTGGAGGGAGTTGTCAGATAAGATACATGAAACCTAGTTAAATTTGAATTTCAGATACATAGTGATTCTTTTTTTAGTATCTGTATATCCTACTCAATATTTGGTATAATCTTTTTATACTAAAATATTGTTCGTGTTTATCTGAGATTCAAATTTAACTGGGGGTCCTGTGTTTCTGTTTGCTAAATCTGGCAACTCTGGGTGGCAGAGTGATTGCATATTTAGAGATTTCTCAGTCTGGCTAAATAACTTCTTAAACCTACCCCTGGGTAGCATTTCATTTAAACTCAGCAGTTAGTGAACTCAGATATCTGAATTCTCCACATCCTTCCCAACTAAGTTTAAAAAAGAAAATCCACTAACATTGATGCCAAGGAATCACCAGGACTCCCTAACCTCTCCAAATTCCAGAGCCTGAATTCTTTCTTGCCAAGTCTATATGGGAGAATTATATACAAACTATCAAGCTCTGTTGTGCCTTACACTTTTATTTTTATGCAGTTATGCTTAACAGAGGAGCCAGAAATATTTGACTTTACAAGCTCAAAATTTTTTTCAGAGTATTTAATGCACAGTAGAGAATCAATTCTAATGTGCCCTTGTTCTTTTATAGAACAGTAGAGAGATATGTCTAGAATGTGTCATTGTTGGATTCTTCCTTGATGTTAAACTAACTACTTTCTTCAGATTTTCTTATTAATGTGACTCCATTTTCCTCAGTCCATTTTTTATGGATTTCCTTCTATGTCTCATAGGCTGCTTAAAATCAACATGCTGTAAAATGAGTTCATTTTCCTAACTTTGTTCCCCATAACTTCTCTTTTTCCTGTATTCCCAATTGTTCATCCAGAAATTGTAATAAGGAATCACAGATATACTCTCAATTCATCCTTTTCAGCTAACCCCCCTCAATCCCCATACCTTATCAGTCAAATCTTTTCAGATTCATCTCTTAAATATATCTGTTACTGGTCCTTATTCCTAATTTCCATCCCCACTGTCCCTGCCTTAGCCTAGGCTCTGCTAGGCTGTCTCCAGACCAGTGTTTCTCAAATTTCAATGTGCTCATGAATCACCTGCAGATCTTGTTAAAATGCAAGTTCTGATTGCATAGATGGGGTGGGGCCTAGAATTCTTATTTCTAACAGATCCTTGGTGATACTGATGCTGCTGGTCCAAAAAACACACTTTGCACAGCAACGCTCTAGGTTATTTTTATAGACTATCAGCAAGTCTTCCTTCCATTCCAACCAGTCACCAAATTGCTGTCACTATTCTGGGCAAAATTTTCGTGTGACTCCTTTTTTTTTTTTTTTTTTTTTTTTTTTTTGCGGTACGCGGGCCTCTCACTGTTGTGGCCTCTCCCGTTGCGGAGCACAGGCTCCGGACACGCAGGCTCAGCGGCCATGGCTCATGGGCCCAGCCGTTCCGCGGCATGTGGGATCCTCCCAGACCGGGGCACGAACCCGTGTCCCTGCATCGGCAGGCGGACTCTCAACCAGTGCGCCACCAGGGAAGCCCCGTGTGACTCCTTTTGCCTACTGAATTATGAAGACATAAACCATCCAGGCTACCATGACAGTTTAAGGTCCAGTTCCTCTCCATCCCCCAGACCCACACTGTAAACTCTGATCCCACTCCACTTCCTTCTGCTCCTGAAACTCTCCTTTCCCACTTCCAGGCCTTTGCCTAAAATGTCCTTAGAGTAATCTTCTTTGCCTTTAATGGCTCCTTCTTTCTGCTAAAGTTCAAATGTCACACTTAATCTGTGAAATTTCTATCACCACTCAGTAGCAACTCCTAGCACATAATACAATTTTCTGCACCTGCCACAATAGGGTATCTTCACATACCACTTTGTGCATGCGCTGATAACAATAATGCACAGGACTTACTGTGTACTAGGTACTATTGCATGTATTTTATGTGTAATCATCACAACAATCCTATAAGGTAAGTATTATATCCCCATTTTACAGACCACGAACAAGGTATTAATGGCGATTTTGCTCAGATCACACAGTTTCTTCGTGCCAGAGTCAAGTTTCAAGACCAGGCAATCTCATACCAGAGTCTAGTATCTTAACAATTGCACCACTCTCCTCTATAATTATATCTCATTTCAGTTATCAGGGTGAACCATATGAAATTGCTAGTCTTTTACTCTTTTATACCTACAAAACAGCAATCCCCTATGACTCAACTTTTTCAATAAATTAAGAATGATTCATGGACAGATGCCACATCTTTTTCTCCATAAAAATCCCCTGGATTAAGCAGAGGTCTGGGACATACCTGACACTTAATTAGTCTTTGTTAAATGGAGCCAAGGTAGTAACAGCTCCATTTACTGAGGAGTGAACACATGCTGGGCATCATACCATGTGTTTCACACACATTGTCATATTTAAACCTCATTACAACATGTACTGTGGATACTATTATTTTCACTATACAGATGCTACCTCTGTGGCTCCTAGGGGTTAATGCCCATGGACACAAAACCAGTAACATAGCAAAGTAGTACCCAAAGTAAGCCTGCCCTAAGAGGCAAGTTGTCAGCCTTCAGTGTTAAGTAGAGTAGGACCTTAAAGAATATCTGTTTTTCTCACTAAGTCAAACATGAGTTCTGGCTTTTAAAAACTTGCATATTCTAGGATGAAGACAAAGCTCTCTTTGTCAGCCTATTTTATATATTTTTTTAAATTTGAAACACACACAAAAATAGAGACAAGAGTAAATAATCTCCCATGAACCCATCACCCAGCTTCAAAAGTTATCAAGAGTACACCATTATTGATTTCACCTACCCTCTCACACTTTATTTATGTGTTTATCACTGAACTATTTTAAAGTAAGTCTGAAATATCATATTATTTCACATGCAAATTCATCAGTATATATCTCTAACAGATATCTTAAAAGAGCCACAAGACAGTTATCACACTTAACAAAATTTAAAAATACTCCTTAATATAATCTAATATCCAGTCTATGGTCAATTTTCTTGATGTTAAAAAATGTCTTCTTACAGTGATGTGTTTGAATTAGGATCCTAGCAATGTCAACCCATTACACTTGGTTGCTATGTATGTTAAGTTTCTTTTCATCTGTAATGGTTCCCCCTCCCTTTTCTTTTCGCAAGCCATTTACTTGTTGAAGAACTGGTAGCTAAGTCTAGGGGCTTAATTAAATTCAAGTTCAATTATTTTTGACAAAAATCTTCATAGGTGGTGCTGTATATATCTTATGACACCAATCAGGATATACATAATGTCTAGTGGTCCTAAATTTAGTGACATTAAGATTGATCAGTGGGTTCAAGAATTGTCAGCCTGATCCACTAATTACTCTGTGTTCCAACAAATTTTATCAAAATAGTTTTAGAAGTCACTGACTTTCATTTTCAAGAAACAATATTTTAAGAGTTATAAAAATGATAATTTTTTGTGATTCTATAATGCCTTTTCCATTTATAAGATGGGATTCTTATTGATTATCAACCACCTGTTATGTTGCTTAGTAAATGAATCAGGGTACAAATGCAAAGATATCAAATGTTGCATTCAGTATTGGCTTGGAAACAGATAAATGTCTCTAGTCTCAGAAATTATTATTCATATCAAGACAAATGAACAAGTCCTCCATTAAATTACGGTTGACATAGACCTCAAGTATCGCAGGGTACTTGGTTCTTCGAAGAACATTTTGGCATTGATTCAATAAAAATTTATCCTATTAAAAGTAGGATTTTGCTAAGGAAGTGAACTTTCTTTTATGCATTATGCAGAGATATTTAATGACCTGTTTTTTGACCAAAACATCAAATTTGGAGATCTACACACAAAAGAAGTAGAACCATAGTTAAGAGGTCATAACACTGTGAAGAGAAACAAATAAAAAAAAATTGTCCTCATCATATTAATATAGCCTATCCTACAAAAATATGGCCTTTTCTTTATGAAGCTACATGATAAGTTGCTATGCTTTGCATTGTGTAAAAAACATCATCGATAACATTTGCACAGAACATCAGATAAAGAAATTCATAGCAGCAGGGAGAAGAATGTAGCTAATGGAAGTACATCATCAGCTCTTGTTTACCTATTTATTGACAAAGGAAATTGGGTCCCAAAGAGAAACATACAAGGAAAATTTTAAACTGAAAGCATTTGAGGAAATTAAAGCCCAGCATCTAGGTTCAGGACTAGTCATAGGTGACAGAGGTCTCTACCATCCGTAGGATTTTTTTTTTTTTTTTTTTTTTTTTTTTTTTTTTTTGCGGTACGCGGGCGTCTCACTGTTGTGGCCTCTCCCGTTGCGGAGCACAGGCTCTGGACGCACAGACTCAGCGGCCATGGCTCACGGGCCCAGCTGCTCCGCGGCATGTGGGATCCTCCCGGGCTGGGGTACGAACCCGTACACCCTGCATCGGCAGGTGGACTCTCAACCACTGCGCCACCAGGGAAGCCCCGTTGGATATTTTTAGTCAGTATCTACATAATCTTCTCTATTCTATTCACCTGTATTTAAAGGGCTCATGATGAGTATAAATTTTAAAGCCATTATGTTTCTCCATCCTTGGAAATAGCATGGGACACTGGAAAAAGCCTTGCCCTGCAATTCAGCAGATTTAGCTCCTAATTTCTACACCCACACTAATTATCTGCTTTGGACAAATCCTTTCCTATAAATATGAAGAGATTGGATGAGATGGTATAAAGCCACTCCTAGCTCAAACTGTCTATGATTTTGTTAAGTGCTATCCAGAAAAATGTACACAATTGAGTTAGTTCGATGAAATCATTCCCTGAGCAACGCCAAAAAACCATATGTTTTCCTCGAACTAAACTGTTTAGATCTATTATGAACATCACAATCAACATAGCCTCACTAGCAGAAAACTAACCTCAGAGAGCAGCAAATACAGTCCACCTCAGAGAAACATACAGGCTTCAATCTAGTGGCACTGAATATCCAAGACGAAGAGAGCAATAGAATTTGAAAAGATTTGGTGCAAATCACAATATTTCAAGATTTTGTGTCATAATTTCATGTTTCTCCTTTATTTTGAGTCATTCAAGATATAACATCGATAAAAATGTCCAAGTTTTGAATAAAATAAAGTTTCCTCTCCCTTATCTTTAAATATGTCTGACTAATAGTCGTCCTATAGGAGAAGACCCATTTTAAGAATGGCATACCATGTACACAGGTGTCAGTCATTGCGGGTCCTACTCACAGCCTCTTCCATGAGGAAAAGTCCTGCTCACAATTCCCAGGCATGGTACTTACTAAGACCTCTGCCAGAGATGATTTGACCAGATGTGGAAACATGAACCTACCACAAGTAATTCAAACTTAGCAATTGACCTACAAAAGGACCTGTTATTTAAAATAAAAATGGTACAGGACTTCTCAGGAAATAAGTTTTGGAAAACCCAAAAGACATTAATAGTTACTTGGGAGAGCTAAAACCACAGTTAGAGTTGAACCATAAGACTTGGAGTAAGCTAAAAGTATCAGGGACCAGAGACAATCAGTAAAGAAAACTAGTTAGTAGAAAAGGTATAATGGAGGTAAGAGAAAAGCAAAACTTCTATCACAGACGTCTATGGGGGGAGAGAAGAATACCAGCTAGTCAACAGAGAGGCTTGGATTTCTCACAGTGTTCTCACTGAAGTTCTGGGCCATATGAATCCTTATTCTAAATATTCTTCTCCTCAAAGTAATCTGAGTAAGCGATGGGTCTCCATCCACTCAACCAAGGTTAAACAACAGGTTTAGTTTGGGAACAATTTCATAGTCATACAAAAGAGTCACATAGAGAAGCTTTCAATGATTCCATATGTTCAAGTATCTGAGTCATCAAAAGAGATGATACCAAAGAACTAGAGAGCATAGAGCTCCCTTGCTGGTCTCTATGGGAGACTCAGAAACCATGATGCTGTGCTTTCTTGGAAACCAAAGCAAACAAAGAGGAAGCAATAAAGGCTGGATTCTCTTGACAGGGCCTCCTTATCTGGCATCATCCCACCTAGTTAGGAGTGGTCAAAGCCAATGGAAAGTTTAAGAGAAATGTTAGCATGTTAAGGTGTACAAGGAATCCTCCATCTCTAAACCAATAAAAGAGGTTATGCTACAGCGAGATTTGTGGGAGAAGACTGTATCAAAAGAACAATTTTGGGCTTCCCTGGTGGCGCAGTGGTTGAGAGTCCGCCTGTCGATGCAGGGGACGCGGGTTCGTGCCCCGGTCCGGGAAGATCCCACATGCCACGGAGCGGCTGGGCCCGTGAGCCATGGCCACTGAGCCTGCGCATCCGGAGCCTGTGCTCCGCAACGGGAGAGGCCACAACAGTGAGAGGCCCGTGTACCGCAAAAAAAAAAAAAAAAAAAAGAACCATTTTGTTATTTATTTTGTGAACCTACAATTATGACCGTAAACATGCAAACCAACTGTAAAGTTGTTTTTCCCAGAATTCTGGTAAAATGCAACAGTGGGCCAAGAGACAATGTCAGCTTATTCCACAAAATATGTGATGGGAGCATCTAAACACACCAGTGAAACCCAGAGCTCTTTAATCAGATTTAAGCAGCAAATATGAATTCTACATTTCAATTTTTCTGTTGGCTCATGCTCTCCTTGGTGTTTTGGCTTTAAAAATGCCAAGATCCTATATTGCATGCATGCTTAAAAGATGGGTATAAGACAAACTCTTTCCAGCCATTTTCCTGGGAAACACTCTTGAGAGAGAAGAAATGCACACTCTGTTGACAGCAAAAGCACATTTTACTTGTTTTGAAAGGAACCACCCACGGTGACAGTGAGCTGGAATCTATCCGTCTTCACTCTCCAGGTTTCAGAAAATGACCGTAAAAATCTGTGAGAATTGTCCTAAGAAAAAACACACCAGGTCACGTCTGCTTTGAGGCACCATTTTATAAGTCAGAGGTGATCAGACTGGAAAGAGTTCTCAGCACAAGGGTCCTATTTTATCTCTACTATTTGCTACCTCTGATCCAAAGTTTAAGGGGACTTTTGACATCCATTCTGAAAGGACACAGTTCAGAAAATAATAGAAGAAAATTCAGTAGAATGACTGCCCACGCCTTCTGGAATGAGCAATTGAAGTGTCAAGTAAACAAAGAACAAAATAATCATATGCCTCCTACTCCTTCATTTATTCCCAGCAAAGACTGTTTCAGACTCTGGTTTCTAAAGATCACGGTCCTCTGTGCAAACTTTCTAAGCATGGGCAGCAATTGACTAGCTCTATCTAATGAGATTAAGAACAAAAATGGGCCACACTTCACCTAGATTGAGTTCTGGAATAAAAGAAAAACATCTTGCCTTAATGAATTGCCAGTCAGCAAAGCATTCAGGTGACGCTTATCCTCTTCCCTCCTTGATTTTCTCTCCCCGTCAGGAGTTTGGAGTAGACATTCGACCCAGCAGGGAAGCTACAGTGTTTACTAACTGAGATGGCAGCCACAATCCCTCGATTTGAGATATGCCTTCAGCGAGGTGATGCCAACTTTCCTTCCAGATGGCTGTTAAGCACCCACGACCAACGACCGACACAGCTTCTGGCAGCAGTTAGGAAGAGCTGTGAGCAATGTCACATTCCGAGGAGAAAGCCAGCAAATCACATCTTCTGTTCAGCTATTCTCAAGCACCAGAGGATTTCTATTTTTATTAACAGGACCATTTAGAATAGGCATGAAATTAATTTATTGCTACACTGGTTTAAAATATTTACGTTTTTATTATCTTTGCAGTTGGCATGAATCTGTTTTACTAGAAGAGATGAGGATGGAGAGCAGACAATGAACAAGGAAAAACCACACAGCCCCATCAGAGCAAGTGTTTGGCAATGTTATTGGTATTCTTGCCCAAGGAGCAAGCATTTACACACGAAGCATGGGCTAAATCTATAATTTTTATGCTTTGGATGCAATAGGAAGAACAGGGGTGGAGGGTCTTAGATCCATGCAATGGAACTGAGATGGACACTTTCCCTGTCTTTTGCACAAGTTCTGACTAACGCTGAGCGGTTCTGGAATTAAACTAAAGAAGCATCACTTATTCATTTGTTTTGGCTGTTTGTTTTGCTCTTTTAATTTGAATGCCCATCAATTTTTAACTAAGCTGTCTCCAGGGTTTATAATTTGGGCAGGCCAGGTAACCAGGATAAGCAGCATTTCTTAAAGAATTTCTGTGTGCATTACTAGTAGAGCACAGTGGCTGTGAACTCCAGGTAAAGAGATAAAGCATTTGCTGGTGATGTTTGTCCAAGAGTGGGAGGGAGAGGGAGAAATTTCCAAGAGTGTAACCCCTCCCCCCAACCAGAACCACCCCAAGGTAGCTTTACTTCTCCTGAAATCCTTTCCCTCTACCAGCCCTCATACTACATCTCAAATGTTTTTCATGTCTTATTGGTGGTAGTCAGAAACTACTTCCTAAAGTCTCTTCTCAATTCTTTTTGCTTTCTCCCTTCTTATGCCATCAATGAAAATTATAACATCAATATATAGTACTTTTCTAAATTTCGCTTTCTGATCTCCAGATACTATATTATACCATGCCATGCCATACCATACCATACCATACCATATTTCATTGTCCATTCTAGAAGCATATGTATTCAAATCCCTAATTGAGTGGGCATTTTCAAAGAGCTCCAAGAATTCAAAGCTAATAGCTGAATATAACCCACACAAAATAAGGCTGATTTTTTACTTGAAATATAGTTTCTTCTCTTTTTAACACAGTGTTGTTTTTCTTCCCCTAATGAAAGAGTGCTATACACTAAGAAAGCAGCAAAGATTCCAAGGAGCCGAAGTTTAGAACGGGAGTTGACAGTTTTCTTTGCAATGTGTGATTGAGAATCAGTTCCATTTGACCTTCTGAAGCTTGACTAATCCTATTTTAGATTCGGAAGTCAACGTTCTGTCTAGCTTATAAAGTCAGAAGATTTAATTTAAAAAAAAAAGCAGAGATAGGTGTATGCTGGTGGATTAGGATTCATAACTTGACTAAGTATCTGCTGGAGCCATTTCTAAAACATGATGCTTGCACTGTATTTATCTCACTTTTAATAGCATCTTTTCTGCTTATTCAGGTAATACATGCCATTTATTTTTAAAAATGTGAAATTCAGAAGAGTAAAAAGATACACATTTAAATCCTTTATATTCTCAGAGATACCTGGAGGATATCTTTCTAATCTTTTTGAATATGTACATATACATATACACATTTTTTAACGAAATTGGGCTCATACTAGATATACTATTTGTATATCGTTCCCAATTATGTTAAATATATCCTAATACTATTCCATCAATTGTATTTATTTTTAAATTAGTTTCTAAAGTTTCCAGTTAACAGTCTTCAAAAGCCCAAAATGTTAATCATTAAAGAATATCTGTGGGACTTCCCTGGTGGTCCAGTGGTTAAGACTTCACCTTCGGGCTTCCCTGGTGGCGCAGTGGTTGACAGTCCGCCTGCCGATGCAGGGGACATGGGTTCATGCCCCGGTCCGGGAAGATCCCACATGCCGCCGAGCGGCTGGGCCCGTGAGCCATAGCCGCTGGGCCTGCGCGTCTGGAGCCTGTGCTCCGCAACGGGAGAGGCCACAACAGTGAGAGGCCCACGTACCACAAAAAAAAAAAAAAAAGACTTCACCTTCCAATGCAGTGGGTGCGGGTTTGATCCCTGGTCGGGGAGCTAAGATCCCACATGTCTTGCGGCCAAGGGACCAAAATATAAAACAGAGCAATATTGTAACAAATTCAATAAAGACTTTAAAAATGGTCCATATCAAAAAAAATCTTAAAAAAACAAAAGAATGTTTGTAAAACCACATTCAAGAAACTGATGATTTAAGGTAAAGAAAAGAAAAACATCATTTCATTGCACCCAGAGGTATATCCGAAGTGATACAGGCAAAGGAAAGTAATTTCATCAGTTACTTTAAGGAAATTAACCAACCTCTAAAACCAGAATATACACAGGCCACCTTTTGGAGAGTATCCTTTTGCTAGAGTGCTTTTGTTAGTACTTCTCATACAACTCGCTTGATTTTCAAGAACCAGTCTTCTCTATCTGGCCAACTTCTCCCACCCTTGCTTAGAAAGTCTCTTTTATGTCTTGGGAGGAAGCTGAAGTATAAAGGTTAAGAATATAATGTTGATCTTGTGCAAGTTATTTAAACTTTGTGTGCTTCCAGTTCCTCAACTATAAAATGGGGATAAAAATATTCCCTTTCTTATAAAACTGTTATGAGGATCATAAGTCAATATATATCAAGCACTTAGAATGTTGCCTGGAACACTATAGTGATCAACAAATGGTTAGTGTCATTATCTGCAACTCTCATTTGGTCACTTAATCACACATCGTTTTGGATTTTTTGGTTTCTTGGCGATTATTTTTGTTTTCCCGTTTTCTGTAGTTTTACCGTTTGGGCACAACACTCTTTTTATGTAAATACCTCAATTTTTCCTTGCCCAGTGCTCTGCTCTACACTTTCTGTCTCCTTTCTTCCTGTTGAGAACTCATGGACCTTTACAAAACCTGATTATGCCCTCCAAAGTCTAAGGCTTTTGACTGTCAGCCTGGAGTTAGGAAACAGTCTAGCAGAAAAGGCAACCTCAAAAGATTCAGTCTGTGGATCTGTTTCTGCCAACAGGCTTCCTACACCATGTGACTCGACCCATTTTATAATCTTTGCTCATTTGTTTTCACCCTTGGGCTGAATGTCCGTGGGCATAGAGGGCCTGTCTGTCAGGTGGCAGTTGAGTTGAAGATAAAACCTACTACTACTTTCCCTGGTACACTATTCTAATTACAGAAAACAGCCCAGAGGAATGAGGAGAAACTGAGAGAGAGAGAGAGTCACAAAGACTTCCCTCATCTCCGCAACTGAGTGTTATGAGAAGAGGTGAGGAGACCTCACCACGCACCTAAGGGCAGTTTCCCACACAGCCAGCTCAGCAGTTGTCAGTGGTTTCTCCCTCACCAACCAAACCTCCTCGCTGGAATCATTTTTCTCTTTTAGAGCCTCAAAACACCAAAGCACAAGGAAGCATCGAGTTACAAGTATCAGAGCCCAGCTGAGTCCCTATGTGTGCATCTGTGCATCCTACCGGGAGAGTATAGAGGATTCCCGTAGTTACAATTGGCGCTGCTGCCCTTCGGCTTAGAGTTGCATTCCTTGAAAAGCAGAGGGGTTGCTGTTGTACTTATGCTCATTAATATTTCAATCCAGAGGGAACTCTTTCCTAAACCCTAGGAGAGGTAACGGAGGTTAGCGTGGCAAAACGCAGCCAAAATGCCATAACCTGCAGCCAGATGTGTTATGAATAACAATGAGTGAAAGAAATAATAAAAATGGGTAAGGAGAACAAGCTTCTAGTGTTAAAAAACAAATTAGAAAATTGAGGTCTTGTTTAAGTACGTGGGAGCTAAATGCCAAAGAACAGCCCCCGACCTAAGCAGCTTGCCGAAAGGGGCTGCACATAATTCAACAACTCTGTCAGGAAAGTCACACACGAAAGCTTGAGAAAAGCTGATCTAATAGATCAACTAATGGCCTGGAAGGAAGTTATAGAACCAGCAGCTCATCCCAGACTCCTCTCCCTCTCCCCCTTTCCTTGACATTCCCTCAGGGCCCCATTGCCTTAGAAAACGAATTTAACTAACACACTGCAGAAGGGGTAATAAATACGTGCCAACAGCCTACCACTGGGGGGCGCAACAGAAATAATACGGGTTCAAATGAGTAGCTGCTTCCAAAATGAGAGCATCTCTGTGACAACAAAGTATACTCCCTTGCAGTCACATCAAACACAGTCATGCAGATGAGATCACCTTTTTTCTAGAATTAGAGTGTGTTCTTTCGAGGGTCAGCGTTCAGCTTCTCTGGTTTTCAAATGTCAGCAATCTTCGAGGTACCTACTGCCAGAGAGTAAAGCAAGTCTGTGACTGTCTTTAGTTTCATAAAATGAGGTTGGGTCTGAGAAATTAAACTTTACAACCTGTAATCCTTTAATAATGATAAACTTCTACATATGCTGTTAGTTTTAATATGACCTAACTATAACTATATGTACGGAAATTAGTGGGTGTTAAGATGTTCTGATATGAGTAATGTTGACCTTTCACATAGAACACTATTTGGGAGCTGAGGCATCTAAATGAAATGAAAGGGAGCCCTTGTGTTTTCTTAATAAATAATGAATACTTAGAATTAAAATGGCAAATATATGGCTCTCCCATTACCATATTTCCCTCCATGAAAGACAGGGAGGGAATCATCGCTCCTGTCAGTCTCTCGTGCCAGCCTGGTTCTATTTACAGAAAACCAGCACCTCCAGAACCACTACAAATGGCTCAGAGTCGGCAAGCAAGTGGAGAACTGGGCCAGTATGTCACACCCACTTTAAATTGGTGACATCATGCCTTCTGTAGTCATTGAAGTATTTGAGTTTCTGTGACTAAACTCTGTGTCTCCTTAGAGTTGCCTTGAAAGAAGAATATGAGATAAAATGGACAGGCCTAAATCGATAGGGGGCTACACTTAGCTCTGCGTGGGCACCAGATCCAGCCCAAGCTATTAACGCTGAATGGATTAACGGCATCTCAAACCTCACACATCTGTGGATTTAACTGCTGCAAGTTTTGGGGAACTCGGCTAAGACAAAAATTAGTGTTTTCAGCATAAGTCAATCACTACATCTTAAGGAATTAGGAAGAAAATGGGAACGAAAAGCATTTATATTTTTATTAAATTTTGGTATTCAAATAATGAGTTTGGTTGCGACTTTTAACGAAAACACATAAGACAAAAGCACGGCTTGCTAATCTAAGGGAAACTGTAGATGCAGATCTCCTAAACCACAAAGGAGGTGACAGAAGAAAGAAAAGACACATAGTTTAATCAAATGAAGATACTTTTGCTTTTATATTGATGTTCTAAAATTATTAGGATGTGATCAATATTCCAATTTTTTTTCTTTTTCCTGTGGTTCAACTATACCTCCATAAACAAAATAAACACCAGAAGAAAAACTATAGGAAAATAGAGAATCAACAAAAAGGGCAGTCAGCGTTGAAACAATTAAAAGGGAAAGCCAGCAAGAAAGCTAGGCAGTTCAATCAATTGGTTCTGACTATAAAGTAACTTGAATTATGCTGTAGGCTGAAGAAATGTAATTTAAAAAATAACAAAGAGAGATTTTTTAAAAGTTATTAAATATCAGTAACACTCACATAAAAGGAAAGGGTGGGTTTATAGGTGACTTGGGCCCAGGAGAAGTAAGAATCTAGCTCAGTTTGGCACCTTCTTTAAAAGTTTGAAAAAGTGAAGCTGCTTATAAGAAAAGGCCCCAAGAACAAAGAAAGAGACCAAAGCAGAAGCACGTTAATAAATATCCTGAATAATAAGCAAGTTTTATTGGTTCCCATGTCTCTTAGTCATAAGATAAAAAGATCAAATCAAAAGGCTATTTCACCCTTAACCCTTATTAAGCTTCTCTTTCAAACCTCAGCTACGCTAACTCCTCAAGTCTAGAAGGATTTCCAGGGAGTCACTGGAGAAAAGCGCTCTGGAGGAATTATTACTTCCACCTCCATTACACAGGAGCTCCTGCGTCCCACAGGGACATGTTCACGTTTGTTCTGCAAAACACAGGCCACATTCGGCCCCATGAAAGCTGATGACAAAGAAACCCATCCAAAACCGAAGTAATTATAAGAAGCTAAAATCAAAGTGTGTCTCAGGTGCAAATGTCAAATAAAAACATCTCTCCCAGATTTAATTAAGAAAATAGCAAATTAGAGAAGGCAGGAGAGAGACTTTAATAACAAGTCTTTGTGTGAAGCACTTTGAGTCTTTCTTTTTACAGCAGGACCTGGGGGCAAGAAGGAGTAGATCCTGGTCTACACCAAAGAGATAAAGGGTATTCAAAGCTGGGAATAAACTGGGAGGAACTGCTTAGAAAGTGAAGAATTGCCTGGATTGATTTTCTGTATTCCTTCACGTAGTACTAAATCTGCAGGATACTTTTGCACAAGGAGGAAAATACGGCGCCTGGCATGCTCTTGAATACTGAGATGTGAGGTGGGACATTTATGTAGCCACATGTAAGCGATTTGGCATATGGACTTCTTTGGGGATTTGTCCTGCCTTTAGAGGGTAGCAGCTACTTGAGAAGGAAATGTTTTTACTGCACCAGTTCTGGGCAACACTCAAAATACCTTTAAAGAAAATAACACCAGATGAAAACCTATTACTGCCAGATACATTAAACACAGCATACTAATTTTTCCTCCCAACCTTAAAGGTATCAGCCATGTTCTACAAACCAGGAAAATGGGCCCTGAGGGGAGGGGTCAGTAATTTACCCCAAAATTATAAGGATTGCAAGAGAGTCACAGGGATTTTGACAGAGTCCATCACAGACCCCAAAGCAAGTACACCCCCAGTGTATCATGCGTGCCTCTTTCGGAAGGTTGTAAAGGAAGAATTTAACTGATCTTGTCGTAAGATATTGAGAGTAAGCCTGTCTTCAGAAAAAGGGGATGACTTACATCACTTTTTTTTTAACATTTAAGAGTTTATGGAGCACAGACGTTTAAGACTCTGATAAAAGCAAAGGACACACACACATGACCAATGCTGCATAATAACCATAGAGGCTTCAAGTATCCCATGAGCACATGAATTTAAGCCCAGGTTCTTAACCCCTGGATTAATGATGCTGCTATTTCTTGTGTCTTTGTGCTACATTATAATGTCTCACTCTATACAGTCACTCTGAACAAGAGAGAAAAAAGTGCAAGTTCTGGGGTTAGACCATTTGGATTAACATCCTGCCTTTGCCATTTAATAGTTGTGACCCTGAACAAACTATACTACCTCTTTACATCTCAGTTTCATCACCTGTAAAATGGGGACAATAATAAATGTCTAACTCATAAGTTGTAAGAATCAAATGAGCGATCTTGTATAAACCTTTTAGCCCAGTGCCTAACACAGAGTAAGAAAAAAACAAATGTTAACTATTATCATTAACTTTGAGAAGAGTTCACTATCAAGGCATTTCCTCCCTTTATGCAATGTGATTTTGTGTAATTTCATTAGTAAAGCAGCATGTAACAGACTGTATTTTCCAAATATGGCCACAATAACATCTCCCATCGCATGTGGTCTTCTACAATGTGACCATGCCACTCCCGCATAAAGAGGTAGAATATGTGTCTGACAAAGTAAAGCTATACCACCTCTAGATGTAGCCCTTAACTGGCCAGTTAGCTTTTACCTCCTGCCTTTTGGAACACTCTCTCTTGGAACTCAACCACCATGCTTTGAGGAAGCACAAATAACCTCGTGCAGGTACCCATGTAGAGGGAATGATCAAGGGCCCCAGCCAACACTTGCTGCTGAACTCCCAGCAAACAACCAGAGCCAACCTGCAAATCAGATAAGTGAGCAATCTAGGAAGTAGATTCTCCAGATTCCGGAGCCCACCTACCTCCACATGGAGCAGAGTTAAGCAGTTCCTTCGAAATTCTGCTTAAATGGCAGATTATTGTTGTGCCATGTCACTACATTTTTTTTTTTTTTCTTTTTGCGGTATGTGGGCCTCTCACTGTTGTGGCCTCCCCCGTTGCGGAGCACAGGCTCCGGATGCGCAGGCCCAGCGGCCATGGCTCACAGGCCCAGCCGCTCCGCGGCATGTGGGATCCTCCCAGACCGGGGCACGAACCCGTATCCCCTGCATCGGCAGGCGGACTCTCAACCACTGCGCCACCAGGGAGGCCCCATGTCACTACATTTTTAGGATAGTTTGTTACACAGCAGTAGATCCTCAAAACACAATACTTTATATAGTTGCTCTTTTTTTTTTTTTTCACTTTCCTGGTGCTCACCTTCTCTAAGTGGGTCCATCATGGAGATACTTCTTGTTTTAGAATCTATAACTATGACACGTGCTTAATACCTGCTGTTTGCCAATCACTGGACTGTTCTGGATGGAGGGAGGAGGGAAGAATACACTGCATAAATAAACTCATTCCTGTCCTCAGGTAGCAACAGTGTGGTTAGGGAGAATGACTACCTGTACGCGGAAGTAACCAAAATACAGTTACCAAATACTTAACCCCACTGCAGGGGTTACAAATGATAGAAGCTTAAAACAGGTCCGTCTGTTCCACATACAGATAAATGTCTAAGCAGGGAGTACACAGCCAGGACTGGCTTAGTTATGAAATGCTTCCCAAAAGTTAGATTTAAGCCAGATTTTTGAAGGAGAGCAAAAACATAGAGTAGATATACCAATGGCAGGCAGAGAATATGTTCTGTAAGTTAGAAACGGCATATGTGAAGTTTCAAAAGTAGTAATGAACAAGTCATTGACAAGACCTGTGAAGGAGACTGCTTAAATTCCAGCAAAGGGTCCTTGCCAAGTGAACAAAGAAATGAGGTTGGGGAGATCAGAACGAAGGGTCAACAAATCTCAACTCCAAGCTTTTACAACCTGGTGTGTTAGCCTTGGGAAAGTTTTTCTTTTCTCCTTTCAGACTGAAGCCTTCTCTCTAGCCCTCAAAGACAAGCAGCCTGAACAGTGACTTAGGTGCTTCTGTTACATAATGCTTGGTCTCTTCACAAACTGGCTTGCTGTGTTTTTTACTCAGCAGTCTGTCATCTCTTTTGTGGAATCAGGATTGCTCAAAATCTAGCCGTATCTTCTGCCTGGTGTCTTCTGTCAGAGGTGTCTGAGAGGATTCCTTATACATCCATCAAAGAGGCACACTTCAAAATGGGAACTAAAAGCAAAGTGACCATATCAATACAAACTGCTCTTAGTTGATTCACAAATGTAGCTGCCAATGGAGTGCTGGGCAGAAAATAACTCCCACTGGACTTCAGTCTATCAGCTGCGTGTCAGTTTTCCCCAACCAGTGGGCTGTGTTCACTCCTGACCATTCAAACCACAGGTTCTGGACACCAGCACACCTGGGTTGCATGCTGTCTTTTCATTCAGTCCTTCTATTGAAGACCTACCCTTTATCAGAAATGAAGCTGAACGGCAGGGCCCTACCATACTGCCATCCAAGGGCTATCCTTCCCACTGTCAAGCTTTGGCAGAAAATGGCATCTAGATATGTCCTGATCTACAAGAGACTTACAGCCCATGTGAATCAGGAAATCATGGCAATTTCCCACCAATCTGAGATCCCCCTCTTGAATTCTAATAGAATCAAATAAAATTTTAAACTGCAATTAGAAAAGCTGAGGTCTAACTGTTTCTCTCTCTTCTAAAATCTTCCTGCATATACTGTAACAAACCCTATTGTTCTGGGCCAGATTATACCATTTCAAGCAAAGAGCATTCCTAGGGAATAGGAGGACTTAAAACTGAAAAAAAAATTAAAGAATCCAGGAAATAGATCAACCATGTTCTGTTTATTTATAAATATCAAAGCAGATATCTCTAGAACCTCTTTTCTTCACAAATACTGTTTTGCTTTTCCTGAATTTTGAAAATGAGAAAGAATGTGGAAATATGAAGAAAATATAAATAACATATACTAATAGAATAAGAACCCTTCTAAGTGTATTCATATATCACAATTCAGGGTGCTGAGAACTGCTGCTCACTTACCTACCCACACACACCCAAACGTGTAAACCCCAACAACACAACACCCTCAGCTTCAAACCCAAAGAACACCAACGGGCTCATCCTGATGGATGTGAGCTGATCTCATACCATATGGTCCACCTCTCTCCTCCACTGATGAGTGAGTGCATCATCTCCACGTTTGGATCACATCTGTCTCATTAGACTGGAGGACTGACTGCCCCTGGCTCTTACTGTATTTTTAGACAACTTCAGCATCATCCTAAATGCCAGCAGGCTAAGACCTAAACAATGACAGTATGCAAATATTTACATAGCCTTTTCTTTTTTTTTTTTTTTTCCTTTCTTGATTTACAAGCTCCCTGGGTCTCACATCCTGTTGGGACCAAGATTTTGACTCTTCACAAACTTAGCTCCCGACCTAAACACCCTATAAATCTCTTAAGGCTTTGTGGATCAAAATCACACCCTGGCTACTAATATGACCTTTTCAGCTCTCTAGAGATTCAATACTAAATTCCACAGTTATATCAAAGAATTTCTTCTAAGAAATGTGCTTGGAAATATAGTTGAAAAGTTTTCCCAGTGCCACAAGAAATACCCAAACTAATCAGAGTACTTATGTGATGATATGGAATTAGTAATATGTCTCAGCTAGGGAGGACTATAGACTTTGGCATCTTTATCATACAGAACAAATAGTTCAGATGATCATGACACAAGATGACCGATTCCCTTCTCTGGCATGTTAGCTGGATGGTTTTTGGTGATTCAATATGTTCATGGAGATAAGCTGGTTGGAAGACTGAAAGACAAAGAGATATTGGCTGGATAGATGAACCTGGACCTGGACTGCTACATAATTAGCACCCTGAGAAAGTTTCCTGAGTAGTCCCTCTCTCCTTATAAAACCAATCCTAGACTAGGACTCAAACTTGGGTATTGTCCCAATAAGCCAAATAGTCATGAAATTGGCCCAGGCTTCAAGCCAAGACAATGCCAAGTAACATTTAATTTAAGAAACATTTGTTTAACAATAACCACGTACCAGGCAATTTCTTTTTTTTTTAATTAATTAATTAATTTTTGGCTGCATTGGGTCTTCGTTGCTGTGCACGGACTTTCTCTAGTTGTGGTGAGTGGGGACTACTCTCGTTGCGGTGGGCGAGCTTCTCATTGCAGTGGCTTCTCTTGTTGCGGAGCATGAGCTCTAGGTGCTTGGGCTTCAGTAGTTGTGGTGCATGGGCTCAGTAGTTGTGGCACACAGGCTTAGTTGCTCCGTGGCATGTGGGATCTTCCCAGATCAGGGCTCGAACCCGTATCCCCTGCATTGGCAAGCGGATTCTTCACCACTGAGCCAACAGGGAAGTCCCTACCAGGCAATTTCTGCTTCAGCATTTAAACATAGAAAAATATTAGATTGTTTCTGCTTTTTTAATAGATACAACAAGCAAAAAATGTGCACTGTCTCCCTCCAAAAAGATTTTTGAAAATTGTATAAAAAGCTACCAAGTTTCCAGGCTTCCCTGGTGCCGCAGTGGTTGAGAGTCCGCCTGCCGATGCAGGGGACACGGGTTTGTGCCCCGGTCTGGGAAGATCCTACATGCCGCGGAGCGGCTGGGCCCGTGGGCCATGGCCACTGACCCTGCGCGTCTGGAGCCTGTGCTCCGCAACGGGAGAGGCCACAACAGTGAGAGGCCCGCGTACGGCAAAAAAAACACAAAAAACAAAAAAACTACCAAATTTCCAATATTTTGGGATGTCATCTTTTTAAGCCCCAGTGAGGAGATAACTTGTTTGCCCACTGGAATCCAGTTTCCACTTAGTACATTAAGGGTTGAGAAATAGATTTGTTTGTCCAGTTCTGCCTTTTTCCCTTTCAGCCAAACAGAGTCTGTAGAATCTCCAAAGGTAGCTTCACTAAAACTGTCTTTCAGTTTCTGGTACTTTTTGATAGAAGGCATCATTTGAGAGGGATCTGGTGCCCAAGAGCTTTTCCCCCCTTCCATTTTGCAGTTGCATTTAGTTTTTGTTAAATGGCTGCCAGAGCTCATAAATGGACTTCCCACATGACCATTAATACATACATCTTCAAAAAGGAAAAAAAATTTTTTTCTTCCAATCTGATTTGCTGCTTTCCTATCTGTGTTACATATATCCTGAAATGTAATCTCCTGGGCAAAGAGTAAACACAAGCAGTTTTCAATTAAGGGCAGTTGAATGGTGACATTGAAGGAATCGTGGAAATAAGTACAATGCACTAATCATGCAAAACTGAAAAACAAAACAAATTGAATTTTGTTCTATGCACTCACATTCAATAGAAAAACTTGATAACACCCTGTATATTTTTAAAGCATGCAACCAACTGTCCACTGTAGAGAGAAAACAGTTTAAGAAATCATAACTCCACACTGCACAAGGTTAATACTATTTAAAATGCAAAAGCCAGGGAGGTGGTACCACATTACATGGTATTTTTACCATTTACGCACCCAGGAGCAGATATGTCTATCTTTCACCTTGACATCTGATTGCTGTGCTAATGCCATTTAAAACTAGATGGAAGAAAATTATATTCTCCTAAGGAGTTGCCTGATTCTTTTCTTTAAAGAAAAGAAAAAAAAAATAAAGATAGCCATTTTGATTCAAACAAAGTGCTACACAGAAACCTCTGGGCATAAATCGCATCAGGCCTCTATAATTTTTGTTTGCTACTGGTTATTGCTGGGATAATTGTATAGGAAAACTATTTATGTAATTGTCAGCAGTAATACTCCTGGACCAAGGACCAAGGCCTCCTGCAAATTTCTACAAATCATTACTCTCCTTACAGTTTGTGGGTCTTTTTTTTCTTTGTTTGTTTTTTTCCTGAAGATTACTGGAGTTAAACCAAATGGAATTATTGTTCTCAGACTTGGGAAGCTTCACTTTAATTTCTGAAAAGTACAGACAAATTTTACAGCTAAGCAAACTGTGTCCTTTGTTTAAGAAAAAGGGACTCCAGAGGGTTGAGGGGGGGACAAAATGCACTTCTTCAAAGCTGTGGATCTACCTGAACAAACTGAAAGCTAATCTGGTGAACAGGGTCAAAGAAGCCATTAGACAGTTTAATTCAAAGGGGTTGGACATGGGAAAAGACATTTGACAGTATTTGTACAACTCTGTTTTCTTGCTCATTTGTTTTATCTTCCAAGTTGTTATAATGCATTATAGGAGTGCAGAAGCAATGGATTATATACTTAGAGTAGTAAATAAGGCTCAGCAATACACACACACACACAATGCATTTCCCTTCTTCCAAAATGGTAGTTCTGCCTTATTTACAATTTAGCACCTTTTTATAAGATATTATAAACACATTATTTGTTCTGACTAGACCTTTCCACATTTCTTATAAAAACAGTCTTGATGAACATTGGTAAAGGAAAAATTTTTAATTCCTGTGAAATTGTTTGGTATTTAGTATATTCGCTTTCAACAAATTTGTTCGGATTTTCCAACGTTTTGATCACAACATACAGTAGCAAAACTTCTTTAATACTTTAAATTTTAGACAAAGGATGTAAGCAGAAAATTTATTTGCAAAAGAGGGAACACAGATGATAAGTAAACATTTAAGAAATGGGAATTGAATAGGATGTGACGGTTGGCCTATTAAATTAACTAAGACATTTTTTTCATAATAATCCTTAATGTTTGTGAGGATTTGGTGAAACAGACATCCTTTTATACAGCTGATAGAATAAAAATCAGCAAGATGTTTCTGTCAAATAATTTTATAATACATAGTGAAGGTTTTATTTTAGACAGTATAGTCTTTGAAAATGAACGCCTATCTTACGAATGACTATCCTAAAAATAATTTTTAAATCTAACAAATATTCACATATAAAAATACTTATTATTCAAAATAACAAACATCCTTAAACAATCTAATTGTTCAACAACAGGAGCATATCAAATAAGTTATGGTACTATGTGCAATGAGTTATTTTCCACTCATTCAATGGTGTTTTCAGATCCAAAATTTAAAAATATGTAATGATCTGGAGAAATATTCATACAAAGTGAAATACAAGAGTTAAAATTGTACATGTATGTGATTCTAAAGTCATTGTAAATAGTAATATGGATAGGAAAAAATGCTGATAATTTCTGAATAATGGGGTTGCAAATAATTTTTATTTTCCAATCTGTGTTGGTACTTCATCTTGTTTTGCATGTAATATGTCCATTAAATAGCCATTGTTTTGGATATAAATTATTACTATACTTTCAAAATCTACAAAATACAGAAGCACTGTACTTCGCAAAATGTCTAGGGAAGAGTTTGCCCATGTTTCTTTGGCTCTTAAAAAAAGACTTCAGGGGGCTTCCCTGGTGGTGCAGTGGTTGAGAGTCCGCCTGCCGATGCAGGGGACACGGGTTCGTGCCCCAGTCCGGGAGGATCCCACATGCCGCGGAGCGGCTGGGTCCGTGAGCCATGGCCGCTGAGCTTGCGCGTCTGGAGACTGTGCTCCAGACTGTGCTCACAACAGTGAGAGGCCCGTGTACCGCAAAAAAAAAAACCAAAAAAAAAATTACTTCAGGGATGAAAAATGTGAGCTAACTCTATAATGTGGATGCTTGGAACTGAAGTGTTGAATACTGAGATCCTTTTGGAATGCCATTTAAAAATATATCATTAATTTTGTTTTAAGTTGAGGTTGCCAGTGAAGTTATTACCATAAGCCAGATCCCTGCACCCTCCTTTCACCCCCAAGCATTTCATGTTCTGTCACTTCCCTCTGGAATCACTAATTGTCTCCTAATTGTTTCTATCCCCTACAGCCATTGATGGCTGTCACTGGAAAGACATTCTCTAGTGGCTTTAGCCAAGAAACAGTCAGTCAGAAGCTTGAACCTATTCCTGCTTTCACTAACATCTCCAGGTCACCTCAGGCAAGTTTTGTAACCACCTATTTCAAAATTGGGTTGCATATTATATTCTTCCTCACTGAGAAACAAAATAAGACATAAAGATCACCAGATACCAACTTGCATTCTATGGTTTCAGTTCTCACTGTTCAGTGTCTAGTGTGTCTCTCTGCCTTAAGGAAACTGACATAATTTAAGAGGAATTCAAGAAATACTAGTAGTTTAGTGGCTACAACCACATACACAAACTGGACTTCCTGGATGTGAATCCAGCTGTCGTTCACTAGCTATATGATCTTGGTAAATTCACAGACTCTCTGTGTTTCTATTTCTTCCTCTGTAAAAACAGATTAAATGAGTTAGTTAACACATATACAGCACTTAAACCATTTCTGGTATAAAGCAAATGTTAGCAATTATTATTAGAAAGCTGTAGTGCAAGCTCTGACAGTTGGCTTTTCTTTTTCTAATGCAGGTACTTGATTTAAGTTTTGATTGCTGAGGAATCCGCTCCAAAGGGGCATTCACTTCAAGGACAGATATCTCAAATAAACACATTTCTAGCCATAGGACTAGATAAAGAGCCAAAAGCTTCCTGCCTCATCCTCCCTTCTAGGCTCCCTTGTTTTAGAGATCTTTGTTGATTTCTGATAACTAACCATTGGGCAGCTTGTTTTTTTCCTTTTCTGGAATTTGAATTCCTGCTTTTATGTTTCAAATTCACTGATAAAGAGTATGCCCTCGAAATCCTAGGTCCTGACCCCTTGATACCCAGTAAAAGCAAAACCCTGGACCCATGTGTCCTCTCTCTCTCTCTCCCGCTCAGCCTCACTGTATGGCCCCAGGTATTCCATGTAATTTCCAGGACTTGTAAATAATAAACTTTTCAAAGCTTCCCAGGTAGTTATTGTTGAGGGCGACTTGCAATCATAGTAAGAACCACAAGGGCCAGGCCAGACACAATATTGGCCGAGACTGGCACAAAATAAAAATGATGTGTCTTCTCTCTTCCAAGGTTAAAAATATGTTAACAAAATTCCTGGCTACCAAAAAGTACAGATTACATGTTGGAGGGTCTGTTCATAAACAGTTCCATTTTCCACGAAGGGAAAAAAAATCTAGTCTATTGGGTTAGTCTCAGAGGTAACTTACTCAAAACAGAGTAACACACTGGAGTTGTTAAATACTTAGTTTTTTTATATTGACAGAGCCTCATTAAATAGGTTTGATATACAGTATACTTACTCAGAATAGAGCCAAGATAAATGAGGATTCCCAAGTAGTTTTGCACGTGTTTATATCTGTCTGTGATGTACAGATTTAAAACAATTACATTTCATTTTGGCTCACGTCAACCACAAGTTAGCTCAGCACAAGTTAATGGAGAAGTACATTGCCTTTGCACTTAATGAGGCCACATTTGATAAGAGACTCTGATGGGATCTGGAATCATAACAGTAATGAAATCCAAGGTTTGGATTCTTGGTTCATTAGGCAACAAGACTGGCTCTTCAATATACTTGTTTCCAAAGAGAAAAAAAAAAGAAGGCCAACTTGTTAGATTTTTTTCATTTATTTTTTAAGATGCTAGAGAATGAGTGGGCTTTTATCTTTCAGTTACTAAACAAAGGAGTTCTACAACAGCTTTGACTTAAAATAATGAATCTTAACTATGAATCTTAACTATCATTTAACTACTCTATTTACTTACTGATAAGGAACTGAGGCCCACAGATATAATGTTCTTGCCAATGTCAAGAGCTGGTTAGTGTCAAAAGTCAAGAACAAGTATAATGACAGTAATTGTTAGTATTTATTGAGCACTTAACGAACCACAATGTTAACTTATTCAAACCTCAAAACAGTCCCATTTAACAGGTGATAAAATATGATGACACAATAGAATTAAGCAACTGGTCAAAGGTCACACAGCAAGCAGCAGACTATATTGAGAACCCAGGAACTCCAACTCCAGAAACCACACTCTCAACCCTATACAATACTGACTAGCGAAATGACCTGAAAGTTCTCATGTCAAAGGCCGCATCAGACACATATTACTCAGTCTGATTGGAAGTCAGAAAAGATGAATACAGTCATCCCTCGGTATCTGCAGGGGATTGGTTCCAGGACCTCCAAAGGACAACAAAATCCGTGGGTGTTCACGGATTTTATAAATGGTGTGGTACAGTTGGCCCTCCATCCAATCTGCAGTTGGTTGAATCCAGGGATGCGGAACCCACAGCTAGGGAGGGCCAACTGTATCTCACTCTCTCCAACCCCAGCATTTATACAACCACCTAATAGCCTTCTTATGAGCTCACAAGTTAACCAGGTCAGAGGGTTTTGATACCTGGAAAAAATATCCTGATTGTTAGCCATCACATTCTTCTGGATTCCTTTTAACAGAGAATGGACCTTATGCAGATGGAAATTTTCTTGGAGAGAGACTATCACTGCACAGCTTGCTCCTTGAACCCAGGACAATGCTAAACAAGGTACCCCAGCAACAATGGACTACACTAGAAGTATTGATCACTGAGACTTCTAGCAAAGTCCATGAGTTGGAAACTTACTTTTTAATGTGAATGTCATTTTATTGTTATGTGATTTTAGAAATGTTGCTAAATTCCTTATCTAAAATGTTGGGAGAATAAGATTTACACCTCTTCTATTCATTCATCCACTTATTATGTATCTATTTTGTACAGCAGCCAGGTGTCTGTCACTGAACTAGGTAAAGGCAGAAGTGAATTTATTGAGAAGCTAGTGAAGCTTGAGCTTGAGGGCCCCTCACTTCCCTGGGCCCCTTCAAGGGAACAGCTGGCAGTGGGGGACAACAATGTGTTCTCATAATCATATATTTTTCCAAAATTTGCAAAAGAAGATACTTTAATTACAATCAGTTAAGGCCACTGTCTCTTTCCCCCTTGGATTTCCCCTCTCTCTTCCTTCCTTTCCTGTGTACTGTGGCTTTGGAGTGATTACACAGATTTTTGGCATCCACCTTAGGGGAAACTGAATTGTGAATTGTTATATTTAGTTGGATTTGAATGGGATATATTTATGTGGCTTACAGTCACCTCCATGTAGACCTAAATTCTTGTTAACCATCTCAGTTTAGGAGTATTTCCAGGAGTTCTCCTACTTCTCAGTGTTCCCACTCATCTAGCATGATCACACAGAAGTCCAGGTCCAGCATCATTTTATCTGGCTCCAGAATTATGGGGATAAAGGGACACAAGGTTTGAAATGTATAGAGCCAGATATTACTACTCCAACTACTACTACTGCTATTACTGTTATTATTATTAGCATCATCATCAGCGAAATAGAAATGCCCCTAAAGGGTCTAATGCTTTAAGCTCTCATTAGCAGGCATTAGTTGACAGTTCACTGAAACCTAGACAAGCTGATGGTAGGGGATGGAAGAGGGATGAGGGGCTCCTGGGAAAAGTAGGCAAGCGAAAAATAAACTATTTGTCCTGACTGAGTTCTGGCTGCTGCTACCTAAGTTAGTGGTTTGAGAGTTTTTAAGGAGTATCAGGATCACCTGGAATTTTTGTTTGGCAACGTATAGTCCTGAGCACTACTCCAGACCTACGGAAACCGAATATCTAGTTGTGAGGTCAGGGAGTATGCATTTCAAGAAATTCAGGTGATTCTAAGAGAGGTAGTCCATAGATCACACTTTGATCTAAAGAGACAAATTTCTAAGAAAGCTAATCCAATTAACTGAGCTGGAATATCCGCAGAGACATGACCAGAGGTCCAACAACCACCTGTGAAGAATATCCCCATCTGGTTTCATTTAATGATCTGATGGGACCTAGTTTTTTCCATGTTTACAATTTTCTTTCCCAAACTCAATTGCCCTCTGGAGTGAGTAGGTGAAACATACATTTATGTACTCAGTTTTGTAAAGGAAGGAAAAACAACTCCAGGTATGTTTGAATATTCTTTCAAAGGTTAATGTGTAGATGTTCTTGGCACTCACACATCTAAATCATTACTCCAAAGTGCACAGTCGTAATACATATGAAAAAGAAATTTCTGCATTATACAGTGATCCAAGAACAAGCTTACAAGGTGTGCATAATCATTGATATTTTAATTAGCTTGCATCAAAAGATCCCTGACCTTTTGTTCCAATCTTTAGGGTAAATCAAAAGAGCAACAACTGGTCTCCCTACACACAGTGAGCATTTAGCCTACACAAAAAAGGTGACTTTTTTTGTTCTTCAACATAATTAAACCCAGATATGGACTGACCGTGTCAGACTTTGGCCAGAAGCTAACTTGTATGAGAGCTTGACATAATCATATTAAGGGCTAACAGTGCTTAGTTGCCATGAACTAAAAAAAAAAAAAAAAAAAAAAAATACACGAAATAGTGTAGGTGTATATTCTCTGCTGCATGTTAATAAGCTAATTGGAGTCTAAGCAGTTGATATTTATAATTTCTATATTTTAATTGTGAAAATCATCAATATTATAATTGCTGAGTAATATTTCCTTTGACTATTAAACTACTAATTGACCTAAGTGAGCAGAATATTGCTAAAAGCAAATACAGTATTTTGTTTTAGCTAGAGAAGAAGAAAATTATTTGGAGGCTAGTATTTTGTTTTAATTTAATTAGAACCATTGTGTATGAGGTTTCTGTTTGTATGTCCTCTAAGCAAAATTCCATGTTCAACTCTAGAAGAGGAGAGTTTTTCCTGATGAAGTTTACATTATTACTTGGGACATTTCTCTAGTGCTATTTTTCCTTCTTTCTGCTAAAAAAATTTGTTCTGAGCAATATAAATAATTGGAATTTTTACTATAGATGTGCAGTATATATACATGTACAAAATCATCTAGCCTAACACCATTATTAACTGATGAATAAAAATATGCCCCAAATCAGAGAGTGTCCTTGTGACAGAGGCAGGGCTGGAACTCAACCTTCCACTCCCCTATTAATGCTCTGATTTCCCAAGCTACTCTCTGGGATAAAATTTTCCTTAAATAATATTTCTCTTTCTTTATTTCAGACTTACACTAAAGAGATGTTTCTCTGGCAGCTGTTTGATAAAATGTTGCTCATCCATTAAACTTCAGTTCATAATTCCTATCCCGTGAGAGCAGAAAGATGCTGTTCCCTTCAGCACAGCAGCAAAGATAAGCAGATACCCATTAAGAAATTATTCTGTTAATGTCAAGCTTGACTAACGTGGTCAAATAGGCTTCCCTGAGCTTCTATATTCAAGGAAAGGGGTGGGGGGAGAATAAGACACATTGCATATGATGAAGCATTATATATATTTACATTTTCCAAAGGGTATATGTACATAGTTTTTCTTGACTTTTGAAAAATCCACAAGATAAATCTTTTATGTCTAGGATATCTATAAATTGGATTACAGATGATGAAAACAATTCTTTATATCATAACATAATGTTCCACTTAAAGAAATAATAGGCACTGTAGCACTGAGGAATAAAATAAAAAGGAGCATAATAAAAATTCTTGTAAATAAAAAAGCCATAGAAATCCATCTAAATCACACCATCATATGGCTTAGCAATTCTGCTTTATAACATTACACTGCACTCTTAATTTCCCGAGCCTTTGGTTTATAACATATGTGTATGGTATCACCAGATAGTGATTGCTTCAAATGCAGAGCATCCTCCCATGAAAATCTCTATCTTGAAAGGATCTTGAAAGACCCTTTACAAATCTTTCCAAGAATATAAGAATTCAAGGATCCAAGCATTTATGTGCTTGTCTGTATAAAGCAAAGGTTTTCAACTGGGAGTGGTTTTGTTTCCCAGGGGACATTTGGCAATATCTAGGGACATTTTTTATTGGCACTGGGGTAAAGAGTGTATTGGCAACTGTTGATTAGAGGTCAGGGATCCTGCTAAAATTTCTACCACATGGGACAGGCCCACAAAAAGGAATTATCTGACCCCAAATTATCCAGGCCAAATAAGCTAAAGTAACAGATGCTGTGAGTTCTTTAGAATGACATAAAGTTTTTAGTCACTTAACTTACTGAGAAATGTGTGTTTAAATCTTATTGCTTGTGTCACTACCTAGGGTTACTGGGCAGATTTCTTAGTGAGAGGCAACACATGCAGCAGCAAGAACATGAGGTTTCGGAGTTTGGAGACTTGGTTTCAGTAGATGCAGCTCTCTCTCTAATTAACTGTGTGAACTTGGGCGATTCACTTAACCTCTAATGCCCTCAACTGCTTCATCGAAAAAATGAGAGAATCAATTTAATTCTAGAAATCCCTTCCAGCTCTAAAATTCTATTATTCAAATGAGAAGGCAAATCACAACTTTAGAAAAAAAAAATTTAATTAAGATACCTGGCTATGCAATCATTAAAAACAAAAATACCTGAAGAGTACATACATTAACCATTAACTGCACTGCTTCAATACATTTGTGAGCATTTATTGAGAATCCATTATATGCTTAGCACTCTACTTGTTGATATAGAGATATAAAAGAAGGATTAGACACTGTGCATCTCTATGAGTAAACTAGACTGAATTATTAAAACCCATTAAAGAGATGGGGTTTTTGCCCAAAGTGAATATGTAGATCCTGAAATCAGGGTATCCCAGGATCTTTGGTAAAATACAAATTCCTGATCGCTTAGTCTAATGGGTTGGGATTTCTGAGGATTTGGTCCAAAACCTGCATTATTACAATCACTTCCAAGTGAGTATGTATACTGTAGTTTAAAACTCACTGAATTAAAATTAATGAATAAGAGAATCAGAGAAAGAAACATTAATGGCAGGTCAGAATAGTTAAAGGAAAGTCCCTAGTAGGTAAGATGGAAGTATAAATAGATGGGGTTTAGAAAGAGCCAGGAAAGGTATTCATGTGGAGATTCAACATGAGCAAAGGACCAGATGTGGGAGTAGATGAGATGGACTTGGGAGTCAATGAAGAGTCTCAAGACATAAGTACTTGTACTGAACAGAAATAATAAAGTGAGTTAGTTGTATACATGGATGCTAGAATCAATTTGAAAATGTCTATCCCCCCAAAGAACAACCATCCTGGAAAAAAAATTAGTTCAGAGATGTTTAAATCCTATTTAAGTGTTGTCTGACTAAACTGTGTTTCACTGATTTTTAGGCCATATATGCAATTCAAGAAGAAAATAAAATTACTCAATGCATTAAAACTTCTAGATCTCAAAGTCTCCTAATTCATTTTATTTCTCAAAAGCCCATGTTTATTTGCTGAATAACTCTTATTTCCCTCTAGTACCCATATTATTTTGCCAGTGTAAACCCATACATAAAATGACATTCCTATACTGACCATTTTTATACACTTTAACATGATTTTTCCTCTTGAGAGGTGGGAACTGAGAGTTCCCCCCCCCAAAATCCAAGGATATTTCACTCAAATAGTTGTATAATATAAATAATTACATCTGTTAAGTTGTTAAATGGACTACTTTATTGATTTTTAATTTATTTTCACTATGGTCAGAGAATCTTTTCCGTGACTTGAATCCTTTTAATTTATTGAAACAGTTTAATGACTTAGAATATAATATCCATTATCTTCAAACTTGTTTCACACATTTTGTCCATCTTTGGTTGTTTTGAGTAAAAGTGTAAATTCAACCCCCATTGCTTCATTTTCACTGGAAGCAGAAGTCCCAATTCAAGTAGATTATTTAAATATATTACTATTCCTAAAAATTAATTGACTCAATGCCATTAATATTACTGTTAAAACTTATATGGGAATATCAACTCTTATTATAATTATGGAAATAATAGATTGAGTTTATAATGTAGTTCTTGGTAAGGTCTTAATGTAATATATTTAAATATCATTTTTCTCAGATTCTGATAAGAACCACTGAGTCTCCCATGGTATTGGATATGTATTTTGACCATCCAAGGTGGGAAGCTAATTTCTTAAATTACTTCCCATGTGATTCTATGATTCTGTGACATCATTCACCTTCTTCCCCAAATAAGAATTACTAGTAATTTGTTTTTAAGATTATTGGACCTAGAGACTGTCATACTGAGTGAAGTAAGTCAGACGGAGAAAGACAAATATCATATGATATTGCTTATATTTGGAATCTAAAAAAATGGTACAAATGAACTTATTTACACAACAGAAATAGAATCACAGATATAGAAAACAAACTTACGGTTATCAGGGGGCAAGGGGGGAGCAGATAAATTGGGAGATTGGGATTGACATATACACACTACTATGTATAAAATAGACAACTAATAAGAACCTGTTGTATAGCACAGGGAACTCTACTAAATACTCTGTAATGACCTATATGGGAAAAGAATCTAAAAAAGAATGGATATATGTATATGTATAACTGATTCACTTTGCTGTGTACCTGAAACTAACACAACATTGTAAGTCAACTATATAGAATAAAAATTTTTTTAAATAAAAAATAAAATAAAATGAGGGAGTGGAAGCAGATACTCTTTGCTCTGAGTTCACTTCCACAAAAAAAAAAAAAAAAAAAAAAAAGAATTCATATATTCAATGCCAGGTTCTAAGAGTTACCAAAGAAGAGAAAGATTCAGTTCCTGCCCTCCATGAGCTAAAAGTATAGTAAAAGAATAATAAGTGTTATCATCACATTTACTTATAAAAAAAGTTTGCAACCTGCATTTATGTTTGAAGACATGTATTTGGTAATATTATTAACACAAGCTTATTGATAATTAATCAATACAAACTTTACTTCCAACACTAATAATACCTTAAGTTTATATCTAAATGTCAGAAAAATTCTATTGCCCAATACTGCATTTCATAGGCATCCTTATACGTCATCAGAGGGAGTCGTAGTTCTGAAACCACTGTGAGAGCCTAGACAAGCATTTAAAAAAAAAAAAAAAAGCTTTATACAAATTTTACAGATAACTCACATTTATCTCATTTAGGAAAGATACAGAAAGTAAAGATAGGTGTAGATCATCTGTTTTTTCTGCTTTTTTATCAATCACCGTTTTAAGTTAAACAGTATATAAGTGCACACAAGAAAACATAGTAGCCTCCTTCTCACCACTCCCCACTCCCCAGTCCTATTCTCCAGCAGTAACCACATTCAACATCTTTTGTTGTTTTTCCGGTAATTGCCTTAATGTTTCTAACTATAAATATTGCTTTTTTATTTATTAAGCTTAGACACTATTCTCTGACATCTTGTCATTTTAGATGAGAATTTAGCTCTTTTTCACCACTACCCTCAACTCCTTCTTTTCCACTCACCCATCTTTTCGGTAGAATGAAGTTACTATTTGGGGTTACACAGGTAAGCAGTGTTTAAATAATTCTGACTGTGTAATATTGTTCATCAAGCCAAACAATGTACAATGATGACATTTCCTTTACTATCCATATTTTCTTGAAGATACTTGTCTCATTTCCTTAGATTTACATGAACGATCACTAATATTTTCTAAACTTTTTTACAGACCTTTCAAACACCAATAATATTTTTCATGTTCAAACACATTGGATAACCTAACAATTTTATTTCTTTCCTAGAGACCTCCTTCCAGTGGCCCTCCACCCTTCTTTTTAAGCCATACTGGTTGCTGTCCAGGCCTAAGGCACTGTTGTCATCTTCTAACATCCCAACTGAACTGCTCTGACAATATTCCCAGGGCAACATTTGAGCAGATATCTTTGTCTGCCAGACTGCAGTCCCAGACGTTCCTTCAAAAGTACATGTAATAACTTCTAGGTAGGTAATATGGAGAACTTCCTTCATTTAGCAAGTGTGGTGGAGGGGAGATAATACTTAAGTACTGTTTATTGACTTCATTCATGCCATGGATATTGCCAAGTACGTGACATACATTACATCATTTATTTTCACTACATCTCTTTGAGGTTGGTACCCATTATTATTATCCCCATTTTACAAATGAGGAGACTGAGATTCAGAAACATTTGATACTTACCCAGTGTCACACATGTAAAAAGTACCAGAAACTGGTTTCAAACCCAGGTTTTATCTCACCCCTAAGGTATGTTCATAACCATTTTAGTGCACTGTCTCCACAGTGTATGAATGTATTCAACTCTGATTGCTGGAGAAGACAGGAAAGGACTAGAAGAGAAATTGAAGGCTTGTAACTCTGCAACAATTTATTCCCAGGTCTGCCATTAGCTGATCAGACATCCTCAGGCAAATCACATGACATCTAACAACAATAATCACTGTAAGAGCCAACATTGATTGAACATTTATTCGTAGCACTTTTGGATGTTTTATCTCATTTTAGTCCCATGAGAATTTTTTTTTTTTTTTTTTTTGCGGTACGCGGGTCTCTCACTGTTGTGGCCTCTCCCATTGTGGAGCACAGGCTCCAGACGCGCAGGCCCAGCGGCCATGGCTCACGGGCCTAGCTGCTCCGCGGCATGTGGGATCCTCCCGGACCGGGACACGAACCCGTGTCCCCTGCATCGGCAGGCGGACTCTCAACCACTGCGCCACCAGGGAAGCCCCCATGAGAATTTTTTTGATGTAGGTGTTCTTATTGTCATTGTTATTATTGTTACTATTATTATCATTTTTAGTCTCATTTTATAAGTGGGGAGGCATACCTCAGGGTTCTACTTCTCTCACCTTTCACGTGAGTGAGTTGAATTGATTACCTCTAAATCATCTCTTTCTAAAAATACCTTCCCTTGAAACAGTTACAAAGTAAAACCTACAAGCACATATTGGATTTGCACACTTCAGAGAGAAAAATACCAATTACAGAATTTTTAAACTGGAAGAAACTTTAGGGATCACCTCTAATTGCCTCATTTTTCAAACAAAGAAACTGAGGCTCAAAAAAATATTAATTGGAGCTTCCAGAGTCACACAGCTAGTGGAGACTAGTACCCAAATGTGAATAATTCCCAGTTTAGTGCTTTTTCCTACATCGAAGAAGGCAGGGAAATAGCACATAGAGAGAAAAAAGGAAAGAAGAAAGGAAGGGAAGGGAAGGGAAGGGAAAGAGACAAGACAGGGAGATAAAGAGTAAGCAGTGTGGAAGTCCCTACCACCATCTATTCATCATTCAACTAATTGAGAGGCCCAGAAATACAAAGAGTACAAAAGTGAGTACAAAACATTCTATCATTAGAAGGAGTTTACAATTAAAAACGAAGAACAGTATGTTAAGACATTATTTTAAAACATAATAATAAATGTAATAATTTGTGAATTCAGTCCAAAAACGAGAGTAGAATATATAATTTGGCATCTAGAATCTAAAGAATCCATAATGGAACTCTCAGTTTCACTCACCCACCATGTAAGTGTCACCATCTCAGTAAATGGCACCACTATTCAGTCAGCTACTCATGGCAAAAATCAGCAAGCACTTTTAGCTCCTTCACACCCTGTATCTAATCCATAAAATAAATCCTCTTGATCCTATTTCCAAGATATATCTCAAACATATTCACTTCTCTCCTTCTCTGTTTCCACAACTCTAGTCTAAGCCACCCTATTCTCTTGCCTGGGCTATTAATACAGCTTTTTAAATAGTCTCTCTTCTTCCACTCTGGTCCCATACAATATATTTTCTACCTAGCAAGCAGGATGTCTTCAAAATCAGGTGAATCAGATGAAGCCACTCCCTTTCTTAAGCCTACCAATGGTCATAGTAGCCTCCTTTCTGTAGTTTATAACTGAACTCATTAAGTGCTTTTCTAGGTAAACCCAAGAAGGTACAACCAGCATCCCTAAACAACCGCAACCTACTAGCAAAAAAGAGCCATTTGTGACTTCAGTAACAGAATATGATACATGATATGGTTCTTAGGAGAGCAGACAACAGTATCAAAAAGGTGCATTGTCAGTTAAATCTTCACAGTGCAAAAACAGAAATATTCTAAAATAATTTTCTTATCACCCTAGAATCCACTTACTGTCACCCATCTTTGCTGTTCTCAATGTATTATTAGAATTGAACTTCAAACACTCTGTATTATTATATATATGTTTATATACTCTGTATTATTATACATGTGTTCAATCCCCCAAATAGAAGATAAACTCTTATTTTCCTATCTTAAATCTCCACATTCATAGGGATAGAAAGAAGAAAAGCAAAGGTGAACAGAAGTGCATGATCTTAACAGTCTGGTAATTCAGTCAAGTGGGATTGGCTGTTATTAAACACAGTTACAAGTGTGATTATGAAAGCGGAAGAATGAAGTATTTAGGGAGAATTGAAAAGACAATGCTTTTCTGAGAAAGGGATCATCTAAGTTGAGACCTGAAGAATAAACAGAAGTTACCAGAATCACTTGGATAAAGGGGGGAGCTGGGTGGAAAGTGGGAAGGAGAAGCTTCCGGTAGAGGAAGCAGCACAGTGGACAGAAGATGTACAGGACATGATTCTGCCATCACATATACCTTAATCTGTTCACATCCACCACCTTTGAAAAACTCAGCCTTTTTGCATAACCATAAATTGATTGAAATGTATCATTAAAATTTTACCTTGTCAAAAAAGGTCCTGCCTGAACCTCCCTATATGAAAGAGCATCCCAGTCACTCTTTCTTCCTACCTTTGTTCCAACCCAATATTGACTACCACTTGAAGTGGAAAATATTTATTTGGGGTTTCTTTTTTCTTTCTTCACCCACTAGACTCTAAGCACCATGGGAGCAGGATCTTGGTTTGTTCTTATTTTTGTTTTTTCTGTGCTGTACCCCATTCAATCCTGGTCACCAAGGCAAGTCAGCACATATCCTCTTCAGGCCTGTATGATAGGAATCCCACTTATCTCATTTCAATCTCTTTTTTTGTTAAAAAAAAGAGAGAGAGAGAGAGAGAGAGAGAGATAAAAAGGGAAAAAAGGCCCATCATCATGGGCTTAAATTGTAAAATCTTTTTGATAAATTTTTCCAAAATCCCAAGTGAAGCATGAGATTCTATTATGTATATCTAAATTTGTCCTTACTGTTTCCACGGGTTGCTTTTTGGTACAAACCTAAAGGTGACAAACATCCAAACTATATTTAAAACCAAATCACAACTACTATAAAATGCATAATTTGAGCCAGATAATCTTTGCTGTGCAACTCTCTGTCTGTCTATATCTTAACTTCAGCTGGGCATAAATGATGTCAAAGCATCTGGATAAAAAGAAAAATAGTAGTCAATGACCCAAACTTCTTGGAACACTGCACTTCACATTTATTGATTTGGGCATTTCTAGATGTTAAAGGTAGTACACACAAAGCAAACTGGGTGCTGTGTTGTTGGGTTTTTTTCTTTTCTTTTTGTTTGCTTGTTTGCTTGTACTTTTCACACAGATATTTTTGTGCCATGAGAACAAATTATCAAGACAGACAAAAAATAGAGTATAAGTAAGCCCCAACTTAGTAAGTATAATGACCCACATTGTAATTTTTATCCTACCAGTAACTTTGAGCAAATGACTTAACCATGCCTCAGTTTCTTTATCAGTCTGGGGTGAAAATGCCCACCTGATACAGAGCTGTGACAGGAATAGAATGATAAAATAGATCTGAAAACACATCAAATATTTGAGAGTATTATAATTTATAAATGTAAGGTGCCATTATTGTATGATATCTCTTCTTTGGCTTACACATTATAATAGGCTTTTCCTCTCCACATTCTCAAGAACTTACAATAACATCTTTCCTCATTTTAGAAACTGCTTTTATATAAAAGATTATGAAATACCTTAGTTGCAGATCCTTCTTTCCCATTAGCTACCAAGCAACTCTCCTTATAAGTAACTTAACGCATCAATGTGGCTGGGAGATTATTATTGGTGTGGAGAATTGTTCCATATAGTCTACAATTTCTTTATACCCAAAAGTTTCCAACCTAGTAGTAAATGGATTGTACTGTACTATCGAAAAGAAAAAAAATTAGCAATCACTTTATTAGAAAATGGAATGTTTCCAATGGCTCATTTATGGCCCTGAAAGGTACTAGAGCCTTTTTCATTACATTTCCTTTGGCAATGTGGTATTTTCATAATTTTTCTCTTTGAGGCACCAGTGTCTGTTCAGAATCCAGTATGACCTCTAACTATTTCAAGTGGTAACTAAATAAATACATGAACAGCAGAGAAATTCCATCTATAAAGTGATAGCTTGATCTATAAAATAACACCCATATTGATTTTTGTGTGTTTCCAATGTCTTGACTGATGTTGTTTTTCATTAAATTAATAAGTTTTGGCGTTGCGGAAACACAACATGTTGTTAACATTTGTTCAAAATTGGAAAAGAATTTTCTTGCTTATTTGTTTATTCTGGGGCTTAGTCCTCTGGTTACCCTAGATTAATTTTCAAGGTCAGTGAGCTGAGGCATACTTCTAACAGCGCTCACAGAGTTTTAAAACATTCTCTCTCTCATCAGTCTCTCCTTCCTCCCCTTGGCACCAAAATATTGATCAGCTTTTCTCTCAGTGTCCTACAGAGGTGACCAGGATGCATGCCTAGGAGTGAGCAGCAGCCTGAAGAAATATAAGACTAATGCTGTGAGGTTCTATTTGCAATTAATTTGCTTTCTTTTGAAGGAAGAAATTTTTTTCTGATTACAAAGTAATATATGTTCATTGTGGTACAAAATTCAGAAAAGGTATAAATTCTAAAAAAGTAAAGAAATTACCTACAATTCCACTAACCCTAGCTAGCCATAAACAAAATGAAATTTTCAATTTAGTTTTCAAATGTTTCCTTACTGATTCCTTTGATGCACATACTGCCTTGAGCCAAAAAAACTATGTTGATTCTTCAGATTTATCAACTAATGTTGATTTTATACATATATCTGGGGGGAGGAATGGAGAATAGCAGATTATTTGCACTTCTTAATGCTATGAGTTACGTTCTTATTTTAGAATGTGTATGTTAAGAGTTCCCCTTCACCAATAAATGTATTGGTACCAGAACACATAGGCGAACAACAGATGAACCAGCAAGATGACTTCACTGTGGAGCTGATAAGGACCAAATGTAAAGCTAGAAGAAGAAAGATAGATGGATTCCAGGGGAAAATAAGTAATAAAAGCAGACAAAGTATGTGGGGTTTGATGTCACACAAAACTGGATTCTTGTCTTTGCTCATGGCTATGTGACCTCAAACAGGTTACTTAATTTCTCTGCACCTCAGTTTCCTCAACTGTATAAAACAGGCATAATAGCAGTACCTACCTGAGATTTAAAAGCGTGAATACATGTAGAGCACTTAGAACAGTGCCCCTCAGAGAGGAAGCACTCAGTACATCTTAGCTGCTGACAGTAGCAATAGTACAATATTTATCAGACTCTGAGCTAAGTGTCTTGCATACATTGCCTCATTTACTCCTACACTACCCTATAAAGTAGGAGGAAATGATAATGTACCCAGAACACTTTATCATCCAGAAGCTTGAATTACAAATGAGAAAACTGAGGTTTAGAAAAGGATTCAGTTTCTTGCCCAACACCAGGGAATCTTAAGTGATAGAGCCTGGATTTTCACCCAGTGCTTATGGCTGCAAATGACACTACTTTTCTAAGTATGGCATCAGGACCACCATCAGTACATCAGTATAATCAGAATATCTGTAACAGGGCCCAAGAATCTATAGGTTTAACAAGTTCCCCAGGTGTGTTTTAGGCCCCAGATCATGGCTCAAAAATTCTGAAATTTTATTCGGAGCCCTGCACAAAGCAGGCCCTCAGAAAATATCAAACGATAATCTTGCAGCAGGTGAGATATTGCTCCAAAAAGAGACCAACCAGATACAATGCAGAAGCAGGGCTGCAGTGAACATCTGCCTTTTTTCCCGCCTAAAGGTGTCTGTTTGCATGTGATTGATTTTTATCTTATGCTTGATGAATTAATACACATATTTAATTATATCATGTGTTGTCCCATCAATACCGCTTTGCAGCTATTTTACATTCAGCCTGCATGCCAGATTGAATTAAATGGTTTTTTTAAAGCCTATAAAGAGGGAAAATATCTTTCCCTGGTTGGTATCTTTTACATACTGGTTACTAAGAGTCTGTAAGCTAAAGCAGGTAGTAAAGTTCATTTGCTAGTGAGGAAGCCAATTTGACTTTTATGGCTATTAATATTTTATGGAGCACAAAGCAGAATTATTGATGTTGCTCCTGATTTAGACACCTCTGTAGCTATCGGGACTGAGGGCACCTCCATTTGGGAAGCAGTTCTCTTGACCATCCCTAAGGGGACAAACGATCACAGACAAACAGCTTCCAGGTCCTGGTCATAAGATCCATCTATATGCAGTGATACCTCCTATGAGTCACCAAGAAAAGTTATTGCTATTGCTTTAATACTAGATGTGATATATTATAGGCTTTAAGTAATCTTGGATGGGGTAAAAAGGACTTGATCATTTAAGAAAAGTCATTATCACAGCTGAAGCATCCCCAAAAGATATTAATTCAACATCTTTCTTGTGTGCCTACTATGTGTCATGTATTTTCTATAAATGCCATTTATAGAAGTGAGAAAAGTCAGAAATAGGCAAAAGGATCCACTTTCATGGGTCTCATATTCCAAAAGGGGGAAGGGGAGAGTCCAATAATAAATACAAATGGATTTGTCAGGTGATAGTACTTGCTGAGAGGGAAAGTTAGGCCAGATAAAGGGTAGAGAGTAATTAAAAGGAGTTCTACTTTAGATAGGGTGGTGAGGGAAGGTGTCTCTGATATAAGGTAACACACTAGCAATTACACCATACACTTCACTCAGGTAGGAAGAGATATTTAAGGTTTGAGAATTTTTCTACAGTGTTGCTGTATGTGTGAAAATGTTGCTTCATTCAACAAACAGAATATACTTACTCTAATGTGGTACTTCACACATTGACTTATTTTCAACTTCACAACAGAACACCCTTTTGTTGTTGTCGTTCATTCATTCAATAACTATTTTTTTATTATTTCAAATTTCCAGGTACTCTACCAGGATTGAAAAAATAATAGCCCATAGTTACAGAGCATTTACTAAATGTAAAGCCCTATGCGGAGCACTTCACATAGCTTTACTGACTGGCAAGTCAGATATTATTATCTCCACATCACCAATAAGGGGTGAGACCCTGAAGGGTTGCTGAACACCCAGGTTCACATCTCTGTTTAGTGCCAGGGCTCAGACTGAAACCAGGCTTTCTGATCCCCATTCTAGTTTTCCTAAAACTAAAACATACAAAACTTTAGGTTAAATTTTTTGCCTGCTTTGAAGGCAAATGAGATACTGTATATCCCAGAATAAATATGCTTCATTGCTAAACGAACCTCAAAAAGCCCTGCCTTCAGACAAATAAATTAGTATTAACTTCATTTATAGATGAAGCTTTCACCAAAAGAATTCAGTCAGCCCAAGAGACAGGCTAGTAACTTTATAGTACAAACCAGATGTCTGAATGGATGGTCTCTCTAATCAGAGTTTGTCAGCAGGGCTGGGAAAGTGGGTAAGTCTGTATAGCAGCCTTCCCTCTCACCTCACCCACGAGACCATCTCCCTTGTTGACTCGCCTCATCCCTCATACCAACTCTGGACCCAGCCAGGCCAGTCTCCACTGTTGCCTGCAGAATCCCTACAACAGCCCACTCTCCTGCCCACCCCCTCAGAGTAATCCTCCTGGAGCATGTGTTGCTCACCAGAATGGTCGTTCAAACTGTTATACACTAAGATCAAAGATTTTAGGAATCCACTCTGTCTCAGCAGCCTACTTCATAGAATCTTAAAGGAGAAAAGAACCATAGACATCATCCTAGACCAACCTGCATCGTTTACAAATGAGACCCTGAAAGAATGCAGGACTTATGGCTAGTTAGTCCTAGGACCCACCAAAATGCAGATTTCCTGCTTTGAGTCAATTATTTTTTGTACTCTATCACTTTGCTTTTTAGGTCTTAATATTGTAAAAGAACAAAATCTCTAATATTAGTATTTGGGGCATTTGCTACAAATTGATAGAAGAGATTTGAAGGGGAGTTTGACTTTTTGACATTTCTCAGTTCACATTCCTTGGCCAGCCAGCTACTCTGCCCATCCATGGGGTAAGCAAATTTCCAATATACTCTTCATGATGATTGGTTTTCTCTATATCTTATTGAATGATGGGCCCACAGGAAATTTCCTCGACTTCCTCCATTATTTGTAGGGTGACTCTGATAAAGAATGAGCTAAAAGAAATCAAGATTGTTTTCCTCTACATAATCATATCCTCATAAATAACCAGTGATTATCTCAAAGTGCTCAAATATCAACAACTTACTTTTCACATTATCTTCATTTTAAAGGGGATAAAACAAAAGTGACAGAGAAGGGGTGATCACACAGCTAACCAGTAGAAGAGAGAGATCAGAAACTAAATTCAAAATACTCTCAGCTTGATATGAATTACTCTGAACCATTTTTCTGATATACAAAAAGGAGGAAGTAAAAATAAAAATTGCAAACATTTATGGACCACTGACAATATGTCAGGATATTCCCTAGCTCACTTATGCTCACAACATCCTATAGGGTAGGTAATTATTATTACCTTCATTATACACCTGAGAAAATTCAGGTTAAGCAGAATTAATTAAAATTTGACCAAGGGAGTAAATTTAATAAATGGCAAGGCCAAGACTTGAACAACACAGGCTGCTTGATCCTTCAGTCCTCACCTAGTACTACTAGTGAAGCCCATTCTTGCCAGCATGAAAAATGGGTCACGGCAAGTGTAGACCCCCATCATAACTCCTAACTAGCCTCCTTATCTCCAGTATTCTTTCTGAAATACAATCATACAAATGATTGTAAAAATACTAAAAATGTCCATCATGTCTCCCTTTACCTTCCCATATATACCATGCCCACACCTTTCTTGTGCTACACCTCCTGCCTTGAATCTCCTCCTCCCTCCCTCTGGCAGGCAGAATTTTGCTCCCCCCCCCCCAGTGCCACACCCATGAATATGTTTCCTTATGTTGCCAAAGGGACACTGCATATGTAATTAATGCTACTAATTAGTGACCTTAAAATAGGGAGATATGGATTATTTGAGTGAGTCTAGTATGATTACATGAGCCTTTAAAAGCAGAACTTTCTCTTGGTTAAGGGTAGAGGAGGAAATCAGAGAGATTTGGAACATGAGAAGTTTCAACACCCCATTCAACACTTGATGATGAAGGAGCCACCTGTCAAGGACATAGGGACCTGCCCTACCGCTGCAAGGAGCTGAACTCTGCCAACAACAAGTGAACGTGGAAGAGGGCCTTGAATTTCAGATAAGAACTGCAGCCCCAGCTGATACCTTGATTTTAGCATGGTGAGACCCTAACCAAAGAATCCAGCCATACCCTGCTGAACTTCTGACCTACAGAAACTGCAAGATAATAAATGGGTGTTGTTTAAACTGCTAAATATGTGGTGATTTGTTACAGCAACACCTGGAAACTAATACACTACCTTCTGTCTTATTAGTTTCAACTCCTTTTTCAAGGTCCATCTGGGATAGAAAAAACAGATATCTCAACTTTAAAATAAAACTTCAAATATTAAACAAGTATACGCAATTTCCCTGATATCTCTCCTTTCAGCCACTAAGCCATTCCCTCTACTCTTCAACAAAATAAAAACTTTATGCTTCTCACTGGTAAACTGGAGCTGTTCCTTGAAAGAAAAATGAGGGGGAAGAGACCACTGCAAAAAGGAACATATTTTTCATATGCAAATGAGGCATCATTCCAGACAAAGAGTCTTAAAACAAAGATAATTCAATATGGTCTATGCCTTGCACTTCATCTGTGTGGATTTCATGTTAAAATGAATCATGTGTCTGTGCTTGTTGTTTACTTATGGGATGCAATCTGCTGGAAAAACAAACACTTTTCTGCAATCCAAAGTCATGCCTAAATCCCACCACATCCTCCGGAAATATGTCCAGCCTGTAGCCCCAGGCTGCGCGGGCGCTCCTGCCCACTCCAGCTCCCCACAGAGCTGTCACCCCAGCAGGCAGCCCAGGCACTGTGGAGAAGGGCACAATCTGTGCTGCTGCTGGTGGGCACTGCCACAGGCCTCCAAACTCACCCTTCAGGGGAGGAAGGGTTCTTTGCAAGAGAAGCTTTTGTTTCCTTCCCTCCTCCAGCCTCTGTTTTCTATAAATGAAATGGCTTCTTCACACCATAGCTCCTCTCTCACTCAAAGCATCAGTTACTCTGCTTTTGGAGTTGAGTCAAAGAACCACCCTTGTGAGTTCTGTCAGCTACAAAGCGAAGACTAAAGCAAATAAATTAAAAAATAGTCTACCAAGGGAAGCTTTTTCCCCAGGAATATTTTCACCAATCAGTTAGCATGTCTTGGGCCATTAACAGTGGATCAAAATCCATCCAGTAAATTCCCATAACCCATGCTCCTTCTTCTCCCGAACTCTCCCACTAAAAAAGCACATCAAGTTATGTGTGTCTCTTTGCCATGATAAATCACTATGGTGGGGCTTCTTAAAGAGGGACAAATGTGTGTCAAACAATTGCAGACTGGATCCTGGATGAATAAGCTATCTGGAGGGCATGTCAAAGATTTAGCTAATCCAACAAGTCCATTTCTCTCCTTGCCAGAGTTTGGATCCATGAAAATACATCCATTTGGGAGCTCATAAAGAAGTCTTATTCAAAAGTGTGGACCACTTGCACTAATTCCTGCCAAACTTAGAAATAATTAAGTCCTTGTCTCAACTAATGACCTAAGTCCTCCCCTTCTGATTCTGTGGGTCTGGATTGTCTTCTCTATTGGGTTGTCAAAGCCATACTTGCTGCGGTATGTGGGCCTCTCACTGTTGTGGCCTCTCCCGTTGCAGAGCACAGGCTCCGGACACGCAGGCTCAGTGGCCATGGCTCATGGGCCCAGCCGCTCTGCGGCATGTGGGATCTTCCCAGACTGGGGCACGAACCTGTGTCCCCTGCATCAGCAGGCAGACTCTCAACCACTGCGCCACCAGGGAAGCCCTTGCTGTCATTTTTTAATGAGGAGACTGTTACTTCATCAAAAAGGACAAGATTGAAGCAGCAATACCAGTTGCATGCCCAGAAGATAAGATTCTGAAGGCAACTCATAGACCATCTGAGCTTCCCTGATGGTCTCTGAGTCTATTGCCTGCTCCTCCCTGTCTATTGCTCAGTCAACATGCATGGATCAGGCTTTTGATTCCACGTGCTCTGCACATGAGGTGAGGTGACAGGCCAACATAGGGGGCCTGGCAACAATGACCCTAACTGGAAATCCCTGCATAATAAGGAGCTGCCACTCAAAATGGCATCACCTTTTACTACCCAATGGCCATTATTTCTCCAGCTACGCATGAAAGAGGAGAGAGTTGTTAGGTTTGGCTTGGCTGAATTTCAGGTAGCAGAAAAATTTTGTGCACTTTCTTTTTGAAATTCTATTGGGAAATGACTATAGGGGAATTCATGACTGTGGTCCTGGCTGGTATTAGAAGAACAGGAATTAAAAGTTGTGATAGCCTATATCATCCAAGCAGAATAATACATTTACCTCTGCTGAGATACCTCTGCATTGTCTCTCTAAAGAAAAGAGCCCATGCCCAGTGTCTCTGAGGGCCCCTTATTTGGGCAAAGAAAGGGAATAAACCAGCAAGCCTCCCTGTAATTTCCAAAGGGCAGTTGCCAAGTCTGTGTAAGTAAGGAGGAGAAGGACGGGGCAGGTGAGCCTCTGAAGCAGACCTTGCAGACCGACCCACTACAGGCAAGTCCTGCCTGAGGTGCTCTTTTTAAGAGCTTAGTATCCTGGGGAAAAGAGCCAGGCCTCAAGAGGATACTGACTGAGAACTGTCTGGGTCACTCTGTGCCATAAGGACTCACGAGCATAGACATAGCTTTCCTGAATCCTTGACATACCAAAAACACTGGTGTTTCTTACAACCTGAAAATTTGGACAGGGGCATACAGGTCTGCAAAAACATATGACTAGTAGAGAAGGACAACAAATTGGGTCCAGGCACATGTAAAGAAGGGGTAAGAGGTTAGGGGCAAAGGGAAGCTGATGAGGCTTCAAAACTGGGTCCAGAAGGGGCAATCTAAGTTTAACTCTGCCATTCCTTTATTTATTCATTTATGGAACAAATATTTGTTGTATGCCTACTCTGTATCAGGCCTCTTAAAGATCCATGGTGCAAATTAGAATACAAAAGCTCTGATAAATACTGAAATAAGAAAAAATACTATTTAACTCAAGGTTCCTCAAATGTATTTAATCCTTAGAATCCTTCTTTTTTCTGCCTAAGAAAATTTAGACCATCTCAGAGAATTAGTATTCCCTGGAACAAGGTTTTGGAAATACTACTATAGAGCAAATCATACTTAATTCTCATGAAAGAGCAAGTGTATAGTTAAATGTATCAAATCCTTCAGTCATTTTCATACAACCCTGAGATTTTTTTTAAAGTACTCTAAGAATTTTCATATACAGGAGTTAGGAGGACCCAGATAAGATACAGATACCACAGAGGTCAAATAAGCAACATCTTCCACTATTGGGAAATTCTGAGTATGCCTACAATAAGGTACCATGTGTGAGAGGCAGCAGTAGGTTCCCTGCCTTAACTCTAGAACATGTAGGCTCAAGATGGACACTGAATAGGGGCCAGCAGCCACAGGAAGTCCTGGGATAGCACTTTGCCAACACTGCAGGTTACGTTCATTCATGCAATGATCCTATTGAATGCCTGTAATCTTCAAACATGAAACACATCAACTCTTACAATTCTTGAAACTACCATCCCTGCATTATTCCCATTTTACAGATGAGGAAACTCAAGTAAGTAGAGGTAACTTGATTTGCCTGAAGTCACATAGTGAATATGTGACAGAGCTGAGATTGAAATCCAGGTCCATCTGCCTCCAAAGCCAATGCCCTGTATCACACTGTAACATTCTCTAAGGGGAAGTCCCATGGGGGCCCAGAAGATTTTTCAGAGCCTCTAGGTATAATCTGGTATATACCAGAGCCTCTAGGTATAATTCTTCAGAGCCTCTGGTATAATCACACTCACCATCAGAAAGATGGGGTGCACATAGGGCCTGGACCTGAAGGTGGGAAGCAGCAGTGGATCCACTTCTGGCCATTTATGGAAGATACAGGCTGAGAAAACCAAGCTGGAGCTGCAATTCAGCTTTTAAATAGGAAAATTAGTTTTCTATAACCTAGGAGGAAATTAATCTAAATGACAACTGAATAAAATTAACAATCACAAAATGCAGACTTGAATTTTAAGTCCCTCACCAGCATCGTCTATGCTTTAAAAGAATGGTGCTGGAGTTGATTCAAATTCATGAACATATCTCTCAAATAACTGTCTACTCTATAAAATCAATAATGCATACTCAATAAAATAATAGTAACTGCATAAAACAAACTAGATCCATTTTCTACGGGACTTTAGCAGTGTTGTGGCATAATCAGTCATCACATTCAATTGTATGAACGAACTGATTTACAGGCCCAACCACGGTGCAATCAAAGTACATTGGTGCTATGAAAACTACATACCTCTGGAAAACTAGCCCAGCAGAGAGTGGCACCAAGGGACAGAGCTAGACTCAAACTGACATCACTGATTTCACACGAATGGCCTATCTCCCACAGGTTCTTATTACCTTTGTTCAGTTATGACTTGTCTTCTGACATTCTCTCCCCGAAATTCTGAAACATCGCCTCTTAATTAAGAACAATAATCACCTATATGTATCTAGGTTTCTAGCTTTTAATATGTAATGATAAGGACTTTTGCTTCCTTTCACATCCCCTCTCCAAGGCAGCAGGGCCAGTGTCCTACACTGAGGCTCTCCCATGCAGCCACGAAGTCATGGCTTACAGCACTGGACTAGTGCCTTCTTGGAACATCTTTCCTCCTGTCCCCTTCCTCCTCCCATTCAAATCTTCCATATCCTCAAATTCCTTCCATGACTACTGATCCCATCCCTCCTTGTGCTAAGGAAACTCAATGATCTTACTTCTTACTTGGTGACAATTACTTTGTCATTGTCTTATGTTGTCATTTAATTCTTATTATTTTGCTTAACATTCCATTAGGCAGAAGAGGCCAGACTATGCTGTGGTGTATAAAAAAGAAACCCTGTACCTTAACTGTGTAACCTTTTGAAAGTTTATTTTTCACTCACATAAAGTCTAATGAGGGATATTAGTGTCTCTTCACCATTCCAGGACTCAGAGATCCAAGCTCTCTTCATCTTGTGGCACTGCCATCTCAACACCTGACCCCATGGTGAGGGAAGAGAGAGTGTGGAGGTAGCGTTCTCAGTTCTTCAACACCCGAGCCCCGAAGTGACACACACCACTCCCTCTAACATGTAACCGCCAGTCACACAGCCCACCTATCAACAGGAGGCTGAAAAGTATAGTATTTCCATATGTTCCAAAAGAATAGAAGGCCTGGATATGGGTGAGCCTTAGTATTCTCCAGCACAGTGAGTTTGTATCACGTCTCCCAAATAGACTGGGACATCAGTAATGCTAACGGAAGTTAAACTGAGCTTTGGTTGTTTGGTGGTGAGCTGGCTTGTCTGAGCTCCCGAGGCACTCATCACACACATGGCTGGAATTCTGCCAAAGTTCTTAGAACTGTGCCTCGTATATAACAGAACTGTTTCAGAAAGTATTTATTGATGGATTTAATCTGAACACTGACAGGGAAAACATCATATCTGATCAAGTTATGTCTCTTCCACAGCTCTTTGTCCCATTTCCTCACTGCTGAAAAAGTGCAGCTTACAAGACAAATGAACGTGGCAGGGATGTCAGAATCTCTTGTGGCTGTCTCAATCGACTACATGTGAATGCTACAACTTTGAAACTTCCCCCTTCACTGCTTTGTACTCTAGGACAGAAGGAAATCAACAATGACGGACAAGACCCTACTGAGAAGAAAATGAACTGACAAAACTTGGCAAGAAATATGTTTATGATACAATACAGCACAACAGCACATTTCCCCTGAGCTGCCTTCCATAGAAAGACTCAGAGCTGAGACACTGTTATCCCCATTAACAGATGGGGAGGGCTTCCCTGGTGGCGCAGTGGTTGAGAGTCCGCCTGACGATGCAGGGGAAACGGGTTCGTGCCCCGGTCTGGGAGGATCCCACATGCCACGGAGCGGCTGGGCCCGTGAGCCATGGCCGCTGAGCCTGCGCATCCGCAGCCTGTGCTCCGCAACGGGAGAGGCCACAACAGTGAGAGGCCCGCGTACCGCAAAAAAAAAAAAAAAAAAACAGATGGGGAAAGTGATACCTGAAAAGGTTAAGTTTCTCCGTCACAGTCAAACAGCCACCCAAGAAAAGCCAGGGAGAGTACCTGCAAGGTTGCAGGCTTGGAGCTGTTCCTATTAAATTAGATGATGTTCATTCGTCACTGACAGCTTTGGGGGAAAATGGATCAATAAGCACTTCCCTTTGGGTCACTTTCCTACTGTGTCAGATTTATATCTGCAAATGTTTAAAGAGTTCCCATTTACCTGGGGTTTTATGACTTTGTTATAATTGCCAGAGTTGAGAGAAAGCTGCCTTCCGTCTGGCTTCTCCTCCTGCAGGGAGCAGTCCAAAAACCATGTCATCTCAATCATAGAACAAAAATGCTTTGAAGGAAAACAAATGCTGCTTTTTTTTTTTCCTTAAAAAGAAACTGTTGAATTGTCTGGAAAAGTCAGACGGTGACTTGCAAAAAAACCTTTCTTCTTGGTTGTCTACCTAGATCACTGCAATGGATTTGCTGAGTGCCTCATCCAGGTCAGCATGAGAGACTGGAAGATTATTCCAGAGTCTCATGACACCACGGTCAAGCAGCTTTCAGTCCAGACTTCTCAATTTTAAATTTGGGGTCTATACACCCATTCTCTTTATATAATAAAGAATATACACCACACATAACTTTATAAATAATAATTAATGAGCATTATGATGAAGATAGTTGGGGAGTAACACTAGCACATTTATCTATAGCTACTTGATGATGCGGCATTGAGTTTTAGATATTTTCTCATAAACATTTCCATTTCAACTTACATCTTAATTCATATGCAAGTACATGCCCACAAATATATACTCTTTCATGTTAACAAACAGTGAAAATCAATAAGCTTTTGTTTGCCTTTTTCTTGTTTTTCAACTGCAACATCCCTCAGCCCATACCTGGCTTTCAACTAATGCACACAAATATGAAAAGCTAAAAAGATAGAGGGGAAAAAAAGAGAAGAAAGCGGAGGAAAAGGAATGCTGTTTTATAATTTATCAAGATAGGAGTATTGACAATTCAATTTTATAGCAAAAAAGCTGTGAATGTGCTTATAACTTTTTCTTTGTGCAGTCCATTCCTTTTCGCTCCTTGGAATCCCCTAGTTCAAATGTGTTTTCAGTTTAAACGTGTTCATTGGGAAAAGTGACCACTAAAGCAAACGGCATGGCAAAGCCATTCTGAATCTGAACCTTGAATTACAGAATATGTAATACTTAATCAACTCACTTTGGAACTATCTCTTTACGACAGGGCAGCTTTAATTAATGTCTGTGTCATTTGCTTCACCATTTTAAAAAGTATGCTTTCTAAGTGTATTTAACACATTTCCTGTAATTGTTTTGACACAGTTTTTTTTTAAACTTGCCCTTATAGAGTATACAAAAGTAAAGCTCTATCTATCCCTAGCAAAATAATAAATTCAAAGTAAGTAGATAATACTAATGACGCTGAGCTATACTGCTCTGAAGCTTGGATCTTCAGAGCAAAGGAAAGGCTGATGGGAAGAGGACACATATCAATTAAACACCTCCTCTAAACAGGTCCTCTACCACATATCTCATTGTGTCATCACAAAAATCCTATAACATTGATATTATCTCCATTTTGAAAGAAAAAAACAGTCATGAGGTGGGAGGACCTGGGGAAGGAAACACAAAGAATTTAAGAACTTGCCCTACATTCCACCCAGTGGAAAATGGTTAGGTTTAAACACAAAGTTGTATGGCTCCAAAATCCAAGGACTAGAAAGAGCTACTTGGAGCTAGAAAATAAATGTATATTTTACAAATTCTTCTCTGTTCTTACTATCAATATTCTTTCCTCTTTGTTAAAATTATGAGTTAGGACAGGCACATATGAAAGCACCTTGGAAGAAGTGTGACATCACAGTAACTGTGTTGTTGACAATGAAGACACTTCTAACACTAACCTTAATTAGGATAACATTCCTTCAACTTGTCAACAAAGATTACATATCCAGTACCCAGCTCAGTACTAGGGATAATTCAAGAGAAGTAAATAAATTGTTCTTCATGTGGAAGAAAATAAATCTGGGGTTTTCCTTGAATTCCATTTTGATCTGTAGTTTTTAGCAATATATTCAAAATTCAACTTCATTCCAGTAATATTTTGGCACACCCACTACACACAAAGTACTGTGTCATAATCTAGCTGAGGGCATACCTCAGGCTTACAAAGTACCATAAATACGACTACTAAAATTCAGCAACTAAGCATTGATATTTCTACCTACCTTTCATCTGCATGTTTGACAAATATTGCAATGGTGGAAAGAGGCTGCTTCGGAGCATCAAACATATGTGAAAATTTCCATTTCTAATACAATTTTGTTTTCTAAAACACAGTCCCAGGCAGCTCTGTTCACGCCTAGCAGTTCTTCAGAGATGTCAAGGATCATCTCTGTAGCCCTCTCCCCAGCGCATGTTTTACATTATCTCAAAAACTTGCCAGGAACGGCCTCTACGTAAACTTGCCTAGTAGAGGGTAAGAAAATAAGTGTTATTCCTCTGCCCGCTCCCTGAACCCTGCTCTACTATTTCTATAAACTGAAGCCCAGGCACAAACGTGGGTAGAGATCTCTTCTGGGAGGGCGCCGGATTCCAGTGCCATAGCTCCTTTTAAAGAGAAACAGTCAGAGCACCTCTTTAGTCTGCGTGAGTATCTGCCTGCTTCAAACCCAGAGTCAGATCATAAGCAACACACGTAAGAGCTACTCTGTAAGGACCACTCCAGACTCCACTTCTCTCACCCCTGGTCAGGAGGTGGGATCTCACAGAAACAAGCTTCACATCTGCGCAGCACTGCGTGGTGCCCCCCAGCCTCTGTCCTGCAGCCACGTGGACCTTCACACTCTCCACTTCCTCTTTCATCCCCGGCCTCCACTCATGCCCTTCCCTCTGCTTGCATCTCGTCTCATTCTGACCAGTGAACTCCTACATAGTCTTCAGTTCCCCATGTATAGGTGATCCTTCCTCTGAGCCCGCACATCTGGATGAGGTAGATCTCCATGCCCCTGCAGCACCCTGTCCTTCCCCTGTAGTGGCCTGGTCACACGCCACCATTGCTCCCTGCTGAATTGCTCTCACACACACTAACCTACAAGCTCAGTGAGGGTAAATACTGCTTCTACCTCCTTCACTATTGTTTTTTTGGTGCCTCATACTACGCCTGCACTAAGTAGATGGTCAGTAATATTTGTGGATTGAATTAATACATCAATCAATTAATGTCTATCTACAGTTTATGTATGATTTCTTAGATAGTAAATTATAAATCCTACCAGATTTAACCCTAAAGGACAAAACAAACAAACAAGACCCCTAAGGCAGCCAAACACATGATGCTCATGGGAAAATAGCTGCTTTCTTTCTTTTCCATCTATTCTTCTATACACTGGGTATTGGACCTCTTTGCAGTTATTTATGGTTTTGTTTGATAAAGAGCTTTATAACCCCATTTGAATGGGGATAGATGACAAGAGCCTCATTCTCTTTCTCTCTTACTTCTCACAAAAGTTCTAAACTCAAAAGATTATAGAGTTCTACCTCCTCTTGACAACTAGCCATAAGGGCAAGAATAACTTGGATAAAGCTATTCCCCTACTCAGGTGTTGAAATACTTTCCTTAAGGAAAAAAAAATTACTTTTATTGATCAACATACTGAAAATCTCAGCAGGATCAAGATATTTCTGAGCATCAGATAATATCTGAAGAATTTCAAACAATACTTCATACAAAACAATTGATTTCCTTATCAGCAAAAACAGTATTAGATAGTCCTTTGAGGCTCACTGTAATGCTCTTTGATCTATGTTTATTTTGTTACTTCAGAGTGGACAACTGAGCAAGTTGTCTTAATTGATTGATTGACTGATCGGCTTATTGATTGATCATACCAATGCCTTAAGGTCCAAGAGAGCACCCAGCCAATGACGTGAGATACTCACCAACTCATAAACAAATCCCAAGTAGATAGAGGAGGAGAAATGGGGAGAGAGAAAAGAGTTATGATAGATGATCTAAAAGATGTGCAATAGTGGAGGAGGAAAAAAAAAGAGAGCTTACTAATAAGAGGAAGAAAGGGGTATTAAAAAGGCTTTGAGAACCGGTGGGATTTGAGCAGCTCCCCAAAGATGCCCAAGATTTAAGCAAGCAGAACTTGGATAATAGCATATGGAGTTACAGATGAGAAAACAATAAAAGCAAAGATTTGGTGGCAATAAAATATATAACTAAACCAGAAGGTAATGAATAGTCTAGCTTGGCAAGAGTATCAAGTGTGTGTGCATGAGTGTGTGAGTGGCTGAGTGGGGCCAGGAGGGTGGGGAGTAAGAAGGGAAGAAGGGAAGATTTAGAGGGAGATAAGGCTACAGAGTAACAAGCAACCCATGGGCCACGACAAAGGAAAATGTATATTTTATTCAATTTGCCCTGACTTGGAGGACCTATGTGATGAGATCCACGTTCCATATGTGAGTTTATGGATGTCATTAAAATGCTCAATGTCTCAGGTCTCCCAACTGTTGAAGGGGGAAGATGCTAACACCTGCAATAAACACACTTCCCAGCAATGATTCCAAGTACGTACCAGGTCTTACCTAAAGCACTTTAGAATATCTTGGTAAAAAGTAATATGGAGTTCATAAGTTGTGTTTTTTCCTATACTCTTAGAAGAAAAAAAAAAGCCAGTTTTTACTGTAATATATACATTCCATTTCCTCTCTGTGATAATCAGCTAAAACTGATACATACTCATAGAATGTTTTTCTTGATTCCCAAGACTGTGAGGTAATTTTATAAACAATATATGAATGAGTCTCTTTAACCAACTGTTCAAATAGCCACCATTTAGCTGTGAAATGTAGCAACTCTCCAGGACCCCTTGGCAGGAAATAAAATATTACTCTTCGGAACAGCATACAGTGCCATGTGCCCCATGATCTATCACTCAATAAATATTAATTGATGATGATGAAGCAGAATCACACAGACTAGAGGGAGTTCTGCAAAACTGTTCTCTTATTTATCCCACCTCCCACCTAGACACACATCTGCCCAGAAATGCAGATTTTTTGCCTCACTCAAAATTGGTCCCCATGGGAAACATTTGCAGCCCAGCTAGATTAGAAACTAGTAAAAGGTCATTTTTATCTGGCAAGCATTTTGTAAACTACAAAGCATCTTACTCTCTCTTTCTCACTCTTGTTCTCCCTATCTTGTGTGTATATGTGTGTGTGTGTGTATGTATGTGCATATCACTTTCTGCAATGCTCGGTTTATTCTGATGTTCTTGGAAAGAGACAAGAGGCACTAAGTATGCAGCTGTTTCTGTGTGGGACCGAGGACATATGGGCCATATGAATTAAACTGACTGTAAAATATTTGGAAAATAAGACAGTAAAGTAAATTTCCCATAGAGTGTGTAATCTGTTTTAAGTCAGCTCAACTGAACCACTGACTTGTAGCCAGGGGAGAGGAGCAGAAGGGTAGGAAGTGGACTAAGCTGGACATTCACCTGAGGTGAAACAGAACAGTGTGGAATTGGAAATCTTGATATGCTGCCTTGCAGAGTGCTTGTTTGGATCAGAGCTGACAGTATAAAACACCAAGGAGATGGCAGGCCCTATCCATCTGACACATATACCCTACAACTTTCGAAATCCACAGTCATGGGAGCAGCAAAAGGGGGAAGTGAGGCTTTATACACCATCCTGAGGTAGTATCTAGGGATGGATTCCTCGGTTTGGTGTAACCATTTTCCAACACAGCGGACAAAACTCCAAAGCTTGTCTATAGAGGTAGAAAAACTGAAGACTGAATTCCAAGTCTGCTATTTATTGTGTAACCTTAGAGATGTTACTGGACCTCTCCGAGTCATCCTTAGAAATGAGAACAATAATAATTTATATATAGGTTTCATAAACATTAAAGGCTTAATAAATGTCTGGAAAGGAAGAGGACCTATGAGGGAGAAGCAACACATATCTTCAGTCTAGTAATCTAAGAAACAAAAGGAACTGAGAACAGGCAAGATGTGAAGGGTTTTAGGTTTAATTGTATACCCTCCAAATCCATAAATATTAAAGTTATAACCTCCAGTACAGCAGAATATGACTTTATTTGGAAATAGGGTCTTTACAGATGTAATTTGTTAAGATGAAGTCATTAGGATGGGCCTTAATCTAATATGACTGGTGTCCTTATAAAAGGGGGAAATTTGGACACAGAGATACACACAGAAGGAAGACAATGTGAAGAGGTAAAGGGGGAAGATAGCCATCTACAAGCCAAAGAGAGAGTCCTGGAATAGCTCCTCTCTCAGCTCTTAGAAGGGACCAACCCTGCTGACATCTTGATTTCAGACTTCTAGCCTCTAGAACAGTGAGACAATAAACTGTTGTTTAAGCCACTCAGTATGTAGTACTTTGTTATGGCAGCCCTAGGAAACTAACACCCAGAACAAGGTACAGGTAAGTCTAAGAAACCGTGTGATATATGTAGTTCTCTGTGAAATCCTTAGTGGTGAGCTCAAAGGGAATTCACGGGGTTCAAATGACTCTTTCCTAATTTTCTCATCCTATCACCCACCACACCTTCAAATGACCCTTGTTTCCCAAACCATAATGAAATTCTACAGCTGCCCAAAGGTATGCAATCCCTTACCTGAAACCCTTAAGGCTAGATGTGCTTTGGAATTCAGAAATTTTCAGATTTTATCAAAACATTATAGTGCACGTAGCATTTATCATATAAAACTCCCAGTGGGGTATGGTGATACACCCTATAAACAACATATTAATATGTCTGCAACTAAATATGTGAATATTAACACTAATGGGGATAAACAGAAACTACATGTAGCCTCGCATCACTTCAGGTCAGTTTTGTTGCCAAATGAATTAAAAACCTACAGATTTTAAAGTTTTGTGAGTTTCAGAATGGCAGGTAAGGTACTGAGAACATCTCCATATTTTTATTCCTCCATATCCCTGTATATTCTGTTTCCTTCACCGAGAATGTCCTGCTGGTACCCTCATCCCTATAAAATTCCTATGCCGTGCTTATAACTCAGTTCAAAGAGCACCAGTCCCAAGAAACCTCCCCTCATTACTTAGGCAGTTGGGCACTTTCCCAACCTCCTTCCATGATATCTTCTAAATACGTATCTCTAATTTGGCAATGCTTGCTCTGACTGTGTACACATGCAAAAAGAACACCTTTCTCCAGGTCTTTAGAGATAATGAAGGTCAATGCTATATATCTTCATCTTAATGTAGCACCAAGGGCTACTTGCTAGTAAAGTACTAAGTATGCCAGAAGTTTCTAACACTTAGCATTTGAAAATGAAAATTAGTGTTTCTAAGAATGTACTTAGAATTCTGGTTCAGTTTTCTACAAAGAAGTCTGGCTGCCCTCCAATGCTGGTCAACATTGAAAAGCTCCTTCTCTGCATACACATAAGCAAATACATGGAATTTGGCATCTGGAGAAAAAGCCCTTTATTACCAGTACATTATCAATACTATAAATTGGATGTAGCTTGCATTTGTTACAATTAGTAAGAAATTTCTATGAATTTAACTTCATCATGAATTTACTTTGGGTTACCTGGTTAATCCTTTAATATGAAGAAAGGTGTATTTACATCAAAATTATTTGAGCCTATAGTTTTTACATTACTAGACTAGGTATTATGATTCACATATTAGCCATATATTTCACTAGCCATATATTTTACTAATCCTGAAGTAAATTCATCATAATCACTCTCTGAAATTTTCCACCACTGGAAAGAGGAAGAAGGTGGAATTGGTGAGCTATGGAATCTTCAGCCCCTCCCAAGTGGGCTGTGTTCAAAAAGTCTGAGAACCACTGCCTTAAGGTAAGTTACTATGCTTTTATTTAACCTCCGTATTCTCACTGCTTACCATGGAGTGGGCATTTAATAAAAGACTGTCAACTGATTGAATAAATGAATGCTTTAAAAACCAAAAAGGGTCACAAAAAATGTACAGGATTTAGCTCACAACCTCCTCCAGGTATTGCAGTGATACACTGGGTTAAAATTATTATATGATTCCTGTGCTTCTTAAAATACACAGGAAATTGTAATGTTCTCTTGGCTTCCCTTTAATGCTATATTTGGAGAGGAGCCATGGCAATCCCTCTGGTTCCTTCCTGTCATCTCCTTCAGAAGCACCAACTCATTTGGGCACTCGGTGTGTGTGGGGGGGGCTAGTTTGGCAGCTGTCAAGCTCTGGATTATGCACCTTGAGCCCTGGCATCTGCAGCTGTAGTGAGACTCATCTCTAGCATCTGCCCTGGCTGGGCTCCAAAGGCCAGAGCTGCTGGGGCAGGGTCACCCATTCCTGGGCTGTCAGAACTTCCTGGTGGCTACTTTCTTTCAGTCAACCTTGATAAAAGGAAATATGCCTTCAATTCAGTCCCTTGGCCCATGTCTTATTGAAGCTGCCTGCACTAGACTGAAATTGTGCCAGAATCTTCAGCAGAGTCTACAAACCTGCTGTGTGAGGATTTGAAGCTAAGAATCTAATTCAACACCAGAACAGAAATAACTGTTATTAGCTGTATTATGTTGGTGCCAGTGGCATACAGCCCACAAGTTCTCTGGGGCCAAGAGAGTCAGATAGAGATGGAAAGGCCTTCCTCAAATCCTTTGGGTACATTGTGCAGCATCCTTTTCTTCCCCTACTATTAGTCTGTTCCTCTCCAATCTCTGTAAAGTGAAGGAGACATTTCAAGGTCTCTGGTTGAATGAGTGATCAGTCTACCCTGCACACAGTGGCCTCACATCTGAGAGAAGGGGCAGGGTGCCAGAGGCCATTAGACCCAAGGCCACTTGCAGCAGAAATCTGAAATCCAAGGCCAGGACAATATTCATAGGCAGGACAGTTTCCACACTTACAAAGGAAATGCAAAATTGTGGTTGGCAGACTCTGACATAAGAGTAATGGGCCCTAAGGAAAGGGAGATAAACCCTGTAGGAATTAACTCAGAAAGTCACCAACACAAAGCCTGATAAAATAGCAAAGATTCATAAAAGGTTAAAATGCCCCATTTCATAATAATGCCCCATTTCACCTGTTATCTTTGAGGGTTAGAACAATTGCTTAATGCTGTAAACAATGCATTATTTCTTCAAAGCGTTTGTCTGTAATTGTAAATCGTCTGATTTATTTTTTGGATTCCAGTTAAAGCCAAACTCTGTTGTTCTACTTAAAATAAGGTTTGTTTGCACAGTTGAGAACAGCTACTTCAGCCTCTCCTTTATTGATCCAAGGTCAAGGAAGCAAAGATCAGACCAGTACCAGCATACTACAGGTATTTATTTCCCAAGATCCCATGACAAAATAAATGGAACCTTCCAGTGAAAGTGTTCAGAAGTTCAAACTTAAATGAATTGAAGCCAGAAGGCAAGTGTTTATTGAGAGAGACTACAGCTCCAGCTAGGAGTAAGTAACAGGTACCCTAAATTTATACTAGTCCCTCACTTTGACCCTATAACAGAATATTTTAAATAAATATTAATGGTGGGTATATATAAATACATACACATAAAAACATATGTCTATATAAGTATCTTTTAAAGTTATATATCCCTATATTTTATGAGTATATGTTTATATAATTACCCAAAAAGAAGCAGGCTTTCTATGCTTTTATTCCCATACTTCTCACCCTACCTACAATGAAAATTTAATATTTCTTCAATCACGAAACTTCAAAAACATTCAAAATACTATGCCTTTCCCTGTAACCCTATATTTTAATGGGGCTAACATTGGAATTTTATGTGCAGAATATGTGGGAAAAATAACCCTGGATTTATGTCCCAATTCTACTATAGACAAATGTCTCAAACTCTCTGAGCCTCAGTTTTGTCACCTGTGAGATGAGAATGATAATTACCTCAACAGAGTAATTGTGATAATTATATGAAATAATGTTTATGAAAGTATTTCACTTAATATTTGTGTACAATGACAGACACTAGGAGTTACTAATAAGACTATGATTATATTCATCACTGACTTATAAGCAGTCATTTCAGGGGCAGAAGTAGGCAAAATGTCAAGTTTATGTTTCTTGGCTCCCCAGACTGCCTTTATGTCACACCTGGCTTTCTGCCCCTCTTGGCCTTTTGCTGGGTTTCCTTGTTTATAAACATCGTTCCCAGCTATACGCAGGAGCGCTGCTTAGAGTAGTGCCCGGCACACAGTCAGACTATCAGGGTCTGTAGTAAGCGCCCTAATGCTTGAGATCAGCTCAGATTCTGAAACAGTAAGCATCTAAATGGAACCCTTCAATGCATGATTTATAACTACGGATTTTTCATTAACTCCTTTTCTGATGAAGTTTAAAAGACCTGTCATTAAACAGATGCTTTCAGAAGAAATAATCATTGCTAATTCTCAGCTACATGATAAAATGTCGTCCCCCATACTTCCTGTCCATCACCACACAAAGGCATTGATGAGACGTCCCCACATTGGTTTCACTTTTGTTGGAACATGTGTTAACTATTTTACTGGTATTAGCGAAGCTCACAAACAATGAAACTCACGTCACATTGAGGAGACATATCATGCCCAACTTTCCCAGTCCCCTTTTACTAACTCTCTTCTCCCTCAAATAAAAGCCAAGCTTCTACCCACAGCAGACCCTTACAAGCTCCCTTACAAACCCCACAGGAGGAAATGGAGAGGGAATATAATAGGGAAAATCAGACCCACCACCAGTTTCCTAAGTGCAACTCTAATTACTACAGACCCTAGGTAAAGGAAGATGTTTGTCCTCAGAGAGAGAAAAGAGAAAAAGAGAAAAGAAGAGAGAAAAAGACACTCCACATATGATACACTGTCTATGACAGGGCACAAGTTGACACTGTCTTTGGAAAATGAACATGCTTCTCCAAAGCAAAGTGTTTATCCTAGACACCACAACATATTTATTAATGTGGGATTAAGCTACTCAAATTATACAAAATGCCTTCCAAAATTAATTCCATCTTGCAATATTAAATCAGCATGACTTGGATTTTTCAATAACCTTGTGGAATCAACATTTTAATTTTTAAATAATATATGTGATTAGGTTTTGTAGTTCATTCCAGGCTGGTAAACACTGGGCTCCACAGTCATGCACTAATGGATAATATCATTTAATAAAGATATCAAAATTATGCAGTGTTGGAATTTTTGTTCCATGGTGCTTCATGCCTATTTCAGGTGAATCTGATTCTAAAACAAGGAAATACCCACAAAAATTGAGTTGTTTTTTATAAATATCATTTGTTGGGATTGTGTTACAAGACATTGTTTTGTAAAAATCAACTTTCTCTTTTGCCACAGACCCAGTCCCGTTGCTTCTAAATATCCCCCACCTCCCCAAATGATAGTGGGAATGTTATTAACAGCCTCAGATTGATTCCTTTTAGAAGACCCTGCCTCCCAGCTTCCATGGAGATTTGAGAACCAATGAAAAACCTACAAATCACTGTACTATGTATTTATTTACACAATGTACATTGATTGACCCTATACAGCACATGGGGCCAGACACTGGGCTTAGAAAGAGAAAGAAGTGGAGCCTCTGCCCTGCAGGATTCACATTCTAGACATTAGACATTTAGGAGACAGGTGTTGAACAAATACGAGATCACATAATTGTATTATGTGACTGTTCGTCACATAAGTGATGAACAGTTTCTTTTGGTCCTTCTGGTACTTTTCATACTCTATCCACAGTGCTCACCCAGTGATGGAGAAATATTTACATTCTCTCTCACAATGTTGAGCTAGGTGGGGACTCTTTAACAATAAGTATAGCCCTCAGTGAATGAATGCTTACCGAAATAGACTGAACGTTTGTGCTCCCTCAAAATTCATATGTTGAAACCTAGTCTACAATGTGAGAGTATTTTGAGGTGGGGCCTTTGGGAGGTGATTAGGTCATAAGGGTGGAGCCCTCATTAATGGGGTTAGTGCCCTTATAAAGAGACCCCAGAGAGCCCCCTCGCCCCTTCTACCACGTGAGGACACAACAAAAAGATGGCCATCTATGAACCAGGAAGTGGGCCCTGATCAGACATCAAATCTGCCATTGCCTTGATCTTGGACTTCCCCAGACTCCAGAACTGTAAGAAACAAATTTCTGTTGTTTATATGCCACCCAGTCTGTGGTATTTTGTTATAGCAGCCCAAATGGACTTAGACACTTATGTGGCAGGCACTGTTCAAAGCATTTTGTAGATATTTGCTTCATTTAATTCTGGCAATTACCCTATGACAGAGGTAATATTATTATCATTTCTATTTTATAGACGAGAATAGCATAGCTTATGTAACTCAAAATGGCAATGCCACACAATTAAATGCTAACAATTAAAATTAAAGCAATCAAAATGCTAAGTCAGACAACAAAGAACCACTAACTCCTTGTGCCCTTAGCAATCTAAGTTTGTTAGCTGAAAACATCTAGATTTTCTCTTGGGCTGAAATACACCTGTAAATATGCAAGTATTCATCTAATTATAATTTTGCTTCACAGGTAGACAACTAAATTTATAACAGAAAAAAAAAACTAAGTCACAATTATCTGAGTAGTGTTCCACTGAAAAAATGTCAGCCATGATTTAATAATTATATGCTGGGAACAGTCTAAAGTTGAAATCAGAAACATTGGATGGGCATCAGGTGGACTAGTAACATAAGGTCCACTTAAATCAGCTTGGCAAAGCACAAGCATTCTTTTCAAAGGGTGTTCCTGATTTCATCATTAATCAGCTTATTCTCCTTTTTCCCTATTGACTAGCCATCTACTTCAACAGAGCACTCTGGCTGTTTCCAGAGCGTTCTCATTCAGCCTTTAAATTAGCTAACTGCCCAGCCACAAGGCAGGTAGCAAATATGCCAAACAAATCATGAGGCAGGAGGCACTGAGGAAAGACCACTTATTCTCCTTCTGCTCTCTCGTGAGGAGGGGAGAAGTGACAAATGCTTGTGGGTTGGTAAACTGTACTAATTTACAAGCCTGCTGTTATCTTTCTAATGTAACACTCCCTAGAGGAGCTCTGAGGAGTGATCTAGTTGAAGCTTTCAGTTTCAATCAATAAACTTGGAAGATTTTGAAACATGGGTTCCTATTTAATACAGTAAAATCCTACATTTATACCATGGGGGGAAGGATTAATGTTTTAATTTTGAAGTATAAGTTAAAGAAATTAAAACATGAATTAATATAGTGCTTGCCATGTTTTATGAGCAAAATAATAGTAATAACCAACATATTTATAACTCATTACAGCTCAAGATATCCACTAAGATGCCTTGAAGGCATCTTAAAATCATCACCATCATCATCATGGCTACCATTCATTGACCTTCAGACACAGTTCTGAGTGCTTTACATATGCTCAAGATCTCCTTCACCTTCAAACTCTTTGTCCTTGTAATGTTTCAGATCCTAGTGAATGAACCACCACAATTCGATTATGCAAGTCATAAATCTGAGTCATTCAGACACCACCCTCTCCACACCTTCCAAATATAATCCATAGCCAAATCCAATCAATCTAATACCCTATATCTATTTCTAATACACCAGCATCTCTCTAGGTCTACCACAGACACCTTAACCCAAGTCTCTCATCTAAACTGTTGCAATAGCTTCCAAACTGGCCTTCTGGTATTCTCTGCCCTCCCTCCACTCCCCATTGTTCCCAGAGCAGTCACTGGAAATGCAAGTCTGGTCACATCACACACACCTGCCCATGCACTTAACATCCTTCCAGGATTAGGCCCTGAACCATTACATGGGCTGCAGCACATTGCGGGGTCTGGGGCCTGCTCCTCCCTCAAGCAACCACAGCGTTTGTTCACATCCTTCAAATGTACCATGTACCATCTACCACACTGTCCCCCATTTCTTCCACCTGGAATGCTAGCACCACCATCTCTTTGCTTAGTTAATTCCAATTCATCTGTCAGCTCTCATCTCAAGCATTACCTCCTTGGGTAAAACTTTCCTGCCTTTCTTGCACAGACTTCTCACTCCCCACTCAACTCAAATTTCTCCATTCTATGCCCTCATAGGACCATACTCATTTCCCCTACTATCTGTTCAGGGAGATCAGGGATGGTGTCTATCTTACTCACTAATGTCTCTTCACTTCCTAGATCAGTAATTAAGTAACCAAAGCAAGTACTCATTAATTAAATAATTTAATATACTTACAAATTACACTCCAAATACCTTTCCTCATTTAATCTTCACAAGAGCCCTATAGAAGAGATATTAAATAATATTATCCCCATTTTTATAAATGAGGTGATCAAGACTCAGAAAGGCCATGTCCCTTGCCCTAGGTCTCAGGCCAATGGGTGATGAAGCCAAAGCTCAAACTTGGGTCTTTTGACTTTCTGGTTCTCCCAAAACACTTTGCTGCCTTGCAGATAAGAAATTGTATTGTACATTGTCACCAATTGGCATAATGGACTGGGTGATAGATCAACCCACGCAAAGGAAAAAGAGGTAACATTCATTATAAGAATTGTACAGCTCAGCAAATGTGCTAAAAATATAGGCTTGTCCACTAAGGTAGGTGAAGCTTATAGCACGTAAATTATACTTTGATAAAATTGTTTTTGAAAATCACACAACTCTTAAGTGATATTTTGGAGTTCAACCCAGAAAGTACCTTAAAAATTGTTAAATACTTGAACACCTTCTCTAGAGACAAATTTAGTGCTTCTTAAAGTCATGTCCTCACACCACATGCATAGAACCGCACTGGATGCTGTAAAAGTGCAGGTGCCTAGGCCCACTTCCAGAACTTCCTCATCAAAATGGTTGGGGATGAGATCCCAGAAACCTACATTCTTAATTTGCATGGGAAGTGGTTCATATGCACATCAAAGTTGAGAAACAGTGATCTGGGTGCAGCTGGACTGCTTATAAATGGCAAGTGTCCTCAAGGAGAAGGCTAATCACCTGGTTAAGATCTTGTGCGGAAACACCTGCATGCTCTTCAAAATTAATTTTCTAGCAGACAATGAGATTTCTAATAATTGAGGAAAAAAACATTGTGTCTTACACAGTTATGCAACTAACAGCTATTGAATGTTTAGTGTATGCAAAACTTTAGTGCAAACAGAAATCTTCAGAAAGTCACATGGAAACCTAATGGGCACAAAAAAGTGCAAGTTTTACAAAGTTTTATGAAAATTATCTAATAATATATAGTACAATATATCTCTAGTGTTTGTCAATATGAAAAATATGATTTTAAAACTATTTTTCTTACATGGCTTCCACCAGAAACCTCTGCTGAGCGGCTCAGGAATCCAATCTGCAACATTGAGTTCTATTACTTCTTCCTAGATACAGGTATTCTAGTGGTGTATTGCTTATAAATGACTGTTTTGGCCACTCAGGTTACTCTGGGGCTAATTACAAACAAACAATAAGGACCTAGAACTGGAGAGGAGGCTGAGGCAAGCCTTCAAGAATCAAGCAGGTTGTCAGCACTGAAAATAAGCCCAGGTCACTAGAAAAGTTTTAAAGATCAAGTTGGAGGTGTAAATGAGGTTAGGAGTTAGAAACAGGTAGAAAAGGACATGTATAAACAGAAGAACAGCCAGCAGAGGCTCAGAGGCCCAGCATTCTGTTGATAAGCAGGAAAACTTGGATTCATAAACACAGAGCAAAACCAAAAATCTAATCCAAAATGACATAAAATTAAAAGTTAAAAAAGTTTTTAATCTTTTACTATGTTCAGGGTACCATGTGACAGAATGTCATTGACCCTTTCAGGGCTGTGTAGGCTAACAGGACATGTAAACAGATGAACCCCAGAACCAGTGATTTCCTTGCTCTCCTTGCTCTCCATTCATTTACTATTAATCTTGAGACAGGAACATGTCCCAGCAATGACTGAGACAGAAACTGCAACTGAATGGCTGCAGCCTCTGTGATGCTGCCGTCGCTGGACATACTTGTGTTTCCTGTTCTACAACCTCTCAAAGTAAATTTGATGCCAAGTAGGTCTAATTGAGTCTTGTGAGCCTGACTGAAAACCAGACCTTGAAACCTATATTGATGACTTCTTGGATTTCAAGAAATACAATCAATCTGTTAGGTAGACACATGCATACATACATACATACATACATACATACATACATAGCTGGATGAATTATAGGTAGGTAGGTAGATAGATAGATAGATAAAAGAAAGAAAAGTTAGTAAAATATTGCCCTGCTTTCAAGGAACTTGTGATCTAATAATAGGGTAGAAGTCAAGAACAATATTGCTATCCTAAAAAGCTATATGAGAAAAACATAGCACCCTGGAGCTTAAAAGGAGAAAAAGATTATTTGAAAATAGGAAAGGCTTTGTGGAAGGAAGGCTTTGTTTCTGAGATGAGGTGGAATTTGACACATGCCACTGGGGAGAAAAGCTTCCAGCAAAATGCATGCCTGAAACAAAGGATGGTGGCAGGAAACAAAGTTGGAGGAACACTGAATATGCACTTCAGCTAGGCAGGCAGAGCAGTGCTAGTAGAGGTGAGGAGAGCTAGGGCTGTAATGCCATTAAGTCAGGTTTATGACATAGAGGGCTCTGGAGTCTGAACTGAGGGAATGTACTTTAATAGGGTAGAGCCTGAGGGACCACTGGAGATTATGGAGGAGGGTGGTGATATGACCATAGCTGCTCTTCATGAAGGCTAACACAGTGATGGTGTTCAAGGTGAACCAGACCTCTCATTGGCAACAGATGTACTGGTAGGCGGGCCATGTTCACAGTCAAGTAAGAAGTACTATGGGTCTGTACTAGTGTAGTGAGATGGAAAACAGAAAAGAGATATAGAAATGTACAGATATAGAGAATCCACAGACTGCCTCTTCACATTGTCTCCTTCATATACAACAGGAAATGTTAAAAGGGAGTAAGGCAGTAGATTTGTGGTTTGATTTGGATATACATAATTTTAGAAAAAATTGGAGAAACATGAAAAACAAACAGGAGAATAGTAACAACTTTGTGCTAAAGTTTAAGGTATTTTATGTAATGACATTATATCATCAAATTGGACGATAGTGAGGCTTGCACGTGAAGTCATGAGATAATGCTGACTCTGCATCACAGGCGAGAAAGTAACACAGAGGCTTCGTAGGGGAGTAATTCAGAGTAAGTGCCAGAGCCAAACTACAAGCATTCAAATCTTGGCTCTGTCACTTACTACCCATGTGACCCTCCTTGGGCAAGTTGTTTTACCTTTCTGTGTCTCAGTTTCTACCTCTGTAAAATGGGGATAATAGTAGTACCTAGTTCACAGAACTATTGAAAGGTGTTCCAATTATCAATTCATTTCCTCAAAGCTCCAAATTCAACCTTTGTTGCTTACTCTGCACAAATGGAGATGGGCCCTTTAAACATTTCTCCTTTGCCAGCTGGCATGATGCTAAGCACCATCATTAGAGAGCAATGGAGAGACACTGGAGGAGGAAGGGGTTTCCCTCCCAGTGCCAGCTTGTCTCATTCAGCAGGCTCCCGCAGCTTGCAGTCTTTCCAGTATCCGGCTTTTGTAGGGAATGAGTCTTCCAGCACCCAGCTTCTGCAGTGTGCGGCAGCCAGCAGAACCGGCACCCCAGAGGATGAGTTCTGAGCAGGTTCCACCTGTGGAGCACTCTGGCATTTCCTCTGCTACCCAGTGTGCCATGGCCACACCCTCTTCAATGGGGTCTGAATCTTAATTACGGGTAGGGGGATCCATTTTCAGGTTTATTTCTACCTTGAGAGCTCTATCTTAGCCTGAGGGTAGTGGCAGTTCCTGTATTTGCTAATCCTATATTTTTTACAGTTCTCTTCACTTCTTACTAGCGAATTCCTCATTACTTCAATCCCTTGTTATGCTTATTAATGCTTTATATTTTACTTTCACTATTCAAATTACTGTGTGGTTTCTGTCTCCTGGTGGAGCCCTGACTGATGTAGGGGGATTAATAAAATCCTATTTGTTAAGTATAAAACAGTGTCTTGTACATAATAAGCACTTTTAAAGTGTTTGTTACATTAATCTTTTAATATGAGGGCCAGGAAAGAAAGGAATAAGTATAGTTTTAGATCTAGCATCATATAAGTGTCCCCTCTGACCTGGTATCCTTGGGAAAAGAAAAACTATTTGCTTTCCTTCTTTTTTACTTACGCCTTTTGCCATTAAATATGTTTAGTGCAATAAAACCTATTGCCTGTCATACTAGGTAAAAACTAGGCATTTACATTAAATAAGTGATGCTAAAAACAAGTATATAGTGAAAGCATATATATTTTAGTGTTTTAATTGGTGGGCAATGTTAACAGTGGCTGAATGATAAATTAAATTTAAGTTTACTGGGGCTTCCCTGGTGGCACAGTGGTTGAGAGTCCGCCTGCCGATGCAAGGGACACGGGTTCATGCCCTGGTCTGGGAAGATCCCACATGCCGCGGAGCGGCTGGGCCCGTGAGCCGTGGCCGCTGAGCCTGTGCCTCCGGAGCCTGTGCTCCGCAACGGGAGAGGCCACAACAGTGAGAGGCCCACGTAACACACACACACACACAAAAAAAAAAAAAAAAAAAAATTTAAGTTTACTAACATCTCCCTATTTAGTAAAAATCATTTCTATTTAAATGGCTTCCCTTATAACAAAATTAACGTCTAATATATTATAATTTTTAATGTACTTTCCTACATATTTTTTAAAATATTATATTCATAATGATCCCGTAAAGTATTTAGGGAAGATATTATCCTATAATTTCTGAGATAGGGAAACGGAAGCTAGAAGTCAAATGACTTACCTACAATCCTGCAGTGCAATTAGTGACAGATGTAGGAACAGATCTCAGATCTCCCAGTTTCCAGCCAAATGTTTTTTTTATCCCCTCCACCATGTTAACTCCCAACAACAATGATTAAGACCGATCCAATCTCAAATGACATCTTGAGTTAACTTTTTCTCTAAATGTGAAACATGGCAAGACAAGTTTAAAAGATGCACACAGGCCAACTTGAGGGGTATATAGGCCTTGGGCCTTACCCTCTGATTGCTGTCTCCACCACTGGTGTCCACAACCTTGGAAGGACCTTGTATATGTCCCTTTAGAGCTACCTTATCTCTGTGATGCGAGCTTTGAGAGATCTCAGCTTGCTGCTCTGACTGTGACCTAGGGTCACACAGCCCTTCTGGTTCTGTTTCTTCATCTCTAAAATGTTAATCATGTATCAGGTCATCTATGAGCTTTCTTCCTCCTCTAAACCTCTATGATCCTAAAACCTCTAAGCCACCCACGATCTTATTTTCTTCATCTATAAAATGTACAATTGAACTGGATGTTACATTAAATTCCTACCAGTGCCCAAGTACTCTGATTCTAATATTTTAAATACAACTCCAGAGTTTCAAGACTGTTTTAATGTGTCATTTGGGAATCACTGTATAATTTTTTTCCATCTGCTAGATATCCTAATTCCAAGGGTTTAAATGGGCCCAGAAATCTAGGTTCTAGAAGGTCCTGGGTGCCAGGGACTGCATGACTGGGTATGATCATCACTGCTCCCAGGCACTCAGGCTCCTTGTTTCACAGTCGTATCTTATATAGCACAACTCCTAAAAGCTTCCGGAAACTGATCATTTGCCATTTCATTGCTCAATAACAAATTACAGTTTCTCATTTTTGCATTGTGCACATGAAAAGCCCAACTTCAGTTCAATGGTGAGAACTGATAGCCACATTATACTATGAAACTTAGAAGTGACAGATCCTTAGTCCTTGAAAGAGCCAGATGACAAAAATCATATTTGTGATAGCTGACAGATTTTTCAAAGCTCTAAAGGCAAAAACCAAAAACATGCTGAAGATCCCAACTCAAAAACAAGTATCATTAAAGGATTTAATAAGACAGCTTCCATGATCCCAGGCCAGATCTTTCAAGATTAGGGTTACAGAGACCTCATCTATGGCATCTATCTTGGAGCATTATGTTTTATTGGAGACTTCTTAGAGCTAAGAGTATAAAGACTAGTAATCAAATTCAGACTCTGTAAGTACAAGCTAGGGGACCACCACCTACTTGCTTAACCTTTGGTCATATGCCTAAAAAATGAAGAGGTCCAAGCGGAGAAAGTCTGCATTAACATTTTATGATTCTGTGAAAGGTGAGGCTAAGAAAGTAAACTATGTTTGTATTTCGCTATCAAGATTACAGATAATGCACCAGCTGGTTCCAATGATTACAGACAGTGTTATTACCATTCTAGTTAAGAAACAAGTTCCTTTCAAAAATTCTGTATTACAGCAGCAGGCAAAACTGAGCAGTCTAGACTATACTGTGCCTTCACAAAAGAGGAGGCTTGTGTTTGAAAATAATAATAGCAAACACTTACATGTCAGGCACTGTTATAAACTTCAAAACCCAGCAATTCATTTAATCCTTACAACAGCCAAATAACACAGCTACCATGTCTGGATCAACCTGCCCCAGGTCACACAGCTAGGAAATGCCAGGCTGGGATTCAAACTCAAGCAGTCAGATCCTAAAGATCTGTGTCTGATACCCTGGCTCTTCCCAGTTCAACAAACTTAAAACCTTCCCAATCAGGATCTACGAATCAATCAGTCATCAGTTTTCAAGAGAAACCATAAATAAAGAAATTCAAATGCTTGATTCAATGCTGTTACCATCAGGGGCTATTTGACAGATGGGATTTGATGCTGTTGAAGAGAAACTGAGATTTAAAATGCAAGAATGACCACTGCTTAAGTCCACATTTCCAGAACACAGAGCTTTCTGTCATCTGAGTCTTCTGCTATCTTTTTAAGTCCATGCACAGCCAGACACCAAAAAAAGCCTTGCCTTGTTTTGACCCGTTTTGGTTGCAGAATCTTGACCCTGATGATGAGGAAACTTCTGCCAGTGCGAGTCTGCACATAACAATGCCTGGATACAGTATTTTAACTCACAAATATATAAAAATGACAGGAAGATTTGTTCAGAATGTTGGAACCCACATTCTATTATGAAAACATTATTCATTTTATTTTATAGTTCACTAACTTCACACAAAGCAAACTGTAAAGGACACGAAGAGAGTTTTCTCTCCATCTGTGGTTCTTCCTTGTGAGGGAAGTGGAGATCATCACCTGTAACAAAGGAGACTACAGAATGAGTCTCTTTGCTGGTCCAGCCCTTCCCTCTCCTGTGAATGAAGTCCAGGGTGGTGTGGAAGCCATGCCTAGGCCAGCTGTACAGGCCCACACTCACAAGTGTTCAACTATGGCATGGAGAGTAAAGACCCCCAAAATAGACAGACCTTTGAGGCCTGACTGGGCCTTGCTCCAGCCCAGCAGTATAAGGAGCCCAGCTTTTGCTGTTCTGACCTAGTTTTTCACCAGGCATTAGTATCAATCACAGAACTTGGGGGCATCTATCTCTGTGCAGACCTGAGAGGCACTGGGAAGGTATTGTACCCACTCACTCATTTACACCTCTATCTTTACACTGCTTCTATTAGTAGATCAATAGTAAACCAAACTGTAAGTAACTTAAGCCAAATCCAAGTCTCATTCTTGCTGACCTTCAAAACAGGCCTTTGTGGGCTGGTGAAGCTCAGTTGAGATCTCTGCTGTTTGCATCAAGGGCCCTTATTACCAAGTCTTGGTCTTTGCCTGAGCACTTGCTGAAAGTACAGTCTTGGAGCAATGGCTGTTTGCTGTGAATCTAGGAAGTGGCTGTAGAAGACTGTCCTGGCTGGGGGTCTCCTGGTCTCTCTGTCTGAGTGGTCTCAGCTGGAAGGAAACTTCTTATGCTCAAACAACTTGTTCTTTTTTGTGGTGGTGATGAGAGGGTTTTTAAGCCCCTTCCATACAAATGGTCTCTTCCTACTTGATGTAGGAACTGAAAAAGAATCCTCCACTGGCACAGCAGCTCAAAGATACTTCCTGTCTCACACCATTAATCATCACCCCGGCACCTGGAGCGGGGGTTCCCACTAGCATTACTGCCTCATCTCATCTTGTTTGATATGAGGTTTACATTATGTAGAATCTGTTCACTTCATGCTAAATATTCCCAAGTCCAAACTGCTGGAATGCCAACTGCCAAATTTTATACTCTCGTATTAGACAAATATATACCATCTGATCACAGATGAAATCCCAAATTCTCAGTGAAGCCACCCACACATAAGCATTATCTACCTGACCCTAACCTAGACTCTATTTGTTCGTACAACTCTTTTGACTGACATCACAGTCAAAAGAGTCAAAGACCCTTTCCTGGGTCTACATCTTATTGCTCTCTCTAACTAAGCTCTGAGAATGACTTGGAACAGTTTCGCATTTGATATCTTCCCCTAGGACTTGGCACATAATAGCTCCTCAGGATAGTATGATCATTGACTGCTAGCAATACTGAAGTTCATGACACAAAATTATCAGTATCTAAAAAGTCAAAAATGTCATTGTGCTCTAATTGCCCAAAAGAACTGAAAAAGAGATTGTTCCAATAAGAACAAGCAAAGTGAGAGACTATTTTCAACTTGGAAAGGATTTCCCACAAATGGAAATTTCAAAAACAGTCAGTATTATCCTTAAATTGCTTTTGGTTTGCCAGTGTTATTAACCTCACCCAAGGTTGGGTCTATATGATAGGCAGAAACATTTTCGAAAGTGAGGAGAAAAAGCAGGGATATTGATAAACCAGTAGTCATTAAATTACTCTAAATACCCAATCTCAGCCTTGACAAAATCCATCAACTGTATTTTTTCTCACTGAAATTAAAGTATTTAGCCATAATTTGGCCAATTTCTCCCCCTCATTTGGCTCTTCTGCTTGATACCTTATTAGTTAGTGGTAGGAGCTGGTTGACAGGTATGATAATGAAAGCTAAATGATCAGCAAACCCCAAGGATATCACTTTCAAAATGAAACTGATGTCCATATAAATAAGGTACTTCTAATAATAACCTGCATATGTACAGTGCTTCATGGTTTAAAAAGCATTTTCAAATACATTAGCTCATTTGATGCAATATTTTCACAAAATAAGAAGAGCAGGGATGATTATCTCCTACAGAAGAGGAAATGTCAGCTGCAATGTTACTACTATAAGGAAACAGGTTAAATCTTTTGTTATTTACATATCTCCTTTACATATATTGAGAGAGGCATTGGTCATTAAATAGATTTATTTGAGCATGGTGGGAGGGCACTACATTTTTCCTGCGCTACTGTCAAACATTGTTCTACGACAAGTGTTCTCAAGGTTTAGCCTGAAACATAGTCACCTGAATGGCTTGAGATTGCTGAACCCCACTACCTGGAGTTTCTGAGTCAGTAGGCTGAGTGGGAGGGTTGCATTTCTAACATGTTCTCAGGCAACACTGATGTGGAGGGTCCGGTGAACCACACGTTGAGAACCACTTGTCAGGTACTCAAGACACAATTCTCTTTCGTCTCCCCATGACCCTAAATGAAAACTTGAACAAGTCAAAAGGCTTTTCTGCTCTCTGTTGGGTTCTTTCAAATTGCAAATACAATTGCTCTAAATTATAAACAATCTTAATTCAGAAAGCAGAATGTCTAGTCTATCATATTAATCAAAACTCTGAACTTAATTTAATATTAAAACATCTCCCCTCTTCCTCTTCAGGCTCTCTCAGGCTGGAAGACAGCAGAGTGGGAAAGAGGGGCATGGCTGGTTTGGGGATTTCTCTGCCCTGTGCTCCCCACCATGTATACCAGCTCCTCTGTGGTTGTTGAAGCATATCTCATGGAGGTAGAGAAAAGAGAGACAAAGGGTGAAGAGAGACAAAGGGTGAAGAAAGACCTTACATGAACTGGTACTGCTGTAACAGCCTTCGCATGCTCTTGGTCAGGAAGAGTTTGAAGCTGACTCTACAGTGGGTGCTCTAATGGGTTACTGGGAGAATCTCAAGGCTGCAAGTTATCCGATATACTTCTAACTAACTGCCACCTACTCTTTCCTCAGCCTCTAGAAATCTAATGTTTGGGTTTTTTTTAAATATTTATTTACTTATTTGGCTGTGCTGGGTCTTAGTTGCGGCATGCAAACTCTTAGTTGCAGCATGTGGGATCTAGCTCCCTGACCAGGGATGGAACCTGGGCCCCCTGCATTGGAAGTGTGGAGTCTTAGCCACTGGACCACCAGAAAAGTCCCTAGAAATCTAGTGTTGACCCTCTAGATTCTTGCCTCAGGATCCCTTGGTCCCTTCAGGAGGCCTTATTGGAGAGACACGCGATCACCCATGTTAGCTCTCTCTCCCATGGTTCACCAGAAACAACACCACAAACCCTGCCTAACAAATTCCAGGAATACACACCAACCCCATGGCAGCCATAGGCCATGCTACCATCCTCATGCATGTGTAAGCCCTGGTCCTCTAGGTCTTCTCCCAACTGCAAGGGACGCACTTCAGGTTTTCCAAGTAGACCTACGGAAATCTCTTTCACGAAGCTTGAGGCAAAGGAGGTAATATACACCCCACATCCCTGGGGTAAGGGAGCGTACAGATGCACAATACACCATACCTCTCTTCAATTACATCTCTCAACAAATCCTGACTCCTCTTGCTTCTCCCTAGACCCTTTCATATTTTCAGAGTGTGACAAAGGCTAGAAAAGTAGGGAATTTGTGCCTGATTATTGCTTCTATGAATTCAACCTAGGTAAAACCAGCTTTGTAATTTTTTATCCATTATATTGTTATGTGTAATGGTTAATGTTATGTGTCAACTTGGCTAGATTATGATGTCCAATTGTTTGGTCAGACGTCAGTCTCAATGTTGTTGTGGAGATACTTTTTGGATATGACTGACATTTCTATCAGTAGACTTTGAATAAAGAAGATCACTCTCATAATGTGGGTAGGCCTCATCTAATCAGTTGAAAGTCTTAAGGGAAAGACTAAGGTTTCCAGAGAAGGAAGGAATTCTGCCTCCAGACTGCCTCTGGACTCAAGACTGCAACATCAACCCTTGCATGAAATTCTAGCCTGGTGGCCTAACCTGCAAACTTCAGACTGGCCAGTCCCCGCAACTATGTAAGCCAATTCCTTAAAATAAATATATCTGTAAGCCAATCTCGATAGATATGGATAGATAGATAGATACATAGATGATAGATACATAGATAGACAGATAAATATTCGATTGGTTCTGTTTCTCTGGAGAACTCTGAAAAATGCATGATGTCTACTTGAGACTTCTATTTTAACATCCCTTTTTTTTTTTTTTTTTTTTTTTTTTTTTGCGATACGCGGGCCTCTCACTGTTGTGGCCTCTCCCGTTGCGGAGCGCAGGCTCAGCGGCCATGGCTCACGGGCCTAGACACTCTGCAGCATGTGGGATCTTCCCGGACCGGGGCACGAACCCGTGTCCCCTGCTTCGGCAGGCGGACTCTCAACCACTGCGCCACCAGGGAAGCCCTAGCATCCCTTTTTAAACCTCACAAAAATCTATACTATCCCCATTTTACATATGAGGAAGTAAAAGTGCAAAATTAACCAAGGAGACAGCTTTCAGTGAAGGTATGGTCAGGATGTGGCCCTGAGATTTGAAAAGGTCTCTCTGATTCCGAGGACTGTATTCTCACCACCACAAAGGATTACCATGTGCCCATAAAAGCTGAACCACTAAATCAGTTGCATCTCATATGTAGATTCACCCATGAAATTATGTACGCGTAGAACAAGAACAGTTAATTCAGTGATTTAAGCTCAAGATAATTCTGTCGACTTGACTGAACCGGCACTTCTCAAAGATCACCATTTAGATGACTGGCTGCATTTTATTTGCCTTGTCAAGGTATTTGGGGAGGAAGTATACTTGTAACAATAGTAAAAAGAAAATTCAAAGCAACCATTTTCTGAAATCTTTATTATGTGTGATATTAACTCTATACACATTGTATTGTTAAATGTCTATGAAGAAGGTATTATTAGCCTCATTTAACAAATAAGAAACTGAGGTTCACAGACATCCGTTAAGGTTGCACAACAAATAAGTTAAAATTCTAGCTCCCTCAGAAATAAAATGAAAAAAATAATACCTGCCTCACAATTTGATACAAAGAGAGGGAAACTGAATAATACATGTAAAAGTGTTTATCACAGGGTTTAACACATTCTGTGTATTCAAGAAATATTAGTTCCTTCTCCTCTTTGCAAAAATAAATATTTACCTAGATAAATTATACTTGTCTGCTAAAAATTTTATTCTGCTATGAAAATTCAAGAAGGAATTAGAAAACAAAGTTGTGCCAATACATACCTCCTATGAGCTTGCTGACCACCTGATTCTCAGTTAGGGCCTCCAAAATTGGAGACAGTAAAAAATCTAGGTTACATAGGTATGGCCCTAACAGAAAAATACTTTTAAAATCAACTAACTAGTCCCTATGCTTTCCTTCATTTAACTTTTGGATTCTCACTCTTATTTAAGCCAACAAAATTAGGATTAAATGCCCCATCCTATTGATCTTATCCAGCAGTATCCCCATGTTACTCCTATTGCTTCAAACATGCAGAAAATTCTCTCAACTTAAAAGAGAGAAAGAGTTCACTTTCTTGCACATATGAGGATCTCATCTGAATAGAAGCAGCTTCTTCCAGACTCTTGTTCTTAAGCCAAAAAGTGGACCTTGACCTCACTGGAAAGTTTCCTTGACCATATAATCTTTCTGATTGCATATATATGAGCATTTTATTATGTTGCTGACCTCAGTGAGTTGAAAATAGGCAATTAATTTTCCTCTAATCCCCAAAGTGGACACTAACTCCAGGTCAAGGTGGGAAAATATATTGTAGTCATATAACAATGAAGTTTATTCTACTGTCCAGATTCTGCTCAAGGCAAATTAGCCTGAGCTGATCCTTCACTCTATCAGGACAAAATGTTCTTTCTTCACATAGTACAGACAAATATCCCAGGAGAATATAAGGTTCTGGGAACAGCAGTAAGCAAAGTCAAAGCATAAGGCAGTCTGATCATTTATCATTTACTTACCTGCTGTCATCTTTTATATCAGCAAAGTACTAGGTTTGAACTCTACCCTTCATTCAGCAGTGTTGAAATAGCCAGAGCTATATATAGGGTTAAAACTTCAAGTAATTTAAAACACACTTCCTTCCATGGCTGTTACAGAAGGCTCAGAAGGAGACATTCTTCCAAGCAAGCTAACAGTTGTCCCCATGTTATTTAGGAGACATAAAATCCCATAACATAACCCTGGTGACAACTAAAATCTCCTAGTTCAAAGGGCACAATCCCTTAATCAGATTTGTCCTGCCTCACAGAGACAGATGAGATGGTGGATTATCCATCACGTGGCGAGCCAAGATAAGATCCTGAGTGATCATGGATGAAACAGGAAGGTTTATTCTTTGAAAATGAACTTCCCAAGCTCATTGACTCTGATAGATTACATTTTAGAAGAGTATAAAGAAAAGACCTTTCCTTCTTTTTTCTTACTGTCTCTTTCACTTAGAACACTCTGGCTACAAGGGAAATAATCAATAAATAGAGCTTCCAGCCAAACTTAAGGGAATAAACTAGTAAATGCTAAGCTTTGGAGCATTAAGAAGGCTGATTGTGCAGTGTCAGAACAATTTCCATGTCATTAGCTCTAACTTTTCCCTCCACCAATGGGACTGACTGTCAGGAACAGCATCAGCATGATTTTGCTTTCCACTCCCAGGCATGACAACAACTACGACAATATAACAATAATGATGATGAAGCCACCTTCCATATGTGTAACTTATTCAATTATATGGATTTTATTTACATACCCATGGATTATGTAAGTTCCATGAAGGCAGGAATCATGTCTGTCTTATTTAACATCATGTCCTGCAAAAGCCTGTCAAATTGCCTGGTTGATAAATGTCTCTCGACTAAATAAATTAAATACCTCATTTAATCCTCAGAAAATAATGTCACTGGAAGTGGATTCCTGGTTCCATTTCACAGAGACTATAACTGAGATTCAGGGAGGTAAGCAGTATGCTCGAAGTACACACTATTAAGTACCTGAGCCAGAAGACAAACTAAGGTATTCTAATTCCAGATTTAGTGTTCATCCCCTATAGGGCTGCCAGACTTGATGAGAGCTATATCATGGATAAGGCAAGTAACAAGATTAGCACATCAAAATGTAGCAATAACTACGCCTCTGAAAAGAATGGCAAAATAAAATTTAAAAAAAGCTAAAATTCTAAGGTCAGATCACAGTAAAAGTGCAGTGAGGGGCTTCCCTGGTGGCGCAGTGGTTGAGAGTCCACCTGCTGATGCAGGGGACACGGGTTCGTGCCCCAGTCCGGGAAGATCCCACATGCCACAGAGCGGCTAGGCCTGTGAGCCATGGCAGCTGGGCCTGCACGTCCGGAGCCTGTGCTCCGCAATGGGAGAGGCCACAACAGTGAGAGGCCCGCGTACCGCAAAAAAAAAAAAAAAAAAAAGTGCAGTGAGGAGTCAAGTTCACGAGATTGGTCATTATTAATCAAATTACAGATCAGCCCCAATAGCCACATATTTTCTTTCACTTGCGCTCAAGAGACCCTTTTGAAAAACATTCACAGAAAAAGATCGATACCTCTCTGGAGGTAAGTAGCATAAATTATGTCTCAACATATACACCACAGGAGTTTTACTGAGTGTTGTATACAGTAATTGCATTTTATAGATGGCTGTGGAAAGCTTCAGTCCTCATTGATTTTGATCATAAACTAAAAGGCGACAAAAAGAAAAGAACAGCACTTTATATGAAGAAGTCAGTCAGCTGAAGCTGCAACAGAAAATAGAAATTTGGCACGCTGAATGTGATCAATTCATGCTTCTTGGAAAATGAATGTAGATATTTGAGTGCTTTCATTACGAGCCAGTAGCAAGACTTGAACAGTACTATGAGAATCTCTGTACATCTAACAGTGGTGGTACCTATCAGCAGGATTTAAGACGACAGGAAGCCGGCCTAAACTAGAGCCCTTTCTAACTTTCCACATTATGGATGCCATCAGAATGGCTTATGAGCCACATTAACTGGATATTTGTGTTTTTATTATTGCATTTAATGTGTCTTTGGGATTTACAATCAAAATTAAATGGAGATTGTGATGTAATCTGGGACCATCAGTATGTTGTTAACATTTCTAATTTCCAGAAGCATATTTTTCGAGCATTTCTCTCTTGATTTCCTTCATTTCTTCATGCCCTTCACAGCAAGCAATTCTGAAGGGATGTTAATGCAGCATAACAACTCTTTACCCTTTTTCAAGGCCAATTTTGCAATATGGGCAAAATGATTGGAAATGAAGTCCTGAAAACACTCAAACCATCTGTCAGGGACTCAGTTAAGAAGATCCACACTGTTTCACAGCCAAGGATAGGGATAAATTATGCCTGGCTGGAAATGTCCAAAGCAAGTGGATTCCCATTCAAGCTTATTAGGATAAATTACAAAACCCTTTTTTCTTCATTGCCCTGGTAAAAATCATACTTTCAGATGACGATAAACCATAAGTCACACTGATGAGGAAGAAGCAAAAAAAAAAAATGTTTTTCTAATAATAAATCATACTTAAAGCAGGTTGTCACTAAAAGAAACCACAAGTTTCTGTCAAAATGTCTGTAGATCTATTTACATATATAGACACAATCCTGTGAAATGTTCCTGTGCATTTTGTAAAAATAACCCTGTTAATATTTAATCACAGACTCCAGAAGTACTTGACTAATACTTATTCATGAAATGTATTTGGTAAACTATTAAAGGACTGGAGGGTGGGGCTGTTGTGATTAAATTATATCGCTTGGGATGTCAAGCTTTAGAATAAGTTAAACACTGTGCCTCCTTCTTCCCTTAAATATTTATTGCCATTATAAAACTATTGACATCTTACATAGAAAGCAGTGATTCTCACATTTTTTAACACAGATTTTTATACTAGTAAACAGTAGTAGTCCAAATGTTCCCATGAATGTTGGAACTGATGTACTTCACAGAAAGCCAAGATCTCCCAAGTGTAAGTGTAGAGCCACACAAAATGAATCATTACTTCTATATTGCTTCACACACACAAGGTTGAATGAAAATGAAAAATAGGGCCCTTTCTATGAAGTACAAAGTAGAAAGTTTGATTACAAAACTGCAGTTGGTGAGTTAAATGTGTTGCAAAAACAGCCTGTGTATATAGAGGACAAACACAGTTACTTCCCCTCCCCCAGCCTCCTGCTAAAATATTGGAATAAGTGAATTGAAAAGTTAGTCCAGGGGCTTCCCTGGTGGCGCAGTAGTTGAGAATCTGCCTGCCGATGCAGGGGACACGGGTTCGAGCCCTGGTCTGGGAAGATCCCACATGCCGCAGAGCAACTAGGCCCGTGAGCCACAGCTACTGAGCCTGCACGTCTGGAGCCTGTGCTCCGCAACAAGAGAGGCCGCAACAGTGAGAGGCCCGCGCACCGCAACGAACAGTGGCCCCCACTTGCCACAACTAGAGAAAGCTCTCGCACAGAAATGAAGACCCAACACAGCAAAACTAAATTAATTAATTAATAAACTCCTACCCCCAACATCTTCTAAAAAAAAAAGAAAAGTTAGTCCAGCAATTTCTGTGCTAATTAGAATACCATTCACGGACTCTTTTCGTTTCTCTTGACTTCTTTTTTCATTTAATCTTAATCTGAAGCACTACCAGAATAATTTGGTTAATTTCTCTCTAAGCAGTATACATAAAGCCCTTTTTTAATAGAAAAGTGGCTGAGTATATCATTTGGAGAATTATGGAATTTGAATGCCCATATCAAGAGTTTTCCTTGAGAGAGATGTTCCAAAGAGCAAGATTGGTAGGTAACTGAGAAGGAACCCCTCTCAAGGCTGGGTCTTGGGTTTGTGAGTTTCTGATTTTACTAATGAGGTTGCGGTAGGATTAGGATTTGAGGTAGAGGAACCAAGGTACAGGCTCAGAGAATAAGGTGGAATGCGGCTAAATTAAATCAAGGATCCAATCACTTTAAACCAGAAGTCAAGTCAAAATAGGATCCAGCAAAACTACTGAGATGCAGAGAAATTTTCCTGATTTTAGCCATTAAACTGGTCCCTGAACCTAGAGCAGATTTGAGATAGAGATTGAGTATCCAGCTAGGGAACTGGGGGAATGTTTTGGCAGGTCCTTTCAACAACACCCATAGCACTAAATCTAAGTGGTTTTGTAGACCAGAATCGCAAGGCAGAAAGCTTGAGCTTTTCTTCCTAAGTTGGGAGCTCCTGATATTTGAGAGACAACTATTTTCGGTGGGGCCACTAGTAGCTAAGAGAAGGTTCCCCCTGCATAGCCCACAGATTTATGAATGAATCAACCACTCAAATACAGTAACAGCATCGCCCACTCAACCATGAGCCCCACTTAGACCTCCAGGGGTGTTGTAGGCGCTAACTGTGAAAATAGCTTTCCAAGCTCCCAAGTGCAATTTGAGGACACCGGGAGGGGGAAGGGTAAGCTGGGGATGAAGTGAGAGAGTGGCATGGATTTATATATACTACCAAATGTAAAATAGATAGCTAGTGGGAAGCAGTCGCATAGCACAGGGAGATCAGCTCCGTGTTCTGTGACCACCTAGAGGGGTGGGATAGGGAGGGTGGGAGGGAGACGCAAGAGGGAGGAGATATGGTGGGGATATACGTATATGTATAGCTGATTCACTTTGTTATAAAGCAGAAGCTAACACACCATTGTAAAGCAATTATACTCCAATAAAGATGTTAATAAACAAACAAACAAACAAACAAATAAATAAATAAATAAAAATAAAGTTCCCAAGTGCAGTACCTGGCACATCATACACAGTCAATAAATTCTAGTTCCTTTCTCCTCCTTCATTAAGGTGGTTAGTGGTTTAATGCCCTAGACAATGGCACCAGAATTTTCTGGAACTGGAACAGACTGACATCATAAAAACTCAGATACCCTTGAATGACAAAGAATTTCCTCCATCTGAAAAGGCCACCCACCTTCCAGAAGGTCCCATATGGAGCACTGAGGGAAGAAAGGGACATCCCACAAACAGGCCAAATCCACTCTAACACATGGGGAGGCAGAAGTCACTGTGATTTTACCCTCATATTTCAGTCCTGCATAATGGGGCTGCCAATCACATAAAGTTCCCTTAAGCAGGAATTCTATATCCATGTTCAGAACTCCAGGTGTTATGATTTGCAAATTCAAGGAACTCAATAAAATGCCTCTGAAAGTCTTGAGTCTGAAGACCCTACATCAGAATCAACATTGAGAGTTGAGACTTAACTACAGAATTCAGAACAGTTATTTAAGTTCAGTAGGCTGCTAAAAGAGTTGATGGACAATTGCATAACAGAACCAAAAGCACTAAACTTTATTAACCGAACTCTTACCATCTTCCAGAAACTATATACCATGCAAAGCATAAATTATTTCATTTAACCTTCATTATCTTTGAGATGAGTCCTACCATCGTGCCCATTTAACAGATGAGGAAACTCAGTTAAAAGAGGTTAAGTAATTTATCCCAGGTCCCACAGCTAGTAGGTGGCAAACCTACTCAGAGATGCTGATGCAAAAGACTATGAGAAAGAGGCAAGTCACCCATTAACTTTCAGAAGAACAAAATAATCTAAATTAGAACAAAAGACACAAAATGGAATTATTATGTAGCTTCTGCTAGCATTGTTAAGTGGATACAGTTGGAAGAAAGAACACAAAACTAAGAGATGTAAGGCCTGGGTTTCAGTCACTTTGATTTCTATGAGAAGATTAGCTGTACTCTCTAAGACTTTCCATTTTGGGGGTAGCGTTATTTATTTCAGGGCAAGCTGGTGAGTAAAGTTAAATAAAAAGATTCTTATTTCAAGAAGCTTAAGAATCTTCCACAGTGATTAAAGAGCTATAGTACTCATTCACAAGTAGTTCTCCACTTATGGAGGTAGAGTTATAAAATGGAAGGATAAGGGACTTCCCTGGCGGTCCAGTGGTTAAGACTTCACCTTCCAATGCAGGAGATGTGGGTTTGATCCCTGGTCTGGGAGCTAAGATCCCACCTGCCTTGCAGCCAAAAAACCAAAACATAAAACAGAAGCAATATTGTAACAAATTCAATAAAGACTTGAAAAATGGTCCATATCAAAAAAGTATTTAAAAATAAAATAAAATGGGAGGACAAGAGAAAGGCTATCCAGTGATGGGTCTACCATCATATAAACCAGTGCGCTGATGGTTTTTGAGACAGAAGAGAAGGAAACTAATATCAATAAGACACGCATGACAGGCTAGGCATTTAACATATTCATTAAACACATGTTTACTGAGTAACTATTATAGGCCAGGTTCTCCGCAAGGCTCTCAGTATATAATGGTAAACAAAATAAACACAGTCCCTGTTCTTAGAGGCATAATTTGCAGTCAGGGAAAATAGACATTAAACAAATAATTATTTAAGGAAATATAAATTCCAAATCATAAATACTATGAGTGAGAAATAACAAAGGGCAGGTAATTTGGATAACGAAAAGAGTCAGGAAGAAGTATAACTAAGGAAATTACATTTAAGTGAAGAACTGAAGAATAAGTAGGAATTAATCAGATCCAGAAAAATGGGAAAACCTGTCCAGGTAGAGATAACTGCATACCAAAAATCCCAAGACAACAAGAGCATGATGTGTGCAGGAACTGAAAAGACTGTAAAGCCAGAGTGTTGAGAATAAAGGTAGAATGATCTAGGAGAGGTAGGCAGGGGCTAGATCCAGCTTATCAGGCATAAATTATCTCAATCAATTAAGTGACAGACGTAGGTCTTTATTATGTCCATCTTACAGATGAGGAAAGATTCAGAAAAGTTAATGAACGCTCTGAACGTACACAGCAAGTCATTGGGGAGTGTAGTCTTATAATGAGAATGTATCCTTGTAAGGAATGCTCCTTTCCCACCCTGCCCAGAGAATTCCTTCCAACTGAGGGACCCCTCCAGCAGAACAGGCCAGCCTTTCTCTACTCCTGCAAAAGGAGCAAGCAAAGGAGTCTGGAACGTGAATGAAGCACTCAGCACCTAGGCTGTGCTTCCTCTCTTTCTCTTCCCTAAAGAAGCACACATTCTGCTCTGCTCCTCCATGTCATACATTAGGAGTCTCATGATGCCAGTTTGCTATCTGTGGCTGATGTGAATTCTGTCTAGTTCTGCCTTCAGAAAGGAAATTCACTTACAAGCAGATAAAAAACATACTCTCCAAAACCAGTTTTATCAGAAATAAAGGTGATATTTTAAAGTCATCTTCCTGACATCTTCCTACCTGGTTCTAACTCAGGTAGGGGAAGATACTTGTGGGAGTATCTTAGATCCCATAATATTTGTGTAATTTTAAAATCTAGGGAATAACTCTTTTTCTAAGCATTTTATCCTAGCTAGTCAGGTTGGAAAGGGAAAAACCAGGTAGGTTGAAATTGATCTTTATAACCAGCATCAATGCCAGATAAACACCAATGATGTTTAATCCACAAATGGTCCTGGCAGCTATTATTCTTGTTTTTATGACATTGATTTGAGCCTATCAACCTTTGCTCCTCTCATTTTCACAGAGGATCCTAATCAATACCTGAATCCAAAATGTTCCCTTCAGGAAAACAATTTATAGTTATCGCCTCTTGTACTCTATCTCTGATGTATCCCTTAAAATGTATTAGCCTGAAGTTGGAGAAAAAATAGGTCTTCTTCTTTTAATACTATATTTAAAACACACAAAAAAATTGCCAAATGGGAAGTTGTCTTTTGAGCCCCCTCCTCGACTTACCCAAAATACTACACTTCTGCCCTAGCCCACCTCAACCTCACTACATCCTGAAACAGAATGGAATCTCCTATCTGGAGAACAGGATGGTTCTTTGTGTCACCCTTCTGTGGAGCAAGAGGAAATGATGAGAAATCGAAATTCCTCTCACAGGAACTTCTGAAATCTCCATGAACAGGACATTCTAGAGGATGAGTTGACAGACTGTCATTTAGTTTGACTTCAGCTTTGGGTTTGGTGTCTTAATAAATGTACTTCATGCTCACGATCACCTCACCTGTCTTTTTTCCTTTGATCACAAGCTTACATATTTTGCAAGTTGCTTAGGTGATGGTCTCTATATCTAAGTATAGTATGGAATGACAGAGGTTCAAGGTCATGGTTGGAATCTGACTACATTTGGAATGTAATCTGAAAGATGAAAAAGTCCATTTCTGGATGAAAAAATATTTTTCTTGTATGAGAAAAGACCATTATTTTTATTGAAGGAAAAGAAAAAATTAAATACTCCTACATATGCCCATTTTCCTATTACTACTCCCAAAGGTGATAGCTTGTTGAAGATTTTTTCATCTGTTTTAGAGAAGCTCAGTTCTATGACACTTAACCAAGTTCAGGGTAAATAATCCAAAAGCAATTTATGAAGGGGTTATATTGTGTACAGCTTAAAAAGGGGAGGGCTAATTTCATTTCATTTTTGCTTTAATTTCTAAAATGTTTTAAAAATATATTTTTTAAATCTCTAACTTATTTTTTCTTATTTTTTTAAAAAAGAAAGTCCAGGGCCTCCCTGGTGGCGCAGTGGTTGAGAGTCCGCCTGCCGATGCAGGGGATACGGGTTCGTGCCCCGGTCTGGGAGGATCCCATATGCCGCGGAGCGGCTGGGCCCGTGAGCCATGGCCGCTGAGCCTGTGCGTCCGGAGCCTGTGCTCCGCAACGGGAGAGGCCACAACAGTGAGAGGCCCGCGTACAGCAAAAAAAAAAAAAAAAAAGAAAGTCCAAATGCTTCGTAGAACTCACAAATGAGGCCAGAACCTATTTCTTGAGAGCTGCCATCACTGAACCCTGAATCACAAGCATTGCCATCATCCAGCTTGATGGTGTAAACCTAGACAAGCTACAGCAGATAAAGCAAAACAAATATTTCATGCACAAAAATCAAACTATTGTGTCGCACCATACTTAAAAAACTAATACAATCCTGATATGCAATGCCTAAGATGTAAAGTTGTATTTGCTGAGCACAGTTTGAAAACTGCGGTGACCGTGTGAGATCCTTAAGGTAGGGCTGTGTGTTAGTGCCTGTTGTAACCCCAGCATGAAGGTACCCCAGGCAGCATCGTGCCTGGCACATGGACAGCATGAAACACATTTCTGTGGACCTGAATTTGTTACAAGAAAAGAGGATGGAGGATTTGATGCTTAATGAAACAGGTGTCTCCACAGACAAGATGGCTCTGTAGAGTGCAACAGACATTTCTGATGTCCTCTACAGGCCACTTCTTAAAAGAAGACAAAGGAATGGGTGTGTCATTTAGTCTAGCTGCTGGCTGTGGTTACACAGGCATTACTATAAATTGCCAATTGTTTCTATTAGAAAAAATTGATCGGAGCTTCCCTGGTGGCGCAGTGGTTGAGAATCTGCCTGCTAATGCAGGGGACACGGGTTCGAGCCCTGGTCTGGGAAGATCCCACAAGCCACGGAGCAACTAGGCCCATGAGCCACAACTACTGAGCCTGCGCGTCTGGAGCCTGTGCTCCGCAACAAGAGAGGCTGCGATAGTGAGAGGCCCGCGCACCGTGATGAAGAGTGGCCCCCGCTTGCCACAACTAGAGAAAGCTCTCGCACAGAAATGAAGACCCAACACAACCAAAAATAAATAAATAAATAAATAAATAAAAATAAAAAGCCAAGCATTTGAAGCCCTTTAAAAAAAAAATTTGATCAAGGCATTGAGAGATTAGTCTTCTTTGCAGGGTTAGAATCACAGAATGTTAAAGTTTGAATGGATCTTGGAGAACATCTGGTCTAGTGGTTTTCAGAGTGTGTTCCAGGGGACCCTAAGGTGCCACAAGGGTGCCTCCGGGACACTTGCAAAAGAGGTCAATCAGCCAGGTGTCTGGACATCCCACTCCCATATGATTTTGCATAGCTCCTTTTATATATCTCATTTACATAAAAGGGTTTCATAAGATTTTATTAGCAACGTGGTCTCGAGTGCTAAAAACAATGCTTAACATTCACTCATCTAATTCAACCTTCCAATTTTACAAATATGGATGTAGAGTCCAAACACCCAAGATGTTGTAGCAATTTGTTACAGGATATAAACAAAAACCCAGATATACTGAATCCCAGTCTAGTGCTTTTTCCACAGCACTATTAATCCTGGGAGTTTTCGGTACTTAAAGTACCTGGCACCTAATAGTTCCTCCGAGTCTAGGAAATAGAGAAGCAGAAATCTGCAATACATTATGTTGCTAACAGCTTTTATTTGTGTCACACTCGGCAGTTTGCAAAGGCATCCACACCCATTTATTTATTTATGTATATTACAACAAACTGCAAGGTATTCAGAATGGGTATATCATTTTTTCTGATAAGGAAAACTAAGTTTCAAAGAGATCAAATGTAGTTGAAGTTAACTGAGGCAAAGAACACAGTACTTCTGACCATTCTATCCAAGGCTCCATTCATTACAATACGGGAGCGAGGCCAACTTACCAGTCTCTTGGGTCACTCCACTCCACTGTCACTGAAGCATCTCTTATCAAGAATAGGAAATAGAATTCAACACATAGGCTAATTCATTGATAGGCCATATTAATAAGTATTCTGAGGGCTTCCCTGGTGGTGCAGTGGTTGAGAGTCTGCCTGCCGATGCAGGAGACATGGGTTCATGCCTGGGTCCGGGAAGATCCCACATGCCGTGGAGCGGCTAGGCCCGTGAGCCATGGCCGCTGAGCCTGCACATCCGGAGCCTGTGCTCCGCAACGGGAGAGGCCACAACAGTGAGAGACCCACATACCGAAAGAAAATAATAATAATAATAAGTATTCTGAGGTTGAGCGCAGATTTAGTAGAAAGGCATCAATGAGAATAAGTAATGTCAGCCTTTGGCACAAGAAGGAGGAAATGGGGGCATGTGTGTCAAGTCATCACCATTCTTTTTTTTTATATATATAAATTTATTTATTTTATTTATTTCAGTTTTGACCGTGTTGGGTCTTCATTGCTGCACGTGGGCTTTCCCTAGTTGTGGTGAGCGGGGGCTACTCTTCGTTGCGGTGCGTGGGCTTCTCATTGCGGTGGCTTCTCTTGTTGTGAAGCACAGGCTCTAGGCACGCGGGCTTCAGTAGTTGAGGCTCGCGGGCTCAGTAGTTGTGACACACGGGCTTAGTTGCTCTGCGGCATGTGGGATCTTCCTGGACCAGGGCTCGAACCCATGTCCTATGCATTGGCAGGCGGATTCTAAACCATGTGCCACAAGGGAAGCCCAACCATTCTTGATTTAAAATGACAAAAGTTCAAAAGAGAGAAAAAGGCCAGATACTAAGATTTAAATCCTGAGCTAGGGCAGTTAGCTTTCACTTTAAGGTCCATTATCTGCCAGTTTAGTCTCGGGAAGCCCAGAAGGAGACCTAAAGTCCCCCAAAGTCATATAAACAATAAGTGCCTCCAAATATTTCCCTCACCTAAACAACTCCCTGTTAAAAACAGAAGTAAGTGGGCCTGACTAGAGGTTTGATTGTGTGGAAATGGACTTTAAAAAGGGAAATGAAACCACCCTCATTTCACTGAGGCACAATCAGATGGCGTGTTTGGACACTGCTGACAGTGGCCAGATTCCACAAGCTCGTTTGTGAAAGCCATTGAAGCTCATGGAAACACTCTCCCCTGCAATTTAGCTCCAGCTGTTCAAGCTGAGGCTGCTCTTTAAAATGAAGCAAATAGTGAAAAAGCTGAAGTTCAGCAGTTTCACTCTGTTGGGCCAAAGCTTCTGCATAGTCCCAGCCCATGGATTCTGCTACATTGGCCAGATGCTCAGGGCCTCCCAAGCCAGTCTTACAGGGAGCTCCATAAAAAGTCCACAGGACTCCATGTGTATTAGGTGCAGGCAACATGAAGTTGTCCAAAGGGGGCATCAGGTCCTGGTCAGCCTAATCTGCAGCACTGAGTCTGGTCTATGCAAAAACTTCAGAGGAACTGAAGTCATTAGGATTCATTTTTTAAACTAGCTACTAGAGCAAGATAAAGCACTTTTATGGTGATGGAGGATTTATTTTTTTCAACTTTATAAATTACTTTCCTTCCTCTGAATGCCAGCTTCCTCACGGTAGAAGGACTCTTAAGTTGTAAACAAATCCAAAAGCAATGCAAATGAGCTCACTCTCACTTCTGACCTCCAGGTTTCATTTCATAGTGTTTATTTCATTCCCCAATACTCCCAAACCTTCAAATTAAAAAATCTTTCCCCACCACCCACAAATGTTTCTATGGAAGTTTTTTTTTTCTCTCCCAACATGTTTCTATACATATCTGCTCACCATTGTGACTGGATAAATCGCACCTTTGCTAATGCCTCTCTGATATATGCTCCATGGCCTAATGCAAAGAATTTGCCTTCAGCCCTCGACAGTCACTCCAGCATTATTTATGAAGCAGTTTATTCTACATGAGTTCTGCAAAGAAGAGAAAAGAATTGACTCTGGTGATCATCACTGGTTATTTCTTTTATTTTTTTTTTAGAAATTGACTGAAAAGCTAGACCCTCAATGTAAGTTCAGAAATCTCCATCATCATCCACGAAAGAGGCTGCTGTGGCTCATCAGATGTGGACATAATGCAGTATATGTGGGACCCTCATTCCTGAGCACTAATGTACAAATGAAACCCCACTACCTGAGCCTCTCATGTCCAGTTTCTGTCAGTAATTGAAGTAATTGGAAGATAAAAAAAGAATCTCGCCATGAAAGGAAAAGATAATTCCTTCAGAAACATCCATCTTGACAACAACTAAATGTGTGGACCACGACTGCAAAGACTTAGTGAATCACTAAGAAAAAAAGATTTAATTTCTAGGACTGTTTGGCGGTGAGGGAGAGTTTGCCTTTCACAATGTACAAGTCTTGGGGACTCATTTTTCTTCTTATAATTCCCAGGTGGCCAAGTTCACACAATGGATGGATAGATTTAATAAAGATCAACTCTAGCTTCTGGAAAGTCCAGCTTGCAGTCATTTTTAGCAGCTATACAGGGAGTGCTACGGCATAAGTAAGCCACTTAGGACAGTGGTTTAGTCCACTGAGATTTACTGCCCAGCTCCCTGACACCCCAGTGTTACAAATTCTCACTGATGACAGCGAACATATAAAGTCATATTATTTTCCCTGGAGGCAAATAAAATGAAGAAAAATTCTGGACTCCAAAAGAAAATTATGTCTGTTTTGAACCATGTCAGGTCTCTAGAGCACTGGGCATACTGTCACGTAAAGACGAATTTGCCCCCTATTTTAGGAGTCTTTGAACTTTAGGCATTAATAAGATCTCAGACCACGTATATGAGCAGAGGCAGAATCACAGAATTTACTTGGGAGAAGGAATAAAAGTCCCATCCAATCTTATTTTCCTTTTTTGGCTTTTAACTTTTTAACTGTGAAAGAAAATCCACAAAAAACTTATGTATAGTTTAATGAGCTATTATAAGGTAGACATCCTGCAACCACCACCTAAGTCAAGATATAGACAGACCTTTGCCAGACTAAGGTACCGCATGCATGTGCACCATCCATATCTCAAACACCATCTGCCTCCCAAAAGTAAGCACTATTTTTATAATAATCCCTTTTTTTCTATCACATAAGTTCTATCACATAAATACACATTCCTAGACATCATATTTTAGTCTTGCCCATTTTATTAAATCCGATACGTATGTTAGGTCCCTTTTAATCCACAGATTTCTCAACCATCCCTTTCTTTGCCTTACAATTTTTTTGTTCTAGGATCTGGGACATTTGACCTGCAGAGTTTCTCACAGTTCAGACAGTGCTGATGAACACGGTACAGTTCAGCATGTTCTTCTGTCCAGTGTATTTCTTTCAAATTGGCAGCTGGATCAGGAACCTTGACGAGGTTTGGGTTCCATCCCTTTGCAAAGACTCTAATTACTGTGGCCTTTCACCAAAAAGCATTTAATGTCTAGTTATCTTTCTTTCTCCGTTAGCAGCTGTTGAGGTTTAATGCCTAAATCTAGTCATTCATTTGAGGTTTGTAAAATGATGATAGTTAAATTTTATCCTTTTTTTTTTCATTTATTAGTTAAAAATTTTTTGTAAATATGTGCTTCCCCTCATCTACTCTTTGGTTTCCCTGTGGTTCATATTGGAAAGGCAGGATAAATGTTTGATTCTTTCCCTCTACTTACCATTTCCAAGAAAATGAATTGGCTCCTTAGAATCTTCTGAAGATGGTTAGGTTTTTAAAATAAAATTATGTATCCATGGATTTAAACATAACTTATAGGTTTCATTCAATTGCAATTACCTCTTTCGAAGCTTAAATTGTCCCAATGGGAAGCTCTTAAAGTTGGTTCCTGAGTTCTTTTGACAAACCCCAGTAGTTTTTGATAGCTTCCTAGCTTCATGGTATGACAAGATGTTCCAGATTAATCTTGTGCATTTCCTGCCCCAGACCTAGAATTGACCAATTTTCCAAGTTCTAGTTTCCTTTCTTTAAACTTTAAAAAAAAATTTTATCTTATATGGGAGTATAGTTGATAAACAATGATGTGTTTGTTACAGGTATACAGCAAAGTGATTCAGTTATACCCATACAAGTATCCATTCTTTTTCAAATTCTTTTCCCATTTAGGTTATTACAGAATACTGAGCTGAGTTCCCTGTACTACACTAGCTTCCTTTAATGGGAAATACTATTTTAAAGCCACCACAATCTGAATGTTAGGTGTGCCCTCTGCACACACATTTTTATAGTTATTTTTATTTACATTTTATTGCATATTGCTGTTTTATAAATTCTTACTCCCTCTTAGCCCTCATTTAGTCTTAGATCTATTTTACAACTATATGTTTAATGTTCATCACTAGTCCTTATGGCAATGTCTGCCTCTCTAACTACTTTCATTGTCTGAGGATCATTCTCTAGTAGATTCCTCAGAAAAATCTGATGGGAAATATATTATTATTATTAATTATATTATTAATACTGTATGTTAATAACAGTCTGTGCTCTTTATACTTGAAAGTCAGTTTTTCTAGCTATAACAATCTTTGGCTCACATTTTTTTCTTCATATTTCCTAAAATATGTTACTCCATTTTCTTCTAGCATGAAGCATTGCTGTCCAGAAAACAGTGTGATAATAATCTAATTCTCTTTCCCTCATAAGTCACTTTCTGTGTCAAGATGCCCAAATGACTTTACTCAACAAAGTTTATTGGAATATATCTTGGTATTATTTGTTCAGGAATGATATTCTCAACTACATTTTCCAATATGTGGTTTCAAATTGTTTTTTAATTTTGGAAAATTTTCTTGAATAATAGTTTTTTTTATTCATTTGTTCTGTTGTGTTCTCTTTGTTTACTTCTTCAGAGATTCCTATTAAATTGATACTGGATTTTCTTTCATTCAAAACTTTTTTATTTCTTTCTTCATTTCTTTTTGACCATTAAAATGTTCCTCCCTGGGCTTCCCAGGTGGCGCAGTGGTTGAGAGTCCGCCTGCCGATGCAGGGGACATGGGTTTGTGCCCCGGTCTGGGAAGATCCCACATGCCGCGGAGCAGCTGGGCCCGTGAGCCATGGCCGCTGAGCCTGCGCGCCCAGAGCCTATGCTCCGCAGCGGGAGAGGCCACAACAGTGAGAGGCCCACGTACCGCAAAAAAAAAAAAAAAAAAAAAAAAAAAAAAAGTGTTCCTCCTTTTCCCCTCATATTTCTTTTAAAGCAGTATCTGTTGTGCTGATTTATTTGTTTATTCTAGTTTAGTCTTTTTTTCTGAACTGATTCTTCTTTTATTTCTGAATCTTTCCTGAGTTAAGGTCCCTCATTTCTAAGTATGTTTTATTTTGCTTTGATTGATCCATTTATTGAACCATTTTCTTCATGTTCTAGCTTATTTTTAAATAATATATTACAGGTTTTTTAAAAAACTATGTTTTTCTGGTGGCATTTTGAAGGGAGTGGGTGAAGCGGTAAATTTTTTGCAAGTGCCCACACAATCTAATGCCTAACTAAACAATTCAACTTAAACCTCGAGAAATTTCTATCTGCAATGTCTCCCCAGTCATCATGCATTCATTCTTCTATTCATTCAACAAATGTCTAATGAGCACCTACTATATGTATGCAATAAGGATCAAATTATTAATAAGATAATTACTGATTAATAAGACGAATGATTAATGAGACAGACATGGGCTAAGCCATTACAGATTTACAACCCAATGGAGGAGTCAGAAAATCAAACAAGTAGGTATAATGAAGTCCTTGAAGGCAATCTCCCTCTGTGGTCCGGTCCTCAATCTTCTTCTACTATAACATACATGAGGGATAGAACAGCAATAGGCTAACTAGGTAATGATGATTTTGCAGTTCATTAAACATGTTTCCTTAAGGCAGCATATCAAACAGCCCTCCACGTGATTCTGATACATCCATCCTCCCCACCACCACCCCTGCGGCAAGAGGAGATCCCTATAAGAATCGGTGGTCTATCTATCTGATAAGGAGTTAACATCCAAAATATTGTATATAAAGAACTCATAGAAGTCAACAGCCAAAACAAAAACAAATAATCTAATTCAAAAAAGGGCAAAGGGGCTTCCCTGGTGGCGCAGTGGTTGAGAGTCCTCCTGCCGATGCAGGGGACACGGGTTCGTGCCCCGGTCCGGGAAGATCCCACATGCTGTAGAGCAGTTGGGCCTGTGAGTCATGGCCGCTGAGCCTGCGCATCCGGAGCCTGTGCTCCGCAACGGGAGAGGCCACAACAGTCAGAGGTCCACGTACCGCAAAAAAAAAAAAAAAAAAAAAGGGCAAAGAACCTGGACAGACATTTTTTCAGGGAAGATATACGAATGGCCAACAGATACATGAAAAGACACTCAACATCACAAGCCATCAGTGAAGTGTACATTAAAGCCACATGAGATATCACTTCATGCCTGTTAGAATGGTTATCATCAAAAAGTTGATAACAAATGCTGACATGGATATAGAGAAAAGGGAACCCTTGTTCATTCTTGGTGGGATTGTAAATTGGTACAGCCACTACAGAAAACCGTATGGAGGTTCCTCAGAAAATTACAAATAGAACTACCATATGATCCAGCAATTCCATTTCTGAGAATATACGCAAAGGAAACAAAAACACTAACTCAAAAAGATATTGCATCCCATCTTTATAGCAGCATTATTTACAACAGCCAAGACATGGAAACAACCTAAGTGTCCATTCAATAGATGAATGGATGAAGAAGTTGTGGAGTGTATGTATATACACACCACACACACAATGGAATATCATTCAGCCATAAAAAATGAGGAAATCCTACCATTTGCAACAGCATGGATGGACCTTGAAAGCATTATGCTAAGTGAAATAAGTCAGATGGAGAAAGACAAAAACCATATAATTTCACTTATAAGTGGAATCTAATTTTTAAAAAAACAAAAACACCAAACTCATGGAAAAAAAGATCAGATCTGTGGTTACCAGAGGTGGGAGGCATGGGGAGGTAGAACTGGAGGAAGGTGGTCAAAGGTACATACTTTTGGTTATAAGAAGGTAAGAACCAGGGATGTGATGTACAGCATGCTTACTATAGTGAACACTAGTGTACAATATATAAGAAAGTCGTTAAGGGAGTAGATCCTAAGAGCTCTCATCACAAGGAGAATTTTTTTTCTTTTCTTTTTATTGTATCTATATGAGATAATGGATGTTAACTAAACCTATTGTGGTAATCATTTCACAATATATGTAAATCAAACCATCATGCTGTACACCTTAAACAAACAAACAAAAAAAAGAATCATTAGTCTTACTGAAGCACGAATATGCCATTAAACCCAGAATTGTATTAAAATGCCCACTAAAGACACGATAAAATTAAGTACATTGGCATATTCCTTTTTTTTAATGGTACAGTTCACTCGGTCCTATAGTACATTAATATGTGTTTCTAGGCAAAAAATCTAGGAAGGAAAAAGAATTACTACTGTTTTCCCAGTCTTCCTTACCTCAAGGAAATATAAATTTATTCAGCTGAGGTGATAACCTATGGCCATCAGTCACCTGCAGTCTAGCAACATAATTATAAAGAAACAAAAAAGGGTAAGCACAGATGGAGTAATATACCAATCTTTGGGCAAATCAGAGTTTTCTCTTTTTTCATTGTTTATGGGAACTGTGGAAACTTTCTGTCCCAGGTCATCTACCAGGAAAGTGCCTTTTTAGAGTTGTACCTCAGACTGTTGTCTCCCTTTCAGAACCAAGAAGGAGAGGAGGAATTCTTCATCTTCTCACTCTCTCAACTGAGCAGACACAATGTGTTTGGTATACTATTTAACATACAGACAAACCCCAAGTCTCACAAAAATGTGACCACATTTGAACTTAGATACCTTCCTTTAGCTAAAATCCCCAGTCAATCTTCAATTTGAAATAAATTTGTAACCTGCTCCAGAAATCAGCTCTGGGAACAGCTCTACGCTGTTTTTAGATTTTAAATGCAATGATAGATTTATTACATTTATTAATAAAAAGCATGTTAATATATTTATTAACAGAAAGCATGCCTTTTGTTGACATACTTTACAGCTAAGGTTGAAAAAACAATTAATGTGGTATTTCCCTGGTGGCACCTGCCAATGCAGGGGACACGGGTTCGAGCCCTGGTCTGGGAAGATCCCACATGCCACGGAGCAACTAAGCCTGTGTGCCACAACTACTGAGCCTGCGTTCTAGAGCCCGCGAGCCACAACTACTGAGCCCACGTGCCACAACTACTGAAGCCCACATGCCTAAAGCCCATGCTCTGCAACAAGAGAAGACATCACAATGAAAAGCCCACTCACCGCAAGGAAGAGTAGCCCGCGCTCACTGCAACTAGAGAAAGCCCACGCACAGCAACGAAGACCCAACACAGCCAAAAATTAATTAATTAATTAATTAATTAATTAATTTTTTTAAAAAAGAAAAAACAATTAATGTGAAGAATTGCATTTCAGGATGTCAGATCAGGAGAAGTTTAATGTAAAAATATATCATTAAAAACTAACTAAAATAAAACTGTAGGCGTCAAATAACATCAAATATGAATCTGGAAATTCTTGAGGGGAAAAAGAACAAACTAAGATTTGAATAATGTTAGAAAGGGGAAAAATGAATTTAGTCTTATCTCAGATAAGAAATCATTTAGGGTAAGAGGGTTCTGTAGGGAGAGAGCCAAAGGGCCTATCTGAGGTGGGGACATGAAGACACACATCCAGGTCTGAAAGAATAGAAAAAGATTTAAAAAGTGGGTCAAGTACTTCAAGTACCAAGAAGGTGATCAGTTAATACAGAAAGAAGCAGGGTTTTCTGACACCACTCAAAGTGTTGCTAAGAACAGGGACCATAGTCAGGGATTCATGAACTTCCTTTAAAAACATAAAAAACAGGAGAAGAGAATATAAAATCTTTACAACAGAGAATCCATAAATATTTTCATATTCACAAAAGGGAATATGACCCCCCAAAAATGTTAAGAAACCTGCCATAGAAGAACTTAAACTGCTTTCAGGATCAACAAAATCATGTTAGTATTGTTTCAGACTCAGCCCCACTCCCATTGTTCTAAAACAAACCAAAGAAAAATATTCCCTGTTGGCAAGGTGAGTGGAAATTGGAATGGTTGGGCGGGGTGGAGAGGACATGGCTATTAGCTGGAATAAAAACGATTAGATATAAAGGTCACAGAATCCAAATGACTGTTCGAGATAACATTTTACTATGACTAAATTTTACTTCAATCAAATCGTTCAGCAGTCCCTAATCAACAAATAGATATGTGATATCCTCATTTTAATGGGGGAAAAGAAGAAAGGAGAGGGTAGAGAAGTTAAAGAATGTTCCCACCAAAGAAGAAACACTTTGAACACTAAATTTCTCCTTTAATCCTACAATGATTATCATGCTCTGGGCTGCAGAGAGGGAGGGCATTTGAAGGCAGCCAGCTTCATATAATTCATAGAGGGTTATTTTTTTATCCAGTTTAATTTTCAATATGACTAGTGCCATTTCTTATAAAGGTTCTGCATTCCATGGGTTTCTTACGATATAACTGTAAATCACATCCAAATTAGCCTTCATATACCTAATCCCAAATCTTCCCAAATGATCCATTACTTTTAGACCAAAACTGCATGGTACAACTTTATAGTTTGGTTATGGAACAGGAAGGTTCATATTAAAGGGAAACATCAAAGAAAGCATCAAGTGCCTGAGATTCCCTCTAAGGAGACCAAGCCGAAGAGTTTAAATGGAGCCTGTGGGGGACAGGCCAGAACAGGAATCAGGTTCCACATCCTACAGCTCTCTACACGGGATCTAAACAACTGAAGTTTAGGGATTTCTGAAGGAGTCTAGGAAGGTGGAAACAAAAGCAAAGAGAAGAGCACAGTATAGGAAAACCACACCTCATCACCCTTCAAATCAGAGTGCCTCTACACAACAAGGGATGGCCTCCTGCAAGTAGAGGTGATACCCAGAACCAGGACGTTGCCAGCAGCATCCCCACTCTCACACCTTCTCCCATCCTTATACTCAGGCCTCTGTTGCATTTATTCAGTTCACCTTGGGAGAAGGTTCCTGGAAGAACTAGTGTGGCCACAATTTCATAAGGTATTCATCTTGAACTCCTGCTGAGAGGGAAGGAAAAGCCAGTGTAAGGTGGCTTTATACTAAACAGTGAGAAGAAAATGTACATGACAGTGAGGATGGAAAAAAGAAAAATGAAAAAGTGTGGGCTTAGATGAAGGAAACTAGAAGAAAAAGGTGAATGATTAGGGCTGGGCTGAATAAAACCTGTGAACTACTATCTAACTGTTGAAATTGTGTTTTCTAATATATGGAGTGATTGGAGGGAGATGTTCACAATATAATGATCAACCATAAGAGCAGGTTAAAAATAGTTTGTAGAATCTACTTATTTTTGTAAATATGTATAAACATATAGAGGTTAGTATACTTGTATACCTATTATATTAGATGTGTGTGTGAAAGATGGGAATAGAGACAATGGCCAAAGAGACAGGAAAATATACAAAAAAAAAAAAAAATTCTAGCATGAGTTTATTTTGTGTGATGGGATTATGGGTGATTTTCTTATTTTAATGCTTCCATATTTTTTCCATATATGCTTTTTATATTTTCCAATCTTGTGAAATATATAATAATAATAATAATAAATAAAAACAAAGAAAGCTTTGTTACTACTTCTTTTTCTGTATCCTTTTTCCCAGCACCCATCTGATGGAAACTCATGATATGACTGTTGGTATTAACTGAAGAGAAAGAAAAAAATCACACAAAGCATGCATAAAAGTCATCACAATCCTAATATTGTCTTTACACACCTGATTCTTAATTCCGACCAGGTCCTCCCATGCTCCCAATTACAATAAGGAAAATAAACATCATGAAAGAGAACATCAAACTGACACTTCTGACAAGGCAACAGTTAAAATTCATGAGGGTACATTTTGCTGTTAATTGGCTATCCACCATTAAAAACCTGGCTTTTTGATTATGAATAGTCACAGCAGGCCCTTGTAGATTGGCTAATGAGCTGTCCACTCACTGGAGAGTTCAGCTATTCATCAAGCCCCTGGGTAATTTGAAGGGAGCTCAAGATACATGCAGTTGAGAAGTTAAGTAAATGGAAAGTCTATCATTGCTGGGGTTTGGCAACCTGCCTCCTCTCCTAGAAAGCATGGCATGTTAATATCTACCTTAAGCCATTGTCTATTGCCTAAGAATGACATTAGAATCTAGTAAATGAGAATATAAGCTTATTTGTATAGAAAACAGTATAAAGGGATAGAATACTGAAAAAATAGGATTATAATTTGGTGGAGGGAGATAAGATGTTGGAACTGACAGTACAGCACAATAATAAGTGATACGGAAAAAAATCCAATAAGGGAGCAATTTAATTTAAGTGGGTTTTAATCTGAATCTCCCCACCCACATACCAGTTTTAGACTGCAGGAGGTATAAAAGGACACTCAAGCCCAGCAATGTCAGCCAACTGTCATCTTGTCAAGAGTGCAGACAAATAGTCACCATGCAAAAATCAATAGCAGTGGGAAAAAGGCCTTCTTGTACATTTATGATGGATAGCACAGCCTGGGTATAATGCATTGAAACAACTAACTTAGATGATGTGGACTGCTTTGGTCAATGATTTTCAAGCCTTGGTTGGGAACAGCTGCACTGCTAAAGCATTTACTGTTCTAGGCACCTGACAGCAGCTATTCCCCTACATCAGAGGATTAATCCAAAGGAATTCCCTGAAAACTCCAGGTATGGAAAAAGTAAGAAAGGGTGGAAAGGACCATCAGTTATGACATATGTGAACACCATAAAGTAGCTGATGGCCACAGACCATTCTCTGCTTCTGCAACTGGAGGGAAGCACATAACACTGATAGTCTTCTACCCCTTTTATGTAAGATCCACAAGGTGATGTTTCATTGAGGAGGCAGATTGGCTCTGATGTTGAACTATGGGAATACTGGAACATCAGAGCAGCAACGGCTTTTAGAAACCTGTGGCAAGGCCAGAACTAAAACCAAGTGAGTTTCCTTCTTTTAGTCCAGATCCTTGTATTCAAGCCTTCTGTCTCCACCAGGCATAGGGGAATCTATTGTGGCTGAAGGGCTGGCTCCCTCCGCAGCCTAGCTGCACTCTTTATTAGGTTGAGAAGGATGATTTACAGTCAACACCTCCCCTGCCTTGGCCTGGTGAGTTCTTCTATCTGCTCTCCTGCCATGGTGGCACTCTTGGGATGTGAGATCCCAGCCAGAGTCCCCTTCCTACCAGGCCAATGGGCCCACCCAGGAGCATGACATCCACAGCATTTCTAGACACCAGAGCCTCTGAGAGAACTGGAGGCACTGAGGCAGGCAGCCTAGTAACAGAAACATGGGCCCAGAGAAGAACAGCCAATCCTCACCCAGGCTCTGATACAGAGTCAGGGTGACTTTGGACAAACCATCCAACCCCTCTGTGGCCCAGTCCCTCATGTGTAAAATAGCACTGATCTTATCTCCCTCACTGGATGGTCAGGAAATCAAATAAAATCATGAATATGAAAGTGCTTTGAAAAATGTTCACTCATAAAATTACAGAATTTTAGAATGACCTTAGAGATCATTTAATTTAGCACTGCCCCTTATTATACAGATGAGGAAACAGTCCCCAAGTGCTTAAATGACTTGAACAAAGTCAAACAGAAGCAGAGTTTCTATACAATTCAAAGCACAATTATTACAAATTAGTATAATTCCAATGTGACTGCAAATATATTAATAATGTATTTCTCTTTCTTCTTAGCACAAAAAAAGGCACATTGCCTATAGAAATAAAATGAAATAATCAGGAAGGCCACCAAGTTTGGAATACATGATGAATGGCTTATTGTAATTACATTGTAAACATGACAAAATAATATTATTTACAGTTTTTATGGCCACACCCTAGGACAGCAAAAAATAAATAAATGAATAAAAATTACCCATAATCCCTCTCTCAGGAAAAATATCAGCGTTAACATTATGGTAAACACCATTTACCATGAGATTATACTCTACATACTGTTTATAATCTGCTATTTTGCATGAGAAGAATTAAAAATGCTAGTCTTTATCTTTCAGCAAATTAACATGGGGTGAAGCATGTTAATGATGAAAAACATAAAAGAGTAATTGGTTTCATGAGAAAAGGACACCTCCATAAAGTTCTTGATCTATTCTCCAGAGAACAAAAGAATAAATACACATAGCTTAAGAAGTTAACAAGTAGTGGTTTCTCCAGTTAGTTGAAGGCCATGGACAAATCCATCCTCCTAATGTTCCATGCTAAGTCAAGATATGTTCTGTGGTAAGCAACAAAATGAAATCCTAAGAAAAGTCACTCTTATTGTATTTAAAATCTATTTCCAAAGCAGTTACTGACTCAGCAGCTCCTACCCTGAGTACAAAACTGAGATATTGTGCCTTTTAACATTCATCCTTCCATCTGTCTTCTGAACAAAAGGTCAGTTTTATGAGAATATATCTTTTATGTTAATGATATGTCTGTGACCCAGAGTTTTTACTCCTCACAAATCCTTCCTCTCAGAGTGAGGGCTCATGCTACTTATAAATTCCCTTAAATGCAATCTCTATTGTAGAGTGCTACCTCACTGGCCTAATCTCCACCTTAAAGAGTGAAATTCAAAGATGACATGTCCTATTGTTTGTTCTCTTTAATTCTGAAATTCTAAACTTGGCAATTCCACATAAACCAATCAGATCCAATTTGGATAAATCCAAGCCTCCTGAAATAGCTCTGATTTTCAGATACAAACCCACTGGAAACCCAAACGCCATCATTTTACCTCTGCCCACTACTCAACTGCCCGAAAAGGAAACCCAATAAGTTCCAAGTAGTTACTCCTTTTCCTGCTCATGCCCTAACCTCCAGTTATCTCTCTGAAAAACAGAATTGTGTAAGATCTCATCCCCATGTCCATGCAATCCTGCCACTTCCTTCTTTTTTACTAAAAATGTCATTTTTCATCATCCCAGAGACACAGCTGGTAAGGAGGAGAAGACTTCACAATCCTCAGCCCTGAAAACATTATACAAAAAAACCTTACAATAGGTTTTTATGATTATTACAGGACATTTGAAACAACTTGGTAAAGAGCCATTATAAAAATCCACATGAGGGCTTCCCTGGTGGTGCAGTGGTTGAGAGTCCGCCTGCCGATGCAGGGGACACCGGTTCGTGCCCCGGTCTGGGAAGATCCCACATGTTGCGGAGCGGCTGGGCCCATGAGCCATGGCTGCTGAGCCTGCGCCTCTGGAGCCTGTGCTCCGCAACGGGAGAGGCCACAACAGTGAGAGGCCCGCGTACCGCAAAAAAAAAAAAAAAAAAAAAAAAAATCCACATGAAAATAAAACTGTAAAATACATAATCAAGGATCCTAAATGTGGGTGCTTCTTTTATATTCACCCCCTCATCAAGCTTCAGTATAGGTCTGCCCCTTCCCCACTGGCCCAGCTAGTCACTAGGTCTCCTTTCCTGAGATCTATCTCCTTACTCTAAGTTTTGCACTACAAAAGCTCAAGTTGGCCTTGTATGGCCTAAAATTCAAAAGTGTTTCATCTTTAAACAAAGTACAAATTTTCTGAGAATTTTGAAAAAGCACACCCTGAATCAAGTAAACTTTTCCCTTTGTAGGAAAATTATTTCCAGTTTAAAGATTTATCAGGAATGTTAGTCAGTTACTCTTGACCATATATCAAAAACTATAACTCCTTAAATCCCTCTCATTCTTAGATGATGTGTGCTAACACCACTTATACATGCAGCAAATGATTGGAATCTATATTTTAACAATTTTAGTGGTCAGTGTAGGTCCCTAGATGATCCGTTTGGCAATGCAAGTACAACATAAATGGCAAATACTAGAGTCTTTCCTGTAAGACTGGCAGGTTGAGCCATAGTCAACTCAGCCCAAAATTACTTTCACTCAATTTGACTGAGCCTGAGGTGGATTTCTACAGCACATGTACTTTATTTAGACAAGACATACAATCCATATTGTCTAATATTTTCGATGTTAAGATACATTCAGAGGCCAAATAGCAGAGTGAGAGGGGCATGCGCTTTAGAAGCAATCAGAAGGCAGATAGAATCTCAGCTCTTCCAATCATAGGCCACATGGACTTGAACAAGCCCAACATCACTGAAGTTCAGCTTCTTCATGTAAAATTAGAGTAATGATGACAACATTTTATAGAGATTGTTGCATGGACTAGAGATAAGGTATATAAAATGCTCACCATAATGTCTATGGTAGATGCTATACATATGGTAGACGTCTATAGCTAGCAATAATAGTAATGGTGTGTATTTTAACCTCAATATAGTAAGCATTTCAATCCACAATTAGAAGCGTAAAGATTTCTGGGAGCCTTCATAGTGAGCTTATTCTGCTTATTCATTGTGAAGTTACTTAAGATAAGATGTAAGTTATCTGATTATCTGATGCTGATTGAAACCATACTTTGAAAAAGAAAGATAAAGACTAGTAGTCTCATGAAGGGGTAAGGGGAGAGGGAACCATTACTGGGGAAACAAGACTCAGAAGAGAAACAGCTGGCAGCACAAAGACATATTTGTCCCTCTGTACCACTATGTCCTAGATGGTGGTTCTCATAAAACCAAGAGCTCCTGAACTAAAGCTAAATCACCCAGCTAAATCACCCAGGTACCCAGTGCCTGGTACCTGATAAGTACTCTGTAAATATGTATTGACAAAGATTATATTTATGTCCCTGTGATTATTATCACAGAGAGTTCATGGATCACTTTAAGAAAAGTCATTTTCAAAGTCTAGATAAATTTACTATGCAAGTCCAGCAAAGTCCAAAAGTCATTTTCAAAGTCTAGATAAATTTACTATGTAAGTCCAGCAAAGTCCAAGTCTTAAAATTCCGGAGACTGCAGCCTCTCAAATCTTCACACTAGTGCTTTAAAAAAAAAAAGTTTAATGTGTTCACCTTTTTCTCTGTATGATATGAAACTCTAAGGAAACCTCCAAGATTTTTCTACATTAATATTTCTTTTTTCTGTATCTTAAAGATACTTGTGACTTAAATATTTTCTTTTAGGTGTACTTTGAATTTATGAATTAAAAAATAAGCATTTCTAGTTTTTTAAGGAACCTCCATACTGTTCTCCATAGTGGTTGTATCAATTTACATTCCCACCAATAGCGCAGGAGGGTTCCCTTTTCACCAAACCCTTTCCAGCATTTATTGCTTCTAGATTTTTTGATAATGGCCATTCTGACCGGTGTGAGGTGATACCTCATTGTAGTTTTTTTTTTTTTTTTTTTTTTTTTTTTGTTTGTTTGTTTGTTTGTTTTTGCGGTACGCGGGCCTCTCACTGTTGTGGCCTCTCCCATTGTGGAGCACAGGCTCCGGACGCGCAGGCTCAGCGGCCATGGCTCACGGGCCTAGCTGCTCTTCAGTAGGTGGGGTCTTCCTGGACCAGGGCACGAACCCGTGTCCCCTGCATCGGCAGGCGGACTCTCAACCACTGCGCCACCAGGGAAGCCCCTCATTGTAGTTTTGATTTGCATTTCTCTAATGATTAGTGATGTTGAGCATCTTTTCATGTGCCTCTTGGCTATCTGTATCTCTTCTTTGGTGAAATGCCTATTTAGGTCTTCTGCCCATTTTTTATTTGGATTGATTTTTTGATATTGAGCTCCATGAGCTGTTTGTATATTTTAGAGATTAATCCTTTGTCCCTTGTTTCATTTGCAAATATTTTCTCCCATTCTGAGGGTTGTCTTTTCATCTTGTTTATGGTATCCTTTGCTGGGCAAAAGCTTTTCAGTTTAATTAGGTCCCATTTGTTTATTTTTGTTTTTATTTTCATTACTCTAGGAGGTGAGACAAAAAAGATTTTGCTGTGGTTTATGTCAAAAGGTGTTTTTCCTATGTTTTCCTCTAAGAGTTTTATAGTGTCTGGTCTTACATTTAGGTCTTTAATGCATTTGGAGTTTATTTTTGTGTATGGTGTTAGGTAGTGTTCTAATTTCATTCTTTTACATGTAGCTGTACAGTTTTCCCAGACCCAGCAATCCCACTACTGGGCATATACCCTGAGAAAACCATAATTCAAAAAGAGAGACATGTAGACATGTACCATGATGTTCATTGCAGCACTATTTACAATAGCCAGGACATGGAAGCAACCTAAATGTCCATCGACAGATGAACAGATAAAGGATATGTGGCACATATATACAATGGAATATTACTCAGCCATAAAAAGAAACGAAATTGAGTTATTGGTAGTGAGGTGGATGGACCTAGAGTCTGTCATACAGACTGAAGTAAGTCAGAAAGAGAAAAACAAATACCATATGCTAACGCATATATACGGAATCTAAAAAAAAAACAAAAAAATGGTACTGATGAACCTAGTGGCAGGACAGGAATAAAGATGCAGACATAGAGAATGGACTTGAGGACACGGGGAGGGGGAAGGGTAAGCTGGGACAAAGTGAGAGAGTGGCATGGACATATATACACTACCAAATGTAAAATCGATAGCTAGTGGGAAGCAGCCGCATAGCACAGGGAGATCAGCTTGGTGCTTTGTGACCACCTAGAGGTGTGGGATAGGGAGGATGGGAGGGAGGCTCAAGAGGGAAGGGATATGGGGATATATGTATGCATATGGCTGATTCACTTTATTGTGCAACAGAAACTAACACAGTATTGTGAAGCAATTATACTCCAATAAAGATCTATTTTAAAAAAAGCATTTCAACACAAGCATTTAGTTAAAAACAAGATTTTTATATCAATATCATAGAAGAGAAATATTCTTAAAACCACAGATAAAACGTAACAATCTTAAAAAATGGATTAATTGCCTTATGTGTTTTTCCAGACATAGAAAGAAATGAAATAAATTCCTCTAGATGAAATCACCTTTCCAGAATTTTATCTCAGGTAAGTGTTTACACTAACCCCATTAGAATTATTGCTCAAATCTAAGAACTGAAATTATCATGACAGAATAACTACCAGGGAAAAACTTACAAATACAGGAAGAAAAAGTATCTTCAACAGATCAACTGCAAGCAACATAGAAACTTAACCCAAAGCTTTGAATCTTCTACCTAAGGCCAGTATTATCTCAGAGGCTTTCAGGGTAAGTGCACAACCTTAGGTGTGCAGAAGAATTCCAGGCCATAGTTCCCTGATCTGTGGTGAGCGATGGTGAAAAATAGAGTAGCAGGACATGGGACAAATCTTAGGTTACACAACACAAGTTCAAAACGAATAACCAAGCACAAGATTGCCTACTCATGGACTAGATCTCATTGGTAGAATGATATACATGAAAATAAATGCAGGTTGTGGCAAGCATGGCTTTTATCTAATAGTCAGCAATTTCGGAGAAAAGGCTTTCAAAGATAAAATGCAAATAGGCTTTAAATTTTTGAACTGGTTTTAAATCTTCAATTTCTGTAAGTTCATCTGCCTACCCATTTTAGAAGAAATTCTAAGATAAGATCACTCTTACATGGCTGTTTGCTAAGACGTTTATCTGACTTCAATTTTAATGCTCTAACCAACTTCCAGATTTGATCTCATACAGCATCCTATATGTTATATTCTGGAAGGATTTATGTTTACCATTATTCTATAACCTGATATATTTGTTTTAGAAATTTTGGTGGAAGCATATTAAAACATGGTACAAAACACTTCTTACTTATTTTTTCTGCTTCATTTAAATGGAGTATGGATGGATCACAATTTCCTCTTTTTTATTTTTGTGCAGTTTATTTCACAACTAAATGCTCAATAAACTGTATTAATTAACTGCATACAAATTACAGGCATCCCTACAGAGTGCAATCAGTAACACTGATAGCACAAGATGCCCCAAAACTCGGAACTGGCCTCAAAATATTAAATAGCAGTGCTTGGTAATAAATTTGTAGCAGAAAATAGGCAAAATACCCAGTAAATCCTTTCTTCCAAGAAAATGTCTATTCGTGATTATTCACTTTAAATCAAAAAGTTCTAAATTAAATGGCTGCTATCTTGTTACTGATCACCATATTAACCAACTGGTCCTAATTACAGCTTGATACCTGTGAACTACCAAGATGTCCTAGCAAGATCTAAAGACATTATACTGCAAATTCAACATTTTCATACATAGGCTAAAATGCCCTGGCAAAGGTTTCTACCAGCCCCCTACCCTACCCCTCACTTAGCTTGTTTATCTGCTGTCTCAGGCTCATGCTTTTTAGGAAATTAACAATAAACAGTTTAAGATATAAGAAAGACTGCAAGAAGATTCAGGAAACTCAGGAAATTTGTGTCCTAAGGGGAGCCATAATAAAATCCTAGGTTGAAAATATCGCAGAACAGATAGGAAGCATCTGTAAATCGCCAGTTATATGCAAATGTGTATGCTCTGGCCTTAGGGAGATTCCAGAAGTGGCCTTATCACCTGCTGCTTCCTATGGCTCCTCATTTAGCTGTATTTAGGTACTAATACCTATTCATAGACTTATAAAAGACATTGACCTTTCAAACCAGATTTGAGTTAAACTTGGCCATACTAGAAGAGGCCCAAAGTAGTCGCAAACTTCCATATAAAAAAAATGTACTCTACAATAGGAAGATTTTGCAGGACTCATACCCAAATAATAAAAACAATTCACTCAACTCTAAGTGCCATACAGTGTGCTAAGTGTTTTATACTTCTCTCATTTGTATTATTCAGCGTCAAAGCAGCCCTAGGGGAGGTATTATCTTCATTGTACAGATGTAGAAACTACTACAGTCTAGAAAGATTAAGGAAGTTAACTAGTTAGCAAGTAGCAAAGCCCGTATTTGCATCAGCCCCTAATGACTCCGAATCTTGGGCTCCTTACCATTATCCTACTCCACCTCCCCCACCCATAACTGGGGGAAACAAATGGAAAGAAAAGTGAATTTCCAAGACTAAGGAACAAAGCGTTAGGACTCAGCATCTAAGTTTTCTGGGTCTAAAATTCTGTTGTTGTTTTTTTTAATGGGTAATATAAATAATATCACAGGAAGTCAGATAAAAGGGATTTTTCACAACTCATCTTCCTTACTAATATATTGGAAACTAAGAATATGTGAATTCATAAAGTCCCTTCAAATCTTTATCTAGATGTGAGGCTAAAGAAAAATGGAACATCAATAGCTCAGAACTCCAGCAAATATTGCAGACACATTTATTCTCCCAAAGATGTCTACATTTTACTTTTTTTGTTCATAAAAAATCATAATTAAAATTGCAAAGAGCAGCTTAATCTCATTTTAGTGCCTCCATACATCACTGGTTCCGCTGACCTAATAAAAAGAGCTCATCTTTCCCATATCAATTGATGTACCAAATCACTGATTAGCTAGTGTCCATTTTGTGCACAGACGAGGGTGGTATTTAATATATCAACTCCATTAACTGCTTAATGCCATTTTTGAGATTTAACAAAGCAAATTCAAAAGCCTATTCAGCAAACTTCCTGACAATATGATGGTCCTGGTCTTGATTTCCTTTAACTCATTAATTCTTTTGTATTTTGTCACCAGTTTTCAAGACGCTCAGGAAAGTCAGGGAGGGTCAAGAGAGGCCAATAGTACAAAATCCCTTTTTACTGCTTCCCATTTATCACAGATCATTTCATTAGGAATGACCTGAATGAATTGATGCAAGTCAAGGAATAGCCTCAAGATTCCCCCTAAACACCTAAGAACAACCCCTTGAAATTGCCCTATCCACTCCATTAGACTTTGGAGTGGATGAGACAGGGGGAGGGGCTTCTCGCCCCCCCACCCCTCTTCAAGGCTGTGGGCACAGCAGACTCCAGTGTTGTTAATAACATGCCAATGCTGTCACTTCTGCTCAGGGGGCTGCTGAAATCCCCATGAGAGTCACACTGTGTGACATGAAGCCAGCTATCGCTAAGTGAGGTCTAGGGAATAATTAGAAAACAGGCATTTTGACTTTTAAATATTCTAATGTCTTTAAGTGGTTTAAATAATTTCTAAGCAGAAGTGCCACCGGGAGAGCAGGGTGTCAGCAGCAGAATGGATGTTGTTGCTAACAGCCAACAGCTGGAAAGGGACTGTGACAATGGCCCCTGCTTTGCAGTACTTTCCTGGTCTCTGCACTACACTGGCTCTGGAGTCTAATAGCACAATATGGGAAATAAGATCTCATCTATCTACTTGTCAGGGGCAGTGCAGGCATTCCACGTACACGCCTTCCCAGCTTGGCCTGGGCTGAGCTGGACCGTGACCTAAAAGGAAGCCTTTCAGGGGTGAGAGGCCTTTTATGGTAATTAATCCTCCACGAGGCACAATCCCCAGTGTCACCTGAGCATAGAGGAACAAGTAGGAAATTCCACTATTCTAAATTCTTTATATATATATCACAATGAAAAGGGGCTATATCAGAAATTCTAAAGGAAAATCAAGTGTTTCTGTAAGGATGCCATGATAACCTCCTGGATGCTTTAACTGTATTACTCTCTAGCTTTTCCATCAAACCAAGAACCCCTTGTGCAACTGAAAGCTTTTTTAGATTCTGGGAAGACCTACTGTGCTATATCTTTTGCTGTTGTCCTTTCCATTATAAGTGCCACCATTCCTAATTAGAGCTTCTTTCCCCTGCCCCCCACGCCCCAGTTCTAGTATCTATATACACCTCTTAACTGCTCTCCATAGCTCCTTCTCTCATGTCTAACCTATGTCATACTGCCAGATTAATTTCCCAAATTACACTTTGATTCTAACCCTCCCTCAAAAAAAAAAAATTGAAAGTCCAAAATCTAAACTACTTAGGCTGTCATTAGGGCCCTTTAGAGTATGTACAGATGAATCCTTGGCAATAAGTGGAGCCAACCCAGTGAGCAGTACACTCACTATATGAATTCTCAGGAGACTTCCAGATGAGCTGTCAAGGACAGTCTTCAAGGGCAAGAAAAGAAAATGGCATGCAATACATATCTAGGGAGGGTTAGCAAGGAAGGAGATTAAAGGGATTGACTATCCAGGTGAAATTGATAAGATCTGGCAGCTGGTTAGATATGGGGAGTGAAGAAGAGGGAGGGGTGAAGAGGACTGAGAATTGACAAACCTCATTAGTCAGTGCATGAAGAAGCCACTTCACAGGCAGAGAACAAAGAGAAGGAGGAAGAGAAGTTTCTGGGAAGATACTGATTTAAGCAAAAGAGAGGGATAGAAATATGAATCTGGAAATCCAGAGAAAGCTTCAAATGACACAGTGACAGAAAAGGTGCCGGTATGGAGTAGCAGAAATAATAAAATAATAATAACAGTCAACATTTATTAATGGCTTATTTTCTGCCAGGTACTGTGAAAAAAAACCCTTATATTCTCATTTAGTCCCCAAAACCCTCAGTTTACAGATGAGAAAACTGAAGTTCAGAAAGCTTCAGTGACTAACCCAGAAAGGAACCTGGGCAGTCCATAGAAAAAGAACTACAAATGGCTTTAAGCACATGAAAGGTACTCAAATTCAATGGAAATTAAGTAAATGCAAATAATAAAAATAAGTTCCTATTTTTCACCTATGTAAATACTGATGATCAAAATCTTGGTGAGGATGTGAGAAATAGGTCTCTCATACACTGTTGGTAGGGATATCATTTGGGACAAAACTTTTGAAGGGCAACTTGGAAATAACTATCATAATTTTAAATTTACCTGCCTTTCAGCCCTATAATTCCACTGTTAAGAATTTTCAGTATTGGTATATTTGCACATGAAAGTTGGGGGGGCTGTGAATCCTAAAGTCAGCAAACAATAAAGCTATTTGGATTTGGGGGAAACTCAGTGACCTAGATAATACTATCTACTTCGAATTAATGATACCATCTCCAGAATCTCTACAAGGCCTTCCTTGGCCTCCTAGTCTCCTTAATTCTTTTCATTTACCTTTTCTCTTTTTCTTTTCTTCTTCCTTAAAACCTGGTAGTAGCTGAAGTTATTCTTCGTTCAGCTGATGTTTTAAACAAAGAAAAAAGAGAGAAAGAACTGGAGAATGAGCAATGGATTTGTGCTAACTAGCATCTTTTCCCGATCATGTGATATGAGAGAGGGAGTATGAAGAACTGAAAATTGAACATTTAGACAGCAAGTGCTGAGGGACAGGATCTACTCTCCAAATGTTCTCCTCCTCTGCAACCCAATGCTGAGGTCACCTCCAAACAGCCCTCAGATCCTTGTGTGTTTTCCCAACCCTCTAAATAAACAAGAGCTACCACATTTTTAGTAAATTTAGTACTCTGTCAGCAGTGTAAGCTAGTCCTTTTTAATACATAATATCAAAAATTTGCAGACACAGAGAGCCAAAAGGAAAGAAAACAAAACATGGGGAAATGTAATGAGGCTATAATGTGTGCCAGATACTTTCACATATATGATTTCATTTATTTCTCACAAAGTCTTGGGAGATGGTTATTATAATCTCCCTATTTAAAGATGCAGCAACAGAGCCTTGGCTGTTGTTAAGTAATTTTGCCAAAAATAGGCAGCCAGTAATTGGGACTGCTGAGATTCAAACTCAAGTATGTCTGGTCCAAGGCTCATGCTGTTTCACTTTCCACTTCTCATTATGCCAGGAGACAAAAACTTTGAATGCAAGAAGTAAAAACCATTCAAATCCTTGCAGACTCATTTCACTTAACCTACTACTCCTCTGGAAAGATCAGAGCTAGGCATGTCCAATGGTTAATACAAGGTTTGAAAGTTGGTCTCCCCACTGAAAACTTTCCTGTTGATCCCATTCTATTACTAACAAAACAGACCTCCTTCAGGAAACTCCTAAGCAAAGTATCATGCAAAGAGGAATCAATTTTGCTTTCAAGGCTCAAACACTTAGATTTGTACACTGTTGCTTGATTTTTAAAAATCTGATTCTTAATGGAATCTAATCCAAAACAACCAGAGGGACAAGAAAAGGTATAAAGAGAGCCCCTCTTTACCTTCATCTTCCTTTGGAATAGGAAGTCTAGGGCTATTAGGAAGAAGGAATGAAAAAGAACAGAGTTGCAAAATTGGTACATGACAAATTTCAGATAAAATTAATAGAAGTTTAGCTTCAAATACTTAGCCTGGGTTAAAAATGATAGATTATATCATTCTGTTTTTTTTATTGAAGTATAGTTGATTTACAAGGTTGTTAGTTTCTGGTGTAGACCAAAGTGATTCAGTTATACATATATATATATATATATATATATATATATTCTTTTTCAGATTCTTTTCCATTATAGGTTAATACAAGGTTTTGAATATAGTTTCCTATGCTATATTTGTAAATAAAACATTTATTAAGTTTCTTTTATATGCAGAGATGTTTTTACTTAATCTGAATAAAACTAACAAGGGAACTAATAAGAAAACAAGAAATGTCACATACTAAACTGTAATCCTAAGGAAAGCCACTTATTTCATTAAACTTTGTGGGTCATCATGGCATAGCTCTGTTTGGCTAAGCATCCATATTTTATATGCCTCGTGGCTGCTTTCATTTTCAAAGGGTCTTCAGCCCTATATCATTCATTCATGAATTCATTCATGCAACAAATATTTATTGCCTATAGAGCTTTTTATTGCTTTCTGTCATTTTCTTCACAGACACACAGACTTCATAATGGGATTTATTCCTACTACCCAACCTTACTCTTTCCCCCTTAAATTTTCTTTTCCTTTTCCACTTCATTTTGATGCATTTGTCTCCCCAAACTCACAGTTCCTTCCAGCCTTGAGGACCCACAGTGGGCAAGTTTAATAGACTGGAATAAAAGCTGAAGTCATTAGTGGGAAAAAGTAGTGCGTGCTTTTGCATTAATATTTCTAGCAAGAAGAAGAGGGCAGGGTAGCGGACAATTACACATTTTCCCAAATTACACTGAAAATGCATTTGAACACTTCAAAACTCTGGCACTCAAAGTTGTTTTCACTGTTGATGAAACTGTAATTATACTATTGGGCAATTTAATTAATTTTGTGTTTTATTGCAAAAGTCCACGATTCTGCCTAAATAGAGTTAAATTAATGGAATATAAATTGGTTTGTCACATCTCCAAGAATTTTCATGAAGGGTATTTGGCTTTAATTTGTAAAATCTAGTAAAGTCTCTACATGATAAAATTAATCATCCTTCTCTATCATTTCATCTAGAATTCAGGTAAAAAATGCATAATTTTATGTTCTCATTAACCATTTTTCCTGCAAAATACTAAAATTCTTAGATAAGCATTAAACTATTAGACCACAGAGACAACTCAAGATGTTCATTAAGTTGACTCCTGCTTGAAAAAAATAATCATTAATAGATCAGCATCAAAAAGCTACTATATGATAAGGAGGCTGTTTTATGTAATTGTAAGTTTATGGATAAGAATGCCCCAAGACAATAATCAATTTATAAATTTAGTTTAAGAAAAAGAGGGGATCATTTGCTCCTTCTTAATCTTACCCCAAAATTCCATTTCCATGCCAGAAAGCATCTTTCAAATAGTTTTGTAAAGTGGTTCTTTCCATTAAGATAATTTCAACCTGGAAATGTGCTATGTTTTACCCAAAATTCCTATTCCACTAAATTACCATAACATAACTTTCCTTCTCTCTCCTTCTCCCTCTCCTCCTCTCTTATTTATCAAAGGTTACTCTTTTAAAAACCCTATTAAGTAGTTAAGCAAATACCACAATCATCACTTAACAGATGAGAAAACTGAAATGTGGAATGCTGAATGACTTTGGGAGCAGTTTAGTGTGGGAGAAATACTGAAGAATTTGAAGTCAGAAGTCCAAGATTCTATTCCTTATTCCCCCTGTAATAAACTAGGTGTTCCTGGATTAGTCACTTCATCATTCTTCAGCTCATTTTCCTTAGCAATAAGATAAGACTTGGTATAAATCAACTCTAAGGTACATTTCGTCTCTAAATTCTAAACCCTGTCCAACACTGAGAGATTCAGAATTAGGATACAGGTCTTCAATTACTCATCCAGTCCTCTTTCCACTGCTTAAGTCAATAAACCTGAAGGTTAAAGATTCTCCCTGCCTCTTTGGAACATCTTTGTTCATCATTTCACATCAACACAATTCAACAGACTATGAAGGGAAAAGAGCAGAATATGTACAAATTCATTAGATATCAGTTCATTCAGACCCCCCAATCAATTCATTATTTTTGTGGGCCAGCAATTCTTTTCATAATTTTAAAAAATATATCAATTCAATTAGAGCAAATCTCAAAGAATTAAATAAAAACATTTAGTATGACATCATTAAGAACTGCTCCGGGAACTTGGCCCAAGCATTGGACTCTCTGTCTGACCTTAAGCAAGTAAGTGAATTAGAATTGGTCTGAATAATTCTTAATTTTTTTATAGCTCTGAAAATTTAATTGTTTAATCAATGGCAAAAAAGATTATAGAAATGCCTACCTTAGTCTTCAAAGAAACATACACACAGCGGGTAAAAATGGCCTTCACCTAGTCTTTACCAGAAAGCTGAGAAGCAAGGGTAGATATGCAAGTATTTTATGTGGATCCTCACTGAGAGCTCAATCCAAAGAGAATGCTGAGGAAATCTAAGCATGAACAATGGGGGAGACTCAGTAGCTATGAGACCTAATGGGCCAATGAAATTGGCTCACCTACCTTCTGGGGCTCCTCTCAACTGTTTTTGAAAAAAAATTCAGCAAGAATTGGGGTAATGAAAAGTATCCTACCAATGAAAAATATGGTGTGTGACTAGACCCTCAGTTTCTCAACTATGTCAAGGATGTGGGCCTCCAGGCTGAGCTGTCACGGCACCATGATTCTTAACTACATCGTTTGACAAATGGTTTCCCCATTAACGAATCAATTCTGATCCAGCATATACCAGTCACAGACTGTATCTGTGGGTTGTTTCTTCCCCCCATTTAGGAAGAAGCTCTGGAACTGCCTGAGAAAATTAAACTACTTAGACTAGAGAAGTAGAGATTTGTTTCACTTGCATCAGTTGCCAACTATTGCAAAATGGCTGTACCGCAAAGGGCATTTCTTTAAAGACATCAGAAATTAAGTGGAAAAGCCAAGAAGTAATGGCGCTTCCATAATGAAAGAGTTTGAAAATACCTCTTAAAAGCCATTTTTAAATGTAAAAAACCCGTAGCTCCTACGAAGTGTTTTTAGAGGTCCATCTACTGAGCATAAATATTCAGTTGAGCTTTGTGGATATAAGAGATTCTCTGTTCTACATGTGAGATGCAGTTTTGAATGTATACCTAGGATAACGTGCCACCATTCTGATAATTTAATATAGTCTGAGAGTTGAAGAGTTTATTTAGACAGTGGTGGGGAGGGTGGTGCAAATGGAGAGTTAGAAATCATTGGCAAGGAAATAAATTGAAAACATAAGTCAAAAGCAAAGCCTTGTTTTCAGCGAGCTGGACCTTAATAAATGAATAGATATAAGAGGGCAACAATAGCTTAAATTACAAGTCTCATAAAGCCAAAAATTTGTTTCCTTTTATGGTTAATTTAATATAGCTTTATGAATTTGGATGCACAAAGTATGAAAAATAGAAAAATCAACTACTTTTGTTTTAGTTCATTTTTCTGCTCAAAATCAAATAAGCCAGAAAAAAAGTTATGTTTTCAAGCCTGTCGAATTCCTTTTCCTCCATGATTCACTGATCCCTGATATGTCATGTCTGGCCTGGAAGAGAAGCAGATGTCATTCCAATAAGACCTCTGTTTCCTTGAACCTGCATCTTCATTCATCATTTTTGTCACATGCTGAGCACACACAGCCACTTGGACCAAACTCAAGGTCCCATTGCCTCTATGAATTCTAAAGAGATGGGCAGATTATTGTATAAAATTGCTCAAACTACAGCAACCTTGAAATCAAGTAATAATGATGAAAAATCACAACAAGTATTTATTATTCCCGAGCCAGGGATCAATGAGTTAATCAGCTATAACCAAGATGAACCAGAATTCTTTATCTCCTTTACAAACATTATGCTTTTAGGTCCCCCTAAGTCAATATATTAGGCTTTCACCCTTATGTAGACAGAGAGTAGCAAAATAGTATGAAATCCTGTGGTTCTTAATTTCTCTTGCTGGCAAGATGAAAGTCAGCAGACTTGATTCTAACTCCTACATGTGTGACCCAGGTAAGACATTTAACTATCCTGTGCCTCAGTGTCACCACTTATAGAATAAATTACCAACAACTAGCTTTGTTCCTTCCCATTTCAGAGCAGAGGCTATATCTAGAAAAGTGCCTTAAAGAATTGTTCTTTTGGGATTCCCTGGTGGCACAGTTGTTGAGAGTCCGCCTGCCGATGCAGGGGACATGGGTTTGTGCCCCGGTCCGGGAAGATCCCACATGCTGTGGAGTGCCTGGGCCCGTGACCATGGCCGCTGAGCCTGTGCATCCGGAGCCTGTGCTCCGCAACGGGAGAAGCCACAGCAGTGAGAGGCCCGTGTACCGCAAAAAAAAAAAAAAAAAAAAAGAATTGTTCTTTTCTGTAAGAGTCAGCAAATAAATGATTGGCAAAGAAATAGCCCTTAGGACACATGGCAAGAAAACCCTGCATCTCATATTTGGTTTGAACGACTGACAAGCACACCAATGTGCATTGTAACAAGCCACTTTTTATTTTCTAGGTTAGTGGCTTCCAACAGCATCTGATATTTAATATTGGCCCAAACACTTTTGGAAGAAGTGACAAAAAGTGGACGCTGATAAGCATCAGGCAATTTCCTCCCAACTTGTGCTCACAAATGACTTGTGAATGTTAAAATTCCAGGCTGGAACATTGCTCAAATTCTGATACTTTCTGGGAAGTGCCATTCTCTCTGGACAGTAAACGTCAACTCAGGCTACAAGACTGTGCAGATGGTATTCAGAAAGAGGGAAGTATGTTCTCATTGTGAGCTGAAATGCCCTGGCTTGGAAATAAAGCTTTACCTTTCACCCTTCTGCTAGAGCTGTTAACAGCCCGGATTTCCATTCAAAGATCCACTCCTTTCCTTTTTCAATGGCACCACAAAGGAAAATAGGACCAGAGATTACTCACCAAGACACAATATTCAGTACATCAATTTTCTCCATGCATGGAATATTACTCCAGCTGATTATAAAGTCTCGGGATTAGCCTTTTAAAGTGGCCACAAGTTGATCTTTAGTTTAAGCCAATTCATTTTCTTTTCAGACCTACACTACAGTTTTGCAAACACAGCTTTAGTCCCCTTTTGTTAAATTTACATATAAGAGAACTAATAATATAATTCATAGAATAATTCAGTGACTCATTGGGGGTCGTATGGAAAGTAACGGCATGGCATAGCTTTACAAGGCTCCCTCTGATAATCTGAGACACAAGTATTCAGTCCATCTTGCCCACAGTTCACTCCACAGTGCATAGAAGCTCAGATGATGAAATCAGTAGTATAAGTTAGACTTCTAGACTCCAGTTTCTAAAAATTGTCCTTGTCTTTTGCATTTATCAGAGAAAAAAGATTTCTACATAATTTCTCCACAGACCCGTTTCCTGTCTCTGAGACAGGAAAAGCGCCCCCCACCACAAAATGCCCTGTTTACCACAAGCACATAAATATAAGGCAGACGAATATAAGAAAGATGAATGTCCATCTGCAGTAACCCCCAAGAACTGAGAAATTCATGATTTACCAAAAAACTGTTATAACACCCCATGGGGATGTTAACTCTGGTTTCAATATTGAGACTCCAGTGAACACTGATTGCTAGAAAAGCTGCCTCATCCTTTCCAGCTTTACCATGAACCAGTAATATTTCTCTAGAACCATGTGTCCCTTTTTAAAGGGCCCTTTTGTACTCGTTCTTACTTTTGAGTATAGCATAGATTGAGGGAAGAGAGATACAGTAGGAATCAGAAAGAGGAGCTAGTGGCTAAAACATATCATCAGAGGATTTTCTACATCCTTCTCCACGAATGGTCCTAATTCTACCACTTCCCCAGTCATTAGAAGCCAAAACTGGAAAAGAACTAAGGGCTTGGAAAAGATGAAGAATTGTGTAGCAGGGGAAGCAAAGTGCACAATGAAGAAGAGAAATGCTTTGTCCCAGACCTTGTGGTGGTTAAAGTTGATCATCCCCTTTAAATTCTAAACACCTAAGACATAGAATATCATCTACTGTTCACTGTTCACTGGTAATCTGCCAGGTCACAAAGGCAGTCCTCCAATTTTTTCTTTCAAAATTATGTATATAGCATATGTTAGGAAAATTATTCACTTTTGGAATTCACCAATATCATGACAGTCTTCAAATCAATTATTTGAACTCACTAATTCCTCAGCTAAGGAAGTTTAATAAATAGAAAACACTGAATTTTCTTAAAGCAAATGGTTCTTTACATGCTCTGGATTAAGAGCATATTTGTTCATTTACAATATTTAAAAAAACATCCCCACCACAAAATGCCCTGTTTGGGATATACAGACATCTTGGAAACCAAGACATTTCTGTAAAATTTTTTGGTGGTTGTGCATGACTCTTTTTTGGTTCGTTGGTTGGTTGGGTTTTTTTCCCCTTTAACCCTTTTCTGCTGATTAAAATATTTAGAATCATTTTCACATGTTGAGTAACTAAGAAATCAAGAGCTCATGTCAACTGTTCAGCATACTGAAGAGGGTAATATTTTTATGATGATAGTTTCTAAATATAGAATAGATGCAAATGCTGAATATTTTTCTCTCCCTCTACTTGCTCTTCCTCACCCTCTCTTCTTCTAATTCAATGGAAAGAAAAAAGTATCTTTGAGAAGAAACCTGATGATTTCTATCTCTCAGTCCATTTTAGTTTCCAGACTGGAGTGAAATTCCTGGCACATTGTGTTATCTCTTTCCTTGCTCCTTCACATTGGTCTTGGCAATGATTTTTTTGGATATGACACTAAAGGCACAAGCAACAAAAGCAAAAATCAACAAGTGTGACTACATTGAATTAAAAAGCTTCTGCATAGCAAAAATAACAATCGACAAAATGAGAAGGCAACCTAATTTGCAAACCATATAACTGATAAGGGGTTAATATTCAAAATATACAAGGAACCCATGCAACTCAATAGCAAAAATACAAACAATCTGATTTTAAAACAGGCAGAGGACTTGAATAGACATTTTCCCAAAGACATACAAATGGCCAACAGGTACATGAAAGGTGTTCAACATCACTAATCATCAGGAAAATGCAAACCAAAATCACAGTGAGATATCACCTCACAACTGTTAGAGTGGCTATTATCAAAACATAAAGAGATAAATGCTGGTGAGGATGGTGAGAAAAGGAAACCTCAGCATATCACTGGTGGGAATGTAAATCAGTACAACCACTATGGAAAATTGTATGGAGGTTTTTCAAAAAATTAAAAATAGAATTACCACATGATCTAGCAATCCCACTTCTGGGTATATATCCAAAATATATGAAATCACTATCTGGAAGAGATATCCACACACCAATGTTCACTGAAGCATTATTCACAATATCCAAGACACGAAAACAACCTAAGTGTCCATTGACAGATGAACGGATTAAAAAAATGTGAGATATAGATACACACATATATACACAATGGGAGTATTATTCAGCAATAAAAATAGAAGAAGGTCCTGTCATTTGTGACAACATGGACTTTGAGGGCATTATCCTAAGTGAAATAAATCAGACAGAGAAAGACAAATACTGTATGATTTCACTGATATGTGGAATATAAAAACAACAAACTCATAGAAACGAAGAGTAGAATGATGGTTGCCAGGGGCTGAGAGGTGAGGAAATGGGAAGAGGTTGGTCAAAGCATACAAATGTTCAGTTATAAGATGAATAAGTTCCAGGGATCTAATGTACACCATGGTGACTATAATTAACAATACCATATTAAAAACTTGAAAGTTGCTATGAGAGTAGAGCATTAATGTTCTTACTGTAACAACAACAAGAACAACAACGAAATGATTATATGAGCAAGGGATGTGTTAACCAACCTTACTGTGGCAAATATTTCCCAATATATACATGTATAAAATCATCACATTCTACACTTTAAATGTATACAATGTTATATGTCAATTATATCTCAATAAAGCTGGGGGGAAAAGCTGTGAGAGAGAACCAGCTCCAACAGACATTAAATAAAGCTAGACAGCCTTTCTAATTAACACAGCATGGTACTGGTACATACAGAGGCAAACAGACCAATGGAAGAAAAACAGATGCAAGGATATTTAGTATACGATAAAAGCGTCATCTGAAATCACTGAGGCAAAGGTGGTATTTTAAACAATTGATGGTAGGATGTCTGCCTATCCATTTGAAAAAATAAAATTAGACTTCTATTACACCATACATAAGACATAAATTCAAAATGGATCAGGGTTCTAAATGTAAAACAATAAAACAACCATGTATGTACAAGAAGAAAATATGGATGAATTCTTATATTATCAGGGTGTAGGCTAATTGATAAATATGATCACATTAAATAAATTTAATTATAAATAAAGGAAATTCTGATACATGCTGGAACATGGATGAACCCTGAGGACATTATGCTAAGAGAAATAAGCCCTGTCACAAAAGGATAAATATGGCATGATTCCACTTATACGAGGTACTTAGAGTAGTTGAATTTAAACAGACAGAAAGTATAATGGTGGTTGCCAGGGCCTGGAGAGAGGGGGAAATGGGGAGTTGCTGTTTAATGGGTATAGAGTTTCAGTTTTGCAAGATGAAAAGAGTTCTGGAAATTGGTTGCACAACAATGTGAATGTACTTAACATTATTGAACTGTACACTTTAAAATGGTTAAGTTGGGGCTTCCCTGGTGGCGCAGTGGTTGAGAGTCCGCCTGCCGATGCAGGGGACACGGGTTCGTGTCCTGGTCCGGGAGGATCCCACATGCCGCGGAGCGGCTGGGCCTGTGAGCCATGGCCGCTGAGTCTGTGCTCCGCAACGGGAGAGGCCACAACAGTGAGAGGCCCGCATACAGCAAAAAAAAAAAAAAAAAAAAAAAAAAAAGGTTAAGCTGGCAAGCTTTATGTTATATTTTACCACAATTAAAAATAAAAATAGATTTTTAAAAAATTTTAACCATCCTTGCCAGAGACCAGCACGAACTAGATTCCTAGGGAAAAATTCCTCATGAGATTTTCCCAGAAAAGCAAAGTAAGAAGCACACTCATCTCCTGAGCTGTCAGAGGGAGCAATCTGCATTGACGCTTCTTACCAAGGAGGATCCATTTAACTTTTGCCAATGCATTTGCAAAACAAAGGAGAATTTATGAAGTGTCTCTAGTATCAATCCCCACAGCCACCACCTCACTTTCTCCCCCACTCTTTTTAACACTTTACCAGGCACCAACTTCTACAATCCCATGAAATCTGGAAAAACCAAGACATGTCTACAGGATGCCTACTGTAAAAACAGGTCAAGCATTTGAACAAAGGCATGGAAAATGCTTCCTTCTCCCCTCTTCCCACCACACACTAAATGGCTTTGCCTAATTGCTTGAATTACCCATCATGAATAACCCCTAGTAGAGGTGTGAAAGAGAAACCTATTAAATCAACATCACATATTCATATTCCTAGTCTCAAGACCTTGCAAAGCCCTAAAAAAGGAAGATATAAAACATGATGGAGGGTCAAGGGTGTCAATGAGTTTCAACGCATCAAGAATCAAGACATTAAGGAAGAAAATGATGCCTTCAGGAGATCTAATAAAATAAATAATGGGAATAGGAAGAATATTCAATAGGTCCACAGGAGCAGCTGCTTGAAGTTTCATCAATGATAGTAACACACCTAGAGAAAGAATGTACCAAAAAGATCGAAAGGGTCTGTCAGCATAGAAAACAAGGATTCAGAGAAGCAAGCAAGGTGATGCATGCTCAGCACTCTCAAGGATAGGAAGACACTAGACAGAAAAAGGGAACCTTCGATTCGACTCTACTTTGGGGTCTGCCATGCGTCTTATGAAATAACCTCAAAGTTTTATATATATATATATATATATATATATATATATATATATATATATATACACACATACACACACACACACACATATATACACACGTACATATATAAACACACACACATACATATATATATTTATATGTATAAAGTTTTGATTACTAATTGGACTCTCCAGAGCTACCATATTGAAAGTAATGTGCTCTGAATAGTGTTTTAGCTATTCTTCTCACAGCAAAAGGGCATTATCAAAATGATTTGCTGGTTAGAGTGAGTCTATTTCTGTGTTAACTCTAGGAGCACTGGTAACGTTCATTTTCTGGGCCCTGGACCAAAGCAATTTCTCCACGCTGATGCCACACTGCAGGACTTCTGCATGGCTAATCAGCCAGTCCTTTTCTATCAGCTTTTCCCATGACTGTGTAATGCACAATATTTAATTTAAAATGTTACCAAATTTTTAAATAAAGAGTATGGGATACATTCCATGAAGCACATTATGGTAGTGAACCCTGGTTGCCCAAGTTCATGAGGACCCTGAATGTCTCATAAGAAAGGGAATGTAAGGGATGGGAATGATTTTCTTGACTATTCAACAATCTTTCATAATAATAAGCCTTTCATAAAGGCTTGTAATCAACCTTTCTCAGCCATTTGAAGATTGAGTTGTATATAAGATGACCATATAATTTATCATCCACACTAAAACACTTCTGAAAATGAGATGATATTTTTGATATAAATGATAGGCACAAAACAGGACTTTCCCAAGCAAACAGGGGTGTATTATCATTGTCTTATGGCCTTGGTCATTGAATATTCATGACATATCTACTCAGAGAGAGGACTAATACTCTTTACAATTTAAAACCAGCTAGAAATGTTTGAAACAGAGTGATCTAAATACATTATTCAGTAAACAAAATAATCTCCCAAAGACAGAAAAACTTGTGATGACATTGGTCTGCTCATCTTCCCAAAATAATTTGTTCAGCTCGAGGTTAGTAAGAAAAAGGAACTCCTACTGCTTCTGATAAAGCCATCTGTGCTTCGGAAATGGCTGACAGGTACCTCCAGAAGAAGCAGTCAAAAGTCATTAACAATCAAAATCATGACAATTAAATACAAGGATCTATCAGGGTCTTATTATTCAAATTTCAATGAAAAGAATTCAAACACCCTCTCTCTCAAAGAGAAGAGCAGTTACTTTACTGTCTAAGTCCATTGGTTGCACTCTGCTATGAGGGTTCTCAAACCCCATTTTCTGACTGGCCTACAAGGAAAGGAACGGAGATAATAATTAGAATAAGCTTGAACCCTCAAAAATTTTCAAAAGCACATTCTTCTCTCATTGCAGATTTTCAGCCAGACTATGTATTCTGGGAAGATCTGGCATGTTTAAAAGTTCAAAGTTGAAAGCCCACATTCTATAAATAAATCTACAATGAACTGCTAAAAGGTTTATTTCTGATTTCTTATTTCACAAACTAGGAACTAAGCATAAAAATATTGGGTCATAAAATGCTTATAAAGTAGATTACTAGAAACTAATAGAACACATTATTATCTATTGAGCCAATGATGGGTCAAATGGCATTTGGAATCCTTGCAGAGAATATGAGTATGACCTTCATGTATACCATTTACAGAAAGCAATTTTATTTACATTTTTAAATCCACATAAAGGTGAAGGATGATACTGCTGCAAAATGGAACATTTAATTTTTTGCCCCAAGGCATAACTAAGCTCTCCCAAGGTCAAATGTAGTACAAGACTGAAATGACGCCAGACTCTCCAACTTCATCTCATGCCAGAGGCCTTCTACTTTGGGCATGAATATCTTGGATCTACCTTTATTCTTCAGAAATAGAAAAATTCCTAAATTCAACATAGACTGAGTAATTCTATAAAATATTTTGTGAGCATTTTTCTATTTTACTTTTAAATCACATATCCAGCCCACAGTGAAAATGCCTATGCTAAACTAGTTAAATGTTTGGGGCTATTTTGACTATAAGGTATTAAGCTAAACAGATTTTTTAAAGTTTCTTAATTTGTATCAATGTGCAAAGATTTTGCTTATAAAATAATATGGATTTGTATCTCTCTTTTATATCTGTCAGCTGTCAGAAACACAGAACTCACGAGGATAAATGCCATGAGAAACACTAGAGTTTATGCTTCTTACATGGGGTTATCCCCTTACAAATAAACTCTACTCTCCTCTCCCTACCTCCTCCTGCCCGGACATGGCAAATAATTCAGAAAACAGGCGTGTGATTTGTTAGAAGAGATACGGATGTCATGGATCATTTTAAACTCCATCACAGATGACTGTAAGAGCTGTGCTTTATGCCCGGGTCTCACTTATTACCTTACCCTGAGGCCCAGGGATCATTTTTCATATTGGTCAGGTCAATAGATGCAGAGTTCCTAAAGAGACTGTGTCCCACACACGCCATCAGCAGAAGCTAGAGTCACGACTATCAGTGTCAAACCTGCATATGTTACATTTGTATCCCCCCTTTGATGCACTACATCTAATAAAACTACTAAATTACAGCAGTACCAACAGCGTTTTATGTACACGTCCAGTTATCCAAATAAGGTCTATCCAGAGGAAGGGGAAGCAAGAACTAGTCACTGAAGTAGAAAGCAATCCAGTTCCTTCTTTCAAAAAATATTTTAATCACACACACACACACACACACACACACACACTATGGTGTTGTAATTAAAAGCAGTGGCTCAAGAATTAGACTATCTGGAAGAGAATCTTTCCACCTTGCACTGTTCATTCACATTCTCAGTACCTCAATTGTTTCATCTATAAAATGGAGTGTTATTAATGATATGACTAGGATGGGCATATTAATATATTAATATTAGTGATATTAATAGTACCTTACTGATGGTACCTATCACCTTACAGGGTTAAGAGAACTAAATGAAAAAAAAAATCCATGCTAAAGTCCTGGCACAGTGCTTGGCTCAGGGTATAAACAAGAAGGTAGAAGATTTTATCTTTTGCAGTCATCTCCACACCTTCCCCACTCTCAAGTCAAATCCAAGACACAAAATACTATCTCTGTGTAGGAACCCTTCTTGGGTACGCAGGACAATGCCTTGGAAGGAGGCATATGGTGGCCTACAGGAGATATTCTGAGCAGCATATAGGAAGGGTGCTGTGCTCTCAACCCACTAAATTATTTCATCTAGTACTTCTGGGGAGCTAATGTACTGCCACATACAAGCGTGCAGCTAGAATGAACTTCACCAGAGAAAAGCAGCCTGTCTCCCCTGTCCAAAGGTCTTTGTACTTTAAAACCCAGTGGGCTGTACATTTTGATTACCTTGTGTGCAAATTTTAAGAGAATTTCAAGTGTTAAAAGAAAAGTAAATAAAAGCAAATACTGTTCACAAATTAATCAATACTTAAAATTAGATCTTAATAAATGCCCATAGTGCTTGCCACCTGAAATTAAAACATCACAAGAATTCTCATTTCAATTAGGCAGTCTGTTCATTGGGCCTGCCGATGACTTGTCTCTTCATTTCTATAAACACTTGGGTAGTTGCTGTAAAAATGGCCATTTTCTTTTGTTTAATCATAATGGTTACTATTCTCATTAAATACATATGGCTTACTGGGCAGCCCTGGGCAAACGGTACAGCAATCAACCAGCTGCAAGAGGGAAACAAAAGATAGGATTGGTCTTAGGGCAGAGCGGTGTTTCATCCTTGTAACAGCTGTGCTGGGAGCATGGGAACCTGGTCCAGAAACGTTTCCCTCAACTTTTTTCCTTTACTATTGATTCACCACTGCTATGTGCCACACACCTTTCTAAGCTCCTTGTAACACATTAACTCAGTTAATCCTCAATAACAACTCTGTTGGGTAGGAGGTATTGTTAGCCTCATTTTATAGATTAGGTAATTAAGATCTGAGAGGTTAAAAAGTTTGCCCAAGGTCACAGAATTAAGAAAATACTTTGCCATTCTCTTCCCCTCTTTTCTCCTAATAAGTCTTTTATCAACGTCATTTCCCTTAAGAATTGAAGTGAGAGATGAGAGACCGGAGGGGGGGTGGAGGCATCCAGGATTAATGAAAAGGGCCTATTTTCTCCCTCCTGTGGCCAGGTCTTCACTGGAGCAAGAAGTCACCCACTTTCTCATCATTACTCTTCTATTCCTGAATAGAAGAGTAATGAATTCATTGCTGACATTGCACAGGTGCCATGATATTACCCACCTAGCTAGAAGTAGTGGTCTTTGGGAGGATATCAGCCATCTTTTGGCATGTTGATTTGCTGTTAAAACTTCTCATTTTTTTCAGTATTTGTTCAAGGGCGGAAAAAAATCCATCAGTCTGAGAAACGTGCAAATCCATCTGGCCACACATTAGAGCTCTTCTAACTGTGAAGGATTTCAGTCAAGAATGCAAGGCAGGATTAAACATCTCAGGCCAAATCATCCACTCTTCATGCTTCCACACTCCAGAACGTTTTCAGTCTGACAGCAGAGCTGCAGATCCAAAAGCGGTAGCTCAGCTCATATGTGCTAGTGCCAGTTCTGCTTTAGTTTGATAATGGCTAGAGACTGTGGCTGCCTCTGGTGCAGCTACTCATAACACTGCCTTACTAAACCAAAAGAAATAAAGTTGAAAATCTAATATGAGGCACTCATCATTCAATTACATATTTCTTGTGAAAGAGGCAAAAACTCTGCCATGTTCTGCAAAATCTCAACATCAATAGCAATTAAGTTTCACATCAAGAGCAGAGAAATACTACACTGACTATCCATGAATAACTTCATATGCAGTGGTTTGCATCTTTCTCTACATTTAATGCTGTAAGACATTAAATGATGGTGCCCTGGCACAAGAAACTATTCACAAATAACCAGAAAAAATATGTGAGTAAAGGTATTTTATATTTCCAATTTCAGAGATCATGTAGTCGGTCCTATTACCAACAGCACAGCTGCTCCAACAACAAATCACAAGTCATAGTTCAATTCAGTTTTAGAATCAAACCTGGGATTAATTATGGCATTTTCATTGAAAACTTCTCAAACAAAAAGTGTAATGGATCTCATGTAATCCAATGGATGTTTTTAAGAGTTTTCCATCAAGTATGGAGCAGCATCAGCAATGTATATACATGGTTGGTAAATTAGGGCAATGCTTCTCATTTAGAGGAGGCATTAACACAATAGTCTAGTGGCCATTTATACAAGAAGAAAAAAATATGACCATTCTAGAAGTTTACCTAGTAAACTTCGAGTGAAGTGGGGGAAAGGGGGAAGAAGGCTTTGAAAATGTCACTATGGTTTTAGGCTGCGTAAAATTCTCAGTCTAATAAGGCAGGAGAAAAAAAATGCTTCATTCCCCAAACGAAATGCATAGTAAGGAAAAAAAAATCCATAGTGGGGCTTACGGCTTGTCTTTGAGATCATAAACTAAGTAACAGATTAAAGAGAAATGCAGTCTTTAATATATGTTTGGAGGGGAAAAAAAAAGAATGAGGATCCCTCATTTTTCCAAATTTTGTCCACACCAATGAAAAACAAGAAGAGATTTATTTTAATAATTTCACTATACTCAGAAAGACTATTTTTATGAAGTCTGATGCTAAATTAAAACCTCTATCCATTTTCTTATTCAAAAAATGCATATAAAACGTTCAGTGTATTCAATGCCAATAAATATATGGTTGATCATTTTAAACAAAATAATAAAGCAATGTTGGAGGGTTTGTGTGTGTGTGTGTGTGTGTGTGCGCGACTTCACGGTGACTCACGGACCTCTTTGTAATCTAGTAAATCAATAAATTCATCTTTCCTAAAATTTTGATTATGTACTTAGATGTTGCCTTGGAACCTTACGATCAGTTTCAAAACTGGCCAAGTACATAAAAGAAGAAGCAGCCTTATGATTAGCACATCAGTGAACAAAGATGAACAATAAATTTCCATCACACTGTTAAACTCACTCAAAACAATCAAATACTTCATCGAACCATCTACAACTACCGATTGCACACCAAACCTGATTTTATATTCTCCCTATTTTAAATAGGTGTAATATTTTACAAGGGCTTCACGAGTAAGAGATCGTGAATGTAAAGCAGTCCATTAATTTTATATAAGCTGTTTTATATACCTGTGGGCCTCTAATAGCATTCAGCTACAAGGTTACAAGGAGAAGTATCATTTACTAAAGTTCAGTTGGAGAGGTTGGCATATATATACATCACTGAAATTCCAGCTATCGTGCCAGTAGTTCTTCACCAAAATTGCTTTCATTCTATAGCTGAAAATACTGACATAAACAGGACAACAATGTAGTATCAGGTACTAGACTCCTATCAAGGAAATGGTACTGTCAAACCCAAGCTGAAATTTCGGGTCCAACAACTTATGAAAACAAAAGAATTCCTTATTATAATTTTCCATGGAATCCTTCAAAGAGTAGACGTACAGATGTATATCCAGTTTTGCTCTTATGTGTGTGCGTGTGTGTGTGTATGTATGTGTGCGTGTTTAACCTGTACATGAAAGAGGGTCTTCTAAGCCAGGACATTTTCTCCAAGCCTTTCCATCATAATTTTTCTGGCAATAACCTATCTTAGAGAAGGAAATCGGTGCCTTCTTCCTTTTAGTCTATGGTTTTCAGTTTTATTAAAATTCCTGTTGATTTGCAGCATGATGTCTTTGTGTTGGCTCTGGAAGGCCCTGTTACTCTATGTATAAATGTGCATTGTGACAGGTTAGGGGCAGGGATAGGCAGAAAAATGTAGGGCTTTGCAGCTGTTTCCACCTAGCTGCTCAACTTCCTACATCATACTGCAACTTTGCCACATTTAGCCTAGTATATATTTCCAGTGAGTGGCGAGCCTGGCTTTTTTTCCCACTAAGTTAGTACAAGCTAATTAATGTCTTTTTCACTTTATTGGGATCTCTCCTGAAAAAGGCATGACTATGGGGTCTGGTCTCACAGAGACAGTCTTTTAGACTTGAGAAAAGTAAATTAAAGTGACATTTCTGTTAATATCAAAGCAGGCTTATTACTTCAATATAAGCACTTCCTTAATTTTCCTTTCTCAGCATGCTACCTAAATATAAATAAAAAGTCCTCCACTGGAGTTATGTTACATATATCTCACGGAGTTTAATTATAAAACCTCTAAAAATGAAGATGGTGGGAGGAAATGATGCCAGTAGATCATACAGTGCTGGTGTTGTGTTGGCTGGCTGTCTCTGCTGGCAAGGAAACAAAGACACTCAGGTAATCACAATGTACCATGAAAGGCTGGGCTCCAAAGAAAAGAAAATTCCAGGGGAGAAGGGTATTATTATTACTTTAGTGGCTGGAAGTCCACAATTTTAAATTTTGTTCTCATCAGTGTTATTATAAATGTTATTACAATTATTTTAGTTTTACTGCAATTAAGGAGGAGGAGTTAGGGTTTTTTTAAGGGCCACACCCTATCTTTTCTGCAGCATTGATCTGCTGTAATAAGGGAAAGGCTGCCAGATGAAGACCAAGCACTCAAAGATACACACACACGCACGCGCGCGTGGGTACACACACACACACACACACACACACACCCCTCACTTGACCATAAAAACTGGCATTTCAGGGAACAGTGAAGACACCTGTACAGGAATACAAGTTTCATCCCAGCAGCTGCCCACCAGGAGCGTCAGGCAACTTCTAGGAGTGAGAAAGGCTGTGCCAGGGCGTGAGGGCTGCAGAACGGAAGAGAAATGGGGAAACGCTGTGCAATATACTCGGCAGGACCCTCAACAGTTCGGCGACTCCAGTGGGTGCAAGTGGGGCCCATTCCCACTCCTGGAAAACTGCAGCTGACTGGCGCGCGCAGGCAAACGGCCAGCATCTCACCTGGAGCAGGAAGAAGGCCGTTCTCACCGGGGACCTTCGAGAATACCCTGGAGGCGTTTTGCCTAAACCTTCCCTTCCCTTCCTATTCAATATTCGACTTCCCTTCACCTCCAGATTCGTTCTCTTCTATCGGGCTTGCATTTCTCCAAGCTGGCTTCTCACACGAGTTGATGGAGCACTACCTGCCAGACCTCTGCTCCTTTAATACTGCGGGGATTTGCAGAATCGGGAGTCCAGAAAGGACCGGCTCTGACGCTAAGGCGAGAGAAAAGGACGGAACTTCCCAGCCAACCTTCGCCTTTGACACCGAGAACCCCTAGCGCCAACGCTCGGTACTCTCCGGCTTATTTCTGGACCAAATCAACCGTGTGACCGCCGCCAAGGAGGAACTGCTCGCACTTCAAGTGACCGCAGTGTCCGCTCTAGAGTGCTCGGGGAGGCCCGGGGCGGGGGGGAGGGGGAGTGTGCAACAGCAGCCGGAGCAAGAGGGAGAGGGGAGGGGAAGAGGAGGAGGAACGATGGTTGTGTATCAGTGTTCGAGGGGGTAGGGTTGGTGGAGTGTTTGTTTGTTTTGCTAAGTAAATAAGGAGAAACTGCCCCCCACCTCCATCCTGGGTCTAATGATGATAGATCCCATGCTGCTTCGGGCCCCACGCCGGGGAGCCTAACCACGGAAAATAATGAGGCTGCATCCCCATTCGTCTGCATTACGGGCGAGCCAGGCACTTTCGATAGCAAATATATCGATTCCCTTGCTCAGGCGTTGTTTCGCCTGCTCTCCGTGAATAATTACTGCTCCTCTGGAAATTCATAATAATTAGGACTCCGCACCCCACTCCACCCCGCGCTGCTTTTTAAAGGCGCATATCTGGTGGGCGACTTGGTGGCTCCAGCCGTGCTCCCCGTAGGTGGGAGATAGGGCAGGAATCATTGTTCCCCACTTGGTTTTACTCTTTCGTGACCCTCCTACCTCAGTTTCCTTGTCTGTCAAACGAGTCTTTTACAGTGTTAAAGATGCTTGCCGCTCTACCTCACAGGATGCGCGTTTCTGTTTGGGAAGAGGGGTAGATTTAACGAACTGTGCGAGGCAATGGGGGCAGGGGAGGAGAAAGTGGAGGAAAAGAAGGATTCACCTCTCCTCGGGACAAACTCTGTGGCGACCACGTGACGCCGCCACCAGGGAGGGGGCGGGGAAAGGAGCGCTAACGAGAAGCTCGGACCACAGGAAACCTTGGGGACCTAGCGATCGGAGCTTCGTGCTCCCGAAAGACTGGGAGGGGGAGGCGGGTGGTTCAGGTCGCGACTGGGCGGCAGCGACGTGTCTGCGGAAAGCGCGCACTCTGCTTGCAGAGGGGCCGAGCCCGCACCGCGGCTGGGAGGGAGGCCGGGCCTCGGGCACCACGCGGGGCGGAGCCTGTGGCGCTGTCCGTGGTCTTGAGGGATCGCACTGCGGGCCCGGCTTGCCCAGCCGCCGGCCTCCGGCCAAGGCCCCATTCACCCTCCGCGCCGCGGTCTCCCTCCGGAGAACCGCTGCTGTCCTGCCGGCTGCCCCAGGAGCATGGAAGCTCGGCGGCGTCAACGAAGAGTTCCCCAGAAGCCACGCTTCTGGTGTGAGGCCTTGGGGTCCAGATGCGAGAGCGCTGCACCTGTGTTTTCATAAACCCGTTGGGACTGCTGGAGGTCACCTGAGGCTAAAAGCAGACACTGGAGAGCGCAACTGTGACGGCGGTGACTCAGGCTGGGAAACTTCCCCGGGCCCGAACTCCGCGGCTTCGGTGAGAGGGCTGAGTTTCCGAGTCGAAGGTCTGAAGCCTACGTCGAAGGAAGTTTCTCGCTTCTAACTGAAGAAGATGACTTGAAATGGCCTTGAAAATCAATGGGTGGGAAGGGGGTCTGAGAACGAGGGCGACATACGTCAGGAGGACGCCCGCTCCCTCCGGTGGGGCGAGGGCGCGCAGCCTCTCTTCGCGCCCCTCGAGCCGCTGCCTCGATCCTTCCCGTCAGAATCCATTAGGGTGGCGGGGATATTGGGCGACGCCCGGCCAGAGTCAGGTTCGGCAGGGACGAGGAGAGCCCCCACGAGCCAGTTTCTAAGGAAACACTCGGTTTTTACAAGCAGCAATTTGTCTTACTGTGGGAGAAAAACAGCACCAGAAAAGCCTCACGGTTCTCCATTCTCATGAAGATGCAGCGGTGCGCTCCGGCCGCGGCCTGCTTATCCCCCTCCCCATCGTATTTCCGGCTGGAACAAGTAAAATACGCTCATTAATTTAAAGGAAGTGGGAGCCGGCGAAGCCGCGGCGGGAGGGGCACGTGCAGCGCGCTCTCTGCTCCTGAGGCCCTACGGCACGCACCATCCCCAGGCCCCAGCTCTGGGCGCCGCCTTGCCTTCCCGAGCCCCCGACCTGATGCCGAGGAACCTTCTATAACAGTGGGACCCCTAGAAGGGGAATTCTCTCCGCCTCACCCCCACCCACCCCCCGCCAGCCCCCACCTCCGAAGTAAACAAAACACACTAGGGAAAGCTGTTTACAGAGAAGGCAACCAGGTTTGGAGCCCGCAGCAGAAACGCGGCAAGCTCATTAGAAGTTTAAACAACAGCCAGCAACCAGCGAGGGCAGACAGCAAACTTGGAAAATGCGCCAACGCGCTCCTGGGCGCGCGGAGGGGCTTGAAGAAGCCGCCAATACATATCATCTCAATAAAAAGCCGCTCCTGGAAAGCTGGCATAGTAATTGAGATGGGCGCTCTTTCCTGATTTGGGTTGGCATTTCCTCATCTCGTGCTGACAGAGCCAGCTCAGGAAATTGCCGGTAATATTCATCTGGGAAGCACTTTCATTTAAGGTAATTCATTCGACTTTCACAATAAATTGAGTGACATCCTTACGGCGGAACCTTTTTATCCTTGATTAAGTGCTTGCCAAGCTTTGGTTCCCACTTTATTGTCACATTCCTTCAAGCGGAGTCGTCAACCTGCCCATCGGCAGCAGAAAAATGCGCGCGCGCCGTGTTTACCGAGCTCCGGGAGGGGTTAGTGCTGACTTAGAGAAAAAGAGCTAGTCTGGAGCTTGAGTAGCGGGTAAATCAAGACCGCAACTTCCCGCAAACTGACGACAGGACTGGCTAGAAGAATGTAGGGGGAGGCGAGGGAGCAGACCCGCCTTGCCACCCAGCTGCTCTGCAAGTCGCTGACCCGACGGCGCCCGGCAGGCCAACTCGCCTACTTCCCTCTATTAATTAAAATGGCGCGGACTGTTAAGGTCTTAGAATGAGATCTGAAGCTCCTAAAGGACGAGGTTGCTTTAAGAGAACTTGCCTGAATCGAATCAAACCTAGGCATTTTTTTAAAAAAGAAAGAAAGAGAGAAAGATAAAGAAAGAGAGAAAGAAAGAAAGGAAAGGAAAGAAAGAAAGAAAGAAAAAACGCTTCCTAGCTAGCCACTTGAGAGCAGGCAAACTTTCACAGTTTCCATCAGCTTTCTTTATGGGAAGAAGAGTGCAACAAGAGGGTTATTCTTCATTCTCAGGATTCCCTTTTGACCCTTAATATCACTGCGGCGACAGTCAAACTCACCGAGAGCTCTTCAGACCCCGCAATTCCAAGCAAGGCTGACAAGTACCTAGGTATTTCAGAACTAGGCGAAACTGGGAAGGCACCCCTTTGCCAATGCGTGGCCCCTTCTCCCCCACCCCCTATAAAAATCAAAGAAGCCCAAGAGAGAAAATTGCTTATTTGAAAAAGCAATATCCAAATGCTTTCATCACTCAAATGCCCTTTTGAAAATATTGTCGTCGGTGGTTATTACCTGGACAATACTGTCAATTTCTGTAGTCTGCAGAAAATCTTCCCTCAGATAGAAAAGTAGGACATTGGGCACCTATCTCAAAAAAATCAACCAATTTCCCTGACACCTGATATATTTTTCACCCAGACAACACTTTCATTAAGGAGGAAATAGCCGCCAACAATTCAAAGCCAGATGGAAATCAACTTCACACAAAGAGGAGCCACAAACTTAATGGCTTTCTGGGGAAATACTGCTGAGAAAGTTGGAGCAATTCTAGTTCTCTCCTTCTAATACTGAAAGCTGTTTCCCCAAAAGTATCACTAGAAGGCCCCAGACCAGTATAATCCTCCTGGAAGTGAGTAGAAGTGCGACCCACCCAAGCGCTTTCCACACACCCAGAGAGCTGCTTTCCTGGTCAGTGGAGAGTTGACTATTTCAGGGAAATGCCTGGAGTAGTAGCAACTTCTCCTCTCACAGAGCCCTGGAATAGGTCTTGAGGCTGATGAATTCTCATTTTGTGCTGCTGAGGCATAGGCTCCTTTAAAAATCTAGGTTTAATCCTTTATCTGGAAGGCTGATCTAGGGCACAAGAGTCAGGAAATTCAGTGGGATTGGGTAACTTATAGTACTGCCTCCAAGAACTGACCTTAATAGAGAACACTGAATCACTGCTGTTAGGTAATGTGCTTTTCTTTTCAGGAATAAGCTGAAATTAATTAAAATGTTCAGTGGTCAGCTGGCTTAATTTTCAAAGAATGGGAAGTACACATACCTAGTCCAAAGGATAGACACTGGTGATCTCTTTCCTGCTACTTTTCCCTTAGCTTCCACATTTCTTAACAGCTACCTTCATAATGAGTGGAATTCACCCAAACAGTCTGGCTTCTAACAGTGTAGAGATAGTATTCCATGAATATATTAACCATGCTTTAATCCCTGTTAAACAACTGGTATGGAATTCATATTTTCAGGATACCCTAAATTCGAGGGAATAGATGAATCAAAATGTTAAGCACAAGTTTTAGAAAGAACTTTCCATTTTTGCCCATATCGGTTAAAAAAGCAACTAGATTATTAGCAAATTAATCTCCTAGCAAAAATGGTGGGAACTAAATTGGAGGACAAGGGGCCTCTTCTCAGAATAGACTGTGGATGTGTGACTTGATCACAGTAGCATCATTCAGCAGCTCAGCAGAATCTCTGGACTCAGTTTCTGAGTAACGTTTTTGTTAACATGCCCTGGGAGTGCTATTTTACTTCTTTCTTGACTCTGAAAATTGCCACAGGTGAGCCCCCAAGCAGGACACCTCTGCCTTCTGCTGGGAGGTGCCCTCCCTGTGTGCTCATGCCTGTCCTTCAGCTCATAACTCAACTTAGGACCCTCATTCTTCCCATCCAGAAACCACAATTCCCTAGATTATCCAGTGTGTGCTTCAATTCTGTTAAAATGCTATTATCTGTTACCCCATTATATCATATTGAAAATATCCTGGAATCAATCCAGAACTGACAGGAGAATAAAGATTGCAGGACTTTTTTATTTTTAACAAGTATTATTACACTATAAGTTCCTCTCCTGCAGAATTCAGAATTTTAAATCAGCAATTCAATAACATTCAGTAAACAGAAGATTTCCTTGCCTTTATTATTATTTTTTTAATGATTTCCCACTCCTCTGCATTTATGGCTGGAGTTACCCCTGTGGTGATTTTTGAGTATCCTAGCTAATATGCTTCAGGAGGTAACTTTGCAGACACATCTCTAATTAACTTCCCATTGCAGTATTAAAATAAGCTTCTAGTTTGAAACAGGACAGACCCATCTCTCAAAGCACAAAAAAAGACTCAAAATTCTCAAACTAGAACAGGCATTCAAAGAACCCTGGGCCATGAAACATACTTTGAGAACATTCACCTAAATACAGGCTGGGAACTGTGGCTTAAATATGGAACACTGATCTGCTGGATAGAGAGTTATTTTTCATTTAAAAAAAAATCTTCTTAAAATTGGGAGTATTTAAGGTATGTCTCTAGAAGCAGAAGCCTAAATATTGTTGCATAGGAGATACCTAAACAAATCTTGATCCTGGAACATAATGTGTGATTATTCCTTGGGAAATATAACTGGGATTCGAGGGGCTTAAAGAGAAAGGTGATACTGTGGTATCAGCTATGAGGCAATGTACAGAGTGCCCCTGTCACTTAACTTGTGGTGTGAGTCCATAAGGACAAAAAAATTATTCATCTAACTCCTCCCTAGATTGTGGCAATTCAAGGGGGAAAATAAAATAATGGTTCTGCCACCCCTGCCTTTTTGGAGTGTAACTTGAAGCATCTCCTGACAACCTGCAGGCATCTATTGCAGTTTCTTGCAAAGGTCTGGGATGTTTTGGGGTGCAGCTCCAAACAAATGATAAATTCAGTTACTGTTTCTGGTATTTAACAAAATAGATGGAGAAAGAAGCTCTGACCACTTCTTGGTCTGTCTCATTGCCCGAGAGATTTAATCAACGGTTTCTATTTATTTACTTGCCGAAATCCAACCTGTCCTGACTGCCCAATTCACCCTTCTAAATTCATTTCCATGGTAAAAGTCAGCTTCTTGCTCCTCCTGGAAAACAGCTTGGGATCTTGCCGACAAATAACCGTGGGACTGCAATCCCTGGAAATACTGCCTTGGGTCACAGCCACCAGCCTTTTGTTTTTGTGGTGCGTGTGGTTTCTAATCCCCGACACATAAAACAATTTTAGATCGGAGAGAAAAAGAATGGACTTCTAAATCGCCTTCTCTATTTTATTGTTCACATTTTGTATTGTTTTGAGTGAAATTGGAAAAATTGTCTCCTTTCTCTGTATTACCAAAAGGCATTCAGGTAATGAAGTCTGTAACTAAACAGTAATTGAATCAGCATAATTTTCACACTGAATGGTTTTCAAATGCTCCCAGTTTACAATTAAAGGAGAATTAATGCGCTTGTTGTTGAGAACGCAGCGCATTAGAATAAATCCAGCACTGTTGTTGTAATGAGCGGAAAACGGTTTAACTGCCAACAAACACATTTAAAATTTAACACAACATATTGATTTCACTTCTACTTTTGACAGATTATTTTCCAGACTATCGAAATACTTGTTCCAAGCAATAACTGCACCACGGCCGCGAGCTTCTGCCGTGTGTGAGCACAGTTCAAGGACGTTACGAACAGTCCTGAGGTTCAGGTCCTGCGTAAAGGTATGCAGAGGAGAGGGGCAGGAGGGTTTCCATGGTCAAGGGAAGTTTTAACATTCTCCCTCTGTAGCTTTCACTTTGGGTCCCTCCCCCTTCTTTCAACAAACAATTTCTGTGTGTCCTCTGGCCAAACTTTATGCCATGCTTCTCTAAGCTCTCAATGTCAGTGGGTTTACTGGACACAGGTGGGCAAGAATGATTGAAGATGAGAAATGGGAAGGACACTTTTTGCAGTGCGTCTGCATTCTAGCCGGGGAAGGCACAGACTTTGGTAAAGGAGTCAAGAAAGGCCGTTCTTTTGGATTGGCTGCCCGGGCTTTCACCTGTTTACCCCAAGGTGTCCTGTAGGCGAGGACACTGACGCGCAGCGCCCTCTGGCGTCCGCGGCTGCCATGGTCAGGCGATAAAGGTGCAAACACACGCAACACTGAGGGTTCTTGGATTCCAGCTGAAACCCGTTTACACACATACCCTTACATTCATATTCACACACACGTATACATACACATCATTAGCATATACAGAGTTCACACAACTAGCAGCCCTGCAGTCACAGGCACCAGGGCATCAGCTGGGAAACGCTCTCAACTGCAGGGATGGCAACACTTTTGCTCCAAGAATTGTGGGTTCTGAAGCCCTTGGGGTTGAGACGGCACCGCTCACCCCATTCCCGTTTATTCAACCCATCATGCCGCCCCAGCGCTTCTTGTTCCTAGTCAGAACACACAGAGCCCTCAGTGCGCTCCAGCGGCCCAGAGGTAGGTTATGGGGTTCTGTGCACTGAGCACAACTTCACCAGCAGGATAAGACTGTCCCTGGCCCTCCCTGAAGTCAGACCCGAGAAATTGCGCTCTCGGTTTTGGTTCCGCGCGGTGCCCACAGCTACCAATCCACCACCACCACAATAAAGTGCTTCCCTCAAAGCCCTCTACCCTGCCCACGCAAACCCCAGTTCCAACAGTGGGCAAAGTCCGGACCTCAGAAAACGGCTCTGGGAGGACTCGGATGGTAGCTTTGCTTAGTATTTTCTCCCTAGCGACAAGGTCTGCCACTCCCTAATAAGGGGCTCAGCACTGGAACTGGGGTTTGGTTATTTGGTGGGAAGGAGAGATTGGGAGGAGAGGGAAGGGGAGCCTCTACATGTTTGCTGGAGCATCTCTGACCCAACTCCATCTGGACGCTTGTGGGGCTGCTAGATAGTTAAACTTGTCCTGTCTGAACCCTACGAGTCGAACAAAGTTACCTGCACTTCTTTATGTGCCGCATCTCCAAACTGGGGGTTAGGTGTGTGGATATACTTTCAAAGTCGGGGACCTGGGCAGATTCATTGCTTTCCATTCTCCACCTCCATTTCCTTTCGTTTAAACTCTGGATGAACTAATAAGAGTTCCCTGTCTTCCACCCCTTCTCTTTGCCTTCTCTCCCTATAAAGCATCCCGTCCAGCTATCTCCTCGGTTTCTGGGTGTCTAGGGCGCCCTAGACGCGGTTTAGAATCACTCGCAGGAGAGGGGGTACTGGAGCAGGAAACGAGGGTGGGAACCCCGGAAAATCCCACAGGGATGGGGAGATCAGTTTGCCAAAGTTGTTCCAACACCGTCGCTAGGAACGTCGCTCTTGCTGAACTGGCGGTCTCACCCTCCTCCCGCGCGCCCCCAGTTGCCTGGCCTTGCGACCAGGGTGTGATTGCGGGGGCGCGGGACTGGCAGCGACTTACCAAGTAGACGGTGGGCTGCAAGAGGAGAAGCACGTACCAGCACGTAGCCTGCATCCTCCCGCGTCTCAAACTTCCTCGGCGGTGCGTTCGCTGAGTCTTTGTTCCTTCAAAAACATAGATCCACCTGACATCCACTTTACAGAGCAAGGAGCGCTCTCAGCAGCCTAGATACAAATGAAATTAGACATCCCATGACCACGCGGGCAAGGTTAGGCTTGGCAACCAAGCGCGGAAAGGGGGTCGTGGCGGGAGGGATGGACCAAAAAAAAAAAAAAAAAAAAAAACCCAGAGGTGGGGGAGGCAGGAAAAACGGAAAAGCGAGCAAATCCAGCGTCTGAAACCCGCGAGCGCGCAGTCCGCAGGCAGGCGGGCAGGAGGGTTGGAGGATGAGGGGCTCCTTGCGCCCTACGCTGCTCGGGTGCGAGTTCCCGGGGGTGGAGCCAGGAGGTGGCGGGGCACACAGAGACGCGTGCAGGCTGGTTCCGAGACCAAGCGTCTCTGGCAGCGAGACCTGCCCTAGTGTTTGATGGCCGGGAGGCTCGGACTAAAGGCGGTGGCTGGTTCTTCGCCAGCCCTGGCAGTGCTCACACACGTACACACCAGCAGAGAGAGGTGGAGAGAGAAAGAGAGGGAGAGCGAGCGAGAGATATTGAGCGAGGGGGGCGCGGGAAGAGGAAGGGGTAGGTAGAGCTGACCAGGATTAGGTACCGGGTATCTCCACGCGTTTGGTGCGATGGGGGTGGGGAAAGCGAATGCAATTTGCATATAGGAAAGCCGGGTTCAATTTACCCATTCGAGCGCCCTGCACACACAGAGATACCACGCGCATACACATGTACTACTTTTTTCGAGCGAAGGGGCACAGCCAGTCGCTAACTTCTAGAGTGGAAGCCTGCCCGGGTCTGTGAGGGTCACCCCACAGGCTCACTCTGTCTCCCAGCCAGTGGCCTTCCCCGCTGCCCCTTCCTGCTGCCCCACCACCCCACCCCCAGGTGTCCCCCATACCGGGACTGTGGAGGCGGAGGGTACGTACCGCGCAGGACTGGGGGCGAATCCGGCAAGCAGGGACCGCTCTGCGAAGGCTCCATGGAGGAACTACTCGGGCCTGGCGTCTCCGGCGTCCCGAACATGCCCTCCCTGGCGCTTTATCTCCATGCTCGGGAGCGGACCGGTCCCGCTGCCTTGTCCAGCCTCGGCAGAGTCCGCGTCCCAGTGCCCGGGTCGCGCTCAGGATTGGTTCCGCGGGAGCCTAGGCTTGGCACAGTTGGATTCACCGTGCAGGAAACTTAAGAGGCAAGAGAGGGAGGGGAAGTAGAGGGGAAAGCGAGGAAGAGAGAAAGGGAGGGAGAAAGAGAGGGAGGGTGAGAAGGGAATGCGCCGGGCTACTGCACCGGACAGACCGGGACTGCCCGCGTTGGATGTGGGACGAGCGGTCCGAGGCTCGCTGATTCCCGAGGCTGCCGAAGGATGGTGGAAATGACTTAAGGGGAGGAGACTGGGCAAGTCCTCAGGACTTGAACTTGAGAGATAAGACACTGGCCTTTCGGGAGAACACAGCCACACGGCAGGCGCAAGCAGTCCGAGTTTCAGAGGGAGGGGTGGGGTGAGCAGAGCCCCGAGGATCCTGGCGCAGCCAGCAGCTGTACCTCTACCGGCGGCCCTGAGAAGCCCGAGAGCCACTCCGGAGCGGAGTCGCAGGCTCAATCCGTGGTCCTGCCCGGCCACTGGGGGACGCTCTGGAGTGCGCTGGGGTTCTCGGCGCCGGTGCCGTGGTGCTTTCTCCGTAGGTCCACCGCTCGGCTCGCCCACCTTCCTGACTCGAGCAATTACATCGGCACGTGGGCGAACGATTCCTCAGAGACCAATTAATACCCCGTGTAAAGGGATCCCTCTCCTAGGCTCTCTGCGGGCTGCGCCCGCAGGGAGAAGTGGCTCCTGCGTTGTCTCTGGTGGCCGCAGTGCACCCTTCCCAAGGGTCGTGAGGAGGACTGCGACCGCCAGAGGAGTGGCGGGAAGCGTAGTGGGGCGGTGCGTAGGGCGGAAACGGGAGCCGGAGGGTGCAGGTCTCCCCAGCGCGCCTTGGGCGCCTACGCGGGGCACCGCGGACCTGTAGCTGGGAGGCCCGAGACCCGGGCGCTGCGGACCGCCAGCCATTCAGCGCGCGACAGCCGAGAGGACTGGGCGACCTTGCGCGCTCGACTCCTAGCCGGGGGCTGGGCAAGGCGGGGGTGCGGCCTGGGAGTGGAGGTGGGGTGATGGGGGATGCTTGCAGCCTTTGCCACCTCCCTCGCTCCTAAAACCTCCTCCTCGGCCAGTATCTCCCAGTCTCCACCTCTTTGCTCTGACTCTCACTGTCTCTGTTTTTCTCAATCTCTCCCTTGCTGTCTCTATCTCTCACTCTCTTTTCTGCATCCTCTTTCTTGTACTCCATGCCTGGCCCTCGGCGTCTTTCTACCTCCTTCTGTGTCTCTCTCAGGATTTCTGACCCTCTCCGTCTCTGTATATCTGTGTCTCTATCTCACCCTCGCCATTCCCTCTCAAACCTTGTCCTTGTCTTCTCCCCTTCACCCTGTCCATCACACAACCAACAGGCCAGCTTCACCCGTATCCGGTGAGATCCCAGGACCAGGCCCTCTCTGCCGGCGGGGAGGCCAGCATCTCCTCAACGGGTCCAGACTCAGTCCACAAGTCGGAGCGGACATTTTTCTTCCTCCTACCTCACCTGTTACCTCTCCAAGCCTGCCCTTCGCTAGTTCCTGGCCTGGAATGGTGCACTCTGCGGGATGACAATTCTATATAAGTGTTGGTTTGAAATTTATCTCAGGAGCCCCGGTTAGTGACCATCAAAATATAATCGTGATTTTTAATGAGTCCTGGGGAGTCCTTTCCTCCAGCATGGCTATTGGACACCTCAGGCTCTAGTATTTCTGCTCAGGTCAGTCGGGGCCCAGACACAATGTACCCTCTACACAAGAGGTCTCCCCCAACCACAGGTTGAGTTCCCCGAGGGAAAGCTGGTACCCCCACTCCCCAACAGAGCAGTGACAATCAGCAGAACCACCCTTTCCTAGAGCAAGTGCAGAAGGAGCCTTGCTGAGACCTTGGCCTGGAATCAGACCTCCAGTTTAGATCCCCATTGTAGGACATACCTGCCAGGCACTTCCAGGCCTACACTCTCCCTTCCAAGCTAAAAATAGCTCTTTAAAGAGCAAGCTCTTCTAATCTCCAAACTTGTACTCTGCCTCTGTGACCTCTTGGAATTCATTGGGGCATATGCAGAGTAAAGCAGTGAAGCACATTTTCTAATTGGGACTTTGAAAATGCACTTTAGAAAAAAATACACATTTATATATAGCATAGTTGCAATGTTATCTTTGCTATCTTCACTTCCCAGGTTTTTCATGCTCTTAAACAGTTTCAAGAAGAAAAAAAAGTACCCATATCTGAGGCTGAGGGTGAAAGTAGGGCAAAGGAATCTTCATCTGATTCCACTCTTTGGGATTAAGCAGGCCACCCTAAAATTGATCCGCACTTGTACATTAGCTCCCAGCCCTCCACTGCTGGAATGTGGAGCTGGAGTGAATGCTGCCCACAATGCTGCCCTCTACCCACATGCCCAAGTTTGGTGCCCTCCGAGCTGAACGTGCATCTGACCTTAGTGAAAAAGGAGAAAGAATCAGGCCAGCTTTGGGATATAACAAGTTCTTTTTCTAAACCGTACTTCAAAAACATTCTCCCTCTAGGGCCATTTAGCCTTAAAAAATTACTGCTTGTGAAACAGTAAGACGATCAAGGACCTTAAAATCTCTGTCTGAATGGGACTGATTATTGAAGAAAAGCACCACAGGCACCTAGTAATGGGAACTGGTCTGACACTTTGTTCTATGACACAGGGTGCCAAAGAGCTTTTTATGGTAATGACCTGAGACCTTCTGCCCTGACATTCAACTCTCATGGATCCTACAAGACCCTTGGCCTGGGATATGAAACAACAGTGGATTGTCATTTTTGTCTCTTTGTATGAGTCTTCATTTCCTGTAGTACTCAATCAGAAAAGGACACTAAGCCAAGTAACAATGAAAAACTTATTATTGTTTCTGCTAAACCTCTCCAATTTTAATAATGTAACATTGGTGGAGTGGGGGTAGGGGAAAGAAGGATGGCTGCTTCACCCTCCTTCTTTCCTATCATTTGCTTTAAAAAGAACTAAAAACATTAAGGGCATGATTCTCATACGTTCTTCTGTTTAAAGTAGTACGCTACTCTAAAATGCCCTCTTAGAATTCATCCACCATCAGCCTTACCAGGATAGAACAAAAGTGTGATTATCCTTAAGAAGTATAGTACTCATGCCATTTTTTTCAGGCTTTAGTCATGTTGAGAATCCTTTCAGAAATCACTCTCTAAATTTTGTGTGATGCAACTTAATAGACATATAAATTTAGCATGAATTATAACCACAGTAAAACACAGTCCTCTGCCCTTGGCTCTTCCCCAATCTACCTGATCCAATCTGAAGTGAATATTATAAAGCAATAATATATGCTTATCTCCAAGAAATATATTTTTAAAAGAACTAAAATGGGCTGACCTCAAAAAGGAAACAGTGATACTAAACAATTTTCCTGAAAATTAAAGCCAGAACAAATTAAAATTAGAATTCATGTGAAATAAAATGATAATCCTGTTAACTGTAATTAGCTGTTTTGGTTGATTTGTTTCAGTTCATTTGTATGATTCTCTGAGTGGGAGAAGGAGGACAGGAGTTAAAAGTTTGAATTATCTTGGGGCTGGGAAGAAGCAAGAAAGAGATTAATTTTGAGTTCTACAAAACTCTGCCCTAAAATGAACCTGTCTTTAAAATGCATGAATACCGGGCTTCCCTGGTGGCGCAGTGGTTGAGAGTCCACCTGCTGATGCAGGGGACACGGGTTCGTGCCCCGGTCCGGGAAGATCCCACATGCCGCGGAGCACCTGGGCCCGTGAGCCATGGCCGCTGAGCCTGCGCGTCTGGAGCCTGTGCTCCGCAACGGGAGAGGCCACAACAGTGAGAGGCCCGCGTACCGCAAAAAAAAAAAAAAAAAAAAAAAAAAAAAAAAGTATGAATACCATCATCTTTTACCCAAAATCCAAGTAACTATGTTGTTATGAAGCACCCAGCTGTGGTCTTTCTTAAGCTGCAGGTCAAATTAAATCACTTTGTACACAGTAAGTGCATTGTACCTATTTTTCCCCTAATAGTGCCAAAAACTTACAAAGCATGCATTATCTTGTCTGCCTTGACCACAGTATAACCTGGTATTTACATGTGGTATGACCTTGGGAAAGTACCTGAAGACTCCCCTGACCTCAGAACCCTCCCCTATATAATGAAAAAGTAGGGTTAGATGATGTCTAAAGTGCCTTCCAGTTCTAAAATACCTTTATTTTGTTTTTGTATGATTAAATGTGAAGTTATCTCAGGTTTAAAAAATTTACTTCACAAATAACAATTTTATAATGTACTATGATTTTCAAAAATATTAATAATTTAAAAGAATATATTCTGTTCAGTGCATTTCAAAGATTTTAAGTCAAGCGTGTTTGTAGGGTTGAGTTCAAGGCCTTTTGGGGGCATTCCTTCTCTGCCCCATCCTCATACCCTTTCTTCTAGGTCAAAGGTTGGCTCTATTATATTAATTAAATAATTTTTCATATAAATTTTTCTGCACATGTTTTTGATGTCATTGATTTATGAGACTCTACACTCAGAGTGGCATCTTTATTATACATATGAATATTTATTTAAAAGACCCAAAGCCATTTCCACTATTTTTGCAGAATACTTGAATGTCACTCAGGACAATTAAGAACCCCCAGGCCCCTCCACACCCCAAGATATTTTGCTAGTGGAAGGAAGGAAGTATCATCTGCAAAGTGATTTGATATTTGAATGTAGTAGAACTTGGTTAATAACTACGAGACGTGTGCTAAATTACTTTTACAAGAATGCTTTAATAACAAGATCATTGGACTAGAGAGAAAAAATAGCCGACAAGCTCTGGAATTTAAAAATAAATAAATTTAAAGGGAATCAAAAAGCTTTACGTAGAAGGCATTTTCTTTTTCTAGAGGTAATTTATATGCTCAGTCTTTGTAACCATATTTCATTTATTCTGCTAGGTGAGGACAGAAGGTTCTCAAAGGTAGGGTAGTTTTAATTATACTCACAGACTTTAAAAAGAGAATGAACACAACAAGAGAAATTGAAGAAAATCAGCATTAAAAACGCAGTTGAGGGACTTCCCTGGTGGCGTAGTGGTTAAGAATCGCCTGCCAATGCAGGGGACGTGGGTTCTAGCCCTGGTCTGGGAAGATCCCACATGCCGCGGAGCAACTAAGCCTGTGTGCCACAACTATGGAGGCTACACTCTAGAGCCCGTGAGCCACAACTACTGAGCCTGCGTGCCACAACTACTGAAGCTCACGTGCCTAGAGCCCATGCAACGCAACAAAGAGTAGTCCCCACTCGCCACAACTAGAGAAAGACCGAGCGCAGCAACAAAGACACAACGCAGCCAAAAATAAATAAATAAATAAATAGCTAAATTTAAAAGGGCAGTTGAATGTAAAAGATGGGAAGATTGGGGTCATCGCCCAAAAATCATAATTAAAAATTTTTTAAAATACTGTGACTAAGCAAACCTTCGCATTATAATCTAATTACAGAAACTCTTCATGGTGGTCCCTCCAAGGATTATTAATTGACGGTTCCTAAAGCAGAATCATTAAAGATAAAAAATTTGGTAACCAGTGTGCTGTTAACAAAGTGAAATACATTATATGCTTTCAGCCAGGAAGAACACTAGGACTCTGAACCACGTTGAAATGGAAGAAATTATGAGGAAAAACTGCAAGCTCTGTGGTTACCTGAAAATCAGAAGCAAGTCTGAAAATGCATATTTCATCTCCATAATCTAAAGTATGTGGATATTTTAAAACATACATGTTTTTTCAGCTTTTATTCTGATTTGGCAATATAAAGACAGAACTTAAAAACAAGGTGATTTATAGAAGAAGCAGGGAACAAATGACCCCTTCAGCCCTAAGATCCTAATGATAAGAATGTATTGGATTAGACATCTTTTAAATAAGAGATATCACAGGGATGTAACAACCCTCTCAATTTCCCTTTTTAACATCAAATTAATGAAAACAACTACACCAGGATTTCACCATAATTAACTTCAAGGTTATGCCATAAAAGTCACAAAATATTACATTTTTCTGCTTCCTCTGGCTCTAATAATAAAATGCTTTTGATAAAATTCAAAGCAAAATGGTCTAACATCAAATTTTGTATTAAACTGGTAGTAATTTCTCCAAGCTCCATAGATTTAATAGGATAATAATGCCTACCATTTACTGAGTGTCAGGGACCATACCCTGGGTTCTATTTACATTATCCACTGTTTCCCTAGTGATTCTGTGAGCATCAATCAGCAATTTAGTTTTAAAAGGAAACCTCTCAGGTTAGATAAGATCTCCTTCTTCACACTGGTTCTCCATGGAAGCCAACTTAAAACAAAACTCAGCAGCACTGGACCATTCATTCCCACCCCCTCCATCTGGTAAGTCTCTTCTCTAGTCAGTAACACCATCCTCTCTCCAAATTTTTCAACTAACCCTCTAACCATTCCTTCTCAGATTATCTACATGCTGCTCATCTTCATATATTAAACACTCGTGCTTCTCAGGGCTCCATCAGTAACTCTCTTTGCCTCTTTTCACTCTGATTAGACAATTCTGCCTATTTCCACAGTTTTATTTATTTATTACTTAACACCCAATGACCAACAGGTTCATAAGTCCAGCTCTGACATTTTTCTTGACCCAACTATTCAATTGTCTATATGTCCTAGAGATAGATGTCCTAGAGATACTTAGAATTAGCATGCCTAAAGCTGAACACATTATATCACTATGTTACATGCATATCCTGTTAGTTGGTGTGATAGATTCTGGAGTTCTCTAATTATAATATGATTAAGTGACCCTTTGCCAAGTGACCTCTCATTGAAATGGAGGAATATACCTCCCCATATATGCAAATTTTCCTCTTTTTCTCTTCCCTTTCTTTTTCTTTCTTTCTTTCTCTCTCTCTTTCTTTCTTTCTTCCTTCCTTCCTTCCTTTCTTTCTTTCTCTCCTTACTTCCTAGGAAATCCTTCTTTAGGATTCCTTTTAATCCTAATCAGAGCCTTCAAGAGGTATAGGATGTTCCTACCTGATCCTCTAGTCAGCAGAAGAACAGCAGACACCAGGTAAAAGCTGCATCCTTCAGCATGGGTCCTGAAATGAAAAAACACATGAAGCAGACCAGAACTTGACCTGTGATCTGGATCACAGCCACCATAGCTGACTTGTAGCCCCATAGATCCAAAAGTAAGAAATAAATATTTGTTGTTTAATCATCAATATTTGGGGATTATTTGTTTTATAGCATTATCATGGTCAAAGCTGATTAATTGGTGACACCACTACTTCACTGAAAACCTAAGAATTAGATGTCTTTATGCCATCTTTTTGTTTCCTACACATCAAAAATAAAATACAAGCACCTCTCGGTTTTTTAGCTAATTATCTCTCATATCTCTTCTCCCTCCTCTGTGTCTGCTCCTGCTACTGACTCAGGTTCATATCATCAGTCATCTGGTCTATGGCAATGGCTTTCTAACTGGTCTCAGCCTTTTGAGTTTCTACCTCCATACAGATGCCCTCTTCCGTGCCACCATAAAGCTACAACAAAACTGTGTTCACATCACACACTTGTTTAAAGCTTTTCACAACTTCCCACTGCTTATAGAATCAAGTCAAACTCCTTAGCTCAGCACAGAAGACTGCTTTTGAGCAGGCCTCTATCCACTCATCCATCTTCATATCCTGCCCCCTGGCCCCTGCTTGACTGCATGCTTCACATTCATCAGTTACAGGATCCTTAGAACTTTTAAATACACAACTGTATGTCTCAACCTGTGGCCTCCACACCTTCTTTCCTTTGCTTTGAATTCTCTCAATTCAACCTCTATATGAACTCTTAATCTTCCTATATACCTCTGTTCAGAGATCACCCTTCATCCTCTCCACTTTTCTCAGAGATCTGTGCACCAAAACATATTATTAAACATTTACACCATGCTGTTTAAATCTTCTCTACTGGACTGTGTCATTCACTTTTGCACCCCTTGCCTACTTTGAACTGGATTGAGCTGAACTTTCAGCCACACTTAGAAAGCACAGTGTCCAGAAAACAGCCTAGTGTACCTCTTGCAAGACAGCACATCAGAGGCTCTGGATTAGCAAGTCTTCATCTATGAAGTGCTCAAATATGCATAATTGGAAAAAGTTTCAGGCAAATCTCAGCCTGGTGAAATAAGCGAAAGGAATAGGACCAGAGTGGGAGGCTTAGGACCGAAGACAGAAGCTCCCTCACCCTAAACACCCTCTAACATTCTTCTCAGAATCAGGGGCTAATGAGAAATTTAGTCTGAATGGATTACTCTATGACTGACTCATTAACCCTTCTCATTTCCAGGGCCAAGCATAACATGGTACCCCAAAATCCCCAGATGTCCCTAAATTCTAGTTTCATTCTGCATTAATACACCGCAAATCCTGTATCACATTTCAGCACCATCAGACCCTGCCTTAACCCCTCCACCTTCAGCACCAGATAAAAGAGAGAAGGGGAGCTAGAGAGAGGTGAGTTCAAGAAAGGAAAATGAACACCTTATCATAACTACCACCAGCTTTGGATCTGGTAAATGGGATTAACTAGACCCATAGGAAAATAGGACTCTAGACTTTATGGCTCTGAGCTTCTGAATGAATCTGGCAGAAAGGAGAACTGTGAAGCCCGCAGTCAAGAAATTACACTAGCACTTTTTCCCATCACAGTTAAATTCCTGACATCATAGTCATCTGTGCCTCCTGCTTCATGATCTCTGAGGTCGCACTAAGCACCCCTGAATCATATTTCCATCCCTGCATTGATAGGGCTCTAAAGTAACCTGTAGCCTACATTTAACTGAATTCAATAGCCTTTCTCAATTTTTACATCATCAATTCTCCACAAAAGCATCCTTATCAGGTTTATTTCCAGCCTCTCTGAGTGTTCCTTTTTGTCTCCTGTGCTGGTTCCTCCGAGTAACTCTCCCCAAACTGTCAGTTTTCTAGTTTCAAGCCACCCCTTTGAACCTAAACTACAGCCTAACATCTTCAGCAACCAGAGGGTATCGTCATTCAAATGTCCTACAGTTGTCTGACACTAAACGTACAAGAGTAAACTCACTAATACTCCCAACACGCCCCCAGCACACACACAAAGTCCTATTCACAGTTACCCTAATTTCATTAGTGACAGCCAAATTTTCTTTGCACACAGCCTTTAAACCTCAGAATTAGCTCTCACTGTTTTCGTGTGTGTCTCATAGATCAGTCATGTACATTATCTCATCACATCTTCCTTCAGAATATCTCTTTCACCCACCTCCTTACGACCACTCTAGATGAAGTCTTCATCACCTCCTATCTGGACAGCCACCTTCTGAAATGTTTTCCCTGGCTAAAGTCTTTCCCAAGTCCCATTAATCTCACTACTGTGAGCACCGTAATAGTGGGGACTATGTCTCATTCACCTTTGTACTCCTGGCACCTAATATGGTGCCAAACACATAATAGATGCTTAATAAATATTTGCCTGATGCATGGATTAAATTCCTTATACACCTCCAGATTATTTCTTGTTATTTTTTTTTAAAGCTTTCCTTTTTTTAGTTAAGTTTATTTATTTATTTATTTTTAAAATTGTTTTTGGCTGCGTTGGGTCTGCATTGCTGTGCGGGCTTCTCATTGCAGTGGCTTCTCTTGTTGCAGAGCACGGGCTCTAGGCCCGCAGGCTTTAGTAGTTGTGGCGCACAGGCTTAGTTGCTCCGCGGCATGTGGGATCTTCCCAGACCAGGGCTCGAACCTGTGTCCCCTGCATTGGCAGGCAGATTCTTAACCACTGTGCCACCAGGGAAGTCCCCGGGTTATTTCTTAAATAACACATTTGCCCTTTTATTCCATTGCACACCAAAAATAAATAAATAAATAAAACTTATTTTATTTTCCCATATATAGAGAGGGCTATTTTATGTGTTCACTTATTTTTTCCAATAAACCAGTTCTTCAAGAGAATCTTCACTCAGACACATGGTAAGTAAAACAGAAACTCAAAGCTTCTCTGGTAAAGTCTGGGAGAGAATGCTTAGATCCACATCTATAAACTCTCCACTCCACCTCCTCTCCTTTGTTCCATCCCCAAGCAATCCTAGATAACTGTCCAGGATACTCTAAGACAGTAGTTTCCAAACCTTAGTTTGCTTAATTTTCACCTGGAGGAGGTTATTAAAATGTGCATTACCGGCCCCACTTTGAATTACAATTTATTGGTCTGGGTTTTGACCCTGAAAAGGATGCATTTTAACAGCATCCAGGTGATCCTGACGAACACTGTCAGAAGTCTACACTTTGAGAAACCTTACTCTAGAAGCAGATGGATTAGAATTTTAAAACTCTATCTCACAGGATGACATCTGAACCTCTCGTGGTAGAAATTAAGGACTGTCAAAGCCTCATGAAAAGATGACAATTGAGTAAAGATTGAAGGAGGTGAAGGAGTAAGCCATGAAAATATTTGGAGTAAGAGCTTTCCGGGCATAAGGAACAGCAAGCGAAAAAAGATGAGAAAGAAGTACAACCTCATATATTAGAGGAACAGCAAGAATGCCAATGTGTCTGGGGAAGAGTGAGCCAGGAAGAGATGGCAAAGATATGAGGTCAGAGGTGACAAATTTGAGTAGCATCTGAAGGGCACTGGAAGGATTTGGCTTCATAAGTCCTTACAGAAATCTCTTACATTGAGCAAAGAAGTGACACATCTGACTGACATTTTAATGAGATTATTCTAGATACCATGTCAAAAACACCTTTAAGGGGAGAAAGAGGGGAATCAGGAAGAACAGTTAGGGACCGCTGCAATAATCCAAGCAAGAGGCAATGATGACTTGGCGACATGGGCTGTGGTAGAAGTGGTGAGAAAAGAACCAATTCTGAATATATTTTGAAGGGAAAGATGACATAATTTGCTGATGGATTGAATGTGGAATATGAGACACACTGTTGTCTCCAGGTTTTTGCCCTGAGTACCCTGATTAATATGAAGAAGACTGTGAGAGAAGAAAGTAAGGCAGAGGGAGAAGAAAAATTGACAGCTGAGTTTCAGACATGTTAACATGTTAAGTTTGAGATGTATATTAGACATCCATGTGGATGTATTGAGTATCATGAGTCAAGAATTCAGGGGAGGGATTTCCCTGGTGGTCCAGTGGTAAAGAATCCGCCTTCCAGTGCAGGGGATGCGGGTTCAATCCCTGGTCGGGAAGCTAAGATCTCACATGCTGCAGGGCAAATAAGCCCACGCGCCACAACTACTGGGCTCGCGCGCCTCAACGAGAGAGTCCACGTGCCGCAAACTACAGAACCCATGCGCCCTGGAGTCCGCACGCAACAACGAGAAAGAGAAAAACCCGCCTGCCACAACTAGAGAGAAACCCAAGTGCCACAATGAAGAGCCCGCGCTGCAACAAAAGATCCTGCATGCCTCAACGAAGACCCCCGCATGCCACAACTAAGACCCGACGCAGCCAAAATAATAAAGAAAATTAATTTAAAAAAAAAGAATTCAGGGGAAATTTGGGGGCTGAAAATATAAATTTAGATATTATTTATATAGAAGGTATTTACAGACATGAGATCATCAAGGGAATCAGTGCAGATGAAGACAAAGAGTCCTTGAGCACTTCATTGATAAGAGGTCAGGTGTGGGGTGGGTCCAGGGAAGCAGACTGAGAGGGAGTACTCAGTGATGTAGGAGGAAGCCAAGAGAGAGAAGTAGGCAACTCAATCAAATGCTTTGATAAGTCAAGTAAGATTGGAAATGACCACTGAATGTAGAAATATGGAAATCTTTGGTGACCTTGGCAAGAGCAGTTTCAGTGGGTGGATGAGGGGGAAGCTGAGTGGAGTAGATTCAACAAAGAAATGTAAAGAGAGAGAGTGTACACAGAGAGTATAGACCACTCTTGCAAGATGTTCTTCACCCCTCTTAACTTCCTTCTCCCTGAGTCTCTGTACCATCTATACCAGTCTGCTCATTTTGGCATTTTATCATATCTCACCCTCAGTGATACTTAACTCCTCATTATGTTTATACCTTCTTTCTAACTAATTTGGAAGCTCTTAGTGGAGAGGATCAATAACTCCTTCTACATCTGCAACAACCCCCCTCAGAGCTTTGCACAATTCTGTGCCTACAATGAGTATTCGAAAACATATGATGAACTACATAAATATTTCTCTAATGGCTTTCTCTGCCCCCTTTTCTAACTCTTCTGCCTGATTATAATTTTAAGCAGAGTGTAGGTCAAATTTCTGATCCTCATTTTGACCTTTAGGGACCTTCATGAAATGGTTCTACCCAAAATGTATCTTTTAGCATTTTCTTATATAGCCCTCTGTTTCAGTCAGGATAATTTATAGACCATATCCTGAAAAGAGGAATTATTTTTACATGCCATTTTAACTATAATATTACTCTTGTCTGGAAATTCCTGCTCCATCCCAAGGGCTTTTCTTCTCTCTGAAACTAACCAAGAAAGAACCCTAACTAATCTCGTCTTTTGGTGCTCTTTGCTTTAACATATAGTTACTCCAGATTTTAGTCTTATCATCTGTACCTCAAAATCATGACGTATCTTGCACTATCTACTGGATTCAAAAATTCTATTTTTATATACCTTCCACTTAAAAAAACACCTTAGACCAAGCTTAGCATTGTTTATTCTACCGATCAAATGGCACTTTCAGGATCAATGAAAAATCAAGTGAGAAAATAGAGCCACACATGAAGACACTTAATGAAGGATTAATATATGTTAGAATGAGTAAATAAACAATGGATGCATGAAAAGGGCTTTACACTGAACAATTATTTCATACATCATACATTATCTTCTTTAATCCTCTCAAGAGCCATAGGATATTGGTAGTATATATTTTATAAGACTATGATGCAATAGTCTTAAAGAGGTTGACCTGCCCAAGGTTATTCCAAGACATGGAACCTAAATCTCCAACTTTAGAATCCAGTCCTTTCCTCTTTCCACCATAGTTGCTTCCTGAATTAAAATATAAAACTACCTGATACCTAATTCAAATTTGTTTTCTAAGCCTTTTCACTTAGAATTGAAGATGTTTTGCTAAATGTTTTTCAATGAAATTATAATTCTTTAATTCTATTTTTTCCTCTTTAATAACATATGAACCAGTAGTCTTACAATTGGTTTGATAATTTAACTTAACAAAATATCAACAAAACAGTTCTTTGACAACTTCCTGCTTTTGATCCTTTCCACCTTGAAACCTTATCAAACTACTACTGGCTCAAACAGTAATGATTTACAAGTCTGAGTTTCTGAAAATCAGGATTAAAATGTTCTCTGGGAATACATTTCCTCTTTAGAGTGGACTTCTTTTTGCCATAAGAACTTCCTCTCAGATTTCTGATCTTAAAAGAAAAATCAAAGAATAGTTTAGGGACTTCTCTGGTGGCACAGTGGTTAAGAATCCGCCTGTCAATGCAGGGGACACCGGTTCGAGCCCTGGTCCAGGAAAATCCCACATGCTGCGGAGCAACTAAACCCATGCACCATAACTACTGAGCTGCACTCTAGAGCCCGAGAGCCATGACTACTGAAACTCGCGCATCTAAAGCCCATGCTCCGCAACAAGAGAAGCCACTGTGATGAGAAGCCCGCACACTGCAACGAAGAGTAGTCCCCGCTTGCTGCAACTAGAGAAGGCCTGCGCGCAGCAATGAAGACCCAATGGAACCAAAAATAAAATACACTTAGTAAAAAAAAAAAAAAAAAAAGTTCATTAAGCAAGTGATTTCTGAGCCTCATATGAACTGCACACCTGAAATATATTTCTTAAATGTTCCTTTTACTTCCCCAGTATGGGAACTCTTGCGAATTTTGAAAGCCTTCTTAACCCTCTTAGGTCATTGGGCCTCCATCAGAGATCTGAATGAATAATTACTAACAACGATCCCAACATTATTGAATCCTTCGATTCAATAGATTCGAAGGATTGAATCCTTCAATCCTTGCCAACAAAAGTCTGGCAATCTTATTTGCCTTACTTTTGGTCATGGGCTCTAAGAAAAAAAAAAAAAACTAAGAAGGAAAATTTATATGGCCACATACGATGCTATGAAGGAAATACATTCTCTAATGAGATGGACCAACTCCTTACGGCAGTCAAGGAGTTCACTCAGCATCCCAAGTGCCTGCCCAAGAGACCCTCAATCTGTAGCTTATATCCTAAAATCATCATCTATCCCAAAACTTGAAGTTACACTGAGATCTTCTAAGGAGTTGTACATAAAACCGAAGTGCTAATTTTTAATTTTTAAAATTATCTTTGATAAAGAAATATAAAATTGGAATAATTTTACTTAACTTTAACTTAAACTTAACTGTATATTAGTAATTATTTTTCTCATTTTATATCATGGTAAATTGTGAATCTGCAACGTAGAAATATTGGATTTTAGCTTCTACAATTCAAAATAAGATGAACTATATTAGATATGTGTTAATTTTGTGGAACTGTTATTCTATTTGACTATACTAAGACTATACTAAGACTATACTAAGACATTATTTTATCTTTAGACTATGTATCTTTATATTTTAAATCTCAAGTTTAGTATTTCTACCTTGTATCTTAGGTTTCAGAATTAATTAATGAGAGAGAACCTTTCCAAATATTGCAGAAGAATTCGACGAATAAGCTGATTGAAAAACTAGGTATATGCTTTCTTTTATCATTTTCAAAAAGAAATAGAAATGTAATAATGATTAACCCTGTGTACTATTTTCTCTTTTGCCAAATCTTAATTGACTTCCAGAAAGTGGATATCTTCCAATGAAAATGGACAAAAACAACCCTCAATGAAATGATTATGAAATGGATTTTCCTGTTGAAGAGTCAAGATGAAACACGAAGATCAGCTTATGCAGCAGACATTTTTCATTATTTTTTACAACATGAGCAAGTGGAGGATGAAGGAACAGCCTTCACCTTTCATCATATGCTCTGCTATGCTCCAAGATTTACCGTGACCCTTTAAATTAAAAAAAAAAAAGCTGCACAAAATAAGGAAAGGAAACTGTCAGTCATTGAAGAGATGACTATCAAGTAGTATTTTCATGTGGATAGTTTACAGTGAGTTGATGACTGTTAAGCAAACTAAGACCATGACTTTAAGGATCAACAAAATTTGAAAATGGGAGCATACAAACAAAGGAATGCTGTTTCTATAGTGTAGTTTGTTTTGAAAAGTTAATGCCCAGTGAGCACTGCATAAACTCTATTTCACTCATGACAAAACTGAACTTGGATTTTTAGTGAGCTAAGCCATATTCAGAGGAGAAAGAAAGCTAATCATTTGCATCAATCTTTAATGTAAAATTTCACACTCCTCTTGGTTCTGACAATGGTGTGATTTGCAAAGGGCTCTAATTGTGGTCAATTATTACAGTCCTCTAGCGCCACCTAGTGTTTTCCACATATTGCTGTAGCGCCGCTCGCCTGTTAAACCAAACTAAAATTTCTTACAAAGGAATCCTCACACCCCAAATAAAAGGAAACAGGAAGACTTCATAGCTTGATTTTGAAATCTCATAGTCAAGGTATTTTCATTCTTTTATTTTAGTACTTTAAAATTGCTGAAGGGCTCTTGTCATTTTTGTTGAATTCAAAGTCTTTTACACCTTTGGGTTTCATTCCCATTGATAAACGCCTAGCCTAATCACCATTGCTTCCTAGCAAACCAATGCAGTTATAAGATTGACCTTGTTTTTGATAAAGGTAAGCCACTTAATAATTGATTCACTTTATCGTTTCAGAATGGAAGATCTACAAATATAAGTGCTGCATTTACAGAAAGAGCCAACGAAACATGAAGAAAAGGGTGACCATTGAATACCCAATTTTCATGAAATGAATTTTTAAAAATTGGTTGAGAACACTCTCAGGTTCCTGTTATTATAAATAGTGGCCACAAAATAAGGTTAAGGTGGGTGACAACTACTCTCCCACAACCTCATTACCAAATTATAATGAAACCATGTCTCAGATCAAATTATGCCACACATACAGACATTTGTTAAATAGTCATTAACAAGTAAATCCCAAACTATTCATATAGTCTATTCTGTAAGTTTAACAAAGTCCCAGATCTCTTCTTTTTAGTGCTCAAAAAACTGCCTTGTGTGAAAGATTCACTAGAAACTGGTGTGGCAACATCCTTGAGGCAGAATTTTGTTGTATTATGATCAGCATCAAGCAACCAGAAATCATCCTAAACCAACAGCTGGACAGAAGACCACTTAGAGGTAAAGTTTTTAGCACTATCCTTATGGATTAAAGCTACAGATCTCTAATTTTATGTCATGATAATTACTGAAAATAATTTTGTCATATAGAGGAAAGGTGACATTTAAAAATTGATCCACTCCAAGTGTCAAATATGTTAAGTATATCGCAGAATAACTCTAACTAAGGAAAAAATAAACAACTTGTTCTACTTGAACATACATGGGAATGAGATGGTGTCTACATGTGCCTTGAGAAAATATCCTATTATTCTTGTTCTGGTTTTCTCTTTCTCAAATCTCTTTATCAAAGTAATCCAACAACCAGAAAAATGTCCTTGCTTCTAGATAAGAAATGCTAGGATTGAGTCAGATAAAAAGTATTGTCTAAGGAAATAGAATTGCAGTCTGGATCTTTCAAATCCAGATGCACACCAGGCTAATAAACTAGCTTAGTCAGCACATGGAAAAGCCAACATTTCTGTGCAACTCTGGTCAGGTAACAAAGGAGGAAGGAGAAAGCTCATCATTTCGGCCTAAATGGCCTTTTTTTCCCATTTTCAGTCAAGTCCATGAATGGAGAAGAATCTAAGTTCCCTGTAAAACTGCTTTAATTTCTTCATTTACAAAATATAAATGGGAGCAGAAATATGACAAAGGCATTTGATGCTCAAGGAGAGATGGGATATCACCTTGTACTCAGCTTTTAAATAAGTATTTCAAAAGAGACATTTATTTTGTACCAAAGAAAATTTATAATATTTTATAAAATTAATACCTTTATGTTTTGAAAAATGATGAATTAAATAAATCATTTTGTGTCACTACAATAGGAGATACATCCAGGCTAACTTAAAAGATGCTGTAAGGTTCACCTGTGCCCACATATCTCCCCACTCACTCAGTGAAGTGCCATCTTCCCTTCTTGCTGAACCTCGAATTCTCACTTTATAGCCAGTACTCTGATTTAGATAACCCCAAAGCAATCAGTTCTCAGTATTAAATCCTAGAGGCGGAGGTAGTAAACACCCTAAAAATGTATGCAAAATATTGTGAGTGTATATATGTCCCTTTTTTTTTTAGAAACTGTGCTTCAGAGCTTTAATTATGTTCATCAGTGTCCCTACTCTGACTCAGAAGAGCTAATGAGCACTGCCCCCAGTTTTTATCTAGCCCCTCAATTACCTTATTATTATGGATTCATCTATTAGAGTCACACAATTCTCCTGACAGGACACAGAGAATCCACGAGGAAGTTAGATTTTTTGCAGGTAAATGCTGCCTTACATGACCCAGGACTAAAGTATCAGGTTCTGTGATTAGAATCTATGTTTGACGGAGCCTGGGCTCTGGGGTAAAGTAGATCCGGGGCCACAGTCCTGCTTTGTCCCTCACTCTGTGGGACTGTGGTCTGAACCACCATTATCTGCTGCCTGCATCCATGTAGTCGCCTACTGACCGCTTCTGCTCTTGCCCTTCCTCAGTCTGTCCTCAGCGCAGCAGCCAGAACAATAGTTTACATTATGGTCCCATCATCTATCTCCTCTGCCCCAATCTTCTCTTGACTACCACATCGGCCAGCAGGGGAGCCGGAGAAGTTATACGGCCCTACTGCATGCAGGCCCTGTACCACCTCCGCTTCCATTCTCATCTCCTACCACTCTCCTCCTCCCCTGGGTTCTCTTCTCCAGCCGTTGTTCCTCAAGCCTAGGAACACTCTCTCCCACGTCAGGGTCTTTGCAGTTCCCTCTGGCCGAACGTCCCTCTCCTACATACCCTCTCCGTCTACTCCCTCAGTGCCCCTGGGTCTTTACTCCCATGTCACCATTTCCAAGAGTTCCTCTCTCATCCTAAATTCCATCACACACACACACACACACACACACACACACCCCACTGTTGCACTTGCCGTCTCCCTTTCCCTGCTTTATTGTTCTCCACTGCATCCATCACATCTGACATATAATTCCTTATTTTTTTCTCTCTCCTTTGATACCTAAGCACCATCCCACGTACTCTCAATCTCCTTAGAATATGGGTGAGCAAACTTTTTCTATAAAAGCCCAGATAGTAAATATTACTGGCTTTGTGGGTCATGTGGGTCTCTGTCACAACTTCTCACCTCTGCTATTATAGGGGAAAGGAGCCATTGGCAATATGTTAACAAAGAGTGGGGCCGTGTTCCAATAAAACTTTATTCACAAAAACAGGTGGCAGGTCCTGGATTTGGTCCATGGCTGCTCTAGAATAATAAACTCCATTAGGCAGAGACTTAATCTGCTTTATTCACTGTTTTATCCCCATCACTTTGAAGAGGGCCTGGTACAAAGTAGTTCCTCAATAAATTCATTTGTAAATGAATTAATGTCCTTAACCAAGGTACCAGTTTCTCATCGGTAACATGAGGTAACAATATCAGCTTTTGGGGTTATCAAAAATAAACAGTTTGTGTAAGTATGTCACACAACTAGCAGACTAGTTACATAGTAGTGGTTAAAATAATTCTGAACTCCATACCCCAAGAAGAATATGAAAAAACTAGAAAACAAACAGGATTTAGAGGAAAACCAAGACTGTATATTTGAGAAAATATTGAAGGGAGAGAGGGAATTTTGTCTGGAGCAAATTCAGAGGAAGCATGGTCATTGCCTTCCTAAATTTGAAGATTATTTTGAGCAAGAGAGATTCTCTATATACTTTGTGGCACCAAAACAGGCAGAACTAGGATCACTGGGTAAATACTGTGTGGAAATGGAAGTCTGCTTATTGAAGGCATGTACTTTCTAATCACCCCTGGAGGGCAGAAGCCACATTTATTTTCTTTACTGATGTACCTTAATGCTCTAGCAGGAGGTCTTAAGGTACACAACCAGTCCTAATTGAATGGATGATTGGGAATGAAGAGTGAATAATCTAATCTTCAGAGCTGACCAAAGCTGGAAAAGGCTCCCTCAATTTGTGGCTTGGAAGGTTCAAGAAGGATCTTTTCAATCACTTGCTAGGGTACAGCAAAGGTGACATTTTACATATAACTATGGTACCTTTGTCACAACTAAAGAACGTCAGTGCATTACTATGAACTACACACACTTTGTTCAAATTTCACTGGTTTTTCCACTAGTGTCCTTTTTCTGTTCCACGATCCCATAAAATATACTAGATAACATTTAGTTGTCGTGTCTCCATAGGCGCCTCTTGACTGTAACAGTTTCTCAGACTTCCCTTGTTTTTAATGTCCTTGACGATTTTGAGGTATATTGAAAATTGTTCTTCTATTTGAATTTGCTTATTTTCTTCATGATTAGACTGGGGTTACAGGTTTGGGAGATAAAGAACACAAAAGTAGTGTCATTTTGAATCACATTATACTAAGGGTACATTTATTAACATGACTTATGACTGTTGATGTGAACATTGATCACTTGCTGGAGGCAGTGTTGGTCAGATTTCTCCACTGTAAAGTTACTCTTTTTCCCCCTTTCCATAATCTACTTTTTGAAAGCAAGTTACTATAGAGCTCACGGTGGGTGAGTGGAAGGAACTGAGCTCCACCTCCTGGAGGAAGTCTTTTTGTTTGTTTGTTTGTTTGTTTGTTTTAACATCTTTATTGGAGTATAATTGCTTTACAATGGTGTGTCAGTTTCTAGTTATCTACATAAATTACCTGGAGTTCAGTAAGGAAGATTTGTCTTTTCTCCCAATTCGTTTACTTGTTTATCAATCATTTATATCAGTATGGACTCAAAAATATTCATTTTATTGCTCACATCCTTCCAGCTTTGGCCACTGACAACTCTTTTAGGTTGCCTCCAGTGTCTCTTAGACATGCTCCCATCTTTTTGTTTTTTGAGCATCTCTTAACTTCTGGCACTACAAGACACCCCAGGCTCATCTTGTGTTTTCCCTGCCCCAACCCTAGAATCAGCCATTTTTCCAGGGAGCCCTAGTTCCTTTTATTAGAAAATAGTATTAGAAACCAAGATCTATGCTCTGAGTACGCTTGTTGCTACTGGGGTGTCACTGCTTCTAGGCCCTCTCAGCAGACAGAGCTAGAAAAATACATGTATGTATACTCACCTATGTAATATGGGTTATAAAAATCTATAATTATTTCTGTATCTATCCATCTTGATCTATATTAAGTACAGTTTCATAATGATGATTCTGTTTTTAATCCAGTATCCCGTGGTACATCTACCCCCTCTTGCCCCCTCCTTGCTTATCTGTAACCTCTCTCCAACTTGGAGAAATCTGGCTCCCATCACCCACCATCCATTTATTCATTTGTTCAAAACTCCAGTATACATGCATAGCAGTTTCTGAACTGTTAACCCAGCTATGCTTTTTCATATTAGGCACTTTACATATATGTTATTACATCTTGTCTTCATGACAACCCATTATATAGATGAGCCTGAAATTAGAGCTTTTAAATTACTTGCCCAAGGTCACACACATCTACCAAGTCTGGAGCTGGAATCTGAACCCAAGTCTGCTTGCTTAGAAAGCCAATGATCTTGCTGTTTTACATATTGCTTTCCAATATTATTTTTAAAAAGAGGAAACTAATTTGTAATACACAGTTTGAAAATAAACAAATATATTGAGGTTTTGTTATAAAAGATATTCAGGTTTATTATAAAATCTGAAAAAAGTTATTTATACAGTTATACTATATGTACAATTTGGTACACTGCTTTTCCTTAAATAACATATGTGCATTTCTACACCTAATGAATACTTTGTAAAGATAAATTTTTTTTCATTGTGCAATTACACTATTTTATTTAGTATTTTTAAATTAGGTGTTATTTGCTTCATTGTTAAAGGTACATGCTTGGAGAAAACGAAAAAGATAATAATGAGTATTTTGGCCAAGTTTACCCACAGTAGCCTGACTCAATCAACCAGTCAGTTGAGTGTATAAAGATAACTTTTAATGACTACTTAATGTTCCATCTAATCAGTAGACCATAATGAGCTCAACCATGTCTCTGTTGTTGGAATGTAGATAGTTCCACATTCTTTACCGACATAAAAAGTGCTGAAACTCATTTTATGTCTCCAAGAGATAGCATTACTGGACCAAGGTGTTTGAGGTTTTCAACACCCTTTCCCAAATTGCTATCACAGGAAATTGTACTAATTTAATTCTCCCCAAATTATCAGAGTGGTTGTTTCACCGACACATTTTAATATGATTGTCTAAGAGCAATCTCTATGCTACTAATGGCCATTAGAATTGAGTCTTGCTTCTATCATGATCAACTACAATCTAATTTACTCAACCTCCTACCTCCAGGTATTAAGTGATTCTAACAAGAGTCAAGCTCTCTGTATAGGATTCTGATTAAACAGTGAAAAAGTGCATGTGTCACTTGAAATGTAAAATATTGTTCTTATTACTAAATCTTATTACTATATCTTCTGATATTTATTAATATCTCTGCCCCTAAGGCTTAATCTTGATTTGCTTCTGACCCTAAGGCTTAATCTTGATCTCTTACCACCCCTTAATTAAGAACTCTTGGTAACATCAGTTAACTAAATCAACTACTGCTTATATCTATAGTTGCTGGGCTATCATGCTCTGACCGTGGCCCTAAGCTTATTATGAGGAGATTCAGAATCTATGCGCAAACCAAGAGTTATTTATAGATTGAATAAATAGTATGTGTCCTATGAAGACAGACCACTATTTTTCCAATGTATGTATATATTGTTGTGCAAAACAAATTTATTTCAAAGCTTTGTTGAATTCATAACAGCTTTTGTCATCAAATGTTTTCTCAGCAGATCCTAAAAACACAACTGCTCTTATGGGGATTTTAGAGATTGGAAGACATTAAAAATGTTTCTTCATATTCAAAAATGTTGGAAACCACTTAAGTGGGTGTCAGAGCACATGTGTACATTTGGTAGAGATAGGAAAGGCAGGTACTTACTGAATGCCATTCAAATGGTCCTTCTTTAGCTTATGTTCTAAGTTGGGTACAAGTTTAAGTATTCCTTTCTGAGAAGCTCAAGTACTGTCCTCTTTCAATGAGGAATGTTGTAATAGTCTAAAAAAAGAATGACAACAGCACCACGTTCAGAACCAATATTTTCCTTAAGTCCAAAGTATCTGGTGTGAATGCAAGCACAGCCCAAATCTTCCCTCAGTCACTGCACGTGTGTACTCAGTCTTGGCCACTGATCTCAGACATTTCCCACAACTTAGATCAGAGGCTGTGTAGTCGGTGAAGTGTCAAGAAGAATTACAGGGAAACTGAACTATCATCAGTTCATGGGGTGTTTTTCTGGGATTCCTTTGTTACTATTTATTTTTTATTTTTTTAATTTATTTATCTTTTACTACGTTGGGTCTTTGTTGCTGCACGTGGGCTCTCTCTAGTTGCGGCGAGCAGGGGCTACTCTTCGTTGAGGTGTGAGGGCTTCTCATTGTGGTGGCTTCTCTTGTTGTGGAGCACGGGCTCTAGAGCACAGGCTCAGTAGTTGTGGCGCACGGGCTTAGTTACTCTGCGGCATGTGGGATCTTCCCAGACCAGGGCTCGAACCCATGTCCCCTGCATTAGCAGGAGGATTCTTAACCACTGTGCCACCAGGGAAGCCTGTTACCATTTAAATATCCTAAAAGCCTGAGTGACCATACTAAGGCAGGCACCAGGCAAGAAAAATAAGGCTGATTTTTATAAAGAGAGATGGAAGTGCTGTTACTCAACTCTGCCTGTAAGACTACAAAACCTTACAGCTTGTTTTATAGGGAGGAGCAGTGAAGCAGGAAATTGCTAATGCAACAAATCTGAAGAAGCCAGAAAATGTGAGGGTACCAAGCAAGAATGCTGAGATTTTAATACCTACCCAAGGTCCCTGCAACAGAGACTAAAGGGTTCAGAAGTAAACATTCAAGAAGTGAAATACCACTTAGCTGATTATAGATTTGAGCTTGATTAGCTCTAAAGAATCTTAAGAACAAAAGAATGGGGTTAATCTATATATTTAGTTAACAGGCATCAATTTTCCTCACCAGCTTCGATTTGCCATTACTCTTATTTCTAATAAAGCATGTTAACTATCACATATAACATAGGTTGTAAGCATATATTCAGTTTTAGCATTTTGTAGAACTTATTTCTCAGGTATTTAAGCTGTACAACACACAGTATATCTTTAAGCTTCATAAAAACCTAATGTTCAACACACAAGAATTTCCAGAGGATATGTGAATATAGATAGCATTAAGGGAATCCATTTCCAGATCCTCAACTTTCACATATACTCTTTCTTAAAATGTATTTGCTTAGCTATCATTCAGACCTTGGTTTCTAGATACCATTTACCAATAAAAGGAACTAGGGATTCTTGGAGAAATGACTGATTCTAGGGACAGGGCATGGAAAGTACAAGATAAGCCTGAAATACCCTGTAGTGCCAGAAAATAAGAAAGTGGAAAGAAAGAAGAAAAGAAAGAAAAAGAGAGAGAGAGGGAGGGGGGGAAGAAAGGAAGGAAGGAAGGAAGGAAAAAAGGAAGGAAGAAAGGAAGGAAGGAAAAGATGGGAGAGTTGGAGGGAGGGAAGATAGAAGCATGTCAAACGTACACAACGCTAAAGAGTTCCCAATGTCCAAAACTGGAAGAAATTGAGCAACAAAATAAATAATATTGGTTTATAACCCAAAGAATAAAATAAGCATCAGTGAATCTGTAGTGATATAAACAAATGAATGAATAAATCAATAAATGGAGAGGAGACTATTTTCCTTATATATTTGCTTGGCCAAGAGTGAACCCAAGAAAGAATGAGTGAAACAGAAAATCACCATTAGAATGCCACCATAATAATTCCTGCAGATAAGATACACCACACTACAAATGACTCATTTTCATTTCTTTTTATGGCAGAGTAATATTCCATTGTACATATGTGCCACATCTTCTTTATCCATTCAACTGTCAATGGACACTTAGGTTGCTTCCATGTCCTGGCTATTGTAAATAGTGTTGCAGTGAACATTGTGGTACATGTATCCATGTATCTTTAATTTTTTTAAATTTATTTTATTTATTTATTTTTTTCTGCATTGGGTCTTCACTGCTGCACGCAGGCTATCTCTAGTTGCAGTGAGCAGGGGCTACTCTTCATTGCAGTGCACGGGCTTCTCATTGCATTGGCTTTTCTTGTTGCGGAGCATGGACTCGGGCTTCAGTAGTTGTGGCATGTGGGCTCAGTAGTTGTGGCTCACAGGCTCTAGAGCACAGGCTCAGTAGTTGTGGCACATGGGCTTAGTTGCTCCACAACATGTAGGATCTTCCCGGACCAGGGTTCGAAGCCGTGTCCCCTGCATTGGCAGACAGATTCTTAACCACTGCACCACCAGGGAAGCACGACATGTATTTTTTTGAATTATAGTTTTCTTGGGGTATATGCCCAGTGGTGGGATTGCTGGTACCATCTTAATGATTTTTAGGTATACACTTCAGTAGTCATATACATTCACATTGTTGGACAACCAATCTCCAGAACTCTTTTCATCTTTCAAAACTGAAACTCTATACTGATTGAACAATTCTCCATTCTCCCCTCCCCTAGCAACCACCATCCCACTTTCTGTGTCTATGAGTTTGACTACTCTAGGTATCTCATATAAGTGTGATCATACAGTATTTGTCTTATGACTGGCTTGTTTCACTTAGTTCATCCATGTTGAAGCATATATCAGCATTTCCTTCCTTTTTTTTAATTTTTGAAATTTTGTTTATTTTTTTAAACAGCGGGTCCTTAATAGTCATCAATTTTATATACATCAGTGTATACATGTCAATCCCAATTGCCCAATTCATCACACCAGCACCCCTCACTCCCCTGCCGCTCTCCCCCCTTGGTGTCCATACATTTGTTCTCTACATCTGTGTCTCAATTTCTGCCCTACAAACCAGTTCAATGTACCATTTTTCTAGGTTCCACATATATGCATTAATATACAATATTGGTTTTTCTCTTTCTGACTTACTTCACTATGTATGACAGTCTCTAGATCCATCCACATCTCTACAAATGGCCCAATTTCATTCATTTTTATGGCTGAGTAATATTCCATTGTATATATGTGCCACAACTTCTTTACCCATTCGTCTGTCAATGGGCATTTAGGTTGCTTCCATGACCTGGCTACTGTAAATAGTGCTGCAAAGAACATTGGGGTGCATGTTTCTTTTTGAATTATGGTTTTCTCTGGGTATATGCCCAGTAGTGGGATTGCTGGATCATACGGTATTTCTAGTTTTAATTTTTTTAAGGAACCTCCATACTGTTCTCCATAGTGGTAGTATCAATTTACATTCTGACCAACAGTGCAACAGGGTTCCCTTTTCTCCACACCCTCTCAGCATTTGTTGTTTGTAGATTTTCTGATGATGCCCATTCTAACTGGTGTGAGGTGATACCTCATTGTAGTTTTGATTTGCATTTCTCTAATAATTAGTGATGTTGAGCAGCTTTTTATGTGCTTCTTGGCCATCTGTATATCTTCTTTGGAGAAATGTCTATTTAGGTCTTCTGCCCATTTTTGGATTGGGTTGTTTGTTTCTTTAATATTGAGCTGCATGAGCTGTTTATATACTTTGGAGATTAATCCTCTGTCCGTTGATTCATTTGCAAATATTTTCTCCCATTTTGAGGGCTGTCTTTTCGTTTTGTTTATGGTTTCCTTTGCTGTGCAAAAACATTTAAGTTTCATTAGGTCCCATTTGTTTATTTTTGTTTTTATTTCCATTACTCTAGGAGGTGGATCAAAAAAGATCTTGCTGTGATTTATGGCAAAGATTGTTCCTCCTATGTTTTCCACTAAGAGTTTCATAGTGTCCGGTCTTAAATTTAGGTCTCTAATGCATTTTGAGTTTATTTTTGTGTATGGTGTTAGGGAGTGTTCTAATTTCATTGTTTTACATGTAGCTGTCCACTTTTTGCAGCACCACTTATTGAAGAGACTGTCTTTTCTCCATTGTATATCCTTGCCTCCTTTGTCATAGATTAGTTGACCATAGGTCCGTGGGTTTATCTCTGGGCTATCTTGTTCCATTGATCTATCTTTCTGTTTTTCTGCTAGTACCATATTGTCTTGATTATTGTAGTTTTGTAGTATAGTCTGAAGTCAGGGAGTTTGACTCCTCCAGCCCTGGTATTTTCCCTCAAGACTGCTTTGGCTATTCGGGGTCTTTTGTGTCTCCATAAAAATTTTAAGAATTTTTGTTCTAGTTCCATAAAATATGCCATTGGTAATTTGATAGGGATTGCATTGAATCTGTAGATTGCTCTGGGTAGTATAGCCATTTTCACAGTATTGATTCTTCCAATCCAAGAACATGGTATATCTTTCCATCTGTTGGTATCATTTTTAATTACTTTCATCAGTGTCTTATAGCTTTCTGCATACAGGTCTTTTGTCTCCCTAGGTAGGTTTATTCCTAGGTATTTTATTCTTTTTGTTGCAATGGTAAATGGGAGTGTTTCCTTAATTTCCCTTTCAGATTTTTCAACATTACTGTATAGGAATGCAAGAGATTTCTGTGCATTAATTTTGTATCCTGCAACTTTACCAAATTCATTGATTAGCTCTAGTAGTTTTCTGGTGGCATTTTTTAGGATTCTATATGTATAGTATCATGCCATCTGCAAACAGTGACAGATTTACTTCTTCTTTTCCAATTTGTATTCCTTTTATTTCTTTTTCTTCTCTGATTGCCGTGGCTAGGACTTCCAAACTATGTTGAATAATAGTGGTGAGAGTGGGCATCCTTGTCTCATTCCTGATCTTAGAGGAAATGCTTTCAGTTTTTCAACATTGAGAATGATGTTGGCTGTGGGTTTGTCATAAATGGCTTTTATTTTGTTGAGGTAAGTTCCCTCTATGCCCACTTTCTGGAGAGCTTTTATCATAAATGGGTGTTGAATTTTGTCAAAAGCTTCTTCTGTATCTATTGACATGATCATATGGTTTTTATTCTTCAATTTGTTAATATGGTGTAGCACAGTGATTGATTTACGTATATTGAAGAATCCTTGCATCCCTAGGATAAATCCCACTGGATCACGGTGTATGATCCTTTTAATGTGCTGTTGGATTGTGTTTGCTAGTATTTTGTTCATGATTTTTGCATGTATGTTCATCAGTAATATTGGTCTATAATTTTCTTTTTTGTGATATCTTTTTCCGGTTTTGGAATCAGGGTGACGGTGTCTTTGTAGAAAGAATTTGGGAGTGTTTCTCCCTCTGCAATTTCTTGGAAGAGTTTGAGAAGGATGGGTGTTAGCTTTTCTCTAAATGTTTGATAGAATTCACCTGTGAAGACATCTAGTCCTGGACTTTTGTTTGTTGGAAGATTTTTAATCAGTTTCAATTTCATTACTTGTGATTGGTCTGTTCATATTTTCTGTTTCTTCCTGGTTCAGTCTTGGAACTTTATACCTTTCTAAGAATTTGCCCATTTCTTCCAGGTTGTCCATTTTATTGGCATAGAGTTGCTTGTACTAGTCTCTTAGGATGCTTTGTATTTCTGCAGTGTCTGTTGTAACTTCCTCTTTTTCATTTCTAATTTTATTGATTTCAGTCCTCTCCCTCTTTTTCTTGATGAGTCTGGCTAATGGTTTATCAAATTTGTTTATCTTCTCAAAGAACCAGCTTTTAGTTTTATTGATCTTTGCTATTGTTTTCTTTGTTTCTATTTCACTTATTTCTGCTCTGATCTTTATTTCTTTCCTTCTGCTAACTTTGGGTTTTCTTTGTTCTTCTTTCTCTAGCTCCTTTAGGTGTAAAGTTAGACTGTTTAATTGAGATTTTTCTTGTTTCTTGAGGTAGGCTTGTATAGCTATAAACTTCCCTCTTAGAACTACTTTTGCTGCATCCCAAAGGTTTTGGATTGTCGTGTTTTCATTGTCATTTGTCCCTAGGTATTTTTTGATTTCCTCTTTGATTTCTTCAGTGATCTCTTGGTTATTTAGTAACGTATTGTTTAGCCTCCATGTGTTTGTGTTTTTTACGTTTTTTTCCCTGTAATTTATTTCTAATCTCATAGCGTTGTCATCGGAAAATATGTTGGATATGATTTCAATTTTCTTAAATTTACTGAGGCTTGATTTGTGACCCAAGATGTGATATATCCTGGAGAATGTTTCGTGTACACTTGAGAAGAAAGTGTAATCTGCTGTTTTTGGATGGAATGTCCTATAAATATCAATTAAATCTATCTGGTCTATTGTGTCATTTAAAGCTTCTGTTTCCTTATTTATTTTCATTTTGGATGATCTGTCCATTGGTGTAAGTGAGGTGTTAAAGTCCCCCACTCTTATTGTGTTAGTGTCGGTTTCCTCTTTTATAGCTGTTAGCAGTTGCGTTATGTATTGAGGTGCTCCTATGTTGGGTGCATATATATTTATAATTGTTATATCTTCTTCTTGGATTGATCCCTTGATCATTATGTAGTGTCCTTCCTTGTCTCTTGTAACATTCTTTATTTTAAAGTCTATTTTATCTGATATGAGTATTGCTACTCCAGCTTTCTTTTGATTTCCATTTGCATGGAATATCTTTTTCCATCCCCTCACTTTCAGTCTCTATGTGTCCCTGGGTCTGAAGTGGGTCTCTTGTAGACAGCATATAGATCAGTCTGGTTTTTGTATCCATTCAGTAAGCCTGTGTCTTTTGGTTGGAGCATTTAATACATTCACGTTTAAGGTAATTATCGATATGTATGTTCCTATGACTATTTTCTTAATTGTTTTGGGGGGTTATTTTAGGTTCTTTTCTTCTCTTGTGTTTCCCACTTAGAGGAGTTCCTTTAGCATTTGTTGTAGAGCTGGTTTGGTGGTGCTGAATTCTCTTAGCTTTTGCTTGTCTGTAAAGCTTTTGATTTCTCCATCAAATCTGAATGAGATTATTGCTGGGTAGAGTAGTCTTGGTTGTAGTTTCTTCACTTTCATCACTTTAAGTATATCATGCCACTCCCTTGTGGCTTGTAGAGTTTCTGCTGAGAAATCAGCTGTTAACCTTATGGGGGTTCCCTTGTATGTTGTCATTTTTCCCTTGTTGCTTTCAATAATTTTTCTTTGTCTCTAATTTTTGCCAGTTTGATTACCATGTGTCTCGGCATGTTTCTCCTTGGGCTTATTCTGTATGGGACTCTCTGTGCCTCCTGAACTTGGGTGGCTATTTCCTTTTCCACGTTAGGGAAGTTTTCAACTATAATCTCTTCAAATATTTTCTCAGGTCCTTTCTCTCTCTTTTCTCCTTCTGGGACACCTATAATGCGAATGTTGTTGCATTTAATGTTGTCCCAGAGGTCTCTTAGGCTGTCTTCAGTTCTTTTCATTCTTTTTTATTCTGTCCCACAGCAGTGAATTCCACCATTCGTCTTCCAGGTCACTTATCCATTCTTATGCCTCAGTTATTCTGTTATTGGTTCCTTCTAGTGTTGTTTTCATTTCAGTTATTGTATTTTTCATCTCTGTTTGTTTGTTCTTTAATTCTTCTAGGTCTTTGTTAAACATTTCTTGCATCTTCTCGATCTTTGCCTCCATTGTTTTCCCGGGGTCCTACATCATCTTCGCTATCATTATTCTGAATTCTTTTTCTGGAAGGTTGCCTATCTCCACTTCATTTAGTTGTTTTTCTGGGGTTTTATCTTGTTCCTTCATCTGGTACATGGCTCTCTGCTTTTTCATCTTGTCTATCTTTCTGTGAATGTGGTTTTTGTTCCACAGGCTGCAGGATTGTAGTTCTTCTTGCTTCTGCTGTCTGCCCTCTGGTGGATAAGAGTTCCTTCCTTTTTAAGGCTAAATAACCTTCCATCATATGTATATACCACATCTTGTTTGTCCATTTGTCCGCTGATGAATACTGAGTTACTTCCACCTTTTGGCTATTGTGAATAATGCTGCTATAAACATGGATATACAAATGTCTCTTCAAGACCCTGCTTTCAATCTTCTGGGTATATGCCCTGAAGTGGAATTGCTGGATCATATGGTAATTCTACTTACAATTTATTAAGGAATCATCATACTGTGCTTCCACAGCAGGTGCACCACTTTACATTCCCACCAACAGTGCACAAGTATTCCAATTTCTCCACATACTTGACAGTGCTTGTTTTCTGGTTTTGTGGTTTTGGGTTTTAATAGTAGCCATCCTAAGGGATGTGAGGTTTTATTTTTGTACCATCAAACTGCAAAAATCCATTGTGCATGAGACTGGAAGTTCCCTCACTTGGGTCAACCACAAATCTGTGTTTTAGCCTCTTTTGCAAAATTGGGATATTCCTTCTCCTTCTCATCTTACAGAATAAAAGCAAACACGGTTGCTCCATCCTCGTGAGAGGAATGATACGTACAACTGAGATTACTTCTAAAGAAATGGCAAGATATTCCTAGGAGTGCAGAGGGATAAGAGGAAAACAAGGAGAACAATGTAAAGGAATTAGAAGTTCATGGGAAACTGAGCAGGAGCTATGAATAATCAGACAGAGAAACTCATGGTGTGTGAAGCTCACACCTGCCTTAAGGTGAGTAGCCAATAGCAAAAAGCAAAACACCCTGGAGAAAAGAAGTTCACTCGTGCTGTTCCTTGATTATGCCATGCCTCCTCCAGATTAAGAGCCCTTGCTTACCTCTGATGCAAAGTTCTTCCTCTCATTATCTGTGTAGATAACTTCCTCCTCTTCCTTAAGTCTTTAATCGACTGTCATCTTCTCTTTAAACCAACTTCAATCATCCTGTTTATATTTGTAACCTCCATCAACCCCTGGTATGCTTGATTCCCTCTTACCCACTTTTAACTTTCATTTCTCTCACAGCTTTTATCAACTTCCAACAGATTTTGTGATTTACTTATCACATAGTGATTTACTGTTTATTGCCTCTTCCCTTCACTAGAATGTAAGCTTCACAGGGCAGGAATCTTTGTCTATTTTATCCATTGATGTACCTTAAAATCATAGAATAATGCTTAGCCCATAGTAAGTGTTCAATGAATATTTGTTGAATAAGAGAAGAGGAGAAATACGTGAAAAGGAGGGAGAAACAAAAAAAAATAGAGTAATATGTTCCTGGTGCTTCAATAATGATGCCCAAAGCTCCTAAAGTGGAAAAAAAAGGGGGAGAAATGTGGCTTTATTAAGCATATGTGCTAAAATTGCTCATGATGTCACAGTCTGAGCTACTCCTGAAAGCAGAACTTGATATAAAGTCTTGAGCACAGTCTATGGTCCAGGGAGCAGCAGTGAGGGACCAATGAGAGTGAAACAGAGAAACAGGAAAGAACAATACAAAGATGCATTACTGAGTTTGTCACTGCCATAGGTGACTCATGCTTGATCCTCCTGTGACCTTTTGAGGAGCCTTAGGAAATGTCAGAACTGTCCACCCCAGAGACACAAGAGAGACTGATGCACTTTACCCATTAGCTTCTGTCTCCAGTGGTCAAGGATAACCCCACCTCCAGAGCTTGGGTGGAGGTCAAGCTCTTGGCACTAGAGGCAGGAAACATGATATATGCAGCCCGTGAGGTGAGGTACCACCAGATGACCCCTGTGAGAAGCTTCCAGAACAATGCAAAGAGCTAGTCACTGAAGCCTGGATAAGAGGAAAGAGGATGTAAAGTGGTTCAGAGGAGTGTCTTATACAGGTGCCCAGCACACACTTGAGGCACTCTTCCTGACCACATTTTGAATCTTTCCTTAGCTCAACCCATCCCAAATATTTAATGCTTCAATATCTTACATTGGCCCTACCTTGAAACCTACCTCAAGGAAGAGAATGAAAAGGAAATTGAGATGTGTATGGTTTCCAAAGGAGAAAGAAGGTATGGGGAGGGCCAATCAGAAGACAATTTGCCAGTGGGCTAGGAACACCCTAAAGAAGGCAGCAACTGACCCCAAAATGAACCAAAATGACTGCCACCTTAAATGCTCTAAGAGACTCAATCCACAGATTAATGAGTATGAGAGATACATTATGAACAAGTCTTTAAATATTTCTGGAGGGCTGGCAATATGGCAACCCTCACTCATGCCAGTGAGGCCACAAGCAGACTGGGAGAACTTGGCGTTGGGCAGAGCTGTGGCAGGAGAGGGCTGTGGCAAACCACGTGCTCCTGACTCTCACTAGGGAGTGGGGAGAAATCACTGTGCATGTTTGGGGCCAATAATAACTCCTCATTGACTGCCATTCAGTGTCAGAGATTAGCCCTTTCAGTCAGTGACAGGGCCTATTGTACAGGGTGTGGGAATGCAAAGATCCTGAAGGGAAACATCCATTTACTCATTCAAAGTCCAACGAGAACAAGGGAGCAGAGGAAGAAATCGAGGCAGAAGGAGTAAGTGGTTGAGACTTGGAGAAATCTGGCAGGTCAAGGCCAATGGAGATGAGAGATTTGGCTCCTCAGAAGGGTTTAGTTAAAAAAATAAAGAAGGGTGAAAGGAGGTGGGATGTAAGAAACAAATGGGATTTTTAACTAGTAGAACTGAAAATAGTAGAGAAGAAATGGATGAAGTAAATCAAACTAACATAGACAGTGAGAGGCATGCATGTGCACACACTCAGAGCAGAAACCATAGACATACTTGCTGTCCTCAAGCCTTGCCTGCCCAGGTGTTAGTACTTGCAGGAAGCCCTGCCCAGTGCCCCCAGGCTGAGCTGGCATCTCTCCTGTGTACCTCCCCCACCATAGCCCTCCTCATGTGGCATGCGATTGACTATTTACTTGTCTGTGTCCCGCCTCAGAGTGTTAACTGCTTGAAAGCAGGGACCTTGGCTCTTCTTTGTATCAGTGTCTAATTCAAAGGAGATTCTCAGAGATTCTCAGAGAGTGAATCAACTATTCTTCCCACGAAATGGAGGTGTGAAAACAAGTCCAGTAAAGTCAAACACAGAGTGAAATCGTTGTGGTTACAGACAAAACAAAACATACAAAAATATGAAATTCTTATTTTAAAAAAATACAGATTCTTTGCTTTCATACCAAGAGATTCTGACTCAAACTTTCTGGCTATCTCTCCAATTACAGTTCCAGATTTAGAAAGAAACAGCTCTTCCAGGAAATTCTTGCCATCAAGTATTTTCTTCAAATTCTGAGTAAACACTACTATTATTTCCAACTTTCAATCAAGAGTAAGAGAGGAATGAAGATGGTTCAGACACAAAGATTTCTTGGTGACTTCAGTGATTCTGACACAGTAGTGGGTTTGACAGGAGTCAAATGAATGTGCACTTCTACAAGCCCACCTAGAACTTTCAATACAGGTGATCCATGGGCCACACTGTGGAAAAGCTACTGGGTAAACTGCAGACAGCAAACCCTATCCTGACCAATGCTCTTACAGTGATAATGATGTCCAAGGGCACACAAGTATCATCAAGAATTTTCATCAGTAAGCGTGTTCTCCTGAGGCAGGAGGGGCCAGTAAACACCGTGATCACACGCAGGGCTGTCTGTGTTCATGCCCAAGAGGCAGAGAAGAGAAAGCAGGCACATCCCTGAGGCACTGCTGAAACAAATGGACGTGATAGGCTGGAAACAGTGCTTGAGAGTTCCTCACAATGTGAAGTGTGTTTAAGTTCTTCGGAGAAAAGTTTAATAGTCAACAGCAACAAAAAATCAAATATGCCTAATAAGGAACTTGTATTCATTTTCTTGGAAACACTGAGGAGCTGTCTGTCCTAAGATGGGAGGGACTGAAGGGTGGATATGCACTGGAGAAAAGGAGAACATAATGAACAAGCAGAAGCAAAATAGAACAAGACTCCAGAGGGGAGCCAGTGCTTTTGGCCTGGAGAGTTTCACTGATGGATTTTATAAAGGCCCCTGACAGTTAAGTAAACCTTGCACACAGGTTTAAGAGCAATGCCCAAGTCCACCATACAAGGATGAACAAAGACTGAGTAAAACAGAGTTATGATAAAATCTAGAAATGAAAAGCCTTCCTGCTACTGAGTCCAGTCGGCATCTCCACCCATTGCTGTGTCTTCCATGACATTGTACATAGAGCGTATTTTATAAATAAACATATTTATATATTGAAGCATTTAACTTTTATTTTCAATGTTTAGACTTACATAAAAGTCACAATAATAGTACAGAAAGGCACCATATACCTTTCACCCAGCTTCCCCTAATGTTATCATCTTACATAAGCACAGTGCAATTCTCAAACCCAGGAATGAACATCGATATTATATTATTAGCTAATCTAGTGACCTTATTCAAATCTCACCAGTGTTCCTACTGATAGCCTTTTTCTGGTCCAGGACCCACTTGAGGACCACACTTTGTGTTTAGTTGTCCTGTCTCTTTACTCTCCTCTAGTCTGGGACAGTACCTGAGTCTTTGTCTTTTTTATAACCTTGACACTTTAGAAGGCCACTTCTCTTGTAGAATATCTGGTTGGGTTTGACATTCTCTCATAATCAGACTGAGGTTATGTATTTTGGGTAGGAATACCACAGAAATGAGACTATCCATTTCTCACTGATGTATTCTTAAGGGACTTGAGAAGAAAGCAGAGAAATCAAAACAGGAATGAGGGAAATGTTAAGTTTTTTTTAAAAAGATAAAAAGGTGATGTTTTCAAGAAAGAATAATAGACTGTTGACAGAAAGTAAACATCTTAGGTCAGTGGGAGTAAGGACACAGTGAAACAGGATCACTCAAACATTGCTGGAGTGAGAATAAATTGGTACAAAAATTTTAAAAAGCATTTTGACAGATGTATCCCAAATCCTAAAATTTTTTATAAAACCTTTGACACCAAATCTTTACTTCTGAAACTCTATCCTAGGAAATAAGTGGAAACTTTGCTATTTATCAGTGCCATTTAAAATAGAAAGAAAATCAAAGGAAAATAACTGAACATCATTATAGTAAACAATTGGGATTTTTTGCTACACAGCACCTGAACATCCTTCTGATTTAGTAAGGGGAGATCCCAAGAGGCAAAGAATTTAGGGCCCTGATTCCCACTATGGAAGACAATCAAGGCATGTAACAGCAACACAGGCTCGACCAATCAGATACTTACACCTGGAGTTTTGAATACTGAGGGAGGGATGCAAACAACCAGAGGCAGTCAGAAATCAGCAACAATTGAGGATGTTTATCCTGTAAATTACTGAATCACAACATCATTTGAATTCATACGTTCACCATGTGTCATATGTAAAAATTAAGACAGTCATTGGGAAGTAATTGGACTTTGAGAACTATCCTGAGGATGTATGATGCTATGGACTGAATTGTGTCCCTCTAAAAGTGCTATGTTGAAGTTCCCCAATGTGATGGTATTTGGAGACGGGGCCTTTGGGTGGTAATGAAGTTTAGATGAAGCCATGAGAGTGGGGCCCTCATCATGGTATTAGTGCCCTCAGAGAGCAATCTCTCTTTCTCTCTCTCTCTCTCTCCTTCTCACTCACTCTCCCCCATGTGTGGACACAGTGAGAAGGCAGCTGTCTATAACCCAGGATGACAGCCCTCACCTGGGAACTGTATTAGCCGCCACCACCTTGATTTGGATTTCCAAGCCTCCAGAACTGTGAAAAATAAATTCCTGTGATTTAAGCCACTCAGCTGATGGTATTTTGTTTTGTCAGCTCAAGCTGAGTAAAACATATGGGAAAATTTGGAGAACTTTATTTACTTTGAACCTTCAGCTGCCACCCTTGTCTAATGGAACTGCCCCTACTATACTTGAAGACCCTCTAGTAACCTCGTATGAAGAAATTTCTTTGCAAGGAAAAATCAGTTCTCTTTATCCTTCACTTCTCTACACCACTAGTCTGATAACTAGAGTCAGATCCCAGAATGTCTTGGGAACACAATGACAAAGTCAATCACTTGTGGAGAAGGCTTATAAACCAATGGAATTGCTGGAATCTACAAAAATCTTGGGAATGTGTAGAAATGAATTCTAAAGATGCTCAAACAAGTGTACACAGCATGAGTACATTCACCAGAGATTCTGGATTTGATAAACTAATTCAAGTCACTACAGGTGGGTTTAACTGGTGTTTGGATGATTTTCCTGAAACCTAGACATAACAGTGGACAACACAAAATGAAGTCGAGATGCCATAAAAAAAAAAAAGCACCCTTAAAATAAACAGGAAGATATACAAGAGTTCATGAAATAATACTGGAATGGATTAATCATAGGCAACTCATCAACCATCTACCCTCTAACTATGTCCTTCAAGGGGATCTGACACTTCATTCACCCAGGCCTTGAGAAATACACTGGTAAGAAGAGGGCTAGTATCTGAAAAGCACTTAGGTGGTTTTGCCTAAGGCCAGGACACTGGTGAGAGACACTGCAGTGCAATGGGCTCCCTGACTTCCAAGAGGATGGGAGGATCCTGAGGTGACCGAGGCTCTGGGGTGCCACTGAATTGCCCCACACAGGATGAGAGTGGTTGCCAGAAACAAAAAGGAGGGCCAGGGCAAACATCAGAGTGTTGTCTTGCAGGGCTCTTTGGCAGAGAACACTGACCATGAAGTTCATAGCACCAAAATATACAAGCAGATGACCAAAGCCCTTCTTGATTTGTATAACTGGCAGGTCTCCAGGCTGGTAAATAAGAGCCTAACCTGAGCATAAAGTATCGACAATCATAATACCTCACAGATGAAGAGCTCCTTAACTGAAGGGGGAGTGGGAGATTTTTTGAGGAGGACTTTGCAACAATACCAGACTTTATTGTGAAACTTCCCCCAGCCTTCAAAGGAGAACAAAAATGTGAGGAGTTCTTACACCTGTTTTCTAAAGTTTCTGGTTCCAGGCTGCCCCCAACACAGTATAGGGCTATTTGGTTATACCACCCACTTCCTGATTATACCCAATCTTGTGAGCAGCATTTCCAAAGATGCACAATGAGAAAGTTATGCCATAATATGGGGGATTCTGTAAATAACATAAGCTAACTAGATCTTTTCTGGCTGGGAAGAAAAAGATTCTGCTCTCAGTGGAAAAGATTTAATTTGTCTTTGGAAACACATCCTGCAACTAAGTGGAAAGGTCTGTCATGCTTGTAAGGATGATGCCAAGTGCACAATGTGTAGCAAGAAACCTCTACAATTTACCCATAACAAAGCAACGGGAAGACAGGCCTTCTGACTTCTGGAGAACTTTTTTGGCTACACACACACACACACACACACATGCATACACAAAACCAGAGAAACGCTGTGCTTTCAGACTAAAATATAATAAAAATCCTACTACCAGGAAATTTAAAAAGAAGTTGTTTGCAATTAGCACTGAGAATCCTCTCTGTAAAAAGCCCAGGCCAGTTGGCCTACATACCTAACTAAGGTAAGATGGATGAAATTGTGTCTTTATTCTGTGTCAGTCATAAAACTGAAATAGCATAAAATGCACTGCTTGATTGGAAAATGGGAAAATACAAAAAAGACCACTTGAGAGGCTCATCTGTCAGTCTTTCCTTGTCCTCTGGGAGAGGGAAGTTTAAATTCTCATATAGCTTTTAGAGAATACTTAACAAGTGCAGTCAGAAAATAAAGCAGATGCTGGCGGCAAGGATAATAGTATGAATAAACTGGAACTATTACAGAATTTTGCACTCTGTGTCCACCCATGAACTATTACTTCAATTATTTTAAAAGATGCAGTCCATATAAATTCTCAGGTGCATTCTCAGGCACCTTGCAAGTTGCTGTCTAAAGATAGCACATAACAGGTTAAATCTTGAGAAATTCTTTTTCATTTTACCGATGTTATCGTGCAACCTAATTATAAAATTTCCCCATTTAAGGGGAAAAAAGATTTCAAAAGAAAAAAGAAAAAGGAAAGATTTTTAAAGTTCCACTGATTGGAAATAGTTTAGCAGATTTAGGAATAAAAACTGTTAGAAAAATTTTAATATTATTGTAACTGTGTACACAATGGTGCTAAAGAAAAAGAATTACAGAAGGCTGCCAAGGTCATAAAAATTAATTAGAGACTTTACCTACATAAGATATTACCTATCTAGGCAGATATGACAAAGAAATTGTTATGGAGTAGTGTGTGTGTTTGTGTGTGTTCAAACTCACTGCTCACAGAAAGACAAGTCCAGGAATGAAATATACGCACATCACACACATTTTGGGGTTGCGTGGTTTTTTTTACTCTCAAGGAAATGCAGCTTTACTGAACTCAGTGCCATGGAGATAGGAAGTAGGTTTCTACTACATCTAGTAAGTGGGGGGGGGGGGGAGAGAGAGAGAAAGGTGAAAGACTTGAAGAGAAGAAAGTGTAGTTATTTGGCAATACCATTCGGCCTCAGAAGCAATGAGCCTATTTCTTAAAAAAAATAGATTATTGCTTCTCTTGTGCAAAATCTTAAAGGAGCCTTCTGAATGCTTCTTCCAAGCCCCCTGTTTCTTTATCACTTTCCCCACAGGAGGTGTATTGGTGGCAATGTAATTGCAATCGTTTTTTCTTCCCATTCATTTCATATTCCCCCCTCCCCCCGCTCCTCTCCCCATCCCACACACACACCTTCGCCTTCCAAGTCCTAAAGTTGTTCAGGTTAAAATCCCGCTTCATATTTACCAGAGTTCTCGCTTGTGGGCACGTGGATATGTGTTAAATAGGGTGGGAGGGGTGTCGGGAAAATCTAGAAGCCTAGTTGAAATTGCCTCATAGAGACCAAACTGGGTCCTCCTAACCCTGTCTGCCTCGGTGCCACACGAGAGCGCCCTGAGCTAGCACTGAGGCTCGTCCAGCGCCAGACAGAGAGATGTGTGCGGGGAATAAGGGGCTGGAGCGCTGGTTCTGAACTGTGGGTGACAGGTTGCTGATGGGCTGCAGACTGACACGAGGCTGGAAAAGACAGAGGGGGAACTGCTAATGAGCCATTGTTTGCACCAGAAATGGGTAACGGTACAGAGACTGGAAGGAAAGGTCAGTGGGGGGAATGCGTGACTGACGAGCACAAGGAGAGGCCTGTGCAGGCCGCCAGGAGCAGCGGGGCGCTGGCAGCGTGGAGACGCCAGTTCAGCTCCCGCAAAGAGAGGCGCCCCTAGGCCGGGCTCAGGGTTCCCGGACGGGCGGGCAAGCTGGCGGCTCCCCGAAGCACCAAGCCAACGTCTGCAGGCCCCCGGAGCCCTGTTCAAGGACTCAGCGCAGCTCCAGGGTGTTGCTCAGTTTCGCTGAGAGACCACAGCGGCGGTGGGGGGTTGTAGGGGGAAATAGCGTTCTGATAACCTGGGTGTCGAGGATTAAGCTGTGGCTGACGCTTCCTGGTGGGGTGGGGGGGGAGGGGGCTGTGAGGAATCCAGGGACGTGGGTGCGCTCGGGACTCCCAGGAAAGCCCTGCAGGCCCCCCAGATTCAAGCTATAGGTAAAAAAACCTAGAGGGTAAAAGCTAGAGGAAGCTCACCGATGAGGAAAACTGAAATGACTCCGAGGTCTGTTTGAGGGTATTTTAATTTAGATTATGAAAGGAAGAGTACCTGAGGTCTGAGACCCTCCTTTGAGGGCAAACACCTGAGATACATATCTGAACGGAAGTGTTCACAGTCAAAGGCTGAAACATCAATGGGCATTCAGACTAGATGACCCCGTGTCCTCTACTCCATGTCACACTGTCCCTACATGCTCTTCCACTTGGTTACCTGGCATCTATGAGGGAGTGAAGTGGCAAACAGGTCTCCCAACCTTCTCTTTGTGTGTCTGTTCTTGATAGACATCAAAGCCAACATGATTAGAAACAGCCTGACAGCTCTATCAAGACAAAAGGAAACAATTCTTAACGGGCTCAAGGTATTGAAAACAACTCAGCTTGTAAAATAATCTATTTCAGACAGCATTCTAGAAAACACAATTTTTTAAAACCACATTATGAGACTATTAGATATCAGCATATATGGAATGAAGACTGCATTTTTAAAAAGTCCTTTACAAATCCCTTTTCTTCTAATGCACTCTGAGTCAATTCCATAAAGTTGTCCTGTTACACTTAAATTCTTTCAAATACCAGCACTCTAACAAAGGCTTCTGTTGAAGGCCTGCATGACTTGTTAAGAACTATCACCATAAAAATATTATCTCGTGGTCTTTGATATTTTCTAAAGTAAAAGAGCAATTAGAATGTAACTCTGGTTTGAGTTTAACTGCATTCCAATCCAATTAGTTTTATAAATTAATAGCTGTTTGTATCTTAACAGTAGGTGATGTTTAATTAGTCAGTTTATTGTTTCCAGTCTTAGTTCAGAATTTCACATTCTGAAGAGTTAGAGTTTTAACTGAGTGTATGAACATTCATCTAGAAAACTGTTTATGCTCAAACTTCTGTCAGAACACTGTGGTACATTAAGATTGCCAGGTGTAACAAAATTACAATATTCTATCTCCAGAATTTATAGTATTTATGGTAGGAACTGCAAACGAGCTGCCTATGGTACTCCAAGCCTGCAGATACATTGTTGTTTATCTTTTCTTCTTTTCTTTAATTTCTTACTTTCCTTTCTTTTCATTTCATTTTCCTTCTCTCTTTTTCTCTTTCCAGGACCATATATATATTTTATACACACACACACATACACACACACACACACACACACACACACACATATATATATGTATCTCCTATATATACATATATAGGATTACTTGGCATCAAACCAAGTAAATTCAGGCAGATCCCATATTCAGAACAGGAGAAGCAGTGGAGTCCCTGTGAATGGACCAGCTGCTCTCCCCTTCTTTTCCATCCTTGCTAGACCTACGCCATTTACTTGCTTTAACTGTCAGGCCCCTGTGTGTAGTTTTCACATTTGCCACTCCTCAAGGCCTTGCAGTGTTGGTCTGACCTGAAGGCTATATCTTTCTTAGAATTTTCCACATATCTGCAGTAGAGATTCTGTAACTGGGTTGTGCAATAACTCTCTCCCTTTTTCTCACCAAGTGCTCTGAGAATGATATCCGTTCACCAAATATTAGGACATAAAAGGAATTAAGACCAACAGCAGCAAATGCTTTAGTGCCAATAGACATCAAAATATCTACACATTGCCTATGATTGGGGCTAAACATTTAAGGGTAGAAGGTGTTATCAAAAGGAAGAGGAGGAAAAAATGACATCTAGAAAAGAAGGCAAAAAATGAGTGAGTGAGAAGGAGAGAGGAGAAGCAAACTCAAGGAGGGAAAGACATTCCATCCTGTCCCTCTGGTAGAGAAACACCTACAGGGCTACCCACAGCTCCTTCAGGGTCAGCTCAGGGGTCCCGATGACACCAGTTATCTACCCAAAATTAAAGGAACACATTAGAATAAAAATGGATAGGGAGGGGGAGGAGAGAGGTTTTTATCTACTAGATAACAAGGTTATGCAATCACTTGGAAATTGAGTAGAGATATTCCATTTGTTCCACACAGATCCATTAAGGAAAAGTAGTTCTCCTGGGCTTCCCTGGTGGCGCAGTGGTTGAGAGTCCGCCTGCCAATGCAGGGGACGCGGGTTCGTGCCCCAGTCCGGGAAGATCCCACATGCCGCAGAGCGGCTGGGCCGTGGGCCATGGCCGCTGAGCCTGTGTGTCTGGAGCCTGTGCTCCGCAACGGGAGAGGCCACAACAGTGAGAGGCCCACATACCGCAAAAAAAAAAATTAAAATTAAAAAAAAAAAAAAAGTAGTTCTCCTGAAATATGTTCATTTCTCTCAGGGTTTTGCTCGTTTGAGTGCTTAAGCCAACCTAAAAGTCAGTAATAGACACCAATCTCATCATCTTCTAAACCAACCACTCTGGTGACAGAAAAAAAGCTAGTTTCATTATTTCAGCTTATTCCCAATATTTAATAATAGAAGATATTTTGAGGGCACTAACAGGGTTACTTGTCAGGAACTACTTTTACATAGGCTAAAAACACATCAGGAGTGACACTTGAAATTGATCATCCTTTTAGCCTTTCTGTCAGGCTTCCGAAAATTAATGAGTGGGCTGCAGAAGGGAAGTGGCTTACCAGAATATTGCACAAATTTGCTGATCTTGACTTGCTGGAATTTTGCTTACCTAATGCAAAGCTGAACACTTCAATTCTCTACAGTGTTTACATTCTACCTAAATCTCTTCTTGGGTTTCCTGCATCGATGTTGCTTCCTCCTCAGGCAAGTAACAGTGAAATACAAAAGGAAGCCACAAAAATCACTGTCCTCAGCTGAGAGGATGACACAACAGATACTTTTCAGGCTTAAACTACAAAAATCACTGTATTTATATAAAAATCAAGGTTTCAAATGCTGTATGATATTTATTCAACAATACTAATCGGGTGAAGATGTTCAGATCACTACTTGAGATGCAGTAAGAAACTTACCTGGATGAGGAAGTATCTTGAGCAGGAAGGTGATTCTCCCATGGCAAAGTTTAGCTTTTTCACTCTGTAGGAATGACCTCAGCCATTTTCCAAATATGAAAACTCAACTTCATGCTCTGTGGAAGATACAATATTCTCTGTCCCTAAAATACTATAATTTACTGAATTAAAAAAAAAAGAAACTAAAAAAATTCAAAGGTAACAAGTGACAATCATTATGGCATTCTCCAAATTGTGACAATTGAATAATAAACATCCCATATATATTTCTCACTTCACTTCCCCTACAAATCCTAGACCCTAAGCAGCCTTAGCCACAAAGCTGTCTCAGACAACACTGCCGCCTAGTGGGTCTTTGAGGAAACTATCAGATCCCGTAGGTCCTTTTTTTTTTCCTTCTTTCTTGGATCATTCATAAGGGAACTTGGGCATAAGTTACAATTCCATATATTTCTCTTCCACGCTTATTGTTTACTTTTTTAAAGTATTTCTGTTTCTCTTAATTTCTCTTTAATTCCCTTTCTCTTTTCTGTTTTGAATTCTTTCCAAATTCACATTAAAAAATTTTTAACTTGCTTTATTTTGCTTTCTTTAAACCCTTTTCTCTCTATTGCTTTTGTAAGTCAGAAAAACTTGATAAGAAAGCAGCAACTGTTTAGACTTCAATAGAATAATTTTTGCCAACTTCTAAAGCAATTAGGGTTTCAAAGTTATCTTCTGAATATATTTACTAAAGTTGTCTTCTAAGTTTGCTTTCTTCCATACCTCAATTACCACAATATTTTTAAAAAATTAAATACAACTAATACTGCAGTTAAAATCATAAGAGTTTGTGTTAAACTTCGACTCAAATTTCAGCCCAACCACATATTAGCTATGCAAACATGAGAAGTTGCTTAAACCTTCTTGTGCCTCAGTTTCCTCCTCTGTAAAATGATGAAAATCATAGTACTTACAGGAATATTGTGAAGTCAATTAATTAATACTTGTAAATGACTTAAAATAGTGCTAGTATAGATAAAGCTCTAATAACGTATTTTATTGTCAATATTGCAATATTATTTTCTGATGCTACTTCTTAATTTTAAATATTTGCACTTAACCCATACTTTGGATTCAATAGATTTTGTGACTTGGCCTGGAGCCATAACTACCACATGTAACATTGTTCCAATTAGAAAATACGTTTATGTTTTTTAAAGTACTCTTAAACTATTAGAAAGCATCATAGTTATAAATTAATAGCTAGCTGTTCACATTAACTTCACAGCAGCCAACGAATCATTAAGTAGGGGACTGAAAAGGATCTGGTTGCAGAAGAGATTAGAAAAGAATAATTTCCTAAAGTATTTTGTCTGGGTTTTTGGTTAGAATTAGGAAACTTGAGAAGCAGAGAACAGAAAAAGGAAGGATACACTCCAAGCGATGAAAATAGCATATGCAAAATCTTAGTGGAATGAGCAAGTTGAAAGCTTACAATTTAGATAAATCTCTACTAAATAATAATAATAATATTTTTAAACCACCTTGGCAATTCAGTTCATTTTAACGGCTCTTGATATAGACTCTTTTTCTTACATTCTAGAACATAACACTGCTGTCTTCAAATCCAAACTGTGATCTAGATCCAAATGGGAAAGTGGAATGTACTGTCAACACTCTTTTCCCATTATGGTATTTAAAGTAGATGGAAATTGAACATATTAAAAGAGACTTGCCTTCTACTTTTCGTAATGTTCTATACTGAGCATGAGCTGATGCAGATCTGAGCAGTGGGGGTGGGTAGCAATAGGTGTATGCATTCGTGAGAGCAATCAGAATCAGATGCTTAATTTATGGACTCATAGCACATAAAAGAAAAAATTTCAAGCACTTACTGTAGCTGCTGCTGATTACTGACTATTCATTACAAAGGTATTTGGCTTGTACTAGTGTAAACCCAATGTTCTTCGTAAAGAAAAGTCCATCATGCAGTTTTCCTATAAATTATACAGCTCCCTGTTTATTCTTCTTCAAAACCCATGCCCTGCTTCATAGTCAAGAGCTGTTTAAAGGTTCTCACAGCCTAGGGATTGTAGCTAAAATACTGGAATCACACAATTAAAGGGAAGAAAAAACTAAATTAAGCCTCCAAAAAGGGATGCTCCCCAAGTTAAATGCTTCCCTTGTGCCCAAGTGAAACTCACTCTGACAAGCGGGCCTAAAATGTGTTCCAGTAATTGCTTCTTTCCCCAGCACTGCTGAGTAATTGCTTTGCAACTTTGCCCTCCCAGCACACACATAAGAGTTGTCATGATGTGATCCCAAAATTATACCTAGACCGAAAGAGCAATGTTTTATAAATCCTGCAGTTGAGAAGAATGGGAAAGATTACCAAGAGCACCAATTCAGCTTTCAGTCTAGCAACATCTTAGGCATTCATCCAGAAAGGAGAGAAATGCACCCAGAATACCATCAGGGCTTACACTTTATCTTTTTCTGTGTACAGTAGTCCACACAGTCAAACACAATGCATCCAGATGCTTTGACTTCTCAGTGTCTACTCCCATATCAAGAACTAGAGAATATAAGAAATATCTTGCTGGATCAGACAAATGGCTTATATCAGGTCACCCGTGAGAGGATATGTTCATCCTCCTTGACATCAATCACCAAAGAGGGAAGGTTCGCTCTGAAACACCCCTGGGGATTTTCTCTCCTTAATAAAGCCGATATGCATATAATATATTGTTCCTTTTCCACCCTAAATCTTTCCTGACTCTATATGCATTTTCAGCTTGTACCCACCTCCTGAAGTTCCAAAAGTTACAAAGCCTGCTATGATAAATAGTATCTCGTTTGTTTGCCTTAAAACACCCTCTGTACTGATGGCTGGCACGGTGGGAAGCACACAGAAGATATTTTGGGGGGGGGGGGGAATGCATAGCAACGCGAATGGGCTGGATTAGAATGATGCAGGGTCTGACCCTTAACTGTTAATGCACCACCTGGTCTACTCCCCTTGACTGAGTGCCTCAGGATGCCAACCTGAATATTGTGGCTTGGAAAGAAAGATAATCACATGATATCTGGGTCTCTTGCTTTTTAAGTGTTGATTCCAAAAGATATGATACAGTATTTTCAGTGATTCCACTGGCTTAGGGGTATGGTTAGAGCGACTAACTCTTACCACCGATAAAGCTGATAGAATCCCTTATCACATGGCACAAAGCCATCTGGAAAATAAATGGGCAGGTTTTGCTTCAGTCTGTTCTAACCTCACTTTTTGATGAAAAGCAAGTTGATCATAATCTTTTCTCTGTTTCCTTTATCCTCTGTAGCCACTGAGCCTTCCACATGTCCTGCTGCATACTGAGATATCTTATTGAAAATTTCTCCTTACTTTCTATGACCAATCAAATAAAATGTAAACTGAGAAAATAGATTTGGGGTAGGTCATTTGTAAGTGTGAAGCTTTGGGAGAATGCTTGAGAGACAAATTCTAAGACCATCATGGGAAAATCACCAGGAATCCCAGGCTAAATTATTTCTATTCCCAAACCAAGCCGTCTGTCACCAACTGAATGTTGAACTGCACATAGATGAGGCAATGTCTTGTAAATGGAGTTGAAACTTTGGTTTGTATGGGGTTTGTTCACTGGTTAGACTAATTTTTCTCAGGTTTTAAGTAAAGAAATCTATGTTATAAGTTTTCACCCTGTGAGAGTGCCTACTTTACAGACCAACTACTCTAAGTTATACCTTAGTTAAGAGAGGAAAACTCATACTGCCACAAGCATGCATTGATGATTGATTTTCCCTCTTCCTGAAATAACCCATCCCATTCAATGGTTGAACAATAAGATAACTGCTCTTCAGAAATATGGGCAACATTTGATACTAATGTTCATTCTCCCTCTGCTGCTGTCACAGCTTATCGCTCTTATTTGATGGTGGGTTGACCCACTGCTTTGACTTATTCTGGTGCTTATGTGACAAAGGCTAACCCACCAAGGTCAGTGGTTGGGTGTCATCCATCATATTGCCAATACGTCTGCCATGATTGATAGGGATTCTACACCTCAAGGTCCCTGAATTCTGTTACTGTCACATTTTTTTCCTCTCAGTCACACCAGGACTGGAGCTCAGGTACTGTGCCATCTCATCTCCTAATGGCCTTCTTGACTACAATGGCTTAAGAACTGGCCTGCTTTCATGGGGCAGTGGGAGAACAGGGTGTTCAGGACTAGTGTTCTTGTTGACTCAAAAAGTGTGCTGACATGTGTATGACCCAGGGCGAGGGCCCAAACTGAGCTGTCATCCTTTGCTTGAGTGTAAACATGGATGATTTTTACCCAAATTCATAGCCCGGATAAATAAATGCATTCGAAACATTAAAGCCTGAATGATGTGAACAAACCCATTAAAGTAACCTTGAATGTTTAGCCAAGTTAGCAATAGATCAGTGAATTTTATAGCTAAAAAATTAAGAAAGAGTAATCTTGTTTTTGTAGATAACATGCAGTCTCAGAGACATGATTAAAATCCTAATCCTAGGTCAATAAACACAATACTCTTGATTCTCAAGCTTCTCTTCCCAGCAAACCTGACAACTCCAACACAGGCAGAAACATAGATGTTGATTATGGAGAAAATGCAATGGACTGTGTGTACACTTCCTCTTCATCGTCTTCTCCTTTAAATCAGTCACACACTGAGTCTCCAGCTTCTATTGAATTAGGTTACAAAGCTTTTTTGTTCTTACCTGTCGCTAAGAAAAATCATTCATGGCATCCTGGATCAGAACTAGCGGAGACTGCATGAATCAAAAAGGTAAAAATGTTCCCTCCCCAGGGAGGCTGCCAGCTGTCTCATTGATTCAGCGCTGCTCTTGGCAGATTCTGAGGCTACCCTGGCACCAGTTCCAGAGAGTGCCGGATAATAAGGCACCACAATGCAAACTGTTACCAGGGAGAAACAGAACATCTGGTCTGGAACAAAGGCAACGTCCATTGCTTAGAAGCAACCTGGCCATCCTCGTCCAAGCGTGAATACACCAGGGCCTGTCACCTGAAAGACGGGGTCCCTAGAGCCAAATAAGTGAAGATGAAATAGAAACAGTAAGGAAAAGAAACCCTGAGAGAGAAATAACATTATTTTCTCATCATTTTTATCTAAATGTAGAAGGATAGTTAGTATCAACTAGGATACTTTTTCTAGGAGCTTTATTTTTTAATGTAACCAACAATGATAAAAATTGGAATTTTAAAGAGCAAAAATCAGTTGATTTCTCTTTATTCAGTGTGCAAATGTGTGCAGAAGTGTGTTTAATGGCCGAAAGGTTCTCTTGTCATCCCGCTGTTGTAAGCAGAGCTAATGACTGGCCTCTGTTCTGTAGAAATATTTTAGCTGCCAAGGACCCACTGATGTGGGCAGCAAGCCTGAGGAAAATGAGAAGGAACAGCACCCAGGGTGCCTACCATGTGCCTTCCACCAAGCTGTGCACCTACACCAGGCAATTTAGACTCTGAGACTGTCCAGACTCTATCAGGTTTTGTTGTTGTGTTGCTTTCAGTACTAAACAACACCTTCAGAAAAGGAGAAGAATCTGACTTCCAGTTGCTTTAAAATCCAGATTTTCTTTTTTTAAAAAAGGCTTACCCTGTTGACAAAGCCCCTGTCAGAATGAGAGTCATTATACTCCACAGAAGGTTTGTGTACTTCATTCCTTTCCAAAGCCATCTGTCTGCATCTAATTCACTGATAATTTTATCAGTCTCCCCATGCTTTGCCTGAAACCTCTCCATTGCATTTTTTATTCTTCGCAGATGTTAACTCTTTGAATGACAGTTTCAATGCATTGAGAATTTTGATGAAGACAGACATTCTCTCTGAAGGATCTCCCTCCAATGTAACACTTTCCAATTGCCCCACTGCACCAACAGTTGTGCTTTCCAACAAAAGTTGTGCCTCTCCTGGGCAAAGACAATCTAGATGCAAAATTGTATCCAGGACATTGCTAAAGTAGCTGCCTGCAGTGGCATCATCCCGGGGACACTCAATACCTATCATTTAAGACGCCTTTTTGAAAATTTGAAATTACAGTACATTTTATAGAAATAGTTCTAACCTTTCTTCCTACTTAATATTATCTCTAAGAAAATACAGGCTATTAAAAGATACTATAGATCTATTTCAAAATTAACTGTTTGAAGCATTTGGTTTTTTATTTAAAAGAGACCATTTAAATGTACTTTTAGGTTGTGCCTAAATAGGTTATCTCAAGCATATTATCAAATCATTTTGAGGTAGTCTGTTATTAGTTTTCAGGTTAATTCAGGGAAAAGATCTTTGTACAGTTGATGTCACATACTTCTTTTAATTTTGCCCAATAAGCATTTCTAATCTTCAGTGAACCACAGCTTAGGACTGTGGGAGATGAATGAGAAGGTTCACAAGACACCTACTTCCCAGAAGGTGATATCTACTGGGGAAGATGGGACACAAAGCGCACTGTAACTCGTACAAAGCGCTACCCAAATACAAGCAAGAGAGGGTTTATTTAACCAGAAACATGGGTGCAGACTTCACAGAAGAGATAAAATTTTACTTGTGCCCTGAAAACAGGGTAGGATTTTGAAGAGTGGAGATGAGAATGAGAAGGTATCCGGTATATGGGGTGGCATTCATGATAGCGCAAGTATGGGATTGCATGGAACAAGTTCTGGGAACACAAAGGGCACCAGTCTGGCTGGATCAGAGGGTAGATGAGGGAAGAAACTGGAGACAACGTGCCGTTGAAAATTTGTGAGCAAGAATAAGACATAATGTGAACTGCACTTTCAAAGATAATGGCAGTCTTCTGTAGGATGAATTAAGAAGGAAGACACTAAAGACAGAGAAAATCTGGATGTGTTGTCAGAAGGAGGGAAAAGGAGGTCCTGGATTAGGGCAGGTGCGATTGGAATGAAATCCAGGGAACTGGTTCAAACACTCCAACCAAACAGATGGGAGATGTGCTTAAATCAAGAGAAAGACCCAGGTGGGCTGAGCAAAGCAAGTTGACTAAAGTGCTCTTCAAATTTGCCTCTTTTTCAGTTAACTGTTGGTTTCCCAGGTGTCACTACCATTTCCCAAAGGAATCTAAGCCAGCTCTTTTTGGAAGTGTCCTCCTCATACTTGTGAGTATTTTTTGACTATTAATTTAGCACTGATATTGTTCAGGGCAGTTAGAAAGTTCTTGATACTCATTTTGTGTTTACAGACTCAGAGTTTCACTGGAAGACACCATCCTGAAAGCCTGATACTTGGGCAAGATAAAGGCCAAGAAAACAAGGCATTGACTCCATGGTGGCCCAGGTCCAAGGGCATGATAGATGAGAGTGGTGGGAGAGGAAGTTTAGTGTCTTAATTAAAATAATGTAGACAGTAACTGTAGATTAAAATGTCAACAATTATCAAAAATGCATTGCTTAAAATTAGGAATGATGATGATAATGATGATGGTGATAATTATTGGCCTGATGAGGGACAATGTGATACATGAACTAAAGATCCACATCCTCTCAGGATATGACTTCTGTTAACTTTTACTTGCCTAGAGAATTATCTATGACACTAAAACAGGTCCCCAGCCTAGAAAAACTAAATTTAGAGCAAAGTGTATAAATACTCCCCAAGGAGGAAGTTAGGAGAGAATTTGGCTTAATGTGGTGTGGTAGGGACTAGCTAGTTGTTCACTGAAACCCATTCCCTTTTCCTCCTAAGTACATAGCTAAACATTATTTCCCAGCCTCCCTGTGGGTAGGTGGGCTCTATAACAGACTTCTGCCCAACTGTGTGTCATCAGAAGTGATATTCTCTACTTATCAGTCTTAAAATCTTCCAGCTTGATCCTCTGCACTCTCTTTTATTGTCTTCTGATGAAGTGGAGCAGCAGAGAACTCCAAGGCCCTGGGAATAATGGGGCCACTAGAAAGAAGGATTGTGTGAAGCAGAAGTTTCCATCAACCAATGCTAGAATTTAATATGAATAAGAATACTTTCATAAATGATTATTGTGTTCAGCCACTGAGGATCTGGGGGTGCTCTGCTACAGCAATTAGCCTACCCTGACTGATACATATATGAGGCTTTAGAGTCAGACAGACCTAGGCCTATGTCTCAGCTCTTTCATTTCACTACCTCTGAAAACTTACAAGTTACTTAACTTCTTGGAGCCTCAGTTTCCTTAAAAGTAAATCAGGGAAGGGGACTTCCCTGGTGGTCCAGTGGTAAAGAATCCACCTTGCAGTGCAAGGGACACAGGTTCGATCCCTGGTCAGGGAACTAAGATCCCACATTCTGCCAGGCAACTAAGCCCATGCACCACAACTACTGAGCCCACACGCCTCAACGAGAGAGCCTGTGTGCCACAAATTACAGAATCCACACGCTCTGGAACCCATGTGCCACAACTAGAAAGTGAAAACACGCAAGCCACAACTAGAAAGAAGCCCGCACACCGCAAGGAAGAGCCCGCATGCCACAACGGAGACCCGACGCAGCCAAAAATAAAAATAAATAAATAAATAAATAAATAAATAAAATAAAAATGTAAATCAGGGAAAATAGGGCTGCTATGAACATAAAATAAAATAAAATGTATGTAAGTCTATTGGCACATTGCCTGGCAATAGAAACCATACAAGAGAAGACAGCTATTATTATCTCTGGTAGAAAGAAGGCATCATTTGTATGGTCTTACTAGCCAGCATAGAAATGGTCTTGGAGAATGGGATAAGAAGGTAGATCTAGCAGAAATGTTCTCCTCTAGTATTTTCTAGAGAAGGAAACTGCAAGTTTATATTCATCTATTATCAAATATTTCCTTATAATTAAAAGGATATCTTCTTACTCCCAAAGAATGATGGAGAAACCTAAGTTTTAGAGTTGAGTTCAAGTTCCATTTCTGGGATATCTACCTCTGGCCATGATAGAATAACTGGTATAGGAATTACACTCCTATTGCAAACTATGAAACTGTACACAATATATGAAACAATTGTTGTCAGGCATTAGAAAACAAAATGCATAGGGTTGTGATCTTTGACAGAAGGAAATTATGTGAGGTGAGTTTCATGTTGACCCACATTTCTATCAAGGGTACTTTCTGAAGTGAAGTACAGAAAGTGGCAATCTCATTAGGAAGAGGACAAAGAGTTTGGAATTTAGGGTTGCTTAGGAGGCAAGAATTTATAGGTAAAGTTCCTTGAGATGGTGGAGATCCCCAGAGTTCTATATAGAGGTGCCCTGAAGGACTTTGTCCAAGCACTGGACTGTACTTCTGCAGGGTGAGACACGGTAAGACTAACCAGTTGCTGGGAGGTGAGTCCTGAATAAAGATACTAGAAGTTGTAAAGTGCTGGGAGACATTGGAGGTTTAGTCAGTCAGAGTGGAATAAAGAGACATTTAGTACTTTGGGCATTTAGTTAAGACCCCAGCAGGGCCAAATGCTAGAAATAAGGCATACTCTAGAATAAGGTACGTGCTCTAGGACTGGGGGAAAAAACTGAAATAAACCCTTTCTAACAATGTCTAAAACATCTACAGTAGAGTTTTTCAACCTCAGCACTACTGAAACATTAGATCAGATAATTAGTTGTTGTGGGGTGCTTTTCCTGTGAATTGTGGGATGTTTACCAACATTCCTGGCCTCTACCCACTGTCATTGTCATTGTCATATGACATTGTCACCCCAAATTGTGACAACCAAAAATATCTCCATACATTGCCAAATATCTCCTTGGGTGGGGGGAGCAAAACTACCACTAGCTGAGAAGCACCACTCTATAAGCTTCAAGTGATCACCACAATTTAACTGTCTGCCAGGAAAAAACCTCTAATTCTTTAAAGAAAACAGCATAATCCACAAATCATGTCTTGTGCACAATGTCCAGTATACATTTTAAAAACTACTGTACATGCAAATAAGCAAAAAATATGACCTAAAGTCAAAAGAGAAAAATAGCCAATGGAAGCAAGCCCCCAGGATGATGCAGGTTTTGAAATTATCAGAGAAGTACTCTTAAAAAGCTATGATAAACATGTTCAAGAACTTGAAATTATGGATAGAATGATTGGATAGAGAATATCAGTACAGATATGAAAATTATAAAAAGAACCAAATAGAAATTTAAGAACTAAAAAATAAAATATATGAAATTAAAAATTCACTAAATGAGCTTAATAGAAAATTAGACAATGGAAAAGAAAAAAAGGATTAGTAAGCTTGAAGATAGGTCAGTAGAAATCACCCTAACTGAAAAACAGAGATTAAAAAAAAAAGATTTTTCAGAATAAACAGCAAATGGGACTGTAAAAAGATGTTTGTCCTATCTCACAAGGATAGGAGAGAGAGAGACTGAGGCAAAAAAATATTTGAAGAAATAATAGTTGAAATCTCCCCAAATTTGGTGAAAAACATCAACCCACAGACTCATAAAGCTGAGCAAAACAAAAATAGTACAAGCACAAAAAAGACCATCCTTGGGCACAGGATAGCAAAACAAACATCAAAAAAAAAGAAATATATTAATAGCAGCCAAAGGGGGAAAATTATTACATATGGGGTAACAACAATAGGGAGACTCTGACTTCTCATTAGAAACAATGAGTCAGCATCTTTAAAGTGCTAAAAGAGGGAATTTTTGCTTTCAACGAAGATAGAATAAACTTTGTTACTCTAAATAAATTTTGATTTATTAATTAATAAATGTTAATGATAAATAATACATTAATAAATTTTTATTTAGGTTATTTTAACCTAAAATAAGGAAACAGAAAAAAGCAAAATGTATAAAACACTGGACATCAGTCAACAAAGGACAGTTATCCCTGAGAGACAGGAAATAGTGATTATCCCAGCTTCCTGGCTTGGGAGTTTCCAGGCCACCACTCAAGGAGGGAGAAACCAAGCAGAGCCCATCAGACTTTGTGAGTTGAGGAGATGAAGTTAGAGTCCAAGGAAAACAAAGCAGATGGAGTTTGCAGGACAGAGGACCAGAAAGGAGAGATCTGCACAAGGAAAGAAGCCTGGAAATCTCCAGAGAGTCTTCTTCAAGTGTTCAACACATTCATTTGAGAAAACTACCTGAAGCCCTGCAAATCAGAGGGAACAGTACTCAATTGTCAGACAGGACAAAGACTGGTGCCTGTTATCACCAGCCAGCCTGGAAAGCCACATTACTCTGGGAGCATTGGGTAGAGTACTCAGAGAAGTATTGCATTAGACATGGGGAATAATTATCCCTAGACTACATGATGCTCTGGTCAGACTCACGAAATTGTACAAGCAAGACCCAAAAGGTTCAAACTGTTTCCAAGCAGCTTAACTGCATCCTGGAACAAAGCACAAGGATATTTATAAGAATACAAAAATATTCAGCACTCAATAAGATAAAATTCACAATTCTTGTATCCAATTCAAATTAACCAGGAATACAAAAAAGCCAGAATATATGACCCATAAAGAGGAGGAAAAATCAATCAATTGAAACCCATCCAAACTGACACCAATATTAGAATTAACATACAAGAACATCAAGATAATTATTAGAACTGTATTCCATATGTTCAGAATATTAAGCTGAAACAAGAAATATTTTTTTAAAAGGGAGATTCTCTGAAGCCAGAAATTTGGGGCAATCAGACTTTAAGATTTGAAAATCATGATGGCTGTGATGAAAACTACACTGGATAAGAATAACAAGAGGGGTAGCAATGGCCAAGAGCATGGAGTCTCATGAGATCACCGCTGGAAGTAAGTGGCTGCAGAGATGCAGAGACTCCCTCAGGGCAGCTCCGGGGAGTGATGCCAAAATTTAGAAAAACAGAAATAATAATAAGAAGAGATTAGATATTTCGAAGAGAAGAATAGTAAACTGGAAAAAGCAGCAGTACAAATTATCCAAAATGAAACAGGAAAAAGTATTCACAAAAGTGAACAGAGCATCAGTGAGGTATCGGCCAACTTTAAGTGGCCTAATATTTTTTGTAATTTAAGTCGCTGAAGGAGAAGAAAGGGAGGAACCCAGAAAATGTTTGAAGAAATTATGGCCAAAATTTTCCTAAATTGATGGAAACCATAAACTTAGAGATCCAAGAAGCTCAACAAACCCCAAGAACAAGAAATATGAATTAAACTACCAAGATACATCTTAATCAAATTGGTAAAAATTAGTGGTAAAGAAAATCTTAAGAGTATCCTGGGGAAAGGGGGCGAGGGTAGGGAAAGGGAGAACACGTTACATAAATATATATATATTATAAACACACACACACATATATATATATATATATATAGAGAGAGAGAGAGAGAGAGAGAAAAGAGCAGATTTCTCATCCAAAACAAAGCAAGTAAGAAGTCAATGGAGCAACCTCTTTAAAGTACTGAAAGACAAAAACATCCATCAACAGAGAATTCTATACCTAGCAAAAATATTTTGCAAAAATAAAGGCAAAATAAAGTCTTTTTGAGACATGGAAAAGCTGAAAGAATTTATCACCAGAAGACATGCACTACAAGAAATGTTATAGGAAGTGTTTCAGGCTGAAAGAAAAAGATATGAGATGGAAATATGGATCTATACAAAGGAATGTAAAATACTAGAAAAGGTAGCTACATGGATAAATATATAAGATTTTATTCTTATTTTAGATCAATTTAAAAGAGAGTTACTATTTAAACAAAACTAATAGCAATATATCATGGGGTTTATAATATATGTAAATAAAAATGTATGACAAAAATAGTCCAAAGGCTAGAAAGAGGAAAACAGAAATATGATTATTACATTATATAGCAAGCTATATAATATTGATTCTAAGTAGACTATAAGTTAAAAATGTATATTTTTATCCAAGATCAATGTCTTTTAAAAATGAGATGTAGTTCCAAAGTCAATGTAGGAAATAAAACAGTATTATAAAAATATTTGATTAATGCAAATTGCAATTTAAAACTCACTTTCGGTGTGACCTTATGTAAGTTATTTCAACTTCTTTTAACTTCAGCTTCCTCATCCCCCATTAAATGTATTTAATAATATTAAATTGTGATGATAAACCAGGCTTTAAGTTCACTGAGAAAAAAACATATCTTAATAACTTTATGTTAATTTTTATACTGCCTGTACCAGGCATAGTGCTTGACTCATATATTTTTATATTTACTAATTTTTTTCTTATACTCTACCTTGTAAAGTGACTTACTGCCTGGCATATAACAAGTATTCAATAAACTTTTTTTTTTTTTTTTTTTTTTGGTACGTGGGCCTCTCACTGTTGTGGCCTCTCCCGTTGCGGAGCACAGGCTTCAGATGCGCCGGCTCAGCGGCCACGCCTCACGGTCCCAGCCGCTCCGCGGCATGTGGGATCCTTCCGGACCGGGGCACGAACCCGCGTCCCCTGCATCGGCAGGCGGACTCTCAACCACTGCGCCACCAGGGAAGCCCTATTCAATAAACATTTTTAAGTGAATCCATTGCAAAGTACTTTACAAAATGATGAAATATAACAAGAAAACAAATGTATCAAATCAATTAAATGTCATATCTTTCTACTGATAAGCAGTAAGTAAAGGGAGGAGTGCACATGTTCGTACAAAAAAAAGGTCTCAATAAGAATATTTGAGGGCTTCCCTGGTGGTGCAGTGGTTGAGAATCTACCTGCCAATGCAGGGGACATGGGTTCGAGCCCTGGTCTGGGAAGATCCCACATGCCGCGGAGCAGCTAGCCCCGTGAGCCACAATTACTGAGCCTGCGCGTCTGGAGCCTGTGCTCCGCAACAAGAGAGGCCACGATAGTGAGAGGCCCGAGCACCGCGATGAGGAGTGGCCCCCACTTGCCGCAACTAGAGAAAGCCCTCACACAGAAACGAAGACCCAACACAGCCATAAATAAATAAATAAAAATTAAAAAAAAAAAAAAAGAATATTTGAAAACAACGAAATCAATGCTCCACTTCTTTGTCTCAGCGACATTGGCATAAATATCAAAATTTGTCTTACAGATGTCCTTTAAAATACATTTAACCCTCCGATGATTTAAAACTGTCATAAGTTAAGTCCTGATGACCTCAAACGATTGTTCTTCCCAAGTCAGGTGGTCTCTGAGGCCTCTGGTTAGTAACAAATAGAGAACAGAGGAAGTTAAGAGTTTCTATGTATTATTCACAGATGGCTGTATGATTAACAGGCGCTCGGGCTCTGGAACTGTTTGGTTACGAAACACTTTAATTTAAATGTTAAGTAGGAGAAAAAGCAAGAGTAATTCATTGCTTCATCTCTAAGAAGATGCATCAAGACAGTCTTCAGATCTGAGGAATATTTACTGACCTACAAAGATTCCCATTCACTCCTCTCATAATTAAAAATGGTAATCGTCGTCAGTAATGGAGCACAAATTCTGTCAGGCCCTGAATCAAGTACTTGACGTATGTTATCTAACTCAATGTTTACAACTCCATAAACCAAATGTTATATATACCTAACCATTATATGTATGAGACACTAAAGCTTAGGGATGTCTACTAACTTGTCCATATTCACACATTTAAGTGGCAGAGACAAACTTGAACAAAATCAGGTCTGATTACTAAATCCAGGATCTCTTAAATACTTGACCCTACTGCTTCCCTTATATTTATTGTGGAAATGAGGAAATCTGATATCAGTGAAGAGCACTCACCTTAAAAAGTATAATACTATGTTCTAACATATCTTAATAGTTTATAACCCAATTAATTTCCGTCTGAGATTTTGGGAGGTCTCCAAAGATTTACGATATAAATAGCCCTCTCTCTCTCTCACTCACATACACACATATAGGGATGAACACACTTTAGAGTTAGTATAATGAGTGGAAAGAACACAGGCTTCAAAGTCAGCTAACTTTGGTTCAGATTTTGGCTCCACCACTTATGAGCTGCATGACTTCGACAGAATATTTAACTCTATTTTTCCTGATCTATAAAATTAGGATAACAGAGTTTACCTTGTAGAGCTTCTCAAGGTTTAACTTAGCATTTATGGCAGGTCCCAGAACAAAGACCAGTAAATATTTCATATCCGCTTTCCTCCTACAAAAACTCACAAGCATTTAAAATGAAAGACTCTTAGCTACAAAGAAGTGACCTGTTAATTAGGCATTGCCATTTGATGTGTGGACAGTACTGGACAGCACAGGTCCTGCTTTGGTCTCTGAATACCTAAGGGCTGTGTCTGCCTGGTCTCTTCTTGTAGACTCAGTAACCTACCACCAGATGGCAGAAAATGTGTGATGACAGATATATAGAGGGCATCTTGACTGGGGAGAAGAAAAGCATTCCAGAGAAAGCAAATAGGGTGGACACTTCCCACAGATGGACACAAGACATTAGATAGAAAATTCCTACTGTCCATGAGAAGGTAATGCTTAATGTGTCTTCCAACTCTTATGGGCCATAGTCTTACATTTCCCAGGAGAGCTGTGGTCCAGTTAGAGTTACAATCACACAGATCTCAGATTCCAAGCAGTAGTACTAAGTTAATGTGTACCTAAATTAAACTGATTCTAATTTGAGTATCATAATGAAGAAGGGCAGAAACCAATTATAATACAATGAATTTTTTAAAATCCATCAGTTCCCACAGATATAAAATATATCTTATATGTATGTGCTTATGTATGTGTATGTATGTTATAATCATAAATAAGTAATATTTTTAAGTGGGGTGGAGACAGAAAAGCTCTTATTTACAGAAGAATTCTAATAAATGTAGAAGGGTCAATAGAATTAGAAAATCACCATTGGCAAACCACCATTGTAGTAACTGATTCAGGTGAGAATCAACAATAGATGCCAAAACATGGGTGACAAACTGTTGAAGAAAAAGATATTCACATAGTCTGAAAATATAACTGTACTGATTAGTTATTAATTTCAAAGAGAAAAAGATATGTTTGATAGCAGGAAAATCTGATGGACTCCACCTTAATTAAATGATCAACTTAACATCACCAATTATAGGACAAAATGACCTAGTGTGTCTCCTAATTAGATGTACTGAGAAGAGCACATCACTTTCGTAATATTCCTAAAAAAAAAAAAAAGTTTAACCTTTATCATAATAAGACAATCAGACAAATCCCAATTAAAGGACAGTCTGAAAAATAACTAAACTTGACTCTTCAAAAATGCCCCCAAAAGGGCTAGGAACTGTTCTAGAAAGACCCTAAAGAAGTATGACAAGTAAATGCAATGCATGATCCTTGACTAGATTGTGGATTTATAAATTCTGAAAAAAAAAATTAAGCCTATGAAAGACATTATTGGGACAATTGTGAAATTTTGAATATGGACAGTATATTAGATCAATAGGTCATAGTGTTATGTTAATGTTAGATGTCTTGAATATGAAATAATGTTTGGTTATGTCCATTTCTTAGAATATATAGGCTGAAAGGGGGAGTGACACGAATCCCACAAGCCTGAAACTAACTCTCCAATTGTTCAGGGAAAGGAAAAAAAAATGTGTGTGTGTATGTATAATTTTATGTACCTATATAATTTCGTATACATAGCTGAGGCCGGGGGGAGCCAATTCCTAACTCTGGCAAAGTGTAAAGTCTAGACCTTTATTCTTTTGAATTGCCTCTCCAGTTGGAGCAAGAGAAGTGACTACCAGTGCCCATATAAACCTGGTCGCTCTGAGCTCTGGCAGCACACTCATTTGTAAGGCCACATGTGGGCTCCATGGGATGGCAGTATGTATCTTTATCTGAATTTATTCTCCAACTGGAATGAAAGTGGGTCATTATATCCACATCTGAGAAAGGTCAGACTTCAGAGCGTTTCTCAGCACCCAACCTGCTCTTCCTTATATCATTACACTTTACAGGGCTCCACCAAGTCTATTTTGAGATATTTTTTTTAATGAGGAAGTTGGTATGGTGTCTGTGATCCATTGAAATATATTTGCTAAAAGACAGACTCCAGTCTGATGCCCTCCCACTCCCAGTGGCCCCTCTGCTTGACCCTCAACAATTTTAAACCTGGAACATATACAGGAATCTGTTAGATGTTGAAAGAAATAACATGGGCAGGGAATTCCTTCTGGCGTGGACTTCCCTGACAGATTTCCCTGCAGAGTATGGATCGTCTCTCCCTTTTCCCTACATACTTGCTCAGCTCTGTGCTATTTATAAAAGTGAGTGTGTGTATATATCTATATATAGATATATACACACACACACACATATACATACATATATATATTTCATTACTGTTAACCTGAATCCAGAAAAACAAAAACAGGAATTTCCAATGTTTCAGGGTATCTTATACAAATTGCCTGATCTCTGCCTGTATTTCTGTTGTCTCACCTCTAAATTAGTAATAATAAGAATATCACTAAGACGCGGAGATCACCTTCCTCCCCACGGATACACCAGAAATAGAGCTACACGTGGAACAACTCCTACAGAACACCTACTGAACGCTGGCAGAAGACCCCAGACATCCCAAAAGGCAAGAAACTCCCCACATACCTGGGTAGGGCAAAGCGGAGAGATCCGCACACAGAGGATCGGTGCCGAGCGGCACTCACCAGCCCGAGAGGCTTGTCTGCTCGCCCGCCGGGGCACGCAGCGCTGGAAGCTGAGGCTCGGGCTTCGGTCAGAGCGCAGGGAGAGGACTGGGGCTGGTGGCGAGAACTCAGCCTGAAAGGGGGCTAATGTGCCACAGCTAGCCGGGAGGAAGTCCGGGAAAACTCTGGAGCTGCCGAAGAGGCAAGAGACTTTTTCTTCCCTCTTGGTTTCCTGGTGCGCGAGGAGAGGGGATTAAGAGCGCTGCTTAAAGGGGCTCCACGGACGGGCGTGAGTCGCGACTGAAAGCGCGGAGCCCAGTGACAGGCGTGGGACGCTGGGGCTGCTGCTGCCGCCGCCAAGAAGCCTGTGTGCGAGCGCAGGTCACTGCCCACACCGCCCTTCCGGGAGCCTGTGCAGCCCGCCACTGCCGGGGTCCCGGGATCCAGGGGCGGCTTCCCTGGGAGAATGCACAGCGCGCCTCGGGCTGGTGCAACGTCACGCCGACCTCTGCCACTGCAGGCTCGCCCCGCACTCCGTGCCCCTCCCTCCCTCCCGGCCTGAGTGAGCCAGAGTCCCCGAAGAGGCTGCTCCTTTAACCCTGTCCTATCTGAGCGAAGAACAGACGCCCTCCGGCGACCTACATGCAGAGGCGGGGCCAAATCCAAAGCTGAGACCTAGGAGCTGTGAGAACAAAGAAGAGAAAGGGAAACCTCTCCCAGCAGCCTCAGAAGCAGCGGATTAAAGCTCCACAATCAACTTGATGTACCCTGCATCTGTGGAATACATGAATAGACAACACATCATCCCAAATTGAGGAGCCCGGAGTCAGTGCTGTGCCTCTGAGGTGGGAGAGCCAACTTCAGGACACTGGTCCACAAGAGACCTCCAAGCTCCACATAATATCAAACGGCGAAAATCTTCCAGAGATCTCCATCTCAACACCAGCACCCAGCTTCACTCAACGACCAGCAGGCTACAGTGCTGGACACCCTAAGCCAAACAACTAGCAAGACAGGAACACAACGCCACCCATTAGCAGAGAGGTGGCCTAAAATCATAAAAAGTCCACAGACACCCCAAAACACACCACCAGACGTGGACCTGCCCACCAGAAAGACAAGATCCAGCCTCATCCACCAGAACACAGGCACTAGTCCCCTCCACCAGGAAGCCTACACAACCCACTAAACCAACCTTAGCCACTGGGGACAGACACCAAAAACAACAGGAACTACGAACCTGCAGCCTGCAAAAAGGAGACCCCAAACACAGTAACATAAGCAAAATGAGAAGACAGAAAAACACACAGCAGGAGAAGGAGCAAGATAAAAACCCACCAGACCTAACAAATGAAGAGGTAATAGGCACTCTACCTGAAAAAGAATTCAGAATAATGATGGTAAAGATGATCCAAGATTCTATTTCCCAGATACAAAATCTTGGAAATAGAATAGACAAAATGCAAGAAACAGTTAACAAGGACCTAGAAGAACTAAAGATGAATCAAGCATCGATTAAAAACACAATACATGAAATAAAAAATACTCTAGATGGGATCAATAGCAGAATAACTGAGGCAGAAGAACGGATAAGTGAGGTGGAAGATAAAATAGTGGAAATAACTGCTGCAGAGCAAAATAAAGAAAAAAGAATGAAAAGAACAGAGGACAGTCTCAGAGACCTCTGGGACAACATTAAACGCACCAACATTCGAATTATAGGGGTTCCAGAAGAAGAAGAGAAAAAGAAAGGGACTGAGAAAATATTTGAAGAGATTATAGTTGAAAACTTCCCTAATATGGGAAAGGAAATAGTTAATCAAGTCCAGGAGGCACAGAGAGTCCCATACAGAATAAATCCAAGGAGAAATACGCCAAGACACATATTAATCAAACTGTCAAAAATTAAACACAAAGAAATCATATTAAAAGCAGCAAGGCAAAAACAACAAATAACACACAAGGGAATCCCCATCAGGATAACAGCTGATCTCTCAGCAGAAACTCTACAAGCCAGAAGGGAGTGGCAGGACATACTTAAAGTGATGAAGGAGAAAAACCTGCAACCAAGATTACTCTACCCAGCAAGGATCTCATTCAGATTTGATGGAGAAATTAAAACGTTTACAGACAAGCAAAAGCTGAGAGAGTTCAGCACCACCAAACCAGCTTTACAACAAATGCTAAAGGAACTTCTCTAGGCAAGAAACACAACAGAAGGAAAAGACCTACAATAATGAACCCAAAACAATTAAGAAAATGGGAATAGGAACATACATATCGATAATTACCTTAAACGTAAATGGACTAAATGCTCCCACCAAAAGACACAGAGTGGCTGAATGGATACAAAAACAAGACCCATCTATATGCTGTCTACAAGAGACCCACTTCAGACCTAGAGACACATACAGACTGAAAGTAAGGGGATGGAAAAAGATATTCCATGCAAATGGAAACCAAAAGAAAGCTGGAGTAGCAATTCTCATATCAGACAAAATAGACTTTAAAATAAGGACTACTAGAAGAGACAAAGAAGGACACTACATAATGATCAAGGGATCGATCCAAGAAGAAGATATAACAATTGTAAATATTTATGCACCCAACATAGGAGCACCTCAATACATAAGGCAAATACTAACAGCCATAAAAGGAGAAATCGACAGTAACACACTCATAGTAGGGGACTTTAACACCCCACTTTCACCAATGGACAGATCATCCAAAATGAAAATAAATAAGGAAACACAAGCTTTAAATGATACATTAAACAAGATGGACTTAATTGATATTTATAGGACATTCCATCCAAAAACAACAGAATACACATTTTTCTCAAGTGCTCATGGAACATTCTCCAGGATAGATCATATCTTGGGTCACAAATCAAGCCTTGGTAAATTTAAGAAAATTGAAATTGTATCGGGCCTCCCTGGTGGCGCAGTGGTTGAGAGTCCGCCTGCCGATGCAGGGGATACGGGTTCGTGCCCCGGTCTGGGAGGATCCCATATGCCGCGGAGCGGCTGGGCCCGTGAGCCATGGCCGCTGAGCCTGCGCGTCCGGAGCCTGTGCTCCACAACGGGAGAGGCCACAACAGTGAGAGGCCCGCGTACCGAAAAAAAAAAAAAAAAAAAAAAAAAATTGAAATTGTATCAAGTATCTTTTCCGACCACAATGCTATGAGACTAGATATCAATTACAGTAAAAGAGCTGTAAAAAATACAAACACATGGAGGCTAAACAATACACTACTTAATAACGAAGTGATCACTGAAGAAATCAAAGAGGAAATTAAAAAATACCTAGAAACAAATGACAATGGAGACACGACGACCCAAAACCTATGGGATGCAGCAAAAGCAGTTCTAAGAGGGAAGTTTATAGCAATACAATCCCACCTTAAGAAACAGGAAACATCTCGAATAAACAACCTAACCTTGCACCTAAAGCAATTAGAGAAAGAAGAACAAAAACATCCCAAAGTTAGCAGAAGGAAAGAAATCATAAAAATCAGATCAGAAATAAATGAAAAAGAAATGAAGGAAACGATAGCAAAGATCAATAAAACTAAAAGCTGGTTCTTTGAGAAGATAAACAAAATTGATAAACCATTAGCCAGACTCATCAAGAAAAAAAGGGAGAAGACTCAAATCAATAGAATTAGAAATGAAAAAGGAGAAGTAACAACTGACACTGCAGAAATACAAAAGATCATGAGAGATTACTATAAGCAACTCTATGCCAATAAAATGGACAACCTGGAAGAAATGGACAAATTCTTAGAAATGCACAACCTGCCAAGACTGAATCAGGAAGAAATAGAAAATATGAACAGACCAATCACAAGCACTGAAATTGAAACTGTGATAAAAAATCTTCCAACAAACAAAAGCCCAGGACCAGATGGCTTCACAGGCGAATTCTATCAAGCATTTAGAGAAGAGCTAACACCTATCCTTCTGAAACTCTTCCAAAATATAGCAGAGGGAGGAACACTCCCAAACTCATTCTACGAGGCCACCATCACCTTGATACCAAAACCAGGCAAGGATGTCACAAAGAAAGAAAACTACAGGCCAATATCACTGATGAACATAGATGCAAAAATCCTCAACAAAATACTAGCAAACAGAATCCAACAGCACATTAAAAGGATCATACACCATGATCAAGTGGGGTTTATTCCAGGAATGCAAGGATTCTTCAATATACGCAAATCAATCAACGTGATACACCATATTAACAAACTGAAGGAGAAAAACCATATGATCATCTCAATAGATGCAGAGAAAGCTTTCGACAAAATTCAACACCCATTTATGATAAAAACCCTGCAGAAAGTAGGCATAGAGGGAACTTTCCTCAACATAATAAAGGCCATATATGACAAACCCACAGCCAGCATCGTCCTCAATGGTGAAAAACTGAAACCATTTCCACTAAGATCAGGAACTAGACAAGGTTGCCCACTTTCACCACTCTTATTCAACCTAGTTTTGGAAGTTTTAGCCACAGCAATCAGAGAAGAAAAGGAAATAAAAGGAATCCAAATTGGAAAAGAAGAAGTAAAGCTGTCACTGTTTGCAGATGACATGATACTATACATAGAGAATCCTAAAGATGCTACCAGAAAACTACTAGAGTTAATCAATGACTTTGGTAAAGTAGCAGGATACAAAATTAATGCACAGAAATCTCTGGCATTCCTATATACTGATGATGAAAAATCTGAAAGTGAAATCAAGGAAACACTCCCATTTACCATTGCAACAAAAAGAATAAAATATCTTGGAATAAACCTACCTAAGGAGACAAAAGACCTGTATGCAGAAAATTATAAGACACTGATGAAAGAAATTAAAGATGATACAAATAGATGGAGAGATGTACCATGTTCTTGGATTGGAAGAATCAACATTGTGAAAATGACTCTACTACCCAAAGCAATCTACAGATTCAATGCAATCCCTATCAAACTACCACTGGCATTTTTCACAGAACTAGAACAAAAAATTTCACAATTTGTATGGAAACACAAAAGACCCCGAATAGCCAAAACAATCTTGAGAACGAAAAATGGAGCTGGAGGAATCAGGCTCCCTGACTTCAGACTATACTACAAAGCTACAGTAATCAAGACAGTATGGTACTGGCACAAAAACAGAAAGATAGATCAATGGAACAGGATAGAAAGCCCAGAGTTAAACCCACGGACATATGGTCACCTTATCTTTGATAAAGGAGGCAGGAATGTACAGTGGAGAAAGGACAGTCTCTTCAATAAGTGGTGCTGGGAAAACTGGATAGGGACATGTAAAAGTATGAGATTAGATCATTCCCTAACACCATACACAAAAATAAGCTCAAAATGGATTAAAGACCTAAATGTAAGGCCAGACACTATCAAACTCTTAGAGGAAAACATAGGCAGAACACTCTATGACATAAATCACAGCAAGATCCTTTTTGACCCACCTCCTAGAGAAATGGAAATAAAGACAAAAATAAACACATGGGACCTAATGAAACTTCAAAGCTTTTGCACAGCAAAGGAAACCATAAACAAGACCAAAAGACAACCCTCAGAATGGGAGAAAATATTTGCAAATGAAGCAACTGACAAAGGATTAATCTCCAAAATTTATAAGCAGCTCATGCAGCTCAATAACAAAAAAACAAACAACCCAATCCAAAAATGGGCAGAAGACCTAAATAGACATTTCTCCACAGAAGATATACAGACTGCCAACAAACACATGAAAGGATGCTCAACATCTTTACTCATTAGAGAAATGCAAATCAAAACTACAATGAGATATCATCTCACACCAGTCAGAATGGCCATCATCAAAAAATCTAGAAACAATAAATGCTGGAGAGGGTGTGGAAAAAAGGGAACACTCTTGCACTGCTGGTGGGAATGTGAATTGGTACAGCCGCTATGGAGAACGGTATGGAGGTTCCTTAAAAATCTACAAATAGAACTACCATATGACCCAGCAATCCCACTACTGGGCATATACCCTGAGAAAACCATAATTCAAAAAGAGACATGTACCAAAATGTTCATAGCAGCCCTATTTACAATAGCCCGGAGATGGAAACTACCTAAGTGTCCATCATCGGATGAATGGATAAAGAAGATGTGGCACATATATACAATGGAATATTACTCAGCCATAAAAAGAAATGAAATTGAGCTATTTGTAATGAGGTGGATAGACCTAGAGTCTGTCATACAGAGTGAAGTAAGTCAGAAAGAGAAAGACAAATACTGTATGCTAACACATATATATGGAATTTAAGAAAAAAAAATGTCATGAAGAACATAGGGGTAAGACAGGAATAAAGACACAGACCTACTAGAGAATGGACTTGAGGATATGGGGAGGGGGAAGGGTAAGCTGTGACAAAGTGAAAGAGCGGCATGGACATATATACACTACCAAACGTGAGGTAGATAGCTAGTGGGAAGCAGCCGCATAGCACAGGGAGATCAGCTCGGTACTTTGTGACCGCCTGGAGTGGTGGGATAGGGAGGGTGGGAGGGAGACGCAAAAGGGAGGGGATATGGAAACATATGTATATGTATAACTGATTAAATTTGTTATAAAGCAAAAAAATAAAATTAAATAAAATTAAAAAAAAAATAAAATAAAATAAATTGAAATATGAAAAAAAAAAAAAAAAAAAAAAAAAGAATATCACTGAGTTGCTTGGGGACTGAAAATGTGAACTTCCTGCTTGATCAGGAACTCCTAGAGAGTAGGGACTTCCTTGTTCATCTTTGTGTCACAGCACCGAGGACTTTAAATACAAGTTTGATGGAATGGTGCACCTGAATGTAAATGATGCCTTAACAGGGGCTTCCCTGGTGGCACAGTTGAGAGTCCGCCTGCCGATGCAGGGGACACGGGTTCGAGCCCTGGTCTGGGAAGATCCCACATGCCGCGGTGCGGTTAGGCCTGTGAGCCATGGCCGCTGAGTCTGCGCGTCCGGAGCCTGTGCTCCACAACGGGAGAGGCCACAACAGTGAGAGGCCCACGTACCGCAAAAAAAAAAAAAAAAAAAAAAAAAGATGCCTTAACAAAGACAGTCCCCTGCTCCCATATGGTCTAGGGAAGAACATTCTGACTAATAAGTTCTAGAGATATGTGCTATTACAGTTGATGTGGGTAGTACCATTTTCTTATATATGTTTGTGTTGCTGACCTTATACTGAATGCCAACAGTTATTAGATATAAGAAAACACTGATTTGAGTTTAGAACATATGGCATTGCTGTCTAATTAGATGGTTAAGATGAACAGAGAGATAAAATTATTTTTCACATATTTTTATATGTTAGATCAGGGGTCAGCAAACTATTTCTGTAAAAGGCCAGGTAATAAATAGCTAGGCTTTGCAGGCCATGTGGTCTCTGTCACAACTCCTCAATGCTGTCATTGTAATGGGAAAGCAGCCAGAAAGAGTACATAAATGAATGAACCTGGCTGTGTTTATGGCCACTGTATTTCATATAATTTTCACATCTCAAAATAGTCTTTGATTTTTGTTCCAAACATTTAAAAATTTTTCTCTAAGACCACATAAAAACAGGCATTTTTCTGTCAGTATATTACTTGTTAGGGTACTACCTGTGCTAAGATATTACATGAATTTATCATGCATTTTTACATCAACCTAAAATTCAACTTCTGAAAGCAGAGTTAAACAGATATTGAATTGAAATTCATATTTTCAAAAGGGTGAAGACAATCATAAGTGTTCCTTTAAAAGGCAAGCCTTTTTCAGAAATTTAAAGTTTTGTTTTTCATTGTTTTCTAATGACAATAAAATTTCTAAAACTCTCAGTGAACTGTAAAAGTTGTTTTCACAGCATGTGATTTAAAGTGATTAAATTAGGCATGCCTCAATAGATCTTAATAGCTTATAGGTACCATTTAACAGCATATTTATTCATTTATTTTATACAATGATCTCCCCAATACTAACAACCTTAGAGCTTCTGTACATTTTTTTGAAAAATAAATATGTATTTTTTTCCTTGACATGTAACCACCCCAATATATATCAACATCAGGGAGAACTATACAAACCCAGTAAGGGAACTACAGTGAATAAAGAACTCTTATAAAGGAAGAAGGAACAAGTAAGATGATTGTTCACCCCCGTCTTACAGATTTGTCAAAATCTTCAAGGCTCTATACTTTGAACCTGTGTCAATATTTTTTGCACAGTTTTGCAAGGGGTTGGGAGAATGGTAATTATTCATTTAACAAATATTTACTGAGCTCCTCTTACATGCCAAAGACTGCTCTGGCATTCACAAAGCAGTGATCAGCCAGTCAAGCTTTAGCCTCACAGAGCATATAGTCTAATAAGGGAAAATAGACAGATAAAGAAAAAAAATGTTAGATAATGATGGGTGCAACGCAAAGAATTTTAATAGACTAATGTGACAAAGAAAAAATACCAGGGAGGCTAGTTAAACCAGGTCAGTAAAAGGCCTGTTAGAGGAGGTGATACTGAATTTGAGATTTAATTTACAAGAAGAAATTTGTTGCATCAAGAACAGGGTAAGTGCATTCGAGACAGAGGAAACAATTAGTGCAAAAGCCTAAGGTAAGTTAAGTTGGTCTACCTGAGAAACAAAGAATATCTGTACAGCTAAAGCACAGTAAGTGGAAGTGAGTTGAGATGAATTCAGATGGGTAGGCACAGGCCAGACCAAGCAGGGTTTGGTAAGCCACAGTAAGAAGTTTGGATTTTATTTAAGTGTGACATGGCAAGAACATAAGGAGGGAACCCAGTGAAGATGGTGTCACGGTAGTCCCGGCCAGGGTTGATGGTGGTTTTGACCAGCATAGTAACAATGGAACTGGAGAAAAATGGAGGTGGAAAAGGTAGATCTGGTAGGATAAAGACAACAGATAGGTATTTAAATCCTGCTAAAGGATTAGAGGTGGGAGGAGAGGAAAAGAGAAATAGAGAATGATTCCTCAATTTTTGGTTTTGGCAACTGGATAGATAAGGTTGCCATATGCTGAGAAAGCAAGACTAAGGGGAAATAGGTTTTGGGTGGGGGCAGATCAAGAGTTCTGTTTTGGGGACTTCCCTGGTGGCGCAGTGGTTAAGAATCCACCTGCCAGTGCAGGGGACACAGGTTCGATCCCTGGTCTTAGAAGATCCCACATGATGCGGAGCAACTAAGCCCGTGCGCCACAACTACTGAGCCTGTGTGCCACAACTACTGAAGCCCGCACGCCTAGAGCCCGTGCTCCGCAACAAGAGACGCCACCGCAATGAGAAGCCCGCGCACTGCAATAATGAGTAGCCCCCACTCGCCGCAACTAGAGAAAGCCCGAGTGCAGCAACGAAGACCCAACACAGCCATAAATAAATAAATAAAATTTTTTAAAAAAGAGTTCTGTCTTGGTCATATTAAGTTTGAGATACTGTATTAGTTTCCTAGTACTGTTATAACAAATTACCACAAATTGGGTGCCTTAAAACAACAGAAATATATTCTCTCAAAGTTGTGGATTCCAGAAGTTTGAAAACAAACTGTGGATAGGGTAATAAATCCTAACGGATTCATTCCAATCTTACTTCTATTGAAAACTGAAAAGAGCTCTTTGATTAAGAGAGACAATAACATAATGATTAAGAGCAGATATTTTTTGCAGGTAGATGGCCTGGATTTATTCCTGATGGTGCCACTTACTAGCTTTGAGACTTTGGGCAAATCTGCATGCCTCCATTTCTGCATCTGAAAGTGGAGCTACAATGCAATTCTGACACTAACTACTTGGAGTTTCGCAAAATTTCACAGGTTAAGGGCTCAGGCCTCCACAAGACAGCTCTCACTTCAAACACCAACCATAAGTTCAAGGGTTCCCAGGCCAGCTACACCTCTAACCAATTGGCTACAAATTTGGGAGTTCCTATTACTAGGTTTAATAATTTGCTGACACAACTTACAGAACTCAAGAAAGTGCTATACTCTTAACAGTTGTATTGTAGCAAAAGAATACAACTCAGAAACAGTGAAAAGATGAAGTACATAAAAGGCATATTTTGGGAGGGTTCCAAATGCAAAACTTCCATGTCTTCTCCCTGTAGAGTCAGGACACATCCCTGGACTCACTCAATCTTCAGTGTCCAGAGTTTTCATTAGGGTTTCATTATGTAGGCATGATTGGCTGAATCAGTGGCCACATGATGGAATTCAATCTCCAGGCCCATCCTCCCACCACCCCAGGAGGTTGAGCCGGTATTGCTTGGCTCAAAGACCCAACCCTTTAATCACAAGGTTGGTCTTTCTGGCATAGTTGGCCCCCATCTTGAAACTATCTAAGGACCACCATGAGCCATCTCATTAGCATAACTATCGTGAATAACAAAGGGACCACCATGAATGGCAAAGACATTCCTATAACTGAGGAAATTGCAAGGATTTAGAGGCTCTCTCCCAAGAACCAGTAAAAAAAAGTCAAAGTTCCTTATACAACAGGGCTAATGACAAAACTTACCTCAAAGGATTTTTTTAAGAATTAAAAGAGCTAATAAATATAAAGTCCTTAAAACATTGTCTGGCACTACAGAAATGTTAGCTACTTTTTTTCATTTAATATTAGATATTTTTATATATATTCAGTAAGTACTATTAAATCTCATATTCCTGTTACATTTTTCCCCCCGAAGAGAGATCACAGAACTTGACTTTTCCAAATGTAATAGATCCCACAGGAAATTCTTGCAAAGGCTGAACTATATGTATTTTTCATCTATCTTTTCAAGACCTGTGACAAGTTTTTAATATCACCATTGTGTACCAAACAGAACATGGTTCTCATACAAGGCCTAAAAAATGTTGAGTGACTGGGAGAATTACTAGCAACCAATACTCCTAATTAAACCTTCCAGCTACATTTTAACATAACCAATTTATATTTTTCATTTTTAATTTTTTGTTTCAACAAATATTTGTTTAGTGCCGGGTACTATTCTAGGTGCTGAGTCTATAGCAGTGAGCCAAACAAAGTTATTGACTTCATTGAGCTTGTATTCTAGTGGGAAATTCAGATAATAATCACATTTTTAAAAATATATATATTTATAACATACATCTAGTATCTATTTAGTATATCTAACATATATTATACATTTAATATATAATAACATTTCTATAATGAAAAGTAAAGCTGAATGAGGGATGGAGAGTGATGAAGTATTCTATATTTAATTAGATAGTCTGAGAAATTTTCTCTGAGGAGGTAATACTTAAGGAGAATCTGAAATGAAGTGCCTCATATGTGCCTCCTGACCTGTTTTCTGCTCTGTTTATGCACCCACAGTTCTGCCCCACTGGTTTCTGTACATACAGTCTTTCTTCTTCACCTTGTATCTAGACCAGTTCAACCTGTTTATAGCTGCCCACTTCTTTCATGTGTCAAGCTGAGTTTGAAATTCAGTGGTGTTCTACACCTAGTCATTTTAAGTCAGCATCAAATGTAATAAAATTGTAATGCCTGTATTGATGTTTTAAGGATTTTAGTCAGAGAGAGTGCTTAAGAGGGTGATTTTGTGGAAAGGACACAGGAGCCAACTTCAGCAAGGCAGCTGAGTAATCTTTCCCTTGAGAAAGCAGCAGCAGAGTGATTTTTTATTTCTTTTTTATATTCTGCAACTTCAGATTTCAGTTAATATTAAATTACTTAACAGAGAGAGTTTGGAATATGGTTTTCTTTATATTCCATTTGACTTAACATCATTTCTCTATGGTGAAGTCTCTTTGCTATAAAAGCTCTTTTTATAGATAATTGAGCCTTAGAGTAAAATCTAGGCATCTGAAGGAAACATAGCTGATTCTCTTTCCAAGGGAAAATAATCCTGGCCTCCTTCCTGGAACCAGCAAAGTATGAGACAAATGACAGTCCTTGATTTCGATCAAAGATCCAAGACTATTCCCTTACAGCTGGGGGCAGATCACCAAGTGAAAGCCTGTTTCATCTACTCCACTGTCTATTCAAGGCACACAGCACTCAGATAATAAATGATAGGCCGCTGAAGCCATTAACAAGGAGAAAATGCATTGATAACTTATCTTCTCTTCACAAAAATTCAGCAGAAATATTCATCAACCCAAACTGTGAAAGGATACATAGATCAAAGAAAGGAAGAAGGGAGTGGGGGCAGGGGAGGGAGGGAAGGAGAAAGGGAGGGAAAGAAGAAAAGAAAAAAAAAGTCATCAGCAAAAAGGATTTCCTTATTTACTCTCACTAGAAAATAACACTAGAAACAGATAAACTCCTTAGTTAAAATCACGGAAGGGGTTATGTTCTGCTTTATTACTGGATAGCAGGGTTGTACATACAGACCATTACAAAATGAATCATATGAACGAAGCAGCATACATGTACAATCAAACCGTCTATTAAGACATGGAACCACAGGGTAAAAACAATCATTGTGGAAAGCAACGCAGTGACAATACAACTTTAAATCCATTTGATAGGCAAACTATATCAGTTTAAATTTCTCTGGATGAATGAGTTTGAAACTCGTTATCTATAGAGCAGCCTATCCCATGATACCACTTTATTTATTCAGATGGAGATTGGAGAATATGGGTAAACATTACAGCTCCAGCCTCAACATGTTTTATAGATAAATCCTGTACTGTTATTTGTTCTCTATGCCTTTGCATAAGTTCTTTTCCACTGCAGAAGAAAAGAGTAGGGAGTGAGGGGAACAGTGAAAGGGATATCTTTAAAAGACACCATGCATAGGACTATGAAAAGGCAAGATGTGTTTACCATGCAGGCCATAACAACACTGGAGGGCATTCTGTCATTTAACATTCCCACTTTAGCGTTTTAAATAGCTGGGAAGTGCTCTAACCTCTTCAAGCAGTCTATCAGACAGTAAGATTTCATTATGTCTAAAGGCACCATTTAGCCAGGACACACAGCAGAGTAACTTCACAAAGTGTAGGTCATAAAATACGTATTTTTTTACAGTTGAATTTTCACATTTTCCCTTTTCTCCTTTGGGAACCCTATCTAGTTTCAGCTGAATGAAGTAAAGTGTCTAAAATGAAACTAAGGAACAAAATGTCTCTGTGAAAGTACAATAAAAATAATTTTTGAAGGAACTGTGGTTGGAGAAGGTTGGAAACACCTTCTATGGAGAGGATGAGAGCTGGAATACAAAATTTACATTCAATGTAAATATTTCATAACAACTCTTATGAAAGAGTTGCAGATATCTTTTTTCATTTACTGAAAGGCACAGATGGATTCTCACTAAACAAAGGACTCTGTCTTGATAAACGTCTTAACTCTTCTGCTGAAGGTTGAACCCTCAATCTTATTTGTCCATTTCTTTGTTTACTCATGAAAATTTTGCTATTTTACGTAGGAAAGAGAGTACAGTGATCATAAAGGTTTATTTTTCCCCCACAAAGAAGTTGTTCTTGGTGAGTTCACTGATTTGGGGGTGAAATACTCTATCGGGAATTACTTGGAGTGAACAGCATATTTATCTGTCGAATGTGCCACATGCACTTAGCATTATGGGAGGATTGGAGCCAGGTATGGGATATTGGTGTGGGATCTGGAGCACATCACAATCTCCACTTGGTTTTTGTTTTGGTTTTTTTCTATCTATAAAATGAACATTTTAGATTATAATCCAAGTCCCATTTCAGTGTTTTAAGATTTGAGTCTTTATTAAGAACCTTCTACAATGGTACATAATCCTTTTAAAGAGTTCCCAGCTAATATGAACTATTCTTTATCAAGCACATGTTATTATCACTTTTAATCCTCACACAACAACCCTACAAGGTAGCTACTATTATTTTAACATTTAAATTCTTTTTTAAATAAGGAAATAAGCAAACTTAAAAAGATTAAATGGAATTCTCAAGGTTTCATAGTTATGAAGTAGAAGAGGTCTGTCAAATCCAGGTCTATATGATGGCAAAGATATCTTCTTAACCACAAGGCCATATCACTACCCTTAGGGAAAGTGATCATCGACCCAGGGCCTCATTTTACATTTGCCAACTTGTAGCTTAACAAGGTCAAGTAACTTGCCCAAGGTCACAGAGCCAAAAGTATCAGAGTCAGAACCTGAATCCAGGTTCATCTTCCTCCAAGTTGGTGTATATTACCTTATACCACACTGCCTGTTTCCTGAAGCTGCAAAAGAGCACATAAATGAGCAGGAGCTTAGTATGCCCTATGATACTAATTATCAGATTTAATAAACATAAATTCATATAACTAGAGAGATCCTAACTGAAATCCAGGGTAGGTGAATTTTCCAAAAGCAAGAGAAAATAAAACAGACTTGATAAGGACTAAAGATTATATTAGAAGGGCTTTAATGCCATCTGCTTCTCTTTCCATCAACTTGCAACCAAAATGATATCTAAATTCCCATTATTCCCTGCTCCTGGGAATAACCTAGATCCAAAAATATCCTGAGTCCAAGATCTATGGAGAGCCTCCCTAGTGCACTGACCCTACAAAAAAAGTATGACCATAGAGAAGCAATTTAAACGGACCACTTCAGTTTTCTGCAGAAGTCTCATCATTTGTTGCCAAGAGCATGTTTTGTAATGGTGAAGAGTTTGATGCTTAAAACTTTAGTCAATGTGAGCTGTCATGAAAAAAGCAGCAGCTCCTCTGCACAGAGGGAATATGTACATATATTTTGTCGCATCAAAGATGACCTCTCCTCCAATTTGAGAAAAAATAGTCTTTAAGCTAAGATTAAGCAGGAAAAAACTCCCAATAAAAGGGAATATTTTTCAAAAACTTGCAAGTGACTGCAAAGCCAGTTAACAAAGAAAACCTTGTCACCTTAAGTATGCCATTTGTTATCACACATGCTGGAATACATCTATTCATCTTCTTTTAATTGCTTAGCTGCACTAGAAATAAAAAGCAGCTCACTGATGCAGAGACTGTGAAAGAATATTTTGTCATGGAAACTTTGAAAAACCTTTCAAAGCAGGAGCCCTTCTCTGGTGAAATGAAAACTTCTAGCTGTTTGCTGGGCATTGTATTCAGCTGATAAGTGTCTGGAATAAGAGGCCTTCTCTCTGAGTGGCTTTTGCATATATCATCTTTTGCTCACAGATGGCTGAGAAAATTCCTACAGTTTTCCAAGCCAAGTTTGGGAGAGCAGTAATTTGATGTTTCATTCTCTTTTCTTGAAAAATGACAAGTAAGATTATCCCTCAACAGACAAATACCTGGTTGCTCCTGTGAGTATATCTGAGACCAATCTTTGGACATTTTTGAGCCCATCCTTCCTCTAAATAATTTTGTCAAAAGTAAATACTGAACATGTATATACATTTTTTACTTTTTTTTTAATTGAGTACTTACTATTTGATTTATGAACCAGGTGCTTTAACTATGTTATTTCACAGAATCTTTACAGTAACTCTAAAACTTCTATTTATAGATATCCCAATTTCACTAATGACAAAACTGGTAGTATAGTTTTTGTTTTTGTTTTTGTTTTTTTTGTTTTTTTTTTGTTTTTTTTTGTTTTTTTTTTTTTTTGCGGTATGTGGGCCTCTCACTGTTGTGGCCTCTCCCGTTGTAGAGCACAGGCTCCGGACGTGCAGGCTCAGCGGCCACGGCCCACGGGCCCAGCCGCTCCGCGGCATGTGGGATCTTCCCAGACCGGGGCACGAACCCGTGTCCCCTGCATCGGCAGGCGGACTCTCAACCACTGCGCCACCAGGGAAGCCCCTGTTTTGTTTTTTTAACATCTTTATTGGGGTACAATTGCTTTACAATGGTGTGTTAGTTTCTGCTGTATAAAAAAGTGAATCAGGAATACATAAACATATATCACCATAACTCCGCCCTCTTGCATCTCCCTCCCACCCTCCGTATCCCACCCCTCTAGGTGGTCACAAAGCACCGAACTGATCTCCCTGTGCTGTGCACCTGCTTCCCACTAGCTATCTATTTTACATTTGGTAGTGTATATATGTCCATACCACTCTCTCACTTCATCCCAGCTTCCCCTTCCCCTTCCCAGTTGCCTCAAGTCCATTCTCTAAATCTGTGTCTTTATTCCTGTCCTGCCCCTAGGTTCTTCAGAACCTTTTTTTTTTTTTTTTTTTTAGATTCCATACATATGTGTTAGCATACGGTATTTGTTTTTCTCTTTCTGACTTACTTCACTCTGTATGACAGTCTCTAGGTCCATCCACCTCACTACAAATAACTCAATTTCATTTCTTTTTATGGCTGAGTAATATTCCATTGTATATATGTGCCACATCTTCTTTATCCATTCATCTGTCAATGGACAATTAGGTTGCTTCCATGTCCTGGCTACTGTAAATAGAGCTGCAATGAACACTGTGGTACATGACTCTTTTTGAATTATGGTTTTCTCAGGGTATATGCCCAGTAGTGGGATTGCTGGGTCATACGGTAGTTCTATTTTTAGTTTTTTAAGGAACCTCCATACTGTTCTCCATAGAAGCTGAATGAATTTACATTCCCACCAACAGAGCAAGAGGATTCCCTTTTCTCCCACCCTCTCCAGCATTTATTGTTTGTAGATTTTTGATGGTGGCCATTCTGACTGGTGTGAGGTGATACCTCATTGTAGTTTTGATTTGCATTTCTCTAATGATTAGTGATGTTGAGCATCCTTTCATCTGTTTGTTGGCAATCTGTATATCTTCTTTAGAGAAATGTCTATTTAGGTCTTCTTCCCATTTTTGGATTGGGTTTTTTTTTGATATTGAGCTGCATGAGCTGCCTATATATCTTGGAGATTAATCCTTTGTCTGTTGCACATATTTTCTACCATTCTGAGGGTTGTCTTTTCATCTTGTTTATGTTTTCCTTAGCTGTGCAAAAGCTTTTAAGTTTCATTAGGTCCTTTGTTTATTTTTGTTTTTATTTCCATTTCTCTAGGAGGTGGGTCAAAAAGGACCTTGCTGTGATTTATGTCATAGAGTGTTCTGCCTATGTTTTCCTCTAAGAGTTTTATAGTGTCTGGCCTTACATTTAGGTCTTTAATCCATTTTGAGTTTATTTTTGTGTATGGTGTTAGGGAGTGTTCTAATTTCATTCTTTTACATGTAGCTGTCCAGTTTTCCCAGCACCACTTATTGAAGAAGCTGTCTTTTCTCCAGTGTATATTCTTGCCTCCTTTATCAAAGATAAGATGACCATATGTGTGTGGGTTTATCTCTGGGCTTTCTATCCTGTTCCATTGATCTATATTTCTGTTTTTGTGCCAGCACCATACTCTCTTGATTACTGCAGCTTTTTAGTATAGTCTGAAGTCAGGGAGCCTGATTCTTCCAGCTCCATTTTTCTTTCTCAAGATTGCTTTGGCTATTCGGAGTCTTTTGTGTTTCCATACAAATTGTGAAATTTTTTGTTCTAGCTCTGTGAAAAATGCCATTGGTAGTGTGATAGGGATTGCATTAAATCTGTAGATTGCTTTGGGGAGTATACTCATTTTCACAATGTTGATTCTTCCAATCCAAGAACATGCTATATCTCTCTATCTGTTTGTATCATCTTTAATTTCTTTCATCAGTGTCTTAGAGTTTTCTGCATACAGGTCTTTTGTCTCCTTAGGTAGGTTTATTCCTAGGTATTATATTCTTTTTGTTGCGATGGTAAATGGGAGTGTTTCCTTAATTTCTCTTTCAGATTTTTCATCATTAGTGTATAGGAATGAAAGAGATTTCTGTACATTAATTTTGTGTCCTGCTACTTTACCAAATTCATTGATTAGCTCTAGTATTTTTCTGGTAGTGTCTTTAGGATTCTCTATGTATAGTATCATGTCATCTGCAAACAGTGACAGTTTTACTTCTTCTTTCCTGATTTGGATTCCTTTTATTTCTTTTTCTTCTCTGACTGCTGTGGCTAAAACTTCCAAAATTATGTTGAATAATAGTGGTGAGAATGCACAACCTTGCCTTGTTCCTGATCTTAGAGGAAATGGTTTCAGTTTTTCACCATTGAGAACGATGTTGGCTGTGGGTTTGTCATATACAGCCTTTATTATGTTGAGGAAAGTTCCCTCTATGCCTACTTTCTGGAGAGTTTTTATCATAAATCCGTGTTGAATTTTGTCAAAAGCTTTTTCTGCATCTATTGAGATGATCGTATGGTTTTTATTCTTCCATTTGTTAACATGGTGTATCACATTGATTGATGTGTGTATACTGAAGAATCCTTGCATTCCTGGGACAAATCCCACTTGATCATAGTGTACGATCCTTTTCATGTGCTGTTGGATTCTGTTTGCTAGTATTTTGTTGAGGATTTTTGCATCTATGTTCATCAGTGATATTGGTCTGTAGTTTTCTTTTTCTGTGACATCTTTGTCTGGTTTTGGTATCAGGGTGATGGTGGCCTCTTAGAATGAGTTTGGGAGTGTTCCTCCCTCTGCTGTATTTTGGAAGAGTTTGAGAAGGATAGGTGACAGCTTTTCTCTAAATGTTTGATAGAATTCGCCTGTGAAGCCCTCTGGTCCTGGGCTTTTGTTTATTGCAAGATTTTTAATCACAATTTCAGTTTCAGTGCTTGTGATTGGTCTCTTTATATTTTCTATTGCTTCCTGGTTCAGTCTTGTGCTTTTCTAAGAATTAGTCCATTTCTTCCAGGTTGTCCATTTTATTGGCATATTGTGGCTTGTAGTAATCTCTCATGATCCTTTGTATTTCTGCAGGGTCAGTTGTTGCTTCTCCTTTTTCATTTCTAATTCTATTGATTTGAGTCTTCTCCCTTTTTTCTTGATGAGTCTGGCTAGTGGTTTATCAATTTTGTTTATCTTCTCAAAGTACCAGCTTTTAGTTTTATTGATCTTAGCTACTGTTTCCTTCATTTCTTTTTCATTTATTTCTGATCTTTATGATTTCTTTCCTTCTGCTAACTTTGGGGGTTTTTTTGTTCTTCTTTCTCTGATTGCTTTAGGTGTAAGGTTAGGTTGTTTATTTGAGATGTTTCTTGTTTCTTGAGGTAGGATTGTATTGCTATAAACTTCTCTCTTAGCTACTAGAAAAATGGAAAACGGAGCTGGAAGAATCAGGCTCCCTGACTTCAGACTATACTAAACTGCTACTATATAAACTGCTTTTGCTGCATCCCATAGGTTTTGGTTCATTTTGTTTTCATTGTCATTTGTTTCTAGGTGTTTTTGGATTTCCTCTTTGATTTCTTCAGTGATCTCTTGGTTATTTTGTAGTGTATTGTTTAGCCTCCAAGTGTTTGTATTTTTCACAGATTTTTTCTTATAATTGATATCTAGTCTCATAGCATTGTGGTTGGAAAAGATACTTGATACAATTTGTTTTCTTAATTTTACCAAGGCTTGATTTGTGACCGAAGATATGATCTATCCTGGAGAGTGTTCCATGAGCTCTTGAGAAGAAAGTGTATTCTGCTATTTTTGGATGGAATGTCCTATAAATACCAATTAAGTCCATCTTCTTTAATGTATCATTTAAAGCTTGTGTTTCCTTATTTATTTTCATTTTGGATGATGGTAGTTTAGTTTTTAATGAGTAATGAAACAGCAAATCAAACCCAGCCCTTCAAATCCAGGGTCTTTCCAGCATCCACAGTGACTGAACTTGCTCTTTGTCTAACACAGCCCCTGCACCTAGAGTATGATGGAGAGCTTGAAAGTGGTTCGTTTGGTTTTTTTTCAAACTCTTTCCATTCGTCAATGTTCTACCAAGAATTATGGGAAAGTTATAATGCAGGCCTTCCAAGAGGGACTGCTGACCCCTGGGGGTTCAAGGTTATTCAAAAGGGGAATATAGGCACAGAAATTTTAAGGAACTCAATTTCCCGATCGGATCCTCAGTTTCCACGTGTAGTCTGTTCTTTCCTAAAATTGATCTGCAGGAGAATACACCTGCAGTTTTATCTACTGAGTTTTCCTTTCTCTGCCCCACTCCATTTTCACAGTTGCTCTTTTCCCATTTTACCAAAGCATACCTCCTTATGGTGTATTGTGTCAGAGGATAATTTGAAATGCTCTCTAAGAAGTATTTTCTCATTAAGACACCCTAAGTTCCCCTTCCCATGAGACACAGAGAGACACAATTCTTCTCATGAAGAAATAAGCTTTTAATAATTTCTTTATGTTTTGCAAGAGTAATGTACCACAAACTTAATGTTTACTTTGGTTTTATAAATTATTAGTTAATAAAAATGTTATAAGTCAATAGAGGAAAACAATTTAAGTCAAAATTTTACAAAATTATGAAAAAAGTAATTCCAATTTATAAACATATTTTGGCAGCAGAGAAATATGATAGGAGAATCAATAAAAACTGTCAAAAATATATGTATTTCATTAGAATAAAATTCTGTGGGGGAAGTGAGAAAAAAGAACAACATAAGATCACTAACTCTTAAAGAGTTTGTTCTAGTAATTTTAAATGAGTGGTGGTAGAAAACTGTGGTATTAACTCCCACCAGATATATTTTTAAATGATGAATTTAACAGTTTTATTTTTAAAAGAACATAGTTGTAAGGCCAGTTCAGGTCCTCACAAAAATGCCATATTGATTCGCTATTCTTGACAAAGAATGAGGACAGGAACTAGGACACGTGAAGACAAGTACCAAAGGCCAAAATTCAGACTGTAATGAATGCAAGTAGGTTGATATAATTTCCTCTTCTCCAATTCCATTATATTCATTTCATGAAAAATGCTTTCATATTAAACTATTTCCTCTTCTTAATATCATTGTCATGTGGGAAGATATCAGCATTTTAATGATTTATTTAAACTGTTTTGATAATCTCTGTCCCTTGATCGACACTTCTACTTCACCTCTTCTCCTCTAGTTACAGGAACTGAGGATAGGAATTGTCAGAAAATCAAGATACGGATTGTTGGAAGGTTACTGTGCCAGGTTACCGTGCTATTATCTTTCTGACAAAATTTATAACAAGGTGCAACCAGAATTTATTAATAACCTACCACTAGGAAACAGCGAATACCATAGTACAGATTTTAGAAACAACAGAAATAGCTGATATTCAAAGAAATGCCATAATTCATGTTCAGAATTGATTTTCCTAGCCTTTGTGCTGAGATGGTCAATAAGTGAAATGGCTCTTTAATTCGGCAATTGTTGCAGTAATATGACGCATGTCAACTAAGAAATTAAAAGATGCTTTATCATTAACCACAATTACAACTACTTTCCTGAGCTCTCAACATAAGGCAACCCATTATATCTTAGAATTCAGTTCAGGTGTCTCTGAAACCTGGAAGATTTTTGTGATAGTATGTTCTCACCTGTGTACTTTTCCCAAGGTGTAGACAGAAACATACACACACACTGCATTGTAATGAGATGGCATGATCCCCATGGGTAACACATTTCACTTTCTATCATGTGTCTATAATTTAGAATTTATGGAAAGATATGATTAGGTGGGAAAATGGTTTTAAATATACAAATCATCATTTATTGTAAAATATGGATTCATATTCTATGACTACACAAATAATTTTTGCCAACATCTATTGAGTGCTATTTACCATGCAATGTTCATGCTTTACATAGCATATTATTTAGGCACCATGACAATCCTATGATGTAAATACTTTTATTACTTCCATTTTAAACATAAGGAACCCAGGGTTTAAAGGATTAATTAAATTGCCCAAGGTCTTTTGGCAAATAAGCCACAGAGACCCAGCCCAAACCCAGGACTGAAAGCCCTGGATTTAACCTGCTCTGTTCAATATGGTGGCCATAGCACTTGAAATGTGGCCAGTCCAAACTGAAGTGTGCTGTATGTATAAAGTATACATCAGATTTCGAAGACAGGATGTAAAAAGAATGTAAATTATCTCAAGAGTAATTTTTAAATTGATCACAGGTTGGAAATAATATTCTAGATATATTGGACTAAATTTAAAATATTGAACTTATTTTCACTTTTCTTTTTGCTTTTAAATGTAGTCACTAAAATTGTTTAATTATGTATGTGATTCACAATATATTTCTGTTGGACATCACTGACCTTACTATATCTGAATGTATTTATGTATGTATATATGTGTGCATATTTTTTATTTTTTTATTTTATTGAAGTATAGTTGATTTATAATGTTGTGTTAATTTCTGCTGTATAGCAAAGTGAATCAGTTATAAATGTATATACATATATCTACATTCTTTTTCATAATCTTTTCCATTATGGTTTATCACAGGATAATGGATATAGTTCCCTGTGCTATACAGTAGGACCTTGTTGTTTATCCATTCTATATATAATAGTTTGCATCTGCTAATCCCAAACTCCCAACCCATCCCTCCCCCGTGGCAACCACAAGTCTGTTCTCTATATCTGTGAATCTGTTTCTGTTTCATTTGTGTCATATTTTAGATTCCACCCATGAGTGATATGATTTGGTATTTGTCCTTCTATTTCTAACTTACTTCACTTAGTATGATAATCTCTAGGTCCATCCATGTTGCTGCAAATGGCATTATTTCATTTCTTTATGGCTGAGTAGTATTCCACTATGTGTGTGTGTGTGTGTGTGTGTGTGTGTATACACACACACATACACACCATATCTTCTTCATTCACTCATCTGTCGATGGAAATTTAGGTTGTTTCCATGTCTTGGCTATTGTAAATAGTGCTGCAGTGAACATAGGGATGCATATATCTTTTAGAATTATAGTTTTTTTTACTGATATATGCCCAGAAGTGGGATTGCTGGATCTTATGGCAACTCTATTTTTAGTTTTTTAAGGAACCTCCACACTGTTTACCATAGTGGCTGCACCAATTTACATTCCCACCAACAGAGTAGGAGGGTTCCCTTTTCTCCACACCCTCTCCTGCATTTGTTATTTGTAGACTTTTAGTGATGGCCATTTTGACCAGTGTGAGGTGGTACTTCATTATAGTTTTGATTTGCATTTCTCTAAAAATTAGAGCATCTTTTCATGTGCCTGTTAGTCACCTGTATGTCTTCTTCGAAGAAATATCTATTTATGTCTTCTCTCCTTTTATGATTGGGTTGTTTTTCTTTGTTATTGAGTTGTATGAGCTGTTTGTACATTTTGGAAATTAAGCCCTTGTCAGTTGCATTATTTGCAAACATTTTCTCCGAGTCCATATGGTTTCCTTTGCTGTGCAAAAGCATATAAGTTTTATTAGGTTCCATTTGTTTACTTTTGCTTTTATTTCTATTGCCTTGGGAGCCTGTGTGTATATATATTTTTTAGTTGAGAAGAATGTTGAAGTATAAAAAGATTAAAAACCTTAGTCTGTATTAGTATGCTCAGGCTGCCACCACAAAATATGACAGACTGTGTAGCTTAAAGAACAGAAATTTATTTTCTCACAGTTCTAGTGGCTATAAGTCCAAGATCAAGGTGCCAGCAGGGTTGGTTTCTGGCGAGAGCTCTCTTCCTGTCTTGCGAATGGCCTCTCGCTGTGTACTCACATGGCAGAGAGAGAAGAGAGCCAGTGAGCTCTGGTGGCTTTCTCTTCTTATAAGGGCACCATCCCTATTGAGTTAGGGCTTTATTACCTCTATTATGTCCCAAAGACCCCATCTCCATACACCATCACATTGGTGTTAAGGTTTCAACCTCCGAAACTGAGGGGTGGAGTTACAAATATTCAACACATAACAAGTGGTTATTGCTAGATATTGAATTCTAGTGATTTTATTTTCCTGATAATTTTATGCAATGTATTTCTCTTTCAATCAGAAGGCATACACATATTTCCATTTTTCAAAATGAAATTTTACAGTATTACTGTGACTGGAAGCAATAGGATCATTCTTTTAGATTTTTCTCTCATACTATAATTTTATGATAAAAATTTAAAAGCTTGTCAATATTAGGCATTTATTTGTAACTTCTGAGTGGCAGGCTGTCCCTGATATATAGGAGGCTCTGACAAGGACCCGACCACCCAAGGTAGTAGCTAGGTGCTCAAAGGTTTCTCACTACCCACTGGGAGACCACTGGCCTCTTGAGCATGATACTGGTGGCTCTTGAAGCATGAAGAAACAGGAAGGATGGCTAAAAGGCACAGCATGCTGAGGATTCCAGGCAGGAAGCTCAAAGCCAAGGCATAGGCAGACATGAAGACTGACCTTGCTTATCCTTCACATATTTGAAATATTTATCTCTTCGTACATGAATAAGGGATATTAAAAATACACAAATGGATACACTTGTGTGTATAATATAATAATATATTATTATTTATATGAAACCTGATGAAATTTTCAGGCTCATTTAGCCAGTTGTCAAATGACCAGAAAAGCAGCCAGGAGCTATGGACCGAGATATTTTAGGAAAATGGAATGCTAAATGGGAGAGACAGATTAGTTACAAGCATTTGATGCTCAACAGATTTGATTTCACACCTCCCTCTCTACCCCCCCATTCCAATAGCCATATCTGCTAGCTATTGAATAATGAAGCTTAAATTCTCTTGGACTGTTATCATAGCTGCAGCAGCAATCTTTTAACATAGTGCTTGCTCATTCAACTCCTATTATAATTTCCAGTGAAATAAAATATCACAAAGTCATTCAAATTCATAGACTAAAGATATATCTGTAGTGACAAAGTAAAGTATAGGATAAAATTCATTATCCTGATAAATTGATGAACATGGACAGTCACTCTGAATAATTCGAGCTAAAGGAACTTTACTCCCAATGGTTGGATAGTTTTGGCCTGATTTATCCATATAATAGCCTCAGCTCTCCATTTAATTTTGCCCATGTCAACAGAGCGAAGTCTCCATACTTGATTTTGAAAGCTTCACTATTTCATGTCACGTTAGCAAGAGAGATGCACTTAGCGAATTCTGGATGGGTTCTGTGACAAATGACTTTTATGGTCTGCACGTGTCTCTTCAGTGACAGCTGCTGGGAAGAAACATCACCTCCCAGCTGCACAACTTGATCCTTCTCTCCCTTGTGAATTAGGAGGAATTGAATGTTTGGCCTTAAAGTGGCACTTCACACTCCTCTCATTGAATATCACAACTGTGCCCGGACAAGAGGAAACAAAAGGCCCATCACTGGCAACTGATGGAAGAAAAAACAGCTCTCTCATTTCAGAGATAATAAGCAGGATGTTCCCCTGCAGCCTTTCTTCTTAATTCTCCTTATTGTATTTTATTAAATGATGCAGTTTGAAATTAAGGCTCTGGCAACCTTCGTGCACACTCTGCATAAACAAGCAAAACAGAAACACAGTTCAAAGGGCAAATATAAGCCCTTCCTAAAAGCCATCTGCTTTCTTTTTGTTATGAAACTTCAATTCATCAGCAAAACTCCAAAGCAAGTATTTATAGCAGAAGAGTAAACCCGCATTCTGAAGCTGCTTTGAGGCAGGATTAACAGAACGTTAGAAAACTTGGTTAGAGACCTTCAAGATGGTGGAGGAGTAAGACGTGGAGATCACCTCCCTCCCCACAAATACATCAGAAATACATCTACATGTGGAACAACTCCTACAGAACACCTACTGAATGCTGGCAGAAGACCTCAGACTTCCCAAAAGATATATATGTTTTACTTTTTCTCTTTTTGTGAGTGTGTATGGGTATGCTTCTTTGTGTGATTTTGTCTGGATAGCTTTGCTTTTACCATTTGTCCCAGGGTTCTGTCTGTCCTTTTACTTTTTCTTTTTTCTTTTTTTTTTTTTTTTTACTTTTTAACTTTTTTAAATAATTTTTTTATTTTAAAAGCTTTATTTTATTTTATATTTTTCTTCCTTCCTTCCTTCCTTCCTTCCTTTCTTTTTTTTCTCCATTTTCTTCTGAGCCATCTGGCTGCCAGTGTCTTGGTGCTCCAGCCAGGTGTCAGGCCTATGCCTCTGAGGTGGGAGAGCTGACATTGGTCCACCAGACACCTCCAGCTCCATGTAATATCAAACGGCAAAAGTTCTCCCAGAGATCTCCATCTCAATGCTAAGACCCAGATGCACTCAACGACCAGCAAACTACAGTGCTACACACCCTATGCCAAACAACTAGCAAGACAGGAACACAACCCTGCCCATTAGCAGAGAGGCTGCCTAAAATCATAATACGGTCACAGACACCCCAAAACGCACCACCGGACATGATCCTGCCCACAAGAAAGACAAGACCCAGCCTCATCCACCAGAACACAGGCACCACTCCCCTCCACAAGGAAGCCTACACAACCCACTGAACCAACCTTATCCACTGGGGGCAGACACCAAAAACAACAGGAACTACGAACCTGCAGCCTGTGAAAAGGAGACCCCAAACACAGTAAGATAAGCAAAATGAGAAGAAAGAGACTCTGTCTTGTGAGAACACCAGAATCACAACTAGCTGCTGGACAATCATTGAGAGGAAGACACTGGAATTCACCAAAAAAGATACGCCACATCCAAAGACAAAGGAGAAGTCACAGTGAAATGATAGGAGGGGCAGAATCACAGTAAAATTAAATCCCATAACTGATGGGTGGGTGACTCACAGACTGGAGAACACTTATACCACAGAAGTCCACCTACTGGAGTGAAGGGTCTGAGCCCCACGTCAGGCTTCCCAACCTGGGGGTCTGGCAACGGGAGGAGGAATTCCTACAGAATCAGACTTTGAAGTCTAGTGGGATTTGAATACAGGACTTCGACAGGATTGGAGGAAACAGAGACTCCACTCTTGGAGGGCACACACAAAGTAGTGTGCACACTGGAACTCAGGGAAGGAGCAGTGACCCCAGGGGAGACTGAACCAGAACTACCTGCTGGTGTTGTAGGGTCTCCTGCAGAGGTGGGGGGTGGCTGTGGTTCACCGTGGGGACAAGGACCCTGGCAGCAGAAGTTCTGGGAAGTACTCCTCAGCGTGAGCCCTCCTAGAGTCTGTCATTAGCCCCACCAAAGAGCCCAGGTAGGCTCCAGTGTTGGGTTGCCTCAGGCCAAACAACTACCCGGGAGGGAACCCAGCCCCACCCATCAACAGTCAAGCGGATTAAAGTTTTACTGAGCTCTGCCCACCAGAGCAACAGTCAGCTCTACCCACCCACCAGTCCCTCCCATCAGAAAACTTACACAAGCCTCTTAGATAGCCTCATCCACCAGAGGGCAGACAGCAGAAGCAAGAAGAACTACAATGCCGCAGCCTGTGGAACAAAAACCACATTCACAGAAAGATAGACAAGATGAAAAGGCAGAGGGCTATGTACCAGATGAAGGAATACGATAAAACCCCAGAAAAACAACTAAATGAAGTGGAGATAGGCAACCTTCCAGAAAAAGAATTCAGAATAATGAGAGTGGAGATGATCTAGGACCTCGGGAAAACAATGGAGGCAAAGATCGAGAAGATGCAAGAAATGTTTAACAAAGACCTAGAAGAATTAAAGAACAAACAAACAGAGATGAACAATACAATAACTGAAATGAAAACAACATTAGAAGGAATCAATAGCAGAATAACTGAGGCAGAAGAACGGATAAGTGACCTGGAAGACAGAATGGTGGAATTCACTGCTGAGGAACAGAATAAAGAAACAAGAATGAAAAGAACTGAAGACAGCCTAAGAGACCTCTGGGACAACATTAAATGCAACAACATACGCATTATAGGGGTCCCAGAAGGAGAAGAGAGAGAGAAAGGGCCAGAGAAAATATTTGAAGAGATTATAGTCAGAAACTTCCCTAACATGGGAAAGGAAATAGCTACCCAAGTTCAGGAAGCGCAGCGAGTCCCATACAGGATAAACCCAAGGAGAAACACGCCGAGACACACAGTAATCAAATTGGCAAAAATTAAAGGCAAATAAAAATTACTGAAAGCAGCAAGGGAAAAATGACAAATAACATACAAGGGAACCCCCATAAGGTTAACAGCTGATTTATCAGCACAAACTCTACAAGCCAGGAGGCAGTGGCATGATATACTTAAAGTGATGAAAGGGAAGAACCTACAACCAAGATTACTCTACCCGGCAATAATCTCATTCAGATTCGCTGGAGAAATCAAAAGCTTTACAGAAAAGCAAAAGCTAAGAGAATTCAGCACCACCACACCAGCTCTACAACAAATGCTAAACGAACTTCTCTAAGTGGGAAACACAAGAGAAGAAAAGGACCTACAAAAACAAACCCAAAACAATTAAGAAAATGGTCATAGGAACATACATATCAATAATTACCTTAAACGTGAATGGATTAAATGCTCCAACCAAAAGACACAGGCTTGCTGAATGGATACAAAAACAAGACCCAACTATATGCTGTCTACAAAAGACCCACTTCAGACCTAGAACACATACAGACTGAAAGTGAGGGGATGGAAAAAGATATTCCATGCAAATGGAAATCAAAAGAAAGCTGGAGTAGCAATACTCATATCAGATAAAATAGACTTTAAAATAAAGAATGTTACAAGACACAAGAAAGGACACCACATAATTAGAAAGGGATCAATCCAAGAAGAAGATATAACAATTATAAATATATATGCACCCAACATAGGAGCACCTCAATACATAACGCAACTGCTAACAGCTATAAAAGAGGAAACCGACACTAACACAATAAGAGTGGGGGACTTTAACAACTCACTTACACCAATGGACAAATCATCCAAAATGAAAATAAATAAGGAAACAGAAGCTTTAAATGACACAATAGACCAGATAGATTTAACGGATATTTATAGGACATTCCATCCAAAAATAGCAGATTACACTTTCTTCTCAAGTACGCATGGAACATTCTCCAGGATAGATCACATCTTGGGTCACAAATCAAGCCTCAGTAAATTTAAGAAAATTGAAATCATATCCAGCATCTTTTGTGACCACAATGCTTTGAGATTAGAAATGAACTACAGTGAAAAAAACGTAAAAAACACAAACACATGGAGGCTAAACAATACGTTACTAAATAACCAAGAGATCACTGAAGAAATCAAAGAGGAAATCAAAAAATACCTAGAGACAAATGACGATGAAAACACGACGATCCAAAACCTATTGGATGCAGCAAAAGCAGTTCTAAGAGGGAAGCTTGTGGCTGTACAAGCCTACCTCAAGAAACAAGAAAAATCTCAAATAAACAATGTAACCTTACACCTGAAGGAACTAGAGAAAGAAGAACAAAGAAAACCCAAAGTTAGCAGAAGGAAAGAAATCATAAAGATCAGAGCAGAAATAAGTGAAATAGAATCAAAGAAAACAGTAGCAAAGACCAATAAAACTAAAAGCTGGTTCTCTGAGAAGATAAACAAAACTGATAAACCATTAGCCAGGCTCATCAAGAAAAAGAGGGAGAGGACTCAAATCAATAAAAATAGAAATGAAAAAGGAGAAGTTACAACAGACACCACAGAAATAGAAAGTATCCTAAGAGACTAGTCCAAGCAACTCTATGCCAACAAAATGGACAACCTGGAAGAAATCGACAAATTCTTAGAAAGGTATAACCTTCCAGGACTGAACCAGGAAGAAACAGAAAATATGAACAGACCAATCTCAAGTAATGAAGTTGAAACTGTGATTAAAAATCTTCCAACAAACAAAAGTCCAGGACCAGATGCCTTCACAGGTGAATTCTATCAAACATTTAGAGAACAGTTAACACCCATCCTTCTCAAACTCTTTCAAAAAATTGAAAGAGGGAGGAACACTCTGAAACTCATTCTGTGAGGCCACCATCACCCTGATACCAAAACCAGACAAAGATACTACAAAAAAAGAAAATGACAGATGAATATCACTGATGAATATAGATGCAAAAATCCTTAACAAAATACTAGCAAACAGAATCGAACAACACATTAAATGGATCAGACACCATGATCAAGTGGGATTTATCCCAGGAATGCAAGGATTCTTCAATATACGCAAATCAATCAGTGTGATACACCATATTAACAAACTGAAGGATAAAAACCATATGATCATCTCAGTAGATACAGAAAAAGCTTTTGACAAAATTCAACACCAATTTATGATAAAAACTCTCAAAAAAGTGGGCATAGAGGTAACCTACCTCAACATAATAAAGGCCATATATGACAAACCCACAGCAAACATCATTCTCAATGGTGAAAAACTGAAAGCATTTCCCCTGAGATCAGGAACAAGACAAGGATGTCCACTCTCACCACTATTATTCAACACAGTTTTGGAAGTCCTTGCCACGGCAATCGGAGAAGAAAAAGAAATAAAAGGAATACAAATTGGAAAAGAAAAAGTAAAACTGTCACTGTTTGCAGAGGACATGATACTATACATAGAGAATCCTAAAAATGCCACCAGAAAACTACTAGAGCTAATCAATGACTTTGGTCAAGTAGCAGGATACAAAATTAATGCACAGAAATCTCTTGCATTCCTATACAGTAATGTTGAAAACTCTGAAAGGGAAATTAAGGAAACACTCCCATTTACCACTGCAACAAAAAGAATATAATACCTAGGAATAAACCTACCCAGGGAGACAAAAGACCTGTACGCAGAAAACTATAAGACACTGATGAAATAAATTAAAGATAATACCAACAGATGGAGAGATACACCATGTTCTTGGGTTGGAAGAATCAATATTGTGAAAATGACTATACTACCCAAAGCAATCTATAGATTCAATGAAATCCTTATCAATTTACCAATGGCATTTTTTACGGAACTAGAACAAAAAGTCTTAAAATTTGTATGGAGACACAAAAGACCCTGAATTGCCAAAGCAGTCTTGAGGGAAAAAAACAGAGCTGGAGGAATCAGGCACCCTGACTTCAGACTATACTACAAAGCTACAGTAATCAAGACAATATGGTACTGGCACAAAAACAGAAACATAGATCAATGGAACAAGATAGAAAGCCCAGAGATAAACCCACGCACCTATGGTCAACTAATCTATGACAAAGGAGGCAAGGATATACACTGGAGAAAAGACAGTCTCTTCAATAAGTGGTGCTGGAAAAACTGGACAGCTACATGTAAAAGAATGAAATTAGAACACTCCTTAACACCATATACAAAAATAAACTCAAAATGGATTAAAGACCTAAATGTAAGGCCAGACACCATCAAACTCTTAGAGGAAAACATAGGCAGAACACTCTTTGACATAAATCACAGCAAGATCTTTTTTGATCCACCTCCTAGAGTAATGGAAATAAAAACAAAAATAAACAAATGGGCCCTAATGAAACTTAAAAGCTTTTGCACAGCAAAGGAAAACTTAAACAAGACGAAAAGACAACCCTCAGAATGGGAGAAAATATTTGCAAATGAAGCAACTGCAAATATTTAATCTCCAAAATTAGTAAGCAGCTCATACAGCTCAATATCAAAAAAACAAACAACCCAATCCAAAACTGGGCAGAAGACCTAAATAGACATTTCTCCAAAGAAGATATATAGATTGCCAACAAACAGATGAAAGGATGCTCAACGTCACTAATCATTAGAGAAATGCAAATCAAAACTACAATGAGGCATCACCTCACACCTGTCAGAATGGCCATTATCAAAAAGTCTACATACAATAAATGCTGGAGAGGGTGTGGAGAAAAGGGAAGCCTCTTGCACTGTTGGTGGGAATGTAAATTGATACAACCACTGTGGAGAACAGTATGGGGTTCCTTAAAAAACTAAAAATAGAACTACCATATGACTCAGCAATCCCACTACAGGGCATATACCCTGAGAAAACCATAATTCAAAAAGAGTCATATACCAAAATGTTCACTGCAGCTCTATTTACAAGAGTCAGGACATGGAAGCAAGCTAAGTGTCAATCAACGGATGAATGGGTAAAGAACACGTGGCACATATATACAATGGAATATTACTCAGCCATAAAATGAAATGAAATTCAGTTATTTGTAGTGAGGTGGATGGACCTAGAGACTGTCATACAGAGTGAAGTAAGTCAGAAAGAGAAAAATAAATACCGTATGCTAACACATATATTTGGAATCTAAAAAAAAAAAAATGGTTCTGAAGAACCTAGGGGCAGGACAGGAATAAAGATGCAGACATAGAGAATGGACTTGAGGATACAGGGAGGGGGAAGGGTAAGCTGGGACAAAGTGAGAGAGTGGCATGGACATATATACACTATCAAACGTAAGGTAGATAGCTAGTGGGAAGCAGGTGCACAGCACAGGGAGATCAGCTCGGTGCTTTGTGACCACCTAGAGGGATGGGACAGGGAGGGTGGGAGGGAGATGCAAGAGGAAGGGGATTTGGGGATATATGTATACATATAGTTGATTCACTTTGTTATACAGCAGAAACTAACACAACATTGTAAAGCAATTATACTCCAGTAAAGATTTTTTTAAAAAAAGAAAACTTGGTTAGATTGTGTCAAGTACTAACCAACCTAGAAGTAGTCATTTAACCTGTCTCATTTACTCATTCAACCTTTTGTTCAGTTTTTCATTCATTCAAGGATATTTCTTTAAGACCCTTAATGTGCCAAGAACTGTGGCTGGTGCCTCTGTTTCCACATCATTATATGAAGATAATAAATATACCAGCTATGCCATGCCTACCTCTCAAGGCTGCTGAAAGTACTGCTATAAACTATAAAACAAATAAAAGTATCTGTGTTTATTTTCCACTAATAAGCCACCAGAAGAAAGTGCAACAGTTATTTAGTTATCTATGCAAAAAATTTAAATATGATTATAAATTAGAGGAGATATTATTTTAAATGTCCACTAGCACAAATTTTTTCTGCTAATTTTCACTCTGGTAAATGTAATAAAATACTTTCTTCTCCCTATCCTTACCCATTGCTCTCTCAAGGGAGGGAAACCAGTGATTCAGGCACTATAAATTTTCTTAATCACATTGAATAAACATACAAGTAAATATGCCTAACAATAATACTGACATATAATCCAATTTTGCTAAACAGAATGTCACTCTGTACTTCCTTTTTCATTTTCCTCAATATTTATACCCTTCTGATCTGATGGTAGCTTATAACCATAGCTTATAGTGAAATAAGACAGGACCCTAGAGATTTTGCGTGAAGAGAAAGAAAACTTCATGGTGTTCAACAACTAGGTTGGGATGAGGGTATCTGTTTCCACAGCATATTGTAGTCTATCCTAACAAATTTAGAAATTGTACCAGTGATAAAAGGCCATAACAAAGAAACCTAAAATATGTAGCAATGGCTTAGCAATTAGACAGAAGGCAGTGAGGTATCCAGTGTTTGATCCATTTTACACAGTGGGAAAGCATTTGGTAAAATTATTTCCTGTGGTAATTTGGGAAGCAGACAATATGCTTCTGAGCCCACTGGTTTAGGGGAAGAATGCTGAAAGCAAATTTTAGCTATATTTGACAAAAGTTTACAAGGATGAAATAAGCTCAAACAGAAATGAAGGGAATGGGAATAGCTCAGAAATTTAGGGACTTGCAAATTGAAAAAGTGACTACTTCTAGAGCTCAGAGATTAAAACTGAGAATCTCCAAAGACTTTGCAACAAAATCACAGTGAATCTTTCCTGTCAGATGAAATGACTCAAGACAAAGATCAAGTTAAGTGTGTGAATTTCCCACCTATTATCCAGACATCTTCAAGGTAGCCACCATAAAGTTGACAGAGAAATGCATGGAAGTGTGAAGCAATGAAACAAAGCAGATTGTAGAACTTTGTCTAGAAAAGAACTTTAGGTGTGATCACTGGCACAGAGACCTTGTTGGAAGCAAATACATCAGAAGCCTACTATGTTTGGGAGGGAAATGCATTGCCAAATAAACCATGAGTCTGCACTTAAAAAACTATTGACATTTTGAGACTTGCAACACTTGGGTCCTCAGGGTTCCATGAGAAAGAAGGTTGCTGAGAAAATTGTGCAGCTACCAAGGAGATCATGTTCCCCAACACCCACTTCAGAGGTGTTAAAGAGACAAATAGAAAAGAAAGAACATCTCAGAGGGCACAGCTTGCAGCCATGGAGTACAACAGATGAAAGAACTGCTCTCAAGCCTCAGAACCAAGGCCTAATCCAGGAACACACCACCCCAGGTGAGAGAAGCCTTCACCAAGTCTTTCCAGTGGGATTTCATCATTGCTGTGTGTCCTCAATCATCCCCTTTCCAAGTAGGAATGTGTACTGTAGTTATCCTGCCCCTTTCCACGAATATATATCCAGTAGAGGGGGGAAGTCTATATAATTTTCCTTTCAGTTCGTAGATCACCTGATCACAAAGAGCTTCACATAGTCCTCATGAAGAGGCCCATGTATTCCATAGAACTTGATGTAGTGACTGGATTGGACTTTGGGATGTCTCTCCTAAGGCTGGCTTGAGATGGCCTATGTGTGTGAATAAGGGAGTAATTGGAGATTTGATGACTCAAGGGAAGACAGTGGAGAGACTATAAGAGCCTACCTAATATTAACGTTGTTTCTCTACATTTCCAAGCCCCATGAACCTAAGTGGGATTGTGCAATCAGATCATGCCAGTGGAAGGTGAGCAAAAGGGATATGTAACTTTCCACCTAAATATTCTCCCGTTCTTTCCTTTTCCCTGCTCTGGTGACCTGGGAGGCTATGTAATCCAGACAGTATAGCTACAAGATGGAGAAGGGGTATAGTGATTATAGTTAATCACACTGTATTATGTCCTTGAAAGTTGCTGGAAGAGTAAATCTGAAATGCTCTCACTACAAAAAGGAAATGGTAGTCATACAGGACAAAGGTGTTAGCTAATATCGTGGTAGTAATCATTTTCCAATACATAAGTATATCAAATTAACACATACACTTTAAGTTCACACAATGTTGTGTGTCAGTTATATCTCAATAAAGCTGGAAAAAATGGAGGGCATCAGATTCTGCATGACAGAGAAATAAGTATTATTTGTGTAGAGTCACTAGGATTCAAGGGTTTATTTGTTACCACAGCATAGCCTAGATTAGATTAACTAATATATTATGCAATATAAACCTCATCCTCATTCTCCCCACAAAATTTTTAGCAGGGACTATGCTGATGACTAAACTTTTTGGTGTGAATAAATGGAGAAGAATGGGTCTGAAAAGATTCTGTCAGTGTTTGGGTTAAAGTGAACTGAAAATATTACGTGCAAACAAAGATGCACATTGCAATGAGAAACAGCTGATACGTAAGTGACACTTAAGTAACTACCTCTTGGATCCTAGTGTTCCTCTCTCTGGATACAAGAAGCAGATCTCAAAACAATCGCCATGGGATATCCTAGCTTCATCCTGGGCCAGAATTTGAACACATCTGGGTATATCTCATATAATGGTGTGGCAAACTTCCAGAGGTGTATTTACCGGGAGTACAAAGGAGCATCCTAGGAAATCATTCATCCTTAAGAAGGAAAGAGTTGGGCACATCAAAGTTCACCCAACACCAAAGCTTTAATCACTGAAGGGGAGAAACGTGCTGGGCGTAACATGGCATCTTCACACATTTCTTTCTCTGGTCCAGTCTCTAAGTCCTAGGAAGACAAGGGGCTATAAATAAAACCTAAGATTTATTTAATTTAAACTTCTTCAAGATACCTGGTGTATTGTATGTAGCCATGTAACAGAGAATAGAACAAACAAGGCATTTCTGTAACTTTGTCATTCTTCCCTGGACAAAGCTTTGGCACTTTGAAACACTTGTTGTCGAGGCCAGAGTACCAGCTAGTAAGAGAAAGCTGGAGCAAGAGCTGCTACCAGTGCAGTATCAACACGCCAGGTGGAACAGCAGTGTCCAGCAGAACTGGTAGTAGGACCCAGCGGGCGCTATCTGGCTGATCACCAGATCTTCGTGAGCACTTATGAAAACACTGCCTAAGGGCCCCAAGAAATAGTCAGGGCCAGAGAGGGAGGACTTTACCAGGAAATGAATTCTTGGGTGAATGAGTGGAGGGTAGAGCCAGAGAAGTCTCACGTAGCAGTTAGCTTTTATTGTAAAAAATACCACAAACGTATGGGCATAATATAAGAACCATTTATTATTTCTCACGAGTCTAGGAGTCACAGCTCTGGTGACCTGGGCTGGGCTTGGTTTATCTCATCTGGGCTCACTCATGTGTCTGTGGTCAATGATCAGGTCAGCTGGGGACTTGCTGAACCAGGTGGCCTTGGCTGAAGCGGTTCAGCTTTCCTCCAAATATTTCTCACGTACCTCCAGTGAATTCACCCAGGCTTGTCCCCATAGGTGGAAGCAGGGGTCTGGGAGAAAGAAAGAGAAAGAGCAAAACAGCACAGAACTTCTTGAGGCCTAGGCTTGGACCTGGAACACCATCAATTCTACCCCATATTGTAAGCCAAAGCAAATCACAAGGCCAGGTCATATTAAGGGGTGTGGGTATAGACTCCACCTCTTGATGGGAAAATGTGCGAAGTCATTGAGAAGGAGGCAGATGCTGACAGGGAAATGACTGACACCGTATTTGCAATCAATCCACCACATCTGGGTTATTGCTTTTATCATGATACCATATGTATGGGAGAAACTTGGACTCTCCATAAGTTTCCCAGAAATGTAAAGTTGGAAGGATTTTAGTGATTATTGTTTACTCCAACCTAATTTCAGAGAGAAGAAATCTGAGGCCCAAAGAGGTTATGTAATTTGATTAATTTCTCATAGGCAAAGGAGGAATAGAAATTACTTCTGATTCAGCTCAGAGCTCTTTCTACCACACTGCACTATCCTCTCTTCCAAGGATACCTTTAGGATACAACAAAATTTGGTTTTGTTCTCCATTTTTTTACCCACCACTTTTGCCATGAAACAGTTATCTGGAAAAGTACAAACAGTAGCCAATAAAGACTTTTGGTCTCTCAGCCGTGATACTCTCACTGAGGCCCCGTCATGCTCTGCTGCGACTTGAGCTCTGCCCGTGAGTATACTGCCCCAGCCCTCTCCCACAGTGAATTTCCATGGTCCTAATTATCTGCCCCGTCACGTGACTCTCCCTCCCTACAGAACCAACCTGCCCCAGAGGGTCTCAGAATTGGCCAAGCAATGTCTATATTTGCCTCAACATTTTATGCTCTTAATGCCTCTAGAACTGTCCTCACAAACAGTTGCTAACCTTAATTTTACAATTTTCCCTTCCTATTTGCATAAATAGTTACAATTCTGTGTTCCTCAACTGTAGTTTTTCTCCAGAATCTATATTACAAGCCAGAAAATTGAAAGTTCAGTACATATTTCCCATCTTAAAGGATTATAAACCCATTTTAACTGACAAGCTGTTAGAAACATAGCTACCCCTTACGTTTGGGGTCTTTTTTCTTTCTTTTTTTTTTAACATCTTTATTGGAGTATAATTGCTTTACAATGGTGTGTTAGTTTCTGCTTTATAACAAAGTGAATCAGTTATACATATACATATATTCCTATATCTCTTCCCTCTTGCGTCTCCCTCCCTCCCACCCTTCCTATCCCACCCCTCTAGGTGGTCACAAAGCACCAAGCTGATCTCCCTGTGCTATGCAGAATGAGAGGGATCAAGGAAGAGAGAAGGTATAGCTTTCCGGCAATGGGATCTTGATCCCTTAAGGGCTTGGAGCCTCAGGGCAGGGTTGTGGGTCAAGTACACGAGGTGCTGTCACACTCCTAGGCAAGCACACGTGGAAATGACTTGGTACTGAAGAGGGCTGCTCCCTGTACACAGAGCATGACAATAGACAGGAAAGCTTCAGATTTTTAGCCATTTTTATGGTTTATCTCTGTTTTTATGGACAGCCCAGCAGAGTTCACCTCATTAGCCATTACTGAGATTTTAATTCTTGAGTTAATCCTGTGTTCATTCATCAGAATGAATATTAATATCTTTCTAATGTAATTTTTAATTAAATATAGCATCACCATTATAACACCCCAAAGATCTAAATAGAGTTTGAAAGAGAAGACAGACACTATCACAATAAAAATCAGAAAATTCTGCTCACATTCTTTTCAAAAGGCTGATCACCTATGAAGTAAAGTGAATAAATTGTGAGATAATGTAGGACAGATCTAATTAAGATAATGAGCTACGATTATGGACATGATTTTCCAGGGTTAGATCATAACAAAAGGCATATATGGATATATTTTAAATACCCTCTTTGGTCTACTTACTTATATTAGCTATGCCTCTTAAAAGGGAAAATATTCATCAAAAGTAATGACCCTGCGTCTGCTGCAAGTGCAGAGTTTTAACTATTTTGCTATTACTTATGCATTTAATACTTTGACAGATTTTTAAATTTTACTTTGTATATTTCACCAAAACAGATTTTTTTAGTTTTTAAACCATGGCATTCAAGGGGAAAGAGACACTAGGATCAGTGTTCTCTCTGCACCTTGAAAGCTGTATTATGAAGATATTTTAAAGTGGCTAGTACAGATTTAAATGGATATTTCTGGAAGGAACTAACTAATTAGCCTGCTTTCAACAGCAGCAGTGGTAGGCAAGACAACCAGGGGAAAGGTGTCATTGAGCTTTGTAGATATACCAGGGTGCCAGCTTTCCTCCTCTCCAAAGATAGAACAATGACCACTTACTTAATCCTTGGTCAATGACAGTCAATCAGCAGAAATCAGTATTTCCTGAGAAGTGTGGAAGTGCTGAAGGAAAGCCCTGGAAGGGTCTGATGGCTGAATTACTTGGTAAAGATCAAGTGTTGCACTTTGAAAACTCAGGCACTTGGACAGGTACCCACTAAAGCTGATGGGTAGAAGGAATTTAATCCAAGGGATGTTAAGAGTTCTGCCCCCTAGAGTCAGCCTCACATGTATGCCATTCACAGTTACTGTCATTTGCATCAAGTAGCATCCTATGGTGGGTCTGTTTTAGACCATGCAACAAGCTCAGCTCATTACCTGCAAGAAAACTGTAACTCTGATTCTGTGTTTGACCGCAGTGCAGTGAACTTCTGAGCTCTGTTAACTCCCCAGCCTCCAGGACCCTTCAGTGGCAGCCTGTGTGGCTACATCAGTGCCACTTCATTGAAATCTTGAGACCCTAAGGATCTTTGAAAAAAGTTGGACAAAACAAAAGAATGAATGTCTGAAAGACATAAATGACGCGTTTGAAAGCAAAGAAATTGTCAGTTTCCTGGATTTTTATTGAATCTTGCTTTGCATTCCTTTTCTCTATTATATATCCTCTCCTTTCCCTTCCTTCTCTCTGTCTCTAAATCTACGAGCACACACCACCACATCTGTGTGGTATTGTGGAAAGAATATTGCTAGTAAGTCAAAAGACATGCTTTTTCTAGTACTGGCACCAGCTCTTCCTAGCTGTGTGGGTCTGAGTAAGTCACTTAACCTCTCTGATCTTCCATTTCCTCAACTCAAATTAAAAACAAAAAAACAAAAAAACACTGTCACTTTGTAGGACTGATGTGAAGACTGAAAGAGATCATGAAATTTAAGTACATTTAAAATTATAAACCCTCTAGTCTACATACTCTTAAAACATAGTGCTGTCAATATGTTCCCACAATGTTAGATAATTTGGGAAGCAAAGCCACTGGATGGTTAGCTTATAACCAGTGACTAACTGACATCTTAAGGAAGTAAAATAATGATTTTCAGGTTTGGCTTATTTTATTTTATTTTTTTCAATATATTAAAGTATTTTATTATTGTTATAAAGGCATGATTTACAGCCTAAATCGTTAGACTATGTTGCGTATATATATTTTTTAACATCTTTATTGGAGTATAATTGCTTTACAATGGTGTGTTAGTTTCTGCTTTATAACAAAGTGAATCAGTTATACATATACATATGTCCCCATATCTCTTCCCTCTTGCATCTCCCTCCCTCCCACTCTCCCTATCCCACCCCTCTACCTGGTCACAATGCACCGAGCTGATCTCCCTGTGCTATGCGGCTGCTTCCCACTAGCTATCTATTTTACGTTTGGTAGTGTATATATGTCCATGCCACTCTCTCACTTTGTCCCAGCTTACCCTTCCCCCTCCCTGTATCCTCAAGTCCATTCTCTAGTAGGTCTGCATCTTTATTCCCATCTTGCCCCTAGGTTCTTCATGACCTTTTTTTTTTTTTTAGATTCCATATATATGTGTTAGCATACGGTATTTGTTTTTCTCTTTCTGACTTACTTCACTCTGTATGACAGTCTCTAGGTCCATCCACCTCACTACAAATAACTCAGTTTCATTCCTTTTTATAGCTGAGTAATATTCCATTGTATATATGTGCCACATCTTCTTTATCCATTCGTCTGTTGATGGACACTTAGGTTGCTTCCGTGTCCTGGCTATTGTAAATAGAACTGCAATGAACATTTTGGTACATGACTCTTTTTGAATTATGGTTTTCTCAGGGTATATGCCCAGTAGTGGGATTGCTGGGTCACATGGTAGTTCTATCTTTAGTTTTTTAAGGAACCTCCATACTGTTCTCCATAGTGGCTGTATCAATTTACATGCCCACCAACAGTGCAAGAGGCTTCCCTTTTCTCCACACCCTCTCCAGCATTTATTGTTTGTAGATTTTTTGATGATGGCCATTCTGACCAGTGTGAGATGATACCTCATTGTAGTTCTGATTTTCATTTCTCTAATGATTAATGATGTGGAGCATTCTTTCATGTATTTGTTGGCAATTTGTATATCTTCTTTGGAGAAATGTCTATTTAGGTTTTCTGCCCATTTTTGGATTGGGTTGTTTGTTTTTTTTGCTATTGAGCTGCATGAGCTGCTTGTAAATTTTGGAGATTAATCCTTTGTCAGTTGCTTCATTTGCAAATATTTTCTCCCATTCTGAGGGTTGTCTTTTCGTCTGTTTATGGTTTCCTTTGCTGTGCAAAAGCTTTGAAGTTTCATTAGGTCCCATTTGTTTATTTTTGTTTTTCTCTCCATTTCTCTAGGAGGTGGGTCAAAAAGGACCTTGCTGTGATTTATGTCATAGAGTGTTCTATGTTTTCCTCTAAGAATTTGATGGTGTCTGGCCTTACATTTAGGTCTTTAATCCATTTTGAGTTTATTTTTGTGTATGGTGTTAGGGAGTGTTCTAATTTCATTCTTTTACATGTAGCTGTCCAGTTTTCCCAGCACCACTTATTGAAGAGGCTGTCTTTTCTCCAGTGTATATTCTTGCCTCCTTTACCAAAGATAAGGTGACCATATGTGTGTGGGTTTATCTCTGGGCTTTCTATCCTGTTCCATTGATCTATATTTCTGTTTCTGTGAGGTTTGGCTTATTTTAAATGCAACCATCAGAGCCCTGGTTTGAGATCTGAGGATCTGGAAAGAAGCCTGAATACAGGCATTGCAACAAGAAGTTATGGGATCTTTTCTAAGGACTTATATCCATCAAATATATTTAAATGATATTACCCACTCTTTCCCTTTAACACCCATGCTCATCCTATTAATTTTCTTTTCCTCTCTCATCTCAGGATCTAATATGATAGAGTAGAAAGAGTATGTAGACTTTTAGGCAGAGATACCTGGCTCTGCCACTTAGCAAGTTATTTAACTCTCCGAGCCTCAGGTTTTTCATCTGTAAAATGGGCTCACAGATATGGTCTTATCTACCTTAAATTAAGAGCACTTAGGACATAAATGTTAGGTTCCTTCGATTTTACTCCAATTGTTGGAGATTAGGAGTATTAGAGCAAAGAGGACCCTCTAAAAAAAATTTCCAAGTGCTATAATTGGTCTCTCCTACCTCCCTATATGGACTTGTTCCTCCTGGAACTTGCCTTTTATTTACGCTTATCTCCTAATTTGTGTGGCTTCATGCACGCCCAGCTACCTAGTTGCCACCATCCAGAAACTGCAGTTTCCCCCATATCCCCCAATTAGTTGCTCCCATTTCTTCCAAATCTAAGATCAGCTCAGCTAATTACTAATTGCTCTGTGTAACATGAGGCTGAGAGTGACTGGCAGCCCATTAAACTTTCAAGGATATTTTTCTTTTAAAAGCCACATTCATTGCAGTGCTAGGAGCTGGGACTGGCACTGGCCACAGAGTGGAAGGGTTCCGCTCCTTCTCCTAAACATCAGACACAGGGGATGAACACCTTCCAGAGAGGTACTTTGCCAGCCTACCTAGCTGCATATCCATCTGCCTTTGAGGTCAGTGCCAAGCATTCCACCCTCTATCTGTCTTCTACACTATCATTAATCAACTGAGATAACACCCAGGATGACAAACATAGCAAGTCCAAAGCTCAACTAATTACGTTCCTTGCTAAACCTGTATTCCCTATTCTAGTAAATTAAACCACCATAACTCTAGTCTGAAATTTGGTAGTTATCATCACACCTTTCTGTACCACAACTCTGTCCTGATTCAGATACTGGTTTCTGGCAATGGCCTCCCAGTCAACCCTCATTCCTCTAGTCTTGCTTCCTGCAATCAGCTCTCCAACAGGGTAGAGAGAATGGTCTTTCTAAAGAGCGAATGGAATCAGTTTATGCTTCTATTCAGAATGCTTACATGTGGCCCCCTGGACCACAGAACAACATCCAAATCCTCAGTCTGTCATCCTCAGTGAGCATTTTCTCCACCCCTCTCACCAGTCATTCCCAGTATCATCCCTTGTGCTCTATGTACAGCTCTGATCTGTTAAGCACCTCCAGGTCTGTGCACTTGCCTCTCAGATTGTCTTCTCTTCCCTCCCTGCCTGGTGAACCCCTGCTTATCCTTAGGTATTTAGCTCAAGGGCACCTCTTTCTGGGCTCGCTCTACGCCTTCTACACCCACCTCCATTTTACTCCTTCCCTATCCCCCTATGTCTCTGTTTTGTACAAAACTCTCTTGTAATGAGTGTCCAGTGTGTTCACAATTATTTGCCAACAAGTCATGGTAACCTTGAAGAAAAGAACTGCGCTTTCGTCACCTCAGTATCCCTAGCGACTGCCGTGGAGCCATCCCCTCTTCTAGTTATACATATTAAGGCATCCTTCAAGCAAGTTTGTGAGGATTTCATGGTGATGGAAGAAAGTCTGTTTGGGTGTCCAATTTTACTTTGCCCAGCACTAGCCAAGAAATAGTTGGAAGACAGTGTAAAGTAATGGAAATAATAGTTGTCTTAGTGTCTAAAGTAGTCGTTTATAATTCAAAGAAAGTATTAGTTACATGAGTCTTGGAGTTCTTTGTTTTCCTATTTTCCTTACTTAGTGCCTGAGTTTCCAATCCTTGTCATCCTCCATTTCCTTGCCTCCAAATGGAGCCGATTTAATCATGTGTAGCAGAAGTATGTCTCTATATGTTACAGGGGCTATAAATATTAAAACTCTGGTTTCAATTAAAATGAATGTAATCCCAACATTTTGCCTCAAGGTATTTCATTATAGCACAACAGTAATACCTGTCATATGTTGACACTGCACAAGGTGTTATTCTAAAGAAACTGTAATTTAGGATTTTTTTTACCACCTCTTTGTGCCTTATTTGCATCTCTCTAAAGTTTGATTCTCAAGGTGCTATGCCAATGCTTTTTATTGTTTTCATTGCCATTTAAGGCACTTTTATCTGAGAATCATGTCTTTCTTCCTTCTGATGACATCAGTTCAGTCTTCCCTGTTGAGAACGTTTATTTGGGAATACTCTGCAAGAATTAATAGCAAATAAAAAATATATCCAGGATTTATTCAATTTATATTGAAATATCAAGTCAATAGCATAAATGTGGCTGTAGAATATTTCCTATTTTTCAAGGTCACAAAATTTGTAAACCTTTTTAAACCAACTAAAAATATAAATGCATTCTATTTTCCTCTGACCTCTTTTATTATTTATGTGTATTCACCACCACATAAAACAGAGGCGGCTTTCATAGGCAATAGAGTGCAGTATACAAGATCAATTACATTCAAGATTTTCCCCACTCAATTAAATTAATTTCTGCAGGTGGAGGAATGAAGGGAATACTTTCATAGGTATGTGCAGGAATGATCTGTTTGTCTGAGGCATTTGTGGTTATTGCTGTTGTTGTTAGGTACTCCCTCTTATTATATTTTTACCCCTCTTATTACAATTTTATTAAAATTGTCCTTATACCCTGATTTTTCTGCATTCTGATGTACTACTTTATGTTGTATTGATAACTACTAAAGATTCATTCCTAGTATTTGGTTACAAAGGGTAGGTTCTATCAAAAGAGTCCTAATAGGGTAGACAATCTTTAGCTTGGATCTCACTTGAAAAACATTAGCTATGGCAGTTCATCCAGATGTTTTTGTCATGTGGGATTAGTAATAACCTAAGCCAGACTGTTTCTAACTTTACAGCAGGTTAAGTTTTATTGAAAATATTCATTTGCCTTAAAATGCTGCCTCTAATAAGGCTGTAAAACACCACTTTGTGGGAAATGCTTATGTAGTTAAAAACTACATTTTCATAATAGCTAATGAAGAATGCACAAAGTCCCAGACTCTTAAAGAGCAAAGAAAGGGAAAAGCTGACTCCAGTGTTTAGGTGTCCCTGAATCACCTAAAACTGGACGAATGTTGGAACCAGAGATTCCCAGAGGCCTTCAGCCATTTTCATGTGAAAATGTAAATTGATTGCTGATCCTTCAGCTCTATCAGCAGTGAAGGATTTTATCTTTTTTTTTTGCAGAAAAAAAATTTAAAGAGGTAATACTTCCAAATGAAATAGAGTATTTTAATACTCTATTTTAAGGGAAAAAGTGAAAGACAAGGGGAAGAATATTTCAAGAAAGCTCAGTCATGGTAAACATCCTGGTTCACCCTCTGCTAGGGCAGGCTACTTCTTTTTTTTTAATATATTCTTCTTCAAATTCTCTTCCCTTATAGGTTATTACAAAATACTGAGCATAGTTCCCTGTGATATACAGTAGGTCCTTGTTGGTTATCTATTTTATATATAGTAGTGTATATATGTTAATCCTAACCTCCTAATTTATCCCTCCCCCCACACCCTCTTCCCCTTTGGTAACCATAAATTTGTTTCCTATGTCTGTGAGTCTCTTTCTGTTTTGGAAATAAGTTCATTTGTATCATTTTTTAGATTCCACATATAAGTGATATCATGTGATGTTTGTCTTTCTCTGTCTGACTTCACTTAGTATAATCTGTAGGTCCATTCATGTTGCTGCAAATAGCATTATTTCATTCTTTTTATGGCTGAGTAATATTCCCTTGTATATATGTACCACATCTTCTTTATGCATTAAGCTGTCGATAGACATTTAGGTCACTTCCACGTCTTGGCTATTGTAAATAGAGCTGCTATGAACACTGGGGTGCATGTATCTTTCTGAATTATGGTTTTCTTGGGATATATGCCTAGGAGTGGGATTGCAGGATTATATGGTAGCTCTATTTTCAGTTTTTTAAGGAACTTCTATACTGTTCTCCATGGTGGCTGTACCAATTTAATTCCTACCAACAGTGTAGGAGGGTTCCCTTTTCTCCACACCCAGTATTCTCCAGTATTTACTATTTGTAGACTTCTCGATGCTGGCTAAGGCAGGCTACTTAGCACAGGGTTTTATATCAGTTTTCAGATGGAATCTTATGGGAATGCATGTTAAACAAGGAGATCCCAGCCCAGAATTACTATGGTTAAGATCCTCTATAATGAATACCATTTCAAGTAAGGTCTCTACAGAACAGAGCCACTTCTGTGTACCAATTATTTGTGAATCTGACTTGGCAAATGCTCTAAAATAAGCCTACTCAATAAATGGTGTCCTGGTCTCTGGACACGTAAAATGCCTTCTCTATCATACCTACTTGTCTGAACTATACAATTTAGAACTCAATTTTACTTCCTTGAACTGATTCCCATGTGCCATTATAGTCTCAGGAATTAAAAACGAAAATGGATGCTTGAGAGAGAAGCAGCTTTGGGTAAACTCCAGTCACTGTGTTTAGCATAGATAAGAAAGAAGTTTCCACGTGCACCCAGGAGTATTCCTTACACCCATCCCCAGTACACAGAGTTCTACAATTTTCGCTTTATCCATGATCACTGCAACCCCAGAGTATAGCCAAAGCAAGCAGGTCATTCTGACCTGGCTCTGTCAGCTCCTTTCACCCATGACTCATCATTTCTCTGCCAGATAGAGGTCAGAATTTAGTCCTCAGGCTCAGCACCCTTTCTCTCCCAAGGCTGCCGTGGAAAAACATCTAAGAAACCTTTGCTTTTAATAATAGCAGACTTGGTAATGAATACTAATCTTTTCACTGAGGACAAATTGGGAAATGTTGTTTTTAGAACAGCTTCTTAAAAGCATCAAAGAGCTAACAAGAGAGTGAGGAACACCCAGGCCAAAGGGGAGAGAACCCAGAGTTGGTGGGCTGCTTTTGCCTGTTAACATTTATCTATTTGGAGGGGGTAGCTGAGATTCTGAGCTGCACAACTATCTATTAATAGCAGCAATCCCCACAGTTAGAGGACCAGGCAGACAATAGTAAGAGTCCAAGGTTGGGAAACGTGGTAAAGTACCCTCTACTTTAGGCTGGGACCTCAAAAGTCTCCACCCTTAGAAGAAGGGGAATCCCAAAGAAATAAAAATGTCATTATTCATAGACAATATAATTGACAATGTAGAGAATTAAGAATTAAGAATCTACAAATAAGTTATTAGAATTAATAAGTGAATTTAGCAAGGTCACTGGTTATCAGACCAAATTCTATTCTATTTCTCTGTGCCAGAATGAAACACTGGAAAATGAAGTTTTTGAAACAACATCATCTACAGTAACATCTACAATTCAAATACTTAGAAGTAAATTTTTTTAAAGATACATAAGACTTCTACACAAAAAAATATTATTGAAAGAAATTAAAGATCTAAATAAATAAAAGGATGTACCATATCTATTCTCCCCAAATTAAATCATATTTTCAATGCAATTCCAATCAAAATTCTAGCAGTGTGTGTGTGTGTGTGTGTGTGTGTGTGTGTGTGTAATGACCACCTGACACTCGTTTTTATAAAATGCAACAGACCAAAAATAAACAAGGTAAGCATAAAGAAGACAAAATTTGAGGATTTACTCTACCAATTATCAGGGCTTTTTAGAAAGCTATAGGAATTAAGCCAATGTGCTACTGATACAATAGTAGACATATAGATCAATGGAGGGGTAGAGAGCCCAGAAAAAAGCATGCATATATGGTCATGTGATTTATGACAAATGTGGCACTGTAGGGCAGAAGAAAAGGGTCATATTTTCAAAAGATGGTACTGAGTCGGGCTTCCCTGGTGGCGCAGTGGTTGGGAGTCCGCCTGCCGATGCAGGGGACGTGGGTTCGTGCACCGGTCCGGGAGGATCCCGCATGCCGCGGAGCGGCTGGGCCCGTGAGCCATGGCCGCTGAGACTGAGTGTCCGGAGCCTGTGCTCCGCAACGGGAGAGGCCACAGCAGTGAGAGGCCTGCGAACCGCAAAAAAAAAAAAAAAAAGATGGTACTGAGTCAATTGGATATCCATATGAAAAGCAATGAAACTTGACCCTTACTTCACATCATACCAAAAAATCAATTCCAGGTGGATTGTAGATCTACATGTGAAAGGTGAAACAATCAAGCATGTCAAAGATAACATAGGAAAACAACTTTTGTGACCTTGAGGTAGGTGAAGATTTATTTAACAACACAAAAAACACTAATCATAAAAGGAAGATTGATACACTGGACTTCAAAAAAATTAACCATTTCTGCTCATCAAAAGACACCACTAATAAGAGTAAAAAGGCAAGACACATGATAAGAGAACATATTTGTAACACCAGCAACAGACAAAGGGCTGGTATCCAGAATGCATAAGGAATGCCTACAAGTCAATATACCTGTCAGACAAAGGGGCAAATGACTTGAACAGACACTTAACAAAAGAGAATACCCAAATGGCCAGTAGATCTATGAAAATATGCTCAACTTTTTAATAATCAGGGAAATACAAGTTAAATAGAGTATCAATCACACCCGACAGAACGGATAATATTCAAAAGACTGACAATACTAAGTGCTTACAAAGATTAGAGCAACCCTAACTCTCATACACTGGCTGTAGAAATCTAATTTGGCAGAAGCAGTTTTGAAAACTCTTTGGCATTATCCATTAAAGTTGCACATATATGTGTAAGCCAGAAAAACCACTCCTAAGTTTATACCCAACAGAAATCTGAGCACATACATACCAAGCAACTTGTACAGGACATTTATTGAAACATTCTTTTCTTAAAAAATTTTTTTTGGAGTACAGTTTCCTTACAATGTTGTGTTAGTTTCTACTGTACAGCAAAGTGATTCAGCTATACGTACACATATATCCCCTCTTTTTTGGAACATTCTTAATGACCAGAAATAGGAAAACAGTAAAAAAAAAAAATCCATCAGTAATATAATGAACAAATGGGATAGTCAAACAATGAAATATACCTATCCTTTTTTCAATGACTTTAATTCATTCCTGAAAACACTGCTACTAATTACTCTGATCACTAATTCCAGTGTGTGGAGGGGGTTTCCCCACATCACCAAGTAATTCTCGGTGCCAGCTGAGTGTTTTACAATTCAATTCAATTCTGACACTACCAACCTAGAGACAGCATCATATCCCACAAGTTAAGGACTCAGTCCTACAAGACTGCATCCCTCTCCAGCCTCAGTTATCACCTGTGCTTCTGACTGACTAGCTATAGATTGGAGGCTTCAGCAATCCCCTCCTTAGGTTCGGTTAAGTTACTAGAGTGGCTTACAGAACTCAGAGAAACATTTTACTTACTAGATTACCAGTTTATTCTAAAAGGATGTAACTCAAGAACAGCCAAATGCAAGAAGTGCATAGGACAGGTTTGGGGAAAGGGTGCAGAGCTTCCATGCCCTCTCAGAGTGCCAGTCTCCCCCAATGTCCTCATGTTCACCAAATCAGAAGCTTTCCCAATCCTGTTCTTTTTAGGTTTTTATGGAGACTTCATTACATAGGCATGATTGATTAAACAATTGACCATTGGCCATCTAGTCAACTTCCAGCCCCTCTCCCCTCCTCAGTGGGTTGGAACTTTCCAATCCTCCAATAACATAGTTGGTTCTCCTGACAACCAGACCCCATCCTTAGGTGAGATCCAAAAGTTACCTCATTAACATAGCAAAAGACACCTTTATAGCTCTCATCACTTAGGAAGTTCCCACAGTTTTAAGACCTATGTGCCAGGAGCAGTGGAAGAAGACCAAATATATATTTCTTATAAATCACAATGTCACAGCTACTAAAGCAAAAACATTCAATGAAAAGTATTTTTGTTAGTGTTAATGGAAAAAACTGATGCATTTTATTCCAATCATAAAGACCCAAACAATATTCACAGATAGAATATGTACCAACTGAACAACAAAAACAAGTTTATATAAGTGAAAAACAATAGTTAAAAAGTCATTTGCATATAAAATATGTGATATAAGATTTATTGTATTCATTCTTTTCTTCTTTCTGCATCTTTATTTATTTATGTGTTTATTTATTTACTTAATGAAGTATAGTTGATTTACAATGTTGTGTTAGTTTCTGGTGTATAGCAAAGTGAGTCAGATATATATATTCTTTTTCATATTCTTTCGCATTATGGTTTATTTTAAGATATTGAATATAGTTCCCTGTGCTATACAGTAGGACACTGTTGTTTATGTATTTTATATATAGTAGTTTGCATCTGCTAATCCCAAACTTCTAATTTATCCCTCCCCTACCCCCTTCCCCCTCAGTAACCGTAAGTTTGGTTTTCTATGTCTGTGAGTCTGTTCCTGTTTTGTATATAAGTTCATTTGTATCATATTTTAGATTCCACATATAAGTGATATCATGGTATTCTACACCATTTTTTATAATAATTTTTCAGCATTTTGGGGGTTATGGTTTTTGCACTCAAACTGCACTTATAAACAAAGTAACAGCATAGTAAAACAAAATAGAGAGCAAAATAAAGGCTAAACATGAGATTTCTTGGAAGCAAGTAGAAACACAGCAGTCTGAAGAGTCATGGGAGATAACACTGCTGTCTCTCTCTTGTATCCATTGAAAACAACACATTCTGGGGCTTCCCTGGTGGCGCAGTGGTTAAGAATCCGCCTGCCAATGAAGGGGACATGGGTTCGAGTCCTGGTCCGGGAAGATCCCACATGCCACAGAGCAACTAAGCCCGTGAGCCACAACTACTGAGCCTTGCTCTAGAGCAACAAGAGAAGCCAACACAATGAGAAGCCTACACACAGCAACAAAGAGTAGCCCCCTCTCTCCGCAACTAGAGAAAGCCCATGCACAGCAACCAAGACCCAATGCAGCCAAAAATAAATTAATTAATTAAATTAAAAAAAAATAAAAACAACACATTTTGGGTCCATGCAGATGTGACACACAATTAGAATTTGTTCCATATGATATTCTTTGACTAGGAACAATTGTTCAAGAATTTTGGTGAATATGTCTGCCCGAAATCAAATGTTAAAACATCACTTCCTATAGCATATTCATTGAGTATGCTTTAGGGTTGAAAAAGTCATTTTACTAAATAAAAAGTCATTCCAAAAAAGTGGAATAAATTTTCAAAAGCCATTATAATGAAGAGTTGTTAACTGAATAGTCATTAAGTCGGGTAAATCAGAACTACAATGAAAATGAATAAGCTATTGTTACATGCAAGAACATGGATGAATATCAAAAACATATTGTTGAGGCAAAGCCAAATAAAGGCTAATGCATAATGTGTTCAAAATTATATAAAATTCAAACATACAAAACTTATCTGTAGTGTTAGAAATCAGATTAAAGGATACCGTTGGGGAAGAGAGAAGATATCCTAACTGGGAAGGGCATGAGGATGGCTTCTGAGGCATGGGCAATGTTCTATTTCTTGATTTAACTAGTAATAACCAGGGTATGTTTTTGTGATAATTCATTCAGTTGCAATACTTGTGTTTTCTGCATTTTTCTGTTTGGATGTCATACTTCACTAAAAATATTTATTTTAAACAATTCTTTAAATATGGTAGAAAATAGCAACAAAAATATTAAGTACCTAAGGAATAAAGCTAATAAAAGATCAAATCTCTTAAACTTTGTTGAGCAAAATGAAAGCAGATCTAAAGAAATAGGAATGTCTACCATATTCAGAGACTGGAAGAATCAATGTTATAAGGACTTAGTTCTCCTCAAAGTGATCTATAGGCTCAACACAATCTCAATCACAATACCAACTGATCGTGTGTGTGTGTGTGTGTGTGTGTGTGTGTGTGTGGTTTGACAAGCTGATTCTAAGATTTATAAGAAAAGGCAAAGGTCTAAGAATTGTCTATATTCTAGACATTCCAAAAGGAAAGAACAAGGTGAGAGGATTTTCACTGCTGGATATCAAAACTTAACATAAAACTAAAGTAATGAAAGGATTATGATACGGGTGAAAGATTATTCGAAACAACCAATGAAAAAGAACAGAGAGGGCTTCCCTGGTGGCGCAGTGGTTGAGAGTCCGCCTGCCGGTGCAGGGGACACGGGTTCGTGCCCCGATCCGGGAAGATCCCACATGCCGCGGAGCGTCTGGGCCCGTGAGCCATGGCCGCTGAGCCTGTGCGTCCGGAGCCTGTGCTCCGCAACGGGAGAGGCCACAACAGTGAGGGGCCCGCGTAAAGCAAAAAAAAAAAAAAAAAAAAAAAAAAAAAAAAAGAACAGAGAGAACACAAATAGACCCATACATATAAAAACTCTTTATAACAAAAGTGACATTGCAGAGCAGTGAGAATGACCATGTTTTTCATAAATGGTGTTTGGACAACTGGGTAAACATATGGGAAAAAATGAAACTGGAACCCATCTCACACCACACAAAAAGTCAATCTCAAATCTATTATAGACCTAAGTGTAAAAGGCAAAATAATAAAGCATTTAGATGATAATATAGAATATCTTCATGACTTTGAGATAGAATATGATTTATTAAACAAAGGAAAGAAAGAATGAAAGGAAAAAAGAAAGAGAGAAAAGCCACCAAAAATCTTAGTAAATTAGATTGTACTGAATTAAGAACTTCAGTTATTAATAAAACTGAACTTCAGTTCACCTAAAAACACCATTAAACAAGTGACAGGCAAGCCACAGGGTGAAGGAAACACTAATTGTAGTACCTATAATCAATCAATGTAGGACTCATATATTAAGAACTTCTACAAATCAATAAGAAAAAGACAACCCATTTAAAAAATTCACAAAAGACTTAAACAGGCACTTTACAGCAGAGAAAATCCAATGAATAAAACTAAATATAGGGAAATAGCCTTACCTCACTATGTAACCTTGGAAATGTAAAGTAAATCTACAATACAGTATGACTGAGCTGCCACTGGAATGGCTAAAAAATTTTTTAAATCTGATAATATCAACTGTTTATGAGGATGCTGACCAATGAAAACTGTCAAACACTGCTGATCATAGTATAAATTAGTATAAGTGGAAAATAATTTAGCATTACTAGTAAAGTTCAAGATATAAATATCCTATGACCTAGTGTTAAACTCCTTAATATATACCCAACAAAATGTACATGTATGAGAATGTTTTACAACATCAGTATTACATAACTACTCCAAAAGTTTTTAAGTGCCCATCAACAACAGAATAGATTATGGAATATTATACTGCAATGATAATTAATGAACCACAGTACACATCAACGTGGATGAATCTCAAAACTGTATTATTGAAAGAAAACAAACACATAAGAGTACATACTGGGGCTTCCCTGGTGGTGCAGTGGTTGAGAGTCCGCCTGCCGATGCAGGGGACACGGGTTCATGCCCCGGTCTGGGAGGATCCCGCATGCCGCAGGGCGGCTGGGCCCGTGGGCCGTGGCCGCTGAGCCTGCGCGTCCGGAGCCTGTGCTCCGCAACGGGAGAGGCCACAACAGTGAGAGGCCCGCATAACGCAAAAAAAAAAAAAAAAGAGTACATACTGTGTGATTTCATTTACATGAAGCTCAAAAGTGGGTTAAATAAATAAGCCTTATAGTATTTAGGAACGCATTCTTCATAGATAAATCTATAAAGTTATTTAGTTGTCAGTTAATTAACTATTCAGTCTCAGGAAGATGTATAAATCAAATTCCTGCAACCATATTAATTCATGTAAATCTAATAACCTCATTATTTCAAAATTCTAAGTCAGCACTGCCTTGCAATTCAGCAGTTAGAGAAATTGACAAAAATTACTGGATTTACCTGGTCACATTGAAAGACTCTATGTTAATCAAGAAAGTCAACATTAGAAATTGTTATTATTTCTTCCAGGACATTCCTTCCAGATTTATCAAGGCAACAAGCTAAAAAGTAAACCTACCTTATTCCCCAGTGACTTAATATACTACATTTTCCCCTAAACCAGATTTGAGATTCTCTAAAACTCTCAGACTGGTTCCACCTTGCTTACTGGGTAATACTTGTTCTGGCTGGTGCTACTGGAGCCCAAATATCACTCCTTCATCTATTCTGGTCACACAGAATGCTTTCCTTTCTATCTCACCCACCTTCAAAGTACAGCTCCCCGGTCCCAGCCAAGAACCTTTCCAAGACCTCAATGACATCCCTCTTCGAACTCCTGAGGCATGAATAATGATACATCATCTTGAATTGCTGGCTATCATGGGCTTGTCCTATCTCCCTAACTACATATAAATTCTTGCAAGATAAGGATCGAGTTTCCCCCTTAGCCTGTTTTTCCCACAGCTTCTACCATAGTTCTCATCCCCTAACAGGCCTGCTGAGTGAGGATGGCAATGTAGGAACAAGAATGTCTGCATTAAACAGCCTGGTGGAAAACTACTAAATGCTAAATGCATCTTAAATCACCCTGTGCCTCACCCACAGAACACCAAAACACAGAGGGAGAGAGGGAAGCTCCATTAATCTCCTTTGCTGAGTTTCTATGTTTTACGAACTACACATAGTTGATCTCTTCATCTTTCCCTTGTCCGGAAGATGAAAAGGGCTATTTATTGTTGGTTCACTCTGTTCCCAGTCCCAGAAGGCTAACTTGCATGGCCCTCACGAGCAGACTGCCTTCCTTGCCCACTGGCTTCCAGCAGATTAGAGAAAGAGTGAGGTCAGGGTATTTTCCTTCCACCTTCCTCCCTAAGGGGTCCCCACAGGCAAGCTGCATCCTTCCACCAAGGGTTTCAGCAACCTCTTCTCATCCTCACTGTGTCTAAGTCCTGGTAACCCCATCCCCTCCCCCGAGACCTCGGAGTGATAATACTTTTCCACCCTGTCCTCTGTATCCAGTGGTTTCCCTATACCCTGCTCACATATCTGCAAAACTCTCTTCAAATTATCCAATTTGAATGGGTTCTTTCCTGTCAGGACATTGTCTGATCCTGATGTTTTACTTTATGATCTTTATAATTTTTTTTTTTTTTTTTTTTTTTTTGCGGTATGCGGGCCTCTCACTGTTGTGGCCTCTCCCGTTGCGGAGCACAGGCTCCGGATGCGCAGGCCCAGCGGCCATGGCTCACGGGCCCAGCCGCTCCGCGGCATATGGGATCCTCCCAGACCGGGGCACGAACCCGTATCCCCTGCATCGGCAGGCGGACTCTCAACCACTGCGCCACCAGGGAGGCCCGATCTTTATAATTTTAATCTTTATAATATTTATGATACATTTTCTAGTTTCAATAAATGAGCACACTTATTATAACGTGCCCTTCTCTTAATGATTCAGGGTCATCAGTGGGACTCTCAGAGATGGTACAATTGTTTATCAGCTTTTACCATCCACACTCTGCTTTAAAGACATTACCTCACTTAATCTCCCCTTTCCTCCAAAATAAGCCTATGAGATGGATCTGATAAGTACCCTTTACAGAACCAAGGCAGCACAACTGTTAAGAAATAGAACTAGGAATGTGAACCCAAGTGCTTTGCTACAAAACCTGTCCTTAACTAGTACATAAAATTGGTCCCTTCCCACACTATATTGTCTTAAAGGGCTAGTGACTCATGTTGATCTAGCGATTCTTACACTCAGTGGCCCCCACTGTTGCTCTTTCTGAGTTGCAATGAAGATTTACATACTTCCTCTAAAGGATTAAAACTGAATCTGTATCCCGATACCAATCTGACAGTGACTGCCCTATCTGTTCACCTGACTCTGGCAGTCACCCTTGACTGTCTAATTGGCTGCTTATCATCTTCTATAGGCCAAGTTACATGAAGTGCACCCCTACTGGAACTGTGAAATAAGAGTAACAATTTCTTGAATAAGGGCCTAAGAGATTTTGGAACATGAAATTTGTGAAAGCTACTTTCATCACTGGGCAGCTCTAGATACTACTAAATAACACTTTAATGTGTAAAGAATATCATATTGCTGGGAGCCCAAGCCACATGGAAGGGACACAGGTAGAAACACCAGTTCACAGTGTCCCAGCTGTGTCCAGCCTTCAAATCATCCCAAACCAGGTACCAACATGTGGAGGAAGAAGCCTCCAGATGATTTCCAGCCCCCAGCCATTCAGTCACCCCCAGCCACTCATTTCTTCCCAGCTAGGGTCTCAGACATCATAGAGCAGAGACAAGCCATCCCTACTGTGTGCTGTGCAAACTCTTAACAACAAATTCCATGTATGTAAAAAAGTGGTTTTAGCTTTATGCCACTAAGGTTTTGGAAGGTTTGTTATACAGTAGTAGATAACTGGAATACTGACTGTTAGAAATAAAACAGGAATTGAGATGCTATGTAATAAATTATGGGAAACTAGGAAGAATCAAATCGCCCCAACCAGAGTCTATATATATATATATATATATATATATATAGAGAGAGAGAGAGAGAGAGAGAGAGAGAGAGAGAGAGAGTCTATAGTCTCATTTAAGTACTGTATATATTTTAAAATGTGTGTGTGTGTATATATACATACACACACACACACACACATATTCTGCTGTCTGTTAGCAGAAGACTCTGGAAAGCTAGTTGGACTATGTTCTCTTCCCTCCTCCAAGGCCATACCTGAATCTTTAATCTTACCACCCAAAGACAAGCAACATGAAAAGACCAAAAAGCATGAAAGATAACAGAATTTATCACTGCTGCAATGTGAAGCAAGGATAGACAAGAAAAGTACAGCTCTCTGCAGAGAGCACACCTATTAATAACTCTACCAATTGATGGTATGATTAATAATCTAAATAGCCAATAAAAATAACATTCCCTCCTCTTCAGTAAAGAGCTGCATAAAGGGCTTCCCTGGTGGCGCAGTGGTTGAGAGTCCGCCTGCCGATGCAGGGTATACGGGTTCGTGCCCCGGTCCGGGAGGATCCCACATGCCATGGAGCAGCTGGGCCCGTGAGCCATGGCCGCTGAGCCTGCGCGTCGGGAGCCTGTGCTCCGCAACGGGAGAGGCCACAACAGTGAGAGGCCCGCGTACCGCAAAAAAAAAAAAAAGAGCTGCATAAAGAACTTCCACTCCACCCTTAGGGCCATTACCAGCTCTAAGGTAAAATTTTGTCGGACAACATTTTTCTATTTATTACTCACATTAAAATGGAAGTTGCCTTCTTAAGCTCATGATGTCCAAATTCTGCCTGCTATGAGGAGGCATGGATGAGATTGGTGACAGCCTTCAGCTAGAAAAGTTCCCTGGATCTAAGTCAGAAGGAAGGTGCATTCCCAAGGCAGTTCAAACATATATCACCAGGACAGACAGGCAGGGTCCTAGTGCTAATGGACCAAGGGCATAATCCAGGAAGATAAGAGCATAGGTCCAATGAACAAGGTGAGGGTGAAATGAGAAAATTGGTAGTTGAGTAACTGCATGGGAGTGATGAACAGACAAGATGTAATATGTGCTATCACCCTTTTAATGAAGCACAGGTGCTTGATACTGTGGCAAGCAAAACAGGTGAAAGGTAATAATCGGGGTCAAACTCCCTGCTTGTTCTGCTTTGTGAAATAACCATCAGCACAGCCCCTGGCAGATGCCAGAGTTGATTCGAAAGCAGATGACACGTAAAGCAAAAAGAGTAAAAGAGATGATTTCTAGGCAAAGGAAGGGCAAGAGCAAAGGCCCTGAGACAGGAGATACCCAGTGTTCAAGGAAGAGCAAGCAGGCCAGCAGGGCTATAAGAGATGAGCACAAAGGGCAAACAAAGGCCAGATAATGCCGGGCCTTGAGGCTACTACTGGGTTGGCCAAAAAGTTCGTTTGGGTTTTTCCATAAGATTTTATGGAAAAACCCAAACGAACTTTTTGGCCAATCCCATATTAAAGACTTGAGCTTTTCTCTGGGTGACCACTGGAGAGTTTAGAGGAGACAAGTGAAACTGCCTGACTTCTTTTTAGCAGGATGACTCTGGGAGCTGTATTAAGAATAAATGGAAAGGTGGACTTCCTGGTAGTCCAGTGGTTAAGGCTCCATGCTTCCAAGGTAGGGGGTGCAGGGTTTGATCCCTGGTCTGAGAACTAAGGTCCCTCATGCCGCATGGTGCAGCCAAAAAAAAAAAAGAATAAACGGAAAGGGGCCAAGTTAAAGCAGGATGGCCAATCTGGAGGCTACTGCATTATTCTGCCCTCGATACACTGGCGGCTTGAGCTGAGTAGTGGAAGTGGCGGGTTTCTGAATATATTTCGAAAGTAAAACCATCAGAATTTGGTGACAGATTAGAAGTGAAATGTTCCCCTTTCTTGTGTTATTTTTCTTCATAACACTTATCACTTTCTGACATAGTACACATTTAACTTTCCATATTTTTATTGACCTTCCCTCACAAATGACAGCTCCATGAAGGTAGGGAATTTTTTGGTCCATTTTGTCCACTGCTGTACCCCCAATGCCTGGTACGTAGTAGGCACTCAATAAATAGTTAACTAAATCTATTCATCTGAAGAATTTTTATAGCTTAAGATATTTTACTCTTGTCACATTCTCTTCCTTTTATAAACATTATTATAGGTTTGATCTCACTATTCCATCATGAGTCACTTACCACAGTGAATCCACTTTAAATTGATCTACATTGTTTAGAAAGTGCCACCTAAATTACTTCTACAGTTTGGTAACCCTGTTCTGATAACTGGTATAAACAAACAGCTCTTGATGTGCTAGACATGGAATTAGGTCATTGCTGAGTTCTAATCGACTTCATTTAATTAGCGTGGATGTCGGTGAAGCATATTCAGAAAGGCAGATAGTGTAACAACTACTCGCGTTGAGGTAATGTGCCTGTTTTCTATTTTAAGTGTATGATCTGTTGATGAAGCTGCTTTGATGCAGCCATTTCGATGCCAAGATAATATGATGAGACCCATCTGAAGGAACACTTTGAAGCAAGAACACTATGACACTACCTAAAAACAAACCATCAGATTTCCACCTTTCATCTTCTACCAAGTGGTGAGCTTCACTCCCTGTTTGAGATTCCAGGAACTGATGTTGAAGACAAGGTGGGACCAGGAAAGAATTGAGGGATGGGTTGAAGTTACATTCTATCTTTAAGGACTCATATATTTGCTACATTTGCAGATCTTAGAAAGGAACGTCAAAGATTCTAAATGGAATTTCTCTCATTCTCTGATATTCACCTATATCTTGAATGATCTGCACATTGAAAAATCATCTGCTTTTATTTAAATTTCTTTAGTTGTTTAATAATGGCAGATTGTTCTATTAGACATAGAAGAAGACAGACTGAACTCCTTTGCTTTTTTGCAATGCTTCCTTCTTGTTAGGCCAGCTTACTTGATTAGATATCTATAAGACCCCAGAAATGAGGGAAGTGAGGGAGGGTATCAGGGCAAAGCAGATTTCCTATTCTCAGTTTTAGACACACAAGAAGTCCTCAGTTGGATTTCTAATGGTTTTCTTAGAGTTCTCAATTATACTTTGTATATAACACTGCAGTGGGCTAATGCTATACTCCATTTTTACCAAACTGGTAAAATGTGCCATGAATCAGAATATACATTCCTCAAAGCACATTAGGCTATGGAGTCTTGAGAGAACACCCCAGCCTTATTTCCTTCTTTCTTTATCTTCTTCAACTATTCCAAAGAATTTAAATTCCATCTATCAGGAAAGATCAGAGATAGCAGTTTTACAAAAAGATTTAATAAAAATGGTATTGACTGAAAAATATCACAATGCAGACCTATTTAAATAACTCCGGGCACTGAAAACACACAAAAAAGCTTTGAAACATACAATTATGAGAGGTCAGAACAAGTCCTTGTACTCTAGTCATGTAAATTTGGAATTTGCTTAATCCCAGCCAAATGCTTATAGTTGATTTAAGGAGATTAAATTATACCATAGATTTTATGTCGTAGCCAAGAAGTATGAAATGGCAGAAATGGCAATAATTCCGCCAATGGTAAAGTACACTTGTAAGACTGTTTTGCAATTTATCCAACAAATATTTATGGAGCACCTACTAGATGGCAGGCACTGTTTTATATAGGCACTGTTTTATATCCTGGGGATACAAAGGTAAACCAGGCAGGCAAAGTGCTTGATATCATAGAGATAACTTGAGAGTGTAGGAGACTGGAAAAAACAAGTACATAGATCAATATATTGATATAAGATAATTGCAGGTTATGACAACTGTTAAGAAAAGGACAATAGGGATGCAGGAATAAAGAACAAGAGGGGGAGGGGGAGGGATAAGGTGGTCAGGAAAGGTTTCTCAGAAGAGCCTGAATTGGTGAGGAGAGAACTACACTAAGATCTAGAGGATGAGCATTCTCAGCTTTAGTAAAGCAGGTTTTAAGACCAGAAGCCTGGAAGAAAAGGTCAATGTGGGTGAATAGGGAGCAAGGAGAAGAGTCGTAAGCAGTCAGTTTGAAGAGAGAGGCAAGAAAACAAGATAATGTAGAGCCTCAGAGACTTGTGGTTAAGAAGTCTGGATTTTACTTAGAGTATAATGAGAAGTAATGGGAGTTTCAGTTATTATATGTTAAAAGCTAAAATATAGCACTGACTATGAACTTGGACTGTTCTAAGTGCTTTACAAATATGTACTCATTTAATCATTCAACAAGCTTATGAAAGAGGTGTTGCTACAGTTGATTCTTGAACAACGCAGGGGCTAGGAGAGCAGATGCCCCACGCAGTCAAAAATCCATGTGTAACTTCACAGTCAGCCCTCCATATCCAAGGTTCCACATCTGCAGATTCAACCAGCTGTTAAGTTTATTTATTGAAAAAAATCTGCCTGTAAGTGGACCCTCACAGTTCAAACCTGTGTTGTTCAAGGGTCAACTGTACTAATCCTATTTTACAAATAAGGAAACGGAGGCCCAGAGACATTTCATCACATTTCGTCACACATGCTTGTATAGAGCAGAGCCAGGATTGTAACTAGGACAATCTATCTTATTTATTTTAAAAATTCACTCTGGTTGCAATGTGGAGGACAAAATGTAGGAGGGCAGGAATAGTCCAGGCCTGAGATGATGGGGTTTTAGACCTAGGAATGATAGTGAAAGAGGTGAAAATTGAAAATTGAAATAAATGCTACAAAGGTTACAAACAAGTTGCTGAAATGGAGCAAGGTAAGGGAACATGCTTAAATAGTGAGGTCAAGGAAGGCCTTTCTGAGGACAGGACATTTGACCTGGGACCTGAAGAAGAACAGAAAAAAGAGCATTCCAGGCAGAGGGAAAACATGTGCCAAAGTCCTTGGATAGGAGAGAGTGTAAAAAGACTAGTGCAGATGGGGCTGCATAAGTGAGGTTAGAAAGGTAAGCAGGGCTTGAAGGTCAGAGTCAAAGAAAGGACTTCACTGTATGTACAATAGGAGGCCCTTAGAGGATTTCAAGCAGAAAGGTGGTATCATCATATTCATTCAGGCAGTCGGTTAACAAGTATATATTGACCATCTGCCATGTGACAAGGACTATTAGGTGCTGGCATATACATACCCTAGAATATGGGGAGAGATACATACCCTAGAATATGGGGAGAGATATAACAGGCCATCCTCCATGTCACTGTGTGTGTTCCAGAATTCATCCTCCCTCTAGAGTATATAGGGGAACATGAATGAGGGGGCACTATATTTAAAATACAACTGTAAGTCAGTCAAATTTACTTTGACTCTTAAATGCTTAAGAAGATAACCTAATCTGGTTTATCCTCGTAGTAGCTGCTGAATCAAGGCTCACTGACTCAATGTACGAAAGAATAAATGATAGTAAAGCCAACTGCAGCTCTAAATAGTAGACTATAAATGAATCAAGCATAAAATGGTAAGAGTTCCCAAAGTAAATATTTTCCTACAGTCATTTATAAATAATTCAGATTTCTGTTTGCACCACCTGTCAGTGTTTCTGGGGAAACTAAACTGAGTATATACCTGCCTATGACTCCACTTCCTGACTGATAAGCCACAGTGGACAAGGATACAAAGCAGAGAGAGGCATCCCTCTCCACATTCTCTCTGGTTGGATCCACTTTCTTATCCAGAAACTTGGATAAGGAGAGTCTCACCCTTCCAGGAATTAAGGCAGTTTGAGTGTATGGTAAAGACCCCAAACTAGGAAGTTTAAAAACCTGGTTTAGTTTCCTCACTTTGCCCCTTACCCAGGTTTCAGGGAAATTGTCTTAAATGTGCTGACACTTAGGTTTCTCATCGTACATCATAGGGGGAAAAATAGCTATAGACAGATTAATAAAGATAATCATTGCAAATAATGTTAAATGTTATGAAAAAATATAAAATTGAGCACTATGGCAGAGACTGGGAAATGTGGGAATTCTAAGTCAGCCAGATAGTTTGGAAAAGTACTAAGCTGGAGGTGCTATCACTCTGCACTAAAGGGAATATCAAGATTTTACAAATCACAAGCTGTGAATATTAAATGTAATGGAAAATAGTAAGCCTAAGTAAGTGCTCATTCATTCAACCATGTGTAGAAGCTAAGGGTTGTCTAAGAGGAGTGGGGATTCAGAAGGCAGGGGTAAGGACCTCACCACCATGAAAGGCAAACCAGGAAATAATGACAAACAAAGTGAAAATCAAGACTTACCCTGCTGCTGTCTATATTTCAAGAGGGAGCCCAAATCCAGGCCACTGTGTTGTCAGTTGCACAGGTTCTAAACCAGAGGCTTCAGTAGTCAAGGGATGTGCTTTTATTTCTTAATCCCTCCTGGTTCACACAGAGGTTGACACAAGAGTAGGAGTTGAATAGGTGAGAGAATAAATAAGTTAATTTATTTTTAAATTTAAGTCTTGTAAAAACAAGAAAACAGGCCCCAAATGGAGTCACTTACATTAAACCCCACGTCGCCAAACCAAAACATAAATTAATTAGTTTCAGTTCTCCCAGAAATGGAGTCTAAAACCAGTCAACCAGGAATCACCTATCAGCACTGAGTAGGTAATCTGCCTGACAGACCCCTGCCATCCCTTAAAGGGAAGTGACCTTACAATGACCAACCACTTTGTTGCCTAGTAAAACGTCCTTGTTCCTGCTCCCTTCTGCTTATAAAAATCTCATTTTGTATAGATCCTCGGAGCCCCCTTCTATCTGCTAGATGGAATGCTGCCTGATTCAAATCTATTTTTGCTCAAAAAACCTCTCAGAATGTTTAATATGCCTCAGTTTATCTTTTTTTTTTTTTTTTTTTTTTTTTTTTTGTACGCAAGCCTCACTGTCGTGGCCTCTCCCGTTGCGGAGCACACGTTCCGGACGCGCAGGCTCAGAGGCCATGGCTCACGGGCCCAGCCGCTCCACAGCATGTGAGATCTTCCCAGCGGGGAACAAACCCGCGTCCCCTGCACTGGCAGGCAGAGTCTTAACCACTGCGCCACCAGGGAAGCCCCTGCCTCAGTTTATCTTTTAACAGTCCTGGTTTCAGAAGAGGGCACCAGAGGAGACCCCCGAGGACCCTCTGTAGCAAGAAGCAAGCAGGTGAATGTGCCTGTGAGCCCCCTCAGCTCGCCGCTTTCTTGCTGGTGGTGGGTGAGGCCCTCCTCATTCCTACCTCTGCAGCTTTTGTGTCGTGAGCTTTCAAACTTTCTTTGAGCGGCTCTTTTTCCGGGTTGAGTCCGGAAACCGGCTGGAGTCCAACGGGTTCCGACTTAGAAACCAGACCGTGTCTGGGGTCAGCCTGGGTCCGACTTGGAAACCAGACCGTGTCTGGGGTCAGCCTGGGTCCGACTTAGAAACCAGACCGTGTCTGGGGTCAGCCGGGGTCCGACTTGGAAACCAGACCGGGTCCCGCTCCAGTTTAAGCCGGACTAGGTCCAGTGTGAGGCCTCAAGGGAACAAAATTTTGCTTCAAGGCTGAACAAGCGAGTTAACCTCACCGAAAATAATCTTGAATTGGCCACAGTGGAGAACTTTAACCCTGGATAAGCTTATCCATTACTACGAGGTGCGCTGGAGAAAAAGGGTCTCACCATAATGGGTAGAGTGAAAATTATTTTTCCTCCTCAGCAGTTTCTCATGACCCGGGCAAGAGCCGCTGCGAAACCCGACTCGCTGCAGAGCCTGCACACAGAATCCTGGGAAAACTGGCAGAAGTGAGCAAGGGGTGAGAATTCTCACCAAAGTCAGCTCTTCAGATCTCTCTCTGTGGTGCCTCGTGGAGAGAGGAAGGTAAAATTTCACGTTGTCCCTTCCTTCCCAAATGCAGATTGGCAGGAAAAAAAAATTAAGAATTACATTTTGAATTGGGACTTGTGAATTTGCTTTTGGGTACCCGTTGGTTGTGGATCCCGTCTCTTCCACAGACAACTATTGCCTTCTTGTCTGTCCCGTTTTGTGTCCTGAGAACCAGAGTTGGCAGCTGTCAGGTTGGGGGCCCCCAAAATACAGGCAGACAAAAATGTGGGTTGCTAGGGTCCCACAGACTGTTGCCATTTCTCAGGGGAATTGTCTTTCTTATGGTTATCTTCAGGAGTGGCTCTGGATCTTGGGAGGGTAGTATCTTTTGCACGTTCTTTGGGACGCCTTTTGTATCCAAGAGGTTGTTCCATACTGCCAGGAATATTTACTGTTTATCCCTGCAGAAACCTGACAATCAATGCGAATCTATTTTTGCTTAGATAAACTCTTAAAAATTTTAATATGCCTCAGTTTATCTTTTAACAGCCTGCACTGCAAGCAATTGCATGGCAGCAACATAATCTGCTTCAGAGAGGTAGCTCCAGAGCTAGAGGAAGTTAGAGCTTTTTTTATTTAAAAGAAAAAGATTATCAAATTCACTTAAAAAAATACATTGTTCACTCACCTACTTAATCATAATTTTTTTTTTTTTTTTTTTTTGCGTTACGCGGGCCTCTCACTGCTGTAGCCTCTCCTGCCGCGGAGCACAGGCTCCGGACGCGCAGGCCCAGCGGCCATGGCTCACGGGCCCAGCCGCTCCGCAGCATGTGGGATCTTCCCGGACCGGGGCACGAACTCGTGTCCCCTGCATCGGCAGGCGGACTCCCAACCACTGCGCCACCACGGAAGCCCCATAATTTTTTTAACTCATATTATAAACAATAAATTAGAGAGACCAATTCTGAACAGTAAGACTTCCAACTGGCCCTCAGAACATTATCAAATGGAAAAGGCAGCCATTTTTTACAAACAGCTTTACCAAGCCCTCGGGAAGCTGGAAGGCAGCTGAAACCGTCATTAGCACATCCAGCCACCAGATGTCACCATTGGTTTAAGCAAGTTATGCTCTACCTGGCTCTAGGCTAATTCATACAATTCATACAATTTTGGACCTCAGAGACATTAGATGCCATCTCGCCTGGACGGCTGATAAAACTGAGGCTCCAGTTAGTTCCTAGCGTTCATAGAGTAATATTTTTTAGGACTCAGTCTAGCATCTTCAAATTCCTTTTCTAGTGCTTTCTGTTACCTGTACTTTTATTTTTTTTAAAAAACTGAAACCAGTTTAACGACACCCTTCAGGCTAGTAAACTACAACTAAGAAGAATTATATCTCAACAGTTGTCTGTGTCAGGGAGCTCAGATCCAGGTAATAGTGTTTATTCACCGCTTCCCTTTTTAAAATGCCACGCACTCTTGGGTATTGACAGTTGAAACATATCTTCACAAAAGGAAAGGAAGTAGTGAAGAACTTGCCAATCAAAGTCCAATTAAAATGTATTATTTTAGGCAGGTGACATTTAAATAGTAGTCCCTAGAAGACAGTTCATATTTCTGAAATTTGCAGATGACTTTTTCACCATATATGTGTACCCAGGATTACTTTATTCCTTAGTTTCTCTATTTTTTGATAAGTATAAAAAAGATTAAATGTTAATGTCTCTTGTTGCTAATCCTTTGGCATCTCTCCGTAGAATAGCAAGTAGGCTTCCATTTACACAAATCCATTTTCTCTCCAGCAAGACTCCTTCTGCATCCTCACCTTCATTCAAATATCCCAACAAGCAATTCTTCCACATTTCTATCTCCTCCTTCCCATTTGCTCAACTTCTACTGCCTTCTCAGGGCGAAATCATCTAATAGTTTTTTATTTCCCAAAGATACTGCAAAGGTATCTTGGAAGTTCCTCATTACATAGAAACCATCATTATTGTTTTTCCCACTAAAAATAGAACCAAGAAACAATACATGATAAGAGCAAGGACCAAAGGGGAAAGCAAAGAAATGTGTGCAATGGAGTTTTTATGGAAGAAAATCCCAAGAATTTACTCCTGGTTTGTTCTTATTAAATCACATGATTCTGGCATTGTGTTTCTTAGAGCTCTATGAGTTTTTAAATTATTTTCTTAATTGAAGAATAGTTGATTTACACCGAGTAGAGTCCCCTGTGCTATATAGTAGGTCCTTATTGGCTATCTATTTTATATATAGTAGTGTGTATACGTCAATCCCAATCTCCCAATTTATCCCTCCCCCCATACCTATTGTTAATAAAGATGTTGGCTTCTATGCTCTGTGTTGAACCAAAAAAAATTCAATTGCAGAATGATCTATCAATGTTTCCAGTAATACTGCTACACCAGTTTCCTTTTAATGGCTCATCAGTTACGCCATTGCTGTGAAGGTAATATGAGGAGACTCATTTAGCAACATATTATTACATCATCTTAACTTGAAGTAAGGCTCATCAGGCTGTATTAAATTAGCCTGAATTTTGCAGTATGTCAGCAGCATTTTATGTACATTAATAGCAGAGTTAAATGTTCCTTGGGGGATTCTGTTGAAGAAAAATGATTTCAAAGTGGTGTTTGGATATAATTTTGTAGTCACTATTTATATTTTCTTCTACTATCATTGTGTGGTTAAGATTATTATGTTGCTTGTGAATAGGCAAGACAAAATGGCAACCAATTATTAATTGTTTGGTATATTTTTTTCTTCTCTGACCCATTATAATAAATACAGTTTGGAATACAAAAAAACAAGAATAGTTGATTTACAATATTGTGTTAGTTTCAGGTATACAGCAAAGTGATTCAGTTATATATACTTTTCAGATTATTTTCCTTTACAGGCTATTATAAGATATTGACTATAGTTCCCTGGGTTATACAGTAAATCCTTGCTGCTTATCTATTTTATGTATAGCAGTTTGTATCTGTTAATCCCATACTCCTAATTTGTCCCTCCCACCCACCCCCCACTTTCCCATTTGGTAACCATAAATTTGTTTCCTATGTCTGTGTGTCTGTTTCTGTTTTGCAAATAAGTTCATTTGTATCATTTTTTTAGATTCCACATATAAATGATATCATATGCTGTTTATCTTTCTCTGTCTGACTTCACTTAGTATGATCATCTCTAGGTCCATCCATGTCGCTGCAAATGGCATTATTTCATTCTTTTTATGGCTGGGTAATATTCCATTGTATATATGTACCACATCTTCTTTATCCATTCATCTGTTGATTGACTTTTAGTTTGCTTCCATGTCTTGGCTATTGTAAATAGTGTTGCTATGAACATTGGGGTACATGTATCTTTTCAAATTAAGGTTTTCATCTTTGGGGGATATATGCACAGGAGTGAGATTACTGGATCATGTGGTAGCTCTATTTTTAGTTTTTTGAGGAACCTCCATACTGTTCTCCATAGTGACTGCACCAATTTACATTCCCACCACCAGTGTAGGAGGGTTCCCATTTCTCCACACCCTCTCCAGCATTTATTATTTGTAGACTTTTTGATGATATATAGCTCTATGATTTTGTTTTTCTTTTATTTGGCAAACAGAATTATGCTCACTATTCAAACAAAACAACAAGGAATTGTGTGAGCTGAGATGAACAAAAATGCATAGTTGATTTATTTCCTAGGAATAATAGTTAATGAGTTTGAATAAAACTTGCTGCTAAAAACAGGACATTAAAGATAATTTAAATATATTCAGTGCAGTCATTCATTCCAGTTTCATGCGCATTAAGTAGCTTTTTATCTCTAAGGTGCCATCAAAGGAGCTCTCAGACATTCAAAATAACAGCGTTATATCATTAACACATTTCTGGTCAATGAGTTGAGTAATGTAGAACTTATGAAAATATATATTGCCATTCTCTTTCAAATGAGTTGCATATTACTTCCATTAACATAACTATATTGATCTAATTTCCTTATTTTCAGTAGAGTGCAGTTTGGAAATATAAAATTGACAAATGAGAGTCAAATGAGGTGAGGGGTCTTACACAAAAGGTCATAAATTACAAAGCCTCAATAAGGAATATCCTAGATAATTGCCATGATGTAGAAATGTTAAGTAGTATGCATTTAGTTGTTTCTTTTTTTTTTTTAAGAAAGAGTCTTACATGTTTTAACCATTTTATTTCAGGAGACTAAATCTGTTGGTGGTAGATAATTTGATCTCCTTTTCCGAGAGGTAGTTTGAATTCACCTAAGTATCTAGGTTATTTTTCACATGGACTGTGGGAAGTTCAAATCAGAGCCTACCTCAAGATATGTACTTGGATCCTACCTCCAGAGATTCTTCTTTAATTGACCCGGAGTGGCCTGAGCCTCAAATACTTAAAAGCTTCCCAGGTGATTCTAATATACAGACAAGGTTGAGGACCACTGCACCAAACCTTACATCTTACATAAACTGATGCTAACACCCTCCGCCTTTATTTTCAGTGTTATTTATAAAGGGGTTGAGTTCCAAGTTTGGTTTAAAATGTGCTTTTGGAAGTCTGTCTAATTACTCCAAAGGTGATTGTAAACTAAACATTCTTTACAGCCAAAGGAAAAAGAAAATATAATTAGTAGATGCACCTTCACTCATCTCTGAAGTAATCAATGAATCCATTACAAAATTCCCAGGAGCCAATTCTTTGGAACTTCCAAAGAACGTTACTGGTATTACAAAAAAAAAAAGATGTTAAGTCAAACAAAAAAATCCAATATCAAATAATTTGGGGTTAAATCATACTTTTCTTTTCTACCGATTTCTTAGAAACATGGTAATAGGCTGTAAATCCCCAAGAGGAACAGAATTCCCTGTGTAGCATGCAGTAAATGTGTTGAATGATTCAAGGAACCATGGGCCTAATGTTTTATGGAACACACTTTAGGAAATGCAGTCCAAGGATGTCTCTTTTAAGGCAATAATAAGTAAGACCTAAAACCAAAAATGTTATCCAAAGATTTTACTCTGCAGGTCTGACATACCACTTGCTTTTTAATATTCTCTTTTGGATATATCATTATATTGCCTTCAAATATTTGGAAATTTTCTACTACAGGCCCAGCATAGCAGTTAAGGTTACAAACTTAAGAGCAAAATTTTTTAGCTTCACATACAGCATTTTTTACTTAATCTCTCTATGCTTCAGTTTCTTCACCTGTCAAATGGGGAAATGTATCACACCTACTACATGGTATGTTGTACTTGCTAAACTTAGGTTGTTGACATTCCGTTACAATAACAAGAGTGATTTAAAAGTGAGGTACCAAGCTGCCATATAAAGAAATGCAAAGGAAATTTCTGAGAATCCATGCCATAACTTCTGAACCCTCTGACCCACTTTGGGAATATGAGAGGATTGAGAAAGGGAAGGAGAAGGAATATTTGTGAAGAGAGAGCACTTTGGAAAGAGCTGTTGCCTAGTTAATAGGCTTCACCACCTCACTCTGTTGAGAAGGACTCAGATGGGTCCCCTCGGTGACCCTGAGTGGTACATCCCTGCACTTTGGGGACTCCAGGCCTGCCATCTGCCTTCTGTCCAGGAAATCTAGAAGACCACAGATGGTTGACTAACTGCTCTGGGGGCAGGTCCATCTGCATTGCCAGAGTTTTTCAGGGTAGAGGACATGAGAGTGTTTCCTGTGGACCAGAGGTAGGCAGCTGATGAGAGAGAATCTGGCCCAATAGGGGTCCAGCAAGAGGCTGGAGGTGAGGCCAGATTCCTCAGGTCCAAAGCAGGAGATGCAAGTGGCCACCTGGAATCCAAGTGGCTCTGCCAGCCAGCAACAAGGGAACTGCAGGAGGGAGGTCACCAGCAAACATAGTCATGAAGTCTCCACAAAAGTGCCCCAGGAGGAAAGAATCAGCTTTAAACCAAAAGGCCCAAGATGAGTAAATAGAGAAAGGCTAATGAGGGCCTCTTTCCAGAGCAGACTTACCAGGGAAGCAGGCTCTTGCTGGGCCAAGGGAGGTTTGCCTGTTAAATTAAGGTCAGAGCTTAGTTAATATCTTGGGCCCCCAAATCTAATTACTGAATTGAGCCTTGTTCGTGATCTTAATTGACAGGAGGATGATCTATTAAACATGAGCAGAAAAGTCATGGGGTCTGGAGAAATTTTCATCCAGGAGCACCCAGTGATTACTGGAGCAGGAAAGATGAAAATAAAGATGATTTGATGATTTGCTGTTATACCATGAGTCCTGCACCAGCTACATTACATATTTTTAAATATATATTATATATATATATATTTATACTTACATATTGTAAATATATACTAATATACAACATAGTGTATATAATATACATAATAAATATTATATATATATGTATTTTTAGGACAAAAGTTTCATAAATTCTCATGAATTGAGGGACGATAATGCCCTCAGTTTTACACCCATGCTATTCAAAATGTGGTCCGTGAACCAGCAGCATCGATATCATCTGAGAGTTTTGTAGAAACACAAAACCTCAAGCCTCATCCCAGACCTGTTGAATCAGAACCTGGATTTTAACAAGATCCCCAGGGGACTCATATGCATATTAAAGTTAGAGAACTATTACCTTATACCACCTGGCTGTCCATAAGAAAATCTTCGTGAGATTTTAATACCTAGTAATTGTGACATAACCAGTCCACTGAAGTTCATCATAAAGGACTCATAATAACAATAAATATGTTATAGCACTTTGGCATTTTCAAAACTCACTTTATCTCTGTTATACTCACAATTGACTGGTTAATTTTTAATCTGGTTTAGGTTTTTCACCTGTACACTTTGTGCACATGCAACTCGTCAGACAAGTGACAATAAAACCTGTTTCTAACACCTGGTGTTCCCAGACCACCTTCTAATACTAAAGGAAGATTAGATAGTTCAGTGTCTGTTATTGGGCAAAATACACTTATCAGCTTATCTTTGCAGTTTAGCCACAGAGCTTCCAGATGCTGTGGGTAATAAGTGAGACAGCTTTCCAGATTATCGTAGCCTCAGGAAAACTTGCTTTCCCAGCCTTATCAGCAGAAATGGAGACAAATTACCTCCTTTGGCTCTTCACTCCCCTTTATATCAGCGTCTCTCACTAACTGGGAGCCCCTGGCTACAATAAAGAGGCAAATTACCATCTGAGTTTTGGTGGGTGGATTCAAGGACAAAACCTGCAAACATAGGTTTCACTTTGGAGAGCCAAATAAAATGCAACATCCTACCAGAGAGGTACCCAAGACCCATGCCAGGTGTGAGCATCATGGGCTTATGGTACATGGAGGATAACAAATCAGTATTTATTGGATGAATAAATAAATCATAAATTAATACTTACATGAGATGAATTAGTCTGCAATTCATATCTTTTAGGCTAATTTGTGTTCCTAAATCCCTATAGTTCCCTGATGAATGAAATCTTATGCAATATTTGTTTTTTCATTCCTTCTCATGCCTGAACTCACCTTATAACTGTAGAGATTCCATCTGTTTCAGCAGAAAAATAATATAACCCAGACAAGGCCACTGTCATAAGATCACTAGCTGTGGTGTTGGAAGTTTAATCTGGGTTGCATCACTTATAGGCTGTATAATCTTGGGTAGTGACCTAACTTTTGGAGCCTCTCCATCCTCCCTTGTAAAACAAGACTTGTCTATAGGATTGTAGACAGTCCTATAGACAATACCTTGTTTATGGTATTATTTTGTGATTTAAAGAGGATAACATCTATGGAAGTTTGTAGCATAACGTGGGTACGTAGTAAGTCCTCAATAACTTACTGTACATTTCTCATTACCTCACCCCCACCCTAGATACATCGTTCTGGTTTTGATTAAGTCTTATCCCTGTCCATACTAGATTCAACCCCTGAGGGTAATTTAAGTTATCTACCTCTGCAAAGTGTTCTTAGAGGCAGAGCATAGAATTTGCTTTATTTTTCTACTTTCAAGTCCATTTGTTCATTCATTCACACATTCTTTCAAATGATCATTTACTGTGTACTTAGCAAGCATCAAATATAATCCCAATATATCCAACTAGAAATAAGCCTCATTAAGAGAAAATTCTATAATGGGCGCTACAATCAAAATGCTTGCTGCTTGTTCTACTCTGCATCAAGGTCCACATGTATAGACGTTCATCCACTCATAATGCCAATGAAATGGATCAATAGCAAATATCTCAAGAGTAGATATATAAAAATTCTAATAGGTCACTTCATAATAAAACATGTTTGGGGCTTCCCTGGTGGCGCAGTGGTTGAGAGTCCGCCTGCTGATGCAGGGGACACGGGTTCGTGCCCCAATTCGGGAAGATCCCACATGCCGCGGAGCGGCTGGGCCCGTGAGCCATGGCCGCTGAGCCTGCGCGTCCGGAGCCTGTGCTCCTCAACGGGAGAGGCCACAACAGTGAGAGGCCCGCGTACCGCAAAAACGAACAAACAAACAAATAAATTTAAAAAAATGTTTGAGTAAAAATGACAGATATATACATCAGGTCATATTTATGTCCAATTTTTTCCAGAAAACTCAAAATATTACACTATCTGATTCAGAATGTGACACCTGTCAACATTTTTAAACTCCATTTGGTGAGAAGTGGCCTTTCCTAAATACAGTCTAAATTCTCCAAAATGTTGAGCTATAGATGCCATGATTCTTCCTGAGCAAGACCATTAAGCATCACACTCGGTAAGCACACAGAGGACATTTTGTTTAATCCTGCTCGTATTAGGTACTTTTACATTCACAGGCCCTTTAAAATCTTCAAAGTCACATGGATCAAACTGAGAAAACTAATACCAACAGTCTTTAGGGAGCTAGAACACTATTTTAGGTGTTGGATTAGAAACAAAAATGATTTAGCCTCAGTTGCAAGTGACTTTATAACTTGTATCTTCTGGAGAGAAAGAAACTAACTCAAGAAAAAAATCTAACCTATAAATTTTGTAGATGCTTTCAACAATAAAGGCAGGAAATGCAAGTGAAAAATAAATCTCAGAAAGAAGGTATACTTTGAAAGATAAAATATTAAGTCCTGGGAACATCGGTGACTACAAAGATGAATAAACCTAGTTTAGACAGTAGTTGGAGACTTTGAGGAGAAGATGAAACTTCCTAGTAGAAGAAGGGTTGGCAAGAGATCCAACTGAGCAGAAGGTGGGATGCAGGAGCAGAGCTTGGGGCTTCTCTTGGATTGTGCCACATCTCTAGGTTTTAGAAAATGAGCACGCTGAAACACAGACCATCAAATGTTTAAACACTGTTCAGAATTGAATCTCATCCTATTCAGCTTGCAACAGGATTTCATGTATTTCCAATGAGCTTCACACACTTTAAATCTAGCATAAATAAGGCCTCACCCTCATTTAGGATTCAGGTGAGTCATCTTGATTCCCCAGCATTCTGCCCAGATCAGAGCAGGTATTCTGTAAATATCTGCTCAATGAGGGATGCTGAACTGAACTAGAATTTGTTTAGATGTTCCTGTACCCCAAGATTTTGAAATTAATTGTGACCTTTTAGTGTATGTATGTGTGTGTGTATTTTCCCTCTAATAGAAATTAAACTAACAAAATAGACTTTATTAAAAGGGCCCAATAAAAGTCACTCTATAAAAAATGTTTAGTTGCTCTATAAGGTACCTTCTGCTCTACCAAGCCTGGCTGGAAAGAGTTGGCTAATAGCAATGGCTTTCAATTAATTAAATCAGATGAGCAAACTGTCCATTTTAAATTTATTTCCCATTTCTCCTGATTCTTTTCTCATAGAGTAACCTGTAAATATCTAAAAACAAAACTTTATTTGAAAAAGGTTAATTTTTAGTGAATGGAATAATTTCAACATGACTGCCAAGAATTTTTCATCTTTAGCTTTTTTTTATGACAGATGAAATTACTGATTTGACTAAATTGGTACATAGTAAATGATACTAAGTTACAGCTTTTATTAATTTGTGTTTAATTTGCCATTTTAACTAAAATTATTGTCAGTAAAGGTCAACAAGTTTTCTGTAATTTTTGCAAATCTCAATGAAATTTTATATGTGCAGAAAGACCATCGCTATATATCTATATGATTTCACTGGGCAGTTTTAGAATTATAACTACTAGTGTATCTGTTTAGTAGTCATGGCTCTTAAATCTATAAACACACTACACTTTAACTAACTATATAAGAGAATAAATCAGAGTAAGAGAGTTTGCTTTAAGCATACTTTTTGTGAGCAGCATTAGAAATATAATCCAAAAAATTACAATTGGAAAGAAACAATAACAAATAAACATAATCTAACAGTATCTTATTAATATGTGCTCAATGAATGTCTGGCTGAATGAATGGGCACAGAGAAGACAAATAACACAACTGTGGAATGTGTAAGTTTACAGATGAAGAACTATAGAAAAACTTTCTGTACATAGAGGAAATAGATGAATATGTTTTTATATTCAAGGGATCTCAAAGTTGATAAAAAATGTTCAAGTAACTGCTAGAAAGATAGGAAAATAGAGAAAAATCATTTAGATCAATGTATGAATGTTTTCATTCTCCACTATTGACTTGAAATAATAGAAAATATTGAAATCCAAGAACAATTACAGGTTTAAGGTATTGAGGAAGAAGGAAATTTTAATTAAATTTTGCAAACAATAAATCTCATTTAAGTATGAATGCCTCTTCAAAAAGGAATTAATAATAAAAATGCTAATGTAAGTTGAAAAAAATCAAGAGCATTGAAAAAAATTAAGACAAAAAGACAAAATTAATTTATAAAGACAGATTATTCCAACACAATAAACACAAATAATGCAATAGCAGAGAAACATAATAGGAAGTCAGGAAGGAACTAGTTTCACAGTAATAGATTTACAGAAAGAAAAAAATGTCTGAAAGAGCCATTAGGAAATTTCCTGGCATAATGTGGGTTAACAGAAGCTGAACATGACATTTATTTTATAGACAATACACACACCATAGTATGGCCTATGCATTAAAAAGGGGTTATTTAGAGTTGACATTTGCTTCCTGTTGAATTCCTTAAGGAAAGCTAAGTCTAAATTAAGAATTTCACCTTGTGATTTTTAAATTGTGTTTCCAGTAATTATATATGAAAAATGAAAGGTTCAAGAAAAAAATAACTTTTAGAAAAATGTGTCTCTCTATCAAAGTGCTTCATGTTCCAAGTCTTTAAAAACATCTATAAGATGACACAGCATTAACAAAGATCAAATAATGATGATTTTATCTTCCTAAGTAAATCCCTTTTCTATTTTGATAAAGGAGAGAAAAAGTAATAAAGTTCTTCCAAGCTCACTACAACTCTTAGCTTTAAAAATTGGAGAGGTGGATCATTTTCTATGGGGAAAAATAATTCAAAAGGTCAGGAATTTTTAAAGAAACATTCATTTTGTTCTTTTCACCATGAATGTAATTGACTAATTTACTTCTGCATCAAGTACCATTTCTTATTAGTGCCTGAAATAGTTAATGCCTTCCTCCTCCCCAGCAGGTTCTTACTTTCTGACACACTTGATATGTTTTCTACAATGCAAACCCAAAATTAACTGGAAAAGAACAAAGTGAAACCTAATCTTCACCCACAAGAATAACTCTAAACACAATGACCATGATGCCAGACAAAAGAGACAAAATTTCATATTTACAGTCTAACATCGCTTAAAAATACTTTGAGGTAACTCGTCCTTTAAACATTCAAGGTTAAGGTGTTTCTGGTTGAATTACTAAACTAGCCTTAAAGTAAAATACATGGTTCTGTTGTATTTTTAATTATGCTTGGCAAAACATCTATCCAAAACAGTAGTAAATTGCACCAGTTTCAAGAGCTGGGCTGTCTCTGCATTTTATGAAGAGTAAGAGGAATGAGGGTCCATGGTGCATTCTCCCAGACTCTTTCTCAGTCTTCTGGATTCCTCAGTGAATATTTGATTTAAAAAATTGATGAGGGAAGGAAGGCAGGGAGGGAGGAATGAAAAGAGGGAAGAATAAAGGAGGTTTTTTGTGTGATTTAAAAGTGCTTGAACTGTCTCAAAAATCACTGGCAAAACAAGCCAATCAAAGGTTATATTAATTTTGGGGGTACAGCAGGCAGGCGATCTCCCACCTGAAAAATAAAGGGACTTCCATCTGCCTTTCCTTAAGGCCTAAAATTTCTCGTATATAACAAGGACTTTTATAACCACAATCAGTTTAAGTGTGAATTGTCTGAGTTGCTATGACTGAAATTTAATTTCATGTAGCAGTGTTTCTCAGATGTGATCAATTACTGGCCATGTCATGGTTTCCATGGGACAGTGCTGGTTTGCACTTGTTCTACCAGAAAAATTGTTAGTAGCAACTCACTTCACTCTCAAAAATGTTCTGGTTTGGAAAATAATTTACACATAGTCACTCAACCAATGACTAATTGCATTTGAAAATCCTGGTTCTTATTAAAGGTTCTTATTAAAAGTAGAGCTTCCTGCGTCCTACGTTGAACCTAATAAATTAGGACCTCTGAGGGGCAAGCCCAGAATATTCATTTTAACAAGCACCCCCTAGGTAATTGTTAGGATTACTAAAGTTTGAGAACTACTTCATTAATATATAATAGAGAATATTAGATTTCAGTGAGGAGAAAGCTGGAAAGACCAGTGAATGAAAATAAACAGGGAGAAGGTGACATTAATGATATACATAAAGCCACCAATTTATAATTCTGTTTATTTGGGAAGTTTCTTTATAGCCTGTATCCACTACCACCAGAACATCTACTTGTGTCCCAGTGGCAGTGGGATTAGTAAAATGGTACAGGTATGAGGAAGCTACCACTGGAGGACTTCATCCGGCTTATGTATTTACACTTGTTTTGATCCTCTGCTTACCTTTATTCCAAGTGTTTGTATCTTTACTTCTTGTCCATCTGACCCAGTTCTCTCACTAAACCAGCTGCAGTAGATGCTGTTTTTCATTCCTCCCCATGCCATCTCCTCTGTACATCCGAATTTTAAGTTTAGAAAAATAAATACAATTATTCCAATAATTAATGCTGAGTTTTTTCCGTCACAGAATTAAGGGAAGAGGGAGGGCAGTGTAAGCCCATGAAGCAAGAGATTAGCTTGGAAGTCTTCCTTTCTTCTTATAGTTTTCTTCTTCACAAATAATTGATGATTTTTTATTAAAATTAAGCAACCACATCTAGGACCACCCCATACATAGGTAGTCTTTAATTTCTGTATTAGCTAACTAATATTCTTTGGTTGTGAAGAACGTAAAACAACACTGGCTAACTTAGACAACAAAGGAAGATTATGGGAGGGGTTTCAGAGCATTTCATGAAATCCAACGAAGGGGTAAAGGACAAAGGCTTAAAAGGACAGGAATTGGTGAGCTTCCAGGGCATCAATGAGTTTATAGATCTCTCTCTAGAATTTGCCACTAATGTGACTGGGATCAAATGGCTTTCCAACTCTCTGTCTCACCATTCCAAATGTTAATCATCAAGATGCCGAACATAATCAAGTGGAAACTCCCAGACAAACATCTATGACTAGGTAGACAGAATCACGTAGCAGAGATAAAATTTCCTGGGCCTATGTCTATGTGCAAAGAAATAATCTCTCTGAGAAAGGAGAAATCACAGTTGACCATACAGCTACCCCAAAGCCATCTGCTACAGTCTACCCTCTGGCTGCCCAGAACACACACACACACACACACACACACACACACACGCACACACAACCACACACATTCATTCATTCTCCCTGTCTCTCTCTCTCTCTCTCTAATACATACCTTTTTTTCCTATATCCAAAAAAACAAAACAAAACAAAAAACCCACTCATAACACATGATCCAACCAGTTCTCACACAACAACAATGGGAGACAACCACAGTCATTTCCAGCCACTGCACACAGGGGTGAGATATTGGCTGTGGAGCCCAGGACCTCTGGCTTGTGTCCATTCCTCTTCAGTTCTGTCACAATCCCATCTCAGTATTCTACAGCCTATAGACTACATGATAAACTCAACCACTACTTAGATAACATATACCCCTGGCCGAAAGAGGAAAGAAAAGAAAAAAATAATTATTTTAATTATCATTTTAAAAGGAAACACGAGAATAAATAGCATACTTAGCAAGCAAATACTCGTGCAAGTCCCCCATTCTGCGGGCATGCACAAGAATGCTGCTGACTTATAAGATAGATTTCTTCTCAACTTCTTCCAAGTTCTTCTGGCTTTCAGCCAACACCACAGCTTGCCAAGGATCTTTGCCCTGATAGCACAAAGAATCTAACATATCTAGGTGGCAGTTTCAGCTCCCAATTCAATAAAACCTACACTTTTTTTAACCCTTAGATGAAGCATCCCTTCAATGAATACTGAATTCCTTACACTAAAGAGTTAAAGAAATAATTTTAAAGAATTAAAGCCAAAACTCTGAAAGTGAAAGAGTAGCTGTAGTGTAAGAGGTGTCTTCACCCCTAGGTCCTAGGTTGCATTCTGGCTATGAAAACAATATCAAACATTTGGTCACTGCTTCTGCTCATGTTCAACATCCTACACCAGAGCACACCAATGTCACAAGGGACTACTTCTTAGATAGTGTTGTGGCTAAGTTTCCAATGGAGTCTAGCTTCATCAGGGTGATTGGATATCTATACAGTAAGGCCAGGCAGTGAGTAGCCTATTGCCTTGCTTGTTTTGTAATGCAGTGAGTTCATTGGTCAGAAACCATGTATGGAATCCTATGATGCTTTAGAGGCATGTAAGCAGGGAAAGAGAATCCAAATCCAGAAAGACTATTCCAGTGATGATAAAATGCTGCTTCTCCATGATGAAAGGGCAGTTCCAACTCAAAATAAGTTATCTGCCACCGGGTAGTAGGTCAGGTCCCCTAGAAGCACATTGCTAGTCACTGTTGCTAACAGTATGTGAATCAGTTTTGTTGAAAGGAAATTTATGTTGTTGAGTCCAAATATTACCTCCATGCTGGCCATCATAGCTGTTATATCCATGAACCAATAGACTAGCTGGAGAAGGAGGATGACTGGCTCCCATAGAAGGAGTCATTTTGTTCTCCTGGTTATTAAGAACCTCTTAATAATGCAGGCCTCTTAGTGAGCATTCCCATGGATACAGATATTCTCACCCTCTGGGCCCATTCTGAAAGATCCATCCACCCTCCCCTAAAACCTTCTTGTCATCAGTTCTCCAGTCTTGATCCTTCTAAGTCCCTGACCATCTAGTCAGACCAGGACAACAAAATTACCCCGTATGTACTCATTCAACCCTAACCATTTCTAAAATATTGCCACTGTCCCAAGCCCCCTGCCCCGGTATATCCACCATTGCCCAAGTCAGTCTGGTTCTGTCCTCAGAGACATCTCTGACTCCCTACAATTCAGCAATAAAAGGGTTAACATCTGGCACAACAGGGGGTCTTCAGCCCCAGTTTGAGTGATAGATTCCAATTGCCTTTCTTGTTACAGATTTTGAATATCACCTCTGTGCTCACCTCTGAGCACCTCTGTGCTTAAGAATCAGTGTAGATCCTGACCTTAGGCAAAGTAGACAATAAAATGTTTCCTTCTAGACAAAGTGAACATAAAATTACTGCTCAAAATTTAACTATTGTAAGCATTCCCCTTCTCAAATGTAGTTCAGGGCCACCCTGAAGAACAGCAACACTTCCTCTCATCTGTCTGGTGCCAGCGTATCATGCAAAGCCATCTGTACACCAGGTTCAAGTTACTCTGTCCCTGGTCCACTAGTCATAGGAAACTCCCCAGGAGTCATAAGGAAGAAAGAGTAATGTAGAAGTGCAACTACCTGCTCATACAATTTACCTGTGTCTTCAGGCTTCTCATAAACTCAGCCTCATAAATTTCTCTTCCATCTCAACCCACTTGATGTGGATTACTTCTGGAAATGCCTGGCTTTATGCTAAGTGTCTGAGACAACACTATTTCATGTCAGGCATTGAGGTACCATGGCCATCTAATGCCAGATGGTTGAGTGCTCCAGTCTCTACATGAAACTAGCAATAAGCCAGGACTCATTTCTCAATGAAGAGTCACTTGATAAAGTAGCTTTTGCATTTTCCCAAACACAAAAGGTCTCCTCTGCGGTGGTCTTGCTGGGGCTTGTCCTCGGCTCCATACAGCTTTTGCATGGGCCACAGACTATTCCAGCAGCACTGGATTCACTAGCTCACAAGAGCCAAGGCAGAGATGCTTGCCTTGCTGCTAGGACCGGCTGGACAGCCCCCTCCCACTTTGGGCCCCACTCCAAATGGACAGCTTTTGGGGTGTCACCCAGAAAAATGTCACAGTATGACACCCAAAAGTGGCAATACTATGTTTAAAATCCAAAGAGGCCCCAACTCACTGTGTCTGGTAAATTCTCTTTTAAAAAATATTATGAATGAATGTTTCACTACCTCATATAAATTTACAAACTCAATATTTAACTTCAAAGTGCTAAATTTTCAAGGTGCTGCTCTATTATAGTAATCAAACTTGGTCATATTTTTTCCCACTTTATTTCATTCATTCATTCATTCCTTATTTAAACTTATCTGCTTACAAAAGGAATTGAAAGTGTTTTGTCATGTCACATTATTGCTTTTTCCTAATGGTAGCAAGCAGTTACAAAGTAAGATAGCATCTTATAAAATTCAAGTAAATTCATTTAGCTACATTTAGTTTCTATGTTATGAATGCATATGCAAAAATATGCCCGCTTGGAAAACTATTTAAAAACCATTCAAAAACTCTTAGAATCTTTAGCTTTTGTGCGAGACAAGCAAAATAAATATCACCCTGCCTGAACTAGAAATCATCTTTTGCCATTCTCTTTCTTTGGAAGCCACCAAAGCGAAGACTTTTAAATCTAAATGTCTTTAAGGAATTTTTTTTAACAAACCACTCTTTTGTCTATTCCCTTTAACAAAAATCAGAAGTAAATTAATATCTATGTCCCTATTACTTTTTTTAAGTGGTTTTAACATATGTTTTTGAGTGCACCTCAAAATTGCTTCACTTCATTTACTTCTACAAGTATCTATTAATCACCTACTATGTACAGGTTCTAGGTGAGGTCATAGAGAAATAAGACTCAGTCAATAAGCCATCAAAAGATTACAGTCTAGGGCTTCCCTGGTGGTGCAGTGGTTGAGAATCTGCCTGCCAGTGCAGGGGACACGGGTTCGAGCCCTGGTCTGGGAAGATCCCACATGCCGTGGAGCAACTGGGCTCGTGAGCCACAGCTACTGAGCCTGCCCATCTGGAGCCTGTGCTCCGCAACAAGACAGGCCGTGACAGTGAGAGGCCCGCTTACCGCGTTGAAGAGTGGCCCCCGCTTGCCGCAACTAGAGAAAGCCCTCGCGCAGAAATGAAGACCCAACAGAGCCAAATAAATAAATAAATAAATTTATTTTTTAAAAAAGAAAAGATTACAGTCTAGTAGGGATTATAAATAAGTAGACAGAAAATTACAATATATAGATGGTCCCTAACTTACTATAGTTCAACTTTATGATGATGCAAAAGTGATATACATCCAGTAAAAACCATGCTTCGAATTTTCTTTTTTTTTTTTTTTTTTTTTTTTTTTTTTTTTTTTTTTGCGGTACATGGGCCTCTCACTGTTGTGGCCTCTCCTGCTGCAGGGCACAGGCTCTGGATGCACAGGCTCAGCTGCCATGGCTCACGGGCCCAGCCACTCCGCGGCATGTGGGATCTTCCCGGACCAGGGCACGAACCTGTGTCCCCTGCATCGGCAGGCGGACTCTCAACCACTGTGCCACCAGGGAAGCCCCTCGAATTTTGAATTTTGATCTGTTCCTGTGCTGGCGATGTTCAGTATGATACTTTCTCATGACATCGGGCATCTCCCAGTCAGTCACGCAATCACAACCATTCTAACCCAGACAACCATTGTGTTTTTTACTTTCAGTATAGTATTCAATAAGTTACATGAGTTATTCAAGACATTGTTATCAAATAGGCTTTGTGTTAGATGATTTTCCCCAACTGTAGACTAATGTAAGTGTTCTGAGCACGTTTCAGGTAAGCTAGGCTAAGCTATGATATTCGGTAGGTTAGGTATATTCAATGCATTTTCGACTTACCATACTTTCAGCTTACAATGGGTTCATCGGGACACAACCCCATCAAGACCCATCAGAGGTCGAGGAAGATCTGTAGTTTGGCAGGGTCTAAGACTAACAAGAGGGTGCTGGAGTATCGGGGGTGTTGGGGGTCAGGGAAGACTTTCCAAAGGAAATGATATGTAAACTGAGGCCTAATAGAAGAAGTAGGAGCCATGCAGACCAAGATGTTAGTAAATGAAAGAGACCAAGATGTTAGTAAATGTTAGTAAAGGAAAGAGAGTGTGTTCTAGGCAAAGCAAAATTATGTGCAAAGACCCAGACACCACAGAGAGCATAGCATTTTGGGGTACTGAAGGCAGTTCAGTAAGACTGGCTCTTAGAATTGGGGTGGTGGTGCTGGTGGTAGTAGAAGGACAGGGAGGATAGTGGAAATATATGTGTGGGAGACATGGTTTCTTGCTATGCTACAGCCCCACTTTCCATTCTCTGCTAACAGAGCCTCAGATAATTGGCACAGATCCAGGGATTTAAGGACAGTTTGATAATGAGTCAAGGTAATTTTCACTTCACAATCATGAGTCTAGGGTTGGGCATGTGACCCAGTTCTGGCCAATGAGATCTAAGAAGTCAGCTGATACTTCCTTTCCAGGCTAAAAACAGACCCTCCCAAGGAGAAAGCTGTTGTCCTCTGCTTCCTTATCTAGGATGCTCACATAGGTCTTAAAGACTGTCTGGAGCTGCTACAGCCATCCTGTGATCAAGGAAAGACCCAAAGAGTTGTGAAGAGCTAAGGCATTATCATTTAGCTGAGCTGATAAGCCATCCCTGGAACTATCTTTGTCTACACTTCTTGGTACAAGAGAAAACAAAATGCCTTTATTATTTAAGTCTATTTGTCTCTGTTCTGTTACTTGCAGCTGAGCATCTTCCTAAGATTTATATGGAGACTGAATGGATAATCTGGGGCCATATCATGCAGGGCCTTACAAGCTATTCTTTTTTTTTTTTCTTCAATTGCACTAATGTTGATTACTTTACCAATCATTACTTAAGTGCCAATTCTGCATTAATATAAGCTAAGGGGCAGATACGCATCCTTATGTTACAGGGATGACACTGATAATCAGACAAATCATAGTGACAACTTCTAACAGAGTGCTTGCTATGTATCAGGAGCAGTTGTGTTTTTCCTTACAAGCTCTTCTAACCAAAACTCTTTTGTTTGCAAGTGACAAAAACCTACTTCTAACTGACTTAGGTGAAAGGAGGGACATTATAGGAATGTACTGGGGTATCTCATATGACACAAGGAAGGGCGGAACAACCAACTTCTAGAAGGAAAAGGGGTACAGCCAAGGGTTAGGGACTACTTGAACCAGGGCTTCTAATAGCACCAGCAGCTTGCTCCCTCTCATATCTGCTTCTCCCCATGGGTTCCTGTACCTGGTGAAGAACATGGCCATTGACAGCTCTTGAGCTTCTCCTCTTTTAGCTGCCACGCCCCAGGAAGGACAGGCATATATACCCTCTAATATTAAATTTAAGAATCTCATTTCATTTCCATGTATAAAGAAGTCATTCTGGGTGGCCAGAACAACAGAGAACACAGCACAGGAGACCAACAGAAGAATTTAAGCAAAAGAGAGAAATAACAAAATGTGTACTTTAGAAAGATTACCTTAGTTAGTCTCAGGCTAGAGAATGGGTTGGGAGGGTAGTTCTGGGATGAGCAGCAATTGCCATAATCTATATGAGAAGTAATAGAGCTTAAACAAACATAGAGATGGTGTGGATACAATTATAGCTCTTATTTAAACAGTACTGATCTAGCCATTATGGTTAGTCCTTTCCAAACCACAATAAAGAACACAACTTGTCTACGGAAGCAGGGAATGGTGGGGAGAGGGCAGAGAGCTGTATATATAATTGGAGTTTTAAGCAAAGGATTTGGGAAAAGAATAATCAATTTGCCTGCTCTTATCCTAATCTAACTTTTTTTTTAAGTCTAGTCTTAAGATTCTACTGGCTTCAAGTACTGATGAGTCTAATGCTTATTCAATACTGATTTAACATAAAAAATGATTAATTCACAAGTTTCTTTAAGACATAAAATATAGAATATGAAAATTCAGTGACCCATCCATATCATATGTTCCTACCAATCTAACATATTTTAGTAGAAATCACTTACTGTATGTTTTGCAGAAAGAACACAGTTTATCTGAAATCATAGGCAGATGAAACTTCAGGATGTATTAAAGTGCTGGTAAATGAAAGTAAACAAATAAAAGCATAGTCATGAAATGAAAGATGGGCCAAATACAATTATATATAACAGTAAAAATAATTAACCCAAGTGAATACAATTATATATAACAGTAAAAATAATTAACCCAAGTGAATTACTAAATGTGCTAATGGTACAATTTAAATATGAATTGGGTGATTTAATTGTTATCGATGTGATTTCTGATATAGAGGCTTTTTTTTTTCTTTTTGTGTCTAGATCTGTTCTAGATGGATGTTTCTTCAAGAATTGACCACAAGGGCTTCCCTGGTGGCGCAGTGGTTGAGAGTCTGCCTGCCGATGCAGGGGACACGGGTTCGTGCTCCGGTCCGGGAGGATCCCACGTGCCGCGGAGCGGCTGGGCCCGTGAGCCATGGCCGCTGGGCCTGCGCGTCCGGAGCCTGTGCTCTGCAACGGGAGAGGCCACAACAGTGAGAGGCCCGCGTACCACAAAAAAAAAAAAAAAAAAGAATTGACCACAAACCAACAAACCAGGGAAAAAAGACAAAGGTGGGAAAAAGTCAGGTTGAAGAACGAAAGGAAAACAGAAGGAGCAGGGAAAGGAGTATTTCCTCATTGTAAACCAGTAAGTATTTACTGCGTCTTCTCTGACCCAGGCTGCATGCTAGGATTGGCAACAAAAGTTAATACGCTTTACTGCTCCAAGCCTACCAACTGTTGGAAGAGGTCAACCAAAGGATGTGACCACCAGTTAACCAAGAGCTGGACCTGAGCAATTGGAGGCTTCTTACACCCTCCCCTGTCCTTGGAATTTACATTCCGCCTACCATTCTCACAGTGGAAGCCATTTCAAGGACACAGCATTGGGAGAGCTACGTGTTATTGAGACCATCTGGACAGTATATGTGACAGAACACCATTATGTACTCCTAAGATTCTAGTGGGCAAATGAGGACATCTGCTCATCTTGCAGCCGCCCAAGACTAGCCTTGTACGTAAGTTCCCTTGCTTATTAACTGCCATCTACCAATATAGAGTCGCCTGCCTTTTTCTTTGGTCTCTCCTTTCTCTCTGCGTGGGGGTGAGGGTGGGGTCGGGGTGTGGGTCAGTTTCAAATTTCACCCAGGGAGCTCCTGAGGTTGTGAACTAACACCAACCAATTCTTAGTAACTCTTCTCGTGGTCACTGAGTAAAAACATAGTTACTTACCACTATTTGCACAGGAGGGAGGAGAGAATGGAACACAGAGTTCCTTACAGAGTTTTGTGTCTGGATCCTGTGAGCCCTCCCTTAGTGTCTGTACCTTACCAAAGCTATCCCAGCCTCTTTTTCCCATAGGGCCAATTGTTCTCAAAGTTTAGTGTGCATTGGAATAACCTAGGGAGATAGCTTAGAATCCAAGATCTTGGGCTCAACCCAAAGGTTAATCCACCAGGTCTGGGAAAGAGGGTACATTGTTAATGAGCCTCTCAGGTGCTATTCATGCCCAGTGAAGTTGAAAAGTCACTACCCTAGAGAGACAGATTCCAGGCCAGCAGAGGAAACACACATTCTCATTTGAATTTTTAGAAATGCAGAGAGTGGTCATAGTCATTGGTAAGGTTGAGTATATATCAAGAAGGCCATTTCATACCAGAATAAAAATTGTAAGATTATATTAGAATAAAGATTGAATGGTAGTGGTAATAAGGAATGGTACCCACATGGCTTCAAACATTTTTTAAACTATTCTAATATTTTCTGCTTTACATAATGAAGAGGTATTTCTGACATGAAAAAAGTAGAACATTTATGACTAAATCTTGTGGTTAAAGCAGAAGGCTTAAACATAAATAGCAAACTCACCACGGTTAGCAACAGGGCAACAGAATGACATGTTGATCTTTATAAACTTATAGTTGATGGAGTCCCACTCCAGACCTATTGAGTCAGAATCTTTGGGGATAAACCCCAGCCAAGGAGCACTTTGATACACTGTAAGAGCTGAGAATCACTGCTTTAAACTTGGGCCACAGATGAACTACTGCCACCTGAAGGAAATGTACCTGAATTTCTGAATGATGGTTTCCTTTGCAAGCTGAATCTACCATGCTAAACTATTGAACCGACAATCACAATGATAAGCATTAAAAAATAAATATATAGAAAATGTTAAAATTATTATCTGCATATTTGTTTATTTTTATTCAAAATATTTTAAAGCCTAAAATATAATTAGGTTTATATAAAGTTTTATCATTTATAAAGTATATCCACATGCACTAATTAGAGTAACATTATACAATGGAAGTTATTGTCCACATTTTACTCATGAAGAAACGGGCTTAGAGAGGGTAAATTATTCCAGCGCTTCCCAAGTTGTTTGCATGTTGAAATCAGTCACCTGGGGAACATCAAAAAATACTGATGCCTGTGTCACAGCCCTAGAGAATGAGATTTAATTGGTCTTGGCTGTGGCCTGGGTCTTGGAATTTTTTAAAGAGACCCTGTGATTCTAATTTGCAGACAAGTTTGAGAAACACTGGACTAGCCCCAAATCACTCAGACAGTAATTAACAAGGTTGGAGTTCAGGCATTCTGACGTTAAGTTAATACTCATGGAATTATATTTGGCATAAAGATCAAAGATAACCATTAACCTCAACTAATACTTATTAAATTTCTCAATAGAACAGGATTTCCAAATTTCTCTGGCCATAAGAATCACCTGGGTTGGGTGTTAAAAATACAGATTCAGGGCTTCCCTGGTGGCGCAGTGGTTGAGAGTCCGCCTGCCAATGCAGGGGACACGGGTTCGTGCCCCAGTCCAGGAAGATCCCACATGCTGCACAGCGGCTGGGCCCGTGAGCCATGGCCACTGAGCCTGCACGTCCGGAGCCTGTGCTCCTCAAAGGGACAGGCCACAGCAGTGAGGCCCGTGTACCGCAAAAACAAAAAAAAACAAACAAACAAAAAAAATATTCTCAGGACTTTCCACAGAATTTTCTTATTCTGTAGACTGGGAAAGGGCCAAAAGGGCTGGAGAATGCTCATGTTTCACAAGCTGTCTTAGTCTATTTGGGATGCTATAACAGAATACTGTAGACTGAGTGGCTTGTAAATAACAGAAATTTCTCATAGTTCTGGAGGCTGGGAAGTCCAAGATCAGGACACTGGCAAATTCATTGTCTGGTTAGAGCCAACTCTCCGGCTCATTGATGGTCCTCTTGCTGTGTTTTCACAGAGGGAGGGAGCTCTCTGGGATTTCTTTTATGAGGGCACTAATCCTACTCATGATAGCTCTGCCCTCATGACCTAATCACCTCCCAAAGTCTCGACCTCAAAATACCTTCGCATTTGGGGATTAGATTTCAACATATATACAAATTTGGAAGGAAACACACATTTATAGTCTGTAGAAAAAGCGCTTACATGATTTTTAGGATAAAATAAGTGTGGAAGAAACTATAACAAAGAATATCAAGCCATATAAGTATTGCATAATAATAGTTTTTATTGTTTTTAAATATCTTTATTGGAGTGTAATTGCTTTACAATGGTGTATTAGTTTCTGCTGTATAACAAAGTGAATCAGCTATACATATACATATATCCCCATATCTCCTCCCTCTTGCATCTCCCTCCCACTCTCCCTATCCCACCCCTCTAGGTGGTCCCAAAGTACCGAGCTGATCTCCCTGTGCTATGCGGCTGCTTCCCACTAATAACAATAGTTTTGAATGTCAAATTTAGGTTTAAAAAAATGGCGAAGAATTAATGGAGAGACCTTACCAACACAAAGCCAAGAGAAATAACTGACATCCACCCTCAGAGGGTCTAGTTGTATATAAACTATTCATTCATTAATTCAACAAACTTTCATTAAACATCTAAGATTGTACATCTAAAGCACTCTGGTAGATGTGGAGGGGACACACAAGATGAGGAAGTCAGAGTTCTTGCCTTCAAAGACCTAATTACCTATGTACATCTCTTGTGGGAAAATACAAACTGTTTGAGCTGGGTGTGGATTTTAAGTCCAGTAGTCCTTATTTTCCTGATTGAGAAAGCTTTCGATTAAGATTGTTTCAGCAAGCCTTTAATGAGAACTCTAACAGGCATTTGGGAGATACAGAAAACCTCGTGGCAGCAGTTGTGGTCATGATAAGAGAAGGGCCAGGAGGTGCTGGGGAACCTTAAACTCAGAGTTGAAGGACACCTTCAGTGAGAGTTTGGCCTTGGCAGTTGCGGATGGTGATCATTCTTGTGTGAATGAGTCCAGGGGCGGGAGGATGAACATGGGGGCTGGTGAACAAGAGAGGACAAGCAGAAATCAGTGTCGGAAGGTGAGGAAGGTGAATTAGGACTGATGAAGGTTTTGAATTTCTTGATCAGGCATTTGATTTTGATGTAATCTTTGGAAGATTTTGTAGTTTCAACTGAAGCCAGGGAATCATAGCAGGGTTTAACTAAGAGTAATTCTAAGGCATTTGTTCTGTCTTCTATTACTTTACCCACCCCCCATTCCACCATCGCCCACAACACCCACACAATCATATACACACATATGCAATTCTTAGCATAAAGCAGGTACAAAAATAAGTACTTAAAATACTTATATTGCAGCAATCTAAACTGGCTTAGTATTGATGTAAATACACAATTCTAGCTGGAAAGAAGTTTTAAAGTTCCAGGTAAGAAACAGCCAGGGTTGGAAAGACAATGGAAATGGAAATAAGACTGAGAAAAAAGGACAGAAAAGCTGAGAGACGCTAGAAAAGAAACTGTACTTTCTTGTAGTGAATCATAAACTTACAGTGAAACAGAATTTAATGGCTAGTTGAGTATATGAGGTAAACTACTAGAGAGGAATTCAAAATAATTTTGAGGCTTTTCAGCTTGCCTGAACACATATGAGGAAGAGCTCTGAGAGGAAAACATGGTTGAGTGACCAAATTGGGGATAATAAATTCTTCTTAAACAAATAATAAGCCATCCTAGTAGTGATATCCTGAACCTAAGAGTAAAATAGAAAACTCTAGATAGATATGAAAGGTAAATTCATGATCCCCTTCCCACTCAAATCTGAACTACCTCTGACCCCCAAAGAAGTGCAGAGTTTCTTAGAACCATATCTAGCTTTTCCACCCCCAAGGCCTTTCTGCACGTTCCCATAACCAGCTCAAGATCGTCATCCAGGAATAAAATAACTTGAAATATGAGGAAAACTAAGTAGAACTTGAACCAGTGTAAGGCTCTCACCATCAGGGAGTGCCTCGGCTTTACTTAAGCAATTCACATTTGTCTTGACAGCAGCAGCAAGCAGGAGGAAGCCACAGGCTGTTAGCACTGGGAGGAATCTTAAAGGTTAGTCTAGAGGTTAGAAGCATAGAATATTAAACCAATAAGGAATTTTAGAAATCATATAACCAGTATTTCCAAACATCTTCAAAGGTGAGGATCTCTCTTATTTATTTCTAGTGTTAAAATTTAAATCTTATTTTTGCAAATTATAAAATTCTATATGTACACTGTAAAAAATCCGAGCATTACCACAGAGTATAAGTGAAAATGCAACTTTTGCCCTCCTCCAACATCAGCCAAAAGAGATTACTCCATAGAGACAGCCTCTGTTAACATTTTAGTGAATATCATTAAAAGCCTATGCTTTTAAAGTTACATATAAAATCTTTACTTAAATAGAATCATATTTCACATGGTGTTGTGCAAGCTGCTATTTTCACTCAAAAAAAAGAGAAAGAAAACATCTTGACCTCATTTTTTTTAACAGCTGTCAGTGTTCCAATATGTAAATGTACCATAACTTAGTTAACTAACCCTTCCTTTAGAAGGATAATTTACTGTTTTCAAAGTTTTAATATTATAAACAGTGTTGTGATGCTCATCTTCAAATGTTCACTTTTGTACACTCACCTAATTATTTCTGTGGGAAAATATCCTAAAAGTGGAAGTGTGACATCGTAGGCATGTACAATTAACATTTTGCATGCATTGCCAAATTGCCCTCCATAAAGGCGTGTAAAATTTTTGTTTCTAACCTAAGTGTCCATCAGTGGATGCGTGCATTAAAAAGTTGTGATATATATATAAATATTATTCAGCTATAAAAAAACAAGGAAACCCTACCATTTTCAACAGCATGGATGGACCATGACAGCATTATGCTAAGTGAAATAAGTCAGACAAAGACAAATACTATATGATCTTACTTACATGTGGAATCTAAAAAAATCAAAAAACCAAAACCACCAAACTCATAGAAAAAGAGATCAGACTTGTGGTTACAAAGGGTGGGAAGAGGAGAAATTGGAGGAGGGTGATGAAAAGGTACAAACTTTCAGTTATAAGATAGGCAAGTACTAGGGATGTAATATACAACATGATGACTATAGCTAAGACTGCTCTATGATATATAGGAAAGTTGTTAAGAGAATAGAGTCTAAGAGTTCTCATCACAAAGAGAATTTTTTTAATTTTTATTTTACCTATAGGAGAGGATGGATGTCAACTAAACCTACTGTGGTAATCATTTCACAATATATGTAAATCAAACCATCAAGCTGTATACTTTAAATTTATACAGTGATGTATATCAATTATTTCTCAATAATACGGGAAAAAATTTTGTTTTTATCCTCAGTTTATGAGAGTATGGCATTGTCCATAACTTTGAGTTTGGTGATGACTTCTTAGATACAACTACAAAGGCATAATCCATGGGGAAAAAATGGGTAAATTGGATTTCTTTAAAATTAAAAACTTCTACTCTGCAAATGACACTATCAAGAGAATGAGAAGACAAGCCACAAACTGGAAGAAAATATTTTCAACAATACATCTGGTAAAGGACTGTTATTTAAATTATATAAAGAAATCTTAAAATGCAACAATAAGAAAATGAACAACCCAGTTAATAAATGGGCAAAAATTCTGAACAGACACCTCACCAAAGATGGTATACAGAGAGCAAAAAGATATATGAAGAGATGATCAATGGGATTTCCCTGGTGGTCCAGTGGTAAAGAATCCGCCTTCCAATGCAGGGGATGCAGGTTCAATCCCTGATTGGGGAACTAGGTTCCCACCTGTGCACAGAGAAAGAGAGATACCAAAGACCTAGAGAGTTCCATCCTAATCTTTCAGTTAAGTCCTGTTCTTTATTAGCCAGTGACCCTTTGAGGGGGTCATTAGCCCTAAATCTGCCAAGACCAAGGCACGGCTATGAACTCTGGGCTAAGGTTTGCCCAAATCCCAGCACAGTTCCTAGTGAGAAGCAGGATTATACTGGATGGTACATGATAAAACGAAATTCTCCACCTGCAGTGAATGAGGTGTCCCTTTTTGATGCCATCACCAGCATTTTTCTTGCAGAAGTTCCAGTGAATGATACTGGGGTGGAGGTGTGGGAAGCTGTATTATTTATTCATAAATCCAAGCTGGTGTGGCAATGAAAAGAATTACCTTTCTCCTCAGTGTAAAATAAGCCTCCTCTCTTCATTGTAGCTTTAATTTTGAAGGGAAAGGAAGTTATTAATTAACAAAAGCTAATGCTTTTAATTAAACATTTGTTCTATTTTCACACGCGCACACAAATTTGCATAAAGATATAACTAAACCTGCTAAGAGTATAATAGAAGCTTTGTTTTGCTATGTAGAGAGCACAACTGATCACAAGATTTAAACCAAAATTGGTCAAGATATTTAGTACATATCCTTGAGTATATCTAATATCTGTATTACACAATACAGTAAATAACTTTATTTTTGCTGATAAAATTTAGCTTAACCTTTCTTTAAATTTCTATCACTGATAAAAATCAGACAACAAATTTAATAATAATCTTTAAAATGTCATTTTTTCCAAAATTTACTTTAAAGATTATCTTAATTTTAATTTCCTAGCAACTCTGAAGAAAAAGCGTTTTTCTTATTAATGAACTGAGCTTTCGAGAGATTCGCATGTATAGCTCTTATTAAACACATTGATAATAATAATAGCTTAAGCTCTATCTCAGCAGCTTACTCTTGGACAGGTACCAAGAGTATAGATGATGCTGTCAAAGATGAGTCAGAAAATAAAAGGATTTCAGAGCTGTAGAAAACTGTAAATATCTGCCTGGATGAATGGTAGAGCACATATTTGCATTATGGTGGCCATTCACCAAGAGGCACAAGGGCATTCTGCCTCACTTGCTCTTGTTGGCTGAGAGCCTAAGGAGCATTCAGAACATTAAAAATATAAACAGTGCACTAAAATATATTGTATTATATGTAGATGAATAATTTGTGTCTATATATATCCATATTTACATTTTAATGCATGTATATAAGTTGATATGTATGTTTTCTTTTTCTCTCCAGTCCTAAGCAAACACCAGTCTACTTTCTGTCTCTATAGGTTTCCCTATCCTAGATTTTCATATGAATGGGATCATATAATACATGGACTTTTGTGGCTGACTTCTTTCACTTAGCGTTTTCAAGGTTCATCCAAGTCACAGCATGTAACAGTATTTCATTTCTTTTCACGTCCCAATAATATTCCACTGCACTATATTTTGTTTATTCATTCATCCACTGATAGACAGTTGGATTGTTTTCGCCTTTTGACTATTTTGAATAATGTTGCTATATGTGCAAGTTTTTGTGTGGGCATAGGTCATCATTTCTCTTGGATATATATGTAGGGATGGAATTGCTGGGTCATATGGTAACTCTAGTTAATCATTTGAGGAACTGCTAGACCATTTTTCAAATTGTCTGCATCCTTCTACATTCCCACCAGCAATATCTGAAGTTTCCCATTTCTCCACATCCTAGCTTGGATATACCTTTAAACAATATTGCTTTGCTAAGAATGGTGGAATAGAAGGAGAGGAGGGCAACACCCCGAGGACCCAGTAGAGGCCACACAGCCTTGGACAGCCTACTTTCCAATTCTTTTAAGGTGAGAGAAAATAATCTCTATCTCATTTAATCCACTGTTATTCTGGGTCTCTGTTAATAGCAGCCTAACACAATCCCTAATTCATGTGGTCCTGTTAACTAACACATCTGGAAACTGGGAAGCCCTCAAAAACTTCATTGAATATGTACAGATTTTTTTCTGTGGAAAAGTTTCTTTGTGATCCTGTTACACTCTGGAAAATGCACATTATTTCTTTCACAATTTAAGATTCCATCATTCAATAGCCGTTCTCGTCTCAGAAATTGTTTCCAGTTCTCACTAGCATATTGTGGGTGCTCTGCAAGATTGAAACAACAACTTGATACCCGGAAACAATGGAAGTGTTATAGATGGAGCAGTTTTTTAAATGGGAAGGAAAAGTACTCACTGTGGTGATGTAGAATGAGCACCAGTTTATTATTTCCTCCCTCAAGTATTATCCCAAATGTTAGGACAACACAAATAATGATGAAAAGTCATTTAAAGCTTTATCTTAAACTCTAGGAGCCCAAGGAATCTCAGTGCCATGTTGACTAGGCAGTATCACATGTCTGTTCACTTTTAGACATTGTCTTAGAAACCGCTTTTAGCCTCCATGATAGGTTATTAGACTCATGGCCCAGGTTTCCACCTTGACCTTTTGTAAGGTAAAAGGAAACCTGAGTAATTAGTTCCATAAATCAGCTTTCTTGCTCACTTCCCCCAGTGCCTGTGTTCTAATTATCTGCATTTTGAGGAGATACTTTGAACACACAAGCAACCTGCCATTCTACTGGCTCTAGATATCTAGATTTGGCTCATTAACAAATGTAAGTATCTGCCACAAAGCCAGCCTTTGATAAATAGGGTTTCTAACACATTTTCACGTAACTAGTAAATCACCATTGGTGGAAAGGAGAACATTAGAATCAGGAAATGTTGTGATTTATTTCTCTCTCAATACTGTGATTACTGATTGATACATTCAGCCAACATTTATTGAGCACCTACTATGATAGAAATAGCACTTCATTCTGTTAAAAATAATCTGTTTCTTTTAAACTCCCTAAACTAGGTTTTAACACATAAGTTAATGGTACTTGGAATCAAATATTTTAAAACAAAATATCTTAATCATCTCTCTTTTGCAAGGAAGGTTTTTTTTCTCATTTTAAAAGGATTTTTTTTCCTTTTTACAAACAGGATAATCATTTGGCTTGTGTTGTCAACAGATTCATTTGAATGCTTCTTATAAATGCCAAATATATAGGAGCAATGTTTTTCTCTCCCCAAATTTCTCCTGAATCTCAGGTTTTTATCAATTTGCTATTTGTAGATCCTATTCATCAGTATTTGTTTATTCATAACCGTTTCTCAAGACCTTGATATTTGCTCAGCTCCATATTTTGTGCCCTACTGGGACAGGCTCAAATCCATCTGTGACAAACAGAAACCTCAAAGAATATATCCAAAGAATAATGTCAACTTTAAAGGTTATATAAATTACTGGAGCTGTACTATCTTATTACCTTTCTATTAAAATGTCAATATCTTCTCCTATACTTTTTCACTTTGCATCTTGGTCAGACACCTTTCTATCTTGAGATTAAACTAAATCTCTTGGTTCAGACAACCCTGGAGTCAAACTTATGCTCCACATCCTATTGGCTGAATGCCTTTATGGTACTCTGGGCAGTGTTTTCATCTGTAAAATAGGGATAATACCCTACCCACAGGACTGGGTTGCTGTAAGGATTAAATGTAAAGTTTACAGCATATGCCTGGCACATAACAAGCAGCCCATTCTTGTCACCTGTGAATTTCAGACTTGTTTGTATCATTACTCAATAATCATCTTTCGTTCCACCCTGTTAAATTGTTTCAATCAGTGACTATTCAATGAACTTTTTAATAAATATATAACACAATCAGGGATGAGTCATAGCACATTGGGACTGCTTTTCAGCATAGATGATTTTAGGAAGGAACTATTCCAACACCATTTCTTCATGTGATCACTGCAGGGTATTCAAAAAAGAAGGGTTTGGTTCTTTCCCGATAACAAAGAATAAGAGAAGATGAAATTATTATAAGCGTCAGTAACTTAAGTATAAAAAATATATGAATATATGGGAATGAAAAATATATATACATATACAGTTGTGTTTTTTTCACAGAGCCTTTTTACTTTAAGCCCAAACTTGATTCCCAGGTACAGGGCTCTGTAACTTTTCTTGGCATTGAAGTCATGAAGTCTCCTGTCCTCTAAAGCCACGGCAGTCTACAATGGAAGCAAGCAGCACGCGCTAAGCCCAGCACAGTGGGAACCCTGGGGCGTTCGCTGCTGCTCCCACCTGTAGGCCAGGTCATTGTGACGCAAATGCATGGGACACGTGGAACACCTGCGGGAGAGCAGGGGCGGGGTCACCCCGGGCGGCAGATCCGAGCGGGGTGTACCCCAGGAGATGGGGGTCGAGGAAAGACCCCAGGGAATAGAGAGAGTGAGACTCACTCCCCCCATCCCGGACCCGCCCCAAACAAGGTGAGGCCATCGCCCCCTCCCTCCTCCGGGTCCCTGGGTCTTGCTGGGAGGGGTCGCCCGCCGGAGATTCTTCGGAGGGGAGAAGTGGGGAGGGGAGACGACGGCGGGGCCCCGGCCCCTGGCGCTCGCGGAGAGGCGAGGGCGCCCGCTCCCCCCGGCCACTGCGCTGCGCTGCTGCGCTCACGGGTTCCGCCGGCTGCTATTCCGTCTGGCGGCGACCGCCGCAGGAAGGGCCGGTTCCTGCGCTCCCTCCGCCCCCTTCCCTCTCCTTCTGCTGACGCCGACGTCGGATGAGGGAGCTGGAGGGACGCTCGGATCGCGGCCGGGAGGCTCCTAGGGGCCGGGGCTCCGAGGTACCTGCCCTACGGGGCCGTGGCGAGGGCGAGCTGGGCGGGCTGCAGGCTGCATTGGGAGACGCCCGGCAGCCGGGGCGGTCGGGGGCCTGGGGCTGCCAGCCCTCCGCGGGCGCCGGTGACAAGCAGGTCGCCTCCTCCTGCCCCCCATCCCTGTGCAAGAACTGCCACAGCCCCTTCCCCTTCCCCGCCGCCGCCCTGGGGCCTGGGAAGGTCTGGATGATGCGCGCGCGCCTCGAGAGCGCGCGTCAGCCCCGGTGGGGCGCGGAGGGAAACGTTCCGCGCTCCAGCCCTATCTGTGGACCCGGCGTTTGCAGCACCCCCTTCTCCGCCCACCCACGCCGTGCCTCGCCTTCCCAACGCCTCCGGCCCCAGGACCCCGAGGTCCCTCCTGGGCAGGGACTTGCGTCCGGGGCTGACTTGTTGACGAGTTTACCTGCCGCGGCTCCTGGTGTTTGCTTTTTCTCTTCCTTTTGCCCATCTTTGGCGGAGGTGGCAGGGAGCAGATGGGTACTCTTTATAACCACTAGTACCGGGAGGCCTGAGCTTGATCTCCCGCGGGCGAAGTGCTCACCAACCTCGGACCCGACTGGAGCGAGAGTCCCTAAGCAGGCCAGGTCCTTGCAAACCCTGGCGCGCCCGTTTCCTTTGGGTGCTGCTGACACCGCCTTTCCTGCCTCGCGGCTATCGCAGCTCCTGCTTCCTCTAGAAAGGAACATATCCTGTTACTGCGTCTGCCTTTGCCCAGAGCGGCTTCCCATTAACGTTTCCTATTGCCTTTTTACTTGGAGTGCCCCGAAGGCACCTCAACTTCTCTTTGGGGGTCTTAAAAATAGTGCGTGAGCCCTTTCTCTGGCGAAAGGCATTAACTGGATGGTTGGGGGAGAGTTCTAGTTCAAAAAGGGAATCAGGTTCTCTTCTGTTTAGATAGCATAAAAAATTATCACGAGAAAGGGTGCTGGGTGGCAGCCTTAGTAACTGAGATCTGGTAACTTTATAAAAATTATCAGGGCCTGGAAAATGTACCACCAGCTGGTTTGAAAATGCTATTGAATGTAGGAAGAAACGCACATAAGGCATTGGCCATCAAGGTCCTATAAATTATGACTCATTGCAAACATGTTCCTGTCTAAACATTTCAGTAAAGCCTCGCCAGAAAAATATCAGGTTGGTTTCTGTGGACCTTTAGTTTAGTTTTTCTGCGATCTGAACTGTTCCTTGGGGTGGGGGAATGAAATAAGAAATGCTTATTAGTTTGAAATCAGTGCTCCAGACTCAATTTCTTACCTTCTGTTTAAAACACACATTTTTCACTTTTAAGTGAATTTTCAAACCATTTTTTGTTGTTGTTGTTTTAGGTTGCAGTCTTTATTTTTGAAACATCATGTGTAGAGAATACCATAGGGGCAAAATCAGTTTATAACCCTTAATACTTCGATTCTCATTGTTTGGTTTCAGACTGCCATGTATATATTTAATTTAAGGAGATGTAGCTTTCTAATTGGATCTTTTTTGCATTACATAGGTAAAGAGTTGTACTGTTATTAAAGATGAATCTTTAGAAAATGACAGTTAAGCTACTGAGTACTTATAATAGTAGAGAGACCCAAGGCTAAAAAAACTGACCTTGGACACTCCATCCATAGGGCATTACACGCTAAAGACACTGGATGGTAAATGCCTAGCAAGTTTATTTTATAGCTGTCTTTGCTTCATTTGGTTCACCTGAGACTCTATCTGACTGCTTTCTCTGAGCATCTTTATTACCATGCATTTCTCTCCACATCAACCTTATGAAAAATATGGACAATTTTGTTACTCAAAAGAAAACCTTCAAAACTGCTGCATTTTCAGTGGATTTGACTAAACAGTACATTTTTTTTTTCAGGTGCAGGCAGTTTTATCAGAGGAAGAGAAGTGTGGCAACTGTGAAATGACAAGGCAGGGTAAACCTGTATTGGTGTGAACTTTTAAGTTATAGAAACCTCATACAGGAGAAGGCGGTGAAGTTAATAGGCCACAAGGATCAGGAAGAATTTTTCCTCTTTATTGGTTGAGCCCTACATCTAGAAGCCTGAGGGTAGGTGGCAACATTTAGGATCAGTGCGCCGGCTACTCATGTCCTTTATATTCCATCTGCACTATCAGATTTATGGGAACCATGGACAAGGATGCTATCTGTATGTTTTTGTCCATGAGTCAACATAGATCACTAATTAATTAACCTCATTCCCATCCTCACCCCCATCCAGAATCTGCCTCAGCAAAGCCTTTAACTCCAATACCGATACATACAGGAGGAACATTTTTTTCCTCAAGCTGTCACGTTTTATACCACTATCATATTTAATGCCAGGGAGGATGGGCAGAAGACAGGTTTTGGATCCCAACAGAGCAGAATTGGAACCCCAGCTGCAACACTTAATTAGCCATGTGACCTTGAGCAAGTTACTTGAGCTTTTTAGGTCATTACTTCCTTATCTATAGACCAAGAAAATCCACCTTGTGGGGTTGTGGTGGGAATTAGACATAATATATATAAAATGCTTTTCACAGTAAATAGGACTCAAGTAGTAGCAGTAAATTATTCTTTCACATGCTAAACATATGTGCTGTCTATATCTGAAAAGAATGCTACTACCTTTCCTCCATGATAAAGAATCCATTCCAGTTGGTTTTGAATAGTTCAAGTAATATTGGTACCAATACTGAGAGCTTGGGCTTTATGAAATCCTCCCTGAAATTGGGGAATGCAATCTGTGGTCGAGGAATAAAGCAAAGCCAATTTGTTCCAGTGGGGGTAGATCTTCCAAACCCCTGCCACTCAAATGTGATCCACAGACCAGCAACACTGGCTTCCCTGGGGAGCTTGTAAGACATGCAGAATCTCAGCCCGCCCTCCCCCTACCCATGTCCACTGAATAAGAATCTACATCATAACAAGATCCCCAAGTGATTCATGTGTACGTTGAAGTTTGAGAAGCACTGTCCTAACCTGGTATTTATCAAACTTTTGTGTCTGATAGCATCATTTGAAGGCTTGTTAAATGTGGATTCCCAGCCTGGATTCTTCCATCTGCTGTTAACACCTCAGGTGGCCCTGATGCTCAGGGTTCTCCCACTATTCTTTCTTTACGAAACACTGCATCAAGCTCTTTATCCAGCATAGTGCCCTAAGATGGGCCTTTGCCCTCTTCTTTAACAAAGCATTTTGGCAAACATGATCTTTGATATTCAACCCCCTTTGAGGTAAGTAGGTATTATAATCCCTATTTATCTGCTAAGAAAATTAGGACTACAGGCATGATTTGCCCTGGATAATGCATATGGTAGAACTGCCTTGAACCTCTATAAATCCCAGTTAACCAAGCTTTCACTACTCTAGCATCCAAATTAATGCACTGTAAGTAATTTCAAATACTAATGAATCTCTCCAGGACAGAGATGACTATAAGGCGTTTTATACATTCTTTTTTTTTTTTTTTTTTTGCGGTACGCGGGCCTCTCACTGTTGTGGCCTCTCCCATTGCGGAGCACAGGCTCCGGACGCGCAGGCTCAGCGGCCATGGCTCACGGGCCCAGCCGCTCCGTGGCATGTGGGATCTTCCTGGACCAGGGCACGAACCCGTGTCCCCTGCATCGGCAGGCGGACTCTCAACCACTGCGCCACCAGGGAAGCCCGATATATTCTTTTTTTTTTCTTTTTTTTTTTTTTTTTGCGGTACGCGGGCGTCTCACCGTTGTGGTCTCTCCTGTTGCGGAGCACAGGCTCCGGACCTGTATATTCCTTTAAAACAAAGCCTTTCTTCTCTGTGACTGTAGGCCAGTTACTTAGGATAAGTAACTGATTTTGAGCTTCATCCATAAAATGAGGATGATGTCCACTGGACAGTGTTGTCAGAATAAGCATACTGTGCACAAAGCATTCATATCAGTGTCTGAGAAATGGTAATTCCTCAACTAATGGTAATTACTTGTCCCAATGTAAACCTAGTGAGAGAATGAGTTCATGGAAAGCTGAGAAAATGGCATTGCTCATGATAGGAAGTCTCTCCTCTTAAGTCAGATGATGTTATTCATCAGGCCTTTGGCCAAATCAGAGAAGTGGGGTCACTACTCCGTTTTCAGCAAGCATTTGTTATGTGTGTGTTATATGCCATGCATTGTTCCAGAACTGGGAATCCCAAGACAAGACCCAGACTCTACACTGCTCTGGAGGAGCCTGCAGCCTAGTGAGGGAGATCAAGGGGTCAGGTGACAATTACATTTCAGGAAAAGTGGGGAGGGAATGAAGCCCAGGGCAGAGGCACCCAACCGACAGGAGAGAGAGCAGAGAAAACCTGAGAAGATTTGTGGAGGAGGTGACCCTTGAGTTAAGCCTTAAAGGGCCAGTAGGAATTTGGCAGGTCAGAAAAGGTTGGGAGTGGAGAGAGAGAGTTCACCACACAGTACCCAGGTATACAGAGGGAAAGAATACTGGCAAATAGTCCTCATGCCTGGAGCCCAGTGTGCATGTGTATCCCTTATTAGCTGAGTGACCTTAGGCAAGTTTGATCACCTGTGAATTGAGAGGCTTAAATGTATTAATCAGGGTAAGCACAGGACTGATTTCAATTATGTGCTGGATAGTCATGGAGAGGCGGTAGAGGTATTAGTAGAAAATAAGGGACTGACATTAAAAAGTCATTAGAATTAGAGGAAATTAAAGAGGTCAATTTTAGAATACATTTAACAGAAAATACATAGAATTAAAAGAGGGTGACTGAAAAAGACAACTGAATGCAATGCATTACTGTGGGTGGGAAACACGAGGTATATGTATTCAGTGATGGACCAATGAATATATAGATAATGGTATATTGCTAGCCCTGAGAGTCTAGCCTTGAGAGTGGGAAGTTCCTCTCATCCTGTGGTGTATTTGTACGAGTGACTATTAAGTTTTGCAGCTATTTTCCCAGAGCACACATTAAAATCCATCATCATGATCTCTCACACCCACCCACTTCTCTGTTCCCAGAATAGGGCATGGAAACCTAATGGTACGTGGGAGAAATCCAGCCTTCTCTGCATGTTTCTGGGGTAGCGCATCCTAAGCCAGGGACCAAGGAGCTAATTGTGATAAGTGGTGCCCCCCCTCTTATGGGTAGGAACCCTGTTAGCCGCCAGGAGTCTTCAGCAAGGTTTTGTTGTGCACAAGCACCGTGGTGGTAATGGATTTGGGGCTAACACAGCGCCTGAGCCTGTGATTAGGAGAGATTGTTTTTATAGAAACCAAGCCCGGTATCCAGTCCCTTTGGTCCAGGAGTAGAGTGGAGTGCTTAGAAACAGGAATTTAGAAGTCAAAAGCAGCCTTGAATTTACTAGCTGTTGACTTTGGGCAAATTATTTTACCTTTCTAAGCTTTTTTTCTTGCTTGCAAAATGGGGTTGTATCCCCTTCTGGTGTGGGCAGTAACTCTTAAGTGCTTCACACATGTAAAGTGCCCCGTAAATGGTAGCACAAAATTATTGCCCTTTGTCCAGCACATATTTGCTAAAGGCCTACTGCGTTTCAGGTTCTGTGCTTGGTGTAAGGAGGCAAAGTTAGGATCCCTGCCTTCAAGGGACTTCCAGGCTAGTGTGGGGCATGCAGATGTAATCAGCTCATCGCAGGAGAATAATGGGAGTGCAAGGCATCACTAGCATCAGTGTGGGGCAGTTAATTCTTCAGTAGGGAGACAGGAGTGGGAGGCCCCTGGGGAGCAGGAGGGCAGGTGTTGGGTTGGGGAAGACTTCATGGAGGAGGTGACATTTGAGAGTCTTGAAATAAGATGTTAAGTTTGGCCAACTGGACAAAGGAGGGGAGGTCACTTCAAATGGAGGGAAACTTTGCAAAGCCTTGAAATGAGATAGTGTATTCAGGAAAGTTCTAGCATTCTGAAATGACCGGAAGGAATAGTTCTGTGTGAGGTGAACATTTTTGGAAAGGGGCCAGAATGTGAAGGGGCTTGGGTTTTTTGCTCCAAAGTTTGGACTTTCTCTAGTGACAAGAGAAGTCAATTAAAGCGTTTTAAGTAGGAGGATGGTATGATTATATTTGCATATTATAGAAATAGTTCAGACCATGGTGTAAAAGATTGGAGTGGGCAGATACAGGGATGGTTTTGCCTCTAAAGGCCTAGACTAAGCCCTGGCTGTGAATCTAGAAAGGAGAAGATGTATGTAGTAGCCTTTTAGGAGGTAGAATGGAGAGAACTTGGAGACCAGTGGCTAAAGATGAGAAGTCCAGTTTCCAACTTGGGCCACTCAGTAGATTTTGTGCTGGTAATTAACATAGGGACCACAGAAAGAAGAAACGTTTGGAGGTGGAGATGGAGAGAGATAATTTTAGTTTTAGAGGTGCTGAATTTGAAGTACCTATTGGACATCCAGGTGAAGATGACCATAGGGAAATGGAGATTTAAATACCTCTCCAGAGCACCAAATCCACATTTTAATCCCCCTACTGTAGTCTCTGGAAAGGTGTTTAATTCTGGAAGTCGTTGGCATACGGCTGTTGGTTGAAGCCACAGAAGTGGATTAAATCACCTAGAGGGAGCAAGTAAAGTGTAATAGAAGATGGCCAAGGTTGGAACCTTGTAGAGCAATGATATTCAAGATATCATTGCACACAGAGGGAAAGGAGCTAACAAAGGAAACTGAAAAGTTACAAAAGTGTAGAGAGTGTTTTCTGAGAAGTCAAGGAGGGGAGCTTAGTCAAAGGTCAAGTGAGAGGAGGACTTGAGTTGGTTTCCTGGTGAAAACCTTTCTGTGGTGTGGTGGAGAAAGGAACCAGACTGTGTCAGCTTAGAAGAACTTTGTGAAGAGAAGGAAGAGGATGGTAACTGGAGGAAGAATCAGGTTGGAGAATATGGGTTGACGGCAGAAAGGGAGGTTGATTAACTTGAAAGAGAAGGGATAATAGATGGACCAAGGTGGCAAGGGGCAAAAGGGTAAGACCTGTCCCTTCTGAAGAGAAAGGAACAGCAGTGGTTATAGTCATGGTGCTGGATGGTTCCAAAGAAGTGAGTAGTGGTGATGAAGAGTGGAAGCCATGAGAGAAGGGGCCCAGCACAATGCCCAGGGCCATGATTCCCCATAGAGCATGAGGAGGGAGGCTGGTCATCACCACCCTGGGGATTTTCCTTCTACCTGCTGCTCCCTGAAGGCCAGGAGTTGAGTGTCCTTGTATCTAATACTCTTTCCTCTGTGTTGCCGTAGGCAGCATGGGCATCATTGTGAAGTAGGTAAACTTTGTGTTGGTACCAAACCACTTGCCTCTTTCTGTTTCCTGCTTCTCTCTTCTTTGCATTCCTGACCTGAAGCTCTGTGCCTTTGAGCTACTTCCTGGTGGTTCTACCTGGTTATTCTACATGCCTTACCAGGTATATGTCCAATGGACCTGTCTTTCCTGATTCCCACCAAAATAATTGGTCTTGTGCCTTATTTGCTATTAATAATGGTTAATAATTTATTCACTATTAATAATAACAGCACTATTGCTGCCGTTTATTCCAGTAAACGTCTTCCCTAAGAAAGTAGCAAGAACCTGGAAAAGGGATCTTTTATTAGTTCTCAAATAACACCAAGTGGATGACCCAAGGATGGCAGTGTTAATTGGGGTACATGAAAATACAAAGCTCTCTCTTTCTGCCTGCTTCCCTTTGCTGCTGACTTTTATTTAAAGGTCCTCCTCTTGCATCTCCCTCCCCTGCCTGGGCTGCCTTCATCCCTTGCTCTTAAACTAGCCCAAACTCCAACATGATTTAGGGGCCACTACTTTACCAAGGAAAGTCCTTGAATCTGTGCCGTTTCCAGAGAAAGGAGCTGTGTGGGTTTGTTTACAGGACCTGTGCACAGCATAGATATTTTATAAACCATGTACTGGTGTATGTGTGTTTCAGTAATTTAAAACTAATGAAGGGCTTCCCTGGTGGCGCAGTGGTTGAGAGTCCGCCTGCTGATGCAGGGGACACGGGTTCATGCCCCGGTCCGGGAGGATCCCACATGCCGCGGAGTGGCTGGGCCCGTGAGCCATGGCCACTGGGACTGCGTGCCCGGAACCTGTGCTCCGCAGCGGGAGAGGCCACGGCAGTGAGAGGCCCACGTAGTGCAAAAAAAAAAAAACCTAATGAAGAAAGCTTACTCTGTGCCTTGGGAAATTTCCTTCAGTCCTGGGCCTCAGCTGGCTCATCTATGAAAGGAGAAGATTGGACTGAATGATCTATAAGTTCTCTCCTATTTCTGAGTGATCCTGTGGAGGCCTAAGAAATTACTTGATCATCTCTTTAAGAGGCTTTAAATTATGAATTTAACCTTAAAGAAAGAGAACTTTGTAGACAGTAGTATCTCCCAAATTGTTCTGATTGTTGACATTATGCTTATGTGTAATTTCATATAGGTGTCGTCACTACATTCACATTCTTTTTCTTCCTTCACACTTGTAATATTATTAACCATTCATATTTATATATGAATTATGTATATTTCATTTATAAATATATGTATGCATTTTATATTTGTAGGTATTTATATATGTGCATGTGTGTGTGTGTGTGTGTGTGTGTGTGTATATATATATATAGAGAGAGAGAGATTGATTGTCCTTATATTCTCACTTTTGATGGCCTAAAGGTAGTTCATCCACTTCACATAATCATTCCTGTGAATCTGATTTAAAGCAGTATATTTTGCATATAGAGTTGGACCTTTTTGAAGCAACTTATTATGAAAATGTGAATTGTAGCCATTTTGTAGTTCATTTTAAAAGATTATATATACACATATATGGTCTTTGTATATATACATATACATGTATATAAATAAGATTTTATTTTTGTAATGACATCTCTGACAGGATAATTGTCAGAGATTCTGGGGAGAAAACTGTTTAAAGGTATTTATATTTGTACAGAATATTGATGACCTGAGTTACGGAATTAATTTTTAGCTGTTTGCTGCTTTGCTTAATGCCTTAGTCCAAGTCTGTCCAATAAAAATATAAGGGCAGCCACATGTGTAATTTAAAACATTCTAGGAGGCATATTGAAACAACTGAAGAGAAGCCGGGGGAATTAGATGATATAATTATGTAACCCAATATATCCAAAATATTATTCAACATAAAATATAAAAATACATATATAAAATATAAATAAGTATGAACATAATAAAATATAACATATAATATGTAAATATATATTTATATATAATATAGCAATATAGTTATATAAAATTTAAATATACATATATATCAATATAAAATACATACAATTTTATCAACATAAAATATAAATGAGTATAAAATATAAATTTCTTAATAGACATTTTACTTTTGGGGGGTTACTAAGTCTGCATATTATAGTGTGTGTTTTACTTGAAAGCATATCTGATTTCAAACTAGCCATATTTCAAGTTGCTCAATAGCCATGTGTGTTTGAAATATTTCACACTAGCCATATTTCGAGTGGCTGATGTATTGGACACCATAGTCTCGGATGAGAAAGTTAGTTTATCTCAGATTAATCTTTCATAAAAAATTTTTATCCCAATTTTAAAATGCAGTTTTAAAATTTAATTTAAGGAAAACATGTATTCCCATCATTTAATAATGTTCTATGCTGGCAGTTGAAGGCTCTAGTATTTCTTGACAGAAGTTGATTGAGACCTTTGTCTGACTAGGGTGTTCCTTCATTCTTCACCTTGTGACATTAAGCTTTGAGAGAAAAAGCCACTGTAAGTACCAGAGATTAAAATCCATATGTATGCTAAATTTGAATTGACATTTGAAAGTTACATAAACCAACTTAAATAAAATCAAAGGTGAATATAATTTATACAGCAAGGGTTTTTAAAAAATCCTTTCTTTAGCAAAGATACCCTATTTGTTCTGTTTCTGTTTCCAGTCTTCTAATCCATTTCATATTATTTGCTCTTTTAGATTTCCTTGAGGTTTGTTGTGTTCAATGCCAGCCTCTTCATTACTACCATCATAAGTTTTGTTGTAGCACAAAATTCACCCTCACTTCTCCTTTGCAAGCAAGGTTGTAAGCAAGAGAAAGAAGAGCAAGACCTAGATTGTGCCCCTTGTGAGCAATTTGAGTTTGCGGTTTATCTTGATTTTAGTTTGTTTCGTGGGGACATAATATTTTTAACTAATATTAATGTTAAGGAGGAAAGCCTTTTAGAGAATACATTGGCTTTTTTTTAAAGTTTCTTCAAATATGGGATACTATATTTGATGTTTTCCTTTGAGAGACATCTCTTGGAAGAGAGGAAGAGACTCAGGAAAGCACCAGGTTGCTAATCAGCTGATGAGTGTTTCAGTCCCAGAATTCCTCCTCATAAACTTGATCTTTAACCTGATCTTGGAAAAGTCTCTCTTTCTAGAAATCCAATTTCCTTATCTTTAAAAAGGAAGATGTTGTGTTCATTATCTCTAAGCTTTCTCTTAGATATAAATATCTCTGAAAATAATTAAAATTAGCTTTATGGTTTTGTGACTGAGGGCATCCTAGATGTCAGCTAGCCTAGTCTACTATTTTACAGATGAGCCAAGTGAGGCCAGATAGTGAAGTGACTTGGAGGAGGGACAGATTTGGGGCATGGTCGTGGGTTTACCGGATTTTATATTGAGCAGCATATTGGGAGACAAATTATACTGGCATTAAAAATATTTACTTCAGGATGTGATTTTAATAGAGTTAGGGAGTTATTAAGCTTAATTAATGCCTGTATATAATACTTGAGCTGTTTTAAAATGTGAGCGATCATTTAAAAATATCCTAAGCCCCAATTCATTAACAGAAAATGCAAATTTTAATAGTGACTTGCATGTGTAGGGTTTAAATAAAAACTCATCTATCTTTTAGCTGCCTTGAATAAGGTTAGAATTCTGCTTTCCTCCTGTAGGATTTGCTGACTCACAAAATTAAAGCTTGACTCATAAAATTAAATCATGATGGCATTTCACATTTGCTTGTGAATTTATGAAATGTCAACAATCATTTGCAGGAGACCCAAACTCAGCTAGAAACAGAATCCATTTAAAGTTACATGGAATGCTCAAGTAGTCATAACCCTATCAAAATCTGAAAAGGAAGGCTGTGTGATATCTGAGACATAGAAAAACACCCATAAAAGCTAGTCAAAATCACATTACTTTAATTAATGTTTAGCTTTTGAAAGGATAGAAGATAATTCAACTTCCTACCTTCCACAGGGATCTCTCTTTATCAACTATGTGTGAACACAGTTTGATGAATCAAGATTGAAATAATAATAATATAGTTAATTATGCCTGGAGGAATTGTTTTAGTTTTTCCTCCCCATTTCTACTGAAACCATTTAAATATTTATATTTAAAACACTTTTCCTTCTCTACATGGGAAATTATAAAAATCATTGTAGACATAAGAGAAAGTGACTAGAGGTAAACTTCTGGGAAAAAAAAAGATGAAAAATACATTGAACAAAATAAAAAGTACAAACATAAATTATATTTTAATGTGGCACCTAGAACCTCTGACAAATGTGTGTTTCTTCATTTGGCAAGTCATCAGGAGCCTGTATCTGAGCCCTGGCTCTGAAGCTGATTTGCTTTGCTCTGTCTGGATCACACGTTCCCCAATTTAAAAGGAAGGGGCTTCATTCCATTGTTTTCTCAATTCCCTCTAGGCTCTTAAATTATACAGCTTGTATTAGTTCTGAGGTTATGCATCAGAGAAACAAAACCAACTATTGAAAACTAGTAATATTTCTAGATGAAGTTGATCTCTGAGAAAAAGGAAAGATGGAATGAGGAGAAAATTATATAAATTAGTATCCTGCAACTGGAAGCTAAACCCAAGAGACCTGCCAAAGGCATCCAATATTTGTTACGGAAAGTCAACTAGGAGCTCTAGCAAAGACAGGACATAGAATGTGACCACTGCATTTGAAATAGACAGCATCAAGTGTCTACTCTCCAGGAGAGACTTGTCCCCATGTGTTCCCGGTCACAGCTCCTGTTCTTCAAGTTCTAGGAATGCACAACTGCTTACAGCTGGTTGCACACACACACCATGCAGTTCTACTGTGGAAGCAATTTGTTCATTGCTTTCCCTCTGCCTGGTATAATACCCTCCCCACACATCCACACACACTCCTACCCTTCCCCTGACCAGCAACTACTGATTCGTAGAATCCCAGCCCAGAGGCTATGTAGGAAGCCAGCTCGGTGCCCTGACTTCTTTGTTCGTCTAACCCTGGGCACCTTCCTCATCCGTGGCACTTCTTCCCCATCACAGGCAGCACTTGGCATCCCCTGACTTCAGATTCTCCTGTTCACTTATATACAAATAGCCCCAAAAGTCTATGGCAAATAGTGATGTGTAATTTTATAGAGGTTTAGTTTTAAAGAATTATTCTGTATTTGATCAAATATAAGAAACCATTGCTTATAAGCTCTTTTACCATTTTATGTTTCATGAAGAAAGAAAAGTGACTGCCAAACAGTTGACAAGGTATCGATTATACGACACATCCTGGTTTCAGGAAGGTTGGAATGTGAACAGATTTGCACCTTGGACTCAATGGCATGTGGTGCCATGAAGCTGGTGTTTGGGAATGAGTGATTATACTATGGGATGATTCAAACATACCCTCATGCACCCACATCACTGTAAGACTCTGTTCTGTTCTCTTGAAAAGTGTGTTTCTTTTGGGGGGAAAAATGGCCCACTTCCCAAAGAAAGCTAAATGCTGGTGTGCACAACAGAGCTGAAGTGCTCTAAGATGGTGACAATTTTTAGTTAGAAAATAGAGATTTTGAATAAATTAGACAAATGACAAATTTGGCTGTGGCTCTGATCTGCAATTCAAGAGAATCCACCATATGCTCAGTACAGATATAGGAAAAAGGGATTCTGGACTCAGTTTCAGCTAGTACTCCAACTAATAGAAAACTTGCTCACTGAGGGAAGAGAAAAACCTACTGCTAAAGTTGGAAAGGTAATTAATTTGAGGCATGAAACTGTATAAGAAACAGGACACACTTAGGAAATGTGAGTCAAGAGGAAGCTTATTGAAATATTTTTGTGTGTTGAGAACATTGATATGGTGAAATATAACTACTCATCTTACCTTTACTCTGAGTAAGTGTTGGCTCAAGAATGTTAGACTCTTTGCATAATTCAAATGTAATCAGAGGTGCCATCAGCTAACTCCATAAACTCATAGAGAAGTGTTCTGGGCTGAACAAATGTTCAGTGCAGCTGAAGGCAGCCTGTATGGAATGAAAATACTTTGCCATGTTACATTTCCAAGGAGGAAAATCCAGTATCAGGGTTGGAGGCAGCCACGGGCAGACCGACTCCTCTTTTTTTTTTTTTTTAAATAACTGTCACAAATGTTACAGTAATATTATTCCAGACAAGGAATAAGAGATATCTTAGAATTTATTTATTTATTTATTTATTTATTTAGGGCTGTGTTGGGTCTTCATTTCTGTGCGAGGGCTTTCTCTAGTTGTGGCAAGCGGGCGCCAGTCTTCATCGCAGCGCGCGGGCCTCTAACTATCGCGGACTCTGTTGTTGAGGAGCACAGGCTCCAGACGCGCAGGCTCAGTAGTTGTGGCTCACGGGCTTAGTTGCTCCGCGGCATGTGGGATCCTCCCAGACCAGGGCTCGAACCCATGTCCCCTGCATTAGCAGGCAGATTCTCAACCACTGCGCCACCAGGGAAGCCCCGACTCCTCTTTGTAGCAATGCATCAAACTTGGTTTAAACCAGGCTTGCTTTAGTGTTCTATGAACCTTGGGGTATTTGGAAAAAACTTTTGCTTACGTATTGGCCAACCAGTGTGTTCAAAATGGCTTTTCAATGGCTACTGGAAATAAAAACAAGTGGGACAGTTGTGGTCTGTCCACATGGGTGGATATAATTGAAGACTTAACATACCACGCATAAAGAAAAGCGTAGAGGAGAAAGCATAATGACTGCACAGAACCCCTGTAGAAAATCTGAACAAAGTATCCCTCCTCCCACTTCTCCCAGTTTTCCCCACATGGCGAGATGGTCTCGCAGCCACATGTGTGTGTCAGAGAACAGCTCCTGGTTTTAATGCCTGGCCTTGGATCCTGAGGTGGAAGTATTACAATCCCATCACGGTGCAGCCTGGGAAAATTTAAGAGGATTAGGTCGGTTGTCTTAGTGTCACCCAAGAAGATGGTGCTGGCCTCAGCAGCAGTCCCACCTCTGAGTAGGGAGACATCTTTCCCCTTTATTACTTGTCTTAGACATAGAACCTTTCCCTCACTCACTCATCCTCCCACCCTCAGGGTTGCTACATCAAAATTAGGAACTAACTTTTCATTGATCTGTTAACTCTTGGGCCTGTACTTCTTTGAGTAGGTCTTAAATATTATTGGCTCATCTGCTTTTTCCTGGGGAGACAGAATTCAGTGAAACACAAACATTCATGTGGTCAAGTCATGCTGAATTTAACAATATTGGTGCTTTTCTTTTTCTTATCATGGGACTCACAGTCTGTGAGCAACTTGATACTTGTTCTTCCTTGCCTGTCTCCTAAGGCAAGGTGACCACAAGTAGAACTTTAGGAAGTCTTCTCTGTGCTATTAACAACCTTGAGACCTGATACCATTCATTTTGGGCTTCTTTCATAAGTGCTTTGTGGCAGAAGTGGAGAAATAGCTTCCTCTGCAGAACTGTGAATTGAAGTATTAGCTAAACATAGACTTTATTGTATTTTAAAGGGAAAATGATATTTTTACGGCAGAATTTACAAATCTGGGGATACATGAAGATCTTTTTATATGTCTCTTGCAAATGTCAAGAGTCTCTTGGATCTAGAAATTATGTTTATATACGTCTGTCTTTCCTGCTCAGCCTGCACTGTCCGATATTATAGCCAATAACCACATCTAGCCTTTGAGCATTTAATGTGGCTGGTCTCAATTGAGATGTACTATAAGTGTAAAATACATACCAGTTTTCAGACTTGATACAAAATCATGAATGCAAAGTATAGTTAGTAATTTTTTAATTGATTGCCTGTTGAAATAATATTTTAGATATATTGGGTTAAATAAAATATATTTAAATTTTTTTACTTTTTCTTTTTACTTTTTTTTTTTAATGAATGAGTTTTCCTGTTATTCTGCATTCCTGCTAGGACTGGTATTTTCAGCTTTGTTTGCTTGGAATGTAACCATTCTAATCAATGTGTAGGATATCTCATATCTGTTATTTTCTTATAATCCCCTTATTATCAGGGTCTTTGTATATGATTTTTTTCCCATTTGTATATCTTGTATGGGAAGGTGTCTATTTGTATACTTGCCCATGTTTTTTAACCTTTTGACTCCTTTCACCCATTTCTCCAGCCACTCACCACCCACCTCTGGTAACCACCAATATGTTCTCTGTATCTTTGAGCTTGTTTTTTTGTTTTGTTTCTCTGTTTTTGATTCCACATATAAGAGAGATCAGAAGATATTTGTCTTTCTCTACCTGACTTATTTCACTTAGCATAATGCCCTCAAAGTACATTTATGTTGTTGCAAATGGCAAGGTTTCCTTTTTTATGGCTGAATAGGATTCCATTATAAGTATGTGTGTATGTGTGTGTATACACACATACACACACACAGAGGCAACAATTTCTTTATCCATTCATCCATCAGTGGACACTTAAGTTGTTTCCATGTGTTAGCTATTGTAAATAAGACTTCAGTGAACATGGGGGTGTGAATATCTTTTTGAGTTAGTGTTTTCATTTTCTTTAGGTAAATAACCACAAGTAGAATTGCTAGATCACATGGTAGTTCTATTTTTTATTTTTTGAGGAACCTCCATACTGTTTTCCATAGTTGCTATGCCAATTTACATTCCCACCAACAGTGCACGAGGGTTCTCTTTTCTCCACATCCTCACCAATGCTTGTTATTTCTTGTCTTTTTGATAATAGCCATTCTAAAAGGTTTGAGGTGATATCTCATTGTGGTTTTGATTTGCATTTCCCTGATGATTAGTAATGTTAAGCATATTTTCATGTACCTGTTGTCCATCTGTATGTCTTCTTGGGAAGAATGTCTCTTCAGATCTTCTGCCCATCTTTTAATCAGATTGCTTTTGCTAATTGAGTTGTATGAGTTCTTTATATATTTTGGATATTAACCCCATATCAGATATATGATTTGCAAATATTTTCTCCCATTCAGTAGGTTGCCTTACATTTTATTGATGGTTTCCTTTGCTAGGCAGAAAGTAGAAACCTTTTAGTATGATGTCCCACTTATTTATTTTTGCTTTTGTTGTCAGATTCAAAAAGTTATTGCCAAGACCTATGTCAAGGAGATTACTGGCTCTGTTTTCTTCTAGGAGTTTTATGGTTTCAGGTCTTACATTTTCTTCTTTAATCCATTTTGAATTTATTTTTGTGCATGGTGTGAGACACTAGTCTAGTTGTGTTCTTTTACGTGTAGCTGTCCAGTGTTTCCAACACTATTTATTGAAGAGACTGTCCTTTCCCCATTGTATATTCCTGGCTCCTTTGTCGTGAATTATTTGACCATATATGTGTGGGTTTATTCTTTTTTACTTTTTTAATATGGTTATTAGATCATTTAAAATTACTTACGTAGCTCATAGTATATTTCTATTGGACAGAGCTGATCTAGACTATAGGTTCCTTTAGGCCAGGGACACGGCCTGCCACATGTTAATTAAATGCTCGATGCATGTTTGATAAATCAAACTGTTGAAATGAAATGAATGAACAGATGAGAATTATAACAATTTTTTAAGTAGTTCTTTTGACACTGTGGATTTAGAATGTGATAGGCCAGATGAGATGGATTTTGCCAGTAAATCTTAAAATGTTTATTAATTGTCCCTGGTGTATGGGACTGAAACATACATTAAAAGAGATGCAAGTGCTGGCTGCAACTGCCATCTCATGAGACATTCAGATATTCCCTGTAGGCTGACCTGATTTTGCCACCCATGATTCCTTTGTTCAAGTGCCATATATAATCCAGAAGTTTGTTCAAGAATGATCTATTTCTAGGGCTTCGCTGGTGGCGCAGTGGTTGAGAATACACCTGCTGATGCAGGGGACGCAGGTTCGTGCCCCAGTCCGGGAGGATCCCACATGCCGCGGAGCGGCTGGGCCCGTGAGCCATGGCCGCTGAGCCTGTGCGTCTGGAGCCTGTACTCCGCAACAGGAGAGGCCACAGCAGTGAGAGGCCCGCATACAGGAAAAAAAAAAAAAAAAAGAATGATCTATTTCTAGAGAGGATGTTTCCTTTGTGCCATTTAGCTGTGGTTCTCAGACTTTAATGTGCTTAAGAATCACTTGCAAAACCTGTTACAAATGCAGATTCCCAAACCCATTTCCAGAAATTCTAGTTCAGTAGGTAAGAGATGGGGCCCAGGAATCTGCATGTTAACACCCCAGAAGATGCCTGCGTAATTGACTTGTAAGCAATACCGTGAGGAACACTGCTGTATGGCATCATAATCTGGGAATAGCCTGAAACTTCAGGAAAAGGGCAGTTTGTTTAGTGATTTTTATTATCTATTATACTATAGAGATCTCATTGTTAAATATATTAATAATCAAAAATTAATCAAAAAATTGCAGCAAACAGAACAATCAACAGTGAAAAGGCAACCTACTAAATGGGAGAAATATTTGCAAACCATATATCAGAGAAGGGGTTAATATCCAGAATATATAAAGAACTCCTATAATGGAATAACAAAAAAATTACCAATTAAAAAAATAGGCAAAGGAGTTGAATAGACATTTCTCCAAAGAAGATATGCAAATGGCCGAAAAGCACATGGATGCTCTCCAGGAAGAAGAGAGATGCTGGTTACGGGATGCTGTCATTTCAGAGGCATCCAGACACTCTAAGAAAATGTCCTTCCTCTTTCCTGTCCCCATACCTGAAGCCTGGAATACCAACACCTCAATTGTGTTCCCTCAAAACATTTTTTAAAAGCCTTGGAGAGACTTCCCTCGTGGTCCAGTGGCCAAGACTGTGCGCTCCCAATGCAGGGGGCCCGGTTTCAATCCCTGGTCAGGGAGCGATCTAGACCCCACATGCTGCAACTAAAGAACCTGCATGACGCAAATGAAGATCCTGAACGTGGCAGCGAAGATCCCGCACGTGGCAGCGACGATCCCATGTGCTGCAACTAAGACCCGGTGCACCCAAAAAAAAAAAAAAAAAAAAGCCCTGGAAACTCCGATCATTTTAGGGGTCCTGGTTGTTAGGACCCTTTCTGAGGCAGAGGGAGAACGATTGGGTTTATGTTGTTGAAGTAGCCAGAGCATTCACACTCTGAGCATTCACTCCAGCGGCCAGCAGTCTGTGTCTGGTCAGAGGCCATTCCTTTAGGTAGCAAGCTCTCCATTCTTTCCAGTAACTGATAGGCAAATGTGGCTGGGTTGGCTGGCCCTGCCCCTCCCTGGGGTTGGCTAGCTTCCACGAGGGGGGCAAATGGAGTGAGAGGCAAAGGCATCAAGTGACTCCCATATTTACTAATGAGATGAAAATACAGTACTTGGTTGGCCAAAACTGAAATAATCTCATTTTCCTCCTTTGTGCCCTTCTTGGTATCTTGTTCTGGGTTAGCAATTCTTTTTGTTTGTTTTTGTTTTTGCAATGTGTTGGTTTACCTTCTAGAATTACTGATTATGAAAGATTTAAAATCTGTAAAGAGACAGACAGATGCAGTATACTCACCACCTAGCTTATCAAAGAAAATATGGGTACAAAGTCCCTGTATACTCCTCTCAAATAATATTCCCCATCCCCACTACAGTGGTAACTGCTGTTTGGAATTTAGTGTTCGTCATTCGTATGCAATTCTTTATACCTTCACTATATAATGTTTGTATATTTCAACAATGTAGAGTATTGTTTGGAATGTTACGGTCTCGTATTTTATGTAGTCTTTTGCAGCCTGCTTTTTTCTTTCAACTTGCCTGTTCACTTCTTAAACTTCATTGAGGATGTTTCTTCCAGTGTTACTTAACTAAACTACTCTAGACATTGGGGTACAGTGATACTGTGTAATAATGTTTGGCCCCCAAGATACAACTAGAAATGGCTTAGATTGAAAAACTTTATATGTGTCAAATTAATGTATAATTATAATATAGTGTGTAACTGTTAAACATATTTGTTTTATTTCAGGTTATAATATAACTTATCCTCTCATGCTTTTTCCCTGTCCCTTCTCCCCAAATCATCAACAGTAGAAAAAGAAGAAGAAGGAAACATGTCAGGACACAAATGGTAAGTAATTTGTTGTCTCTTCTGAACTGGGAGAGGCTAATGAAAGAGGAAAGCACATAGTATATGCTCAATAAATGTCTACTGAATGGAAAAATCAAGTCACGATAGCAGTAAATAACCTGTTAGCCTACACCCAATGTTGAGTATAGTCAAGTTTTCAGTATCCCTACTAAATGTAATATGAAAACCAATAACCAAAAATATTCTCTAAGAAATTCATTTATGTGTAACTTTCTCCTGGGAATCTAACAATGACTTTTCTTACCACCATTTTTTTCAGTGTAATGAGTTGATACATTTTTTACTCTGTCTTATTTACAACTTCTAATATTAGGGTTATAAGGGAATTTTATATAGGGCAGCTATAAAATAACAATATAACTAACAACAATAAAAATAACTCAGACTCATTAATATATAGTCATGACTTCAACCTTCATGAACATTCAGGAGCCAGTCCTGGTTGGAAGTAGATGATGCTGAATAAAATAGATGTGGTAATTACATGACAATGTTATCACTGCCTTTTACATGCCTATAAAGCATCTCACAGCATGTTAAACCACTTATAAATTCCAGTTCTGTTACAAGCAGTGTTTCTGAACCCTTCTGAAACCTTGATCCACTGGGCAAGCAGATCTTTATCATTTTTTACCTCCTTTAATTTGTATCATGAAAAAGTGCAGTGCATATTTTCACCTTTCAAAGGTACAATTGGTTATAATAAGGAATATACTTTTTTAAATAAATTTATTTATTTACTTATTTATTTCTGGCTAAGTTGGGTCTTTGTTGCTGCACGCAGGCTTTCTCTAGTTGCGGCGAGCGGGGGCTACTCTTCGTTGCGGTGTGTGGGCTTCTCATTGCGGTGGCTTCTCTTGTTGCGGAGCACGGACTCTAGGCGCGCAGGCTTCAGTAGTTGCGGCTCACGGGCTCTAGAGCGCAGGCTCAGTAGTTGTGGCGCACGGGCTTAGTTGCTCCGTGACGTGTGGGATCTTCCTGGATCAGGGCTCGAACCCGTGTCCCCTGCATTGGCAGGCAGATTCTTAACCACTGCGCTACCAGGGAAGCCCCAAGGGATATACTTTTTAATCCCTCCTCTCTCAGTAGAGAAGCAATCAGGTCCAAGTCCTCTGTAATATCAAATGTCAAACTTTAGAAGTATTTTGCATGTCTTAAAATGTAATGAGCTTTAAAAGGTAATTAATAAATAGCTAAGGGATTTAGTTTCCCTGAGTATCCCCATTTGACAGCTCTGTAAGAGTTGTCAGACTCTTTTTTTAATTGTTCCATCTTGCCTCATTAAGACAAAAGGATGGCTTCATCCTGTGACCCTCGTAATGGCTGTCATATCCTGGCAGCAGGCTCAGGGAAGTAGGTAGTTGTCATCCACCTAGGAGAGATTGGAGAGTCCCAGGAGATGAGCCCTTCCCCATAGTCCTTCTCCCATTACTGGGCCACTTCATTGCTTGCTGCTGAAATACAAGGGCTGCAGAGAACATTGAAATGTGCACTACGCTGGGATTTAGAGCCTTGAATTTTAATCCTGTGTGATTTTGGGCAAGATTCTTAACGTTTTGAAACCTAAGATTCCTCATTTGTTAAATAACAGGTGAGGCATGTTCACTAAATGACCTCTAGGGTTTCCCTGGTGGCGCAGTGGTTGGGGGTCCGCCTGCCGATGCAGAGGACGCAGGTTCGTGCCCCGGTCCGGGAGGATCCCACATGCCGCGGAGCAGCTGGGCCCGTGAGCCATGGCCGCCGAGCCTGCGCGTCCGGAGCCTGTGCTCCGCAACGGGAGGGGCCACAGCAGTGAGAGGCCTGCGTACTGCAAAAAAAAAAAAAAAAAAAAAAAAAAAACACATGACCTCTAAAGTCCTTTTTTTTCCCCTTGAAATGGAATTTTTTTTTTTTGTTAATCCATGACCTTTGACCAAAAAAACAAAAAAAAACACAATAGAAAGAAGTCCATCCTAGTCCCCACTCTTAAAATTCCTTTCCCCTGAAATAGCCACAGCTTGGAGGAGTATATTCTTACCATCTTTTAATGCACATACTATGTAGAGGGATTATCTTTTACATAAAAGTTATACATATTTTCATCTTATTTTCTCTGATTTAAGCTCATAATAAAATGGTTTTTATTTATATGTTTTAAATAAAAATTATATATATTTAAGGTGTACAATATAATTTGTTATGCATAGTAAAATGATTACTACAGTCAAGCTAGTTAACATACCATCTTTTAAAATTTATTTTATTTATTATTTATTTGGTTGCTCTGAGTCTTTAGTTGCAGCAGGTGGGTAGCACATGGGCTCCTTAGTTGTGGCATGCGAACTCTTAGTTGTGGCATGAATGTGGGATCTAGTTCCCTTACCAGGGATCGAATCTGGGCCCCCTGCATTGGGAGCACGGAGGCTCAACCACTTCCCCACCAAGGAAGTCCCAACATATCATCTCCTTTTATAGTTACCACTTTTTGTGTGTGATGAGTGCACATGAAGAGTAATGCTCCTCTCCTAGCCTATTTCCAGTGTTGAATACAATATTATTAAGTACAGTCATCATGCCTATACATGAAATATCTGGACTTATTCCAAACTTTGAAATGATGCAGAAAGATACAAAGTAAACCATAATCCTTCTCCTCTTTCCAAAGATAACCATTGCTAAGGAAGTCATCTGAAACTGATTTTTAAAGAACAAATGTGTGAATTGAAACTTGTAAATGTTATCTGGCAGGAGAGTGTAAATCATCGAGTGTTGAGATACATATTTTGGTATAGTAGTATAAAGCAATTTCTGTTTTAGGACACAAGTCTGGCACATTTTGAGTGTTAATGGGATGGGGTGGAAGAAGTTACATGTCTGCAGAGGGAGATGCCTGGGGGTCCTGTGTGAGCTTTTGGACAGGAACCCTAGACAGGAGGGAGGTGTAGACAAAGCAAGGAGGGATGGAACACCAGTGGTAAACTTTCTGTCAATATTTGGGTACCCTGGTCACTTTTACAGAATTCCATTTCATTCTCAATTGAATTTTTTTCCAGTTTCTTCCTTACATACTTTTTGATATGATCTTCACTGTGCTGTTCTTGAAGAATGGCTTCCTATCGGTATTTTAAGCATTTATGTTTAAGAATTTAAAGTTTTAGTATGAGAAACCCATAATCAATTTTTTAATACTTTTTTATTTTTCAAAATTTTATTTGACTGTAGTAAGAATACTAAACATGAGATCTACCCTTTTAACAAACTTTTAAGTGTAGAATACAGTGCTGTGAACTCTAGGCACAGTGTTGTACAGCAGATCTCTAGAAGTTATTCACCTTGCATCGTTGAAACTGTATGCCCATCGATTAGTAATTTTCCATTTCCTCCTCAACCTCTGGAAACCACCATTCTATTCTCTGATTCTATGAGTTTGACTGTGTTAGGTACCTCTGTGACAGATTTGAAGTATGCTGTTTGTCAGCCCCTTATCTCTACTTTTCTGCCATCACTTCACTGTTGGCCGTAATGCTGGGCTGGAGAGAACATTGGTGTTTGGCTTTATCTCTGACTCACTGGGGTGCTTGAGGCAGTCACCTTGCCTGACTTGGCCTCACTTTGTCTACTTCTGAAAGGAGTGTGTCCAGTCTTTTGATATCTAAACTCCTTAATGTTTAGTTTCTCAGTTTCCTGCAAAAGTTTCTTAATTTCCTCACTAACTTTTAAGGTTTGGGTATAACTTAGACTTGATTAACCTTTTGGTGTAATAACCATGTAAGAAAGTACTTATATGTTTATTAATGTTGTAAATGTTTGGATACATTTGTTCACTATAATATCTTAATCTTTTTGAAAGTCATGAGTAAAATGGCTCTTCGAATGCCTTTTAGCAGTTATCCCTGGGACTTACAAGATCGATATGCTCAAGATAAATCAGTTGTAAATAAGATGCAGCAGAAGTATTGGGAAACGAAGCAGGCCTTTATTAAAGCCACAGGGAAGAAGGAAGATGAACACGTCGTTGCCTCCGACGCAGACCTGGATGCCAAGCTGGAGGTGAGCGCTTCATTGCCCTCAGCCCCAGCACAGCCACCTTGCTAGGCTCAGGGTCTGAGAATGTATTCACAGGGGCAAGCATTAGGTGTGCTTTGTATTTGAAAACATACTGCAAACAGCTAGTTCATAAGGAAAATCTAGGATCAGATTAACTCAATCCCAGCATATTTTTTAAAAACCCACAAATTCTCCTGTAACCCCCAGTATGCCTCAGTTCATTTGTTTTTCAAGCACTTCGTTGGAATGCATGGAATGTGGTAAATTCTGAATAAATGTTTGTTGAAAAACATTAATGCACTCACAGAGCCACTGCCAGTGATAGCAACACTAGGGTCAGGCAAATGTTTACATTTAGAAAAAAAAAGAAAAAAGGATGACGGCAAAAGATCCTGGAAAGTGAGTCTAATAAGCTTGTACTGAATCCTGGAAAATTCTAGAATTGAATTAACCAATATTTAGTTAGACTAGTTAATAATACAGTAAGCTGAATTCATATCTGAATGATCCTTGAATACTAGTACAACTGGTAAAAGGCCCACTAATTCCCTGATTGCTGGACATTCTTCCAGTACTTTAAATCAGAATTTTAAAAGCATTTGCTGTACAGCAGAAACTAACACAACATTGTAGATCAACTATACTCCAAGAAAAATTAATTTTAAAAAACCCTAAATTTAAAAAGCATACTTAACACTTCCGTGAATGACAGGGCACAGAGAGAAATAATGTCATGCGGTCTGATAAGAATTCAGAATGGTATCTAAATTTAATACATAAGCTAAAGTTACTGAGATGAACACTTAATGAGACAAAAATCAAAAGCTCAAGATTTCATAAAGCTTTCTGAGAAGGGTGACCAGGGTGGTGCAGGCCATGGTTATTCTGGAACAGAGAGGTTGAGGGGAAATATGTTAATTGTCAGTTCTCTGGGAAGGTCTGTCATGTGGAAGAGGGATAAGAATCATTCTGTGCATCTGACGGTAGAACCAGACCCAGGGCCACTATTCATAGTACTCATCTCTCATGGAATTATCTCAAGTGTCTGTTTGTTTGCCTGCCTTCCCTCCACCAGGGGGTCAGATTCCATGACACACAGTACACATTCAGTAAGTATTAACTGTATAAGTGTACGTGTTAATGCAGTTAAGATGAGTTCCCAACCCTTTCTCCTGTCAGTGGAATTGTTCTAACAGAAGCTGGGTTTGACAGAGATGTTCTAGCGGAGATTGCTTCAACGGAGAAAAGTAGAGCCAGGAAGCCTCTGTTCTGATTTTAGTATTCTAAATAGAATTGAAATGATTGTAAGTTGCATATGCTTTTCACATCTTATAGATTCATTTTTTTTTCCTCTTAACAACCTAGTAAATACAAGCATTACTCAAAAAGTAATTAAATATGTTATTTTCTAGTACATGAAACACAATACAGTAATTTTATGTTTATATTTAGGTTCTTGCAGTAGCATTTTCACTGAACCAACTGTACTTTAATCAAAATACCTGCTGTCCTAGGCACATAGCATCCAAAGTACTTAACTGTGACTAATAATTTTACACATGATAAAGATTTCTGTTGCAGGAATGTTTTTATACTGATGTTGATGTTTATAGAGAAAGAGAATGGATTCCACCAATAAACCATAAGAAAATGATATGCAGACCATTTTGATGTGCTTTTCAACTAAGTTATCCATAGAAGACTAACTAACTGATGAAACAAGAACTTGTATTCTGCTGGCATAGAAAGCTTGTATGCCAAGCTGTAATGATGGTCAGATTCTATTACAGTCTGTTGGGAAGCTCATGTAGAAATGTTCACTAAGTTTAAATATTTGTCAGAGTTGCTTGTTAATGAAATCATTTTCTAAAAAACAGCTCTTAAGTACAAGAACTGACAAAACTAACCTGTGGTGACAGAAGTCTTTTAGTGGATGCCACAGCAAAGTAGACTGACTAGTTAGTGGAAATGTTTCTTATCTTACTTTGGGTATGATTACAAGAGTGTATACAATTGTCAAACTCACAGAACTGAACTCTCCAGAGGTGTGCATTTTATTGCATTTAATTTATACTTCAGTTTTTAAAAAGTGAACAGTAACAGCAGAATAGCTCTTGAACATACTTTTTTTTAATGTCCTTGCTCCTGTGTTCAGGAAATACTATGTGTTGATAGTTTGTGACCCAGAATACTGTTATCAAGCATTTGTTAAGGAACATACTCAGACTGCTGATTTTCTGTTTTGTTTTATGGTAAAGGGTTTTTTTTATTTCCCTAAATAGGTAGAGGATGAAGTGTAATGAAATGAGATTTAGTAAAATTTATACTCTACATGACCAAGATTTATCATATTAAGCATTCATAGGAATGGTTTTTAATCTTTTAAGTATATATGCATGCATTCATTTTTATTAGAACATTTGGTCATTTATATTATGAAGCCAATCTTCTGTTTTGACTCAACTGTGAAGTGCTTTGTAATACTAGGGCATAATTGCTATATCACCATGGCCAGTAAGCCAGGGGAGAGAGAAGAATGCCTTGCCCTGCTTCCCTGGATGGCTCCTCAGAGACATCTACCAGGTTTTCTAATTGATAGCAGCCCTGGTCTCTGAGTCGGTGGAGAAAGTGTGAAGTCTCTGCTCTGTCTTCTGTTTTTCTTTTTAAATTTTTATTGGAGTATAGTTGATTTACAATTGTTCTGTCTTCTCTTGAACTGTCTCCATTTCTGAAGCAAAGACCAGAACCACCATAAGTTAAAATCTAGTTAGATTCTTCTCCATACAGCCCACCTGCTTTTCCCTTAATTTTCTCTGTTATGGCCATAGCATGACATTAGGTTTCTTCTCTGTATATTTTATGAAATAACTGGGAAAATAATGAGTGATAGGAGCTGCTAGCTAAACTCCATTTTACCAGATCTCTTCAAAGCAGACAGAACATTCAGCTGATTGATATTTGTTTGTTTTTATAGAGTTGTTTAAGCATGCCATAAAATGCATTAGGATCACAAAATAAGCTAATGTTGTGTTTTAAATATGATGATTAATTGACAGATCTTCCATTTGAAAAAAAAAAAGACAGTAAGTGGTAAAAGAAATAAATTCGATTATGAAGGAATATTGGGTCTCTGGTTTACCAAGTCCTCTAATTGGGCCCCTCACTTAGGATTTCTGGTTTTCAGCTATTATTTCAATGTCTGGAGGAAATCATCCTTCTGCAGATCTCAACTTAGATCGCAGAGCTGATGAATTCTAATAAATATAGAAAAATAGGAGCATATTTAAAAGCTTTGGTCACATTTTCTGTTCAGTACACCACATAACACCAAGCTCATTTAGGCGTACAATCTTGTTTTTAGTGAGCAAATCAAACGCTATGGTTATATTCAATATAATTATTTTTTATTTCACTGTTGTCTGTTTTGTTTATTATTTTGTTTGTATTTTTATTATAGCTGTTTCACTCGATTCAGAGAACCTGTCTGGACTTGTCTAAAGCAATTGTACTCTATCAAAAGAGAATCTGTTGTAAGTATGCCATAAGTGTGAATATTGACCAAATAGACAGTAAGAAATTGGATATTTTGCCTTAATATATAATTTGATATGTTTAGGAAGCAAGACAAGGAAACTACCGTTTAGGAGTGTCTGTCTTTGCTCTTTAATTGGTGGGGTGGGGTCTTTAATCATTTTATCAGAAATTCTTTACATAGGCTGTTTTTCAATGCAAGTACCATAACAGAAGAATTTTACATTGAGTCTACCATGGATAAGTACGTGCCATTTATTTTCCTAATTATAAAAGAGTTTTCTCAGTTTTATATCTTGAGATTTGGCGTTGTTTTTATCTGATTGCCCAGGCTCTCTTATGTCCAATTTTGTTCCTTTTAAAATGACCAAATGGAGAGAGAAGGCACTTACAGTTAATTCATTGACTATATTTTGTTGACAGCGCTTCTTCCTGAACATTTTCTATGTCAGATATTGGGTTTTTTAGGGAACAAGATTTTTCTATGGTCATTCCATCTTAAAATCATTACCAACAAAGTTGTCTCTGAAATACTAAATATCAAGTTGTATGTTAGTATGTTTTTAAATTTCCATTTGTAGGTCATTTAAGAGTACAATTTCTGTATTTCTGAGACTAAACTCTGAGAAGTTTGTCTGTTTATGACTACTGCCAAACCCCTTTCCAGTAATCACAAATTAACAGTTGGGCATTTTCCTTCATTAGTAATCTTTTATGAAGACTGTTTTTCAGAAGTACAAAATCCTAGGACTTAGAGGCAGAATTTTGTAAATTATCTGTGTTACTATTTACTAAGTGTTTGAGCTAAGACTTCTCCAGGGCTAGAACTCCATAGTCTTGGGTATGAAGAATCCAGACACATGACACATTGCCCCCAACATTCCTCTGTCCCACATCCAGTCAGTCACAAATGCTGGTCCATTTTGTCACCTACTTTGCTTTCAGATTCTCCCTCCTGTACCTCTTCACGGCCACCGCCTTAGTTCAGGCCACCATCATCACTCTTACTGGGTTCGCTGCCTCAGCTTCCTAACTGATCTCCCTGCCTCCACATTTTCCTTCTCCAGCCCATCATCTGCACTGCAGTCAGAGAGCAGTCAGCAATCTCCCAGAGCTCCCAGTGGTCAAAGCTGGGACACTTTGAGCAACAAAGTAAATAACTGATTGTATTAGGTTAGAACCCATGAAGTAAGATAAATGTCCATTAAGTGTGTATGGAAATAAACAAAAAAACAAACTGACAGTTTCCTGATATTAAGTCTTCCTATCCAGAAACATAGTTTATATCTTTTTAGTTGGTTACTCTTGAATACTGCTTCACAGGGTTTTAGAATTTTTCCTTTACAGGTATTGGGTATCACTTTTTGGATTTATTCTAATGCACGTAATATTTCTTTGATACAGTTCTAAGTGGAATCCTCTCTTTAATTATGTTTTCTATATTTTTGCTGCTGGAGAATAAAAATATATCTGACTTTTGTGTTAAGCTTATATCCATTCACATATTAATTGCTGCTATTATTTCTAAAAAAAAAAACAAATGGGGGAGAAGAGACAGTTCTTGCTTATAAAATAATTACAATTAATCTAGAAAGAATGAGGGAACCACAAAATCACCATTAGGTAAACACCACAGTAAGAACTGTGGCAGGCAAGATTCACTGAAAGATGTTTTAATTAGTGAGTGAAAGTTTGAGGAGAAACTGGATCTTTACATAGTCTTCTGTATTTACCCCCCAAATTTTTAATAATTACAAAAGGAAAAAATCATAATTTTACAGTGGGGAAATCCAGTAGACATGACATGAACCAAATGATGGAGGTTAACACCGTCAGTAATAATGTGTGTTGATCTCCGGGAGCCCTGCTATGAAACACTAAGAAGGGCACTCCACCTCTGCGGTTTCCTTCCCCCAGGTCTGTAACCCCAGTCTAATCATGAGAAAGCAGACAAACCCAAGTTGAGGGACAGTCCACAAAATGCCTGAGCAGTACTCTTAAAGGGCATCAAGGTCATAAAAGACAAAAAAAGCCTGAGGAACGGTCACAGGTTGAAGGGGACTAAAGAGGCTTGACTACTCAATGTGGGATCCTGGAAAAGAAAAAGGACATTAATGGGAAAGCTAGGAAAATTCAATAAGATTGTGGTTTAGGTAGTGGTATTGTACCAATGTTATTTTCCTAATTTTGATCATTCTACCATGGTTATGTAACATTAGGGGAAGAAGGGTACACAGGAACTCTGTATCCTATTTACAATTTTTTCTATCAGCCTAAAATTATTTCAAAATAAAGGTTTTTTTTAAATGTACATTGGGGCTTCCCTGGTGGCACAGTGGTTAAGAATCTGCCTGCCAATGCAGGGGACGTGGGTTCGAGCCCTGCTCCAGGAAGATCCCACATGTCATGGAGCAACTAAGCCCGTGTGTCACAACTACTGAGCCTGCGCTCTAGAGCCCGTGCTCTGCAGCAAGAGAAGTCACCACAACGAAGAGTAGCCCCCACTCACCGCAACTAGAGAAAGCCCATGCACAGCAAGGAAGACCCAAAGCACCCAAAAATAAATAAATAAAATTTATTTTTAAAAATAAATAAATAAAAATGTACATTGGATCATATTGCTTCTCTGCTGAAAAGCCTCCAATAAGCACTTAAAATAAGATGTATACTTCTACTCCATGGCTTACAAATTCCTACACAGTCTGACCCAGTTCACCTCTCCAGCCACTTTTGCTCTTACCCACGATGTGACCTGAGGCCTTTTGCACTCACTGTTTCCTCCATCTGGGATGTCCCTGCCCTCATTGTCTCTAGTGGCCCCTTATCCTTCAGAGCTCAGCTTAATGGTCATCTGCTCAGAGATGCCTTCCCTGACCACCCAGCCCAAAGCAGCTACCAATCACTCTCTCTTACTCACCACCCTCCTGCCCCCAATCTGGTATTTTTCTTTTTGTGTTTTGAGTTTGTTTTGAGTTTTGTATTTTTTATTTTCTGTCTGCTCCCGCTTGAACATAAACTGCACAGAGCAGGGTCCTCATGTGTCTTGTCCATCTCTTTACTCCCAGTGACAAGAACAGTGCCTAGTACATATGAGATCATCCGTAAATTTGTGCTAAGTGAATTAATGCTGCCAAGCTAATTGGTTTTGTAGTTCTTTGGTTCCCTTTTCAGGGCACATCTGAAAATCTAATTAGGAGTTAAACATGAAAAGGTTTTTATTTGTCTCTGAATTAAGTCCCAGTGGAGTGAAACCTTATAAGTAGAAACATTTGAGTTATCTGATAACCTGTATTGTACCTGAATTTTAAACTTCTATAAATTTATTTCAGTATTTGAATTTTAAAATTAAAATTAAGGAATGAACATCCCTTCTTGGAAGATGACACAGTCATCACTAAGTCATCCAACCTGTAGCCTGATGCCACTCAAACCTTTTCCACCACCCTCTGAGCAGCACTGCCCATTACCAGATTTCAGCTCTTAAAATGACTGTCTTCCAGTCCAAGTTTAATCCTCAAGTGTGTAAAATAACCAAAAATGAATTCTCAAGTGCTTCAATCTACTTAGGTTTATTTAGCAAAGAGTACATTTCACCACCCTTGTAGTCATTCAGGTACCATGAATTGGTTTCTTCCTAGCCTTAAGTTCATGCGTTCATTTGTATGTGACTTGAGGTTTCAAGGTAAAAAAGGTGACAGTAGCCTCATACTGTTATAAACAAAAGTGTGAAATTTTTCCTTATTGTCAGTTGAGTCCCATATTAGTAAGTGGAGAGGAGGAAGAATGGAAGGTATTAAAAAACAACAAAACTTCATATAATTATAGGAATTTTTAAAAATGACCTAGAACCAGGACATAAATATCAGATAAATATTTAGAGTGAAGTATACAGCGATAACAAGGCAAAAGTTATAGTTAGTTCAATTTCACAAGCATTTAATTAGTGCCCTGAATAAGACTCTATGCTCAGCCTTGGGAATCCATAGTTTGGATGACGTCCCTGTCCTGAGAAAGCTTAGGTTCTCACGGGAAAGATAGACGCGTTGCCCACCCACGGACACCCCAGTACCAGGTGCCGAGAGGGCGTTGCTGTCGCAGAGAAGGAGGGATCACCTGCTTCACAGGGGAAGTAGCTTTTGAGCTAGGCTTTAACCAATGAACTTGATTTTGAGAAACAGAAGAGGAAGGAGGGTAGTCACTGACCATCAGGAAGAATGGATTCTAAAGCCTCTTCTCCGTGGAATGTTGAGTATAAGCTCAACATTAATTAATAAGGAAGCAGTAGTAGCTTTAGCCTTCACTTTTGGATTCCTGGTTCCTGGCTAATGTTTTACAGCTGTTGTTGGGGGGATAGTGTCAGGAATGGGATGCATTCTGAAAGAATTCTGGATTGTTCATGAAAACAGACAAGAATCCTGGTAGCATTTAGAAAGCATTTTTAGAGACAAATGATTGGTAAATGCGTCAATACAGAAATGTGAAATAAGAGTCGTGTTCAAAGTATGTCCCTAGCAAAGTCTGTGTTCAGAGAAAAAAACATTCTGGGAAGCTCAGTGTCACTGCTTGCCTGCGGCTCAGCTGTTGGTGAATGTGTATTCGGACCAGTAGCTGCCTAGCAGCCCACGCATCCATTGTGTGGATGCACTGCATTGATCAAATCAGTCCCCAAGGTAGGGAAAGAGAATGTTTTGCTACTATAAATAACTATGCTATGATTATATCTGTATATACATCTTTGTGCCCATTTTACTGCTTCCTCAGGACGTAGTTTACTCCTAACAGAAGTACAACGTCAAAAGATGTATACAATTCTGACTTTTTAATATTTACTGCCAAATCAGTCTGTAGAGAGCTTGTACCAGTCACTTTCTCACCAATAGCGCCCTCTGAGGTTGTCTTTAAAAAATAAGGCCGAATATATGCAAATATTGAATCATTATGTTGTACGCCTGAAACTAATGCAATGTTGTATGTCAGTTATACCTCAATTTTATAAAATAAGAACAAAGAGTAAGGTCAAGATTAGGCATTAGCAATTCAGATTGGGTTCCAGCTCTGCATTTAAAAAATCCACCAAGTCACCAACATAATTACCTACATACCCTCAACCTCCACCCCCTGCTCCAGCCAAGACCTATGCCGTGGATAAGGTGTTTGAATTGCTTTACAATCAAGTGGAATGTAACTCAGAAAGCAGGGATCAAAAAGTCAGGAAGAGGGAATAATAGGGGGAAACTGGCCCTACATTATAGGCAGCCACAAAAGATTCCCACAGTCATACTTGACAAACCCAACTTTTTTATTTCAGCTCGAAGCAGCACATTATCAGCTCGCTTTTCAGTACAGAGGTCATTTTCTGGTTCTGATTACAGAGCACCAAACCCACTGACAGATGCACTCAAGTGAATTTGATCTCTCGTTTCGTAAATGGAAGAACAGCATGAAAGTTAAATGCGGTGGAGGCTTACCTTGTAGCCTGCCACTTGGATTTAATTTCGTCTCGTTTTTGCCTCTAGAAGAGAGAGGACCTTGTGATTTGTCTCTCTCCTCTCTGTAATAAAAATGTTCATTGTTCATGGCTCCTTTTGGTCTTTTCTCCATCAGTCTTGTCTCAAGAAGAAAACGAACTGGGAAAATTTCTCCGATCCCAAGGCTTCCAAGATAAAACCAGAGCAGGAAAAATGATGCAAGCAACAGGAAAGGCCCTCTGCTTTTCTTCCCAGCAAAGGTGTGTGGCCTGCACTGGGGCTCTGTTGTTGGGGGAGGTCTCCTGAGAACCTGGGACCCACTCATTCATGAAGGGAACCTCCTACTGGCCTTTAGAAGGCTCTTGCCTGCGATTGAGGAGCTCCTCTGTTCACAGTTGTTAGTCTGTTCGTACTTAACTCTGATTCAGATAACATGTATAATATTTTTCCTTCCGTATTAACTTTTGAAAAATGTGTTCATATTTCTTCTGGTCTATAATTATACACCAGTCACCGTGAGTGCTATCCTAGGCTTATATTTGACCTTCAGTGTTGCTCACAGCAATCCATCCAGTCCCCTTCCAGCTGCTGACTAAAGCAAGAGCCTAATGAGACCAGGCAGAAGGGTTCCCTGAGTGCCCTCTGGGGGCAGTTAACTTGAGAGGGGTGCTGTTCAAGATGCCCTCCACGGTTCTGCTCAGACCCTGGATCAGCAACATCAAAAGCCTCACCTGAGAGTTTGTTAGAAATGCAGAATCCAGGCCCCACCCCAGAATTACTGAATCCAAATCTGCATTTTAGTGGGTCCCCAGTTGTTTTCCATGCACATTCAAGTTTGAGAAGCTCTGGTGCAGAGAAAATTGTAATAGATCAGTGATTTCTTTTTTAACACTACCATAACTTACGTTCAAGGTCCATGTAGAATAAACAGAAACCACTGCATAGAGTCACACTTTGTATCTGAGAAGGTGACATTCCTTCTCTCCTCCTCCTTCCCCAGTAGCTAACAAGCCCCCCAAAATGTCACTCACTAATATTAGGCAGACTTTATACCTAAATAAGGTTTGTAGGTAGTCTCCAAAAATATTTGGGCCACAAAAATTTCACTCACCCAAACTGTCCAACATTTTCTTCTGCTGTGAATTTTCCCTTACTGCTTTCTCTCCCAGTGGGCCAAAAGCAGGCCACCACCTATTATACAGGTGTTACTATGAAGATCCAAGAAGGGTGGGGTGGAAAGAAAGAGAACCAAATGTGTTCATTTTACAGTGGTTCCCCCTCCTGAGCATTCTGGTTCTCTCTAATGACATTTGGACCCCAACTTTCATAATTGAATGCAACAATTTCCAATAGTTCTCTACCCCAGTTTTCCAAGAGAAGTGTTTGTTTATAATCTTTGATTGCACCTTTTAATCTTATTTATAACTGTTTTCCTTGCAAAAATAATACATACTTATTCTAGAAAAATTTTAAAACAGGAACAAACCAAAAGGAGAAAATTAAAAACAACTCAAATTTTGCTAATAGAGATTGACTTGCTTTTAACCCCTTGATAGATACTTTCAATGCATATTCGCTTGCCCCAGTCTTACAAGGATCATTGATTCTTGAAAAATCTTTCATAAATTCTTATATATTTATTTATAAATACATAAGCATTATATATTTTTTAAATTATACATATAATTATCACTAATTTCAGTGGGAAAAATTCTTATACGTACCTTCATGCCAAGATTACCATCCATTTATGGGAAACAAGCCAAATCCTTGGACACAGTCACCACAAGAGTTACTGTTACTGATCATATAATTATTTTATAATGTTGCTATCCAGTTGTACACTTTCATAGTTTTGTACAAAGTTATCTCACAAAGCATATGGTACCTTAAGTTTATATAGTCTAACCTTTGGATACAGACAAAAACAGTAAAAGAAATCAACCAAAACAATGTAAATGATACTGTAAACCAGCAAACTGCCCTGTATCCATAAATTAATGTAGCTTGGACAGCTTGCAATTTAGAAGGTGGCCTCCTACAAGATGACTCTGATTCCATGGTACTCAACTGCTCACCAGGCACATGAAATCCAAACTAGTTCTCTGCACATGAGGAAAGTAGGAAGATTACGTAAAACTCCCATAAAGTTGAATTCTCAAACCTCGAATGGACATAATTTGGGATTTGCCAGAATATATTTTTAATATAAACAGCAGCATACCATACAATTTTTGGATAGTATTGCATACTGATTATTTAGCAAATTGATTTTTTGTTCAAATAATTCTAACTTTTTTTATGTCCATATATACCTTTTTAAAACCGTCCATAACATATTATTCCATTATCTAGGCATGCCATGATACGTTTAACTCAAGCCCTCTGTCCGCTAGTGTCCACTTCTACCTTTTCCTACTAAAGAATAAACGTCTTTGGATTAGACTTTTAGGTGCTTTATTAATTATTCCCATTGGGTAGATTTTAATGAATGGAAACGTGGGCCAGTCTTTCACTGAAGTTTGATGTTTCCAGTTATTGGATTTTTTCTTGGTCTAGACTCAGTCCCTTACATCACAAGTGAATGGGTTTTCACCTTTCTGATTTTATATGAAACAAGTTACATAAAAAAATGAGGTGACTTTGTATGCCTTTTTCTTTTCTTCAAGATCTTAACACCTATCATCATGTCATTATATCTTCAAAGGTTTCTAACTTTATAACAGTCAAAGAAATCAAGAATATTTTATTCACAAGACTCTGTTTCAGCCAGTTTAGGAAAATTGGCAAACTCTAAAGGAAGAGATAAAGGAGACCAGAAATGAACAGGATCCTTAGAGGAACAGCTGAGGACTCTTTCTTTAAATAGAAGTCTCCACTTTTATAAACCTTCATACCAGCATTTGTTTTACTGACTTATTTGGTAGTCATTGCTACAACAGCCCATTCAGTTTGATGAAAAGTGAGTATTAAATTTTATCCAATGGTGATAAAACACAAGCTTACTTTATGGCACAACAATATGTTTTTGAAAACAGCCTGCAACATCTAAGTAGAATGATGTGAGCAAGCTATTTTTAGAGAAGTCTGAATATTTAACAATGATGCTTTACAGATAAGAGGAAAACCAGAGAAAATAGTAAAAGGAATTTTTTCTTTTACACAGTTTATTGCCCCATCTGTAATCTTAGAGTGCTCTCCACAGGTCTTCGGACATGGATGGAACTGCCAAGAGCTGCCTTCAGCTCACTGACACCATTTTTCCCTTCACCTTAACAAGTTTGCACTTAAATTGAGGTGTAAATACTAATCTTTAATTTTTTGAACCTATGCCCCACAGCTTCATGGAGACTACTGTATTTTAAGAGTATAATTCATCTGACATTACTCATTTGGGGGAGGGAGATGAAAGAAGCAGTATCCTCCTTCCCCTCCCAAATAAATATTTATCCAAAGTTTGATATGCATCAAACAATTTTTGCTGAATAAATAATGGTAATGTTATGACCAATATTATAATTATTTTATACCCACTTCGTTGTATAATATACATTCATTTCTGTGTAGTATCCTTAAGTTTTTTTTTTTTTAATAAGAATCAAATCACATAACCTATCTGAAAGTGCCTAACACAGCAGACCCTCAGTAAATGTACTTCTCCCGCTTCCTAGACCATTTAAAGATGCTTCTGTTTGTACTTCATTCTCTGTGACTATTGAAGCAAGCAGCAGATGCCCTGGCCTTTGGAGAGTAATCCAGAATGGCCTAGACAGGGAGACCTCATCCTTCACACATCCATGCCTTCCCAAAGAGCCAGGCTTCAGGGAGGCAGAAGGCAGGGAGTGGCCAAGAGCAGAAATGGGAAATAGTCATGCCTTGACCTTCCTCCGTTAACACAAGATTGGTTCCAGCTTTAAACAAGTACTCTGCCCAGGCATGAGGCCACCCCCAACAATACTAATGGAGAGACTCCCCAGTGATACAGTTAAGTAACAGTAATCTAAGGGATCAGCACATGGATAATCATCTCTGGTTGACTCATCAGTTCTCATACATTTCAGTTATAATTCAGCAAGTATTTCTACAGCCTCGACTATGTTTCAGGCACTATTCTAGGCTCATGAGTTTAATACTGGTAAACTATCAAGGATTCAAATTGATGGCCCTCTTAGTTTCAATATTGTGGCTTTACCCTCTTGTCTAGGTTGGCCTTGAGAAATCCTTTGTGTCGCTTTCACCAAGAAGTGGAGACTTTTCGGCATCGGGCCATCTCGGACACTTGGCTGACTGTGAACCGCATGGAGCAGTGCCGGACTGAATACAGAGGGGCGTTATTATGGATGAAGGATGTGTCCCAGGAGCTTGATCCAGACCTCTACAAGCAAATGGAGAAGTTCAGGAAGGTAGGAGATTTCATGAGGGTTAACAAAAGGGGTACCTGCTGGAAGGTAATGAGATGTGATTTGAATCCCTCTAGTAAAGAAGATGTAAATCAAAGGCACCAAGGATGCAATTAATCATTGCTGGTGCCTCTTTACGTGACAGAATACCAATTAATGTGATCTATAATTCTCTAAGGATAAGATAGAAGAGACAGCTGGAAATTGCTGGGATTTAGTAACTGGTTTTAATTAAAGTCAGATTTTCATGTAATGTGCACTTTTTGTAAGGCTGTCACTTGTAGATGCTTCTTCATGCATAACTAAAAATCAAGATTAGACCAAATGAAACTGGAAGGTAAGAACAGACTTTTGGGGAAATCCTTTTTAATTGCTAATGAATATTAAAATTAATAGAGTAATAATGCGCTTTTGTTGCGTTTAGTTGTAGGATTAAATAATGTGGCATTGACTCCATGTGCAGTAGACCCTTCAGCTATTTGTATGGGCAAAATAGATAGCTGAGGAGATGGATATGCTCTTAAATTTCCCTGAAATGACTGGTGAGCAGCAGAGGAACAGTGTTTCATTGTTTGTCTAAGTGTCCGTGTCCATTTAGCTGTTTGGAGATTTGGTCCTGCGAGGATACATTGCACCACTAGGTGGCAGTCATACACTGAATATTTATGAAAATGCAGCGAGATTTTTGTGTGTGTGTGTGTATAACCTTGGTAGGTCTTTGTTTGGTCGACTTGGATATATTTCAGGGTATGAAAGACCAAAAAATCAAGCAAATGTTAGGTTTGACATAATATTGTGTCAATTGTCTAACTCATTTCAAATGATCCATTTGTAATTGTGGTATTGCTTAAAATACCTAGATTTCTAAGTACATCATTGCAGAGCTGTGAATGGGAACCCTGCTGGTGTGCAGGAGGTTAGATGTGTGGGCTGTGGGAGGATGGGGGGAATGTGTGGAGTGGGGGAAAAGAGGGACCTTCTGTTGCTTAAGAATAGGGTCACCAATTGTTGACCCAGGTATTAGATTGACACAAATTCTTTTAAAAGACAAGTTTTACTTTGGTTTGTAATTTAGAATCCATCTCTATGAAGGGACTCATAGTCCATTTTCTTTCTGATCGTAGATGGCATTAGTGTGTTAGCAATATCCAATTCCTTAGTAAGGCAGGTTTCTGAGCTCATGGAAAATTGGAACTGAGAAGTTCCTTAAAGATGAGCTAGTGAAACGCACTCATTCTATAAAAGAGAAAACCTAGGCCCCAAAATAGTAAATAAAACTTTTTGAAGGTTGATAGCTAGATGTTGGCAAGCCCAGGCTACATTTGAAATTTCCTGACATTTTAATCAGGCCAGTAGTTTGGTTTGTCTTTGACACTTTATTTGGGGGTTGGAGGAGGAAGGAGTGGAAAGGTTAAAAAAGGAAAAAGGGAACAAAAAACCCAACATTATCTGCAGGGTGTAATGCCAGTCACTGTCTATCTGTTACCTCCTTTAAGCCTCACAATAACCAAGACACAGATTTTATTTTACAGAGGAGGAAAACGATACCTAAGTAACTAGCACAAGATCAGACAGGGAAGTGAAAGTCAGAATCCTAGAAAATATGCATAATTTTTTCTTTAAGAGAGGAAAGGAAGGGAATTAAAGAACATACCTAAAATTGACAAAGGCATCATAGTAACAACTCTCCTGTGATTTATTCATTCAACAAACATTTATTGTGCACTTTCTATGTGCTAGGTAATAAAGTAAACATAAAATTATTTTGGAAGGCAGGAGAATTTCACGTGAAATTTTTGTGTTTATTTGGTTTTGTTTTGAAGGGTGGTTACTAGCTGTGTAAGGATGAAATAAACCAAGCCCTTTGTCATTTGGTTTGAATGTTGAAACATTACCCACTCTGTAGTGTCATCAATCTGTAGATTTTGGAAAATATGGGTTTAAAAAAAAAAATCCTTTGCCATGCAGAAGTAGCTGAAGCAATGCCTTACTCCACAATCCCATGTGTGCTGGATTTAATTTAATAGCTGAACATGGCCTACTTAGAATTTAGGGAAATAATGTTTTTAAAAGAAGTCTGTATTCAAGTGTATATTTGATTAGACTAGACTCTCCACAAGGACAGGGACACGGTTAGTTCTCTTTACTGACACAATCCCAGAGCCAGCCCAGCACCTAGTCCAAGTTAGCGCCCATATCAGATGGCCAGAAGCAAGCCAAGGCATTTGAGTGCCAGATTCATGCCTTCTCACACCTGTAGAGCTTTCCCACCACATGCAACTGACCTTATAATGTTTTGGAAATTGATATATACGGTTTTGCAGGTAAGAAGTAGCATTATTAGCTTGTGGCTTGCTGCCCTCTTTGGAATGAATTTAAATTGTGGAGGTTGCTGTATGCATGGAGTTCATAACATGAATCTTAACTTTGAGTCAGCTTTAGTGTTTTGTCCCAGTGGGATTCCATTTTAAACAGAGTCTCCATTTATCTCTCAGGAAAGTGTTACTGAAATGTGTTTTCTGAGTCCTCTGGGAGAGTGGTCCAGCTCCTTTGGAGTCCAGCTCCTTTGGAGTCACCGTGGGAGGGGGAATTTAGTCTCCTCAGAGCCAGCTGCCTCCCTCACATTCTAACTGATGAATCCTGAACTAAATTCTGTTCTTTGGGTTCATACTTTCTGAGGAAACAACATTCTAATTCATACTTCACAAGTGTGGCCCCCCACCCCGCGACTGGTTGCAATCTTTAGTGTGCACTTATTCATTTATTCATTCATCCAGCAAATGATATTGAAGCCCACCTTGTGCCAGGCCACCTGCAGCAGGATACAGTAGTGAGTGAGCAGACACAGAGGCTGCCCTGCTGTCCCGGGCAGTCACTTGGAGACGGAGCAAGTAAACACGGTGTGGTAAGGTGAACCGTTGTCTCAGGTAGCACATGGTGCCACAGGAACACCCAGGATGGGCTTCCTGGAGGAAGTGGCGTCTAAAGGATGCCCTGAAGGATGAGAGGGAAGGAGCAGGGTGGAGGGACTAGGGACAGCAGAGCAGAGTGCCAGTCTGAGGAAGCAACGTGGACAGAGGCCTTTAGGTGAAGGCAAACAGGACGAGGTTAGCTCCTTTTAGGTCCCTGCAACCAGAGTGTGAAAGGCAAAGGGAGTTGGGGGCAGATAAGCAGACCACAGCTGAAGGGACATCTCCCTGAGGGCCTAGGGGAGTGAAGGGTGTTGAGAAGGGAAGGGGAATGATCCAATCTGTGTTCTCACAAGCTCGCTCAGATTTCAGTGGGGAGAAGGGATTGGAAGGGGCCAAGCCTTGAGGCTGGGCGAGCCACAGACGAGACAGGGGTACCCAGGGAATGAAGAGGGAAGTGGACCAGAGAGAAATAAATGTCCTGTTCTGACCTCCGCCAGACTCAGTAACAGCACCACGTTAATTACAGAGCTCTTCATTCGTTTTTAGAAATGAGCAGAATATGTATAAATAAATGAAGAGCAAGATCAAATGTACTTTCACTTCCAACCAAGGCTTTTTTCCTAGTGTTTTCAAGATGCTAAGCAACTTTTTAAATAACACCCAGTGAGCATGACCGAAATGATGAATGAAAAACTTAAAATTAAACAAAGCAAATGATCCGTTTTCATTCTGGTCCGTTTTCATTTCATTTCATTTCATTCACCCCTTTGAGCACATGGGCCCGATGACAGAGCTCTTGATGGCAACGTTAATAAGCATTTATTTTAACACCTTTATTGGAGTATAACTGCTTTACAATGGTGTTAGTTTCTGCTTTATAACAAAGTGAATCAGTTATACATATACATATGTTCCCACATCTCTTCCCTCTTGCGTCTCCCTCCCTCCCACCCTCCCTATCCCACCCCTCTAGGTGGTCACAAAGCACCAAGCTGATCTCCCTGTGCTATGTGGCTGCTTCCCACTAGCTATCTATTTTACGTTTGGTAGTGTATATATGTCCATGCCTCTCTTGCTTTGTCACAGCTTACCCTTACCCCTCCCAATATCCTCAAGTCCATGCTCTAGTAGGTCTGCGTCTTTATTCCCGTCTTACCCCTAGGTTCTTCATGACACTTTTTTTCTTAGATTCCATATATATGGAATCTAAGCATTTATTAAGTGCCTATCTTTGGGGATGGAAATACAAAGAGGTGGAAAAGCTTGATCTCAGCCCTCAAGAAGGACCCTGCTAGTCATCTGTTCCTTGTCAAAATTACCATGGTAAACAAGACACCTGGAGAGTGGGGCCGTGTGTAGCTCTTCTCCTAAGAACCAAATAATGGGAAGTGGTGGATGCATTTAAGTGGGCAGGGCTGGGCTGCTGTTGCCATTGGAAACACTCCTGACAGCGTGATGCACCCCAGGAGGGAAATGGATGGGAGAGGAGGCCACAAAGTATTTTATGAGCAGTTACAACGTGTGATATATGTGCCCTTTGAAGGCAGAGTAAAAGGGTATAACTTAAAAATAGAAGTCAGCTTCTTGTAGCAGATTACATCAGCTTAAGTTGTGAGCTCACAGAAGAGCTTCTGCAGCCTGATGCCCTTGAGAGAGTCCTCCTGGGGTCAGTTAAGTGTCTTGTTTTTCCTGAAAGTCAGAAATGGGATAGAGGGTAATTATTCTAAATGGAATAAAAGCTGTGCTAGGTGTAAGAAAATAGTTCTGAATCCTCTAAAGAGATAATATGGAAATGTATATGTGGGCATTTGGATTAGTTGGAGTCCTTATAGACAAGGACAAGGGAACTGGCGTTTTAATGAGGGCCATTTATTAAGTGGCTTAATGAAATCCTACAGCATTTGTCTTGTGTTTCATCACCGTAATTCAAAAGGGTATCAAAAAGGTATTGTAGGGAATGTGAAAGATACACTGGTGTTCTCTAGCTTGTATCTATTTCAAAGAATGCTAGATTTTGGAGAGCTGTGAATCTGCTAGACATATTATCGAAGGGTATGTTACCGTGAGAAGGTTTGTTAACAAATGTTGGTGGCTTAATAGGTGCGGACATATTAGAGTCATCTTTCAGTGGTGTCCCTGTGTCCCCACTGAAGGTTGGGTCTGTGGAGCTTGATCAAGGACTAGTTAACAGCAGTATTGACATCAGAGGGGTTTTCTTCTTGTGGACAAAGACTTGGGTTAATTAATTTGACAGTATCATTAATTACTGCTGAAATCATTGGTCTTTGTCAGAGGTCGGGCTCTTTTAGCAATTGAGGGCAGGTCCCATGGGATCTGGAGATGCCAAGTAACGCAGGCATGTCACTGCTCAGCCATCTCCCTGTTCTGCAATAAAGGCCTTTCCTTTTTGCCTGAGCCATCCAGCTTTTCAGGCTTAACCCAGTGTTCTGCCTCTGTTCAGGGCCAAGGGCGGGGCGGGGATCCACCCAGCAAGTTGTGTTGAGTGAGTGTGGAAAATGTCAGGATTGGGTCCATACAGTAGACCAGCAGTAAGTATCTGTGAAGGCAGTACCTTGACTCCCAGGGCTTTGCCCAATTCATACATGAAAACGGAGGGAGGATTTGACCCCTTGTCTCTCTGTCTTTTCTGGTTCTGAAATTCTCTGCACTGGCTTGAGTCCTCTGATGAGGTGAAAGTTCCTTTTGTAAAACTAGCACACACTATCGTATCTGTTTCACAACCCTCCATTTTCATTTGTTGGTATTTGATGTGTGCTGGTTATTTGTTTTGGTTGTTTAACCAGGGTGCCTGTTTTTTGTGGTCCCCAAGAAGATTGAATCTAGCTGCTAGCCTCCACCCTTGGGTTGCTGTTTCTTTATACTACCTAAACGCCAAAAGAAAAACATGCTATTTTCACATGGCACGATGGGGAGGGGAACAGATCATTATGCCCTCGCTTTCATTTCTGAATTTCATGAGATGAGGCCTTTGCGGGCTTGTATGTCTTTATTGATTTTCTCCACTGAACTTGGTGAAGAGCAAAAATTAGTTTCAGGGTTAAGCCAAGACCATTTGGAAATGCATGCATGAAACAGCTAATTCTTGCAGAGCTGATGGCTGACTGGCTTCTGCTAGTGACTGGAAATAGAGAGGAGGAAGAAGCATGACCTCAGAGTGGGGTGGTGGTATGCTCTGTTCCCAGCCCTGCCTACACCAGCTGTGGCAGCTCCGATTGGGGTGATAAGCCGGTTGCAATTTCTCATCCACTCAAGGAGAGGGTAGGTACTAGATGATCACCAAGCTCTCTTCCAGCTGTAATATTTGTAGTTTTCCTCTAAATCGTTAAGCTCTAAAATCATTAAGCTCATCAGTAAAGAAGCATATACACTTGAGCAGGGCTAACGTTTCCTTTTGTGTAGTGTTTTCCTACTACAAGCAAGTTATGGTCTTGTTGTGTTTGCTTGGGCCTATTGCTGTTGCACTAATCTTGGACTCTGGAAAACAAGAATGTTTCACTCCTAATTCTTGGGTAGAGGAGCCCTTGGTGTTTACAAAGTGTTAATATTTGTCTCTTATTTAGATATTCATACTTTCACGAGGGTCAGAAACCTGTGGCCCATGGGCCAGCTGCCTAATTTTGTAAGGTTTTTTTCGTTAACACAACCATGCCCATTCATTTACTTATTGTCTGTGGCTTTCACAATTCCATGGCCGAGTCGAGTAGTTAAGGACAGAGACTGTGGTCTGCAAAGCCAAAATATTTATGTTCTGCCCCTTTACAGAAAAGTGTTTGCTGTCCTCTAATTTATAAGCACCTCCAGTACATGTTGAAGATGGTTTTTTATCATAAAATGTACCATCTTAACCATTTTTAAGTGTCCAATTCAGTAGTGTTAAGTATATTCATATTGTTGTACACAGATCTCCAGAACTTTTTCATCTTGAAAACCTGAAACTCTATACCCATTAAACAACCACCCTCCATTTTCCCTTCCCCCAGCCACTGGTAACTATCATTCTACTTTCTGTTTTTAGGAATTTGACTACTTTAGATTACCTCATATAAGTGGAATCATGCAGTATTTCTCTTTTTGTGACTGGCTTATTTCACTTAGCATAATGTCCTCAAGGTTCATCCATGTCGTAGCATGTCGCAGGATTTCCTTCCTTTTTAAGGTTGAATAATCTATTGTATGTGTACACCACATTTTATTTATCTGTTTATCTATCAGTGGACACATTTGGGTTGCTTCCATCCCTTGGCTATTGTAAATAAGGCTGCTACGAACGTTGGTGTGCAAATAACTCTTCAAGACCCTACTTTTAATTCCATATACATAATAAACAAATATAGTTTATTTTTAGTATTATAATTTCTCTTTAGTGTTTTATTTAATCCTGCCATTGAATAAAATTGAGACTCAGGCTATGCAAGCAAGGAGTCATTTGATTTTGATGTTATCATCTTGGAAGATACTATCTACACATACTAATTCATAATTCAGGGACTTCCTTGGTGGCGCAGTGGTTAAGAATCCTCCTGCCAATGCAGGGGACATGGGTTCGATCCCTGGTCTGGGAAGATGCCATATGCCACGGAGCAACTAAGCCCGTGAGCCACAACTACTGAGCCCCCGTGCCACAACTACTGAAGCCTGTGCGCCTAGAGCCTGTGCTCGGCAACAAGAGAAGCCACCGCAATGAGAAGCCCGTACACCACAACGAAGAGTAACCCCCATTCGCCGCAACTAGAGAAAGCCCTCACGCAGCAACAAAGACCCAGTGCAGCCAAAAAAATAATCATAATACACTTATTTTAAAAAATAATTCATAATTCATATTGTCTAATTTCTATAAGAATGGTAAATATTTGGACTTAAAAAAAATAAACGTATGTAATACCGTAAAAGCTAACGTGTCAGCTTAAAGTAGATTTTTTTCCTCTGTCTTGAGAGAGGTATAAAATCTTTGCATATGGCATTTCTCTAACTGCTTGAAGGAAAAGCTTGCTTAACTCTCAAGTTTCAGAATGGACTCTGAGCAAAAGTTCATTATCAAAGTGTGAACTGATCCAGTCCAAAGGTAGTTTTCCTTTTGCCAGATTGTCTGGCTTTTCTTCCTAAGACTTACATGTCTTGGATGGCATATGCAAGCCTGGTCTATAGAATTTCGTGGATGATAATATACAAAACATACAGATTTTACTGAGTAGAACCATCAGGTTCCAGATCGAAATCTTATAACCATGGCTTTCTCAGTGCCTCAGCAGCTAGAATCTCTCGGATGAATTCATTATTTCCATGTTTCATCACATTGTGTTTTTGGCTTCAGGTTCGGGGGGGTGGCTGGTGCCCATGACACCCTCCCCCCTTCTTGAAACCACAGACTACTCCATCTGCCTCTGTCTCCTTTTGGTAGCTCCTGTAGAAGATGTCATTTTAGACTATGGTTTAATGGAAAATTACTGTATTCAAGTAGTATGATATACTACTTACTGTCTCTATAGTTTGTCTCCAAGTCTGTCATGTCAGTATATCCCTCTAGATTACCCTGTTCCTTTCGGTTAACAGCTCAAATATCATCTTTCCCAGCTAGTCCTCTTATTCCCTCATGGTAACTTGGTTGCAATTTTTACCATCTTCAAGAATTTAGTATAAAAGAAGACAGTTGCACCCTGGTGGGTTAACTTAACACCCTCTTTTTAAATATTTATGCTTTAGGGATCTATTCCACTATGCTATTATTCTTATTTTACAAAATGGTGGTTTACTTAGACACACAAAATAGAATGTGGATTTTATTTAATTTCAAACAGGAGCAATGCATCTACTATTGCCTGAATGCCAATAGCTTTATAGCACTGAAAGTTACTTTTATTTGAGTTAAGAGGAATTTTCTTCAAATACATTCTTCTTTCCAACCGGACTTTTCAGTGACAGAAAAAAATAATGATTTGATGGTTGTCTAAACTGTCACTTTTACATCTAACTGGATTTACAAATTGGCTATGGAGAGTTCATATTTCAGAAAGAAAGCTCTGAATCACAATCACTTTAGGAAAACACCTGGGTTCTGTGTTAGTTTGTCATCAAGGTATATTGAAAGAATTTGAATACCACTTTTTAAATGATTGAGTTATTTTTGTGAACCCCTAATAAAGCATTCCTGACAAGATTTATCCGAGCAGTATTGGCCGCATAATGGAGTCATAGACTGTCAGTGGTTTCACAGGTTTTCCTGTCTGTCAGTAAAACTCAGAATCTCCTTCATCTCAAGTCCAAGTCCATCCACACCTCAGTGTTTGAACAATCAAAAGAATGAGTCAGTAGAAAACTGGTATTTTCCATTCACAGTTCTGAGATTTAAAAAAAAAAAAAAAAGGTATTTGATGATTCCTTGATTTCTAGGGGACAGATGTAATTTTAATCTCAGAGGGAAATTAGCCAGGGAGGCCCCCATGTGACCCAGTATATGACCTGGGCATAGTAGCTCTGCTCACTAAAGCATGCATTATTCAGCTCACTCCTCTCAGAAGGCTTCCCTTTGCCTCCTTTAATGAGTTTTTAGTAAAAGTAAAACCTTAAACAGAAAGCATCAAAGTGTATGTGCTTACCCTTCTAGCATAAACTTTTCAGGACAATTCTGGGTATAAGAGTATTATCCCAAGTGAAAAAATTCTGTTTCCTATTCAACAATTATCCCACGCTTAATCATTATACAAGATAAATGAAACTCATATTTAGGAGCCCTAAAATCTTACACTGGCCAATTTTACATGGACTTAGGGAGCCCTAAGAAGAAGCGGGCCCTTGAAAGGCCATTGGTATAACTTTGAAATGAAATTCCCACATGCATTAATCAGGCTTCTGTTGTTCTCATCAAATGAAATATGATTTTAGGGCTTGGTAACACTTCACAGTTGATTGGCTCTTTCTATCCAACTACCCATCTATCTGTCCATCCATCTATTTAAATTCACTCCCCAGCTGTGATTCTGAGACAACCATTGTCATTTAGATGCTGATTCCTTACTGTGGTTCTTCTGGTGACTGCTGACATTGGAATAAGGGATACTACTCAAGATAGATTAATTATATAAACAAATTGAGGGATGGGTTTTTTTTTTTTCTGCTTTGTTCTTTTAAATCTTTTTTTTTTCCCCCCTGGGCCTTTAGAGATGGGACTCTGCATTCTTATGAGCAAAAATAGTTCATGGGTATTAGTTCATGTTCTGAGAGGTCCAGGCAGAGACTTGAAAAATACCCACATCTAGGGAGGAAGAACCATATGGAAAGCCCATAGATGAATGCATGGGAAATAAATGAAGAAATTTCTCAAATAGACAGAAAGCTGAAAAGAAGTTAGTGGAGTAAAATATATTACATTTAGGATCTTGTTCCCTTTCAATTTTTTTTTGTCTTAAATTAGGGAAAGAAAGATACAGGAGAACCTGGCAATAGTAATTGCTTCTAGGGCAGGGGACTAGATTAGAGAGGAGATGAGAGGAGTTAAGCAGAAATGAGAATGAGGTTGGAGTTTTACTATATTCCTTTTTGTGCCTCTTAAATTTTGTGCCATGTGCATGTGTTATCCTTAAAAGAATACGTATAAAAAATAATGAGAATAAATGAGATTACAGTGGGAACAGATAAGGTTTGGTAGAAGGAAAGGGATAATGACAGAAAACTCTCCTGATTTGACAAAAATGAGGAGGGTTTTTTGGTTTGTTTTTAATAATAATAAAGGGAAGAGAGAAGACAGGCGTTAGAGGCAAAGATGGGAAGCTGAGTTCCAAAGGTGATATCATACAGGCAGCCAGATGGAGGAGGTTGGAGGATGAAGTCATTTTCGAAAGCCGTCAGCAGGGAGAGTCATGTGAGGTGGCCAAGTCACCAAGGAATAAAAGGATCAAAAACAACGCCTGAGGGAAAACCACCAAAATCAAGAAAGATGAGAAAGTTTCCTTTAAAAGCCTTCACTGTTCTAAGAGAACTGGAATACGCAGTTATGCTTCTCCTCAAGGGACTGGGAAAAGGTGAAGAAGTAGAAAAATAACTTTTTCCATCCCCCCTCAATTGCGTCCTAGAAGGAATGAATTCTGTGTTTTGCACCAAGTGAGAATTTAGAGAAAATCCTTTCCCAAAGAAGAATCAAAGGGGGAGAGGACCACTATTTCAGAGGGGATTGTCTTCACATTTTCCACCCATGCTGGGGCCTTTGAGTTGGGTTGCAGCATCTATAGGTTGATATTTGATCTCTTACCTTGGGGGTTTTCTGCTGCCTTCAATGACTTGTTCTGTGTTCATCATCCACTTCTTATTCTCATTCATGCTACTTAACAGGCTCAGAGAAAATTTTTCACTATAGCATCTCTCAACTCTCTTCTCTAAATCTAGCAATTTTATCAGTTCCTTTTCACTGGTAGTCTTCCAGGTTTTAGAATCTAAACCAAGAGTATTTATGTTTGTCATTAAAATTTCTTAAGAAGTAATATCAATTGCCATAAATCAATCTACATCCCTTTGGCTTCCTAGTATTTATTTATTACTAGTTTATTTTTCATATTCTCACAAGGGTCTTCTGCTGCTCAAGTGTAGAAAAAAATGGAAATACATGCAGATTCTAAACCACACATATTTTTGTGCACACATTATGGACTGGGCTTCCACTCACAAAGTCTACAGGTCAAAATCAGATACAACAGGGAAGGCGTAAGGACATAGTCACTCCCAGGGTTTCCAGAGGCTGCAGAGCATACTCAGGTTTCACTGGAATTTTATCATGGTCACCATAAATCAAGTGTTTTAGAATAAGAAGTTGAAACACATCTTTAATTTTAAAGCTTTCCATATCTTCCTCATCCAGGCTGTGTAGGCGATACTTCCTCACCCTCCTTCCCCAAGCGCTGCCAGGAAAAGCCAGTGATTTGTAAATTGAAGCTATGTCAGCAAAAGCATTTATTGCTACTTATTATCCGGGCCTCCGTCTGCTTTTAATTTTAATTCTCTGCTGAAAGAACTAGCTTTGCCTTAAAAAAATGTTTGCACATCTTCCACTTTACAATGAAAAGATAACAACTAAAAGTAGTGAAGTGAAGCCAGACAATGGTTAAGTTTCCTAAGTTAACCTCCCTCTTTCCCATCCGTAGTGTATTTTAGGTTTGGGCAAACCTCTTGGATACTGTATTGACCTACTTGTCACTCTTCTCTCCCTGGCATGCTCCCATTTCCCCCACCATTTTGCAATTTCAGCTAATAAATCATGTAAGTAAAGTAGACATTAAGAAATTGATGTTAGGAAAGAGGGTTTTGAAAATGGAATGAAGACTTGATTGACTTTTTCACTTATTCTTCAATCAAGAAAATGAGAACAACCAATTTCAAGAGAATGTTAAATATCAGTTGTGCAAAACTCGAAGTACTGTTCATTTTTTGTTTAAAGCTATCTTTTTCATGATACAAAAGCACAGCAGATATTTAAGCTCCATATTGGACAATATGATAAGTTTATTTATGTTAAGATAATTAACATATTTGAATTTTTTCCCAGCCTAGGGTTTTTCTTAGCATTCTGTCTTACAGATAAGATGTAGCAGCAACTTAAATATGTATACAGTGCAGGATATTTCTGATTAAATATTTGTAAGGTGTCTTCAGTTTACAAAGCTGTTTCATATTCATTACTTCATTGGAGCTACACAACTCTTCAGTGAGGGCATGAATTCTTTGTCCTGTTTCACAGCTAAGACCACTGTGGTGCCATGGGTCTGACTGACTTGCCCATAGCCACATATGTGAGTCAGTATTCGACCCAAGTCCTCTGACTCCACAGTCAATGATCTTCCCACCACCTCTGCCTTGAGTTCCCCCAAATCCGATAAAGGGATCCCTATGTAGTGCTTAGTCGCTGTGGGAGAAAATGTTTCTGTGGTGGAAGAGACCTAGCCTCACATTAAAGTAGCAGCTACCTCTTCCAGCACGTTCCACATCTTCTGTTCTCATTTTCTCTGATCCCAAGGGCTCATTTTTACCAGTACCGTTAAAGAGTTGTTCAGATTTTTTTTACTTCTCACCAAGCCAGCCCATCAATCTGTCTGCCTTCTGAACATCTAGTCATGTTCTGTGTTTGGCTTTTAGCATTTCTCCTGTTCCATCTTATCCTGTGAGTGCAATTTTCAGTAAAATGGCTGGTGTCTCCACATGGGTTCCTTGGGGCCAGGTGCCTGAATCCCACAGCAGTATACTTTCTAGAGCCCCCAAGCCTGAACAGATGGTATAAGGCTCAAGGATGGAAAGTTGACATCACAAAGGCCAGCACTCAGCCAAGGATCCTGTGTATCAGCTTGTAGGTTTAAAGCCAGTACACTGCAGAAAGATTAGTAGTCATAAGAGAAGAGTAACAGAGACCCTACAACAAATAGGCACAGAAAGATAGGTGGCCTCCTGCCACATTTTCAGTAAAGGACATTTTCCTACGTACCCAACTAACCCTGAGTTAGGGCCTCTCTGGCCTGTGTTGTGTATAAGAATCCTCTGAGAAGTGAATTGGACATGGAGAATTCTGGGTCCCACCTAAGGATTCTGATTCAGGAAGCCGGAGGTGGGACCCAAGAGTCTGATTTTTTTTTTTGGCTGCGTTGGGCTTCGTTGCTGCATGCGGGCTTTCTCTAGTTGCAGTGAGCGGGGGCTAATCTTCCTTGTGGTGCACGGGCTTCTCATTGCAGTGGCTTCTCTTGTTGCGGAGCACAGGCTCTTGGCGCACAGGCTTCAGTAGTTGTGGCACACGGGCTCAGTACTTGTGGCTTGCGGGCTCTAGAGCACAGGCTCAGTAGTTGTGGCTTGCAGGCTCTAGAGCTCAGGCTCAGTAGTTGTGGCACACGGGCTTAGTTGCTCCGCAGCATGTGGGACCTTCCTGGACCAGGGATCAAACCCATGTCCTGTACATTGGCAGGCAGACTCTTAACCACTGAGCCACCAGGCAAGTCCTGAGTCTGATTTTTAATGAGCTTCCAAGGTGATTTCCTTGCCTGGGGTCCATGGATCACACCTTGAGACATATTTTCCCAGCACACCACTGTGGAATAACTGATGCTCCAATGATGAGTGATCCATCAAAAAAGGTGATTTTGTTCTGTTTAACAAGACAAGATATCCCTGAAGACAGGTGTCGAATGTATGAAGATTTCTTATTTTTAAAGTTGTTTTAAAAAATAAAGTTGAATTATATGGAAAAGTCATGTAAATGAAACCCCCCAAATTCTACTATACTAAGCATTATGGTGCTTTTTGGTACTCATCATAAATGTTTGCTTAAACCCTAGAGCCTAGAGATTTGTATATCACTGACACTCACATACACTTACTTTGCTCATCTACAATCAATATTAACCTTGCTAATTAAATCTCTTCTCCCATTTGAACTAAACTTTCCTTAATGCTCTTCTGGTTGACTCAGAAAACTGGAAGAGCTGGGATGGAGCCTCAGGTTAGTTAATATCTAGAGTTGATTACTCAGGATCATGCTGCTTTGTGAGCATGTAGCAAACAGTTCCGAGAATTAATTTACGCATGTTAAATACAGGGAATTTTCCAGGAGCAATCTGGCACTGTTAGTGTCCCAATATGCATGTTAAAAAAAAAAAAAAAAAAAAGCCTGCAGCATCACAAATAAATCCTCCCCCTCTGCATCCTTCCTCGCTCATGTGGCTTGACTATTGCCTGTAGCTGGTCTGTCCTCTTAGGACTAGATCAGCCTGAGACAGAGAAGTCTCCAGCACCAGGTCCTGCAACACTGCCGTCGTTTTAACTCTGTGGTTTGTTACAGCTAGCATTGTTCATGAGCAATGACGTCCTAGCTTTGAGTTACTTCCTGCAGTGAATACCAAGATGTTGAGAAAGAGTCACGGAGGGTGTGAAAACAAAATTTCTCATTTGTCCCAGAATGACATCCTGTGCTTGTGGGGATGCGTTAGAGGCTGTGAAATCAAAAATGAAGAATTTCAGGAACAGAGTGCTTTGACATTTCTTGACAGATGGGCAGACACTCTTGAATAGGACAACAGAAACTTTGAAGTTGAATGTATCAGTAGAAATGATGACAAAATTAGCAAATATATTATTAAAAGTTTATCTTGTGCCAGCTACTATTCTAAGTTTTTTTTTTTTTTTTTTTGCGGTATGCGGGCCTCTCACTGCTGTGGCCTCTCCTGTTGTGGAGCACAGGCTCCGGACGCACAGGCTCAGCGGCCATGGCTCACGGGCCCAGCCGCTCCGCGGCATGTGGGATCTTCCCGGACCGGGGCACGAACCCGTGTCCCCTGCATCGGCAGGCGGACACTCAACCACTGCGCCACCAGTGAAGCCCTATTCTAAGTATTTTATATGAATAGGCTCATCAGAATTCTCTAGAGGGTAGATACTATGATCCCCTCTTCATGGATGAGGATTTTGAAGTTTAAGGAGGTTAAGTAACTTCCTCATTGTCACACAGAATGTGTCAGGGCCAGGTGGGAAGGGGTTGTCACATGTATCCATACATCTTATTTTCTAGACCCAAAGCAGCTTCTTTCTGAGCATGTGTGGTGGGGACTTCTGGACTTGTCAGTTAAATGAGGTTAAATAGCCTCTCTTGCTTCAGTTTAAATGTTGAGTCTGTTCAAAATTCTGCTTCCTGTTAGCACTGGTTGAAATAGTCCCTTTTGGGATGCTCTTTTAGAAGTTCACCCCCGCTTATCCTGCCCTGGAGGGCATTGGCTGACTGTGTCCTGGAGGGGCCAGGGGAGATGGTGTCCTTGAAGCCCGTGGCTGGGTTAACGCCTGGTCTCTTTCCTCTGCTCTGGCAACATTCTAGGAGCCTTAGCCACCTTACCCTGATGAATTAGCCTAATGGCAACTCAGACTACGTTAGGCTCCAGTTTGGCCCCAGTTGGAGCCAAGAACACTCCCTGGAAAGAACACTAACCAGCTGCCTTAACCACCTTCCTTTTCCTTCCACAGGGCATGTGAGATCCTCTGGATTTCTTCTTTTCCACACCCTGAGAGCCCAGGGAGATTCTAGGGAGCTGAATTCAGCCCTCCATTGTCAACTGCATTCATTGCTTTACTTGGATGCAGCTGACCTTATTTAGATTACAGACAGGCTTGAGAGGTAACCCTCTTGCAAATTCCCAAGCAGGTAGTGGGGCAGACCACATTCTACCTTTAGTTTTTCCCTCAGCACTTTCCCTCCCTGGAACAAAGTTGGGCCCCCTGTGTCACTGCACCCTTCCCTGATAGACTGCCCAGCCAGAGAGGATGGGCAGGCTTTCTCCCTTCCAACCACAAGAAAAGTATGATCCAGTCCACCTACTAAAGTGGGAGAGAAAAACTGTGTAGTGCTTTATTGCCTAGCAAAGTGAATTTCAAGCTTGTTATCTTGCTGCAGACTTGAAAACCTCATTTGGTCTGTCAGGAGCTGGAAAGTACCACTTTCTCTCTGTATTTCTCTGGTAACAGTCCAAATGAACAGCCTCCCACAGATCCCAGGCAGATCTGTGCCCCAGGCTGACAATGGAGAAGGTCAGGTACATGGACAGGCAAACAGAAAAGCACACTGACTATTTCCAAAAAAGATTAATTTCCCACAACTGGAACATACGCTATGTAGGCTTTCATCCGCTATACTCACTGACCATGAAAGTGAATGAAATTTGTGATTTTTTGCAGTGATAGAAAGGAACAGTGATAAAAATAAATCAGACATGAAACACTGCACTTTAGTCCAGAAGAAATCTGCAGTTACAAAAGTAGAAGCCAATGCTATCAGCAGATTTCCTGAAAAATAACAATTAACAGTGAGAAAGTAGAAAAGCATGACAAACCATGAAGGTATACTGGTTAACTGGATACATAGCAGAGGGGCCCAGCATCTCCAGCTGAAACTCAACCAGTATTCCCAACTGTGGCTTAAATCTTCGTGAAACTCTTGCATTACGTCCAAGAATCTAAAATGGCCGTAAGTAGACAACTGTATTAAATCCAGTTTCCTGTATCCATATGTTCTTTCAGAACCTTTTACATTATACCTCGTCAAGTTTCATCTCTCTGATTCTCCTCAAAACCCCTTTTGTATTTATCAACCTTCACATGGCAAGTGCAGCATCCTACTTCCCTGGCCTTCCTGGTTGTATCATCCAAACAGGAAGTCTCTTCCTTGACTTCCTCCCTGTCAATTTAAGGCCACTACCTTCCCTAAGCCTGGCTTAAAACCCAGAACTTCCAGGAGTTCACTTTTAGGTTAATATGCTCCTATGTAATGGTTCTAACTAATGTGGTATTTTGTACTTGTTCTAATGTATTTTTCTTTCCTTCAGGTATGCTAAAGACTCTCAAAGAGTCTTTCTTGCCTCCATGTCACCCTCCAAACACGACACTGTGCTTTATCTCAAATATTTAGCAAATCCTTTTCATTTGCCCTGCTTTCTTAATTTATTTTTATCTACAGTGTATGGTGGGAGGGTCAGATTGGATTAAAATATTTCTAACCTTATTTCTACTTCATTCCAGTTTTCTAACATTTTTGTCAAAACACTGAATATCTGTTTCAGACTGCAAATAGAAGCATGTATCTTCTTTATAAAAGAGAAATCTGTAGTTAGGAGGAGCTTGTTTTTGAATGTGTATGGCTGGTTTACAGCCACCCAAACATGAAGCCTTTGTGATGAGTGATGAAGGCTTTATATAACTGAGCTTAAACTATTCGCTTGTTTTTTGAGCCATGACTATGTGCTCGGTGCTAGATATGCAAGATGAGCTGTGAGGGGAGTGATGGTTAACACATCCTGGGCCAGGCCCTGGGCCAAGAAATTTTGCATGCATTACTTTACTAGGCTTCTCAACAATTCTGTGAAACGGCCAGTATTAAAAACCCCACTTTACCTTTTTGGATAGGATACAGCCTAAATCTGTAATGAGATGTTTTTGTGTGCCTCCCCTTAAAACATTAAGAGGTAAGGAGATGGGAAGGAGTTCTTTCTACCTTGACTAGAATAGCAGAGGACAGGGTAGAAGGGTTTGTAAAGGAGGGAGGATCGGGGAGACTGGGTCAGGGGAGAGGAAGTCCAGAGCAGGACTTGTAGGTGTGAAGCGATAGCTCATCGCTGTTTGCTTTCTTGTTGCCAGGGAATCAAGCACACACAAAATAAGCAGTGTTACTACCTTTCCACCTGTGCCCCTGACACTTGGCTTTCTCTGTAGCTACTTCTCTATCGAGGAGGTGTATCAGATAGACACTGAAGGGACAGAGTAGGGTTGCAGGGTCCCTACCCTGAAGAGGTTTCCAGACAGTCGGGAAGAAAAGTGGACACACACATGATTAAAACCAGTGCAGGGAACTACACCCAAAGTCTCGGACATAGAGAAGAAATGATTAATTTCTCAGCTATTCACTATTCTGCTTCTTCTGGTAAATTTCCCTTCTCCTTCCCTCATTCCACTGACTAGTGCCTTTTCTTTCTCGAACTGACTACCAGGGCATTCCTCACAATCTTCATCAGTTCCTCTGTTCATCCTCCTCACATTCTTTAAGCAACCTAATCAGCTCTCATGACTTCATTTCCACAATCTCAGTGTGGACTGCAAGATCTCTCTCTGTTTAAGCCTGATTTCTCACTTAAGATATATGAGAACTTCTGGGAAACACTCAGGTCTCCTCACAGGCCACACTACAGTGTCCCAGCTACTCAACATGACATTGCCGGCTCTTGATTTCCAGTGTCCTCCCAGACAGGCCTTTTTTTGTTTCGTTTTGTGTTTTTTACAACTTACCACATTTGTTGATTGGCCCTACCAGTCTTCTAGGCCCCAAACTCAAAGCCTGACTCATTCCTAAGCATCATCCCCTTTGTCCTGTCAGCCATCATATCCTGCTTGGAATCCCTTCAAAATTCTCCTTGCATTGGTCCCTTCCTCTTGCTTCTCATTGTGGCCACCCAATCTTGGATTTTCATTACCTGGGGCTTTAATGAAAGATCTCCTAACAGATGTGTCTGTCTGTCTGTCTGTCTCTCTCTCTCTCTCTCTCTCTCTCTCTCTCTCTCTCACACACACACACACACACACACACACACACTTAACCGAAATTATAGCGTCTCTGAACAGCGGTCTTGTCATGCTGCGTCTCTGCTTAAGGATCTACTGTGCTTATCTATTAGCCTCCCAACCCTCTGTGTTCTCCATGACTGTGCCCACTTTGTCTACCCAGTGCTGGCCCACACTCCCTCAGAGTAAAACTGAAGCTCTTCAGGCTGTATTATCAGACCAGGTTGCAGCACTACTTGGTGATAAAGATCCTGAAGAAATTATTCATGTGGGAAGAGTCCTAAGGGAGCTGAGAAGCATCCCCCGCTTTCTGTAGATTTTAAAGCAGTAAGAGGTAGACATGTTTGGATGTTTTAGATGTGGGAGCCAATGGATGATCTTGCTGTGTCCCCTTTAGATCTAAGTGTGTATCTGTCCACATGAGAGTTGCAGTTTTTCTAGTGAAGAGATCTGGAAAGCCTTTAACATTTAAGCCAAAGAGGTAAGTACTCCATTAACCTTATCTGGCTGCATCGTTTCTACTTAATAATGAGATGTGCATGTTTCCTCTAGATTGGGCCCAGTACACCCTATGAGGAACTTGTGTTAGATTTGTGACTCCAATTGGTACCCTTTATTGTTTTTTTCCAACCTCTGCTTCAATTAGAAATCATGTTCCTTTTTCATGTGTTCTGTCAAGCGTTTTTATATACCTGTTTGTGCATTAGTTGAGAATCCCTTGTCATTTAGAGAATGATTCTTTTCTCAAAAGCACTTGACAACATTGCTGTTACTCATCGTCTTCCTGTGAATCAGACCAGCAAGCCCTACCTTGTCCTTTTCACATCATATGGCCTTCCCTCTCTAAAGGCAGAGTTTTTCCTTGAAACACTGGTCAGAATTCTGGTACCCTTCCCACCAATCTCCTAGAAAGAGTCTCCCAGAGGGACAGACTGACCATTCTATGAAGAACAGGAGCTACAAAATTAATGGGAATGTTGATTCAAGGAAGGAATCAGGTTTTTAAAAGGAGATGTTTTAAGATTCGTTTCAGCATGGGTGCCTAGATGTTTCCCTTCTCTGTGGCAATATTTGTGGGGTTTTTTTTTTACCATTTTGCTTTGATTCTGGAGCAAAAAGTTACACTTACAAAGAAAGCACTCACTTCAAAGATAAATCAGCTGACTATATGTCAGCAGAAGCTCTAGGCTTACTTTTCATTCTTTGATCTTCCTTCAGTGATTTCACTGACCAATTATTGAGTGACCCTGTTGGAACAGTTATACAGTTTAGTCGGGGAGATAAGACATACACTCATCAGAGAGAAAAAATACGTGTGATGGCTTAGTGTTCAGATGAGTAGTAGAGTCCATGTATGGCATTTCCCTAGATTCCTATCGTCCCAGAACTTCATGGGGACATGAAGTTCTATCTAATTTGGAAGAACTTGCCAATTTATTCTAAACTAAATGTATTTCTATCATAGTTAAAATTGCATAAGCCAGATGCAGGAAGGATCTCTAATAATAACTACTCACACTCTGAGCATTCCATTTTCTTCATCTTCCACTTTTTAAGTCACAGCCTGTGTGCTGTGAGAGAGGCATTGTAAGGAGGGAAGCAGAGACTTCCAGAGTTTGGTTCACACGTGGTCACATTGGAGAGCCTGACACAACTGGGCATAGACCTACCTTCCTGCTGACTCCAAATCTAGTGTCCCTTTCATCCTGAGCTTGACTTAGTAGAGAGATGGTTTCGAGACCAGTCATACCAGCCAAGTTTTCTGGCCGGAAGACAGCAGGAAATAAGCTTGAAGTTACTGCTGGATACTAAGGCTCTGCTTATTTTTAGGGAAGATAACAAGAAAAAACAAGCATTATAATGACTACCCTCATACAGGAAAGCTAGAGATACTGCCATGTTTCGGAGAGATGGTGTGTGTGTTTGTGTGTGTCTCTGTGTGTCGTGTGTCTGTGTGTAAGAGCACACACGCAACACATGCATGCTCAAAACCAGCAGTGTGTCTGCTTCTAAGATGTTCCCTGCCTGTCTTTCCACAATTAAACCTCTGTTGGAAGCCATGGGCTAGGTTTGCGCTGTACTTCTGCAGGATACTTTAATCCAGCAGCTCTCCTCCAAGTCAGCACCTTACAGCAGCTTCTTCATTGTTGCAAAATAATCCCCGGGTTTCTTTGTGCTCTGCTTTAGAAATTTTCATCCTCCACTTGGTGTAACTCATTCTCCAAACATGTGTCATTTTCCTCCCATTTGAACACACTGGTGTTAGGCAACCTTGAGGGCACACAGCTTAATAAGAGACAGCAATTTCAAGAAAAGCAAATCATAGATTTATGTAAGTAATAGGTATAAACGTGTAGATATCAACATGTAACATTCCCCCAAGGCATTTCCTGGCTATCTGGCCATCTCATGACATGGTACTATTTTACATAAATTGGACAAGCTGACTTGCGTTACTTTTCACAAGCTTACATTAATACTGTCATTCAATCCATTGTAATGAAAGAGGAAGAGCAGTACTTCAATTAGCAGGTGTCTTTAGGTGTTAGCATTCGCCCATTCGACAAATCTTTTGAGTCCCTACGCTGTACACAGCACTAGGGATCCAGTGCTGAGCCACACAGACATGATCCCTGCCCTGGGGGGGTGGATCTAATAGGGAGATAGGCATGCATTAACGATTTCATATAGAGGAATACGGAATTTAAAATCATGACATATTCCATGAAAGAATCGACAGGATTGGAATACAGAGCCCACACAAAGGGACTGGTCTTGGTAGGAAGATGAAAGAGAGAAAGGGTGGGTGTAAATGATGGAAAGACTGTGGAGATGATAATAGGAAAATTAGGGAGTTCCTATATGGTGGCTCCAGTTTTCTTGAAGTATCAGGAATAGATATCCCCTGAGAATAAAGGGAAAAAAGAAGAGTTGGGTTTAAGAAGACAGGCAAGGGGCTTCCCTGGTGGCGCAGTGGTTGAGAGTCCGCCTGCCGATGCAGGGGACGCGGGTTCGTGCCCCGGTCCGGGAGGATCCCACATGCCGCAGAGCGGCTGGGCCCGTGAGCCATGGCCGCTGAGCCTGTGCGTCCAGAGCCTGTGCTCCGCAACGGGAGAGGCCACAACAGTGAGAGACCCACGTACCGCAAAAAAAAAAAAGACAGGCAAAGGCATGATGTATTTGACTAAAGAAACGTTTAGTGGCATGAGTGCCTGAATGAGGGTAGTCATCAGGGCCACTGTGTACAGCTGTGCAGGCATTGCACAAGGTTGCCATACCTCAGAGGGGAACTGTTCACATCATAAACATCATAGATTTATATATTTATTATGGCAAGTTTCTGGCAGATGGCAGTAAAGTACCTTGTTCTTGCAAAATCAAGATACCACCACAGCTTTCTGACAGAGAAGCAAAGTGTCTTGAGGAAGGGATGTCTTGTTCTAATTCACACTCAGGCACCACGTGAGATACTTGTATTGTAGTTACAAGATAATACCTCTCTGCCCCAGTGGTTGATTTTTCTTCAGCAGCACACATGTTGCTGCAGGCACAGACGTGGAGAAGATAGGAGATTGGTTCCACTCATAGTTGGTTCCTCCCATGGTTGGAGTTTTCTAGGAAGTTATGACATGAGTAGAAACAAGAAGTGCCAAAGTAGCCAAAGAGTGTTTGAGATGTTGCCCATACAATCCAAGCTAGACAAAGAGGAAAGTGAGGACAGAGGTCAGTGGATCTGAAGCATCAATGAGAATGAAGCCCTGGCTATTAGCTATTATCCTGGGGGGTTCCAGAGAAAGTGAGTCTTGAAGATGGGAAGCTGTGATCAAAGAGGATGGTATTTGATTGGTGATTTTGGAGGTAGGAAGTTTCTGGTGATGTCAAGGTCGGCGTGGGGCAGAGAAGAGTGCACTGTTGATATACTTAGTATTTACTCATTGGAATAATAAGGAAACCTTGTACTTTTCCCCCTTTAATTATCAATGTGCCCAAAATCTAAAACAGAAAAGAAATAATATCCCAAGAACTAAAGAGTATTATTATCTCCATTTTCTGCATTTGAGCTCTAAAATATGGAAGAAATTAAACAGAAACCATGATTAGTGTTTTAAAATACACTTTTATGTATACATGCTTTCTTAGATGTTGCTTAACTATTTCTTAGAAATTACTGAGGATTTTAATTATTTTACTCTTTAATGATCTGAAAAATATTTTAGCTCTGTTATTTAGGCAAAACAATTTCAACATCTATTTTTTTAAGATTCTGAGACATTGAAGAATACTTATGATTTATCATTCTAGAAACTTTACAGGTAATTCCTCACAGTTTGACCTGTATTATTTCAGAATTGTGCTTCTTGGAATAAACACAGTATTTTTAATGATTTCCTCTATGGCAGAGGTAGAGATATTGTACCTTTCTTGATGCCTGGTGACATATTGGAAAGGCTTGTTTTAAAAATAAGTGGGGTGTGTGTGTGTGTGTGTGTGTGTGTGTGTGTGTGTCTACATTATTGCTCAAGGGTAGAAAAGGGTAGTATCGAGACTCAAAAAATTACTTTTGAAAATAGGCTAGCACACTGGGAAGCTATTTAGGTGTGATAAAATATTAATTATCATAAATATAGAAATAGTTAAAAAATTAGAGTTAGGAAAGTATTTGAATAAAGGCCACTTTAGGGATAAAGTTGTGGCTTGGACATAGACATTTAGGGTACATTTAAGCTGAAGTCTGGGAAGTGAATAAAAATATCTTGTATTCAAGAGAGAACAGAACAATAACTTTCAATATGTCTTATGACTGTGTCTGGGATACAAGGATATCTTGTTTCTCCCTAATAGTCATGTTTACTTGATTGGATATTTGGATGCTGTTCCAGTTACTATGGCTGAGTAAATTACTCCAAAACTTAGTAGAATAAAACATCCATTTATCATGCTCACAGATTATGTGGGTCAGGAATTCAGACAGGGGACAGAAATGACCCTTGTGACTTCCAAGGCAAAGGACAATGCAGCTTTGGACTGGCTGTTTTTCTCAGGATGCTTGCCCTTAGAACCCAGCCAGCAACCAGCATCAAGCATCAGACAAGTGGGCGGTTTGGGCTTCCTCACAGCATGGTAGCATCCCCAGATAAAGAGCCAGCTGGAAGCTGCATTGCCTTTTGCCTTAGAAGTCATACAGCGTCACTTCTGCCTTCTATTCATTAAGGCAGTTAGTTACAAAGCCTCTTCCATGTGTGACTGGAAATAGTACTGTGGCCATTTTTGCAAAATGCACTCTGCCCCATGCACCTATATCTATTCCTTTAAGCATTATACAAATCCTGAGACCAGTGGCACACTCATTCAAGATATATATTATTTCCTGGATTGTGGTTACCAAAATGCTCTGAAAAATGAAAGAGCCCCAAGTACAGTGCCAACCTTCCCAGAACACCTAAAGAACAGTTTCGTCTCCTGACTATCCCAAACCCTCATAACCCTCCTCAATTTATGACCATGCCCCCTACTTCAGTGAGTACTATCTGCTTTCTTACCATGCCCTTCCCGTCAAAACTCTCAACAGCAAGAACAAAAGTCTCCACTTTTTCACTGCCTTGTAATTCAGCCCAGCTACTGTCCTGAAATCTCTCGTGACTTCCCCATTCCAAATCCTATCAACAGTTTTCAGGCCTTATCTTAAGGACCCTTTTCTCTACAGTATTTTACAATGTTGACTACTCCTTCCTGCCTCAAACGCTATGACCTTGACTTTCTGAAATTCTATACCCTAGTCTTCCTCCTCCCTTTGCTCTCTTTCATTGCTCTCTCCTCCTTTGCCTACCACATTAATGTTGGCCTTTCCCAGGGTCCTATTTTTGGCTAAGTATTCTTTTTAACCTTCATGATTTTCCTGGGTGATCTATTTGTGCTCCTGATTCAACTACAGGTGACTCTGATATTTTTCTCTCTCATCTAGTCCTCTCTCTCAAACCCATCCTAATATGCCTAACTACAAATTGAGCATCTATACTTTCATGAGGAGATGGGCCAGAACATAAATACAGGGCATCTAAAACTGATTTCATCTCCTTGTTCCCCTGTATCACTACCCCACCACCTTACCCATAACAGCTCACTTCTTTATTCTCACCGAGGTTAAAAACCTAAGGAATATCTGAATGCCTTATTTTCTTGTACTTTCTATGGCTAACATATCACCAGATTTGTAGATTTTGACCTTCTAAATATTTCCCAGATCCGTGTTTTCTGTAAGCCTATGATTTTGGCTCTCCTTCAAGCTCTCCTGGACTACTAGTTTTTACCATGCCTCCCTGATTCACGTCTGCCTTCCACACTACCCAGTGTGATCTAAACAAAACCAAAATCCAACCACATCACGTCTTTGCTCAGTGGCTGCTGAGGCCATAGTATTGAGTTCAAGCTCCTCAACATCCCACAAAGCCCACTGTGGTTTTGCTCTTGTCCAAATCTAAGGCCTTACCTCACACCAATTCCAGCCTCATATTTTATGCTGCAAAAACATCAAGGTGCTTAGTTTCCTCCAAACAATGAGCTGTTTCTTATTCTCATTCCTTTGCTCGTATTGTCTCCTCTGACAAGAGAAAAACTGAGGTCAATGTCAATTCAGCAAGTAGGCGGTTGATACTGCTACAGCCTCAGCCTTGGAAAAGAGAATAGAAGTATGAAAGGTAAGGGGTGTGGGGTAGCACAGTGTGCAGGGCAGGATGGGGCGATGTTTGTGGCAATGGGTGACATTTGCTCAAACCACATTTTCTGCCATAGGCCATTAGCTTGTGTTCTACTTCCATATTTTGGCTTGTGGTAGACCACAGTCAGTATTGTTTGTCACATACATAACTTACGGAAACTTTAGTTTTCAAAAGAAAATTCTTAGAAATATTTCATTCCAGAATATACAAACTGTTCTTCGGACAAAGTTATCTCTTTTGGCAGACATTTTTGGTTGATGCCCCAACATCCATTTTACTCCTCCTAAGACAGTAGTTCTCAAAGTGTGGTCCCCAACCAGCTGTATCAGCATCACCTAGGAACTTGTTAAAAATGCAAATTCTTGAGCCCTACTTCTGACCTGTTGAATCAGAAATTCTGGGGGTGGGGCCCAGCAACCTGTGTTTTAATAAGCTCCTCCAGGTGATTCTGATGTATGCACAAGCTTGGGAACCACTGGTCAAAGACAGTCTTGATAATTTCACTCTCTTTGACACTTAATGGTTTTTTGTTTGTTTGTTTGTTTGTTTGTTTTTTGTGATACTCAGGCCTCTCACTGTTGTGGCCTCTCCCGTTGCGGAGCACAGGCTCTGGATGCGCAGGCTCAGCGACCATGGCTCACAGGCCCAGCCGCTCTGCGGCATGTGGGATCCTCCCAGACCAGGGCACGAACCCGTGTCCCCTGCATCGGCAGGCGGACTCTCAACCACTGCGCCACCAGGGAAGCCCAGGCACTAAATGGTTTTTAAGAATTTGTAGCTTACCCAATTCTGGCTAGTGAGAGGAAGTTGATCAGGTTGGTAAGAAGCCTTCTGTGAAAAATATCCTTGCTCCTAAGAAGGATACTCAGAAGATCACTCCTGGGAATTCCCTGGCGGTCCAGTGGTTAGGACTCTGTGCTTTCATTGTCGAAGGCCAAGGTTCAATCCCTGGCTGGGCAACTAAAATCCCTCAAGCTGCGTGGTGCGGCCAAAAAATAAAAGACCACTCCTTGTGCTTACCTAGATATTATCATGTCTGGATGTGACCCCTGGAACTGCCTCAGCCTTCTTGGGACCATGAAGGGTGCCAGCTAATGGCAAAGGCAATAGGCTGAGAATGGTAACACAGGAAATTGGAAAGAATTTCAGTCCTTTAGGACTTCCAGAGCCAATTTTGGAGGCTATCCTACCTCTAGGGTGTGACTTAATGTTTCCTAATTGTTTAATTCTGTTTGAATCAATTCTCTGATGCTTGTTAAAAAAAAACAAGGATGCATATACTTATTCTTTATATATACATGCATTTATTCATACCTAAAAACTCTTCCTTTGTTTTTATAGGTGACACTAAATGGTGGTTTTAATTACTTACCATGTTCATGAGGTTCTTTGAAACCATGTGAAACCCAGATGTCTCATTCACTTCCCAAATATAGTGGTCATGCTTCACTTTAACAGTCCAATAATGGTGCTCCAAACCCTTTTCCCCTTTTTCCTGGAGGTACAGGACTTTCCCAGGAGTCCCAGCCCAAGCATCCTCGGGAATTCCATAGGAATGCTGTGTTCCTCCAATCTGCTGTGGCTGACACTTGTGTCCTTAGTCAGCTGTCAGCCGCTAGTCTGCCAGGCACTTTCTGCAGGTCATCCCTTGTCATCCTGTAACAGAAGAGAATTATAATGCAGATGTGTGACTCCTGATGGAATTCATCCACCAGGTACCTTCAGAGTCTACTTCAGGAGGATGCCTCTCCTCCAGACCCAGCAGGTCCCCATGTCACAGAGCCAGCTTCACTCTCCCACTTGGGAGCGCCAGGGCCCCATCTTGCCTCCTGCTGAGGTTCTCAGAGAAGAGTAAAGTCTTACTTGCCTAAGGGGAAGCTGTGTTAGAGACGTAATCCACCCACCAGGAAGATTAGCACTTACTTTATAATGCGGAGTACTTTAGCTCCTTCTCTCTGCCTTCTGCCTCCTTTCCAGAATATATTCTTGCTTCTGAATAATCAAAGACCTACTAAAGTGCTTTCCTTGAGGACAAAGGAGCAATTTCTCCTCAAAGATGAATTCAGACCTCACTTTGAATGTCATTTCCCACTTTTTGCTATCAAGGTTTTCAAAAACATGGGAGTTGAGTTTTTGCTGAACCAGCATTTTTCTCAAGGATCTTGTGCTCTCCCAGGGGTGGTGGTCAGCATGGGGTTAGGGGTTATGAGGACCAAGCTGGAAAGAAAGCAGCCACCGGAGCCACCATGACAGGGCTTTCAGGGAGAGCAATGCAACTACACCTCAAAGACTCTAGAACCAGAGGGTTCCTCGGGGTTTGAAAACTGGCTTATCTCATCTCTCCCTCAGCAGACAGAACTCACAGCTTCCTAGCTGACTGCACAGCCACTCTCTGGGTCTACTGCTAATTGTCTGTCTCTTTCCATATTCCCCACTTCAGATTTCCAGGAGAGAGAATTTGACTGGGCTAGTTCATCAAAGTCTTTTGTGTTTGAGCAGAGCTTTTTATACCAGATGACCTCCCAGGTTATTGACCAAGATGGAATGACTCCCTTGGGTCAGGTGTCAACCCCAGGGCCAATCACCTGTGTTGACGGCATGGAGGTGGGGGTGAGGGGCAGGGTCACAGGGTAAACCACAAAGCTACTCCTCCTCAGGAAACAGGCTGGGGTTGCTCCTTCAGCAGAGGCTGTGAGTGGGGCAGTTTCCCTGGGAAGGAACCTGTGGGCCTGGCCGGGGTAGTTATTGCAGTGTGAGTAGTACAATGCAGTCCTTTCTACAGGGAACACAGGAAGGCTGACTTTTCTTTTTTTTTTTATTTTTTATTGGATTATGGTTGCTTTACAATGTTGTGTTAGCCTCTACTGCACAACAAAATGAATCAGCCTTACACTTGCAGATATACCCTCCCTTCTGGACTTCCCTCTGATTTAGGTTATGACAGTGCATTAGGTAGAGTTCCCTGTGCAAAGAAGGCTGACTTTTAATTAATGATTGACATCCACTTTTTGACCTCATCAAGTTTTCCTTTCTGACCCTCAGTTTCTTCATCTGCAAAATCAGACAGTCCATCTTAGTGATTTCTAAGGACCTTCCACTCAGGGCAGGTCCAGGTTTTACAAGCCCAGGCTTATATAGTATTTGGAATTCTCTTTAGGAAAAAACCCCACAAAATTAAGTGTAAGGTCTTCAAACGGACACTCACTCAAGCTTGCTTAGTTTCATATAAATCCATCTCTGCTTCTATCCTTAAATTCTGTGGTTTCTTTTTGGTCATTGTTCTGAATCCTGCCTACCTCTTTTTTTTTTTTTTTTTTTGCGATACGCGGGCCTCTCACTGTTGTGGCCTCTCCCATTGCGGAGCACAGGCTCCAGGCGTGCAGGCTCAGCGGCCATGGCTCACGGGCCCAGCCACTCCACGTCATGTGGGATCTTCCCGGACCGGGGCACGAACCCGTGTCCCCTGCATCGGCAGGCGGACTCTCAACCACTGCACCACCAGGGAAACCCCTGCCTACTTCTTGTGCTCACTGCAGAGGCCTTTCTGAGGAACCACCCACAGGCTGGTCTTCTGCTTCGTACCCAAAGAACAGTGTGTTCCCCCAACAGTCCCTTAAATTGACTATAGGCAATTTAGTCATTTGAGAGGGTAAAAAATTTGGTCCACTAACATTTCACGAATTTGAAATGTAGTATTATTATGACATTGAAACTAATTAACATGGTTTTTACAGAAATCCCTTTACTTTCTCACTACTGTCTCCAGCTTACAATAGTTCAGCTTAGGATTTTTCAGCTTTACAGTGCTGCAAAAGCAATAGGGATTCAGTAGAAACCATATTCAGATTTTGAATTTTGATATTTGCTGGGCTAGCAATGGGCAGTATGATCCTCCCTCATGATGCTGGGCAGGGCAGCGGCCACAGCTCCCAGACAGCCACAGAATCACGAGGGTAAGCAACCGAGACACTTACAACCATTCTGGACCCATATAACCATTCTGCTTTTCACTTGCAGTACAGTATTCAATAAATTACATGAGATATTTTACACTTTATTATAAAGTAGGCTTTGTGTTAGATGTTTGCCCAATGGTAGCCTAATGTATGTGTTCTGAGCATGTTTAAAGTAGACTAGGCTAAGCTGTTAAGGTAGGCTAGGTTAAGGGTATTGAATGCATTGTCGATTTAGGATATTTTCAACTTACATTGAGTATATCAGGACATAATTGCATTGTACATCAAGGAAAAGATGGTAGCGGTTTATCTCGACTGAACTGTATCTTCAGGGTCTTTATATGTTGCAGTTTATATTTATTGAATTTGCATTCGTTGTTACCATTGTATTGCACTATATCTGCCTCTTCACACACATGGATCAATAGCTCCAAAAAAATTCCTGGTAAAGTAAAATTTGAGACAAAAATATTGATGTATTAACTCAGAAGAACTAACTTTGTAAATAATAGTGACTAGTGCTCAGGGCACTACCCACCCATGCCGGGTGGGTAGAAGGGGATTGTGATGTATATTTGCTGGGCCTGGGTTTCACACAAGCAACCAAAAAGGAAAAGTTCTGAAAGGAAGTATGGCACTATTGAAAAGCTGGATTTAACTGACTCATTAGTAAATCATCTGAGATGAAGCTTTGTCAAATGGGGGCAAGAACAGTTGTGGTTTTTTCATGACATTTTCTCCGTAATGTTCAATGGCATATCTATTAAACTAACTGGGGAGCGGGGGGGGGGCGGGGATTCCCCCGGAATAAGACAAAATGATGCTTTCTTTCTAGTATAAAGTTAATTGGTTTTAGTAGCAAAAAGCCAAGAAGAGGAAAAAATGAGAGACATGGCATTGAGAGTTGCACTTCTCACATTGATTCCTTAAAGAGCACAGCTTCTCAGTTCTGAGCTGATAAAGTAGGGACTGGGTTTACTCAAGAAGCATGAACAATGGTTCAAATGCCTTTATTATCATGACTCTACTCTTTCCCAGCACCTAATGGAGAACACAGTTGATGATACATAGTTTGGCACAACTTAAAACCATATTTAAATACTGCAATAGACTGTAAAGGAATGTTTTTTAGAGCCCAATGTAGAGAAAGACTGGATTGGAATATACTTGCCACCATGTGCCAAGTGGACACAGCTCTCTAGCTTTTCAGTGTGAAATGCCACTCAGTTGGCTGGTGAACTGACAGTGATCTTCAGGTATAAATCTCTCTACAGTGTTGGTTCATGCTCAATTCGAATAGGAAGACTTTGTTTTTGTTCTTCTTTTCTTTTAATGTGGTTAGAAAATGGTAGACATATAATTTTTTAAGGAATCTGAAACATAGTTTTTATCATTTTTTCATCTTTACCATCTTTGTTGTTTTCACCCTTCCCACAGGTACATACTTTTTAATTGATTAATTGATTAGTTAATTAATTTACCTATTTTTGGCTACGTTGGGTCTTCGTTGCTGCACACGGGCTTTCTCTAGTTGCGGTGAGCAGGGGCTACTCTTTGTTACGGTGTGCAGGCTTCTCATTGCGGTGGCTTCTCTTGTTGTGGAGCATCAGCTCTAGGCCTGTGGGCTTAGTAGTTGTGGCACTCAGGCTCAGTAGTTGTGGCTCATAGGCTCTAGAACGCAGGCTCAGTAGTTGTGGCACACAGGCTTAGTTGCACTGCGGCATGTGGGATCTTCCTGGACCAGGGCTTGAACCTGTGTCCCCTGCGTTGGCAGGCAGATTCTTAACCACTGCACCACCAAGGAAGTCCCAGGTACGTACTTTTTTAAATGCCCATGTGTACGTTCACAGCAAAATTGAACCAAAAATACATAGTTTTCACATACCCCTCCCTCACCATCAATATCCCATATCAGTGTGATATAGTTGTTATAATCAATGAACCAACATTGACACATTATCAACCAAAATCTATAGCTTACATTAGAGTTAACCCTTTGTGTTACAGATTATGTGGGCTTTAACAAATGTTTAATGTCATGTATTCACCATTACAGAAGCATACAGAATAGTGCCACTAAACTCAAAAAAAAATAAAATTAAAGGACTAATAAAACAATAGAGAAATAAAATATAGAATGTAATTCCCATGCTAATCATGAACCAAAATATGACAGAGTTGAGGCCAAACATATCAGCCTTATCAATAAATGTAAATGGGTTTAACTCACCTAATAAAAGAAAAGATTTTCCATGGGACACACCAAGGAAGACTCGACTATATGCTGTATCCAAAATAAAATTATTAAGAAATGTTAAAAATAAAGGGATAAGCAAAGATATACCAAGCAAGTGGAAATAGTAAGAAAGCAGATATAGCAATATTGATATAAGTATAATTTTTAAAAGCCTTTTATGTGTAAAAAAAAAACCCACTTTTTAATGCTAAAAGCCACAATTCACAATGGAGATAAAACATTTATGTCATTTAGATTATGTACTAAATTATTCAGCAGCCACTTTTATAAAGTGAAATTTACAAGAGATGGAAGGGATACACAGAATAAAAAACACCTACTAATAAAATAATTTAACATAGTACTCTCAGCGTAAGACAAATCAAGTAAAAAAAAAAAAGTAAAGATACTGAATATTTAAACAGCATAATCAATAAGGATATATATTACACTTTATACTCAGACAATAGAAAATACACCTTCTTCTTAAGTGCACAGGAAACACTCACCCAAAAAAGATCCTATGTAAATAGAATTTCTGGAAAATTATAATGAAAAATACCACATACCAGAATCTGTGGGATACATATAAAGCAATGATCAAAGGAATATTCAAAGCCTTAAACACTAAATAAAAGTTAAAGATGGCAATAAATAAATTCTCAATTTAAAAAGCTAGAAAAGGGGGCCTCCCTGGTGGCGCAGTGGTTGAGAGTCCGCCTGCCGATGCAGGGGATACGGGTTCATGCCCCGGTCTGGGAGGATCCCATATGCCGCGGAGCGGCTGGGCCCGTGGGCCATGGCCGCTGGGCCTGTGCGTCCGGAGCCTGTGCTCCACAACGGGAGAGGCCACGACAGTGAGAGGCCCGCGTACAGCAAAAAAAAAAAAAAAAAAAAAAAAAAAGCTAGAAAAGGAATAAGAAGTAAACTAGAATAAAGCAAAAGGAAGGAAATCATAAAGATAACATAGAAATTGAGGTAGAGAACAGAAAAACAGTAAATCTAATGAATAAATTAATTAGATAAGCCACTAGCTAAGTCAAGAAAAAAGGGAGAATGCACACATACACAAAGGGAAATAATTATTGGGATACAAAGAATTTAGAAATGTAAGAACTGAATTTCAGACCTTTCTGCAAAGTTGAAAACCTAAGTGAAATGGATAATTTCCTAGGAAATTAGTTTTCCAAAATTGATCTCATTTGATATAGCTTATACAGAAAAATTCCTTAGAAGAAATAGAAAAAGTTATCAAGGAACTACCCCACAAGAAAAGCACCAGGACCAGAAGATTTTACAGGGAAATTATGCCAAACCTTCAAAGACCAAATAGTCCATAAGTGCTCCATAAATTGTTTAAGAGTATTGTAAATGAAGGAAATTTTATGAATTGTTTTTACTATGCAAGTATAATTTCAATAACTAAACCTGATAGAAACAGTACAAAAAATTATAGATCAGTATCACTTATGAATATTAATGTAAAATTTCTAAATAAAATATTAGAGAATAGAATCTGATACTACATGAATAAAATAATACACCATGACCAGGTGGGATTTATCCCAGGAATACAAGGATGGCTCAATATGAGGAAATCAATTAATTTAATAGCTCTGTTAATAGATCTGAAGAAGAAAATCATATAATTATAGATGCTGAAAATCTTTTACAATATTCAACACTCATTCCTGATAAAGTCACTCAAGGAAAAGGAATTGATGGATATTTTCTGAAAACATATAGTTTTATGATCAAGTACAAACATGCATTAGTCTTAAAGCCAGCTTAATGCAGAAACACTAGCACTATTTCCACTAAGATTGGATGCAAAGCAAGGTTACCAATTGTCTCACTACCATTCAACAATGTACTAGAAACATTAGCCGGTACAAGTAGGCATGAGAAACCAATTAGCGACATAAGAATTGGAAATGTGAAACTATCTCTATTTGCAGATGATATAATTATGGACCTAGGAAGCCCTAAAAAATCAATGGTAAAACCAAACAAAATAATAAGAGATTTCGTGGGCTTCCCTGGTGGCGCAGTGGTTAAGAATCTGCCTGCTAATGCAGGGGACAGGGGTTTGAGCCCTGGTCCAGGAAGATGCCACATGCCATGGAGCAACTAAGCCCGTGCGCCACAACTACTGAGCCTGAGTTCTAGAGCCCACGACCCACACTACTGAAGCCCGCATGCCACAACTACTCAAGCCTGCATGCCTAGAGCCTGTGCTCTGCAACAAGAGAAGCCACCGCCATAAGAAGCCTGCGCACCGCAATGAAGAGTAGCCCCGGCTCGCCGCAACTAGAGAAAGCCCGCAGCAACAAAGACCCAATGCAGCCAAAAATAAATAAATTTATATTTAAAAATAAATAAATAAGAGATTTCAGAAATCAGCAAGCTATAAAAGAATATACAAAGGTAGAGAAAAGTGTATTTACAATAGCAATAAAGAAGATAAAATATTTAAGAATAAATTTAACATGAAATATGTAACGTCTTTATAAGGAGAACTGTAAAACATCTCTGAAAGATAAAAATAGATTTGATCAGGGCCTCCCTGGTGGCGCAGTGGTTGAGAGTCCGCCTGCCGATGCAGGGGATACGGGTTCGTGCCCCGGTCTGGGAGGATCCCCATATGCCGCAGAGCGGCTGGGCCCGTGAGCCACGGCCGCTGGGCCTGCGCATCCGGAGCCTGTGCTCCGCAACGGGAGAGGCCACAACAGTGAGAGGCCCGCATACCGCAAAAAGAAAAAAAAAAAAAAAATAGATTTGATCAAACAGAGGATAAGAAAAAAATTATATTTCAAATAAATAATATAATCACACTGAAGAAGGGTGGGGGGAAGCAAACCCAAGTAGCTTTGAATGCAGTATTATGACAACATGCTCTCAGGCTAAAAACATAATAACTCTAAGTAAATGTTGAACTCTGGTTAGCAGACCTCTCTTTCTGCAGAAGCGTAGGTTAGCAATTCTGAAGTCATTTTTTGTATGTTCTAGGATTGAGCAGTCAGGTTTTGCACTTTGAGAGAAGGAAGCTACAATCAGGGTAAAAGAAAAAAATAGAATGAACTCTGCAGTATTGGACTGAAATTGGAGATATAGGTGTGAACTCATGGGTTCTAACACATACATGAACATACATATACACATACATATGTATGTAACTGGATATAAGTCTGCATGGATTATAATGTGTATTGTACACGTGAGTGCATGTGTATATGCACATATTTGTTTATATGTATGTATAAACATTCCCCAGCTCTGTCCTCTGAGAAGGCCTTGAAGCAATTTCACCCCAGTAGCAGTGAGCATATCTAGAGCCAAGATCTAGGTTTCTATATACCTAAATTTTCCACTAAAAGAAAGTAGGGAATGAGGTATATAGAGCTCCATGGAGAAATGGCTGAATTCAGGATTGGGGCAGGTAAAGAATTAGAACACCTTGTTATGCCCCAAAGTAAGAATGTGTTTAAAGAATGATAGGGACATGTCAGAATGACAGAGGAACCAGCTTTAAGGGACTCCCATTGGCCAAATCTGGGATGATGTAATCGTTAAACTAATTTAAATAAATAATAATAGTAAATTTAATGCTATTGAATAAAGTAAGGATCCATGAGCTACACTGATATAAACAAACAAGTAAATAAATAAATAAGGAAGAAGGGAAAACTTTAGTAGAAAATGCACTAATAAATGTAGAAGGACTGATGGAATTAGAAAATCACCTTTTGCCAAGCCGTCATAAATACAATTGATGCAGGAGAGAAGCGTCCATGAATGCTAAAACTAATAGATGAAAGTTTGAGAAAAGAATATTTACATTGTCTCCAAGTATATCCCTGCAAGCTGCTTTTTATTTACAAAAGGTAAAATGGTAACTCTAAGTGGAGAAACCTGCCAACAGCACCTGAACCAAAAGATTAAAGTTAACACTACTATTAATGGGACCGATCAATAGCATGTGTTTCCAAGTATGTTTTGTAGAGAAAAAGCCAGAATCACATTTATATTATGCTGCCAGAAGCATGTAAAGTTAATCTAACCATGAGGACACAAAGGACAATCCAAAATGTGGGACATTGTGTAAAATACCTGGCCTGTACTAAGAGCAAACTCAGGAGCCGTCAGATTAAAGGAGACTGAAATATCATGACAACTGAATGCAGTGTGTAATTTTAGATTTTCTTTTGCTATAAGAAATATTATTGGGACAGTTGATAAAATCTCAATGAGGTTTTGTAGATTAGATAACATTATTTCAATGTTAGTTTCCTGATTTTGATAATTATACTGTTAACATAAGAGGATTCCTTATTTTTAGGACATACACATTGAAATATTTAGGAATAAAAGAACATTATATTCACAACTTAAACAGTTTGGAAAAAAATATGTGTGTTTACGTGCATTTAGAAAAAGAAAAGACTGTAGTAAATGTTGGCATTATGAGAATCTAGGTGAAGTGTATCTAGGAACACAAAGAATTCTTGCAGCTTTTCTGAAAGTCTGAAATTATATTTGATGATTTCATGGTTTGAACTTTGGTACACTCCTTTATAATATTCAAATTAAGAAATTAAGCATTCAGTATAGTATGATGGAATGGCACTGAAAAAGTGACAGCAGAAGTTCATATTAATTCTACATATAATATTGTATTTTTATTGTAACCATTATTGCATTAGTCACAATAAAGTGCCAGCATGAGTCTTTGCAAATTTAGTGAAACCTGGTCTGTGTCTTTCAGATGTAATGATCTAAGGCTGGCGGTATCAGTCACATTATGCACCAAGATAGTAACTTCAGTCACTCTCATATAAATTGGATGTGGGGAGGGCAGATGGGCAGCTATAATCCTGTTAGATTATTGGAGCTTATTATTATTGGAGCTTACTGAAGTCAGACAATGGTTCCTCACATCTGCTGACTGCTCTGTGGCTATGGAATAAACAACTCTGATGGCCATTTTGTCATCATCACACTGGAGTCATGTCCTTGAGAAACGCCAGTGCAGTAAAATTTTAGAAGCTAAATGTGTAACTTTCCAGAATGCCTGTGCAAAACAAAGCAAGGTTCACAGAAGCAAACTTCCTTGTTCACTAAACAGTCAGCCCAGAAGAACTGAGAGATTGCTCATGTAGCTGTGAACTTTGCATTGTCAGATTTATAAACTTTACAAACCAAAAATAGATTCTGTCGTTGATCCAAAAACCTGCAGTCTAATGATAAACTTACGATGGGTAAAACCTTTTAAATGTTAGGTTTAGTTCCTGCTCTGTCCCCCTGTGTGTGATTGAGTCAGGTTAAGTTGATCTGAGCCTGGGAGAAGAAACACATTGCCTCTGTAGGATTTTCTAAGGCATCTGAAGAAAGGTACTAAATAACCAGTTTTGGTAGGTTTTAGGATCCTCCAGGGGGCACCAGAACATTCCAATGTAGTTGATCACATTTCATTAAGTCCAGAAAGGCTAACACTATTACCTTGTTATAATTGATTCACCTACTGTAACTTTTTCAGTTCCATTGACACTATTTTTTTTTTGTACATTTGCTTTTTTTTGTACATTTGCTTTTACAACATTCATGAGTTTATGGAAGGTTTCTGCCTCTGAGGAGTCGAGGGAAGGAAAGAGATCATCTCTTGGATGAGCCCTTAGAAACTGGAGCCATGTCTCCTCAGGGTAACTATGAAAGTTTTCAGCCCACTCTGAGTGTAAAGATTTTCCAAATGTTCCTAATCTGGCCGGAGGGGGATAACTTGAGGAAAGTGAGAATTCATTCACTTTCTCAACTTAATGCTGTATATAAGCCACCCTGTTATTATTGTGATTAATAATAAACACAGTGAATGTCAAATAGGCACTTCATGGTAGATTTTATATGAATTTTATGCAGAAGTGAGAGGTTGCCAGGCTACTGCATAATATTACTCAGTTCTGGTCCAGGAGTACAAAATTCCGGCAGGCCTCCTGAGCCTGTCCCTCCAATTAGTGGCTACTTCATTACGAATAAAGAACCCTCATTACTGTGGGCCTTCAAGTGAAATAGGATCCCCTACCTCTTGAAATCCGCCTTTCTAAGTACAGACAGTTCCCAACTTACAAACAATCCACTTAAGAACCACCAAGGCATTCAGAGGCTGCCTAGCCTAATGCAGCTGCTGCCCGGGCCCCCTGCCCAGCCCCCGTGCCTAGCCCCCACCCCAGGCTCCTGGTCTGCTCAAGGAAGCTCTGCCTTCCCCCTCTACAGAGCCAGCTGCCCACCTGCCCCCCAGACTGTGGGCTCGGAGCTGGGGGTTCAGTGAGGCCTCAGAGCTACCGCTGGTTTTATAGTTGAGCTCAGCTATAGGGTAAATAGGCTTTTGTGGCCTGGCCTGGGAACCGAACCACCATTAAAAAAAAAAAAGAAGAAGAAGAAAAAGAAAAAACCCGTCTCCATGGGAAAATGTACTGTGCATTCCCAACAAGGAGCCAGAAAACATGAGAACGTCTGTGGGAGCTGTCTCCATGATCCCAGCAGGGCAAGGAGGAGGAAGGGTGGCCGCATGTTCTGGGTTCCGGGAACAACTCTAGCACTAAAGGGCCTTGCAAGCCCTTTATCCTCTCTGCAAAACAATAGGATTGGACTACATGAGCTATAAGCGTCCTCCCAGAGCTCTACCCTCGTTTCATTCATTCATTCATTCATGCACTCACTGGCATTTTACTCAGGGCACCTGCTTTATGCCAGGCTCTGGGCTAAGTGTTAGGGATACAGTCAAATAATACAGATCCTAGCTCTCGAGGAGTTTAGTGTTTAGTGGGGGAGACAAATGTCTAAGCAAATGCTTGCAACATAAGTGCTATATGAGATGATCACTGGATATTATGAAAGCTCAGGAGGATCCTGTTTCACTTGAAGGCCCACAGGAGGGTGGCATCTGAATCGATGAAGACTTCCTCAAAGAGGGCTGCCACCCTGGTTTGTTCCTACCTTGGTTTCTTCTTTAACTCTCTCCTCTCCCCGGTTATCAAGGCTGGTTCACTGGGAAGCATGGCTTCTGCATCTGCTGTTCTAAAAGTTCGGCTTAGTCCCTTGGCCTTTCCGGGGGGGTCTTTGCCTCCTCCTTGTACAACTGAGAGATGGAACACAGGTGATGTTCCTGTCAAAACCATAGACTTGCTTCCCATAAGTGCTGCCCTGAATGCTGCCTTCTTCCCGGCCCTGGTGAGCCACAGCCTAAAAGGCTCTCTCTTCCTCTCCCCGGAGACTTTCCTGCCCTGACCTCTTGGGTTGCCAGTAACTGTGATATTTCCACATTTAAAAAAACTTCTTCACCCCCAAAATGGTTCTTAAGGCCCAGCCACCTCCTGCCCTCCTATATTTATAATCCCTGAACTACTTCTACCAAAAATCACTGCCAGGCTACCACCCTTACCCCACACTCGCTATTAAAAATAGTATCAGGCCTCCCTGGTGGCGCAGTGGTTGAGAGTCCGCCTGCCGATGCAGGGGATACGGGTTCGTGCCCCGGTCTGGGGGGATCCCATATGCCGCGGAGCGGCTGGGCCCGTGAGCCATGGCCGCTGGGCCTGCGCGTCCGGAGCCTGTGCTCCGCAACGGGAGAGGCCACAGCAGTGGGAGGCCCGCATATCGCAAAAAGAAAAAAAAAAAAAAAAAAAAAATAGTATCAGTGGTGGTGATTCCAAAAGGTGATAAGATATAGTTGTTCAGGTTTGCATCTTGACTCTGTAACTTTGTATCTGACATCATGAAAATGATGTCATTATGAAGGTTCCTAAGCAAGGAGGTGATTGCGGTAAAGTACTTTTGGGGGGAGATTATTTTGGTAGCTCTGTGTGCGTTGCTACAAGAGTGGAAAGGAGGAAATAGATGAGAGAATTCCAGGGTAGAAATGATGAGACTTAGAAACCAAATAAACATGTCATTATGTGTTATGAAATTGTCAGTCTTTTTTATACTCTCTTATATATGAATACCTGTTCCTCAAAAGTATTATAGGAATTAGGTATTCTATTTATTTTGTACTTATGAAAGCAGTTTGATAATTATAAGAGGAAACGATGCCTCAAAAAGTTTTCTTTTCATGTAAATAACAAAACATCCCTGGAACGTTTTAGATATTAGTTTTTGAATCCCAATTCCATCAAGGTCCATTAGGGTGTCTTTAATATAAGAAACTGCCTGGCACCATGGTGAGGGACCCACTCAACTGCCACATAACACTTTATACTTTGTATCATGATTATTTGTAAGCTAGTGTAGCTCCTTTTCCAGACTGAAGAAGGAAGCCGTGTCTGATTAGCACAGTGTTTCCTGCAATATTGAACACAAGGTCTTCCATGCCTGGAAAAATAACAGACATAAGTTGCTGAGCGCTTACTCTGCATCAAGCACTGTGTATTTGATGTACATACACTGTAGATCTCATCTGTATATATTTCCTCGTTTAATCCTAACAATAGCCCTGAAAAGTACCATGTCTCTACTTTGCTACAGTGTTTACTAATTCGGAAATTGATGCTTGGGTGAAATGACTTGTTCCAAGTCACAGAGACAGTAAGTCTAAGTGCAATAGTTGAACCTAAATTTCTCTGACTTCAAAGAGCATGCTGTTAACCTTTTCACTCCAGGAGGCTGGTTCTCAAACATTAACATGCAGCACAATCAATCACCTGGAAGACTTGTTAAAACGGATAGCCAAACCCCATCGTGTTTTCTGATTCAGTAGGTCTGGGTGGGACCGGAGCCTTGCAGGACATTTGGTCCCATCCAAAACGTCCATTGAGACATTTGGTCCATGCCAAAAGGTCCTTGGTATTTGTTCCTGTCCAAAACATCCAGGGAGACATTTGAGCCGTGATTCATTAAATAATACAAATACTCAACTTTGTTAAAATTGTATTTACATTATTTTTATTGTAATTCATGATGAAATGTGTAATAAATTCACATTTATTCTTATTCTTCCTCGTTGTGATGTTTGGCAGGGTTACTCTTAAGTTGATGAGCAATTGCTCTCAAGTATATGTGAACCTGATTATTGACCTTATCTGTTAACAATTTCAGTTACATGCATTTGGTTTTATTGGTATCATGGTGAAGTTGGTGGCCATATTTGAGTGTGATCACCAAAAACCTGGGTGATAGCTTGTTCATTGCTTTCCTGTCTGTCTTTTAACACTTGAATGAGGCTCCAAATTGAAGGACAATATACTACTGTCAGCTTTTGAAATTTACAGTGCTAGCCTTCTGCTGCATTGTTTGTCCTGTGATCACCGTTCAATACTGATGTGTAAACATTCCAAGTTTCTGGTAGAAATCTTGGAGCGTCTGGTCTTACTCTGCCTCTGCAAAGCCTTCCACAGACGTACTCTCTCCCAGCCTAATCCATTAGGTCATCTAAATTTTCTTTGCATTCTCCACAATGTACTCAAAAGTTTCATTTAAGTTTTTCAAAGGCCCAAATGGTGCACACTTAGACAGATGTTACTTTTCATTGTCGCATATCGCACGTTAGACTCAGAGAAGGTATTTTTCAAGATTGTGAAAAGTGAAATAAGCATCGTTTTATTCGTGCATTTGATAGTAGTAGTCAAATTGCATTCATATTTGCAAACTCGAAATCTATCATGCACAGCGAAGAGTTAATGTCAGGATTTCTTTTTCGTGCAAATGCAAGTACTTTCTCATGTATATCTGTAAGTGTCTCTTGCCTTTTCATCGTTAGTACATAAATCAGCAGCATAATATAACCCAATACTACACTGTGCACAGTAGACAATTGAACAATGTTGGTGCCATCTTGAAGGTGCTATCACTGAATATTGTGGTACTGGCACTTAAATATCAAATATTATCATGAGTTGTGTAAATAGGATTCTGTCATCATCTCGAGCAATGGAATTGTGCATAAGAACTGATTCTCCACATCTGATCACTTTATACTCCTCTGGAATTTCATTTACATGCAGTGAAGTTGGGTTTGGAGGCCGATGTCTGTTTTGAGTTCTGTTTATTTACTTGCCTCGTTAATGAGTTTCTTACTGGTAGCATTAACAAGACTTCTTTATCATGAATATCATAGAGAATTCTTCAAAGTAGCTGTGATGGTGTTGCATTTGGTTCTTCCCTGTGTGTCATTTTAACCTATTCAGGGTTTTCCTTACTTCCCCTTCAACATCACCAAAGTGGTGTTGATGTTTTCCTGTCCCATCTTGAATGATTATATTATCCAAATCCTGACCGCTTGTCCATGCAGATTCTCCTCTCTTCACAGCACCAGTACCTTTTACTCCTATCTCTGTTAAAGGAATGGAAATGGTAACAAAAGCCATTATTATGTAGCATTGGCTTTTCTTTTTGTGAGTATAATATTCTGCTGAGAATTTTCAAATAAAGATGTCACATTGCCAAGCAACAGAAGAAGTTTTTTTTTTTTTTTTTTTTCTTTTGTAGACTTCTGAGCAGTGGTCACTGGTTTAATGATAGGGGAAACCTTACTAATGTCTTATGGATTCAACACCCAGTTCAGCCTGGCTGGGTTAGCCAGTAGACAGGCATCAGCCCAGGGTGTGGTGCTCCATGCTGATTGGCAGGTAAGTGGGAGAGTCACACCCACTAAAATCTCTCCAAATAGTGGCAGATGCTTCTTGCTGTCTACCGAAATCGTACCTCTATATGACCTTGATTCAAGGGAAACATTGCCCATTAATCCTGGGCAATGGGATAGTTGTAGGGGGGTTAATTAAATGCCTGGTATCCCCCTCATGGTGGCTTTTACACCTGACCACTATGTGGTAGGAGAACCACATCTATTCTCATTCCTTCCAAACAAGCAAGATACTCTGTAAAGTGTTTACATCACCACATTCGATCCCCATTTTACATAGTGGCTTAACCAAGCTCCTCCTTCCAAACTTCACACTTATAGAACAACCCAGCCACATTCAGCCAAATGCCCAGTGACATATTAATGCACCATGCGTCATGAGATCTCACCCTCCACTTGTCCTCTGTGTTCCTCTAACTGTAGGACTCTTCCTCAGTAGGCATAGTTAATATAAATCCCACTCTTCTGCAAAATTTGAACCTTGACCCATCTATCTAATTCCATGTTCTATTACCAGCTAGGCTACTGAGGCAAGAAGGGTAATTACTGTTAATACAGCCACAGCACAATTACTGGACCAATAAAACATGCGATAGTATTTTTTATGTATTAATCCTATACATCAAAAGTATAAACAAACATTATGGGCTATTTGAACCCCAGGACATTTTCTAAGCATGAACAATTTTGAAAGGAACAAATATCAAGGACCATTTGGCATGGACCAAATAAGCTCATGGATTCTGGGGAGGACCAAGTGTCAAGGACCTTTTGGTGTTGACCAAATGTCTCAATGCACATTTTGGACAGGACCAAATGTCCACTAATCGAGCCCAAGAATTACATTTCTAATAAGCTCGCAGGTGGTCCTGATGTTGCTGCTGCAGAAAGTACATTTGAGAACCATTACATAAGCATAATCATTCATCAATGAATAGATGGATGCATGATAAATCATTTGATTCAAAGTTTCATAAGTCTGCTCTGTATTTTTGACATTAGGTACATGCATATATTCAGTTATAATTTTTAAAAGATTAGGGTTAAAATTGAGTTTTATTTAAAATACCAGTTTTCACTGTCTCGTAGTATTGTTTGAATTTGAGCTTTTTCTATTTTTTTAACCGAAGAAGGATAGAACTATTTTCATTTATCTCTTTTTCTTTTCATTTTCTTCCAAATGTTAAACATATTTAGTTTAAAATAATGTTACAGATGGTTTGTAGGTCTCTCTCCTCTGCCTCCGAGGTAACTTTATCTTCTTTGTACTCCTGGGTGTATGTTTAACACACAATAGGTATTTAATCCACAGTAGGCCATTAGGTTTTAAATATATTCAAGTATGATTTATTTCTCCAAACCTAAATGTATTCTAAAGGCATTATTTATCAGTAGCCTGGGAAGAGAGAAAGCTATCATGTGAGTTTTATATTGTGATATATTCCCCAAGGAGCATGATTAAAGCAAATTTCCTTTTTTCTGCTCTATTTCACCTCTTAACCAAACAAACCATGATATAAATTCAGCTATTATTTCAAAGTAGAGTGGAGCCCTTTCACCATTGAGCACATTGCATCTTACCGATAAAAGGTACAGCTGGAGCTCAAGGCAGCATGCGTGCCCTTTCTCTAGTCCTCTTGGAGCCTAGAAATGGCACCAGGCGTTAACGTACAGGCAGACCTCAGAGATATTGCGAGTTCAGTTCCAGACCACAGCAATAAAGCGAATATTGCAGTAAAGTGAGTTGCATGCATTTTTTTGGTTTCCCAGTGCATATAAAAGTTATGTTTCTGCCATACTGTAGTCTATTAAGTGTGCAATAGCATGATGTCTAAAGAAACAATGTGCATATCTTAACTAAAAAATACTTTATTGTTAAAAAATGCTTACTATCATCTGAGCTTTCAGCAAATCGTAGTAGTAACATCAAAGATCACTGATCACAGATCACCATAACAAATACAATAACAATCAAAAAGTTTGAAATATTGTGAGAATTACCAAACTGTGACACAGAGACACAAAGTGAGCAGATACATAGTGGACCTGCACTGTGCTAAACACAGGACCTTACACATAACTCCTAACAACAGCATTATGTTTCACAGTTTTAAAGAAAGATCTGATATCCATTCTCTCTGTTATTTATCTCATTATTCTTTACCTCTAATAGCAGGATCTCAGAAATGTTAAATAACTTGCCCAGTGTTATAAAGCTAGGAAGTTTCTGATCCATGCATAGAATTCAGGCCTATCAGATGCCCTTTCCACTTCACCACACTGCCAGGAGTTTTAATAACTATTTGTTAACTGAATACATAGAATTGTACCAAAGCTACCCCCCTCTACAAACTCCACCCCCCAACACACACATCAGTATGTGTGTATCTTTCGTTGGGCTGTATTCTGATACAGCTATGCTGTTCAAGCTGCAGGGTAGAACCACAGCTGTAGATGCGATAAATGAGGGGGGAGGGAGGGAAGAGGAGGGTAGAATAGCCTTTAAGGGAACAAATATACAGGGAAGAGGGTTTTCAGAATGATGCTAAACAGTCAAGATATAATCTTCACTTTCTTGGGTAAGGACTTTAAGGAGCACAGGGAAATTTAGATTCAGTCTCTGTTTTGTTTTGTTTTTTTAACATCTTTATTGGAGTATAATTGCTTTACAATGGTGTGTTAGTTTCTGCTTTATAACAAAGTGAATCAGCTATACATATACATATATCCCCATATCTCCTCCCTCTTGCGGCTCCCTCCCACCCTCCCTATCCCACCCCTCTAGGTGGTCACAAAGCACCAAGCTGATCTCCCTGTGCTATACAGCTGCTTCCCACTAGCTATCTATTTTACATTTGGTATTATATATAAGTCCATGCCACTCTCTAACTTCGTCCCAGCTTACCCTTCCCCCTCCCTGTGTCCTCAAGTCCATGTCTGTGTCTTTATTCCCACCTTGTCCCTAGGTTCTTCATGACCATTTCTTTTTTTTTTTTTTAGATTCCATATATATATGTGTTAGCATACAGTATTTGTTTTTCTCTTTCAGACTTACTTCACTCTGTATGACAGACTCTAGGTCCATCCACCTCACTACAAATAACTCAATTTCATCTCTTTTTATGGCTGGGTAATATTCCATTGTCTATATGTGCCACATCTTCTTTATCCATTCATCTGTCGATGGACACTTAGGTTGCTTCCATGTCCTGGCTATTGTAAATAGAGCTGCAATGAACATTTTGGTACATGACTCTTTTTGAATTATGGTTTTCTCAGGGTATATGCCCAGTAGTGGCATTGCTGAATCGTATGGTAGTTCTATTTTTAGTTTTTTAAGGAACCTCCATACTGTTCTCCATAGTGGGTGTATCAATTTACATTCCCACCAACAGTGCAAGAGGGTTCCCTTTTCTCCACACCCTCTCCAGCATTTACTGTTTGTAGATTTTTTTTTTAACACCTTTACTGGAGTATAATTGCTTTACAATGGTGTGTTAGTTTCTGCTTTATAACAAAGTGAATCAGTTATACATATACATATGTTCCCATATCTCTTCCCTCTTGCGTCTCCCTCCCTCCCACCCTCCCTATCCCACCCCTCTAGGTGGTCACAAACCACCAAGCTGATCTCCCTGTGCTATGCGGCTGCTTCCCACTAGCTATCTATTTTACGTTTGGTAGTGTATATATGTCCATGCCACTCTCTCACTTTGTCACAGCTTACCCTTCCCCCTCCCCACATCCTCAAGTCCATTCTTGAGTAGGTCTGTGTCTTTATTCCCGTCTTACCCCTAGGTTCTTCATGACATTTTTTTTTCTTAGATTCCATATATATGTGTTAGCATACGGTATTTGTTTTTCTCTTTCTGACTTACCTCACTCTGTATGACAGACTCTAGGTCCATCCACCTCACTACAAATAACTCAATTTCATTTCTTTTTATGGCTGAGTAATATTCCATTATATATATGGGCCACATCTTTATCCATTCATCTGTCTATGAACACTTAGTTTCTTTGCATGTCCTCGCTATTGTAAATAGAGCTGCAATGAACATTGTGGTACATGACTCATTCTGAATTATGGTTTTCTCAGGGTATATGCCCAGTAGTGGGATTGCTGGGTCATATGGTAGTTCTCTTTGTAGATTTTTAAGGAAGCTCCATACTGTCTTCTATAGTGGCTGTATCAATTTACATTCCCACCAACAGTGCAAGAGTGTTCCCTTTTCTCCACACCCTCTCCAGCATTTATTGTTTCTAGATTTTTTGATGATGGCCATCCTGCCCGGTGTGAGATGATATCTCATTGTAGTTTTGATTTGCATTTCTCTAATGATTAGTGATGTTGAGCATTCTTTCATGTGTTTGTTGGCAATCTATATATCTTCTTTGGAGAAATGTCTTTTTAGGTCTTCTGCCTATTTTTGGATTGGGTTATTTGTTTTTTTGATATTGAGCTGCATGAGCTGCTTGTAAATTTTGGAGATTAATCCTTTTCAGTTGCTTCATTTGCAAATATTTTCTCCCATTCTGAGGGTTGTCTTTTCATCTTGTTTATGGTTTCCTTTGCTGTGCAAAAGCTTTTAAGTTTCATTAGGTCCCATTTGTTTATTTTTGTTTTTATTTCCATTTCTCTAGGAGGTGGGTCAAAAAGGATCTTGCTGTGATTTATGTCATAGAGTGTTCTGCCTATGTTTTCCTCTAAGAATTTGATAGTGTCTGGCCTTACATTTAGGTCTTTAATCCATTTTGAGTTTATTTTTGTGTATGGTATCAGGGAGTGTTCTAATTTCATTCTTTTACATGTAGCTGTCCAGTTTTCCCAGCACCACTTATTGAAGAGGCTGTCTTTTCTCCACTGTATATTCTTGCCTCCTTTATTCAGTCTCTGTTTGATGGCTGCTAAACTGATCTTCCTTAACTCCCCATAGGAGACCAAGAGCTGAAAAAAAACAAACTCAATCTTGTAAATCAGTCTGTTCAGTTGTAGCTTCTTTTCTCTGTTTCCCCTTTCAAGGTTTTAGGAAAGCTATGGTTAGAGGGTCTAGTCTATCTTCATTGCGCATTGGAAAATTAGGGAAATGTCACTGCAAGTCCCTGTACATGCCACTGTTGTTATTTGGGGGGCTATTTCTTGAAGACATGAGTGGTGATGCAGGCAGGGATAAACCATCCAGGGATATGATCTCCCTTGTAGGAATTCTCATTTACCTTGCCAACCTTGTAGTGACAGTGGGTTTCTTTCAAAAGGAGCTATGTAACACAAAGTAAAAAATTGAGTCATAACACACCAAACAAAAATTATATTTTTAAAGATAAAACATTTCTAAAAATAGGATAAATCCTGAATACTAGATCTGCTGGTTATTCTGGAAGAATGGTCTTCTTTCAAGGTAATCCTTTAGTTCATTTTTTCATTACTTTATGTTTTACCAACAATAAAAATTAGGAAGAAGTATAATACCCATACCAAAATTTCAGGGACAATGAGAATTTTGTTAATGATTTCACTTTGGGATAGCCTAGTGGTTGGTCTCTATTTATTCCAGTTTTCAAGGAGGAAAAGAAAAGAGTCAATTCTTCTGCTCTGCCCAGATTTCATGGTAATTCCTTTAAGTATTTATCAAGCAATTAATATATGCCAGGTACTTTTATCTTCAAGGCTCTGAAGATAAAATGTGAATAAGGCTGTTGCTACCCTTGTCTTCATACAATTCATAGTGTAGTAGGGGAGACAGACAATAATCAAACAGTCAAAATGCAGAGTCTAGTGCTAGGATAGAGGATCTGAAGGATTTTGTTGAGGCACATAGCAGGGATGCCTAATTTTGTCTGGTGAGTCAGGATAGGCTTCTTAGAGATATTATGATTCAAGCTGAAGACTGTTAGTATAGTTGGTAGCCAGGTGAAAAGGGGAAGGAGAGAGCAAGGATTTTCCTGGCAGAGTTGTAAGCTGTGTGAAAGCCCAGAAGGGGGTGAAGAAGGGAATAACACAGCAAAACAAATGAAAGACATTTGACTGGAGCGTTAAATTTTTCTAACATAAGCTATGCAAGTAGCTAGTGGTAACTTTAACTAGATCATAGAGAAGTCGGTTCAAAGAACATTGCTTCAGTAATAGCTATGCTCAGATATGTTCAACTTTTAGAAAATGAGACTTTAACATTTAACCTTCTAGGTAGTTTTCACTATACTTATATTATATGTTTATTTTGCCTTTGAGTTGTGCTCTTTTTACCTCTTATGCAAGGTGATGTGAATACTAGTAATGCCTCACATTTCTTGATTAAGCACTGCCTTATTTTCTTAGCCACATTTAAAAACTGAAAATGACAAATTCCTAAGAACACATCTAACCAAAGATATTCAAGACTACCTTACTAAAACTATAAAACATTGCTTAGAGGGGCTTCCCTGGTGGTGCAGTGGTTGGGAGTCCGCCTGCCGATGCAGGGGACATGGGTTTGTGCCCCGGTCCGGGAGGATCCCGCGTGCCGCGGAGTGGCTGGGCCCGTGAGCCATGGCTGCTGGGCCTGCGTGTCTGGAGCCTGTGCTCCGCAACGGGAGAGGCCGCAGCGGTGAGAGTCCCGCGTACCGCAAAAAAAAAAAAAACAAAAAAAAACCCAAAACACATTGCTTAGAAAAGTTAAAGCAGACTTAAATTAAGGGAGGGATATGCCATGTTTATGGATCAGAAGACTCTACATTGTTAGGATGTCATTAACTCTCCAAACTGATCTTAATTGCAACACCAATCACAATCCCAATAGGAAATTCACAGAATGATTATAAACTTACATAGAAATACAAAAGACATAGAATAGCCAAGGTGATCTTAAAAAACAAGAACAAAGCTGGAAGACTTACATTTCTAGATATTAAGACTTATTATAAAGCTAAAGTAATTAGGCAGTATGGTTTTGACTAAAGAATAATTCAGTAGACCAATGGAACAGACTAAATAGTCCATAAAAAATGCACACATATATGGTCACCTGATTTATGTCAAAAGCATTACTGCAATTAATTAGAGGAAATAATGGGCTTTTAAATAAATGGTGCGGAGACAGTTAGCTATCCATATAGAAAACAATAAACCTGACCCCTACTTCATATCATATCACAAAAATTAATGAGAGATAGATCATAGACTTAAAGTCCAAAAATAAAACAAATATTTCAGAACAAAACCTAGGTAAATATCTGAATGACCTTGGGGGAGGCAAAGAGTTTTGAAACAGGAGGCAGGAAGCACTTAACCACAAAAGAAAATAATAAATTGCACCTCATCAAAATTAAAAAAGTCTATGCATTAAAAGATACCATTGAGAAAAAATAAAGACTGAAGAAGATATTTGCAATACATATATCCAAAAAAGGACTTAAAGAAGTTATATAAAGATGTTATACAAGTCAAAAAGAAAAATACTAACTACCTAGTTGAAAATGGGCAAAAAATCTGAAAAGGCACTTGAAGTTATCAAAATTGCCCATACAAATATGCAAAGGTACTTACATTATTAACCAACAGGGAAGTGAAAATAAAAACCCACCAAATGGGGCTTCCCTGGTGGCGCAGTGGTTAAGAATCCCCCTGCCAATGCAGGGGACATGGGTTCGAGCCCTGGTCTGGGAAGATCCCACATGCCGCGGAGCAACTAAGCCCGTGCGCCACAACTACTGAGCCTGCACTCTAGAGCCCATGAGCCACAACTACTGAGCCCGAGTGCCACAACTACTGAAGCTCGCACGCCTAGAGCCCGTGCTCCACAACAAGAGAAGCCACCCAATGAGAAGCCCACGCACCGGAAGGAAGAGTAGCCCCCGCTTGCTGCAACTAGAGAAAGCCCTGCGTGCAGCAACAAAAACCCAACGCAGCCAGAAACAAATAAATTAAATAAATAAAAAAAAATTTTTTAAACCCCAAGTGGCTAAAATTAGAAGGACTGACCATCACAAATATTAATGAGGATAGGGAGCAACTGGAACTATTATACATGGTGGTGGAAGTGTTAACTGATAGAAGCACTTTGGAAAACTATTTGGCGTTACCTACTAAAAATAGTATACTTCTGGGCAAACACCCAAGGAAAATGAGTGTTCATGTAAAATGCATATACAAGAATGTTCATAGCAGTGTTATTCATAATAGCCCCAAAGTGAAAACAAACCAAATGTCCATAAACAGTAAGATGGATAAATTGTGGTGTTATTCATTCACTAGGATACTACAGAGCAATGAAAAAGAATTAACTATTACTAGATTGCAATATATGGATGTATCTCCTGAGCATGATGTTGAGTGAAAGAAACTAGACATCACAGAATGTGTAGTATATGCTTTCCTTTATGTGAAGTTCAAAATCAGGCAAAACTAATCCATGGTGATAGAGGTCAAAATATTCTATTTTTGAGGAGGTATTGCCCAAAGTGGAACACAAAGGAGCCTATTGGAGCGCTGAAAATGTTCTATATATTGTTCTGAGTGGTACTCATGTGGGTATATACATATTTAAAAGTATATGGAGCTATTAGCTTCATATTTTGCACTCTCAGCTATACCTCAGTAAAATAGTAAAAAAAAAAAAAAAAAGCTGAAATTAAGGAGTTTGGGGAGAGGAAGGGAAGAATAGAAGCACAGAGCATACCTGAAAGAAAGCACAGACTGAAATGAATTTTAGCGACAATTATTTATAGGCACTTTAAAAAGAAAAGGACCATTTTAATGAGGGATGTCTTTTTTGTTTACATATCCTACTTTCTAATTTCCTCACCATTTCAGGCAAATATCTTCCAGCCCTAAATATCAAGAGACCTCTTTTATACAAAAATATGAAAAATGACTTTCTCCCATTCCAAGGAACATATATTAAGCATTTGGGAGCTAGTTTGGGTAACTTGGGCTAAGAGCATCAGAAGTTCACCAGAGCATCATCTAAGGCTTCTCAGTTCTAATGATAAAAAAGCACTGAAGAATTTTCCAGCAATTTCAGTGTTTTCAAATTCACCCCCCCAACACTTAGCACACTCCCCCCAGCCCCACCATGGTTGCTTTAAAACATTTCTTTAAAAATTCAGTGGCACTAAAATGAATTTTTGAACACTTTAGTAATTACCTGATATTACTGATGACATTCTTGTTGATGATCAAAATAGTAATGGAAATAACATATCTTTGGATAGCTGACAGTTGTCTATGGGACTAATAGACTTTAACCTGCTTCCAACATTGTTTCTAGCATCTTGGCATTTAACGAACCTTTTCTTAAAGTCGTGCCTATATTAGGTAGAATAGCCTAGGCTAGGCTGTGGTACAAATAAACACCCCAAATTCCATTATTCCATGGCTTAAGCCAATAGAAGTGTTTTTTGGTTTTGTTTTTGCTCACCAAATAGTACTGGGCAGGTGTCCAGGTTTTTGGAATGGCTCTTCCTCCAAGTCGTTTAGGGACCAGGATGACAGCAGCTTTGCAGTCCTTAGGTATGTCTCCAGTGTCCCCTAGATGTGGACATCCCAGATCCCAGTCATCCCAAAAGGAGATAGAGCCTGCAGGAGCACATGTAGAAAGGCTTTAGGCCAAGCCTGGAGATGGTGCGTGTTACCTGTGCTCACATGCTGCTGGAGAGAACTTTGTCCCATGGCCACACCTATTTTGAGGGGAGACTGGAAACTGTAGAAGGGCACATGCATACTGATGGACAGCCGGCAGCCTCAGCCACAAGAGCACTTGCCCATCAACTGAAAATCTGAGATGTTCTCAGACCTATAACAAAAGGAATCACCAAATGACACAAAATGCTAATGAATTAGGTGTGTACAAAGAACACAAAACCCAAGTTTTCCAGAAGAGCTGACCTAGAAAAAATTGGAATGAGGTGATTTCCAGCAGGAAGGAGCAAAGAAATGCTACAGAAATATGTCAAATCTCAACACAGAAAATGTTTTAAAGATTTAGACTGATGGGAAATTGAAGGAGCTGGACCAGCTCCCTTCTTGGCATACAATTACTGTGACAATGTCTTCTTCTTAAATACACACACACACACACACACACACAAAGTGAGAGAATGTCAGTCATCAGACTATAAAAGTAGAAACTACAGACCCAAAGCGTGTGATGGTATATATTACTATGCACCAGGTTAAAAACAATTTATTTGACTAGCATTTTTAGCTCCTACTATCGGTACCAGGGTAACATAATCAAGATATGGTCCCTGCCACAATCTCACTGCAGAATATAGAAGAATGTAGTCAATTAAAATGACAATGACCGGGCTTCCCTGGTGGCGCAGTGGTTGAGAATCCGCCTGCCGATGCAGGGGACACGGGTCCGTGCCCCGGTCTGGGAGGATCCCACGTGCCACAGAGCAGCTGGGCCTGTGAGCCATGGCCGCTGAGCCTGCGCGTCCGGAGCCTGTGCTCCGCAACGGGAGAGGCCACAACAGTGAGAGGCCCGCGTACCGCAAAAAAAAAAAAAAAAAAATGACAATGACCATGCAATGTGATGTGTCCTGTGAGATAGTAGAGGTGTATAATAAGTTGCCATTGGGGCCCAAAAAGTGGAGTATCTGCAGTCAGACTTGGGGATCCAACTGTGCTTTCTAGAAGAGGTGGCACAAGCTGGATTGTGAAGGGCCAAGAAAGGAGAAGAAATATGACATCAATGGGAACAACATGTGAAGAGGAAGAGGATGAAACCACTTTATGAGCTGAGAGATCACACTGGGAGAAACGAACAAGTTGGAAGATTTGCTGGAGAAAAGAATGAGAAAGAGAGGGCTTCCCTGGTGGTGCAGTGGTTGAGAGTCCGCCTGCCGATGCAGGGGACACGGGTTCGTGCCCCGGTCCGGGAAGATCCCACATGCCGCGGAGCGGCTGGGCCCGTGAGCCATGGCCGCTGAGCCTGTGTGTCCGGAGCCTGTGCTCCGCAATGGGAGAGGCCACAACAGTGAGAGGCCTGCGTACTGCAAAAAAAAAAAAAAAAAAGAAAGAAAGAGAGAGGCAAGGATCTGAGGCAGATCACAAAGGATATGTATGCCGGTTACAGAGCCTGGGTTCACCCTCGATGTTCTGGGGAACCAGTGACAGTATTGTTCATGAGATGGTCTTTCCAGGTTGCCCTGAACTCCCAGATCCACCACACTTTGGAACTCAAGGGCAGCAAAATGTCTACAAAGGGAGAGGATTGATCTTTTTCCCTTTTCACTTTATCCAGAACCTACAACAGAGTGAATTAACACAACCCCTCAAGCAAGGTAGTTCTTAGCACATCAGTTCACCTATTGATTTAGGAGTTGATTTGTGTTTCTGAGTTATGATTACTTACAGAATCATCAATAAGTATAATAAAAATATACTGTCATATGAAGTACAAGCAGGTTAGCTTAGGCAGACAAGAGACACAGGCAAACTTGCCAGCCTTCACGTGGCACATAGACATGAATAAATGATCCATAAAATAGTAGTGAAAAGAAAAGGAATAATGACATATGTTTAAAACCTCAATAAAATACAAAAATATCAGTGGGATAAAGAGACAGGAATATAGCCTTTTACTGTCGCCTGAAGTGTGTGCTTCTCAGATTAGAGAGAAATTGATAAGGCGGGTGTCCTGGGTTCTGTCTTGTGACCTGAGTTAATACTTCCACTAATGACCTGAAAGAGGAAGTGAAGCCAGTCGGTTAAATTTTCTGATGACAGAATTGCTTTCTTAAGTTAAAAACAGAAAACAGAAAAAAAAGAAATCACCAGCTGAGCAAACATTAATACACTTGGGATTATACAGCAGAAACGACACACCATTGTAAAGCAGTTATACTCCAATAAAGATGTTAAAAACAAACAAACAAAAAGACACTTGGGGCAGTGTGATAGCTAACTAATCTGAACTATATCTGCAGATCACAAATAACATAATTGTGAATCAATTTAAACATATTTATTTCAACTTGCCAAGCGCTTGAGAATAGAAAACCTTTTCCTCTTTGATTCCTATGTGAATGAATGTATTGTATAGTGAGTCATGGTTTGTATTTTAAAACAAGAAGCCAGAATTGCAAACTTTTAACATGTTAGATTATTTTGATGTAATGAGTTGACAAGCTGACAAGGAAAATAGAGTAGTAGGTTAAGTGCTGACATCCCATTTTGGGTAATATACAGTTAACCTCACTGGTTTGAGATTTGCTACAATTAGGAAAGCAAAGTGATTTGGTGAAATGAGCATGGACTTTCACATCCTGCCCCTCCCCTGCTCATCAAGTAAGCTTGGGTGAGTTACTTAATGGTTCTGAAAACCAGCTTCCTTCTCTGTGAAATAGAAACAAAATTATGGTGTAGGCGTGTTGTGAGAATCAAATGAGAATATGTGCGTGTGTATTATACCTAATCAGTGAGTGGTGGTGATAGTGGTTGAGGAAGAGGGATGGTGTCTGGGAAAGTCTAACGGTAATTGAGCAAACAGAACATGTTATACATATTACATATAGTGGGAGGACAAGGCCTGATGGTTCACTCCTTCTGGGGTCCTCTCTTTATTCATTCGTTGTTTTGTTTACCTGCTACCTGGAGGCATGTAGACTTAGCCTTATAAAACTGAATAGTTTAATTCTACCCTCATGCAGCTTACAGTCCAGAGGGTAGCTGGGCCTACATGGGAGCAGGTAGCAATTATCATAGTTTTGGGTCCTAAGTCAGTTTGCAAAGTGCCTTGATTATAGAGAGGAAGAAGCTGTTAACTCAGCTGAGGAGAATTACAGGAAAAGATTCTCAAAGGAGAAAACCTTTGAGTGGAAACCATAAATGTGAGCATGAGTTGCCATGTGCACAACAAGGAGAAGAGGGCTTTCCAGGCAGAGGAATCTTGCAGAAGGTGGGGGTGGGCTTGTCTTGGTGTAGCTGGAGAACGGCAGCTCTGTATGCCCAGATCACATGGTGCCTGGGAGGTGATGTAAGAGAGGAGGCAGATGGGCTGCAGCCTGGTAGGCAGAGTATGGGTGTGGAGTCTGTATTTTATACAAAATGAAACAGCATCCAACAGAGGCCACGTCCTTACCTTTCTCTTACTGGCTGCTTGGTTTTAGGCAAATTACTTTGGACCTCATTTTTTTCTTCTATGCAAATGAGGATAATTTTGCCTACTTTGAAGAACTGCAGTATGAAGCATTTGTAAAACACTGCCCTCCAGATGTGTTCACTCCTTTTTCTTCTCCTCACCCAACTTGGAACACATGATTAGGTGAAATAAAAAAAAGGAGAGTTAAAACTCTCTTCCCTGAAGAGTGTAGACTGTGGTATGTATCTCTACTTCTCCTGAATCTTCATTGAGATAACTACTTGATGAAAGCATTCATCCAGTACTTTATACATTCCTAGTACAATATTTTATACAATATTTTATACATCACCCTGAGGCATTGGTGTGCTCCACTCTCCTAGGTAACTTTTATACTCATGATCAGAACATGTTATAAACTTGAACTTGTGAAGAGCAGAGTAGGGAAGAAATTGGCTTTTTTTTTCCTATTAGTATCTGAAAATGAGTATCTGAATGAAAGTGTATAAATGAGTTGAGATTATGTCAGCCACATGTGTGCCTGTCCTAATTACACAGGTGGATCCAAAATTGTTGTCTTGAATTAAGTTTTATTAATTCATGTAAAGGGAATGCTAGCCAAAAGATTCAATTTTATCTGTAATTTCAGCATTAATGAAAAACCTTAAAATTATCACTGCTTATTTATCATCCTGAATTGTTAAAGTTCAAACTGCATGCTTAAGAGGAAATGAAGTAAGATGATAACCACATCTTCCTTGTTTTTGGCAAAATACTGCTTATTAACCATCACAGCTGCAGCATTAAACATGTACAGATCTTCCTCAACGTACATTGGTATTATGTCCGAATAAAATCATCATAAGTCGAAAATATCATAAGTTGAAAATGCATTTGATACACCTAACCTACCAAACATCATAGGTTAGCCTAGCCTACCTTACACGTAACTAAAGCATATAACTTATGACCACAGTTCCTTGAACAAGCCAAGCACACAGCAGCCTTGGTGCCTTTGTGTTCACCATTGTTTCTGCTCAGAGTGCTCCACTCCCGCCCCACCCCCAACCCCATATCAGCATGGTTTGCTTCCTCACTTCCTCCAAATCTCGGGTCCAAAATCATCTCTCAGGAAGCTTTTCCCAGATTATTCCATTTAAAAGAGACTCCTCTATCACCCCTCTCAACCCTGCAAATATATCTTTCCTTTGCTGCTTTATTTTCACCATCTAACAAACAATAGATTTACTTTTGTTGTTTATTGTCCAGTTTTACCCAGTAGAATGTAACCATCATGAAAGCAGGGACTTTATTTCCTGCTTATGCTCAGCACCTAGAACCATAGGTGCTCGGTAATATTTCTTGGGAGGAAAGAAGGAACTTAGAAGTAAGAGTGATATCAGGAAGGCTAAAACTTGGAATGATTGAGGTTCATGAAACATCCTAATAACAACAAAACTGTTGTGAGTGTGAAGATAGGCCCACTATTAGGAACAGATGGTTTGATATATTATGTATTTCTTCTTCATTAATAAATTTGAATGGTTCAGTAATGAGTAACTTTCCCTCATCGACTACCACATCAGTACAGTTTGATAGGAAAGTCAGGATAAATGTTTGGTTCTTTGTCAAAATATTGAGTTGGTTCACTGGCATTCTCTACAGGTGCCCAGTGAGGTTTTTTGGTTTTCAGTTAATTTGTTCATTTCCTTGTTTTTAAGTATCATTATGAACTCAGAGATTTAAATATATTGGATGTGTTTTAATTGTTGCTGATAATACTTTATTGATGTTCAAATTGTCTCATCTTCAGCTAGTGAGAGCCTCTTCAGGTTGACTCCTGAATCCTTTTTTTTTTTTTTTTTTTTTCTTTTTGCGGTATGCGGGCCTCTCACTGCTGTGGCCTCCCCCGTCGCGGAGCACAGGCTCCGGACGCGCAGGCCCAGCGGCCATGGCTCACGGGCCCAGCCGCTCCGCGGCATATGGGATCCTCCCAGACCGGGGCACGAACCCGTATCCCCTGCATCGGCAGGCGGACTCTCAACCACTGCGCCACCAGGGAGGCCCCTGAATCCTTTTGACATGACCCTGATAGTAGTCTTCTTTGCTTTCTTATACAGCATAATATTTCAGGGTCATCTTATATGTTTCCTGCCCTAACCCTGGAATCAGCCATTTCAACAAGGAACCCTGATTCCTTTAAGAGAGATATGATAGTTAGACACCATGATCTGGGTGCTAGGGGTGCTTATTGCTCTGAGTTAGCCATTATATTTAGACCTTTACTGTGGACAGAGCTAGAAAATAATTTTGGATGATTTAATTTTAATAGCAAAAGCAAAGAAAGCAGAACTATTAAACTCCTATTATACTTTCTCCTCCATTAAGGTAGGTGGTATTAAAACTGGAAAGGATAGAAAGGACCTCTTGAGGAAAACTTGAGGCTCAGTCCATGAAAGGGGCTAATGTGTATTAGTTGTATTTAAATAACTTAGTCACCAGACTTAGATAAATTATGTCCCACAAAGTACTCATGTATCCAAGCACAGAAATACTGCCAGTAAGGTTTGAGAAATCAGAGATGCCAGAAATAATATAACAAGCAAATATTGTCCTATTTTAAAAGAGAATTTTTAAAACTCAAAAATTTAATATACTTTGATTCTTAATCAAATCCAGAACTGATTACTATATAGGTGGCTTTTAAGGAACTTGGGGAAAAATTGGGATTATCCTGAAGCAGAGAGGATTCACTTTAACGTCAGACTAACTCCAATTCCTCTTACTGGTAATGTTTTTTAAGTCTCATATAGTTCTCTATAGATAAAATGGAGAAAAGTGAGTTAGAGATTGGATTTTTAAAAAAGCAAGACAGAGCTGAGAATAGTCTCAGTACTCACTTTAAATATAAAGATATAGCTAGATTAAAAGTAAACGGATACTTTAATATATGGCCTATAAATCCTGATCAAAAGAAGTCTGAAGTGGCCACATTAACATTAGACAAAATAGACAAGGACTATTAACAGAAATAAATATAATCTTGACTAAATGTAGTTACCTGAGGAATGGAGGTCAATTTAAAATCAGTCAATGTAATTTACTAGGTGAATAGACCAAAACAAACCATATGATCATCTCAATGGATCCAGAAAAAGCATTTGATAAAATTCAATATCCATTCCTGATAAAAATTCTCAGCAAAATAGGAGTAGAAGAGAATATCTTCAACTGGTAATGGGCATATATGAAAAACATACAGCTAGCATCATGCTTAATTATGAAAGACTAAACATTTCTCCCCTGAGATAAGGAATAGGGCAAGTATGTTTGCTCACATCAGCTTCTAGTCAACATTATCCTGTCCGGTTCAATAAGGCAAGAAAAGTAAATAAAGACATACAAATGGAAAGGAAGAAGTTAAACTGTCTATATTCTCAGACAACATGATATATATACATAGATCTGTCTACATAGATATATTGTAGAGAGGGAAAATCCTGAAAAATCTTTCAGAAAAGCTTTTAAAACTAATCATTGAATTTAACAAGGTCACAGGATATAAGATCAAATTACAAAAATTAATCCATATTTCTAGCAATGAACAATTAGAACTTGAAATTTATAAAAATTAGAATAGCATCAAAAATATGAAATACTTTGCAATAAATTTAACAAAACGTGCAAAATCTGTGCACTAACATCTGAAAAACAAAATGTTAAAAGAATGTTAAAGATCCAGTAAATGAAAAGATATACTGTGTTCATTGGTCTGAAGATATTGTTAAGATGTAAATTCCCAGTAGATCTATAGCTTCAGTGCAGTGCTAATCAACATCCTGAAGGCTTTTTTGAAGAAATTGTCAAGCTAGCCCTAAGATATGTGTAGGAATATGAAGAACCTAGAATAACTAAAACAATTCTGAAAAAAATTGTAGGACTTATACTACCTGACTTAAAGACTCATTATAATGCTACAGTAATCAAGACAGCATGGTATTAGTATAAGGATAAACATATACATCAAAATTATAGAATAAGGAGTACAGAAATAGACCCACACATATAATGGCTTTTTGATTTTTGCCAAAAGTGCCAACCAAGGCAATACAATGGGCAGTTGGACAGTTTTTAAACACATGGAACAGTTGGATATCCACATGTGGGGAAAACAAAATCAACCTATACCCATACCTCATACCATACAAAAATTAACTTGAAATGGATTATAGATCTAAATGTAATAGCTGAAAATACAAAATTTCTGGAAGAAAAAGCACAGGAAAAAGTCTTTGTGACCTTGAGTTAGGGAACGTTTTGGTAAAAAAGGCACAAAAAGAGAAATTAGATAAAAGAAAAATTTGGTAAATTAGATGTCATCAAAATTTTAAATGTTTTATCTTCAAAAGGCACTTTTAAGAAAAATAAAGGCAAGTTTCAGGCTTAAAGGAAATGTTTTCAAACTTATGTCTGATAATGGATTTATATTATCCATATAGAGAATTCATAACTCAGTAATAAAAAGACAAACCTAATTTTTAAAAATAGGCAAAAGATTTGAATAAGCACATTACTAAAGATATATAAGTGGCAAATAAGACATAAAAAATTTCAACATCTTTAGTCATTAGAGAAATGCAAATTAAAATTATAATAACTATAACTACACATCCACTAGAATGGATAGAACTTAAAAGACAGAAAATACCGAGTGTTAAAGAGGATATGGAGCCAATGGAATTTGGATTCATTGTTGGTAGGAATGCAAAATGATATAGTTACTTTGGATAACAGTTTAGCAGTTTCTTATAAAAGTGAAGTTACAGTTACTGTATGATCTAGGAATCCTATTCCTTGATATTTGCCCAAGAGGAATTAAAAGCATATCTACACAAAAACTTATGCTCAGATGTTTTATTCAAAATAGCCTAAAATTGGAAACAACCCAAGTGAGTATACAAATTGCGCTGTATCCATACCATTAAATACTACTCAGAAATAAGAAAGCACACACTGTAAATACATGTAACAACAATGATCTCCAAGGGGTTGAGCTGAGTGAAAGAATCCAGTCATAAAAAAGAAAAACTAGACTACATTGATATGAAACTCTAGAAAAGACTAATCTGTAGTGACAGAAAGCAGATTCGTAGTTGGCAGGGGTTGGGACTTGAGGGAAGGAATTGACTGCACTGGGAACTTTAAGGAGTGATAGAAATGTTCCATATCATAATTCTGATGGTAGTTGCATGATTGTGTACATTTGTCCAAGAACTCATCAAGTTGTACACCTAACGTTAAATCTTGCCTCATAAATAAAGCTGATTAAAAGTAATGAAGGGTTGGCCTTCCCTGGTGGCGCAGTGGTTGAGAGTCCGCCTGCCGATGCAGGGGACACGGGTTCCGGGGTCCGGGAAGACCCCACATGCCGCAGAGCGGCTGGGCCCGTGAGCCATGGCCGCTGAGCCTGCACGTCCGGAGCCTGTGCTCCGCAACGGGAGAGGCCACAACAGCGAGAGGCCCGCGTACCACAAAAAAAAAAAGTAATGAAGGGTAAGCTGGGGCAAAGTGAGAGAGTGGCATGGACATATATACACTACCAAACGTAAGGTAGATAGCTAGTGGGAAGCAGCCGCATAGCACAGGGAGATCAGCTTGGTGCTTTGTGACCACCTAGAGGGGTGGGATAAGGAGGGTGGGAGGGAGACGCAAGAGGGAGGAGATATGGGGATATATGTAGATGTATGCTGATTCACTTTGTTATAAAGCAGAAACTAACACACCAGTGTAAAGCAATGATTCTCCAATAAAAATGTTTAAAACAAGATTAATGTTTACCCTATTAAAAACTTAATTAAACCTTAAAAAAGAATTAATGATGATGATGGTGGTGGTGGTGATGCTAGTGGTGGTAACAGTGCTGGCGTCAGCTTCTAGGCACGGAATGAAACAGATACCCTCTCTGCATATTTTTCCTCTAGAAATCAGGGAATCCACTGACCACTGTGCACCTAAGGGAATTTGATGCACGGGTTTCTTTCTACTTTGTTGAGGAGTCTGAGCTAAACAGCCTTAGATTTCTGATAGAAGTGCTATTCAGGCTATGTGGCTTGGGAGTCTCCCGATGCCTACGTCTAAATTGATAAGTCCAACATAGTCGATTCCTGAAATGGTACCTGCACCTATTGTGCATGTCATAGACTTGGAACACTGTGAGTTATGTGCTCAATGGTAGATCAATTACCCTGTGTCCCATGGATTAATGTAAAGAGCATCAATTAGAGAACCAAACACACCTGAGTTTGATTCTAATTTTTATGTATCAGTTAAGTATCTAAGTCGTGATTTCTTCTTCTGTAAATAGGGATTTCCCCCTAAAAAATGTATTGCATGTAATAGGTGGTATATGAAATATGGGAAGGGTTCTCTGTTTAAATAAATTTTAGAAGCCCTGGAATAATCGAAGTTAAAAAAGGATCCTTATCATAGAACCTTTCATATGAATTTCCAAGAAGGCAAAAGTGAGCAGCCTGTATTAGTGCTTGGTTCCGCATAGCAGAAACTTGAATTAATTGAGGCAAAGGGAGAAATCTCATGTCACCATAGGAAGGGCAACAGGATCCAGGAATTTGAATGCCACTAGGACTCTGTCTCTTCTATGCTTTTCTCTATATGTCACCTTTATTCTCTCAGACCAATTTTCATCATACCACAGGAAATTCAAATGCCACGACTTCCTGCCCTTAGTGCAGGAAGTCCCTAGAAAAGGATTGAGACTTATTTTCTCTAGTTCCAAGTTAAAAAATTCTGAGGAAGGGCTCTGATTCGTCCAGCTTGAACCAAGTGCCTTTCCCTGAATCAGGCATCCATGGTGCTTTGCGACTGACTCAACTTGGGTTAAGGTGCTCATCCCTGGGCCAGTCAGTAGGAGTGGAGGGGTGGTCTATAAAAGAGCATACCGACAACCCCCATTTAAGCTACATTATTAGAATAAAGAAAAGGAACATTTTTGAAAGCAGGGTGAGGGTTTTGTTAAGGGAAGACCAAAAATAGATAGCTCCTAAAGTCTACACGTGGCTGCCCACACACATGCATGGTGCACACCCAGTCACTTATACATACTTCTGTGCATAATACAATGTCAGAATTGCTCCTACCATCAATGGATAAGTATAGGATAAATCAGGTCCAGTAAAATGACTCAGCAAGGTGTTTGATCATCTGACCCTCTAGAGGTCTTAGTATGCTGGCCTCAGAAAAACAACCTTCTTTTAATGAAGCCAAATATCTGACCTTCTGTTTTCCAAGTGACTTCAGATAGGCTAGACTTTCTCTTGTGGCACCTTCCTAAAAGTCAAAAGAAGTAATTCGTGTATTCTCTGATCTTAAAATTTTTCTCTGAATGCAGGATGCATAGATAGGGGTGAATAGATCAAGTTAACTAGGGAGGAGTATTGAGAACTGGTTGAGAAAGCAAGCGAAGAATCCTGATGTGGTCTGAGGTGTCTACAAGAACTGACATGAGTAGAATCACCTGGTGGAAAAGGAAAATTAGACAGTGATACTGGGCTTGGGGTGGTCAGTTACATAGGAGTCATCCTCTATACCCCCAATATCTAACCCCTCACCAGGTCCAGTCTGTTTTACCTACTAAATAGCTCTCCAATCAGAGCATTCTTTTCCATATCTAGCATCACTACCCAAGTTTAAAGCTACCATCATCTCTCCCCTTGACTCTAGATCTATCCTCATCTATTCTCATCTCCCTCAAATCCATCCACACACTGCAATGAGTGATCTTTTCTAACTGAAAATAGGGTTCTATCTCTTCCTTGCTTCAAAGACTCTAATGTTTTTCCACTGCTTCTAGGATAAAAACTAAAATCCTGAGCACACCTCCAAGCCCTGAGATATGCCCCAGCCCACCTCTCTTGCCTCATCTCATACCACCTTTCTGTTTGCTCTCAGCAATCCAGCTGCACTAGTTTTCTGGGGCCTGTCTTATTGCCCTCTACCCCAGGGCCTTTGCACATCCTCTTCCCCCTGCTGGAGCTCTCTGTCCTTGCACAATTAACCATGCTCAGTCCTTCAGAAGAGAGCTTGAGCACCACTTCCCAGAACATACTCTTGTTCAGATTTCTTGGTAAATCATTCTTATGGAACTGCGTGGCTTTCCTTCTGATCACCTCACTCAGTTTGTAGTTATTTCCTCACTGCTATGAAAATGCCCACTGGACTGTCATCATGAGGCCTCCATTTTGCTTGCTGTTATTGGCACATGGAAGACACTCAGTACATATTTACTAAGTGAGTGGATAGAGGGACAGAGGCAAATCCGTCTTCTAGAAGACAATGTAAAAGTAAGAGTAAGATGGGGGGTGTGGCTTTATTTTACTTTTAAAGGAAAGAAAAGACTAGGAAAAAAATGCAAAGCTACTCTCAAATTATTTGGTTGTGTAGTAATATGAAGACTTTTCCCACTGAATGGAGAGGCCAGATTGTACTGAGTCTGAATAGCTTTGGCTTCATCATATGTAGTTCAAGTTGGGGCTAAGAGGTAGAGTTTCAGGTTAGGACGAGTAAGTACAGAGAAGTGCCCTGTAGTTTTGGCACACAAGACATTACTCCTTTCTCTGGTGAATTGAATTTCTGCAGCCTTGGGAAGGCAGGACCCATGCTAAAGCGGGTCAAATATATGTGATCATTTCCTAGAGCTTGGAGAATAAGAGAACAAAGCTGGGGCAACAGGAGTACAATTAAGAAATAACAAAAGATACATTTATTTGAAGATTTTTTTAAAGAACCTTGAAAACTACAGGAACTCCTCAAGATGTTTCTGTAATTGAATATAATTTATTTGGGATTGAAAGGAATAATAATCAAAACATTTTTTACTTAAGTGCATCTGGAAGCATATGAAATTAGACTCTTGATGGTGGCCTATGCTCGCCTGTGTCCTTGGTGTTTTGTCCTCGGGCTGCAGACTGGAAATGTGTTTTAGAGAACAGACATGGAGCACAAAATATTAAATGAACTTTGCCGTATTCAAAATGCCCAACAGTGTAACATCCTCCTTGTTTGGCAGGGAAAGGGCTCAACATTTGGCAACTCAGCAGTGCATTAAGTATTTTAATAATCATTGTTGACACACAAAGCATATGGCCTTTCAGAACTCACTGGGTCAAGTGCTGAAGTCGTCTTCTAGGTTTCTAAAATTACTTTACAAAATTCAAACAAAATTAAATTAGGGCACATTTCAATGTATGTTAATTCATGAGCTTTGTGTTATAAGCAAGGGAATTAAGTTTTCTTCTAGGATAAAAGAATATCTGTGTGTAACTGATTATGTTAATGTAAAGGAAAAAGCAAAATTCACATCCCCACAGAAAAGTAATTTGTATTTAATTAGAAAAATCTAGAACCTCCTCATAAGCAGGGCAGCCTCATGGCTACCTTGTATTTACTATGTACTCCTATTCATGCCTTAAGACTCACCTCAGATATCTCGCCATCTCAGAAGCCTTCATTGCCCCTTACTTACCGTTTATATCAGTTATATATATGGCCCCAATAATGCTATGAAATAAGCAACTGTAACACTCAATGGCTTAAAACAATAAGCATTTCTTATTGCTCACAGGTCTGTGGGTTCGCACAGCAATTTTGGTCTCTGCTGGGCTCACCCGTGAGCTGTGGGGAGGGGAGAGGCTCTGCTGACCGTGGCTGGCCTCCTTCACATGTCTGGGCATCAGCTTGCCAAAGGCTGATCTGCTGGGACCACTGGGCTCTCCTCCTCGTGTCTCTTGCATGCACAAGCCTCAGCACCTCTCCAACTGGCCAGCCCAGGCACATTCTCAGGTTGACCTGGGCATGTTCTTGCGGCAGTCTCAGAGAAGGGAGGGAGAAAGTGTAAGCATGCTAGCATTTTTTCCCCCAAGCTTCCAGTTTCATCACATTTGGCCCATTGACCAAAGCAAGTCACATACCAAGCCCAGTGTCAGAGTGGGAGGAGACTACAAAGTTACAGGGCTAAGGGTGTGGATACTAGAAAGCCTGTAGCTGGGGTTTTAATGTCATTGATCAACACCCCTGCCCATGCCACCCCCAGCATTAATCATTCCCTTGTCTGTGCTACCTCTGTCTTCACTCTTAGTTCTGTTGTTTTACTTTTCCCATTGTACTATAATATAGTTGCTAACTTGTCTGTCTTTTCTAAAAGACTAAGGGGTCCTTGTGCCTCTGTGCATTCATTCTTAAGTATTTATTGACCGCCTGCTATGTGTCTCATTCCTTTACAGACCTCCCAACGCCGAGCACTGGTCCTGACACATAATAGACACTCACGCTCACTAAGCATGTGTTGAATGAATGCATATGTGAAAGCTCACACGTGTATTTATCTGCTCCCCCTTCAGAAAGAAAGGATAAAGACAGATGCCTCTCAGGATCCCAGTTGCGGTGTTCTTCCTGGCTAGAACAACGGGTGAACCAGTGGGGACCTGCAGTGAAACTCTCAGCTGCTTAAACTTCTTGCCCTCCACACTCTTCCACTTCTCCCTTCAGGAACTTGGGTTTTCTCTTTTGTATCATCCCTATTCCTCTCAAAGGAGAGCAGAAAATCACTGATACTTAACACATCCTAACTCTTTTTATAGTCTGCACGCCCCAGTAGCTTTCCCTAGAGTCTCTCCACTCCACAGTGAGGAATGATCGAGTTCTGGGATTTATTTAAGCTCATGGGGTGCTTTGAGAGGAGCTGGATGGCTTCATTTGCTGGTTTTCCAAGCTCTGTAGACTTAGGAATACAGAGGAATTCTTAGGAAATGCTTTACACAGCTACAGAAACAAGACCCTATTCAATATGGTATTAAATGTACTGCCTGATTATTTTCCAATTCCATAGAAGCCTACAGGAAAACTTGTGCTTCTGGGTAGAATCATAATTTTGAGCTTTTTGATTTTGCAATGGTTAGTGGAGGTCGTTTGGGGCCGCAGAAGAGCGTGGCTTTGGAGTCAGGCAGGCTAATCTAGAATGCCAGCCCTGCCTGTCAGTCACTTCCCCTGATGAAGCCTCTTACCCTCAGCCATCAGAGTGCAATAACAGAGGCTAACAGAATAAAGCTGGCATGTGATGATTGAATTGTATTAATTGTTCACTTGTGTCGATTGTATAATATTAATTTTGAATTATATCTTGTTGAATTGTTTTGATTGTTAAATTGTTACAAATGATAACAATTGTGTCAACTGCTACTATTACTGTATAATACCCTATAATTTTAAAAGCTGTGAATATAAATTATTAGTGGTAAAATTAATATATTTTAAATCAAATAATCTTCATGTTTATTTTTATTAAAAAATAAAACTATCACTTTTAAGACTACTTTAAAGGTTCTACTTTAAAATGGTACTCAGGTACTTTACCTTTAGAAATGGTCTGGGAAGTTTCTTGATTCAGTCACCAAATATATATTCAGCACCTGCTTTGTACCAGGTCACCAGGTGCCTATCATATAATGGTGATCAATGTAGACATTGTCCTCGAGTCCCCGGAGATACCCACCTGAGGTATCCTGTGATGAAAGAGCTACCATTGATGAGTCAACATTATTCCCAACTCCCAGTTACCTACCTGGTAACTACAACTGCATGAATTATCTGAGATAAATTAATATGTGAATACCTTTCCCTGGTTAAAATAGGATATAGTGATGCTTCAGGTTAGAGGAAGGGGAAATTTTGATTCCACTATTTTTAATGTAGCTGTATTAAATTTTAAAACTTTCTGTATTATTATCAACTAATATGTAGAATAACATTTCTGAATCTTCCTGACCTTCCCTCCATCCCTGAATTACTGCACGGCTTAGGGGTGGATGGAGGATTGCTGGTGTACATATGCAATAATAAAAAGTTGAAAGGTTGTCAGTGGGGATAGTTGTTTAGGCTGTGTCACAATTTCCTAGATTGGATCTCAGAACAGAAAAAAAGGACATTAGTGGAAAAGCTGGTGAAATCTGAATAACATCTGTTGTTTAGTTAATAGGATTGTATCAGTGTTAATTTCATATTTTTAACAAATGTATCATATTATGTAAGATGTTAGCATTAGGGGAAGGAGAGTGTAGAGTATATGGGAAGTCAGCTTCAAAGGATCATAGGAAAACAGTAAGGCAAATATTATCCCCTTTCCACCCTGCGTGTTTCCAGACTTCTTCCCACTATGGTCAGTTTGTGAATGCCTTGAGAGGAGAGGAGTTCTACCATTCGACTGAGAAAAATACTAGGATGGTAAGTCTGCTGTAAAATCATGATATACAGTACTGTCGTTTAGGTCCTTTGGAAGTAAAGAATGGATATTGTAGCGTCTTCTCACTTGCCTGGAATTTTCAAAGGTGTTTTCTTACGTGAAAGAGTTAATCCCGCTATTGGTGTTTTCTCACTGACAAATTTTAACCAAATAGTTTGAGTGGTTCAGAGATTCTCTTTTACTTTCATAGGTGCAAACACAAGTTCGCCTTGCCAAAAAAAGCTTTGACAAATTGAAGATGGATGTGTGTCAAAAAGTGGATCTTCTGGGAGCGAGCAGATGCAATCTCTTGTCTCACATGCTAGCGACATACCAGGTAACCAAGTGATGTTTGATGCAGCAGACCAAGAATGTTACAAGGTTTAGATAACAGAAAAATGGTGTTTGAGCCCAAAGTATGGTTTGGGCATAATGAAGTTCAGATTGCCTTTCTCATAATTTACTTCCCACATCTCTCTTTTTTAGCATCCTACAGTTAATCAAACCAAATGTTAGCTATTCCCTGTATATACACTGTAATTCCCCACTTCCCTGCATTTATTTAGGTGGTTCCCTCTGCCTGCGTGCTCTCCCTCTCCACTTGTGCCTTTCCAAATTCTACTCTGAGGTACCAGACAGAGTGTCCCCTCCTTCAGTAAGCCTCCGCTGAACTCCCTTAGCATTGTTGCTGTAATTCTCATGGCATGGTCACTTCCTCACCAGGTTGCCATAATTTAATGAACTTGCTTTTGTCTCCTCGTTGCCTGTCAGTTCCTTCAGAATGGCCCTCGGCATCCATCAGCAGTACTACTGAGCACCAACTGAGGGTGGGAGGCAAACTCTGGGTGTTGTAGAGAATATACAGTGGATAAAACCAGACTTCCTGTCCTCAAGGAACTTAAAATTTAGAAAGGAAGTCAGAGACAGTAACGTCTGACTATATTTCCTCTACCTCAAGGGCAGAACAGGGTGTGCTAAGTGAAATGAGATCTACAAAATCCAATGGAGGCTTGAAGAGGGAGAAATGGAATCAACTGAGGGAATCACAAAAGTCCATTGTTAATGAGTAGCCCTGGGTTTTGGAGGATGGATCAGATGGGACAAGTACAAAGAGAATGGAGAGGAGAATGTCCCAGGTGGTGGAACAGCATGAGCTGTAGGGGGACAGGGAGCCATTAAGTTTGGCTGAAATACAGGGTGTAAGTAGGGGCATAGTAGGAAACAAGGCTGCAGAGATAAGTCAAACTCGTGTTTTAGAAAACCTTGAGGGGGACTTCCCTGGTGGTCCAGTGGTTAAGGCTCCACGCTCCCAATGCAGGGGGCCCAGATTCGATCCCTGGTCAGGGAATGAGATCCCACATGCTGCAACTAAGAGTTCGCATGCTGCAACTAAGACCCGGCGCAACCAAATAAATAAATAAATATTAAAAAAAAAAAAAAAAAAAACTTTGAAAGCCACAGATGGGCACACTTCTCTAGGACCCCGGATTAGATCTGGGCATTTAAAATGCTAATAGCTTCACTGTCTTTCTTTACAGACCACTCTGCTGCATTTTTGGGAGAAAACTTCTCACACTATGGCAGCCATCCATGAGAGCTTCAAAGGTTATCAGCCATATGAATTCACTACGTTAAAGGTATGAGAGCTAGAGAGGCCGTTAGAAAATCTTATAAAAAGTAAAGATTTGTTTCTATCACCAGCAATGTCTATTGAAGCAAGCATCATTATTATAACAGACTCTAAATGTCGGAGAGAATTATGCCCCCTAGTAGGGTCTTTTTTACCACATCAGTATTCAATGCAACGATAAGCCACAGCCATCCAAAAACACAGGTTGAACCTTGGTACTTGTTACTGGGAGATGAATTGTGGTGAACTTGAGCCTAATGATTGGCCCTGCTCCTTTAAAATACTTGTTTGACATTGCTAAAGAGAAAGTTGTGCAAGTCTAGTACACTTTATTACTTTTTACTTATTAAATTAAAATATACTCACTTAAGAAGGCATTTTCCTTTCTTCCCTTCCTTCTAACAAATATCATTTTATTCTGTGAGTACCATCCAATATAGAATATGATTTTTTCCTAACACTACAGTCATATTTTCTAATTGAAGAAGCAACATTAAACTCAATGATTTCTCAACTCAAAAGGAATACATGCAAAATGTCAGGTTCTCAGTATTACAACTGAAGGTGGAATCATTTTGCTCTGTAATGGTTGCTGAGGGTGAATACATATCGAGATATGGAAGTGATTTGGGTTCTAAAAGGATTTTCAGAATGGTGACAGAACACAGGGTGCTTTGTTGCAAGGTCGTATCTCTGAAAGGAAAAGACCAGGAAAGAACTAGTTAAACTTCACCTTGAAATTACCTTGCTTTTAATTTTTCAGGCAGTTTGTAAGTAGGTCTCATCACTTTGCTTGACAAAACATTAAGAAGATTTTTCTTTTTTCTTTTGCCTTAAAACACCTCTTTGATTTTGAGATGCTTATAATGTCACTGCATCTACAAAAGTACTAAGACAGAAACACTTTAAGACCATGGCCCTTTAATTGGAGGTCCCAAGAGGAACGCAAGACAGTCCCCTCACCTTGTTATGTACCTGACCTGACCCCAGACAGATCCCCTGGCCATCGAGTTTGTTTTTCCTGATCCCCTTGTCAGTTGGTCACTTACTCTTTCATTGGTGCTTGCTGACATGCCGCATAGTGTAAACAGTTAAACTATAAGCACTTGAGGGGACGGACCTTTTATTTCTTGTGCATTGTCCTTGGTCCAGCCAGATGTTCTGCACACAGCAAACCCGCAGCCTTCCTTATCACACTGGCTATGTTACAGCTGTTGGTAAGGACTGCGTGCCTTCTCTGTGATTTACTGCTGCTTTCGGCGCCTTAGGAAGCAGCTATCCCGACAAAGGCAGATTGATTAAAGTTATTATAACTCACACTACTCACATTTCTTACACAGGCCTGAGCAGAATCCCATGGATTAATCTTTGGTAAGGCAGCAAGTGTTAGGTTTTAGGGCATAAATGTGTGTCAGAGTTTATATTATAATAAATACAAAGGTTATCAGTCATTTGAAAGACAACTGTACATAACACAAGTTGGCCAGATGGAAGATGAGATAATGCCTATCTCAGATACAGTTTTAAAGAGGTTCAGATTTGAGTTAATTGCATATAAAGTACAGTATAAAATCATGAAATTGAAGTTGTGCCACAAGCATAGAAGAATCCTATGTGTATCCCTGGCCTTCTGTGCTGAGGAAAATATGACTCCTTAAATTTTGCTGTGATATTTTTCCTGCAGAGAGGACCAAACTGATTATGCTAGAGGCTTTCTGGGCAGAGAATTTAGTGAAAGTTTGATGGCAGTGCTTCAGATATAATTCCAAATATTTTGGGCAGATGATTACCCATTGCCTTTTTTTTTTTTTTTTTGCGGTACGCGGGCCTCTCACTGTTGTGGCCTCTCCCATTGCGGAGCACAGGCTCCGGACGCTCAGGCTCAGCGGCCATGGCTCACGGGCCCAGCCGCTCCACGGCATGTGGGATCTTCCCAGACTGGGGCACGAACCCGTGTCCCCTGCATCGGCAGGCGGACTCTCAACCACTGCGCCACCAGGGAAGCCCCTACCCATTGCCTTTTACATCCCCCAAGCCTTCCTTAAATTATGGTTTAAGTAACAGTTTATAGTTCCATTGTAATATAAATTCGGTAGGAGTAATAATACATCTGTTAAGGTGTAATAAGATTATAATAATGTTAAGAATGTTAAGTGTCCAGAAGTCGACCAAATAAACTATGCTTTTATTATCTCTTTAGAATGCTATTCATCTAGGCTTTCAATGATGACATGTTATATTAGAATCTGAAGCTAGTAGCTAATTACTTTCTTTATATGGACTCAAACCCGTGTCATAGAACACTGTTATTACCCAGCCCATTACTGCACAGATGGAGGCACGTTGCATATCATATTGTATGCCACAAACTATGAGAATGAAAACCATGAATACCTTATGTATCACAGTCAAGCATGGACTATAACCTTACTTACCAACCCTTTTGCACTAATAATGTTTTAAAAATACAAGTCTTTTATATAAAAGATTTTGGCTTGATCAAATCATCTTTCAATACATATAGTTATACATATGTGTACACACATATGTATATATATGAATGGCACTGTATATCAATAATGAATATTTTGAAATTTAATTAAATATTTTCATGATTTACTTGTTCTTTGGATTTACCTAAGCAAATAGCCCCTTAAATGCCTTTTGGGATGCTGGCTGGAAAGAAAACATTGTCTTTGGGGAGGTGTGCCAAGCTCTGTTAATGAAAAGCAACCCATTTGCTTTCTTTGCTGCAGGGCATAGTCTGAGTGTGTTGATAATTGTGCTATTGCAGCTGCATTTCCTGACTGTTAGTTTTATGCTTGATGAAGGATGATAATTAATGTGTTAAACACTCAGTGCATCCTGTTTGGAGGGAAGAGTCTTTTGCTGCAGAATTACAGAGATGTAACTTGTGTTCCAGAAGTTCGTTTTATTTCTAATGAGCCTTTCTCTCGAAAATATGTGTAATTCTTTCTTGTATAATATTTTTATTATAAAAGTGAATGAGTCTTCACCTCACACAACTTGAAATTTTTCCAAGTGACTATTTTGACATTTTAGGAATATTTTGTTGTACTATTTTATGTGACAACAGCTATTACATTTTTATTCAGGCCTGACTATATTGATTCTACGTTTATTGACATATTCCTTCATCATTCTAATTTCGTGATAAATACATTGTTGTAGCATTTTAACTTTATGGAAAATTTAGCCTTTAAAGTTAACAAAAAAATTTTTAATCTAATAATTGTAACAGCTGAGTTGAAAGTTGAAAGACTATCTTTTGAGTGGTTTCCCATAAAAGAAGCAATTCCCTAATCTCATATTTTCAAGCAGTAAATATGTATTGGTTCATTACAATGCTACTAACATATATATTTTGCATGAATTATCATTAGTGTGTTAATTTTATACTGATTCCACATCATTCGGGAATGTCTTTTACATGGTAGAAATTATCAAGTCATGGGGATAGGAATGGAATGTGACTAGCCCTATCTTGAAAGCTGTTTTAGAGAAAGTAATTTAGACTAAGAGTTTAAAACTTTTTTTTTTTTTTTTGGAAAAAAACTAAAAGAAATGCTTTCTATAGGAAAGCAGTACCTGTCTTAAATTACCAGCCTTCAGATGTGGTCATGTTTGCTTCATCCTTTCAGGATGTCACTTACTTACACATTTCCCCACATATCCAGAACAGGCATCAGGAAAAAAAAAACATGTTTTAAGAAAAAAAAAAAAAGCCCTCAGGAGTCAAGTGGCTTTTCATTGGAAAATCTGAAATTCTGTTTGTACCAGTAGCCTTTTCTCCCCTATCTGGCGTGCTGGCACATGCGCTGAGTTGGATGTCTTTATGGAAAAGTGAGCATTGGGCCCTTTGAAGACGTGGACACGCTCCTGGGGGCTGGTTGAAGGGAAGGCATGTCCTTCTGCACTGGTATTTGTGAAGAGATGAGGACCTATATTGAATGGCAATGGTCAGTAGCAGAGTGTAGTCCTGTGATGTGCCCCACTGCAGTGTTTTGGGGAGGAAAGCCGGTTTTTGACTCTAGTTATGGGATAAATCAAAGCATGTGGGAGCACAAGGCCTGGAGCCAGCCAGATCTGGCTCTAACTCTAGCTCTGCCCAGCCGTGTGGTGGTGGTGGTTGTGAGTGTGGCAGCCTTGGTGGTGGCACCAGGAGCTCCATGGGCGGGGGTGAGGGTAGGGTAGGGATGGACTTATTAAACATTCCATAGTGGGTCCAGAAGACAGCCACTGGCGGTATCGATACAGAAGGGTTTGTTGTGGTTGTCAGGTTCTGGAGCCCAGCTTCAGTTACTTTCTTATGCACCATTTTCACCCTAGGTTATTAGTTTTGCACAGGCAAGGCTTTATGGCAGTGCAATAGGAGGTCTCACTAACCTTGCCCAGGGAAACCCAAGCTCCTCCCACCCTACTCCCCCAGACGCTCTGGCAGCCCTTCTGCCCTGCAGACCCTGGTCTGGGCTCAGGTCATTCCCACCAGGAATAGGAGAGGGCAGGGCCAGCCTGCACCCCAGAAAAGCAGGAGGGTGTCCCACCCCTGTAACAGGGCTAATTCTAAAAAATGCGCTTTGGCTTTGCAACTGGCTCTTGGTCTGTGCCAAGATTTTAACTCTAAGGAAACCTGAATTTGAAAACCTAACTGTGCATGTTCAAAAATAACCATTGAAATGGATGTGCCAATGTTCCCTCCTCTCTCTCCTGGGGTCTAGGACTTAGCACTGTTATATGGAACATCGTTCTACAGACTCAGATGCTTTTAGCTCTCACAGTTCAAAAAACATCTTTTTCTAAATTTTGTTTTTCTCAAATTCGTACGCCTCACAGCCTTCTTCCACCCACCCCATTTCTCAGTTAATCACTTGAACATTTACCGACAAGCCACATGGCTCTGTAGTTACTTGCTTTGAAAATAAAGCCATAATAGTTTTTATGAAAATTGGGTAAATATCCCTGCAATGCAATTTTAGTTGCCAGTCCCAACATGGCAATTACTCATGGTGAACATCCAGAATATCCTTTTAGACTTTCAAGTTTTTTCTCAGTGTCTTTACTTTACACAGCATTTAGCAGAATGATGTTTTTCCCCAAGCTGCTCCAAGCCAGATCATTGCCAACAGCAAATTGGGATGCATCCAGGTCACTGGGAGAGGAGCGGTAGAGAGACTGACCATGGCTACCACTGAAATCTGAGGTATTTCAGATTGGATGGGGACAAACCCAAGCGTGGCTGGTCATCCATTCATCCTTGATGACTGACATTGGTTCTTCAGGGCAGCTGGTAGCCCAGGCCCTGTTCACAACAGTAAGATGCTTCTCTCCTCACCACCTCTTCTTATTTTCTACCTCTTCCTTGAGGGAAAAGGAAAAAATATTATCATTGTATGTGTAGTTATTTATGCCAGGCGCTCTGCTAAGGGTGAAGTGGAATAATGTCTAGAAGAATTTGTCATGGTACGTGTGACTCTAATATACCAAGGTTGGGTCTTATAATGAATAATACGTTAGGTTCAGCATTGACATATAGAAAGTGCATATATTTTAGTTAATCCTCAAAGTAGCCTTGGGGAAGTGGGCATATTTGTTCTTGTTTCCATGTTTCAACTGAGGAAACTGAAGCTCAGAAAGGTCTAGTAATTTGCCCAAGGCCACATGCCCAGTATGTGGTAGATCTGGAAACAGGGATGCTTATGCTTCTTTCACTCTGCCTTGTGGCACTTCTTTCAGGTGGCATTCTGGCCGTGAGGCAGGAGGGTAGAGAAAGCAGAATCGCCACCTTTAAAAAGTACAGCTATAAATTTTCAATTAAAAATAGCACTTTAAAGTATTTGCTTGAAGGTGAAAAGCATCTTTTATATGTCAGTCCTCGGATACCATGAGCCTTCCTTTAGAATTTGAAATGAAGTCCTCTCCATCTCCTTGGCACTTCATATGAAAGGGGAATTCAGTAAATATTCTTGGCCTGGCTATTCAATACAGTTTCTTAACTAGTTGTAGAATTGTGAAGACCTGGATTTAAATATTGCTTCTACTTGTTAATGGTTGAATGGCCTTAAGCAAATTACTTCACCTCCCCTGATCTCCATGTCCATGTCAGGAAATCAGAAAGACAGTGTTTATCTGGGTTTTGAGTGATGTATGAAACATGGAATGCGGTACCTAACACAAAATGAGCCCTTAAGACATCTAATTCCTTTTAGATCTTTAAAAGTCATTGATAAGAAAGCACTTTTTGAGTGCTTACTATGAGCTTGGTACTCTGCAAAGGCATTATCTCAGTTAGTCCTCACAATGTCCCAAGAATGGTTTACTTGTCTCCTTTGTTCTGATGGGTAAACAGAGGCTCCTCGGGGTGAAGACCCTTTTCCATGGCACAGCACTACGTGAACTATTTCCGAAGTCCATCTCTTTCTAGTACACTATGATGCCTTCCCAGTACTAATTTTCCATCTTTTTTTTTTTTTTTTTTTTTTGGTTGTGCCGGGTCTTAGTTGTGGCATGAGAATTCATAGTTGCGGCATGCACATAGGATCTAGTTCCCTGACCAGGAATCAAAGCCGCATCCCCTGCATTGGGAGTCGAATTCTTAACCACTGTGCCACCAGGGAAGTCCCCATCTTATTTTAAAGAATAGATTGTGTTTATTTTTCTCTAGTTTTACTGTTTGACTTTTTTGTTCTACAGTAGAATTCAGGAGTACCTTCTGGTCCTAGATTAATTTGTGTTCCTTGTACAGTGCCTTTATAAATTTATAGCTGCATGGGTGGGGAGGACATGTGAGCTAAATGTCCATAAATTATGTGGCTCATACACATCATCATGGCCTCTGCTTTTTATTCCTCATGTGCTACTAATTATACAATCACAAATATACACAAACCCAACTGAGTTCAGCAACTTTTAACCATGCCGTGCTATTTTGAGCACTTTTATTTCCTTTTATAAACAATTATTTGGCACCTTTATATACATATCGTGTAATTAATGGGAAGTAGCCTAAGAAAATTAAAAGTAATAAAGATTAGAGGAAACATTACCCAGTTGTCAAAGTTAAACATTAAATTTAGGTCGTTAGATGAGGGCTGATTGCTGTCCTTTTGCCTGTGAAATTTGTTTTGCTGAGTAGTTTTGCTTTCATTCAGATGAATGTTGCTGTTGCTTTTATTTTCCTAATAGAGGAAGTAGTAACTCCCTTTATTATATTAAGCTGTTTCCTTTCTAAGACACTTTTGCAAGCTCGGTCTGTAAGTTTCCTCTGTCACGCTGATCTTACATATTGTGTGTGTGCTTCCTGAAACCATTTAAGCATTGATGGAAACTATTAGCATGTCAGTGCAGCCTTAACAGAGAAAGGTTACTTGGTCTAAAAACATTCCCTCCTTCACAGAGAACCTTTCAGTCTTATATGATGTTGTATTGCTTCTAATTCATAGTGATTTTCACAAGCAATTTTAATGAAGGGCCTAGAAGGTTTGGGGTTTAGAAACAGAATGCTTTGACGTTTTATTTCTGGACATGGATTTGAACATGGCTTCCATCAGCCAGTGATTCAAACTACTTCCATCTGATGGCTGCCTTGTCTGCACAGTCAGCCAGGCCTCTTAGATTCATTTTGCCTGAGCAGATGTTCACGTCACACAGAAGACGCTGTCACCTCTGACTTTTAAGGATGCTATAGGGTTAAGTGTTTTCAGCTGAGTTTTGGACTTTAATCTGAAGAATTCACCTCTACCCCCCTGCCCCCAGTTGGGCCTTTATAATCAAACCTTGGAAAACCTCGTGATTCACCATGTAGAATATCCTGTATCTGACAGTCACACCCGGGAACTGATTTTGAAGGAGGAAAGCAGACATGATTTGTCCTCCATAATGTTTCAGAGTTCCTCTAAGCCTCTTTATATCTTCAATGTGTACCATCTTTTGTAAGAAACAAGTTCCATATGTGGTGTTGCAGGGTTTTTTCCCTTGCTCTGTAGAGGAACATATAGCTTAGTTTGATCTAAAACTCTCTCTTGCTTCAAGAGACGCCTTCTGAAAATGTTCTAAAATTGATTGTGGTAATGATCACACAACTGTGACTATATTGAAAACCATTGAATTGTACATTTTAAATGAGTGAATTCTGCGGTATGTGAATTATATCTCAGTAAAGATACACACACACACACCCACACACACACACACGAGTCCCCATAGTTCAAAATTCTAATATTTAATAAATGAGCCCATGTGCTCAGTATTAATTTTGCTTATGATTTTATAAGGCTTTTCATATTATTCCCCTAGCCTTTGAATTTCCTAGCTAAAGAGCTCTAATTTTTGCAGTTTAACCTTAGGTATATTAATTTATCAACCAACAGGTGCATACACAGCACCTCTCTTGAGTGGCAACAACAAAATTGTTTTAAGGACAATGGTAATAGTAGGAAGGAAGGAGTGATTGTCACAGGAATTATTAATAATAAAGTAGCAATTGGAACTGCAGCCATTCTGTTGGTGAAGCACAATAGTGACTTAACCGTGATGGTGGTGACAGGGGGCCAACAATTGAGTGCCTGCTAATGGCCCAACAGGGGCAGGGGTTGAAAAGAAGGAATAAGTGGTTTACATCACAAAGGGGTTGTCTGAGAGCTGCTGGAGTGTGGTTCTGAGGGGAGGTCAGGCTAGAGACAGAAGGGATGATAACCATGGAGCTGTCAAGGGCATCTCAGGGGCTTAGGCGAGCACTGTGGCAGCTAGACATGGCCGGCTGAGAGCAGCTGTCCTGGCCCTGCCAGTGCTGATTGATACAAAGGAAATGCAGAGAGAAGATAACTGAGCAAACCAGGAGGCCTGAGCAAAGCGTCACAGAATCTAAAAGCAAGACTTGGAGCCAACGGAGCCTTCTCTGGAAATTCTCCTGGCTTCACTTTGACCAGGGCTGGACCAGTCTTTAGAGAATAAAACTGCTGGAAGTGGGGTGTGTATGAATGTGTGGGTGAATACAGTGCCGTGATTGGCAGCTCAGTTGAAAAGAGTAAGTCCTTGACATCTGTTCAACTACTCCTTGTGGTTGTACATTTCCAAAATGCACACACACACACACACACACACGTGCCCAGCTTTTACCAGATGCCTTTGGGTGTACACACATGCACACACACACACACATTATATATATATATATATATATATATATATATATGAACACCAAGACTATGCTCCATATTCCAATTGCTTCATTTGTTCCAATGCTGTCCTTCATAGCATTTCCCCCTCCAGCCAAGGATCATAGAGTCCATTTAGTTGTCATGCAGTAGAGAGACAGAAAGAGCAAAAGAGTATAAGGAAACTAATGGGGGCAAAATGTTAAGTATTGAGGAATGTGGGTAAAGGAACATTCTCCCTCTGTGACCCCTGTTGACCTCTTTATCCCAGTCTCATGAGACTTGTCCTGTTACCCACTACTCTACAGCCGAAACAAGCCAAGCTGTTCCTACCGCTAGGCCTTTGCACCTGGGGCCCGTGGTTCTCCTGAGCTGCATGTGGATGGCTCCTTCCTGCCATTTAGCTCTTAGTTGAAATATCACTTCTAAGAGAGGACATTCCTGCTACCTGCTACCTATGACCCAATCACTTTCTATCCCCCTATATCAGTTCTCTGCCTGGATCCATCACTAGCTGATAATTTTGTCTGTCTTGTGCACCATGTATCCCCAGCACCCAACACAGCCCCTGGCCTTCGTATGTGCTCAAACACTATTCACTGACTGAGTGTACTAATCTAAATGTCCAGAAATAGAGAATCATTAAAAACGATGGCAATGCCTTATGGATGTGGTTTAAGCAAGAAAATGCTTCAGAATCCTAATCAGGGGACATATATTCAAAGAGAACATTTAACCCTACCTTAGAATATTGGCAATATGAATTAAACATTTATATTTTTTAAATTCAATATTAAATGTTTAAGATATATAAAATCTTTTTTATATTCTGCACTCAAATTGTTTTGATTATGAAATACCGACATAAATTAAATTGGTTAAGAGGGCATCTATGCTCTATAAAAATATCTACTATACAAACAAGGATTCCAATTGTATAAGTCATATGAGTAAGAAAAAAAACAGAAAGGAAATATTATAAAAATAGTAACTATTTTAGGGAAATGGAATTATGAGTAATTTTTCCTTTCGTACTTCCCAAACATTCTACATGTGGTTTTATTACTTTTCTAATTTAAAAAATATTTTTAAAAGACAAAACATAATACAGGATATGTATAATGAAATGCTAATAAAACTGTAAGTGCAGTTTGGAGATGGAAGGACGTTCTTGAATTTGGCATGCTCAGTGAATGACACTTTATGGAAAATGGTAGTAACTGGTCTGGACTTTGCAGAGACTGATAGGACTTTGAGGATAGACAGATAGGTAGAGAGAGCTTTTTAGGTTAAAGCAGCAGAATGAGCAAAGATAGGAAGGGAACAGCTAGCACACAGGAGACCATGAGGAGAGAAGCCGAATTGAACGGAAGGATATGTGAGGTTAGTGGGAATGCACCCTGGAAGAGTAGGACAGGGCCACAGTGTAGAAGCTCTTTTAAATTGGTCAGAGAAGTTTAGACTAGAAATGGAAGGAAATAAGAAACTACAATGGGTTCTTGAGAAAAAGGGTAACGTGATGGCCTGGGTGTTACAGGAAACTTATTCTAGCAGGAGGAGTGATACCAGTGTCCATCTGGTGTCCATGGCAGACACCAAAACCAATCACAGCTCCACTCCGCCAAGACTCAGCCTTCAGACCATCTTCACCCAACCCTCTGGCCAGCCATCAGTCATCAGTCCGAGTTGGCATATGAAAAGTTATTGCCTCCTCTGTGTGTGTGTCATACTAGAAAAGTGAAGAATGGGAAGGAGGGAGACAGGAACAGAGAGGTGAAGACCCAAAGGATGAGGACTTGGATTTTAATAGTTCTGAGAATATAAGCAGGAGAAGTATCTTGAGATATTTCTTTTTTGTTTGTATTATAATTAGGCCAGAAATAGAGATCTTTTTGTATAACTCATTATTCAGCTGTTACGGGCATGTTTTGCTTCTTCAGGCTTTGTCACTGGTGTACAGTTCCTTGGCACTTGCTTTTTAAAAAAAAAGAAAAAAACCTTTCCTTAAATATTTAATAAACTTTAAGAACAGTCACTCAAAGAAATTATGTGTCAAAAAAAGACTCTCACCCGTTTTTTACCTACAAAGATTTGGATGCACCTGCTCTGTCCACTCGTGGGAGTTAACTTGTCAGAATATGTTAAGCCACTATTTTGGGTTGGAAAAAAAAAAGGGTTTGTTTCCTCTTGTTTTTTAAAAATAAGCTGTTTTATATTGCAAAATAGCAAACAAAATTAAAAATAAAATTGTCTCATCTTTGGGGGAGAGAAAGCTTCTACTCTGTCAGTGTGTGGGCTGCAAGCAGAACAGAATGTTTATCTTAGCTGCATGTTAAAGATGGAACATAAAGTTAGCAATAGCCAAAATGCCTTCTTTTGAATAGCTTATCACAAAAGGGAAAAACATAAATCTAGTGGCAAAACAACTCTCCTTTATAAGCTAGTATTTCTTGGATAGGTCTGAGAACATCTAAAATTTCATTTCTGTCAACTTGTTTGGTTCAGGATTACCTCCCCAAACCTCTAATTCAGGGTTTGATTACTGGGACCAGTGGCAGTTGAGATTTTAATTGATCTTTCATTTTCTTTTGTTTTCTTTCCTATTATCCTGATCAAGAGCTTGCAAGACCCTATGAAAAAGCTGGTTGAGAAAGAAGAAAGGAAGAGGATTGCCCAGCAGGAAAGTGCAGAGGCCTCAGTGGAGGAACCAAGTCAGTAAGTCACAGCTCCTTCTCTTGGCAAACCTTTCTTCCCACAGGTAAGGCCACCGCCATCCTCGCTGACCGAGTCTGCCCGGGGTTTCTGACACGGGGTGATTGCTTTACTTCCTCACTTCTCTGAGTAGATGTACTAAAATTTAGGCCAAACTCCTCCCGTCACATATTCCTGCTAGGCCAGGACTCACTTATCCCAAGAAGAGACCCCTTTCTGGGGTCTTAGGAAGGGCAACTTGTGAGGAGTTGACTGGGGCAAGAGAGGGCAAAGGTCCCCAGTGCTCCCTGGCCTCAGCCCCAGCTTCCTGCTCTCTGGGAGTTCTGCACCCCATCTATTCCTTTTGTCACCATTAGTTACAAGATCCTGTCCTAGATAGGAAATCCCCAGCTTTTCTCTCATAGAAGGAAATAACTTATTAGCTTACCTCACAACACATGTAGTACTCGGGTGTTATGATACACAAGTCTTGGGTCTTGACATTTTGTTTCTACATGCAGACTTTCTGTTTCCTCCTCTGTGAAGCGGAGAGCAGCTCTGAGCGCAGGAAGTGACTCTCCATCATCATTTCTTGCCTCTTTACAGAGAAGGCTCCTCCAGTCATTTTTAAACACTGAGACGAACTTTTCAACATCTATGCTGCATGATTCCTCATCTCATACAGCAAGGAGGAGGTTTACATGTGAACCTATGTCTTTTTCTGTTGAGATGTCATAGCCCGTGGGAATGGGGTTAATCTTGAGCTGGCTAACCTAGTAGATTACCTTACCTCCATTTGCTCTTCCTTTTCCACACAAAAAAGTTTAGATGATGATCTTGTGCTACAACAGGTTTACATTTTTACTGTTTCTAAATCAGGTTTTAAATATATCTTTTTTGTCTGACGGAGGTATTTACCACCAAGAGTAGCCTTCTTTAATTTAATTTTTTAATTTTATTATTATTATATTTTTTTTTTTTTGCGGTACACGGGCCTCTCACTTTTATGACCTCTCCCGTTGCGGAGCACAGGCTCCGGACGTGCAGGCTCAGCGGCCATGGCTCACAGGCCTAGCCACTCCGCGGCACGTGGGATCTTCCCGGACCGGGGCACGAACCTGCGTCCCCTGCATCGGCAGGCGGACTCTCAACCACTGCGCCACCAGGGAAGCCCGCCTTCTTTAATTTTAAAGCAAATACTAGAAAATTTCTTTAGTGCAGAACAGAGACAATTTTTCACTGTAGGAACAGCTATAGAATGTGCTCTGAATCTAGTACAATTGACTATTTTAGGGGGAAGCAATTTAACCTATTCCTGGTAGCAATGGTGAGCACCTACTGTGTATGAAACACAATGCCAGGTGCTTTATTCATGTTATCTCAACTCATCCTCATGATGACCCTCCATGTGATTAATGTAGGCATTTCCCTGTTGTGTTAATGATGGAAGTGAGGCTCAGAGAGGTTAAGGGACTGCCTGTGGCCCCTAGTATAGTAAGAGGCAGGGCCTGGAGTGAGTTCTGGTGCCTTCTTTTCGCCCATATATGTTACTGCAATCAAAATAAAGCATTAACTTTTAGAGAGGAACCACCGAAGATTAGTTCTGGGTGGTTAGTTTTAATTAATTTCATATTTCTTCATTATTTTTAGTACTTCCTTTTTTGAAGCTCAAAAAGTATAACCTAGTAACTAGTTTAAATGACAATGAAATTTAATAAGAATTTTGTTCATAAATGGCAGATAAAGTGAACCACTTTGCTAGGAGGGGGATTCAGAGGCACCAGCTGAATCTCAGGGTGGTGATGTATCTGCGCCATGATCTTACCCATGAATAGTGAGAGTTCAGTAGGCGACAGTCTTGTGGATTTGAGAATGATCCTGCTTTCAGCCTTATGTAATTTAGCTAACCTCCTGAGGTATCCTCTCCTGTAACACCAGGAATCAGAATAAACACCTGCTTGTCTATCAGTTTTTAAACTATGTTTTTAAAGTGATAACTGTAAGTATCTATCTTTGTTATACATAGCTGCCCACCTAGATATTTACAGAATATGTGCCTTGGCATGAAACTAAATTCAGATGTTAAGATACCACTAACCAGTTTTAATACAGGGACAGAAGAAAGCCAGCAAATTTATTTCTTCTTCCAAAAATATATAGCATGTAAATGACTGTATGTTCATATTGTGTGTGTGTGTATGTACAGTAATAGATATTGTACAGAAAATCTGGCTCTATCATAAGTATAACATTTTCAGAACAACATTACTAAACTTTGTTTTTTAATTTTAAGGTTAATTTCATTAGAGGATGAAAACCAGCACAAGGAATCCTCTAGTTTTAAGAGTAAGTTTCGATTTTTATTTAGAACTGCTTCTGAAATACTGCTGCACAACAGCCAGCTCATTTTCTTTTTTGGTAAACTTCTTCTAGACCTTTTTTTCCAATTGAGAAAATTCTATATTAATTTGCTTCCTATCATTTAAGTTTTTTTTTCTTTTTTTTTAATTAGTTTCTGCTTTATAACAAAGTGAATCAGTCATACATATACATCTGTTCCCACATCCCTTCCCTCTTATAACAAAGTGAATCAGTCATACATATACATCTGTTCCCGCATCCCTTCCCTCATGCATCTCCCTCCCTCCCACCCTCCCCATCATTTAAGTTTTAAATTTTCAAATATCAGTGCTGTTGACCCTGTAGCGTTATTGAGAGAGGTTATATATTTTGAACTAGAAAACAGCATCATTAGTCATTTCAGCAGCAGCCTGTCAGGGGAGCATCACAATTGATACTATTTCTTTTACAACAGGTGATAACATTTCTGCTATTACCTTTATGAGTTGTAACTGCCATTTGGGCTGTAGAGATGGTTGTAAAGAGATTACATGATGACATCAGGGGAGTTCGATTTTGGCTGTGTCATGGGGTGTGTATTGGTCATGGTTGGGAACAGATGGGAGAGCTCAGACACTGCTCTTCCAGGTGGTTCCTGGGCCTGCTCAGTACTGAGTGACAGCAGATCCCTCTGGCGTACTGACCCTCGTGTGGTCGGAAGAGGAATCAGAGCACTGATGGACCAGACAGTGTGCTGTGAAGGGCTTGTCAGCTATTCCTGCCTTCTGCTATTACAGCCCATTTGTTCACTGGTGGTTCTCGCATGAGGAGCACGGGGTAGGGTAAAGTGTGACAGAACTCAGGATGGAAAGCTGAGCCTTTCACTGGGACTCAAATTCTTGGAGATGCAGGGGAAAGTTTTATAGGTGATAGGAAGAGAACTCAAACTACCCCAACCGCCTGTTCAGCCTGGCCCTCTCGGAATGTATCTGCCTCTGCCCTTTGCTGGGGCAGCCTTTCCAGGAGACAGGAGGTGGCAGATTACACCCTGGAACTCCCCCTTTCTTCCATCTCTTCCCTTCACACTCTGTCTTCCTTCCATCTTCCTTCCTACTTTTCCAACCACATCACCTACTTTATTCTTCTCCCATTTACTGCTTCCTTTGCTTTTCCCCCATCTGTCTTTCAACAGGAAAAAAAAAAAAACAAAACTGTCACCTTTTGCCTCTACAGCTTGGCTTCCTGTCATCCCTTCATGCTTGTATGCCTTCACTTACTCATGTACTTGTTCATTTGTTCAGCAGATGTTAATTGAGAGCCACCTCTGTGGCGGACACAGCACAGGGCTCTGGGCCCGTGGTGGTAGACCCTTCCAGGATGGGGCTTACAGACAAAAGGGGAAGCAGGTGGTAACCTAACAATTACACAAGTAACTGGGCAACTCCAACTTAGGTGAGGGCTGCAAGGGCGATGGGCCTGTGTGTTAGGGTGACTTCACCTGTTTGAGGGCATCGGGGAACTGGCTAAGTCAAGACTACTGCAAGACCTATCAAAGCAAAGGAAACAGCCTGGGCAAAGACTATGAGCCAGGGAAGACCAGGGGAAGGTCAGAGGAACAATGTCCTAGAGGTTGACGGAGGGAGTAAGTGGTAGAAGAAGCCAGAGAGGCAGGCTGGCCATGTAAGAGTCTCTGACTGTATTGATCCACACCCTCCAGCCTCAGGATCATGCAGGACCGAAAGCACGAATCCTGTGGGAATCTAAGTAATTGAATAGAAAAATTTTAGTTTTGTGGGAAAAATGTAAACTCCAGTTGATTCTATTTCTATTCAAATTATCAATATAGATCATATATTTATACAACATGCGACAGTACAGGGGGATCAAATTTTCTCTTTGTGCTGTATGTTCACTTGCTTGTGGTAGCTGCATAATATTTTGAGATCGTAAATGTTGATTTCCTTATTTTATATATACACAGAATGGAATCCATTATAATGAAGTGCCATCTGTCTTTTATTCTGGGACCTGTAGAAAGTCTAATGTACCTATGAGCAAACCAAGTTTTAAGGCTGTTATATTGTGCGTACACACGCACACGCACACGCACACACACACACACTTTATCAGGCAGAAGGTACAAAGAGTTCCCATATATGCCCTGCCCCCGCACATGCATAGCCACCCCCACTAGCAACATCCCCCGCCAGGGTAAACAATCAATGAACCAACACTGACATATCATTATCACTCAAATTCCATAGTTTCCATTAGATGTTGTACAGTCTGCAGGTTTTCACAAATGTTTAATGCCATGTATCCACCACATGCAGAGTAGTTTCACTGTCCTAAAAATCCCCCGTTGCTTCACCTATTCAACTTTCCCTCCCCCAAACTCCTAGCAACCACTGATCTTTTTATTGTCTCCATAGTTTTGCTTTTTCCAGAATGTCATATAGTTGGAATCACGCTGAATGTAGCCTTTACAGGTTGGCTTCTTTCACCTGTAATCTGCCCTTTTATTTTAGCCAGGCCCACGTGGCTGAGGTTCCTTAGCGCACCGTCACTCGATCTTCCAGTACTTAAGTCACACATTTGTCCGTAGAAGGAGAATTGTTGATCAGTGTCATATAGTTTTCTACCAAACAAAACAAGGATTCAGGGCTGTTAACTCAGCATTCCTTGAGAGCCAGCAGCTTGAGTAAATTATCATCTGAGGACCCCTGCTTCTGCGTGAGTGAGTTTGTGGATACCATTTCTTCCTGAAGCCATGTATTTACCTTAGCGTTAGTATATGAACACACACACCTTTCTGAATTGGTGATAACCAAATGCATGTATTATATTTACAGCTGAAGATGAAAAAAGTGTTTTATCTGCCTTAGACAAAAGCTCTATACATAATGCATGCTCAGGTAATCTAGATTAAGGAAAACAACTCAATTTTAGTAATTTGACTCAAACTCCTTACAAAATGAAAATGACTCAATTTTCTTTTCTTTCTTCTCCTCTAATGAACCTATAGATGAACTATTAGACATGAAACTCGAGGAAGGTGGTAAGATTTATGTATTTCTTTGGGGTTATAATTTGTTTAATATTTTAAATACTGTTGTTTCATGCAGGAAAGTATAATTTTTATCTTTTGAATAGCTTTGCGTTCCCAAGCAGTTGTTTTTAGGTGACTGTCATTTGTCTTTATAAGTGATTTCAAATATGCTCAAGCACAAATAGTATGTGTAGATCTGTCATCTTTAGTGTAATGACATAATGTTCAAACTACTAAAACTAAAAGCTATTATGTCAGAGGTTGAATGCTGGAGTAGAAAAATACCATGGCTTTCAGAATCAGACAGACCTGAATTTAAATATTGTTCTCCTATAAATGATCTCTATGGCCTTAAGTAACTTGCTTCATACTTAAGCTCTTTTAGCCTCAGTTGTTCTCATTTGTAAATTGGAGCCAGTAGCAACAGTCTTGCTGGGTTATTGCCAAGATTGGAGATCAAGTATGCAAAGGGTCTTTCATCGTCTCTGACACAGGGACACTCTCCAAACGGTAAGCAGAGATGGTAGGACTAGAAATGTTGCCCTGCTGGGACTTCCCTGACAGTCCAGTGGTTAAGACTCTGTGCTTCCACTACAGGGGTCGTGGGTTTGATCCCTGGTTGGGGAACTAAGATCCCACGTGCCGTGCATAGTGTGGCCAAAAATAGGTAAATTTTTAAAAATAAATAAATAGATTATAAATTATTAATTTAGGCAATTTTCAAAAACAGAAAAATCTAATTAAAAAAAAAAGAAAGAAAGAAATTTTGCCCTGCTGATGTACTGTGCTTATCTTCATTGAACCTTAGTTAAATGCACAGGGAAAGCTTGCCTGGCCAGGTCCCACACCCAAGTTCACCAGACCTAAAATCATTTACTAAATAACCCCCCACAAGAGATTCCAGAACTATGGATTTGGATGAGACATGCCTAGTCTTAAGCGATCCCAAGAAATTGAGTGTGTTCAGCTTGGTCATAGCCTTTGCTTTCCATCCTACCCCTGAGATTCTCAGCTAAATTCTAGAGCATCCCTTGCCCTGGGTGGCTGGCATACCGTCTGCCCTGGTCTTACAGGTTTCTTACAGGACTAGAAGTGGGCAAAGATCATCCTGCTGGCCCCAGTTACCTAGGGCTGATGATTTTCTCTACTCACTCTTTGCTTGATTTGGATTTAATTCCCAGAGTGTGAGAGGAGAAAGTCTGGAAAACAGAGGACATTGGTTAAAGTTTTTTCAAAATTGGAAAGGCATCACAACTCTAGCACTAAGTTTCCAAGGCTTTAAAAAAAAAAAAAAAAAAAAAAGTTTCCAAGGCTAAGGCATATAAACTTGAGGGCAGAAACCCACTTTCCTTATTAATTTTTCATTCTAGGCAACACACTGTGCAGTATTTCATGAATGTTCATGCGTATTTATCAGAATGTCTACTTATTTGTAAATACTGAAATCACACCAGGTTATGAAAGTAAAAAAGCAAATAATTAATGCAGATTGCCATTACATGGCCTATATTTTCATAAAAATGTTTCTCCCTTGGCTTAAGGATAGAATATTTTGATGAAATAAAAGTGCTTTTAAACAAATTATTTTTTGGAGGGGGAAATATTTCAGTCTTACAAAGGTGAGAGAAGGATAATAATGTAACAAGTAATAGGTACCCAACACCTAGTTTTAGCAAGTCTTAACCTTTAACAAATTATTTATAATTATACATAAGCTTCAATTTATTTTGATAGGAATATGATTTATCCTATTCCCAACCTCTTGTTTATATAGTTTGCTCTTTGCTTTTATTATCTCCTATTTAATTTCATTATTTTAATAAACATAATTTTTGAATTAGGTGGTATATTCACATTGGTGCAAAAATCAAAATGATATAAATGTATACAGTAAAAAAAAACAAAAGCAAACCTTTCACTCCCATTGCTGCTGCCCACTCTCCTCTCTATTCCATCCCTTAGTGCATCCCTCTAGTGTTTCTTTACACAGACACAAGCACATTTGAGTCTATAGTCTCGTGTTTCCCTGCTTCTTCAAAAAAAGTTTCTTGGTTTTGGATTTGGACTTTTTTAAACTTGGTTATAGTGGTACAACACTAACCCAGTAGCCATGCCTTTCTTCACAGAATTAAGTCAGAAATGCTAACTGCCCAAGATACAGGCCTACTTTCATGAGCTGCTTCTAATGCATATGCCAAGACATGTTGGAATAAGATTGATATCTTTCTACTTATTTAAAACAACTTCCACACCTCATTGGTTTATAGTTACAATCTTTGTTTCGTAGAATTGCGGCTCATATACTTTTTTTTTTTTTTGAGCACTCAGTTTAATTCTGAAAATGAAGAGATGAATGTGCTCTTCCTCAAAATGTGTACTCGTTCTCAGGCAGAAAAATTGATTTACAAATTTTCTTGGTTAAATGCAGTGTCACATAATTTCTCCTTTCCCTTTATCTCTGCCAACCCACAAAGCCCCCCTTGAGTCACCAGCCGTGCTTTCCCTCTATCTGCCTCTTCTGCATCCGCAGCCCCAGGGGTAGCATCAGCTTAAAAATTAACATGGCCACAAGTATAAAAATATTCTCTCAGTGTACAGAGAACTTGCGGTGATGGAAGAAAAGAATACTCTTAATTAGTTGACTTCCAAATGTATGCCCTTCGGAAAACTGCCAGAAGGCCCAAATCCTGAATTAAAATACTGATTATAATATGTAAGACATTAAATAATCAAGAAATAAAAAGAGCCTAATCCAGGGATGGCTGACTTTATAGGACTGGGGGAGCTGTAAGCTCTAGCACCCTGCTGCTTGGAGGCTGGTTCACTCCCAGTGCTGATTCTGTTGGACAAGTCATGGCTAAGCCCTGGTACAGTGTTATCAGAGAGTAGACCGCTTCTGTCTACAGCAAGGACACAATTCTTCAGGAGCCGAATCACTCCGACTCAGTGTCCTAATGAAATGTGTTTTCTCCTACTGAATAGATAATGTAATGGAAAACCAATATTTGGCCAGTTTATACAAACATTTTAAATGAAAAAGAAACTGAGTGACATTTTGAGATACTTGAAAGTGGCTCTGAAATCACCTTGTGACCACATGTGACAGTCCTTAGTCTCAGTTCACGAGTTATAACATGTAAAGTCTTGTATTCCTCAAAGTTGGGCCAAGAAAAATAACTCTCAGATAACTGAACAGAAAGTGGTGGGATAAAGCAGAAGAGAGTTACATGAATTCAGCTCACCTAAATCTCCTAACTCGGCCTTATCCAAAATATCCCTCTCTAGGACTAACTGGACCAATTTTAAAATGGTTTAATTGTTCATATTACAGTGAAAATGTTTGTCTTTGGCTGCTTCCTTAGTTTCTATCTCCAGACTTGTGATTCTAAATTCTGGCCAATTAGCAAATGACTGAGACAGACACTCACTCACTAGCTCCCATATGTCTGGGTGAGAAGCTTTAGCCTGTAGCAGTAATATGCATTTCTGTCCCTGCACCCAGGTCCCGCCCAGTCATTCAGAGCTGTCTCCTGTACTTACCTATATATATATATTATATATATATATTATATATATATATATATATAATATATATATATATATATATATAGCTAACTAGGGATCCCATTGCTTCCTCACAGCCATGTGTCAAACACTAAGCTCATTATCTTTTCTCATAAACTTTCCCTTCTCCCTGTCTCCCTCAGTCTCCTAGGGAGAAAACTGCTGGCTTGGTTCCTTTCATGAGATAATGGTGTACTTTAAAACCAAATACTGTTCTTATTTGATCACCTTATAGTCTGTAGTGTTTTACGTAGCTTTACCCCTGCTCCAGGTATCAAGTTGTCCAGTAATATTGCTTGCTTGTTAAGCTCTAATGCTACAATGGAGGACCAGGCTCATCAAAAAGTATTTTTTGAGTGCCTACTCAGGGTCTAGCATTGTTGGTTTTTTTTTTTCCTCTGATGGGGGAGGGGGTTTTTTGTTTTGTTTTTTGTTTGGGGTGTGTGTGTGTGTCCCAGAGAGTGGGCAGGGTGGGTTTTCCTCCATCTGCTATTACTATTCATGTCTTTTTTCACCAGAAGGGAGTTTTCAGAAGCAGTATTCTTGAATTCCAAACAAGTACAATTTGTTACCAGAGCCTTTTATAATGAAGACTATTTTTCTTGTTAGACAGCTTCGTAAGGTGGTTTCCTACCCAAGTGTGAGGATAGTGTTGGTGTTTGGGGTTTTTCATGTGTGTTTCAAGCGTGTGGCCTTTACAATTAGTCATAATGTTGAGAGTGGGGACCAGGGAGCAAACCAGAGTGTCTTCCTGTTTCACACACAGATGAAGGGAACTTCTGTGACATTTATCTGCTTGTTTTCCTGTGCTCTCATTTTGGGTCTGTGTAGTTATGTTTCCATCTTCTGTGTTCCTAATTTCTGCTGAGGTCATGAACCTCGGTATGATTTCAAAAATATCACCCGAGTGGGCTGTCACCTGGCTCCTACATTAGCTTTCTGTCACCCACACTCAGTCTGAACTTGAGAGCTTCCTCTGAAGGTCAGTTTTCACTCATTGAAAACTCACTGGGTCAGAATCACTGTTCCTAGGGAATGTTTTCCCAGAGGCATAGGGTTTTTATTTTTGAATCCTTGGGCAGGGCAGGGCAGGGTAAACGTGCTGAGTGGGTCTGTCACCTCGACCATTCTGCCATGGTGCCTGCAGCTGTGAGCTTTGCCTAGCTACCAGTGGAGCCATATGACCTTAGAAACCCTACAAACTTTACAAAACTTAAATATTTGTTTATATATGAGATCCTTAATAGGCTCTGAAGTGAAAGCAGTGTGGTGCACTGAAAAAAACAACTTGACCTGTAAGCCAGGGGTCTCCAGCCAGATAATTTATAACTAATAAAGTATATGACCTTGAGGTCACCTAGCCTGGGTGTATTTTTCCTCATCTGTAAAATGAGTTAGAGGAGATGATTTATACGATCCCTTTCAGTTGAGTATGACTCTTCTCTTTGGGCATCTCATTGGTAGAAAACATCAGGTTCCCAGACAGGAAGGCAGGAAAGCATGTTTGAGGAATGGCAGGCGGAGGAGTTTTGCTGAATCATAGGCTTCCCTGAAGGCAGTGTTGGCGAGCTGCTGAAAGGGCTGCCTTAAAGCTTGACTGTAGTGGTCCTGAACCCACCATAAGGAGTGTTACTTCACTCAGGAGTCAGAGGGGGCCACTGAAGGTTTTTGAGGAAGGGAGTAATAACCTCACAGCTGAATTAAGCAAAGGTATACAACATGAGGGTGCCTTTTATGGAACGCCAGCAGGCTCGCCAATGGGCAATCCCCTAAGGGCCCCCAGGTAGGAATTTGTCATCCAAGTTCAAGAAAGAAGTTGGAGTTGGAGATGGAGATTTGAGAATGTTCCCAAGCAACACTGGAACCATGAGAACAACTGAGATCTTCTATGTAGAGAATGTAGGGAAAAGAGAGATGATGGCTTAGGAGGAAATCTTAAGGGCGACCAGAATAGGAATAGGCAGCAGGGGAAGTATTGTCAAGGAGACAGGAGGACATCCAAGAGAGCCACTTGATGGGGACTCACAGGAGATGACAGCATTTCCAGAGTGGGCATTAGTGCAAAGGGCTACAGAGGTCAAAGCCTGAGAAAAGGGGCTTGGAATCTGCCATGAGGATCTCTCTGTTAACCTTCAAGAGGGCCACTTCAGTGTAGGTGGGGGCAGGATCTTGATGACAGACAGCCCCAAAAAGAGTGGTGACAAAGTAGAGTGTGTGGCTGTAGAAGAAAGAAGAAACTAGGACAGTAAGTTGACAGGGGGTGTGTGGGGAGAGACGGCAATATCAAGTGAAGATTGACATTGTTGGCTGTGCACACACCTGAGGTCAGGGAGAGGAAGCCTTGGAGAATGAACGATTACAGATGCTGATGTTGGAATAATACTGGGAGCGGAGCAGGCTCCCACAAGCATGGGGAGAGCATAGGGAGGGCTAACCTTGCAAAGGAGGAGGGAGAGCATGAAGGGTCATAGAGCTGGAGGCCAAGCAATGAGAATTTGAGTATGTCACATGTGTTGCCCTTTATTTTTGTAGTAATATCTGTGGTTGGGTTACTGATGGGAAAGTAAACATGGAGACTTGAGAGCCAGCAAGGGCATGAAGGGGGCTGGGAGGAGTATCTGTGGATTTGGCTAGATGACCTTTTGGTGACTTGCCCCTGCCCCCAGCCCCCAGCTCATCATAGCCTGGGCACCTTCCATAAATTCTTCAGATGTAAACACTTGGCTTTATCTTAGCTTAATACTTAAACTTAATGCCTAACAATGTGAGACTATAAAATAGAAAATATATTTGTGAGATTCCTTTTGTTTCCCCTCTTCCTGGTATACGCATTTAAGAGAATAATAATAAGTCTTGTCTCTTCAGGTAGTCTTGTAGGTTCATTGCAAGGCAATGAACCTGCAATCTCTTTGTTCATTCTTTAAGACAAAGGCAGGGTGGGGCTCCGTAACCCAGGAGCAACGCTTGCTCATTTACATGGTGGAGGCTGTGACTCCAGTTGTAACTCTCACCAGGCTTCTCTCAAAGAGCTTATCGTATCTCTGTGTGTCCTCATTTTCTCACAGTTGAGTTGAATTATTTCCAGAGAAAATGATAGCATGATTCTTAAGAGCCAACTGACTAGTGTTATTTTTCAAGTCTTGACTTGTCTGGTTACAGATCTAAACCCGTCCTTTTTTACTTGTGATCTTCTTACAAGTTATGTACAGTAATTTCAAGCATCTTAATTATCAGGGTAATAATTAGGAGGTTTCCCTGTTTTCAGGTTCAAGTCAGTGTCAGTTTCAATGCTTTCAGCTAACAAGTTTTCTTAAAAGAGAAAATATCCACAGTGCAGCCTGCTTTAACTGTTAAATAACCAGGACACTAAGTAATAGGCCACGTTCAATGGTAGACCTTAGACTAAATCTCAATTCAGATCTAGCTCTGGACAGTATCATCCTCCCCGTGGGTCCTTTTCTTATTTCAGTCACTAAATTTGAGTTGGATAGGATAGATTATTAGTTGGAAATCATTTGGTTGGAAGTAATAGAAGCCCTTCTCTAAATAGTTTAGCTTTAAAATTAAAAGAAAATAAAAGAATGTATGGATATCGGTGCATGTAACTTAGGTGGATTGACTTTAAGCAAGGCTGTATCCAGGGGCTTAAACAGTGTTGTCAGGATTCTGTTTCTGACTCTTCCCTCCCTGTTTGGCTCCATCATCACTGGGAGCCTCAACTCTGCATCTTTAGAACTTAAAATCCCAAAGAAGAGAGCCCCGCTTCCTTCCAGCTTCCATATTCCAAACTCAGGGAAGGCCATCCCTGAGCCAGTCACCATGCCCTGAGAAATGAAAGACTCTGGCCAGCCTAGGTCACACATCCACCTGGGATAAGGTGGTGAGGCATCTTAAGTGGTATCTCACCAGGATCAGAGGAGAAGGTGTCTCCCCGAAGGGAAACTAAAGAGGAGGAAGAAAGGGATGCTAAGTTAGAAAAACCCAAAGAGGTCTACTCTAAATATCATTGCACAAAACCTAAACAGTAAACACAAAGAGCTCTTCCAGTCTGTGGTTATTTTTGAAAGGCTCTCAAGGTTTATTATTTGTAGTTGCTAATGTTGGTTGTGATTTTCCCTGGAGTGACATCTAGATGAAAGCAACGAAGGTTCCCCCAGGCTTTGACTCAGTGGAGAGCCGTAAAGTGACTTTGGGAGGAATGCACATAATTTTCAATGTTCCTTTAAAGTCATCTGTTTCTCTAGGGTCTGTACATCGACTTGAATTGGTTCCAATAAAAAGAGTTTGGTTCAGCAATCATCTGGTTTCAGTCAGGCCAGAAAGTAAACCATGAGAAAAGATTCGGGCACTCAGGTCCCAACTGAAAGTAGGAAGTACAGAGGTTTGTGAAGTTAATAGATGTGAAAAGGGTGATGCTGAGAGAGACTGAGGGAGAGGGAGGAAGGACACCCAAATGCATGTTGATGGACACACCCTGTCACAGCCCAGGTTCCTTCCTTTGTTCACAGCAGTGAGCTGCCTCACCTTTCCTGCCCTGCCTTCCCTACCACGCGCAGGCCTAAGTGGTTCCTGCACTACTCTGTCACTACAGAACTGTCTCAGAAGCTTGTTTAGTAAAATGCCATTTTCCCAATCTTCTCACCACCACACCTACAGGCTATATCTTAGTGCAAACCTCTGTGATAACACAAACAAGAAGAATGCTTAAATTAGACAGCTGTCCAATTAAGGTGGTATTTCGCCACTATTTTTAAACCACAGTGATATGAGCATGCCTGGCCCCCTCCCCTCCCTGATGGATAGCCAGTCTGTACAGCACATCCAAAATCCCCTCTGTCATAGATCTTTCTATAAAGTGTTGTTGAAAATAGATCCAGTAAAGCCGACAGAGATATAAGAGCTTTATTTAATTCATGTGAAGGCTTTTTAAAAATTATCTCATATATTTGAGGGAAACCTGTTCATCTCACTTAATATGACAGTGTCAGCATTACCATCTAGCTCAGAGAAAATGTAAATCGTGATTGTTCCCTCTCTTCATGACTTAACAACAAAAATGTTTGTAGTTTCCAAGTGGCAGTTAGATACCATAACAAAGCCAGAGTTTAAAAAAATCATCAATTCTTGGTTTTCAAAATACGTAGAAAACGCAATGAAAGGTTATACGATTTGTGATAGTAATGCTCCCATTCTACTTGTACTCACTATTTAGTAGTTTGCCAGTGTTCATATTCTAAGAATGAATCTCTAAAGTCTTCCTTCTGGACCGGCAATGAGGCTTCAGTTGTATTTCTTTTGATCTTCCTGATGATATTCAAGTGGGCATTATTAATAAAATTTTATAGATGATAAAACAGAGGCCCAGAGGGGTTAAGGGTCTTGCCAAAGTCACACAGCAAGTAAAGGATGGTCCAGGGGCTCCTCCTTTGGTTCAGTGCTCACTCCAACCTTCCAGGGCTGTGTCTTTGGTCTGTGAAGCTCATCCTCTAGTGGTTCCGTGTGTGATTTGCCCTGTTTTCCTGTCATTCTTTCACCGCTGCCCTCAGGCAAACCAGACCCGCTTTTCCTTTGCCTTATGCAGTTGGGGTGCCGCAAATGAGACAGGAAGCAAGGATGTCTTTCTTGGTCATTGTTAGACTTCCTGATACCTCTGCTCCCATCTCCCTGGGTCAGTCTGGGCATGGTGAGTCTCCCTTTCTCATCCTGGATGGCAGGGCAGGCTGCCACATGGTGCGTTGGTTGTGAATTTTGGGCTTGTGTGGGAAGATTTAGGAAGCTATACAAACAAGGAACTAAGATCTCCAACATGCCTTCAATCCTGGCTTTGTTTCATATCTGAGAAATGTATTGGTGGTAAATGTGCTTTTATATTAAGGAGAAACCAACACACTAGAATTTTGTGGAAACTATTTCAATGCAATTCTAATGATGCTCAGAAACTGGGCTTGCTTTGAAGGAAAGAGAATGAGTGAGAACTAAACAAGGGTCCACTTGCCCAACTAGCAGCAAAGCCAATTTACTGACACCAGGTTGTGGTGAAGGAGAGTACAGCATTTATTGTAGAGCCAAGCAAGGAGGACGGGCAGCTCATGCTCAAAAGACCAGAACTCCACGATGGCTTTTAGTGAAAGGGTTTTAAAGGCAAGCTTAGTGGTGTGGCTTGCAGGGTGTCTGATCAACTCATACACAGTTCTCTGATTGGTTGATGGTAAGGTAACAAGGTGATGTTACAGGAATCTCAGTCATCAACTTTCTGGTTCCAACCCATCTACACGCTGGTGGTCGGCATGCAGTTAACTTCCTCCACTGGGTGGGGGTTTTAGTATCTGTAAAACAACTCAAGGATATGGCTTAGGATATTATCTATAACCCTTAAGGAGAAACTAAAGGTCTTTGACTTTGTTTTATGGCTCAGCTATTATTATTTTGTCTTGTTTGACTGTGTTCCTTTGTTCTTGTTGTTGTTTTTTCACTTCTCTGATTAAATTTGCTCTTTCAAACTCTGGGAAGGCCTAGGAGACTAAAGCTTTTATACGAACAAGAGGCAGGGGACATGGGGGGTGGGGCTGTCCCCAGGAAGTCCTCACAGGGTATTGCTTGGTTTCAGTGGGACTAGAAATTTAATTCCAAAATTTCTTGAGAGACTATAAGGGAATTAATTTATATTTTGATTAACTTTTTAAAAAATCTAGCCATCACCTGGCCTGTCCCATCCCAACCCCCACTACATTTATTCCCTAGGACCTGGGCCCTTGGTGGTGATATGTTTCGTGTTCTGTTGCTTTGATCAGCTTGCCTGGGCCCAATGGCAGGGACCCTGGAACCTGAAGGTGCTGACAAAGATGACCTGCTGCTGTTGAGTGAAATCTTCAACGCTTCTTCCCTGGAAGAGGGCGAGTTCAGCAAAGAGTGGGCTGCTGTGTTTGGAGACGGTCGGGTGAAGGAGCCAGCACCCACTGCGGCCCCAGGAGAGCCAGACCCCAAGCCCCAGACAGGCTCAGGATTCCTTCCTTCACAGCTTCTAGATCAAAATATGAAAGACTTACAGGCCTCACTGGAAGGTATGTACCACAGGGATTGAAATGGGTTTTTTGTTGGTTCATTTTTTGTTTTTTGAAATCCAGTGGCCTATTTTTCCTTATCTTTTTTTTAATGTTTTCTGGGTTTTATCTTATAGCCAGTGTCCTTTTTTGTTGTTTTTGTTTTTAAATTTTCCTTTTATATTCAGTGACTCTTTAGCTCAAATTTCAGATCACATTCCAGCTTTAAGATATATATTAGGGTTTAAAATCTATTTCTTCTCATAATTTTCTCCTCCTGTTAACATTTCCTATTAATCAAAGGCTAGAGGGGTGGTTCTCAGTCTTACTGTCTTACTTTGACTTTAGACTTTTTCATGGCACACTTGAGGGATCAGATTGCCTTCACGGTTGTGGCTTGTTGACTTCGCCATCTCTTCCTGGCCATCACCCTAGCTGAGTTCTCCCACATACTCATGAGGCAGCATTCTCCACGTTCCCATAGACATGGAGCTTTCTGGGTGCTTTTTTCCTCTCCATCCGGGCTTACCAGTACCCTGAGTATGCCCTCAGCTCAGCTGTTCCTGTTCTGCGTGAAACACATGGCCCAACAGTCCCCAGAAGCCCGACCACGGCAGAAGTAGAGTTTTCACACTGCTCAAAGGTGATCGGCAGCATTGGTAAGGGTTTAAGGTACTCCGAGGCTCACCAGCAGCCCACATGCTGGTTAAGAATTGCTGATGTGGGGAGCACATTGATTTCGAGTGCAAAAACTAACACTCAGGTTGAAAATTAAATTTTGAAGTTTGAGTTTCTAAACAAACAAACCTTGAGAAGGAAACCATTTTAGTATTTCAACACTTTTTCCCCTCCTTTCATGCTTTAATTGTAAGACAGGAATCACTGTTAAGAAATTCTCAAATTGTTTTGGTTTTTCCATGAATTTAGGCTATCTCCTTAATAAACAACGTGTTTATCTGGCACTTAAAGCTGAGAACAAGTGGCAGAGCTGGAATGATTAAGTAATTATGGGCTATTAAATTTAAAAAAAAAAACACCTCATGTTTTTGGAGATGAGATCATGGACATGACAAGAGTTGGTAGGCAAGACCAAAAGAAAAGTCTTCACTCTTTTTTATGAAATACATGATTCCTTTCATCTTCCTTTTTGAGTCCTATTTTGTAGCCATCTCATTTATTCTCAGTAATGGAGTTAGAGATAGGAGGGATAACTGCAATCCAAAACTACATCTCTGCCCCGAGTTTCACCCCTGGGTTTCACCACCTCTTTTGCTGGGACCTCAAATGAGCAAGGCTGACAAAGACTGGGTTTCACCACCACCCACCTGTGGCAGAGGCACTAACAAGGTGTGGGAGAGTCGGGAGAGGCAGGGGCCGGAGCGGGATCCACAGCCCAGAGCTGGGGGCTGCTAGAGACTCTCCAGCTGTGCTGGAGGACGAATCCCCCTGGCGCCCCCAGCTTTGGAGACACCAGGGCCCCTGCTGCTGCCCAGGAGCAGTGGTGGCAGTGCTCCTCCCTCGCTGGTGTGGCCAAGTGTCACTTTATTGTGAGCACCCCAGGCTGACACTGAGAAGTCAGAGCCACACGCCCTCTTCCTGAGCAGGTAGAGCAAGAAGATCTCAGCTCAGGCCCAGGGCGCTGTCCCCAGAACTCCGCCTGAGAGCTAGGACAAGTGTGGTGGCTGTGGGCTTTGCACTTCAGCCTTGCCCCATGGCCAGGAGAAATGCACACGACCACACTTGGGTCTAAGGAGGGAGTGATCTGACGGCAAGAGAGATGCAAGCTCGCGCTATGGAAAGAGAAAGAGGTACTTCAAAGGGAGGCCATTTATTTCTCAGGCAAACAGAGTCTCAGTGGAGGTTACCACCCCAGTAGCACTTCAGCAAGTTTCTCATTTGTCCAACAAATATTTACTGAGTCCTCTGGGCGCCAGGCACTGGTGATTCACCTGAGAACAAAACAGACAAGGCTTCTGCCTTCCTGGAACTCACATTCTAATGAAGAGGAGATAATGAACAGTAAACATAATAAAATTACATTGTAGCTTAGAAAGTGACCAACGATATGGAGAAAAGGAAGAAGTAGAGCCAGAGATAGTGTTGGGGGAACGACAGGGTAGATCAGGTATGGTCGAGGGTCTGCAGGAGAAGCACCGGGGTTGGAGTGAGAGAGAGAGGCACTTGGAGAGGAGACGGGTAGGGCCACATAGGGCCTCATAGCCTTTGGAAGAACTCGGAACCATCACAGCATCTTGGACCAAGGATGGACATGATCTGATTTACCATAAAGGGACCATTCTGGCTGCCAGAAGTTTCCTTTCCTCTGCTGGGGTTGTACTAAGATCAATGTTAAAGGAGTTACTTTGTAACCTCTGAGTTATTCTGTTTCCTTTGCATGCCAACAGCCATAAATTGAATGGCTGTGGAGCTCAAAATGACAGAAAGAAAAGTGAACTTCAGTGTTTTAAAGAGGCAGCCCATTCAGCTTCTATACACCTACAGGTTACCAGCAGGCACCCCCAACAGTTCTGCCCCAGTGCTGCCCTCTGATTCAGGAAACCTTCAAAACACATGTACAGATAAAGAGTGGGCTCCCTGCTTTGATGATTGATCATGTAATCCAGTTCTAACCATATTCTGTGCTTTTGTCAGGACTCCCTCCAACCTCCTAAAAAAAGAGCAAAAGGTGGATGTTGGCTCTAGCTTTTTTTCCATTGCATCCATGGTCTAGAAAATCCATCTATACACATGAATTGCAAAAGAATCTAAATAATTATTAAACTTTTGGCACCTCATATTGAAACTACTTCCCCTGATTATCCAGATCATCTCAAAAACTAAATCAAATAAACCACTGAAATAAGTAAGTAGTCAAACTAAACGTGGAGTAGAAAGGCTCATTGGCATATTGGCTCAGCGAGGCAAATGGTGGTAGGGGGTTTAGAGCCTGGGTTTTATTCTGTAAACTCCCTTCCCTGCACTCACTTTGCAGCAATTGGTCGGGCTACTCATTCTCTGGGCCTTTGCCTTCTCATCTGTAATACGAGGTATTAGACTCACTAATCTATCAGGAGAGACCCAAGTCATCTGAAGGAGCTTTCTGCTTTTCCACAAATGTCATCTTCTTATCCCTGGGTTAACCCCTACTTCAGGGATGCTGAAGTCTAAAACTGTTTGCTTCTGTGACTTTGCCCTTTATCGTGGTAAAATAATAAGAACCAGCACTCCCTATGGCATGCGCTGTGGGCCAAGCACTCCCATGTGCTTTACGTGTGTTAACTTACTTCATCCTCACCACGCCCTTCCCAGGCAGGTACTGGCATCATCTCCAACTTACAGCCTGGGAAACTGAGGAACAGGGCAGTAAGTAATTTGCCCGAGATCATACCTCTGGTAGGAGGCAGGCCGGACTGTGGGCCTGAGCCGCCAGACTCCGGAATCCATGCCTTTCCCCATTCTGTTCTGTTGCCTCCAAGTACCATGTCTCTGAGGACAAACGCGATTCCCGGACGGGCTCCCTCAGGCCTTGCCTTGGGTGCTTCTGGAGGAGCAGGACTTGTAAAGACTGTTATCCTGGCTCTGGGCATCCTGGGTGTGCACAGGGATGGGGGTGGGGGGGAAACCATGCAGTCGTGGAGGAGGCATGTGGGTGTGGGAAGGCAGGGTTGTGTCAACCACAAAAGTTGGGTGACATTCCAGAATAGAATATATGAAATCGAGATTGTCTACAAAAATCTTCGCCTGTGCTAGCCATCGCCCCCTCATTCACTGTAGTGCTGTCTAGCTCAGTCTCCCCACCGCCTTTGTAGCTCTTTGTAAGGTCCAGGCAGAGCTGTATCCTCAGGGGCAGTGTTCAGAGGACAGAGGTGGGTGGCTCCAGGCCACAGCCGCAGATACCTCAGCGCCTTTCCGCACTCCAAACCACCCCCTACCCCTCCCTCCCCCTCCCTCCTCCACCTCTTCAGTCTTCTCGCCTCCTCATCTCTCTGTTCTCCTCCGCCTTCCTCTCCTCTCTGGCCTTTGTCCTCACTCTTCTCCTTTGCTCTGGGGAAGTAGAAAGGAAGGGGGATTTAGTAAGAGAACAGTGACATCTTTCTTCCCCCACCTACTTCAACCTCTAGGAGAGCAAAACAAGGAACTTCCATTTAGGATCAAGTTGTGCTTAAAATTTTTAAGGAGTCAATTTTAGCTAGACTTTCTAAGGGTTTCTGAAGTTGCCAGCATGATGGGGCTGGGGTTTTCTGTGTCATACAGTGATGAGAAAATTGTACCTTCCTGAGGCCTCTTAAAGTGAGTAGGAAGAGGGCCAGCCAGAGGGGCTGCCTGAGGTAGAGACCCGGCAAGGCTGATGGGCCTCATTAAACATTCTTCTTAATTCCCCACCAACATCCAAAATTTAATTTAGAAACAGACGCTGATACTGAAAAGATAACCAACTCCTCAAAATAAGTGCACCAGGACATCTTTTAGGATTCTGCAAACCAAAGTTAGGAGTCTTGTTCCAGATTCTCACAAACATACAGCCCTTTGTTCCTTCTGGATATTCTTTTGTTTTTACCTAATTCCGAGGTGCTATTGCCATCTGGGTGGGTTTCCATTTAAAGCCAATGTAATGGAAAGCTCAGTGTGATCATTCTCTTAGATTTACCTTTCCTCAACCAGAGCTCTCCCCTTGCTGTTTCTGGCTTAGCCTTGCTCCAAGCTAACATATTTCCAGAACTCAAATGGAATAATGTGAAAGAAAAGGCTGCGGGCTGCATTTAAAGATAACCTGAACACAGAGCGTGAGCCATTGGCGTTGTTTGTTCCATCAAAGAAGCAGCACTTTCTAAGCCTGCTGGGCACATCCCCAGGTCTTGGGTATCTGTAGAATTTAAGTGCCTCCGTTAGTCCACAGAAGGAACCTTGGTGACCATCTACTCTACCCTCACTTTATAGATGAGGAAATCAAGGGACCCCAGAAAGGTCTCTTGACTTGCCAAGCGTTGTGGTTTTATCCACCATTCACATAAGGTCTAAACTCCTCAGCTTGGCTTACAGAGTCCTTTAAGGCCTGCCCCGTTCTCGTCACTGCCCATACCCCCCACGCCTTTACTTAGCATGACTCAATGACCTTGTTCAGCTGGAGAACCATGTATTTATTATGTCTGTAAGCTGGACTCCAGGGAGTCTGACCCTACCCTCCTCTCAGAGCACTCCACCCACCTGCATGCTCATGATGCTTGTTCTGCTTGGCTAACTTCTCATCCTTCAGGTTCTCCTGTTCAGTGTCATTTCATCCAGGGACTCCCCCAGCAGTCAGTGTTAGGTGTTTCTGCTCTCCATTCCCTTTACACCCAGTACTTAATCATTCCTCTTATTTCACCTCATTATAAAATTGATTTAATTTTTTGTCTGCTTTAGGTTGTCATGGGCAGGGCCCATGTGTGTGTTGCTTACCATCATATTTCCCGATCATAGCTCAGTGCCTAGAAAAGTTGTTCGACAGAGACATCTGGATGGATGGGTAGATGGATGGATGGATGGCAGGCAAGAAGGAAGGGAGAGATCAACTGACATTGAATCACTAATAGGAAAGAAAACAGTCCTAAGACAATCTCGGGGGTTGGTTCTCATGTCTGCTGACTTATACAGAAATTGAGATTCAACTTAGATTTACTGAGGGCCTGCTCTTTACAGCCTCTGTGTTCCCTCGTTTCACCACCAAGATCCCATTTTATCCATACAACAACCTAATGAGGCAGGAATTTTTATCCACCCTTTGCAGGTATGGAAACTGGGGCTCAGAGAAGGTGTGGACAGCAGGCTGGTGCTTGGCCACCAAGACCGTGGTCTTCCCACTTTCCCCTTCATGGCCAACCCCACCCCAGAGCGCCCTGGGCTGTTCTCATCAACCCAGCCTGGGCTTTTGCTTTCCCAGTTAGTGAAATATTACATTCATGGTGAAGTGCTGCTCTGGGTGGTATTATTTTGGCTTTACTTGCTGCTCTAGCTGGCCGGTGTTATTTCTGGCTGATTTATATATTCCCTTATGTAAGTAAAAGGGGCCAGGATTGCTCCAATAAAATTTTATATGTGTTTCCTGCAAACGGGTAGCACAGTTGACATATCACAGGAACCGACAGCTAGGCTGGTCATCTTGCTCACAGAGCTCTCAGCTTCTCCTGCCTCTACTCTTCACCACCCATCTCCTGACACAATTTCTCTGAGGTGGGGAGACATCTTTCCAGCCACACCTTCCTGTTAAAAACGCCTCAGCCAACTAATTAGTACCAACTAGACAACAGTTGATGGCAATTACAGGAATATTAGCAAGAGTAAGTTCTTGTTAAATAGCATTTTTTTTCGTGATAGAAGCCAAGACATTTGAAGTCTGGCTTGGCGTTCCATCCATAATTACCCTAGTTGCACCCCTCGCCTAAATAATTCCCAAAGTGTTATGAGTGAGGGTGAAACTGCAGCTCAGTTTACTATTTGCTTAAAATATATGTATATAGCTGGTGTCACAACTGTACCATTTTCTCCCCTCATGTGCATATAGTTGGATGGTTAGACTTATGCTTAATAGCTGTTCTGAGGAGAGATTGTGATTTGGCAAACTGGCTGCTGTTTCTGCTTCACATTATGGGACAAGGGAATAGTGATGGGAAACTTTGAGGTATACTTTCCGCATCATCTTAGTCCCCAAAGGGGGATGTCTTTATGCTCATCCTACACCACGTCCTCTGCTGCAGAGAAGCCCCCAAACCCATAGATTCCACATGTCACACTCCACATGTTCATGAGTGTTTAGATGAGCAATATTCAAAAATCCATAGTTACAAAGGAATCCAATTAGAAGACATTGTCTTTATAAAGGAGTCTGCCATTATAATCCTTTAAATTATAGGCTTAAAAATACAACTTGTATTTCTGGTACTTTAAAAATATGACTTGATATACAGTCATTTTATTTGTTTATAGCCATTTGGGAACATGCCCATCACATAAAGTGAGGGGAGCTCCATTTTGGTATGTGGCTTTATTTCTGCCTCCTGTAGGAAAGTGTTCCACTTTATACTCTGAAAAACACAATGGTTGAACCACCTCTTTTCCAGCATTCTCTGCCGCCATTTTAAAAGCAAATGTTGTGCATATTTTTGAAATGGGAAGAATTTTGTCATGTTCCCACTGTTTCAAATAGCATTCAGAGATCCAGGAGTGGTGGACTTCCATACCCCTCACCTGCCTTTTCTCTGCATCTGTTCAGGATCTTTCTGGAAGTGTGGGCCTCCCTGAACTCAGAGAGCTTGACAAGGTCAAGGAGCTTAAAGCTCCAGGACCTGGGAGGTGGAGTCCTGAAAGCAGACCTCTCTGTTTCCAAGGAGGGCCTCTCTCCTTGTCCCGGCTCTGGCTTCAACCAAGATGACCCTGATCCTGACAGAGATGGTGACCGTGGCAGCTCCTTGGGGACCATCTGTGGCAGGGCCTTTCACATTACACCGCCTGACAGCTGCCAAGGGTTTGTGCTTCCCTGGGCTCCACCCCCAGCAATTCTGACTCAGTGGGTGATGCCCCTGCCAGTGGCACGGGCACCATACTTTGAGAACCACTGCCCTAAGAGATGGAGGCCAGGCTGCAGGCGTTGACGAAAAGTTACACAGGCTCTGCAGAGCATAGGTGGGTCTTGACATTTGGTGTCCAGAAGAGGACTGTAGGGAAAAAAGTAAAATTGACCCAGTTAGATGCTACCTCTTTGAGCTTTATTTGGCACACGATGAAACTGCAATTTTAACTTTCTACATTTACCACTGTTTATGTGATTTGGGTTTAGAAGGAAAATGCCCATGGGCCAATTTTCTAGGAAACAGGGAGGTTATGTTACTCCTGGATTATACCAAATACTGATCACTTTTAAAAACTGCTTTATTGAACTATAATTTACATACCATGAAATTCACCCATTGTAAGAGAACAGTTCAAGGATTTCTGGTAAATTTATATTGTGCAGCCATCACCACAGTCTAGTGTTAGAACATTTCCATCTTCCCAAAAAGTTCCTTTAAAATCTGGTGCTTTTTGTTGTTTGTGAATTATGTTAACAACATGTTCAAGTACCTTTCCAATGGATAACAATACTTTTTAAACCCTCTGTGTTTTCATTATTTTAGACCCAATAAATAGGTCACAGGCCACCTGTTTCACTTGTCATTGGTTAGTCTTCATAGAGACGTTTGTGTTTACTTGCCTAAAATGAAATAATCAACCAGTGAGTATTATAGCATCTACTGTGCCAAGCATTGCTTTGCCATCTCTTAAAATAAAGCTTCATAAGTGTACTTCTCATGATTTAAGAGTTCTTCAATAGTTTATCTTAATTTCAATACCCATCGTGTGCCAGGTAGTGCACTAAAGGATGTAAAGATGAATAATACATGGTCCCTGCCTTCAAGGGGCTCAGAACTCTAGGAGATGAAACAAAAGCACAAGCTAATCAATATAGTATGATTCTATAATTAGGTCCCTTATCACAAATCTTAGAATGGTAGGGTAAACAAACAGCATTACCTCTTATCATTTTTGTGGCATATACTGAGTGGCTTGCTTGCTCCAGAAATTGGTTTCACTGCCCCAGCTGAACTCTGCCATCTAAACGTGATGTCTCATGGGGGCCTTATCAGAGACAAAACCTTTTCTGTAGAAAACACTGCGACCAGAGCATCCCAGTGAAAGGATACAGTTTTAACCATTTGGACCCAACAGTGGTGCCTCATCTGATGATCTACATTTCACAGTGAGAATCAACAATGGACTTAACCCACACACACCTACCTGTACCACATTAGGTGTTACTGAGCACATTGAAGAAACAGTTCCCTGTCTCATTGAGAAGACAGGACTTACACATGAAGAATTAAAGCAGACGTGCAAAGAAGTATATGGTAAAGTTCTAAATTAAATGAGTCATGCTGAAACATCCAGCACAGACAGTAAATACTGGGGGGAAACAAGGCTTGCTTCCCCCAAAGCAGGACTGCTGAATGCCTCTTAATCATTAGAGGCAGGCAGAGCACAGGGGGGCCTTTCAGAACAGTGGGTTAGACAAGATCAATGTCATTTGTAAGGGTATGACATCAAGTTAAGGGGATGTTCTTTCCCCTCATATATTTGGACTGGACTGCCATTTATTTCTCTGTATTAACTAAACTTCCCAATTTAAATTAGCTGTATGGAAAATAAATGAACTGGATCATATTGGAAGTAGAGAAGACTAGCCATTCCCTAGTTCTGTTGCTACATTTAATGGTGTTCACTTTTTTAAGCTTTCCCCATTTGTGACAGGAGAACAAAGCACTTGATTTCCTTGCAACACTATTGATAATCTTTGGTGTGACCATGAAATGATGTCACTTGGTAAGAAAAATGGGTATAAAACTGAAAGCAAAAATGCTTTAACCTTAGCAATTTCTCATTTGCTTTTCAAAATGCAGTCTCTTCCCTAGTTTCCCACACTTTTAAGGTGGGCATGATTATACATATCCACTCTCCCCTAAAACATATTCCAGGTATGAGGAACATGGGAGAAGGGTCTTTGCACACCACCCTCCTCTCTCTCTTTGAAGGCTATCGGAGTTGAGAGCCATGTGTGTGCCCCAGGAACTGATGGGGCAGTGTAACTGCCTTCCCTAGATCTAACAACCTCTGGTTTTGAACATTAGGCTGGTCAGAGAGCAATGTCAATCCTACTTCTCCTCCACGGCCAGCACCAAAGGCAAGCAGTCCAAATGGCAGTAGCCCTGCAGTGAAAGGTAATACAGTGTTCTGTCGCCCTTAAATGACAGTTGCCTTCATGTTCACTGGCCTAACACCCTTTTCTTTATTTCTTTACTAATTTCCATGTGAGCACCTTGGGTTCAAAGGAGGGGCTGCATGGGTGGAGAGTTCAGCATGATCCGAGGAACTAACATTCTAACTTTTTTCCCGGCTTAATGTCCTAATTCATAACTCCCTCTATCAAATCTAATGAGGAAGACTCAAACATCTGTCTCCATGTGACCGGGTGCTCCCCAAGATTGGGTGACAACAGTAAGGGAGAAAAGGCCACTGAGGTTGGGGATATACCATTGCTTCCACCAGACAAGGCATTTAGTTAGTGCTTTTCATGAAGAGCCAGGTGTCTTAGTTGTCAAAAGAGGGCCTTTCGAGCTTGTGAAATCTGTTCTTCTGAGACAAAACATCTGCCTGAGGAAGATCTCATCTGTATTTGCAGCTCTCTCTCTTTCTTTGGTCATCACCCACTTTCCCTGTGTTGACCACAGGAAGTTAAAGGAAGTGTCAATTTTATTATCATCAGAAAGCATTCCCTTGATGTTTTTTAGGTGTTGTGCAAATAGTTGCACCTGGTTTTCCCTCCCACAGTGGAGGTCTGGGGAATGTGAGGACCCCCGAGCCCCTGAGGTATAGTTACCTGGCTCTTCACAGCAGGGCCACACCCACCATCGGAAGGTGCTGGGAAGGGGAGGTGAGCATGGAGGGTGTTTTCACCGGTGCTGTCTCTAAGATATCTTGATATTCTCTATCAAGAACACACTAATCCTCCTAAGTCAGTCAAGCCCCATACAGTTTCCTTGTGTGACCTCCTACATGACTAAAGAAAGAGAAATTACTCCCTTTTTTTAAAAAAAAAATGATGTCTCCCCCGCTCCCACCAAGCTGTATTGGGATCTCTGAAGTCTCAGTTTATCATATCAAAATAAACCAAGTGTTTTGGGGGCTAACTGCACACAATGTGAAATTAATGTTACATAGTAACGTGCACAGTTACTAACTAGTCTTGCTTGCAATAGCTTATCTCTGTAATAGATGCATTGTTATCTCATTATAAAATAATATATCCCCAAGAGACTTTGAAAAACAAAGGGAGGAGAATCAGAAGTATAAAGTGATCAGTATACTGTCTTAATGTTTAAGTGCTTTTTAGTGAAAAGATCAAAAGCCCTGTGTATGTTGGTATCATCCCATCAATATTCTCTATCACTCTCATATAACTTGGTAGCAACTTGTGCTACCAATATTTTTTGAGACTCTTTTCAGCCAGGTGGCAAGCACATTCCTAGCTGCTCTCAGCTAGAAGGAGCACCTGTCGGAGAGACATTTACTTCATGCTTTTGATACTGCCACCCGTTGGAGAAAGAAAAACAAAGCATGGGTCATCCAAGCCAATGAACTTAGATTCTCATGTGGAATGATTCATATAGAGAGGAGCCCCCAACTTATTTGTAAATCACTTGCATCAGGCACTCATCTGGAAAATAATTAGGCTCTGTAATCGTGGCACTCAAGAAGTTAGGGCAGGTGGTTCGGTGAAAGGACAGCTGAAGGCTGTTCCACTGAGGCTGGAGTGTAAGGGGTATGGGGGCAATTTAGAGCCCAGTGGGGAAGGGGAGGCCTGTCACAGGCCCCCTTCCTCTGATGGGAGAGGGTTAAAGAAGGCAGTGACCTTGAGAGAAGAGGGGCAGTCAGGCCTAGGTGCCATCCCCCCCCTTCCCCCTTCTGGACCTGTTGCTTTGAAGGCTGAAAAGAGTAACCACGGTGTTTCTCTTAACCCAGCAGATTTGAAAAGATTCCTCCAGGAAGCACCTTGCTTCTTGAGACATTCAGTCTGATTTCTGAAATGACTGATATTTCCTGGTGGTGGTGAAGCATGGGGCCTGGGGTTTCAGGCAGCTCTGCGGGCTGTGACCATCGCTGGGTGGAGGTGCAGGTGTGGGTTAACACAAAGGATCACTGTGCATTGAACTGTATAAAGACCGTGGTTTAAAAATGTTACTCAGCCAACCGGCCAACAGGGGGGCATGGAATACCCTAACAAGGCTTAGCAACAAAGAGCAATGGGGTTTGTCAGATTGAGCGTCCTCCCTCTTCAAGGTGCACCTGGACCCACCTGCCTGCAGCCTGGCAGAGGTGGGAGTTAGGAAGGTAGGTGTGCTTATGTTTGCTCTTCTCTCCCCAGAGCCTGCCAAGCCCTCCTCGGACCTGACTGCCTGGTTCAGCCTTTTCGCCGATCTCGACCCATTATCAAATCCTGATGCTGTTGGGAAAACCGACAAAGAACATGAATTGCTGAATGCATGAGTCTGCAGCCTCCAGGAAGGAGCCCACAGGCGGCTCCAAATCAGCACACCCGGGGGCTTGCAGATGTAGGAAGTGATCAGTATGCTGTTTTAATATTTACATGCCATTTTAATAAAATGAAAGGGTCAAAGGCCCTGTTTATATTGGTATAATTATTTACTTTTATTTGGTCTAAAGGGTTCCCGTGTGTTCTCTATGTGGACCTGACGATACAGGGTGGTCTAGGAGCAGTTTCCAGGCCCACCGTTTTCCTGCCCACAACTGCATCGTGGCTGCCGATGTGTCACTGGGCTGCTACGAGGTCCAAGTTCAAATCATAAACCTACGTTTTGTTAGGTTTAAATAAGGTGGCCTACAGCCTCAGAGGCAGCGGGAGGCTAGGGAGTCTTAAATGCCTCCTCTTGTACCCCCTTGGCCGTGTCCCCCCCATAGAGGGGGGCTGTAGGGAGAAACCCTCTTCCTGCCGAGCCACCTTCCGGAGAGCTCTGGGTGAAGCTCCCGCTGACCAATGACTCTGTCCCACGGCCCCTGCCTGCTGTGCGGTGGGTTCTCTCACGGGCAGTGAGCTTGTCGGGGCTGCACAAATCCCTCTGCGGAAAGCAGCCACATCTGCAGATCCCAGCTCTCCTTTAGTCCTCTCCATGGCTGGAATTCAAAAGCATGTACTTCTGGAGCCCCTTGTGATATTAACTGTTTTGTTTTTTTTAATTAAACGGAAAAGATATTTGACATGCAAAGTCAAGTTAATAAATGAGTCTGTCGTGTGGACTCAGTGGGGAGGTGCTGTGGGAGTAGATGCTGGAGAGGGACGGGGGAGAAGGGCGGGTCCCACCTGCATGAAGCTGCGGATGTGACCCATGCATCCCCCAGGTCCGGCCGTGGGGGAGGGGCGGGGACTCCTGCCAGCGCGGGCAGGGGTGAGGGCGGCAGTTCTGCGTGAGGGCACATAAGCGACTCAGATAATCCACTTTGTCAGAGACCCCAGGGCTGGTGCCTCTCCTTCCCGCCCGTGTCACCGGTGATGGGCTGATAGGCCACACATGTCCGCAGAAGCCCGTGTTCCACGCCTTTCACTGAGTCGGGGCGGAGTCTTATGACGGACTAGCCAGGCCTTGGTTCTACGAGCTCAGCTGGGCCGAGAGGTGTTTGCCGCGCTCCTGCAGCCTCAGTCCCCAGCCCCTAAAGGGTCTCCTGGGGCCACTTCTGCACGTGCACAGAGACGCTGGGCCTGTCCAGCTCAGGGGAGGCCCAGCCTGGCGCCCGGCCTGCGGAAGGCGCTCCTTCCTCTGCGCCGGAGGAGACACAGGTAAGATGGCGCCGGGGAGTCGGCGGTGCGTAGGTGGCTTGTTCAGCTCAGCTCACTTCCGGGCCGGAGCAGCACGGCCCTCCACAGGGGTCTTTTTCGTTAGAATCTCATTTAGCGGATTCCTCAGCCTGGCATTCGTGGTCTTAGAGGAGATCAGTGTACAGCCCCAGGGCCCCAGTTCACTACCCTGCCCCCGCACCACAGGAGGGCTTGCTGTGCCCCTAAGCCTCCGTCTCATCTCTTGGCCTGTACGTTTGCTGCGCACTCCACCCTGGATGTCCCGGCTCCGTGCCCTCAGCTACCTTCACGATGCTACTCAGGAGCTTTCTCAGACCCCATCTCCCCCACAGGGACCTCTCAAAGTGGAGCCCGCAGTTTTCCGTTGGAGAACTGCTTCTCAGCTCCCTCCACGTCCTCCCATCTCCTCAGAAGGCCTGTGCTGTCTGCATGTGCCTCTACCACCGGGTGTTGCAATCCCAGAAAACAAGGCCTCTATTTCCCCAAATCTTCTCTGTCTCCCCACTAATGAGCACCCTGGAGGCACCTTGTAAGCCCTGGATTAATGATTGCTGAATGGAGCTGCCCTGTGTGGAATGTTGATTAAGGCCTCATGGTTTCAACCTGGGTCACATTTGTTTGCAGCTGTAAAAACCCACAGCAGCCACTGTAAGGCGTTGAAGCAGGAGGGCCTGATTCCCTCTGTCCAGGCTGGAGGCCCGGGGAGCTTGGTTGGCGGAGGGCAAGGGGTGCGGGGTTCTTTTCTGTTGAGTGGATCACTTTAAATACTAACAGGTTGCATTTCATGGTTGATCTGTGGGTGCAGGGGAGAAGAGGATTGTGGTCATTAGACAGCCTTTGCTACAATTTTTTTTAAAAAGGCATTTTCTCCCTGGATTTTTACATTTTTGTTTAAAAAAAAAAAGGTTCGGGCTTCCCTGGTGGCGCAGTGGTTGAGAGTCCGCCTGCCGATGCAGGGGACACGGGTTCGTGCCCCGGTCCGGGAAGATCCCACATGCCGCGGAGCGGCTGGGCCCGTGAGCCATGGCCGCTGAGCCTGCGCGTTCGGAGCCTGTGCTCCGCAACGGAAGAGGCCACAGCAGTGAGAGGCCCGCGTTTGGCAAAAACAAAAACAACAGCAACAACAAAAACAAAGATTCAGTTCCCTGTCCCATCTGCAGTCCTCTTCGCCAGGCTCTTGATCCCTCTTGATAGGAGTATTTCGATCGTAGCTCACACAAAGCCCCTTCGAACACCTCTCCAGTTTAAGGAGAAGCAGCTGTTGCCTGATTTTTTTTTTTTTTTTTTTTGCAGTACGTGGGCCTTTCACTGTTGTGGCCTCTCCCGTTGTGGAGCACAGGCTCCGGACGCGCAGGCTCAGCGGCCATGGCTCACGGGCCCATCCGCTCCACGGCATGTGGGATCTTCTCGGACCGGGGCACGAACCCGTGTCCCCTGCATTGGACTCTAAACCACTGCGCCACCAGGGAAGCCCTGCCTGATTTTCTTTTAAGTGTCCTGTGTGCCGGCCCAGCCAGGGGGCTTCCTCTGTGACCCACCTCGCGGCCGGGCTGCCTTCGTCTAGAAGTCGAAGGTGCCTCACCTCTTCGTGCCCAGTCTTGCTTCTGCTTAATTTTCATCCCATGTCGTGAGGCTGCTCTGAACTCTCAGGGACATTCAGAGAGCACCTGCTCCTTGAACACTTGCATCCTTTGGAGGTGCAAGTCTCTCATCCCCACTCCCCCTGTCCCAGCTAATATAGAAAGAATATTCACATTTATGGAGGGAGCCAGAATGTTTCTATTTGCACTTTGTAGATTCATTGCCTTCAAAATGTAATTTTAGAAATGTCACGTTGATTTTGAGTTGTGGGAGAGTGAGAAAAGCATCCGTCAGCTTCAGAATTAGAAATGTGCCAACTTAGAAAGAACCAGCACTTGTTGTTATCAGAGGTTTATGCCCAAGAAAATGTTACCTGCTCAGAACTGGCAGCCTTGGGAGCCCTGAGTTGCCAGTTGGCGTGTAGGTGGGGCTCACCATCATGTTGTGGCCAGTGTTGACACTGGGTGTGGGCCAGGGCGGAGGCCCCCCGCCAAGGCTGCCACGTGAGGCTGCCTAGCTCTCTGGGTTAAGATGGCACCCACCAGACCTCTCCTGCCCATGCTTCAGCTCCAGGGGCCAATTAACCAAACTCTTATGCTTTTCTCTCTGAGACCCCTCCCCAAGGGCTGACCCTGGCAGTGGCTCAGGGCTAACTATTAGCACTGTTGGATTTTGCCAGTATATCAAAGTTGCTTCTGTCTTTGTGATCAACTAGTGTCCTCCAGACAGGCCATGGTAGTTAATCCTCTGCTTTGGTTTAAACCATCTCCCAGTCCCAGGCCCAGTGTAATAATGAAGGTCTCTTTAGCTTTGTTGGAAAATAGATTTCAGGTTGGAGGCAACTCCAAGTGATTGGCAATGGCTGCCAAAATTCTGCATTGAGAAGAATTCTTATAAATGAGTGATGTTTGTGATGGGTGCAGGGCAGGGAGTGGTGGCAACAATGCTATATAATTACCAGCACTACATTAGACCTTGCCTTTCATGCAGCTTTTAGATTTAACAACTTCTTATCCTTCTCCTTCTTTCTCCTTTTCTTCTTCTTCTTTCTCCTCTTCCTCCCCTTCTTCTTCTTTTAACCAAAAATGGCTAGGGGGCTTCCCTGGTGGCACAGTGGTTGAGAGTCCGCCTGCCAATGCAGGGGACGTGGGTTCATGCCCCGATCCGGGAGGATCCCACATGCTGCGGAGCGGCTGGGCCCGTGAGCCATGGCCGCTGAGCCTGCACGTCCGGAGCCTGTGCTCCACAATGGGAGAGGCCACAACAGTGAGAGGCCCGCGTACCGCAAAAAAATAAAAAAATTTAAAAGGCTAGGATTTGGCAACATTGGCAGAGGGGCATGCATGAATGAGAAAAGCAGAAAGTTCAAAGAACACATTACTGACACCTAATTCAACTCAAACTCACTTAAACAACAACAACAAAAAGTGGGGGTGGATTTATTCACACAGGTAACTATAAAGTCCAGGTGTAGGCTTTCATGCATAGCTGGATCTAGGGGCTCAGATGATGTTCTCAACAATTATCCCCTCTTCAGCTCCCAGCTCTGATTCCCTCTGTGTTGCTTCATTCCAACAGACTCTTCTCATAAGGAGGCCAAAAGGCCACCAGCATCTCCAGCCAAAGTCTTGATTTGAGTCTGTCTTTTGTCCTTGGTCCAATCATCAGTAACCACTGGGGTGAAAAATAGGCTATTTGCCCAGCTTTTCATGAGCCTATCCCTGCAGCTCAACCCTCAAGGACTGGCAATAGAGAGAAGATAGTTCCTTAAGGGAAAGCTAGGGTGCCATTACTAGAGGAAGAGGGAATGGACCTTGGGAAGGAGAATGCAATAGTGATCCATGCTAGTTTCCACTGGAAGGATTTTGACGAGACACTGTGTAGTCTTTCCAGAGGGATATGGAGTGAGCTGTGTTAAAGAACTGGAATGTTTTCCAGCAACCCCACTGGGGTCCCTTTTGAGGTCATTCCCAGCACTGAGGCTGGAAGGCTTGGTGCTCTCAGTGGCCCATGGAGGATCCCTACCTTGCAGCTGACCTACAGCTGACTTCAGGAAAGTCAAAAGGGATCACAGAGCTCTTTGTATCCAATCCGCTCATATCCAGGTGACGAGACTGAGGGACCCAGGGGACATAAAAAACCTATAAGTTAGTGGAAAACCAAGACTAGAGCCCACATTGCCTGACTCCTGGGCCAAGCCTTCTTTTACTTCAAGGGGTTTGCTAGAAACTGAGAGCTGAGGTTTTAGACCAGTCATTAAATACACCTTTTGGAGATAGAATCTAGCACAGTAATATAGGGCAGTCATTAGAGTTTGGGTTCTGAAGCTGGACAAATCTGTAGATACCAAAATTAACAGAAACAATGCACAGTTACTCTAAAGCAATGGGAGGCTTGTAACCAGAAACACCAAGCCAGCAGAAGCAGAGAGGTATAGACCAGACAGGGGGTGGAGTCGGGGAGAGGGCAGGTGGTGGCCAGACCTTGGAGACAGCCCAGGCTGCTCCAGTGCTCTCAGTTAGACTTCTTTGATCAAATGACGAACCTCTTTGAAAATAGGATCTTTGGCCTTAATACAAAATATACACCTATGTCCTGCCTTCTGATAATTAATCGGTACGAGACTGACCTGAGGACTCTATTGCTCTCAACAGGCCCAAATGCTGGCTCTAGAGTTCTCAAGAGGAGCCACAGTCATTGTGTCCTCCTGGAGAAAAACATGATTATTCTCAATGGAATTCTGGGGCCCCTCAAGGCTCTCTATCAAATCTCTTCCTTTCCCCGCTGGCCCAATGGCCTGACACTCTGGTGGCACTTCCAGTATGTTCAAGGGCACTGAGATGTCCTCCTTCCACTGCTAAGAACCCTGCCCCACCTACCTCCCCCACCCCCCCGGTGGGGACAACAATCTCAGCGTTGGATAACTGCTGGCTTTGGCATTAGGGTGGTGATTTCATGATGTGGCCCAGCAGAGAGCTGATTGGAAGTGCCCAGGAAACCTCTAAAACCCGACAGAGGCCGCCTCTGCCAGTGAGGGATGAGGCAATCGATTTTAGAAATGCCTCATCAGTAGAGGCTGGATTATATATCAGCTCTCTGGGGCTTCCTTCTCCAGCTACTTCCCAGGGAGCTCTTTTATTGATTTTGATCTGAGGTGTCTCCTTGCTGTTTCTGGCCCTGAACTGTGGGCGCCCAAGTGTCTGTCTCACACTTAGAGCATGCCCCACTGTGCCCCTGTCCCCAGCACAGACAGAAGGCGTTCTTAGGACGCAGCGCTGGACGGATCAGCATCCTTGCTTCCCTCCTTTTCCAGCACCTCATTGCTATTTCTGATGGCTGGGTTCTAAATTCTTTCTGCCTTACTATAGAGTCTATTCTCGCCCAGGGATTTATGGACCTCTTAGCATCAAGAGTTCTGTACATCCTCTGAGATCATATGTAATTTTTTTGTGAAAAGGCACCTCTGTGGATTTTTTTTCCTGAGGAAATGGTCTAGAGCTCCCATAAATCCTCAAAGGGGTCGATGAACAATAAAAGTCAGAAACATTCATGCCAATCATCAGAGGTTTCATGCTGATGCTGAGGGCAACCGATGTGATTGGAGGTTCCTATGAGCCCTGAAATCCCGCATCGTCCGTGTGTCAGCAAGCAGGAGGCTCCTTGGACTGCCTTTCCCTGCAGGGAAGTCACAGCCATTCTGTCCTGTTTCCTCTCTCCTTGCCCTTAATGGCTGAATTGGCCACACGTGGGGTGGGCTCAGTAGTCAAACGGAGGGGTATTTTTATCCTGCTAGTAGGAGCTGCCATCCTGGGCGAGCTGTGACTTTGGCTCCAGCTTGAAGGAAGAAGCTGGCAGGAGAGAACAAATCCTGACAACATACTAGCCTGAGCTCTTGCTACCTGCAGTCTGCCACCCATCTGTTAGCTGCCCTCAGAACCAGCCCTGGGGGAGCCCTTGCCTCTTTATCTTGGGCTTCAATGGGGGAGCCTGTGGTGAGAGCAGCCCAGGGCCAAGCAGGTTTTTCTGCCCTAGAAACCAGGTCTATGGTTAAAGATGAAGCACCTGGAGAGGAGAGAGGGGTGGGTCCAGGGTGAAGCCGGAAGTGTCCTGGTCTCCTGGCCTGGTTTCCGGGGGTGGGCAGGGTGAGCAGGGCCGGGCTGCTTGTAGAGGCCTGAGCAGGGAGGACTAGGGGGTCTGCGAGAGGACAGGGTCGGAGGCGCACCCCTGGGCCTCTTGCCTGAGTAGCCTGGGTGGTGGGAGCCAGACAGACTGCCCAGCTGAGAGCGAGGAACGGAGCAAACGCCAGGCGGTGGACGGCAGAGAAGGAGGTAGGGCCCTGCAGTGAATGCCCCTGAGGACATCAGAGGCAGAGATGTTAGGCTAATGTAACCATGGTTATGGCTGTACTACCTTCACTCTTTCTGACCCTACATAGATTGTGGAAAATAAAAACAGCTGTTATCCATGAGGAACTATGCTGGGCACTGTGCCATGTGCACACAAGCCCACTCATCGTCTTAACTATCCTATGTGGTACGATTTTTTTTGGTGTGTGTGTGTGTGAATTTAAAAAAAAATTTTTTAATTGAGTTACAATTCACATACCATAGAATTCACCCTTTTAAAGTGTATGATTCAGTGCTTTTTAGTATACTCACAAGGTTATGCAACCATCACCATTATCTAATTCCAGAGCATGTTTTATTACCCCCAAAGGAAACTCTGTAACCTGTTATCAGTGACTCCCTGTTCCACCCTACCCCAGACCCTGGCAACTACTAATCTGCTTTCTATCTCTATGAATTTACCTATAACAGACAGAATGGGATACTGTAGTCTTTTGTAACTGGCTTCTTTTGTTACTCAGCCCAACTTGGGTTGACTCGCCCACGTGCAGCAAAGCCAATCTATTGACACTGGGTTGCGGTGAAAGAAAGTGCAGCGTTTATTGCAGGGCACCAAGCAAGTAGTACCAGAAGCTAACGTCCAAAGGAAAAGGCCCGAACTCCCTGATGGCTTTCAGGGAACGGTTTATAAAGCAGGGTGAGGGAGAAGGTTGTGGGGTACGTGATCAGCTCGTGCACATTCTTCTGACTGGTTGGTGGTGAGGTAATCAGGAGTCAACATCCTCAACCTCCTGGTTCTAATCAGTCTGGGGTCTACCTGCTTGTGGTCAGCCTTCAGTTAACTTCTTCCACCTGGTGGGGGTTTCAGTAGCTGCAAAACAGCTCAAGGATCTGTCTCAGAATATTATCTGTAGCCCTTGAGGAGGTGCTAAAGGTCCTTGACTTTGTTTAATGGCTAAACTATTAATATTTTGTCTTGCTTGACTGTTTTCCTTTGTTTCTGCATTTCCTTGCATCTCTAATTAAAGTTGTTCTTTGGAACTCGGGGAAAGCCTACGAGGCTAAAGTTTTTCTATAAACAAGAGGTAGACGGAGGATATGGAGGGGTCTGTCCAGGGAAGGCCCCATAGCGTTCTACTTGATTACAGTCCCTTCTTTTCTTTGATATTCCTCAAACTTGAGGGGGAACTGGTGCAGGACAAGAAAGGGAATAAAGTTTTGGTTAGAGAAGTTAATCATTAACTTGGCAGAGAAACTCATTTTTAGGAGGACTTGGTTTTAGCCTCTACTCTGTTTCAACTTTCCCCAAATCTTTGAGGGAATGGGGCTCTGGATACTTCCTGCTGAAATGGGGCGTAGTCCTGCCTCAATCTGGGGAATGGACACAGAGTTGGATATACTCCCCAGTTCCAAGCTTAGCATCAGCATTTCGTATTATGAAAACATTACCTCTTTCTTTGATTGTTTTGTCATAATACCTGTACAAAGGTTGGAAAATTAGTAGACACATTACAATGAGGATAATCATTAAAATGCACCTTGTAGTATTCCCCAAAATAGTCCTCCTGTTTTAGATGGCAAACAGGAAAATAAGTTTTGGAGTGGGTCCTCTTTACATACATCCAGTAAACAAGTAGCCTTTTGAATTATTCCATATTTGTGTTTCAACTTTTCCAGGTTTTCTTTTTAATTGAAGTATAGTTAATTTACAGTTGTGTTAAACTATAGTAATTTATAGTGTTAGTTTCTGGTATATAGCAAAGTGATTCAGTTATACATATATAATATATATACATACGCATATATATGTATATATGTATACACACATATATATTCTTTTTCATATTCTTTTCCATTATAGTTTATTATAAGATATTGAATATAGCTCCCTGTACTATACAGTAGGACCTTGTTGTTTATCTATTTTATATATAGCAGTTTGTATCTGCTAATCCCAAACTCCTAATTTATCTCTTCTCTCCCTCTTTCCCCTTTGGTAACCATAGTTTGTTTTCTATGCCTTTGAGTCTTTTCTGTTTTGTAAGCTCATTTGTATCATATTTTAGATTCCACGTATAAGTGATATCGTATGATATTTGTCTTTCTCTGTCTGACTTACTTCACTTACTATGATAATTTCTAGATCCATCCATGTTGCTTCACATAGCATTATTTCATTCTTTTTTATGGCTGAGTAGTATTCCATTGTACATATATACCACATCTTCTTCATCCATTCATCTGTTGATGGACACTTAGGTTGCTTCCATGTCTTGACTATTGTAAATAGTGCTACTGTGAACATTGGGGTGCATGCATTGTTTTGAATTAGACTTTTTGTCTTTTCTGGATATATGCCCAGGAGTGGGATTGCTGTATCATATAGTAGCTCTATTTTTAGTTTTTTTTTTTTTTTTTTTTCTTTTTGCGGTATGCGGGCCTCTCACTGTTGCGGCTTCTCCCGTTGCGGAGCACAGGCTCCGGACGCGCAGGCCCAGCGGCCATGGCTCACGGGCCCAGCCGCTCCGCGGCATATGGGATCCTCCCAGACCGGGGCACGAACCCGTATCCCCCGCATCGGCAGGCGGACTCTCAACCACTGCGCCACCAGGGAGGCCCTATTTTTAGTTTTTTAAGTAACCTCCATACTGTTCTCCATAGTGGCTGCACTAATTTACATTCCCACCAACAGTGTAGGAGGGTTCCCTTTTCTCCACACCCTCTCCAGCATTTATTATTTGTAGACTTTTTGGTGACAGCCATACTGACTCGTGTGAGGTGATACCTCATTGTAGTTTTGATTTACATTTCTCTAATAATTAGTGATGTTGAGCATCTTTTGATGTGCCTCTTGGCCATCTGTATGTCTTCTTTAGAGAAATGTCTAACTCTTCTGCCATTTTTTGATTGGGTTGTTTTTTTGTTATTGAGTTGTATGAGTGTATATTTTGGAAATTAAGCCCTCGTTGGTCGCATCATTTGCAAATATTTTCTTCCATTCCCTAGGTTGTCTTTTTATTTTGTTTATGGTTTCCTTTGCTGTGCAAAAGCTTATAAGTTTGATTAAGTCCCATTTGTTTATTTTTGCCTTTATTTGTATTGCCTTGGGAGACTGACCTAAGAAAATATTGCTACGATTTATGTCAGAGAATGTTTTGCCTATGTTCTCTTCTAGGAGTTTTATGGTGTCACATCTTATATTTAAGTCTTTAAGCCGTTTTGAGTTTATTTTTGTGTATGGTATGACGGAGTGTTCTAACTTCATTGATTTACATGCAGCTGTCCAGTCCAGAGATACAAATTATACATTACAGGAGCTATTGGTCAATACACATATGTCTCCTTTTTTGCCAAAATATAATATAAAGCAATTTTATTATCTAATACTATTCTGGCTAAAGAATCTAGGGCCTAGCTGGGAGGCTATAGCATGAGCTGCCTTGTTTGCCACTACTATTCCTGAAGTAAGAGAAAGGTTTCACAGTTATGAGAGGAGACCTTGAGACTGTAAGGTTGCAGTTGGCAGCTGCTAGCCGATATTTTGAGAACATCTGGTGGTGTCCTTGAGTCTGATACTGTTTAGAAAACTCAAGTTCTCAGTAATATAGTAAAATAGTCTGAAACCACGTCCATAATGGCCATCCAGTTCTATTTTGGATGCCTGAACCACAGTTATTCCATTTTTTAAAAAAGTAATCTTTTCTTCAGTGGTTAAAGCACATGTACAATGTATATTTTGTAGGCCACAAATGGGCTGTTTTGGTTAGCCTAAAGTTCAATTTAAGTCATGTATAAGCCAGAATTACTTTCCCAGACCTCAATATATGAAAATTTCGTCCACATTTCCCACTTTTGATAGAAAGCATTAATAGTTAATTATTAATTAATAATTAATAATCAAAATAATTGTCCCTTGTTGCCAGGATGGTTGCTGCCTGTCCTGGGTCCATGATGTCCCTTGGTGTTAGGCCTACTTTGTGTGTGTGTGTGTGTGTGTGTGTGTGTGTGTGTGTATATAATTTGCCTACTTATCCACATTGGGAGAAAATAATCAGACAAAATAAATAAGCACAGAGGTATGCTGATGGGGAAACACTTTGTAGGCTATACATTTTAATCAATTACACTGAATTGTCATGCAAAACATTGTACATGTGCTTCAAGCAGTAGACCTAAAGCAAGGAGTGATACGTGTTATGAGTAGTTATACTCTGTGACAACTTCATTAGAGAATTTTCTCTCCATCTTAAACACTGGGGGCAAAATATGGTTAGAAGTAAAACAATAACTTTCAGTGTTGATAGGGAGACAAAGTTTTGGTAAAGAGTTGAATTAAGTATGATAGGGCTTATAGACCTGGTCTGGATTCTTGGGTTAGCTGCCTACCATTGCTGTCATCCTCTTTTTGTCCTGGTGTGGATATTATTTGGGACCAATAGACCTTTCTATAGACCAGTACAAGGCAGAGGTCTTTCCTAAGTGGGAAATATGAATTAAAGAGTTAACTCCCTTCAGTTTCATTGTGCATGAGGTATTTAAGAATACTTGATAAGGGTTCTTTAAATAATGCCTTTTCCAGTATGCATAATCTCCTGGTTGCAGGTCATGGGGCATCTGATCTTCATCCAAAAATACAGTACTGTGATTGACTTCAGAAACAAGCTTAGAATATCCTCCTAATAACTCAGGCTTTACAATAATGTACCATAGCAACAAGAAGCTACTTGGGAAGTGAGTCTTAAGCAGTAAATATTGACCTGAATTAACAAAACTAGAATTTAATATCATTGAAACATAATCTTTTTCTTTCTAAAATTGCCCTCATTTTTACCAAATATAGCCAAATTAAAACTAATTTGTTTGCAGAGTAAGTCTGGTTAATTGATCACATAGGCTCTTTTAAATTGGTTTTGCTGGAACTTTTCATAAGGAACCTCAGATTGAACTTTTAAGAGGCCTCTCAAGACCAGGAAAGCCACACCATGGGCTTGTCATCAGATTGTACCTGCAATATCTATAGATTTGGGTGAATTTCTCTCTTCTTGAAGTCCCCCAAATATCTTGAGATTCCTGCACCTGTCAGGAGGTGACCTCTCTTATTCACCTGATAAGGCTGCTGGAAACCCAAGAATTTCCAATTTCTGGAAGGATCAGGTAGAGGGAAAAGGTAAGTGTTTCAGTTTTACTTACAAAAGTGTAATTTACCAAGTTGTTATAAATTATAATTAGCTTAAGGGGAAAGGTTTCCTTATATCTGGAAAACAGATTAAAAGCCAATAATATTTTGGACAAAAACCATAAAATTATAACCATATTTATCATTTCATTCAGTCCTATGTAACTAATCCTTTTTGTTAACAGTTTTATGAAACCATCAGGGTTTCCATTACAATTCTTTAATTTTTTACTTAGTTCAGCAGTATTATCTGAAAGTTATCAGAAACCTGTACTTTTCAAAAAGTCCTTTCTTTGAATCTTCATGATGACGAAGCCTTTTTTCAAAAGCATCAGAGTGAAACAGTAACTGTTTATGAATGACAAAAGACATAAGAAGGCATGGTTAAAGATCTGATTGCAATGCAGTTGACAAACGGACTTAGCCAAGTTGCTGTGACATACATTTTAAGGTAATAACTAGAATTATGACTGATAACATTATATCAAGGCATATTCAAATTTTAGGAACTTCCTATAATTTCTAGAACATTTATATTAATGACATCCATATAGTATAACCTAAGAAGGTTTATCCCTCGTGTGATAATGCTTCCCATGTTATTTAACATACCAAATAATCCTAGTTGGTTTAATATTTCTCTCTCAGGTGCCTTAGGGGCCCTCTGAAGTATCCCAAAGTTAGCTGGAGGTCAAAAGAACTTTAATTAGAACTTGATATTTGGAAAGTTTGTCAAAAATATCAAAAGGTTTTCAAAACATTTGGTCAAATAAGATCATAATTCACTGTGAAACAATAGTTTTCACTTAACCAAAGTGACAAAATATTTTAAGAGCAAATGCAGATCATTTAAAGTCTGTCCCAGGAAGGTCCCATAGGCTTCTGCTTGGTTACACTTTCACTTTGCATATTTTTAAAGTTCATCCATTTTGTATCATATACCAGTACTTCATTCCTTTTTATTGCTGAATTAGTAGTTGTATGGATATGACACAATTTATTTTTCCAGTCATCAATTGATGGATATTTGAATGGTTTCTACTTTTTGGCTATTATGAATAATGCCACTGTGAACATTTGTGTGCAAGTTTTTGTGCAGACATATTTTTATTGTCTTGGGTACATACCTAGCAGTGGAATTTCTGGGTCATAGGGCAACTCTATGCTTAATCTTTTGAGGAACTGTTAGGCTGTTTTCCAAAGTGGCTGTGTTATTTTACATTCCCACCAGTAGTGTATCAGAGTTCCAGTTTCTCTACATCCTCACCAAGACTTGTAATTATTTGTCTTTTTGGTTATGGCCATCCTAGTAGGTATAAAGAGGTATCTCATGGTTCTAATCTGCATTTTCCTAATGGAAGTCGGTATTTGCTTGCCCTGAATTGTGTCTCCCCAAAGATTCATATTTTGAAGGCCTAAACCCCACAATGTGACTATATTGGAAATTCAGCCTTGGGAGGTAATTAAGGTAAATGAGATCATAAGGAAGGGCAGGGCCCTGACCTGATAGGAAGAGACACTGGTGCAGAGCAAAGGCCATGTGAGGACAAACTAGCCATCTGCAAGCCAGAAAGAGTCTTTACTAGAAACTGAACCTTGCTGGACCTTGATCCAGGACTTCCAGTCTCCACAACTGTGAGAAGTAAATTTCTGTTGTTTAATCCACCTATCCTGTGGTCTTCTGTTATGGCAGCCCAAGCAGATTAAGAATTATTATCCCTGTTTTACAAACCAAGACTCTTAGGGTCACAGGGTCATCACTCACTCTTGTGTGATGCCAAACCTGGACCATATGCCCTTATGCCACACTGCCTCTGGGTCCCAGGATGTGGGAGAGACATGGTTTTCTAGAAGGTGTGGCCTGCCAGCTGACCAAAATCACAGATGGCAAAGTTCAGAGACTCAGTTTGGTGAATAAGGGGCAGAAACTTGCCAAAAAGGAGAAATAAGGAAACGTCCCAAGTTGCTTTCCACCCAATTGGCTTATGCCAGCTACAGATTCAAAGACAAATAGGTGGGGCCGAGTCCTCCTACAGTGGTGATTCTCAAGCCAAGGACTTAACTGCAGCTTGTCTAGTGCTTTGATTCCCAATCTCCTCTAATCCAAATCCTGGTCAGAGTCCATCTCACATGTATCCACTTTAGGCAATCTGTAAAACTAGACTAAACAACCCTCAATAAAGAGTGTACTAAGAAACAGGAATCACATTCAAGAACAATCTCTTGGCCATTTTCAGGTTTTTATAGTTTGTTTGGGGCAGGGGGTCCTTTTCAGTTTTCTAGATGAGGCAGTTCAAGAAATGTAAACAACAGGACAGACTGCTGGGCCCCTGGGTGCCCACTTCACAAATCCATCTCAGCTGAGTGGAGGGCTCTTAGTATGCTCCACACTCCAGGGAATGCTCTGTCTTCAGAACTAAAGCTGCAGCCTTTCCCAAATGCACCTCCGACTCCAATCCAGGCTTAAATCATTAAAAATTTTTATTTTATATTGGAGTATAGTTGATTTACAATGTTGCGTTAGTTTCAGGTGTACAGCCAAGTGATTCAGTGATATATATATATATATATATATATATATATATATATATATATAATCTTTCTCAGTTTCTTTTCCCATTTAGGTTATTACAGTATATTGAGTGTAGTTCCCTGTGCTATACAGTAGGTTCTTGTTGATTATCTATTTTGTATACAGTAGTGTGTATATGTTAATCCCAAACTCCCAATTTATACCCAGGCTTAAATCATTTAATCTTCTTTACCCGAGTATGAGGCTGTTGAGGTCATTTTTTTCTAAGAGGAAAACATCTGAAACTGTATGTCATTTTCGGATTCTCCTGCTGGGGTAAAATTCACTGTACCAAACCTTCTCTCAATCCACCTTGATTTTAAGAGATCTGCAGCTCATTTCCGTTAAAACTAAATCTTTTGCTAGCATTTCCTTCCTTTCCTCCATACTTTTTTCCCTCCCTTAATATTTACAAATTAACATGTATTTTCTCTCAAGTCATAAGGCTAATAGTTGCTACTAAAGAAAACATAGAAAGACAGAACTGCAAATGTTAAATACAAATTATCTACCACCTAGACACAACTGCTATTAATTTTTGTACCTTCTTCATGTCTTTTTTCAACTCACATATATATGTGTTTTTACAAAACTGCGGGGTCACACTGGTTTGTTTAAGTGCTACCATGTTCTTATTCAGAAAGCTATACCAATTTATTCTTCTAATGGCATACAGGAGGGTGACCATATCCCCGCCGCCCCCTTAAGCACTGAATATTATCCTTCTTATTAATCTTTGCTAGTTTAAAGGAAACAAATTGTTTCAATTTGCATTGCTTTGATCATTAGTGAGGCTAAACATTTATTTTCATGTTGATCACTCCCCTTGAATTTCACCTTGTCATTGTATCAGGAGTATGTGAAGCAGTCAGTCATATGCACTTTCTGCTGCAGGAATGATGAATGGATAGTTGTTTTGTTTTGTTTTTTTTTTTTTTTTGCGGTACACGGGCCTCTTACTGTTGTGGCCTCTCTCGTTGCGGAGCACAGGCTCCTGACGTGCAGGCTTAGCGGCCATGGCTCACGGGCCCAGCCACTCCGCGGCATGTGGGATCTTCCCGGACCAGGGCACGAACCCGTGTCGCCTGCACTGGCAGGTGGACTCTCAACCACTGCGCCACCAGGGAAGCCCTGAATGGATAGTAAGAAGGCAGTTGCAGGCAGAGGGAAGAGGACTGCCAACAATTCTGCAAAAATGAAGGTCATGCTGCTTCCTTGTCTTCTTTTAGAAAACACTACTAAAGGAATACATGCTCATTGTAAGAAAAGAATCAAATATTTCAATAGGGCATATGAATGTTGTGAAAGCTCACCTCAGCCCTCTCCTTGCCCCACCCACAGATCCTGTTCCCCACGTGTAACCATCTTTGGCCTCCTCTTCCTAACTCTTTATTGTCTTCCTGCAGGACCTGAATTTAGCAGAGTGATCAGGAGAAAGGGTCAGGGGTTCAAAACGAAATAGGTTCTTCATACAAAGCTCCATGGGGGGTCAATTGGGAAGGGAAGCAAGGGAGACCACACCAGGTGTTTGTCTGTAATCAAACGGGCAGGTGAATGGAGAGTGAGTTAAGATTACCCTGTTTGCCTGGATTTCAGTCCATATGAAAAATGGCAGGCTGTTGATTGCAACACATGAGCAGTGGCCTTTGTTAACTTCTATCCCTTGAGTATAACCCTTTTCCTTTACAAAGTGGAATAGAAAACCTGAGAAATGGTTTGCCTTTCCCACATGAATCCTTCTCTCCGTCTGGCAGGTCCTTGTGGAGCCCTCCAACCACCTTTTATCCAGTCTGCTTCCCGACAGTGGTTTGAAATAACATCCATTGCCTGCAGGCCCACACCCAGATCTGGCTCAAGGGATGTCATCAAAGTCCTGCTTAAAACTGATGCCAAAACTTGAGTAGAATCTGTAGTGTGAAAGGGGACCCATTTCTTATTATCAGAAAATCTTTTGGAGGGAAAATGATCTAATTATTCAAATTCTTAGTCATTTTTAAGAAAATGGCTTTTTTGAATGAGAGGGGTCATCACCCAACTGATCTGGAACCTTTGAAAAATTTTTCCTCTCCTGAGAGATGCAAATGCCTCTGGAATGGAATAGGCCATTAGAATCAATGGGTCACCAGCCTCCTGTTCACTAAAGGAAAAAAAAGATATTTGAGATGGAAATATTTCTCATTTTCTTTAGAGATTCTGCTTTTTCTTCTTTTCCAGCTTTTAAAACTGATCACCTGTCCTCCCTCTTTTTGCATTGTTTCCCATGGGGAATCCTTTCCTGTAAGGGTTTAATTTTTCCCTCCATTGGATTGTCTTAGGTAAGATGGTATAGTGTTAGACAACTTTTAGGCACATCTAGTAGACTTACTATCATGTGAGTTGTTCAAATAACAAAATTTTATATGAGAAAGCTTTGTCTTGGACATAGTCCAAATGGGCTTCATTCAAGAAGTGTCCATTCCAAAAAGGCAAGCCTCCTTTTCTGGACCCAGAGGACAGAATAATACAGTAAGACTCTAGGTCAGTGGTCCCCAACCTTTTTGGCACCAGGGACCAGTTTCATGGAAGACAATTTTTCCACAGAAGCTGGGGCAGGTTGGGGTGGTGGTGGTCCAGGTGGTAATTCAAGCGATGGGGGGGGATGGTCCAGGTAGTAATGTGAGTGACGGGGAGCAGCAGATGAAGCTCCGCTCACTCACCCACTGCTCATCTCCTGCTGTGCTCCTTACAGGCCGCAGACTGGTACTGGTCCATGGCCCGGGGGTTGGGGACCCCTGCTCTAGGTGGTATTGGTGGCAGTAATGGGTTTATGTGTGTAGGTACAGGTACAGAGGGCAGCTGCTGTATTGTATCAGTTCTCTAACCCTATGTGACAAATTATCCCCAAACTTAGCACCTTAAAGCAAAAAAAAAAACATTCTCTCACAGTTTCTGAGGGTCAGGAACCCAGGAGTGATTTAGCTGGTCTGGCTTGAGGCCTCTCATGAGATTCAGCAGTCAAGCTGTGGGCTGGGGCTGCAGGCATCTCAGGGCTTGATTGGGGCTGGAGGAGCTGCTTCCAAGCTCACTCACATGGTTGCTGGCAGGAGACCTCAATTCCCTGCTAGCTGGAGGCCAGAGGACTCTGTGGCTTGCCATGTGGGTCTCTCCATAGACTTCCTGAGTATCCTCTCAATTAGCTTCCCCATAGGAAGTGGTCCAGGAGAGTGCACATGCAAGACAGCAACCTTTCTATAACCTAAGCTCAAAAGTGACTTCTGCTGTATTCTATTCTAAAGCAAGTCCAGCCCACACTTAAGGGGAGGAAAATAAAGCTCTACCTTTGGAAGGGAGGAATATAAAAAAAGTTTGTGGATATATATATATATATATATATATATATAGTTGATTTACAGTGTATAAATTTCTGGTGTACAGCAAAGTGATATATATATATACCAGATTCTTTTCCATTATAGTTTATTACAAGATATTGAATATAGTTCCCTGTGCTATATAGTAAGACCTTGTTGTTTATCTGTTTTCTATATGTGTCTTTTTATTAATCTCAAACTCCCAATTTATCCCTCCTTCCTCTTTCCCCTTTGGTAATCATAAGTTTGTTTTCTATATCTGCGAGTCTGTTTCTGTTTTGTAAATAAGTTCATTTGTATCATTTTTTTAGATTCCACATATAATATGATATCCTATGATATTTGTCTTTCTCTGACTGACCTCATTTAGTATGATAATCTCTAGGTCCATCCATGTTGCTGCAAATGGCATTATTTCATTCTTTTTAATGGCTAATACATATACATACAATGGATATATACATACACACACCACATCTTTATCCATTCATCTGTTGATGGACACTTAGGTTGCTTCCATGTCTTGGCTATTGTAAATAGTGCTGCTATGAACACTGGGATGCATGTATCTTTTCAAATTAGAGTTTTTGTCTTTTCTGGATATATACCCAGGAGTGGGATTGCTGGATCATATGGTAGCTCTATTTTTAGTTTTTTAAGGAACCTCCATACTATTCTCCATAGTGGCTGCACTAATTTACATTCCCACCAACATTGTGGGAGGGTTCCCTTTTCTCCATGCCCTCCCCTGCATTTATTGTTTGTAGACTTTTTGATGATGGCCATTCTGACTGGTGTGAGGTGATACCTCATTGTAGTTTTGATTTGCATTTCTCTAATAATTAGCGATGTCGAGTATCTTTTCATATGCCCGTTGGCCATCTGTTTGTCTTCTTTGGAGAAATGTCTAGGTCTTCTGCCCATTTTTTCATTGGGTTGTTTGTTTTTCTGTTATTGAGCTGTATGAGCATTTGTATATTTTGGAAATTAAGCCCTTGTTGGTCTCATCGTTTGCAAATGTTTTCTCCCATTCTGTAGGCTGTCTTTTCATTTTGTTTTGTTTATTCTGTGCAAAAGCTTATAAGTTTTAAGTCCCATTTGTTTATTTTTGCTTTTATTTCTATTTCCTTGGGAGACTGACCTAAGAAAACATTGCTATGTCTTATGTCAGAGAATGTTTTGCTTACCTTCTCTTCTAGGAGTTTATGATGTCATGTCTTACATTTTAAGTTTTTAATCCAGTTTGAGTTTACTTTTGTGTATGGTATGAGGGAATATTCTAACTTCATTGATTTACATGTGGCTGTCTAGCTTTACCAACACCACTTGCTGAAGAGACTGTGGCCATATTTTTATTTTATTTTATTTTATTTTATTTTATTTTTTTTTGCGGTATGCGGGCCTCTCACTGTTGTGGCCTCTCCCGTTGCGGAGCACAGGCTCCGGATGCGCAGGCCCAGCGGCCATGGCTCACGGGCCCAGCCGCTCCGCGGCATATGGGATCCTCCCAGACCGGGGCACGAACCCGTATCCCCTGCATCGGCAGGCGGACTCTCAACCACTGCGCCACCAGGGAGGCCCAGACTGTGGCCATATTTTTAAAACCACCACATTTATGACACAAGTTACCTAATCTAGTTTAGTCTTTATGTTTATGACATGTTACCTAATCTAGTTTAGTCTTTAGTCTATGTCAGAGGTCAGTAAATGTTTTCTGTGAAGGACCAGATGGTAAATATTTTAGGCATTGTGGGCCAGACTCCCTCTGTGGTAACTACTTAATTCTGCCATTGTACAGCAAAATAGCCATAGGCAGTACATAAGCAAATGAGCATGGCTCTGTTCTAGTAACATTTATAAAAACAGGCATTGGGGTGCATTTGGCCCATGGGCTGTAGTTGGTTGATCCCTAGTCGACAGCTATAGAGGTTATTGGAAGTACAGCAAACTTGTTTCCTTGCCATTAGAATCCTATTTCAAAAGAAATTTCATCCACATGGCATGGCTGTCTAATCTGCCACCATCATGTCTCTGCAGCTTGATATTTAGTGGTGAGATAATAGGAAGACAGAAAGGCAACTCTGATTTAGGTGGAGAAAACTTCAGCACAAAGAATTCCAGTCCTTGTCTTTTGGGAAATAGGAGGAATAGGAGTGTAAAGGAGAAGAGCTGATTCGGTGTGACAGGGACAAGAGAGTGTCTTCATTGCATTTAATCACTGCAGTTGAAATGAGGAATAAGTCTGAGAGGAGATGCTTTTCAGACAACTGGAACCATGGGGCTAGACTCAAGGTGTGAATTACAGGATCTATCTTCACAAAGCTCCTGCAGCTCTATGGAGCCCTGAGGTCCCCAAAGGAGTGATTTTACAGGGGAAGAAAGACTTGCGAGTACCAAAGATGGGGTAGAAGATGGAAGCTGCTTATAGAGAGCAGGAGGGAATATGTCGGGGATAACTGAACTTGAGAGCTAGAAGGGACCTCACCTCACACTGTGGGGTGGGGGTGAATATTTATTTTTTGCGATATTCGTAAATAAACTTTAAGTGATTATTTCTAGCTAACATAGGGTTAAACATGTAAATTCTTACGACTGATTTCCTCTTCCTTGTTCCTTAGGTTTGATTTTGCAAATACTGACTTGTTTCTCAGGGCCATTTAATATTAAGCTTATTATCTGATCAAGTCAAGCAGAGATGGGGCTGAGAATTCCAGTTTTCCTTCATGTTCATTTGCAATGGAGTTTTTAACTTGTATAAGGTAGATAATTTCCTGCCTAAATCATATATTGTCCTGAAGAAGATCAAACTGTTAAAAAGTTATATTTATTTTTTTAAGGCCTGAAACACAGCTACTAAGTCGTTATTTTAAAGTTCAATTTAAAAGTCAAATCTTATCAATCTCTTTAGTGAGATGTGCTTCGGAAATGAAGAATACTCTGCTGGTAAATTATTTCTCAAAGTGGTTTGTTTTTGCTTTCAAGCCAGCACGTGACCTATGATGACCCTATTTGGGTAACTGGGAAGAACATCAACACTCCTTTGTTCCGTAAAGCTTTTCTCCTTGTTATCCTGAAAACATATATAAAAAGAGTGAAAAAATTTTTAATTTTGCTGCAACTTCCTTTGTGGTGATTTCACTGAACTTAAAAAACTTATTTTCATAAATAATTCTTAGGCATAAAATAACAACATGGGGACAATGTTTTCTCTTTTTAAGGTGCTCATAGCTGGGAGCAGTACAAAGACTTGGAACTTCAGACATCTAGCTTCTTACCTTGTGATGGAAAGTGTGTAAATTAAATGTCAAGAGGAAACCAGGCTGTGGAAATCTGATCCAGTCAGACTACCTACAACCCAGAGATGCAGGTCAGGAACTGAGTGAGTACTGAATACTGCCACTTCCCTGAGCTGAATTCATCCCTGTCAGGTAAGATGCTAAAAAGTTCAGTCTTTCCAAAAACATATGTGAACTATTCCAGTTTTACTAATAACTTTATTTAAATAAGAAGACACAGGAACTTCTATACTGAAAAAATACAAAACAAAAGCCACACATTTCCTTGTGTAAAGCCATATTGTATGGTAACTCGAATACTGTTCAGCGCAGTGGCTAGAATTAAACAGTACAACTATATACAAAATTTAAACAATTTCTGACAAATTTCTACAGCTGGATGTAGGATACATTTGAGCTCAACAACTTCTGGGAAATTTACATGGCAAAGCATAAGCTTTAACACATTTGGTTCAAAACTTTAATATATGCTAAGAACAAATGTACAACACAATATTTAGTTTTCTCATGAGAAAATAAAAGCACATGTCACTATAAATATCGTACATCAGATTTCATTACCAAAAAAAGCATATTCAGTCCATCGTTCAGAAACTAATGTTGATACTATTGCATCTTATTTGGACAAAAGCAGAGCATAAGATCAACACATTATGTAATGCTAAACCAGATATCAGAAGTTAATGGAGCTCATATTTATCTTACAGAACTAATATTTTCTCCCTTTAACCATAATCTACAAAATATAGTATTTTCATCAAGGCCTGAGATTATTAGGGTTAAAGGTGTCTTCTGCTGAATAGATTGTTTTAAAAGGTTCCCCTGTGAAAATGGCTAAAGTAAACTGAGTCCTTTCCCATGACAGTCTCCTACGATATAACACTGACTAATTTAAAGGAGCCAGAATGCACCTTCAGGAGAGAATATTACTGCAAACTTTGGTGGAAAGAAGATAATTGGGATCATGACAAAATAATACACAGAACACATACACACACAAACATACACACACATATATATATCATTTGTTTAAAAAAAATCAATGGTGTTGCTTTCTTCTTTATCAACTCTTCCTTCTTCAACCTTAGAAAATAAAACAAAGAAAAACCCAGGAATGACTGAAAGGAACTGAAACGTTCCTGTAACTGTAAGCACCTTGTTCCCCTAATTCTTAAGAAAACTGTGCCATACACTTCAGGTGCAGATGAAACAGTTTTATTGAACTGAAAGCAATGGAATAAAAATACAGAAACTTCCCTTTGCTTTTGAATACTCTCTTTGTGCTGCAGAAAACAATGTCTGAAGTTGGGCTCTTCCTCTGACCAATCAGGAATATCTAGGGCTCTCTTCACACTTAGAGAAGTTAGGTTGAGTCTGCAAGTTCAGGGCTCTACTTGGGTTTATGCTCTACTTCGTGCATCCAAAATGTGAACAGAACTGTTCATGGTATTATTATGAGAGGCTTGAACGAGACAGCTTCAAACTACTGCATTTGTAAGTCACCACATAACCTGCTTACTTATGTTGAATTCTGAGACTCACATATGCTCTCTCTGTGTGAATGCAGCTCACACACCTGAACTGCTTGAGGAAAACAATGACCAAAAGTGTGTCATTTCTTAACCTGAAAATTTCCAAAAGAGAAACTAAACATTAATATGCCTTTTGATAGAACAGTAGTATTTCATGACCCTGATGGCCAATATAAACAAAAAACTTCAGCCATCCCCCTGTGAAACTGCCCTGGTCCTGAAATTAGACCTAGACATTCTTCTCTTTAAATTCCACACACACAAGGTGGAATGTTTTTGTACAGCCTAGTACTGGATACTTTATTTGCAACATTGTATCAGTCATTAACCGAGCAACACCTGAACTTGTAAAAAAAAAAAAAAAAGCCACATTTACACATGTTGAAACAGTGAATGCAACAATTGTTTTACGTGTAACCACATGACAAAAGTGATGTCAGACACCACAGATTTGCTGGTTCTCCTCATGTTCACCCATGTCCAGGATTTCTGTTCTCCTAGGGTTGAATGCACTTCTTATTCTAAGAACGTGGAATGTAATGAGGAAAGGGAAATGCATAAAATAAGAAAAGGCAAAAGAGTGATGTTCCCTCTTTAGCTTTTTAGCTGTGAAATAGTTAATATCCCAATATGATATACATTCCAAGTTACCTGAGTTTAGACTTCAACTGAAGTACCTGAAGCTAGGCCATAGGGTGGGCACTGTGCAACTGTTGTGGCCATTTATTTATTTATTTTTTTGCATTGTATGTATTACAGAAGTTAGAAACAAACACCTGGATCAATTGTAAACATAATTCTGAAGTACAGTATTTTTCCATAGGACAAAACACAGCAAGACATTTTCTATTTAGACAGGCAACTTTCTGATATAGAGCTTATTTATACTGAAGAGTTTGGAACAAAACACAGGACACAGTACTAATCTGTCAAACATACTATGAAATGCATAGTCTCCACTTAAAATGCTGAATGATACACACATTTTTGCAAGCATTACTGCTTTCCACAGAAACTGCTGAATAGGAGTTCCGTCCCTGCCAAGATCAGTGTTAAGAGATACTTTATGATGCTGATAAGTATTCTGTTGGTGGTGGTGTCAGGAAGTTTGTCACTCCATGCAGATAGATGTCGGAGATCTAGTTCCTAATCCAGGGAACACAGGGTAGAGACCAGCTCCCCCTCTGCTTTAGATGATCACGTAGTTCTGAGCCGAGATGTGCTCCTCACCCTGCAGTTCCTGCAGGAGCTGCTGCGGCTGCTGGGATGGCTGTTGGACAGAGGCCTCTGTGGAGCCCGTCACGCTGGTGTCATCAGAAAGAGACGTAAAGGAAACCCGGGAGGAGAGCTGCTCCACGGTCAGGGTGGCCAGAGCTGAGCTCTGGCCAGAGTTAGGAGAGTTCTTGAGCATCAGGTCAGAGGCAGGTAGGAGAGGGCCTAGAAGTTTTACAGGACAGAAAGCTGATCCGGTTGGGATGAAATTAACCTTGTTTTTGTCAGGACATGAAAAGAGAGGGGCTGCGATAGGCTGGCGAGACCTAAAACCATAAAACAAAATTAGGTTTACAATCACTAAAAAGTTAGGCACTTTCTGAATTAATTGGAGTTCGCTAAAACAGCTAAAATGTGGATGGCAGGGAATGAATTAAGTGTACACAGAGGGGTAAACATCTTCCATAGCACAAGTCAGCTGGCATACTACTGATGTACACAGCACTGAGGAGACATTTAAAACAAAAGGATTTTCAAAAGGACTGGGCAGACAGAATTTTTCAGAGATTAGTTTGCTTTCATTCATTTAGAACATGGATTATGTGATGTTAAAATGACCTTTTCTGTTAAGTGTATTGGGAGAGGGATTACCCAATCATATATTTGGTTTTAAGCATTTCCTCCTTTTTCTGTATCTCTATACATACTTCTTCTAACACAGATCAGGAAAAATAGTTTCAGTAGTTTCTTGATGAGTCAGCCCAACAGAACAGCGTCCACAAGCCCTTCCTCTCCTCCCCTGCCTGGGAACTAAGCCATCAACTCCTGCAGGACCCGTCTCTGTCCCCTTCTAGGTTACAAGAGTACAGCAGCCTCCACTAGGGCACCTGCACTGGGACAAAGGGATGAGTGAGTCCAAGAGCCACACGCTCTTTTTATGAGTTATTCTGCCAAGTATTTACAGCATGAACCTCTTTTACCTTTAAGTTCTATTTTATACGTACCGAACTTTCAAAAAGAAAAAAAAATCTGTGAACAGAAAGTCTAAATTCAATGAATACACATGCTAGATGTGTCTACAGGGAAGGAGACGAGTTGGTGAGTTCCCTCTGGCTTGTGGTATCACTGTCGTTAAGGCTAGCCACACATGGATATTCACTTTGCTGCTAAATGTCTTTTTCTTTTTAGCCATCTAAATTAATAGAACTTTTGAAAGGAAAATCCTTAATGATTAAAAATAAATCTTTTAGGTAGTAAGGATGAATTTCCAAGTTTCTTTGTATTAGCATATTTCCAGCACACAGACTCTAATTCTCCTTCAATAAGATCTCTTTTGCCTATTCAACTCTCTTTTCATAATTTGCTTTTGAGACACATTATCAGCTGGATGGAGTAGTTGATTCATCTGTAATCAACTGGTCTCAGTAAAAAGCTTTACAGCTTTGCAGATCCCAGCTGACAGAAAAGACATTACTTACGCCATTTCCTCAAAGACCTTCACTCGCTCACATCCCTCTGGGGGCTCCCGTTTGAACATGTAGCTGTTGTTTGGTTTGGGAGATGAAGCATACTTGGGTAACGGTGAGCTACTCCCACTGTCTGTAAATTTAAAGCAGTTATATTAACTAGTGATTGAAAGCTCTTTTAAATTAAATTTGATTTCCAAACAAGCAGCCTCTTGCACAATTTATCCACTATTGCCCCTTGGCTTCCACCACAGAGCTTCCTTTACTGCAAAGCTGTTTCTAACATCCTTGTGTAGTACATATCTTATGAATAGAAGCTTCAATGCAATAGTAATCTGCCATACCACAGAACATAAAAAGCAGATATTTTGGTCCAGACAACTGCATTTTGAGTAAAGTAGAGCTGTAATCCTGAAAATAAATACATCATTATGTATTTCAAAAAGGTAAATAAATGGGGTAATATGTATAGCCATGCAGAATTTTAAGAGATTAAATACAGCATTCTCTATATTTTCTCACTGTTCAACCAATTTAATTGAAAATTTTAATATGTGGAATAATCTTCATTAAAAAAGTTCTTAGCAGAAATGTTAGTTTTACTAAACACTGTGAATAACATGTATGCAGGAAAAAATAGGCTTATAACACAATATACTTTTCCTTGGCCCACAATGAAAAAGGTAATGTTCAGAATTTTGCCTTTAAAAATGTCTATATAAAAGAATTTTTTGAGCACTATTTGTATTTTCGCTGCTGGAAGCACGAGGAATCTAAAAGCATCTCTATCTAACATGTTTTCTTCGTATTTTTGACCAAAAAGAAATGGTCTATTCACGAAAAGCCATAAAACCTATATGCAGTTTCTCCCTTTCCTACCTGGCAAAGGATTTTGGAAATTCATATCCACCAAAATATGTCATTATCTTTTTAAGATGCCAAGTTGTAAAGTCAGTAACATACCTTTATAAATACAATAGTCCTATTTAAACAAATTCTGACTTAATGCAAACCAATCCCCCATGCTAAAATACTAAGCGCATGACCTATTGAGATGTAGTATTTTCGTATTTTTTTTTTTTTTTGCGGTATGTGGGCCTCTCATTGTTGTGGCCTCTCCCGTTGCAAAGCACAGGCTCCGGACGCGCAGGCTCAGCAGCCATGGCTCACGGGCCCAACCGCTCCGCGGCATGTGGGATCTTCCCAGACCGGGGCACGAACCCGTGTCCCCTGCATCGGCAGGCGGACTCTCAACCACTGCGCCACCAGGGAAGCCCTTTCGTATGTATTTTGAAAGATGGCATTAGTACCATAAATTTCAGGTGTCACAATTTTGATAAGTTGCTTCAGTTTAGGATACAGTACATGGTCCAACATTCAGAATCTGAGTAACAGGGAGGGTTTTTTTAATCATCATTAATGAAGTATAATACACACTTAGAAAGTAGACCCTTGAGGCACACTTAGAGTGTATTTGGTGAATGATTCAGAGAGCACCTATGTAAGTCTTGGGCATGCCGATGTGTGCTTATATTTGAATATGGCTATATCTCTGGCTGGGAAATCATTGCCTGCAAAATAACAAGGCCACATTACTGGGAAACCTAGAAAACCTCATAGTTTCTCCATCACTACTGTTACACATGTCCATACAGATTATGCATAGTCTCTTGGAAGGAATTAAGTCTTATAGTTACGTTGGGTTTCTTCAGACTTGAGGATTTTCTTAGACTCAACATTTATCCTATATTGCTTAAACAAATGGGAGGGAGGAGAAGGAATATTATTTTTTCTCTTAGGTAGATGCAAAACATCATTAACTTGACTAGAGTCTGAGTTTGCTGCTATTTGAGCTAGGCTAAACCAAAACGACTGGTCTACAATCAAAAACTGGTGGGAATGAGGTCTTGAATTCGGTATAATACCAAAAATACAGGTTGACCTTGCTTTATTATCCAAGCAACGACCAGCCATGCCAAGGATATACATGAAAAAGTAGCTATGGTGTGTAGTGCCTCCATGGAGAGGACTGGTGGTAACAACACAGCCCTACTGCACGCAGGATGGGCCTAAAACCATGGGCTCGATGCCTTTAACAAGCCTTTTCTGCCATCAGCAGGGGTGTGACCATGTCAGTAGTTAAGAATCCATCCTATTATCATGTAAGAAAAGTCATCTTGGCCACTCTTACGGTCTCCTGTGTTCTATTTCTTATTACACCATCAGACCTACCACATGATTTCTCTCATAACATTACTGATGGTTTCAAGGGACCTTCCCAGAATTGAAAGCTAGATGTGAGTTGGATAATCAGCAAAACTGTCTTCCTATAAACAGTCTACAATGAATTAAATGTTCAATGGTTTTTCTCCTTGAAATTTTTCTAATTTCCAAGGCTTATATTTTTACAGAGTTTTACCCACTTAAACATTCTTTTATTGGGGGCGGGGAGGAGGGTGACAAATGTTTAAACAAACAAACACAATATATTGCTAGCCCAGAAAGATAGTATTCAGTGCTGTTACACTGCCTTGACTTTTCAATAAAAACTGTTTGTTGAGAATATATATATACATGTGTGTGTGTGTGTGTGTGTGTGTGTGTGTGTGTGTGTATTACATTTAATGTTTGGTGGTCTGGAAAGACAAAGCTTGAAAGAAAAAAATTTGGAGCCGTAAACAGATTTCTTAAATCTGGGGTTTTTTCTTCAGGTAAATATGCAATCTGATACAGTGCAAAGAGGAACAGGGAATGGAGACAACTTTCTGGGGTTTTAGCTGTGTCACTAGCTGTATAGTTGTATAACCTTCAACACAGCTGCCTCTCTAAGTTTCTATATAACTAAAGGAATTGCCATTCCTAACTCTGAAATTCTGTGATTTTTAAAAAAGGTTCTAACCTGCAAAAAAGGAACAGTGTACCAAAGTATTTTTTTTTGCTTTACAAATGGCATGCTTTAAAAACAACTCCCATGAACAAACTATTCTACCCATTCCAAGCTTGGTTGTCTAACTCCTGCATTTAGAACTCTGTGTTGAGTTTAATAACCACATTTCATTAACAGAACATTATAAATGTGAGGTAAGCATGCTTGCTCAGGAGATTCAGGATGAAGTCTCATGGTAATCTTAATTTAATCCCTCCTGTTCACAAGCATGATACATTTTCTCATTCTGTTATCCCACAATAGGATAATAACTAGACATGTAATTGAGATTAAGTTAAATGTTACTTTATGTTCTTATAATGTCATAACCAATGAAATTAGATGTGATGAATATAATTATTTACATATCTGTCTGCATTCATAACAGTTTCATCTATATTTATAACAGAATCACCCAGATCTCAAAATAAAGAGTATGGAAAAATTTTATTGACTATTTTATTATAAAAGATTATACTTATGCATGTGTACCATATTTACGATTAAAATATAAGTAGTTTGATAAACATTTTAAAACACATCATAATGAACTAAAGCTTGGAAAAGTTAGAGATATTACTGAAGTCTGAAATTCCATATAGAAACAAGATTCATTAAACTATGTGTACTTTTACAGTTTTAGAGTTTTCTGAATTTCTCCTTGTAAATGGCCTCCATTACTTCTGGTATGTTAAGTTGTATGGCCAATAATTCTAGTATAAAAAAATCATATATATTAAGTTGCTTCATTTATGTAGGAAGGTATGTAAAATCTCTGCCATGGTTCTTTTCTAGCCCTAAGTCTTTATACGTGCTTTATCTCCTACTATCAGATTACTTTATCAGATTAAGTAAAATTAATTCTAAAATAAGTAATATAATTACAGGGTGGTGGTTCTTAACCCTGGTTTCACATTAGACTCATCAAAGATGTTTTAACAATACTATTAAATGCCAATGTTGAAACCTCACCCCTCAAGAGGTTCTGATTTAATTAGTCTAGGGCCCATTCCCAGGCATGTGCTGGCTGTTTTTTTTGGTAAAGCTCCCAAATGCTTTTGAAGTACAGCCAAAGTTGATAACCAATCATGAAAACATTAAAACACTGGTATGGAGTCAAGCCACCTGACTTCTGTCTAGGCCTGACTGCATGGCCTAGGAAAAATGTGATCCCCTTGTGTTTTGATCTATAAAATGGGAATAACTACTGATATGATGGCTGTGAAAAATGTGTACCTGAAACAGAATAAGCTCTCAGTAAATACTGCTACAACAGTAGAAAGAACACATCATTCCTAATTCACAAATTAACAAAGGTGAACCATTCAGAAATTAAATGCCTATTCTACTTTCTTGGTAGAAGAGAGTAACAGAAATGTCATTTTTAATAGGTCTGCACACTAACTTTATTAAGATATATAAAGGTAAGATTTTGTGTCTGGTGGGGAAGCCGAGTAACATTTGGAGTACCAGATTCTCCAGTTTATGACTGCCTAGTAGGAGCTCTGCCAGTTCATGATGGCATCTTTTAGCATATGGAGATCTATCATTCCGAAATTTTAAAACTAATGCCTAAAGTATACAGATTCTATAGATTCCTCAACATAAAAAATATTTTTTATTACATGTGTAGCAAGAGCCAGTAGAATGTAATTATTATTCTCTCTTTCAAAGCTAGAATAACAGGCTGAGAAAACGAGCATAGAGTTCAACCAACACTAAACTTAGTGACAAAGTTAGCCAATTTAGAATAAGTTTATAAATATGAACTAAATGGGATCTAAACAGAATTGCTATTCTAGTATTAAAATTACTTCTTTTCCAGAAAATGTGGTATGTATACACAATGGAATACCACTCAGCCATAAAAAAGAATGAAATTTTGCTATTTGCAGCAACATGGATGGACTAGGAGGGCATTATGCTAAGTGAAATAAGTCAGACAGAGAAAGACAAATACTGTAGGATATCACTTACATGTGGAATTTAAAAAATACAACAAACTACTGAATATAACAAAAAAGCAGATTCACAGATATAGAGAACAAACTACTAGTGGTTACCAGTGGAGAGGGAAGTGGGTAGGGGCAATACAGAGGTAGGGAAATAAGAGGTACAAACTATTAGATATAAGCTACAAGGATATACTGTACAACAGGGGGAATATAGTCAATATTTTATAATAAGTATAAATGGAGTATAACCTTTAATAATTGTGTATCACTGTATTGTACTCCTGTAACTTATATAATAGTGTAGAGTAACTATGCTTCAATTTAAAAAATTACTTTTTTGCATCAGGAAATGAAATTAGCAACTATAGTGTAACTTGATGGTCTAATGAAATCAGGAGAAACAACTGTATAGCGTTTCTTGACAACAAACTTTTGGAACCAGGTGGCATTACTGATTGTATTGAAAACCTGCATTTTCAGTGGAAAAAAAAAAACTGTGGAAGAGTAAGGAGAACATTTGACTTTTACAAATAGTCTCTAATGTTCCTCTACAATTTCAAAGTCAACCTTTTATGAGAAGGTTACAAAATTTTAATAAAACAACACATCAGCTATAGCTAAGATCTCCCTTACATCAGCATTCAGCAAAGGGTAAGGAGAGAAAATGTAACATAATCCTTGTTACTTATATTTTTGAACTTTGTCTCAAATAAGACTGTGTTTTGAATTAATGGGACTTACATTCCAAATGTTAGACCCATTAATTAAATATTTGTCATATGTGGAAGGTGTTTTATATTTTAATCATTTATTCTGTATTCACTGAATTGATATTAATTTACAAATTAAGCAAACAAATCATAGTTGTGCCTTTGTTTTTGTGTACTCACAGTAAGTAAATGCTTCTTCTGCAAACATAATCCCGATATGCAGAACAACATTGCTTATTATTGTCTCCAAATCTGACTTGGCATCGTTGATATGCTAACTACTCACTCGGAATCTTACATGAACGCGAACAAATCACTCTGAATCTGACTATCCGACGTGGCAGTTAAAAAATGAAAGCAAATCACTCTGTCGAAGACAGTCTGCAAACCGATTTATAGACTAAAATCTTGTCTCTTATAAATCATAATGGTAAAACTAAACTGAAAATAAATTTCAGATTACCCAGAATATTTTATATCTTGAAAAGTAATGTAATTAAGGTTCTCAGCAAAATCAAAATCAGTCTGATGCAATCTTAGTTTTTTTATATTCTTGAGGTTTTTAAATGAAAAAATTTCTAGGGACATCAGTTTTCAAAACACTGAAACACACTGTTCATATTAAAGTGCTCCTAAAGTATCCTACAGGGGGAAAAATGAAAACTTTTAATAAAATTTCAATATAATTTTAAATGTACACTTATATATATTTACCGAGCACTTAATTATGTACAAAACAGAAGATAAAACAAAATGCTATGTATCAGGTAAAACTCAGTATTTCTCTCTCTCTTTTTTTTTTTCCTAATTCTTGCTAAAGGGAAATGGTATTATAACATCTTTTTGGCAGATAACCAAATGTAATCTTAAACTTATATAACAGTCATCTTCAAGCCTGTTCCTTCTCTGACATTCACTGCCTTATTAATAGTGGTAATCATCTTCTTATGTCCCAAGCCAGAACTTTGTTAGAACTTTGCCTTTATCCTCATTTTTCTAATCCCTCACCTTGTACATCTAATCAACCACCAAATGCTGCTGATTCTTCTTCAGTCTATTTCCTCCAATTCCTTTGCCCTACACCTGTGGTCTCCCAATTAAGGTGCACTAAACAATCTGCTGATATGCAGGAAGAAAATAGAACATTTATACATATTTACTTTTTATCTCTAAAAATAAGAAACTAAGCTTTACCAGCAAATATTTCGTATATGGATTGAATTATGTACTTACATAACTTAGAAATATATAAATTTATATTACGGGTACAAATTAAAAATTACTGGAAAAAGGTATGTAATAATTCAAGTTTGGAGAGACGGGACTAGGCTATTAAAATAGCATCTTATCTTCCCCTCTTGCTGTCTCTCTCCACTTCTGTAGTTTTTTTTTTTTTTTTTTTTTGCGGTACGTGGGCCTTTCACTGTTGTGGCCTCTCCCGTTGCGGAGCACAGGCTCCGGACGCGCAGCCTCAGCGGCCATGGCTCACGGGCCCAGCCGCTCCGCGGCATGTGGGATCTTCCCGGACCGGGGCACGAACCCGTGTCCCCTGCATCGGCAGGCAGACTCTCAACCACTGCACCACCAGGGAAGCCCTACTTCTGTAGCTTTATCCTTAAAGCTGGTCATGTCCTTTAGCTCAGCAGTCCCCAGTCTTTTTGGCACCAGGGGCCAGTTTCATGGAAGACAGTTTTTCCACAGACGGGGGATGGGGTGGTGAGGGGTGTGATGGCTCAGGTGGCAGTGTGAGTGACGGGGAGCGGCAGATGAAGCTTTGTTTGTTTGTTTGCTCGCCTGCCGCTCACTGCCGGCTGTGCCACTGGGTTCCTAACAGGCTGCAGACCCCTACGGGTCCACAGCCCGGGGGTTGGGGACCCCTGCTTTAGCTGACAAAAGATCTTTGCTTGCTTCTTCGTTTCTTTCAGCAAGGCTACAAGGCCCTTATGAAATAGTGGCCTTTCTACCTACCTCTCCACTCTCACTGCTTTCTACTCCTTACCATTTTACCCCTATGCTCTAGCCACACAATTTTTTTTTAAACTGTTCTCTACACACCAGCCTCTTTCATAGCTGAAGGACTGTGTAATGGCTATTCCTCCTGCAAAGGCAGCAAGTAGTAGTGTGAAGTTCCTACAGAAGATCTCTGTTGGCATCTGGACTTCACAAGATTTAGGAAAGTTAACTTCATTTCTCTAAGCCTTAGGCTCCCCATTCTTGAAATAATGACAATGTCCCTCCTCATCGGATTGTGATACTATTACAGGGGATAACAAAGGTAAAGTCACCTGGGCAAATTTAATCATCATAACAATCCTGTGAGGCAGGTGCCATCATTTTCCTTAATTTACAGGTGAGAAAACAGATACAGAGAGGTTGAGTAACTTGCCCAAGGACACATGATTAGTAAGTGGCAGAGCAGAGTTCAGCCTGGCTGCACCAGAGTCGGAGTTCGTCACCATCATGCTATCTGCCTCACTGTTTTGATCTGTCTCAACTCTAGTGTCCTCATTAGACTAGACGATCGAGTTCCAATCTAACATTCCATGTCTCTCTTCAGTAGAGTCTTAGAGTGTAGGCAACAGCTTCATTGGGTCTGCCTTCTGTTAGTCTCACAAGGAGACAGTGCAAGGAGTGGCTTCAGTGTGTCCATATTTCTTCTCAGAGGAACATAAAAGATAACAGGGAGAAAAAAATTCAACAGATCCCCTTTCCTCTAGCCCATACCCTATTTTTCCCCCAGTCATGATCAGAGTAGAAGATGAGATGGATTTTAGCAAAGTTACTTCCCTTCCCCTAATTTCAACAGGAAATTTGAACTTTATGGCTTCTTTCTCACCAAAGGCCTATGATCACTAAGTTAGCATAATCTTAGAGTGGTGACTGTTTATTATCTTTTTTTGGTTGGTGGTAGCAGGGAGGATTATCATACTCTTCCTGAACATTCAAAAGCCTAACATATATAAGTTAACCACTTAAGGAAAAAGACGCTAATGTTTTCAACAAAGCTATAAAAATATATTCTTAAAAAAATGGACATACCATGAAGAAGGAATACGCAAAAAATCTTGACTAAGCACTACTCCATGCTAATGCTAGGCGCCCCTCTAGTTGCTGAGGATAAAGTAATGAGCAAAATAAAGTTACCTGCTCTTGATGGAGCTTATAGTCTAGTAAACAGATAATAGAAGATTAAGTGAAATTATATATGTGGATATATTAATAAATTTTGGTTTGCTTTTGTTTTAGACTCTGAGTTGTAACTGCTAGAACTGAGTTGTATACTTACTAATAATTTTGAATTAAGAATAGTAACTCATCCATAGAGAGCTAGCACAGCAACTGCTGTTAGTAAAATTGTAGACATTTTCCAAAAGAGGGGGAAAAGGCATTTACTGGATGCTTCTTATACACATCAGATAATGGGAGTATATGTAATTTTAGATGTACTCTTGAAAAAGCAAAACAGGGAAGATGACCTTAGGGATGTAATTCTAGAAAAGTTCACTTTTTAACCTATGGAATAATTCCTTTGTTGGAATAAGATTTCTACACTCTTTGTAATTTTACCAGCAAGAGGTTCTTCTAGGATAATAAGCATCCTAGAATTATGTGGGGAGAATCTTTTGATTGAGAAACAGATTCAGGTTCAAAAGCAGCAATTTGCAAGGTGTGGTAGCTAAAAGAAGTATATCCAACATATCTATTTTCACAATATAAACCACAAAAAGAAAAGTACCACAAAATCTTGGCTGATTAGGATATCTAGAAGGTGGAGAGTTAAAGTATGGTAAGGGCAAAGGTCAAACAATGTTAAGAAATAGAGCCCTAAAGATGAATGCAAATAGGGTTTAAAATGTATACAGAAAGGAATAAGATATCAAAAAGAGTCTCTTTTAAAAGTCTGCCTGGGGTCAGCCCTAGACCCTGAAAAGATAATACTTTTTTTTCTTTTCTGCAACTATGGGCTGCTCAGTCCTAATACCCAAAGTTTAGAAACATTAATATTTACAAGTTAAATCATAGTATGAGTTAAATAGGCTTATATGCGTTGTGCCCTGGAAACTCCACCTACATGATATACACTGTTCCTGTGGGAAAACATAGTTTAAGTTCCGAGTAATCAATTTATGGACTCTTGGAATACAACTCTTGGTAGTTGACCTGAGTAGAATGGCTCAGTTGACGTCATGATTAGAATAATCAACGTTTCCACAATATCTTGCAAAACTGCAGAATTTTATAACAAGCTGCCTAAGTGAATTGTGCCAAAGAGCAACTATAAGTGGCAGACTGAAGTCTAGATTTTGTGGCTTGCTACCTTATTAAAGAAAGCTGGCAGAGCTGCTAAAAGAACTAATATTTGACACTGCCATTTACATTATATAAATGACTGTTTTTCTCCCTTGCATTTTGGGCATGATAACGTAGAAGAATTTAGGCTAACTCTTAGGATATATTCTGAAGATGTCAAGATAATAAGAGCTCTTATTCTGGATCCCTGAATTCTCCACACAGATCATAATGTAGGAACTGTGGCTGTTACTAGGTTAGTAAGCCTAGCAACTTTACACATGTTACCAGGCTGCCTTCAGTCTTTAGGTCACTGGAAAAATCTGTCAAAAACCCACCAAACCCAAAAAACTAAAACCTGAAAATAGTCTCTTAAAGGCTGGACTTTTCTCAATAATGAGAGTGTTTTTGTCCTGGCATTGCAATTGAAACAGCCAAAGAACCACTATGCTAATCAACTAAAATTATTTTATAGGTCTCAAATTATATATGTGTCATGGAGAAAAACAGATGTTAAGAATAAGCAGAAATAATAAAGTCAGGAAAAGGATAAGGATATAACAGATGAGTACTAGAAAAATAATTAGCTAACTAGCACATCTCTCATTAGAGCTATATACTCACAATGCCTATCCCTCTCCCCACCTGTGCATGCCAGTCCAGGCACCTAAGGATGTCTAAACTAGCTAGTCTACAACAGCAACTACAGAATAGGTAGGTACTCCAAATCAATTCTAGTTGACTACAAAATTACAGTATCAATTCTGCTTTCAGAGTTAATGATGCACACCTATTAGAAATCTATAGCTTCCTTTTTTTTCTCTTTACTGGAAATAAATGTAAAGAAACAAAAGACCAATTTAAGCTTCACTGTGGAAAAATACAAATTGTAAGCTAGAATTAGTATCTTAAAAAAATTTGGACTGTCCACTCTGAAGTAATGAGTCAGAGATTATTCTATAGTTTGAATGATTTAAATATGTAAGTTTCAGAAATTGCAAAACTGACAACTCCCTCTCCTTTGTACCTTTAGTTTTCTGAACATATTTGTATAATAGTGTAGATATATTAAGAAACTTATGTCATGAGGTCTTAATTCCCAAACTGAGGTAGTTTTGTAGAAAACAGAAAAGTGTCTTAAATGATTCTGTAGTCTTCTTAGTTTCTAAAGAAATTAAAAAAAATCACTATTAGTCATACCCAACACCATTTATTGAGTGTTTACTACATACCAAGAGTTGTGCTAAGCACTTTGTTCCAATATCTCATTTAACCCCAATAATGGTATGAGGTATGAAAACAAGTATTATCACCTTGTTTTACTAAGAAAAAAATTTGTTTTAACTATTAGGGGAAAAACTGTTGGCCTTAGAGATGATGTGGACCAACATTCTCATTTTACATTAAATAAACAAGAGGAACAGAAGAAAGATAAGACACTTGTGTCATGCAGGCAGATATCTGGTATAAAAGAATAAAAGGGCAAAGAGAAAAATATACAACCAAAAGCAGTCTTAGGAAAAAGTCTAACTTCTCTAAGAAACAGCCAGAGTTCAGAATATTGTACGATCTCAAAGAGATACCCGCACTCCCATGTTCATTGCAGTGTTATTCACAATAGCCAAAACATGGGAGCAACCTAAGTGTCCATGGACAGATGAGTAGATAAAGAGAGTGTGGTTCTAACTGGTTGTGAGATTGCCTCATAGAATATAGTCCCATAGAGGCCAAGAAGACCATCTCACAACCAGCTAACCAAAATGGAATTCATCTATCAACGTCCTAATACATCTCCCTTTTGGTTCAGCATCTCTCAACTATCCACAGTATTAAACTTAGAAGAAAATAAAACTTCTGAATTAACTGCCTAGCCTTATTATCACTGTTATTTTTACTTTTAACTTTAACCCAACTGTAAGTGCTAATAAGTAGCAAAAGTGGTCTGCACTTATCTTTTGTAGTGGTATAATAAAAAAAATACGGGTTTTACAAGATCTGTTTCACCATATACCACCTCTGCAGCCTACAATAAATTATGATTATTTAACATTTCCATTTACCTTCAAAACAAATACTTCTACTAGAAGCAAGGTGTTTCCTTGTTTGTTTTACTATGTAACATCCATACTAAAGATGCGAGGCAGTGACTGCTATCGTAGGATGCCTCAGTGAAATGAAAGTTTCCTAGTCTGCATTCTACAAAATCGACATTCCACTTGAAGCAGAGAGATGCCTAACTAAGGTACTGCTTTCAGTACATCCTTAATGGAGGAAGAGAGTTCACAAGGCTTCCAATAAGGAAAAGGTGAAAAGGGGAGAACTGTTAAGATCCACCCACAGAAATAAAAGCAGAGGACAAAGTCCAAAGTAGCTTCCATCTAACATCTCAGCAGAGAGTTAGGTGTAATGATGACTTAAAGAAGCCAGACCAAAAGAATACACACTGCATCAATCCACTTCTATGAAATCCAGTAACAGGGAAAAATTAGACTATGATGATGGAAGTCAACAGTGGTTACTTCTAGGTGGAGAGGAGAAGGATACTGTCTGTGAAGGGGGCTAGGGATCCTTCTGGGATGCGAAAAATGTTCTGTATCTTGATCCAGGTAGTGGTTTCATGAGTGCATATGTGTGTAAAAATTCAGGGGGCTTAGCACTTAATATTTGGGTACTTTAAATGTATTAATACTTCAAAATAAAACAAATTGAGGGGGTTGGGGGTCAAGTCAGGACAGGGCCCTAAAAAAATCCTGTAAGATTCTATAAACTTTAATTTTTTCATGTTTTAAAATTTGTGTTGCCTATGATCTTCTTGTGGTGAAAAGCAATAAATGTGTTACAAAGGAAGTTCAGTGTTTCTTTGTAAGTAGCTAGGAAGGTGGAAGCTGGGCAGTCTGCGGTACCTTCGGTGTCTGAGTCTGAGGGGCCAAGAAACTGAAAGAGAGTGAACAGTGGTAGCCAAGTGCCTGGCACGAAGACAGGAGGAAATGGGCAGACAGGGCTTGACAGGCAATAAGAAACCCCACGGGTTCTGCACTCTTATTGGTGTTAGTTAATAATTCATCTACATACCATAATATATATTCCCTGATGTGCTGCAGGTACTTTTTAAACTTTATCCCACTTGGTTAAAAATATACTCATTCTTCCAACAGATTTTTTTAGAAATGATTTCCTCCCAAATTAATCTGAATACGAAATCTAACCTCAGGCACGAGGAACATAAACTTTACCATAACCATCCTTAACTCTGGACAATACCAAGGAAAAAACTGTGTTATATGATGTGAAGCTGTACACATTCATTTTATAGCTTTCATTAGCTGTTATAACCATGCGCTGTGCTCCTCTGACACATTTATGGAAGATGTTTGCGAAAGTCACAAAGAAGGGGGTACATGAAACCAATGAACAAACCAACCTAGATCAACCAATCCTTTACAATCCCACCATTTAATGAAAGAAAAAAGGTGATGTAATGGTCTAAGACAAAGAAAGTAGAATGACCAAGGCCTTATAACAAACCCTCTAAATGGATGATTTCATTCTCACCTTTATCACGATCATAGAGTAAATCTTCTGTTGAGCAAGGGCTACCATCCTGGGATTCCGGGGGACAGAAGGGGGAGACACAGGGGGAGTGACTGCTGCAACTACTGCTGCGCTCCTGCACAGAGGGGGTCTGCGTGTCGATGCTGCGAGTGCTGCTGCTCCGGTAGTGAGCAGGGAGGGGGGCTCTCCGACCATCCGGGATATCCAAAGGCTGGAAAAGCAACAACCATCACCGTCAGTGACAGTTCATATGCTCCATCCACATAGAAAGCACTGGTGTTTCTTTTGATTTCATTTTGCAGTATTATCGCCACCACAGTTGATTCTTCAGAGAATACAGATACCAATATTGTGTCTTAATTTCTGCCAGTCACTTTTAGGTCAGCACTCCCAGTAATACTCTTCAAGGACAGGGGTTTCTTTTAACACTGTATCCCTAGCACTGTGTCTGGCACACAGCAGACATTCAATAAACATTTGCTTTAAGAATTAGTCAAACTGCACAAGAAGTCACTTTGACTTGATAATAAAAAAAGAGAAATCTCATATTCACAGGTATGGATTTCCATTTGTTCATTCTTTCTTCTTCTTCTTATTTTTTTACAAGCCAGGAACAGATTTTGCAGTTTACCCAAAATTTATAATAAAAGGTTTATTCTATTAGTACTCAAGGGAGGATATTAAGATAACTCAGAACATTTCTTCTAATTTGGTATCCAACTGAGTAGGACTACTAATGAATTTTGCTTAGTTCTAATGCATTGTTCTGAGTGGCAAAAATAAAAAATAGAAATGAAATTATAATCATAGAATCATATATGAATCATATATTTTTGACCCGAGAAGACCCTAGACCTCATTAGCACAATGTTTTTACCAATAAAGAACCTACAGTTTATTTTATTTTTTTAATAAATTTATTTATTTTATTTATTTTTGGCAGCGTTGGGTCATCTTTGCTGAGCGCGGGCTTTCTCTAGTTGCGGCGAGCGAGGACTACTCTTCGTTGCAGTGGCTTCTCTTGTTGCGGAGCACAGGCTCTAGAGTGCAGACTCAGTAGTTGTGGCGCACGGGCTTAGTTGATCTGCAGCATGTGGGATCTTCCCAGACCAGGGCTCAAACCCGTGTCCCCTGCATTGGCAGGCGGATTCTTAACCACTGCACCGCCAGGGAAACCCCAAGAACTTAAAGTTTAGAGCTCCTGGTGACATGGTCAATTAAATGGCATCAGAGCTTCAGTTGCAGTGGACTCTTTCTACTCTGCTTCTGCTGTAAAGATATATCTTGCTCATCAGCATGCTAACAAAGTGAGGTCAACAAATACAATTGTATATGTTTACAGTATTTTTGTCATTACATAGACAAGATTGAAATGCTAGGAAAAAAGAACCAATATGTTCTTAGTTTATTTACAACTTATTTTCACTGTTTACTGCTATTACTCTGAGCTTTGTCATTTCAGATTTTAGAAACACTGCCAGAGGGAAAATGAAGTAAGATAAAAATTAGGCAAGACTCAAAATATATCAATGTTTTTCTACAACAAATTAAGTGAAGGTCAAAACCTAAAATAAAAGCTTCATCTATCTATGCAGAGTTGCTAACCCAAAACTATACCATTTTCACAACCTGACAATGACCATGCTATTGTAAAGAGAATATTCAATTATGGAATATTAGTTAATTTTGTCAACAAACGAAAAGAGTAAAAATTTCCAATTTAGGAAAGAAAGATTCCCAAAGGAATATTAAGTTACTTGGTCAAACGCTAAGAAAATTATTTATTATTTAAAATTTTTCTTTTACTTAACTAAATTTAGATTTTTACAACACTGCACTAAATTTTAGAATGAACAATTCTAAGAATAAATCATTGGTGCAGGTTTTTGGGGGTTTTTTTGGACAAAATTATGTGATAGGTGTGTGAGGTTTTCAGAACCACCCATAAAGGAAGATCATTTTGGAATATATATGAGGGTTTCATGACAGAGGTCTTTCTTAAAACTTAGATATTTAAGTCAAGGAAAATGCTGCTTTAATAAAATGTCAATATTGGTAATTAGTAAAAGAATAATGTATCAATTTATAACTAAAAAAAGTTTAAGAATTTGAGTTATCTTTTATTCATGTCCTATCTGATACAATCACTTTGTATTCCTATTTCTGAATCTTTAACTGGATAATATATTTCCTTAACCAACTTCTGTTTTCTTGGGGAGGGGGTTCAGAAGAATTAGAATAACAAAAAAGATTTCAGAAGTTTACACATTTACACAAAATAATGATGGGAAATATAAAGGCTTAGGAAGCTACTGACAGGTTCACTGATGGTGACATTTTGATTTATTAAAACTTTGAGGCACACTTAATCATAAATCTAAAAATTCTTAAAATTAGTATTTTAGTTAGAACTGTGTAGGTTATCCCAGAGTAATTCTGAAGTGGCTACTGTGAAATTAGAATATGACTTACTTAAAAGCAGAACTATGTTATTATTTTTTTTAATTGGAGTAAAACTGCTTTACAGTTGTTGTGTTTCTGCTGTACAATGAAGTGAATCAGCTATATGTATACCTATATCTCCTACCTCTTGAACCTCCCTCCCGCCCCCCCACCCCATCCCATCCGTCTAGGTCATCACAGAGCACCGAGCTGAGCTCCCTGTGCTATACAGCAGGTTCCCACTAGCTATCTGTTTTATACATGGTAGTGTATTTATGTCAAACCTAATCTCCCAATTTGTCCCACCTTCCCCTTCCCCCTGTGTTCACATGTCCATTCTCTATATCTGCGTCTCTATTCCTACCCTACAAATAGGTTCATCTGTAACATTTTTCTAGATTGCACAGATATGTCTTAATATACTATATTTGTTTTTCTGTTTCCGGCTTACTTCATTCTGTATGACAGACTCTAGGTCCATCCACATCTCTGCAAATGACCCAGTTTTGTTCCTTTTTATGGCTGAGTAATATTCCATTGTATATATGTACCACATCTTTATCCATTCATCTATCATTGGACATTTAGGTTGTTTCCATGTCCTGGCTATTGTAAATAGTGCTGCAATGAACATTAGGGTATATGTGTCCTTCTGAATTATGGTTTTCTCAGGGTATATTCCCAGTAGTGGGAGTGCTGGGTCATATGGTAGTTCTATTTTTAGTTTTTTAAGGAACCTCCATACTGTTCTCCCTAGTGGCTGTATCAATATACATTCCCACCAACAGTGTAGGAGGGTTCCCTTTTCTCCACACCCTCTCCAGCATTTACTGTTCATAGGTTTTTTTGATGGCCATTCTGACCAGTGTGAGATGATACCTCACTGCAGTTTTGATTTGCATTTCTCTAATAATTAGTGATGTTGAGCATCTTTTCACGTGCTTCTTAGCCATCTGTATGTCTTCTTTGGTGAAATGACTACTTAGGTCTTCTGCCCATTTTTTTTTTGTTTGTTTGTTTTTTTTGCGGTATGCGGGCTTCTCACTGCTGTGGCCTCTCCGTTGCGGAGCACAGGCTCCGGACGCGCAGGCTCAGCGGCCATGGCTCACGGGCCCAGCCGCTCCGCGGCATGTGGGATCTTCCCAGACCGGGGCACGAACCCGTGTCCCCTGCATCGGCAGGCGGACTCTCAACCACTGCGCCACCAGGGAAGCCCTGCCCATTTTTTAATTGGGTTGTTTTTTTAATATTGAACTCCATGAGCTGTTTGTATATTTTACAGATTAATCCTTTGACCGTTGCTTCATTCACAAATATTTTCTCCCATTCTGAGAGCTGTTTCTTTCTCTTATTTATGGTTTCCTTTGCTGTGCAAAAGCTTTTAAGTTTCATTAGGTCCCATTTGTTTATTTTTGGTTTTATTTTCATTACCCTAGGTGGGGGGTCAAAAAAGATGTGTTTTTCCTGTGTTTTCCTCTAAGAGTTTTATAGTGTCTGGTCCTACATTTAGTTTAGGTCTTTAATCCTTTTGGAGTTTATTTTTGTGTATGGTGTTAGGGAATGTTCTAATTTCATTCTTTTACATGTAGCTGTCCAGTTTTTTCATCACCACTTATTGAAGAGGCTGTCTTTTCTCCATTGTATGTTCTTGCCTCCTTTGTCATAAATTAGGTGACCATATGTGTGTGGGTTTATCTCTGGGCTTTCTATCCTGCACCATCGATCTACATTTCTGTTTTTGTGCCAGGACCATACTGTCTTGATTACTGTAGCTTTGTAGTAGGGCTTGAAGTCAGGGATTCCTCCAGCTCCGTTTTTCTTTCTCAAGATGCTTTGGCTATTTGGGGTCTTTTGTGTTTCCACATAAATTGTAAAAATTTTTGTTCTAATTCTGTGAAGAATGCCATTGGTAGTTTGATAGGGATTGCACTGAATCTGTAGATTACTTTGGGTAATATAGTCATTTCACAATACTGATTCTTCCAATCCAAGAACATGGTACATTTCTCCATCTGTTTATGTCATTTTTAATTTCTTTCATCAGTGTTTTATAGTTTTCTGAGTAAAAGTTTTCTGCCTCCTTAGGTAGGTTTATTCCTAGGTATTTTGTTCTTTTTGTTGCAATGGTAAATGGGATTGTTTCCTTAATTTCTCTTTCTGAGTTTTCCTTGTTAGTGTATAGGAATGCAAGAGATTTCTGTGCATTAATTTTGTATCCTGCAACTTTACCAAATTCATTGATTAGTTCTAGTAGTTTTCTGATGGCATCATTAGATTTTCTATGTATAGTATCATATCATCTGCAAACAGTGACAGTTTTACTTCTTCTTTTCCAATTTGTATTCCTTTTATTTTTCTTCTCTGATTGTCGTGGCTAGGACTTCAAAACTATGTTGAATGAGAGTGGCAAGAGTAGACGTCCTTGTCTTGTTCCTGATCTTAGTGGAAATGCTTTCAATTTTTTACCATTGAGTATGATATTTGCTGTGGGTTTATCATATATGGCCTTTATTATGTTGAGGTAGGTTCCCTCTATGCCCATTTTCTGGAGAGTTTTTTATCATAAATGGTGTTGAATTTTGTCAAAAGTCTTTTCTGAGTCTGTTGAGATGATCATATGGTTTTTCTCCTTCGATTTGTTAATATGGTTTATCACAATGATTGATTTGCATATACTGAAGAATCCTTGCATTCCTGGGATAAATCCCACTTGATCACTTGATCATGGTGTATGATCCTTTTAATGTGCTGTTGGGTTCTGTTTGCTAGTAATTTTTTGAAGATTTTTGCATCTATGTTCATCAGTGATATTGGCCTGTAGTTTTCTTTCTTTGTGACATCTTTGTCTGGTTTTGGTATCAGGGTGATGGTGGCTTTGTAGAATGAATTTGGGAGTGTCCTCCCTCTGCAATTTTTTGGAAGAGTTTGAGAAGGATCAGCGTTAGCTCTTCTCTACATGCTTTATAGAATTTGCCTAAGAAGCCATCTGGTCCTGGACTTTGGTTTGTTGGAAGATTTTTAATTACAGTTTCAATTTCATTACTTGTTTATATTTTCTAATTCTTCCTGGTTCAGTCTTGGAAAATTGTACCTTTCCAAGAATTGTCCATTTCTTCCAGGTTGTCCATTTTATTGGCATATAATTGTTTGTAGTAGTCTCTTATAATCCTTTGTATTTCTGCAGTGTCAGTTGTGATTTCTCCTTTTTCATTTCTAATTTTATTGATCTGTGTCCTCTCCCTTTTTTTCTTGGTGAGTCTTGGCTAAAGGTTTATCAATTTTGGTTATCTTCTCAAAGAACTAACTTTTAGTTTCATTGATCTTTGCTATTATTTTCTTCTTTTCTATTTCATTTATTTCTTCTCTGATCTTTATGATTTCTTCTACTGACTCTGGGTTTATTTTGTTCTTGTTTCTCTAGTTGCTTTAGGTGTAAGGTTAGATTGTTTTTTTGAGATTTTTCTTGGTTCTTGAGGTGAGATTGAATTGCTATAAACTTGCCTCTTAGAAGTGCTTTTGCTGCGTCCCATAGATTTTGGATCACTGTGTTTTCATTGTCATTTGTTTCTATGTATTTTTTAATTTCTTCTTTGATTTCTTCAGTGATCTCTTGGTTATTTAGTAGCGTACTGTTTAGCCTCCATGTATTTGTGTTTTTTACAGTTTTTTTCCTGTAACTAATTTCCAGTCTCATAGTGTTGTAGTCATAAAAGATGCTTGATATGATTTCAATTTTCTTAAATTTTCTGAGGCTTGTGACCCAAGAAGTGATCTATCCTGGAGAATGTTCTGTGTGCGCGTGAGAAGAAAGTGTATTCAAGCAGAACTATGTTACTAAGTTTCATCTTCTAGTACAGTTTTGCTTAGCAGTTCTTAAAGAATTAGCAAATATGTGTCTGATTATATCATCCTCAAAAAATTGGACCAATTTTACTTCCTTACATTACTGTTCTTAAATGTTACTTAATGTATAAAGGAAACATTTTAATGGTATACACAGCTAAGCTAAGAGACAGCACAGTTTCCAAAGGGTTCCTTTTTGGCCTAATAAATATAACATAAAAATTTAACTCTAGGGAGAGTGAAATGGCACAACCTTTTGGGATGGTAATTTTAGCAATATTCATCAAAATTTAAAACGTGCAAATGCTTTGACCCAGCAGTTTCACAGCCAGGGAATTGTCTGCCAAGAGTACACTATGTTTTCTAAAGCACTGCTTATGATGACAAAAACTGAAAACAATCTAAATGCCCATCAGTAGGGGACTTTTAAATTATGGTACTTTCATACAGTGATTCAATATATATTAGCATACATACACATATTTGGAAGCATATACAGTAAACTGTGATTAATGCTTATATCTGCTAAGCAATATTCAGAATTGGAAAAAGTTTCTTTTTCAGTTTTATAAATATAAAATTGAACTGTGTGAATTTTGAGATGAACTGTAAATCAGTTTTAAAATCTACACATTATTTGAAGGAATTAGATACACATTTGACATAAGTTAAATCATATTTTAGTTCTAAAAAACCATCAGATAGATAATTAAGCCAAATGCTACTTGATGTTTTCTTTTGTTGAGTATATCTTTAAAATGTGGTCAAATATAGGTTCATATGCAGGAGTGTCCAGATTTCTTTTCTGGGACAGAGGTAATTTATAAAGTATTTTTGATTAATTCAAATGGATCAGAGACCTAAATATAAGAGAAAGCTAAAACCATAAAACTCTTAGAAGAAAACACAAGAATAAATCATTATGACCTTAGATTAGGCAATCTTTTAGATATGACCGAAAAGAAAATGAAAAGTGAAAAGACAACCCACAGAATGGGAGATATTTTCAAATCATATATCTAATAAGGGATTTTTATCTAGAAGGTAAGAACTTTATAGAGACATTTTACCAATCAATAGTAAAAAGACAACCTAATTTTGAAATGGGCAAAGGATCTAAATAGGCAGTTTTCCAAAGAAGATATACAAATGGTCAACACCATGATGAGATACCACTTTACATTCACTAGAATGGCTACAATAAAAAAGACACATAATTACAAGTGTTGCTCAAGATGGAGAAATTGGAACCTTCATACACAGCCAGTGGGGATGTAAAATGGTGCAGTGCATCCACTTTGGAAAGTAGTCTGGCAGTTTCTCAAAAGGTTAAACAAAGAGTTACCATACAAGCAATTCCACTCGTGGGTATATACTCAACAGAAATGAAAACATCATGTTCACACAAAAACTTGTATATAAACTTCACAGCAGCATTACTCATAATAGCCAAAAAGTAGAAACAATGGAAATGTTTATCAGTTAATGACTGGATAATAAAATCTGTATGATTGAATATTATTTGGCAATAAAAAGGAGTGAAGTACTGATACATATTACACTGTAGGTGAACCTTAAAACCATTATGCTCAGTGAAAAACACCTGTTACAAAGGCCATATATTGCATGACTGCATTTATATGAAATGTCTAGAACAGGCCAATTCATAGACGGAGAAAGTAGATTAGTTCTTGCCTCATTGGAGGAAAATAAGAGATGACTGCTAAAGGGTATGGAGTTTCTTTTTGGGGTGATGAAAAAGCTGTAAAGTTGACTGCAACATTGGTGGCACAACTCTGTGAATATGGTAAAAACCACTGACTTGTACACTTTAAATGGGTAAACTGTATGGTATGTGAATTATATCTAATAAAGCTGTAACCCCCCCCCCAAAAAAAGACTTTTGAGACAGTCCACAATATTAAAGAAAAAAGTGATTCAAACATCCCATGTAACCTTACCTTGGACACTTCCTCTTTCCCGTTATTTTCTTTAATGAATACCTTTTCTAATTCGGGACTTATTCCTTCTACATTGCAGGGCACACGTGAAACAGATGATTTTGGCACTGATACATTTGACAGTGGCATAGGGACTGATCTTGATCCAGTAGCCTACAAAACAGAAGATAGGTGTTATCAAATTATTTGTGGCCAAAGAAATCAAGAACTAAAGAGCATGGTAAATCTTAAAAGAGAAACTCAATGAGCAGAGTTATTTTGAAATTTCAAATACAATATAAATTCAGATACACATACAGCAGTTTAGGTTCCAAAGTAAGGAAGTAAGGTAAAAATTACAGAGTCAAAGTAATCCTTTATGTAAGTATAAAGGTATGATTGTAAACTGTACACACTTTTCCAGCAGAATGGCAGAAATCGAGTGTCCTCTACACTGTTTAATTTTTTTTCTTTTTACTGGAAAAGCATAGTTGAAATCATGTAAGTTGAGTGTATCACGTGACACTTCAGCTCTGCTCTGTGCTTGTGTATGTGTTTAAAACATTTGTTCCCTGCACTGTGACAATTACCTTATAGTATTTTTCATTTCCATTTTATCAACCATTTAAGAAAGGCTTTTGGATTACTAAGTAGTGTGGCAACAATATCATGTTAAGTTCAGTAACACTCACTTAACAACTATAAGGTTGCTTTCAAAAGTCCTTTGGAGGAGTTGTCAAAAATTAACCACCTCTCACAGCTGTCCTGCAGGAGGTACCACAAAGTGTAAGACAAGCCTTTTGATGCTCAAGGAACTTAAAGAACAGAAAGGAAATAAGAAAAATAAAGATGAACAAGGTAAAAAAGAACAGTATATGATCTCTACCTTATTCTGAATGATTAAAGTTGATATATATGATTCATAATGAGGTAGACAGCTAGTCATTGATTAAATGAATAATATATTTCCCACACTCAGTGCTGTGCTCCTGCCATCTGTAAACTGCTGCCCACGAATGTCCTTTGTCTCATTATTAATGCATGAGCTTTTTTCATATTAAAGTTGTAACTCTTTGTCATACATTTACTGTTTACTTTAGTATGAAATATCTTTCAGTACTTTTATGGTTTTTCATATTTAAATATTTAACCTACCATGATTTATTCTTGTGTATGTTATGAAGTAGTATTTTTTCCCACATAGTAATCAAACTGCCCCAACATTTCTTTATGGATTCTGTATTTGATTTCCTTGAGTTGTTACTTGATAATCCCTATACAGAGCTCCACTTTAACTGCTCTAACTTTATAGCAGTTACATTTTGCATTTTGGTATCCTATAGGGAAAGCCTTTTCAAATTTTCTTTTTAACTGGCATCACTTTTCCATATTACCTTTGAAAATAACTTTTAAAGTAATAAAACAATTCCTTTTACATTTCCATTGGAACTCAATTTGTATGTTAATTTTGGTCAAATTACTATTTGAAAATTATTGAGTCTTCCCATGCATGAATGACTTCCCATTTGTCTTTATTTTATATTTCATATCCTCAATAAAGTCTTATAGTTTGCATATTTCTTTTAAGCCTAGGCATTTTATATTTTTCATTATATATATACTAACAAGTTATTGCTAGTTGTAACATAATAAGAAATATGTACTTAGTTTCTACCCCTGGTTCCTGACACAGAGTTCCTAAAATCTTGTAATTTCCTGAGGGACAGAGGCACTAGGAGCATCTTTTGTTCCAATATTTGGTTTTTGACACCAGTCCTGACACATAGCTCCTAAATCCCTTGGAATTTCCTGGGAGATAGGACCAAGAGTTTTTTGTTCTAATGAGGCGACTCTTGGTGGGTTTCTGAATAGGTTCCAAATGGGGGGGCTGGTCACTAGAAAGAAGCCATGATTAGAAGCTTGGAACTTCCAGTCCAACCCCCATCCCCCTCATCCTCTGGTGAGCAGAGGGGCTGGAGACTGAGTTAATAATTAATCATGCCTATGTGATGAAGCCTCCCCAAACATCCCTACGCTACAGGTTCAGAGAGCTTCCAGGTTAGTGAACACACATCCATGTACCAGAAGGGTGGCACACCCCAACTCCATGCGAGCAGAAGCTCTTGCACGTGAGTTACTTACAGACCTTGCCCTGTGCACCTCTTCATCCTGCTGTTCATCTGTATGTATCCTTTATTATATCCTTTGTAATAAACAAGGAAATGTGTTTCCCTGAGTTCTTTAAGCCGTTACAGCAAGTTACTGAACCTGAAGAAGGGGCTGTGGGAATCCCTTCTTTATAGCCAGTAGGTCAAAAGTACAATGACAATCTGGACCTTTCAAGTGGCATCTGAAGAGGGGCAGTTTTGTGGGCGGGGTCCTTCACCTGTGAGGTCTGTGCTAACTCCACGTAGTTAGTGTTATAACTGAATTGTAGGACACTTGGTTGGTGTCTGGCGAGTCAGAGAATTGGTTGGTATGGGAAAAAAACCTCACACATTTGGTGTCAGGAATGTTCGAAGCAGAGGGAAACAGTAGTTTACTAGTATAGGAGGAAACAACTGATTTTTATATGTTTACATTTTATCTGATCATTAAGTTCTCAGTTTTTCTCCTTTTTATTGTGAAAAATTATAATCATAAACATAATTAAACAGAATAGTATAATGAACACTCAGGTGCACGTCATCCAGTTCCAAAACTTATCAACATTTTCTAACTTTATATTATCTAAACATCCACTTGTTTTTGTTCTTGGAGTATATTAAAGCACATTCTAGACTTCATATTTCATCTACAACTATTTCAGTAGGTATAGCAAAAGATAATTATTTTAAAACATAACTACAATGCCAAAAAATTCAATGTAAATTGGGAACAAGTGTATAAATTTTTTCTGTTAAATCAATATGTCAATAGATATATTATAAATGCATTGGGCTCTTACAGAAAAGGTGCTTGAAAGAAACAGAATAAGAATAATAATTCTACCAGATTAAGAAGAAAAAGTAAGGCATATGTGAATTTTCTCTTGAAATGTCTGAGGCTTGCTTGCCAACTACATGTTTGTTTTACAGCTTTGATGAGGTATAACTGACATACAATAAAATCCTCCCATTTTAAGTATGTAGCTCATTGAGCTTTGTAAATATATAGTCATCCAATTATCAGTATAATCACATTTTAGAAACTTCTATCATCCAAAAAATTTCTCTAGGGCTTTTCTACAGTCAATTCCCACCCCTAATACTTTGCATCATTTTGCTTTTTTGAGGATTTAATGTAATGAATCATATAGTATGTAGCCTTTTGCTTCTGACTTCTTTCACTTGCCATGATGTTTTTGAGATTCAACCATGTTGTTGTAAGTACCAGTAGTTCCTTCCTTTTTACTGCTGAATAGTATTACACTATATGGATGTATGAAGGGTTGTTTATCCATTCACCAGTTCATGGATATTTGTTGGTTTCCATTTTTTGACTCTTATAGATACTGCTGCCGTGAACAATGATATAGAAGTCACTGTCTGGACATATGTTTTTATTTCTTGTGGACAGATACCAAAGAGTGGAACTCCTGGGCTATATGATCAGTGTATGTTTAACTTCTTAAGAAAATGGCAAACTTCTTTCCAAAGTAGCTGTACCATTTTGTGTTGCCACCAGCAATGTGTGGCTGTTCTGGTTGCTTCACATCCTTATCAACACTTGTTATTGTCAATATCTTCCATTTTAGCCATCCTATCATTAGTTTTTTAATAGTCTAGTAAATTCACTTTGATTTTCTAAATATACAACAATATCGTAGGCACATAGTGATAACATTTCTTACTGCTCTGTCTAGAACCTCTAAACTACTAGCAAATAACATCAATAATTACAGACATCTATGACTTCATTTTTATTTTAACAGAAATACTTCCAGTATTTTATTGTTAGGATCTAACTACATTTGCAGTTAGTCCCATTAGGAAGTGTCCTATTTTAGGATAAGTTTTTATCACATATGGATACTGAGTTTTTATCAAGTGTTATTATGTTATTCAGCATCTACTTTGACTTTCTGATGCAATGAACTAACCTAATACATTTCCTAATGTTGAATTATCCTTACATTTGTGAAACAATCCCTAATGAGATTTTTTTGATACACTACTTGGGTTTCTCCTGCTATATGACTATATTTGATTTACTAAAATTTACATTAACATTTGTAAGTAAATTTGGTCTAGAATAGCATTTCCCGAAGTTTGTTCCATGGGGTATGTGAGTACATGTTTGGGGTGGGGGTGGGAGGACAAAAAAATGAATTGTCAATTTCTTCCTAAGTCAGATAGGGGTAAAATACATCAAGAGACACAGAGAGAGATGGGTTTAAGGTACTATGAGGAAGATTAAATAAGATAATGCCCAGAGTTGCTTAGTAAGTGAATGAGCTAGGATTTCAGCCCAGGCCAGTAACAGTCATCCTTGTTACCACTACACTCTGTTATGTCTGTTATTAAAAGATTACACATATGGCTAAAACAAAAACAAAAACTTCTTAAAACAAACATTGTAACAGAGCTAGAGATTTACATTAATTTGTTTTAATCCTAAAATGATGGTTTCTCCTTTATAATGAACCCTTTAAAAGGAATTATTCCAATCTGGACAAGAAGTTAGCCTACCTGAGTGTGATTGATTGCTATATGGTTGCCATGGAGAGGTGACTGACGATCCTTCTCCTTACTGTGCCGACTGCTCTGCTTACTACGTTGTAGTTGCTGCCTCAGTTTGGCAATCTGCTTTGGGGAGAAGGGAGGAGAAGCAAGAAGAAAACAGAAGTGAATACCAAGCTTTAAGTATTTACTTCTTTAATTTTAGATGTTAAAGAATAAAATTTTTATCAAAGATTTCAAGAAGAGACAATATTTCACTACAATGATTTATTCTCCAAGTTTTAATAATTAAAACTGTTGAAAATAAGAAATATATGCTACAAATGCTTCACTTATACGATTTAAATATTGTTGGTAAATACATAGACTAAATTTCCCCAGATTATTTCATATTTTACCTTTGTAACACCAGAAACATCTTCCCCTTTAAACACTTTTTCTAAGATGAAAAACTAGTATTTCACATACCTATTAAAGTCAAACCCAATCTCTTAATATAGGGACCTCATTAAGTTTTTAAGTTCCCATCTTATATAAACAAAATGGATCTGGTAGACCAATTACTAAACACTTTAAAATTGTAAATCCCATGGTGTAAATCGTATGGCATTTAGCATTAGTTACTTGTTAGTATTTAATATCTTACTAATATATTACTCTTAGTCACAAAATCTTTATTTTCCAGCTTTATTGAAACATAAATGACATATAACATTATGTAAGTTTAAGGTGTACAATTTTTTTAAAAAATAAACTTATTTATTTATTTTTGGCTGCACTGGGTCTTCATTGCTGCAGGCGGGCTTTCTCTAGCTGCAGCGAGCGGGGGCTACTCTTCATTGCAGTGCACGCAGGCTTTCATTGCGGTGGCTTCCCTTGTTGCCGCACATGGGCTCTAGGGTGCACAGGCTTCAGTAGTTGTGGCATGTGGGCTCAGTAGTTGTGGCTCATGGGCTTTAGAGCGCAGGCTCAGTAGTTGTGGCGCACAGGCTTAGTTGCTCTGCTGCATGTGGGATCTTCGCAGACCAGGGATTGAACCTGTGTCCCCTGCACTGGCAGGCGGATTCTTAACCACTGCACCACCGGGTAAGTCCCTATACAACATGTTGATTTGATGCTATTATATATTGCAAAATGACGCCACTGTAGCGTAAGTTAATACCTCCATCTCATTACATAATTACCATTTCTTTTTGGGGGTGAGAACATTTGAGATTTACTCTCTTAGCAACTTTCAAGTATATATAATACAGTATTATTAACTATAATCAAAATTCTGTACATCAGATCCCCAGAAATTACTCATCATATAATTGGAAGTATGTACCCTTTGACCACTCCCCTTTACCCTCCAGTCTAGCAACCACCACTCTACTCTCAGTTTCTATGAGTTTAGCTTTTCTTAGATCCCACAAACAAGTGATACCATACAGTATTTGTCTTTCTTTGTCTGACTTATTTCACTTAGCATAATGCCCTCAAGGTTCATCAATGTTGTTTACAAATGGCAGGATTTCCTTCTTCCTCATTGCTGAATGTATGCACCACATCTTCTTTATCCACTTCTCCATTGACAGATACTTGGCTACAGTGACACAACTTTTCAAAACAAATATAACTTAGGAGTGTATTCTCCTAAATGGAACAGTAAAACTCCCAGACTTAAGGCTTAAGAGAAAAGTCATTTCTACAATATGGCTTGGAATTCATTAAACTATTAACATATTTTAGGTGCTGTGTAATCTTCTTAAACTGTGCTAGACCTGAAGTAAAATATACCTGAGCATTTTCAAAGGGAATCAGTAGCAATTTGGGGGAAGTTACTTAATATTGGTATTACTTTCCTTGTAGAAAAGATGACATTAATCAATTAATAGGTACTCCTTGAACATATACAGTGAGCTCAGTTTTATGTTACCTACTAAGCAAAGTGCAAATACAAAGTAAACTGTGTAAAATATATTGATTTCCTCAAAGAGATGTTAACAAAATGCTTATTTGGAATAACCATGGCAATGAAAAGCAAAATAGTTGCTATTAAAGCATGTTAATGGTCAAGGGGAAATGTATATAGGTTGCTGGGAAAACTTACAAACAGAAGAGAAGCAGCATGGAAGAAAATAAAGCACCTAAAAGAATAATCTATACCCTTTCTTTTAAATAAGATCCTCTAGTTTTTTGAAACTCTTTGTAGCTTATGGACATCCCATACAATTTCCTTGCAAAGATATATAAATAAGATTATCTATGTTAATATTTGTGTTCCTTGCTCTCTGTTGAAATGACATTGTTTTCTTCTAGAGAACATTAATTTTCATGAGAAAAGGAATCAAAATTAGTAGGTAATCATTATAAATCAAGAGGTTATACTCTATGATAAAAATAAATAGAATTTCAAATTGTACAAGTTATTTAATTAGGGTAGGGGTATAAAATTAAGTGTTTTCTGAATATTAATGATGTTTCAGTGGTTTTCAAAACTGGCAAGAGCTTACAGAGAAGAGCCCATAATGCTTACAGATTAATCAAAGCAATTTGTACTTTTTAATTTTTAAAAATAATCTTTAAAAATAAACAGACAGGGCCTCCCTGGTGGCGCAGTGGTTGGGAGTCCGCCTGCCGATGCAGGGGATGCGGGTTCGTGCCCCGGTCTGGGAGGATCCCATATGCCGCGGAGCGGCTGGGCCCGTGAGCCATGGCCGCTGGGCCTGCGCGTCCGGAGCCTGTGCTCCGCGGCGGGAGAGGCCGCGGCAGTGAGAGGCCCGCATACCGCAAAAAGAAAAAAATAAAAAATAAAAAAATAAACAGACAAAAATAATCTGAAAATTAATCAATCCTAATCACTCTTTTTAAAGGCCTTTGAGATATCATATTAAGCCGGAAAAGTTTTTGTTCTAAATAGCTTTACCAAACCCCTGAAAACAAAAAGCATACATAATGGTACACACCTTACTTTGCTTGGAATATCAACTTAAACTATGCAACCTTATAGTTTCCACACATTACTGTTTATGTTTGGATTATAACATAGTTCTGCTTTTGTTTACAACTTAGAAGAGATCAGAGTAAAAAGGAAGCCCATCTTACTAAATATATATACTAAAAACATTACAACTCTTACTCAAGAACCATGTAAAATGAAAACAAGATATAGGGCTTCCCTGGTGGCGCAGTGGTTGAGAGTTCGCCTGCCGATGCAGGGGACACGGGTTCGTGCCCCGGTCCGGGAAGATCCCACATGCCACGGAGCAGCTGGGCCCGTGAGCCATGGCCGCTGAGCCTGCGTGTCCGGAGCCTGTGCTCCGCAACGGGAGAGGCCACAACAGTGAGAGGCCCGTGTGCCACACACACACAAAAAAAGATGTAATAAATCCTCCTTTGCTTCAGAATATAGGAGGTTCCTGTGTTATTTATACCACATTCAGAAGAGGGGCTGACCTATATAACAACTGCAAATATTCTCACCTCCCACAGCTTTTACTTAGAATTTCCCTTCTCTTTTCCCTTTGATGCTCAAGAGCCCATGGTCATCCAAAGCCGTCTCTTCTCCCTAAGTTCAGTACCAGTAGACAGTAGACACAAAGGTATCTCTGGGAGGAAGGGGCAGAGGGGGTTGTAATTTCCACCCTACACTCACACACCCCTCCCATCTCAGCCGTAGTTCCAAACCTCTGCCTAAGACAACCTCTAATCAATCCTATGTTCCAATGCATCACACAAAGCTCTTGGTCCTCACTTCAGTGGGCCTACCCACTCTAGTTACTACAGTGAAATGCCCATACAACCTTCCTTTACAAAGGGAACCCTAAGTTATACTGACTGGATTTCTTAAACTATAGATGAATCTTACTTGTGTTTCTAAATATTCATTAGCAATGCTGTGGCCTTAAGGAAAAAATTAAGAATGGACCTTGAGGGTATTATACTAAGTGAAATAAGTCAGACAAAGAAAGCCAAATACTGTATGATCTCACTCATATATAGAATCTGAAAAAACCAAAACCAACTCACAGAACCAGAGAACAGGGTCTGGTGGGGGGCAGAAAATGGGTGAGGGTGGTTAAAAGGGTACAAGCGTCTGGTTATAAGATAAGTAAATTCTGGGGATGTAATGTAAAGCATAGTATATTTGACAGTTGCTATGAAAACAGATCTTAAAAGTTCTCACTCCTCATACACAAAAATTATAAAAATGTTGAGGTGATGGATGTGTTAACTAACCTTCTCGTAGTAATAACTTTATAATATATACATATATCAAATCATTATGTTGTATATACCTTAAACTTATATACTGCTATATGTCAATTATATCTCAATGAAGCTTAAAGAAAAAAAATTAAGAGGGAAGGAGATAGGAGCATTCTTTAAACATGAAAGGGGTCCTAGGCACGTGGGCTCCAAAGTTTGAAAAAGTTAGGGACTAAGTAAGCCTGGGTCACAAAGAAGAAATAATATTGTAGAGAGAAGAATTAGCATAAATACAAAGAAATGACTAAAATATTTGTGGAATTAGATGAAGTAAAATCAGAGACTGGCCCCACTGAAAAGCTGAGAACTAGGAACACATTTCACTGTAAATTTTTGGAAATGTGATAACATCACCCTTGTTTATTTGCTATTTTTGTCCTGTTAGTTTCCCCCACTATTGTTAACATTTAAAAACAGGAAAAAAGGGCTTCCCTGGTAGGGCAGTGGTTAAGAATCTGCCTGCCAATGCGGGGGACATGGGTTCGAGCCCTGGTCCAGGAAGATCCCACATGCCGTGGAGCAACTAAGCCCGTGCACCACAAGTACTGAGCCTGTGCTCTAGAGCCCACGAACCACAACTACTGAAGCCCGTGCGCCTAGAGCCCATGCTCCGCAACAGGAGAAGCCACCGCAGTGAGAAGCCCGTGCACCGCAACGAAGAGTAGCCGCTGCTCGTCGCAACTAGAGAAAGCCTGAGCGCAGCAACAAAGACCAAACACAGCCATAAATGAATGAATGAATGAATGAATGAATGAATAAATAATAATAATAAAAACAGAAAAACACTAAACTCCGAGCCTCAAAAGACTGGTTGAGTACTTTTGCCTCAGGTAGTGAAAGGGAGGGAGGGTAACATTTCTCAGAATGAATTCTATAGTAGGCCAAGGAACTGAGACATCTTAAACAGACTAAGTGGCTGCAGTAGGAAGGGAAGCAGGATCCTGGGGCTTTTGAAAGAGGAAAAAAAAAAAGTGAGAAGAGAGCTCGATTAACGCCAGGAATGGCACTTTGTCACTTGCATTTATATGAATTCTCTCATTCATTTCTCAGTAAAAACATATGAGATAGGTACTACTATTATCCCCACTTTATAGGTGAGGAAACTGAGAGGTAGGAAGGTTAGCTTGTTGAAAGCCACACAGTTAAGTGGTAAAACAAGTATATGAACTTAGGAAGTGGAATTCCAGAGTCTGCTCTCTTAATCACTATTCTGTATTGCCTAAAGGATCAAGTTAATAACTCGTAAGGAGATAAAGAAATCTTACAAAAAGTGAAGACAGACATACAAATGGGAACAACATACAAATGACAACAGTTGAACTGTTAAGAAAAAAGTCCCCCAAACAATTACTAAAGATACTAACCCAACAAATTTTTCTGAAAATCTAGTTTCAGAGGTTATGAATCTCAGGCTGTTATTCTCTTTTATATGAAAAAAAGAGAATATGTGACAAACTTTAGTGCTTGTAAAGATCAGTGTCTCAAAAGAAAGGTTCTGCAGTCTAAAAACAAATTTTACATATTATATCCTTTCACAGTGTTCAAAGGAATTTAAAATGCAACATTACCTACTCTAATACTAAAAATAAAAATTTAAAACTTCTTTTTGTTTAATATAAATATGAATAATTCATGCTGTTTTCCTGTTTTTCTAATGAAACCCTAATGAAATAAATGCTGTTTATTCAGCCCTCTGATATCCAAATGCACAAACATAGGCATACATATGCACAAACGTGCATATATAAAGAACACAGATATATAAGCACATACACATGCACAGGGAGTTGTCACCTGCATGCACATCACCTTTACACATGCCCACGGACAGACATGCTTGCCCACATGCAGACTCACAGAAGCCCCCACCCCAGTAACAGAGAGATTTACACAGATCCATCCCCACAAATATAGCTAGCTTTGGGACAATTGTTATACACATAAAATAGTTTTTAATATAGACATGTATTTACCAATAAGGCATATTTGTCAACAGAGGAATGTTGACAACAATATCAGACTAACATTTAAAGAACACTTGGTCATAAACTCACTAGATTCCACAGATATATTGTAACTGTTTTACAGATGAGGAAACACTTTGAAAAATAAAGTACCTTTCCCAGGGTAACACAGCTAATAAATGGCAGACCCAGTCCTTTAGCCTTTAGTTCGTAACCCCTTCCTATTACCTACAGGGCTGCTGAAAGTAATACTGTGTTAATGTTCGCAAATAACTACCAGTCACTATGTATTGGCTCATAATCTCAACCACTTCGCCAAGTAACTTCCTTTCTTAATGCTGGAGATATTGCAAGATGTGAAACTGCAATAAAGGTGAACAAAAATTTGATGAAGCAATTAACTGACTACATACTAACTTAATGATATATTTCTTTTTTGATAAGCAGTTTAATAACCTTAAATATTGTTCATATTGGATCCAGTTTTAAACAATGAAAATATTATAAAACATCTTTACAATTCAATTTAATATGGACTCAGAATTTATTGGATAAATATTTGTATTTTTAAAAGACTTTACCACATAACTAAATAAAATTCTTCAGACTGTTGTTTTTTAGGTCCAGAGAAAATATTATTGCAATTTTCCCCTAGTATAGTATGATAAAACAATTTTTTTTCATTAGGGCAGAATGTATACTCTTACTAAAACTATAAGGAAACTTTTATTTTTCTTACTTAAAAAAGGAAGACCACAACAATATTTATTAATCACTATTTGATCAGAAGCAAGGAACTTCCCTAATCATTTCACTTAGAGAAAAACTATCCCAGTAATGAGAAGAGGGCTTATTGGTGAGATAAAGAAGCAATCCATGATTCTTCCTTTTATCCACTGAAGGACTTAAGAATAAAACTCACCTTTTGCAACTTATCTTTATCAAAATCAGAAATAGTATAAAGTCAAAACAACAATACAGTAATATCATTTATATTCTCTCTGGGAACGTCACCCTCTGGGATAAAGAGTAGGTTTACTTACTGCTTACTATAAAAACAGTGGATTCTCCAAGTTCTATTTCTCTTCTATAACGTGATCTACTATATGTGTAGGCATCCATTTAGGCCCTCCCCATCACCCCCACTGGACTTGGGGTTCAGGGGAACTAATGCAAACTCGATAGTCTTGATACCTGCTGTGCAGTGAATAATAAAGTCCATTGTCTCTAAACCACGAGCCTCATGACTTCTGACAGCATCCATGGAATAGTAAAAAGCTAACTTATTAGGTTATAAGTAGGAAAAAATCAAATCCAAGATGCGGAGGGTATACTTCCTCTTTTGCCTCAAATGAAGAGAAAGGAGTTTTAATGGAACTTGGAAGGACTGATTGTTCCTCACAGATAAGAAGACCGGATGGACTGGAATCTGACTCCACCCCAGATACTGAAAATGTTGAGCTAGGATGATGGAGATTTACTTTTGCTTTAGAATCAGCCTAAACTCCCAGATATTAACCAGATTTTTTTAATGTGCAAGCTTCCCAGTAACCATATGGGAAATTTGAAAGTGAGAGTCATAGTGGAGGGTTGTCTTAGGTCCTACTTAAGAGGACCACCTGGAAGGGTAAACAGAGCTCAGCACCTGAGAAACTGAATGTTATTTCTAGAATTCTAGAGGCTAAGGAGAGAGTAAGATAGAAGTGTAGGTAAGAGATGTGCAGCAACAAGGGATGTCCAAAGAACCCATGAAATTACTCTACAAAAGGTCAGTTTTAAAAATCTGTCAAGCCCAGCTAATTGACAGGCATCTGATAACAGTACCAGTCAAGTAGGAACATTTCTATTCCCCTTACCTCTCCCCTCTCTCCCCCAAGCTCCAACTCCAGAGGGGTCAGAAATCGTAGCTATGGAGTTAGGAAAGAGGTAAGCAAGAAAGACAAAAGGAGCCTCCGGGATCCCTTCACCCATGAAGTCATTCATCTGCAGTAGGCCCTAGCTAGAAGAGGAGTAGCTGCAACCATGAAATAAGTAGGAAGCTTTAACTGTTACGAGAGATTGGAAAGCATGTTCACTTGGAGGAATCACAGGTGTGTAAGAGCTTCTGGTTTTGCACCATACACAAGAGATGAACTTCTCTCACTGAATAAGGATAGTGGGAGTTAATATAAAGTCCTTTTGTGATTATCCCTTAAAGTCTTATCTTGATTTTCCTAATAGGTAATTAAGCTGTTTAAAAAGTAGATTGTATCTACTCTTTCTTTTGAAATTCTAGATGCTTTTACACAATATTGAGCATACAGACTTCTGCATTTGATGCTATTCCATGAACAAATGCAGTGCCACTACAGGCTGACGATGTATGCTAAAATATATAGTTAAAATTTACCTGTCTTCTCTTTTACCTCTGTTAAATGTATACAAATCAAGTACCATAAAAACAGAAATAGAGTCGGACGTAGAAAACAAACTTATGGTTACCAGGGGAGAAAGCAGTGGCAGGGGGGAAGGGTGGAGGGAGAGATAAATGGGGAGACTGGGATGGACATATACACTCTACTATATAAAACAGATAAATACTCTGTAATGACTTATGGGAAAAGAATCGGAAAAAGAGTGAATATATGCATATGTATAACTAATTCACTTTGCTGTACAGCAGAAACTAACACAACATTGTAAAATCAACTATACTCCAATAAAAATTAAAAATAAAAGCACCATCAACAATAAAAAAATGATAAGTACTAATTAAATCCTTATCATTTGCTTAGCAGACTTCTTAAAACTGTAGTTATGCTTTATAAATTAATTTTAAATTGTGTTATGTAAACAGGGAACCACATATCTAACCAATGGAAAAGTACACTTAAACATTTGTTTGGTTTGTTAAATCTAAATAAAGGTTGGGTTAACATCCCTCCAGTAAACATAATTCAAAGGAGGAAAAATAATCTTTTCATAAAAGAAAATGATGTCTCACTTGGATTCATTTCCTTAACATGGACACAACCCATAACTTCACTGTATATTGGTATCAGTTAGTTTCTGACAAATGTGTTGATAATCTGTTTCCCATTTTTTTGTAGGTAATCTTTCTTCTAATTGCAAGAATGAGTAAGTGTGTGTGTGTGTGTCCTTGATCTACAACTCAGTTTACCTAGGGTGGAAATTTTTTCTTTGTCCTGTTTATCCTTCATGGAATTGATGGGCTTTTTCAATATGAAGACACGTCACTCTCCAAATCTAGCATATTTTCAACCTTTAAGAAATATCTCTTCCCTGATGCCTACTATTCTTACCTTCTGGAACTCCTTACTCAGTCTATTTTCCTGTTTCTTAACTCCTCTTTCATATTTTCAACCTCTATCTTTTTTTTTTTTTTTTTTTTGCGGTACGCGGGCCTCTCACTGCTGTGGCCTCTCCTGCCGTGGAGCACAGGCTCCGGACGCGCAGGCCCAGCGGCCACGGCTCACGGGCCCAGCCGCTCCGCGGCACACGGGATCCTCCCGGACCGGGGCACGAACCCGTGTCCCCTGCATCGGCAGGCGGACTCTCAACCACTGTGCCACCAGGGAAGCCCCCAACCTCTACCTTTTTAAAAATTATTTTTAATTTTTTAAATTGAAGTACAGTTGATTTATAATGTGTTCGTTTCTGGTGTATAGCAAAGTGATTCAGTTATATATCTATATATTCTTTTTCATATTCTTTTCCATTATGGTTTATTACAGGATATCGAATATAGTTCCCTGTACTATACAGTAGGTCCTTGTTGCTTATCTACTTTATGTATAATAGTTTGTATCTGCTAAGCCCAAACTCCTAGTTTATCTTCCCCTGCTCTCTTTCTCCTTTAGTAACCATAAGTTTGTTTTCTATGTCTGTGAGTCTGTTTCTGTTTTGTAAATAAGTTCATCTGTATCATATTTTAGATGCCACATATAAGTGATATCATATGATATTTGTCTGACTTATTTCACTTAGTATGATATCCCTAGGTCCATCCATGTTGCTGTAAATGGCATTATTTCATTCTTTTTTATGATTGAGTAGTATTCCATTGTATATATGTATACAACATCTTTATCCACTCATCTGTTGATGGACATTTAGGTTGCTTCCATGTTTTGGCTATCGTAAATAGTGCTGCTATGAACACTGGGGTGTGTGTATCTTTTCGCATCAGAGTTTTCTCTGGATATATGCCCAGGAGTGGGATTGCTGGATCATATGGTAATTCTATTTTTAGTTTTTTAAGGAACCTCCATACTGTTTTCCATAGTGGCTGCACCAATTTACAATCCCACCAACAGTGCAGGAGGGTTCCCTTTTCTCCACACCTTCTCCAGCATTTATTGTTTGTAGACTTTTTTTTTTTTTTTTTGGTACGCGGGCCTCTCACTGTTGTGGCCTTTCCCGTTGCGGAGCACAGGCTCTGGATGCGCAGGCTCAGTGGCCATGGCTCACGGGCCCAGCTGCTCCACGGCACGTGGGATCTTCCCGGACCGGGGCACGAACCCATATCCCCTGCATCGGCAGGCGGACTCTCAACCACTGCGCCACCAGGGAAGCCCTGTTTGTAGACTTTTTAATGCTGGCCATTCTGTCAGCCTCTATCTTTTTATTCTATATTCTAGATGATTTGCTCATCCAGACTTTCTCAGTTGAGACTTTTGATTCACTAATTCTCTCTTCTGCTGTGTCAATTTAAGCCATCAAATAGTTTATTTTTAATTTCACCAACTTTTATTACATATAAGACTTAGGATCCTTTCTCTTTCTGCCTGTTCTTATTCTGTTCTCATTGTGAGCTGTTTCCTTTGAAATTCTTTACATTCTTATTTCTAAATTCTTTTTTGAGATTGTGTTCTTATTCTTATTTTCTCAGATATGACTCTAATGTACCTGCTGTCTCTTATGGCAATAGATTTCCTTACATACCCTAAAATACTTACTTGCAAGTTCTCTGTATGTGGGAGTTTTATATTTTGTGAACTCTTTACTGCCATATTGTTTCATGGTTGCTCAGACTAGTGCTTCAGAGTTGCATAGCTTCAGAGCAAAAGTCTTAAGTCAGGAAGATTGGGGCTTTGCTCCCGCATGGGTAGAGCTCTATTCCAGACGCCATATCCACACACAACATATTTGGTTACTATTTCCATTTTTGTATAGAGGCTTGTCTGGCCCACAAGAACACCAACAGTGTCAGGTGGAGTTTTTTCAGGTCTAGTTTTACTGCCTGGAAACATGGTCCCAGTTCCCTGCTTTATACAGACAGCCCAGTTCCAATCTCCCATTTGCAAGATATATTTGACTCTCTTAAAATGTGTAGTCTCTTAAATTTGGCTTAACTCACAGAAACCTGGCCAACACGATCCAGATTTCTGTGAGTCAGATAACATCAACATCCACTCATCACTAAGGATTTCCCTTCTATTCATGGTCTGCAGGGGTTTTCCTTGTCTTAAATGTAGCTAAAATATATTTACTTACATATTTCTTTGAAAAATTTTCACATTGTAGTCTTAAAAGCTTGGGAAAGAGTGGAAGCAGACTATTCAGGTGCTTCACTGACATTTAAATCAGAAATCCAGATGCAAACTATCTGAGGGGAAAAGCATGTATGTGACTCAGGAAGAATGGATGTGATACAGCTGAATTTGGTGCCGAGACAAGGAAGCAGGTCAAAAGTTGTTTGTTAAAAAAAACACTGAACTTTAGTAGCATATAACTGAAAAAATATATTACTATTTCAATAATAGTTTTGGCTTTCCTAATTTCCTCAGATTCCAATTCTGTCATCTTTTATAACTATTCTTATTTTTACTTTTAGTCTTTACCCATGTACTCATTTTTCCAGCCTCAGTTATATATCATTTAAAATTTAATATCTACCATGGACATAACATGGAAAACCTACTAGTCTTTTATGTTTATTCCTTTTTTTTATCTTTATTGAAATGTAATTTACATTCCCTTAACTTCATCCATTGTAAGGGTAAAATTCAATAAGTTGTAATCACTTTGTAGTGTTGTACAAAATAATCACAATTCAGTTTTAGGACTTTTTCATCACCCCCCGAATTTGCTTTGAGTCTATTTGTAGCCAATCACCCCTACCCCCACCCCATTCCAGCCACATGCAACCACTAATGGGCTTTTTTTCCCCTCTATAGATTTGCCTTTTCTGGCATTTCAATATAAATGAAACCATACAATATGTAATCTTATTCATCTGGCTTCTTTCACTTAGCAGGAATTGGCAAGCTACAGTCTGCAAGCCAAATCTAGCAGGCCACATGTTTTTGTAAATAAAATTGATTGGAACATAACCATGTCCACTCCATATTGTCTACGGTTGCTTTCACACTACAATAGTGGAGTTGAGTAGTTGCAACAGAGGCTCTGTGGCCCACAAACCATAAAATATTTACTATCTGGCTTTTTAGAGAAAAAAATTTGCTGACCCTTGACTTAGTAAAATGTTTTTGAAGTTCATTCCCATTGTAGCATGTATCAGTATTCAGTACAGTGTTCCTTTTCATTACTGAACAGTATGCTATTGCATGAACACATGACATTTTGTTTATCCATTTACCAAACAGTGGATATTTCAATATTTTTTAGTTTTTAGCTATTATGAGTAATTCTGCTATAAATGTTTGTGTATATGTTTCAATGTAAACGTGTTTTCATTTTTCTTATACAGAGTCCTAGGAATAGAATTGCTAGGTTATATGCAAAGTTTCTGATTAACTTTTAAAGAAACTGTCAAACTGTTTCCCAAAGTCGGCTGTATCATTTTATATTCCCAACAATGTCTGAGGGTTCCAGATGCTCTTCATTCTTGCTAACACTCGGCATTTTCTGTCATTTAAATCACAGTCATTGCAGTAGGTGTATAGTTGTATCTCATGGTTTAAATCTGCATTTGCCTAATGTCTAATGAGGTTGAACACCTTTTCATGTGGTCATTTTCCATCCATACATCTTTGATGAAATACTTCTATCAAAGTCTTCCCCTTTTAAGTTCATTGTCTTCTTATGATTTTTAAGAGTTCTTTATATATTCCAGATGTAAGTCCTATATCAGATATGATTTGCTAATATTTCTGTCTGGGGCTTGTCTTATCATTCCTTTAGTCATGTAATGTAAACGTTCATTTAAATGAAGTTCAGTTTTTTTTTCTTTTATGGACTTACTCCTGGTGTTGAATCTAAAAATGCCTTGCTTAATCCAAGGTCTTCTAGAAGATCTAAAATTTTAGAGCTTATATTTAGGACTATGATCCATTTTGAGTTCATTTATCTCTACAGTGAGCATCAAGGACCTAACTATTTTTCCTATATATGAATATATAATTATTCCAGTACCAGTTATCAGAAACACTTTTCAACTGAATTGCACTGGCAGCTTTGTTGAACATTAACTGACCATAAAATATAAGGGTTTATTCATTGATTCACAATTTTGAATCATTTATCTATATTTCTTTCTTCTTTATGCTAATATTTTGCCAAATTTATTAATACAGATTTATAAGAAAGTATTGAAATTGTACCACACAAGTCCTCCAAATTTTTCCTTCTTTTCAAAATTACTTTTGGCCAATCTAGGCCCTTCACATTTCCACATAAATTTTAGTATTAGCTTGTCAATTTTTACCAAAAACAAAAACCCTGGGAAGAAAACAGGGATTATACTGAATCAATTTGGGGAGAATTACCATTTTAATAATAATACTGAGTCTTCCAATCCATGAACAAACTGTCTGTCCACTTATTTAAATCTTTAAAAATTTTGTCCAGCAGTGTTTTGTTCTCAGTGTATAAATCTTGAACTGCTGTTGTTTAATTTATTCCTAAATATTATAATATTTTTGATGCAACTATAATTGTTTTCTGATTTAGGGGATTGTCCATATCTAATATCTAGACAAACACTTGATTTATTTCTTTTTTTATTATCTATTTTACACATATTAGTGTATGTATATCAATCCCAATCTCCCAAACCAGGCCTTCCCCTGCTTACCCACCTTGATGTCCATATGCTTGTTCTCTACATCTGTGTCTCTATTTGGGCCTTGCACAGCGGTTCATCTGTACCATTTTTCTAGATTCCACATATATGTATTAATATACAATATTTGTTTTTCTGACTTACTTCATTCTGTATGACAGTCTCTCGGTCCATCCCCATCTCTACAAATGACCCAATTTCGTTTCTTTTTATGGCTGAGTAATATCCCATTGTATATATGTACCACCTCTGCTTTATCCATTCATCTGTCGATGGGCATTTAGGTTGCTTCCATGACCTAGCTATTGTAAACAGTGCTGCAATGAACATTGGGTGCATGTGTCTTTTTGAATTACGGTTTTCTCTGGGTATATGCCCAGGAGTGGGATTGCTGGATCATATGGTAGCTCTATTTTTAGTTTTTTAAGGAACCTCCATACTGTTCTCCATAGTGGCTGTATCAATTTACATTCCCACCAACAGTGCAAGAGGAGAAGATAGTGGAGTAGAAGGACGTGCGCTCACTCCCTCTTGCGAGAGCACCAGAATCACAAGTAACTGCTGAACGGTCATCGACAGGAAGACACTGGAACTCAGCAAAAAAGATACCCCACATCCAAAGACAAACAAGAAACCACAATGAGATGGTAGGAGGGGTGCAATCACAATAAAATCAATTCCCATAACTGCTGGGTGGCTGACTCACAAACTGGAAAACACTTATACCACAGAAGTCCACCCACTGGAGTGAAGGTTCTGAGCCTCATGTCAGGCTTCCCAACCTGGGGGTCTGGCAAAGGAGGAGGAGTTCCTAGAGAATCACACTTTGAAGGCTAGCGGGATTTGACTGCAGGACTTCAACAGGACTGGGGGAAACAGAGACTCCACTCTTGGAGGGCACACACAAAGGAGTGTGTGCACTGGGACCCAGGGGAAGGAGCAGTGATCCCAGAGGAGACTGAATCAGACCTACCTGCTAGTGTTGGAGGGTCTCCTGCAGAGGCGGGGGGTGGCTGTAGCTCACCGTGGGAACACGGACACTGACAGAGGAAGTTCTGGGAAGTACTCCTTGGCGTGAGCCCTCCCAGAGTCCACCATTAGCCCAACCAAAGAGCCAGGTAGGCTCCAGTGTTGGGTCGCCTCAGACCAAACAACCAACAGGTAAGGAACCCAGCCCCACCAATCATCAGACAAGTGGATTAAAGTTTTACTGAGCTCTGCCCACCAGAGCAACACCCAGCTGTATCCACCCTTCCCATCAGGAAACTTGCACAAGCCTCTTAGCCTCATCCACCAGAGGGCAGACAGCAGAAGCAAGAAGAAATACAATCCTGCAGCCTGTGGAACAAAAACCACATTCACAGAAAGACAGACAAGATGAAAAGGCAGAGAGCTATGTACCAGATAAAGGAACAAGATAAAACTCCAGAAAAACAACTAAATAAAATGGAGATAGGCAACCTTCCAGAAAAAGAATTCAGAATAATGATAGTGAAGGTGATCCAGGACCTTGGAAAAAGAATGGAGGCAAAGATCAAGACGATGCAAGACATGTTTAACACAGACCTACAAGAATTAAACAACAAACACCTACAAGAATTAAAGAACAAACAAACAGAGATGAACAATACAATAACTGAAATGGAAATACACTAGAAGGAATCAAGAGCAGAATAACAGGCAGCAAAATGGATAAGTGACCTGAAAGACAGAATGGTGGAATCCACTGCTGCAGAACAGGATAAAGAAAAAAGAATTAAAAGAAATGAAGACAGCCTAAGAGACCTCTGGGACAACATTAAATGCAACAACATTCCCATTACAGCAGTCCCAGAAGGCGAAGAGAGAGAGGAAGGACCAGAGAAAATATTTGAAGAGATTATAGTCGAAAACTTTTCTAACATGGGAGAGGAAATAGCCACCCAAGTGCAGAAAGCGCAGAGAGTCCCATGCAGGATAAACCCAAGGAGAAACACACCAAGACACATAGTAATCAAATTGACAACAATTAAAGACAAAGAAAAATTACTGAAAGCAACAAGGGAAAAATGAGAAATAACATACAAGGGAACTCCCATAACATTAACCACTGATTTCTCAGCAGAAACTCTACAAGCCATAAGGGACTGGCATGATATATTTAAAGTGATGAAAGGAAGGAACCTACAACCAAGATTATTCTACCCGGCAAGGAACTCATTCAGATTCCATGGAGAAATCAAAAGCTTCACAGACAAGCAAAAGCTAAGAGAATTCAGCACCACCAAACCAGTTCTACAACAAAGGCTATAGGAACTTCTCTAAACGGGAAACACAACAGAAGAAAAGGACCTACAAAAACCAACCCATAACAATTAAGAAAATGGTAATAGGAACATACATATTGATAATTCCCTTAAACGTGAATGGATTAAATGCTCCAACCAAAAGACACAGGGTCACTGAATGGACACAAAAACAAGACCCATATATATGCAATCTACAGTAGACCCACCTCAGACCTCCTGGGACACATACAGACTGAAAGTGAGGGGATGGAAAAAGATATTCCATGCAAATGGAAATCAAAAGAAAGCTGGAGTAGCAATACTCATATCAGATAAAATAGACTTTAAAAGAAAGAATATAACAAGAGGCAAGGAAGGACACTACATAATGATCAAGGGATCGATCCAAGAAGAAGATACAACAATTGTAAATATTTATGCACCCAACATAGGAGCACCTCAATACATAAGGCAAATGCTAACAGCTATAAAAGAGGAAATCGACAGTAATACAATAATAGTGGGGGACTTTGACACCTCACTTACACCAGTGGAAAGATCATCCAGACAGAAAATTAACAAGGAAACACAAGCTTTAAATGACACAACAGACCAGATAGCTGTAATTCATATTTATAGGGCATTCCATCTGAAAACAGCAGATAACACTGTCTTCTCAAGTGCACATGGAAAATTCTCCAGGATAGATCACATCTTGGGTCACAAATCAAGCCACAGTAAATTTAAGAAAATTGAAATCATATCCAGCATCTTTTCTGACCACAACACTATGAGATTAGAAATGAATCACAGGGAAGAAAACGTAAAAAACACAAACACATGGAGGCTAAACAATACATTACTAAATAACCAAGAGATCACTGAAGAAATCAAAGGGAAAATCAAAAATACAATCCTACCTCAAGAATCAAGAAAAATCTCAAATAAACAACCTAACCTTACACCTAAAGCAATTAGAGAAAGAACAAAAAACGTATGGACACCAAGGGGGGAAAGTGGTGGGGGGCAGTGGTAGTGTGATGAATTGGGCAATTGGGATTGACATATATACACTAATATGTATAAAATGGATAACTAATAAGAACCTGCTGTATAAAAATATAAATTTTTAAAAGTCTATGTGTTTGAAAAAGAAAAAAAACAGTGCAAGAGGGTTCCCTTTCTGCACACCCTCTCCAGCATTTATTGTTTGTAGATTTTCTGATGATGCCCATTCTAAACAGTGTGACGTGATACCTTCATTGTATTTTGATTTGCATTTCTCTAATAATTAGTGAAGCTGAGCAGCTTTTCATGTACTTCTTGGCCATCTGTATGTCTTCTTTGGAGAAATGTCTATTTAGGTCTTCTGCCCATGTTTTAATTGGGCTGTTTATTAATATTGAGCTGCACGAGCTGTTTATATATTGTGGAGATTAATCCTTTGTCCGCTGATTCCTTTGCAAGTGTTTTTTCCCATTGTGAGGGTTGTCTTTTCGTCTTGTTTATGTTTTCCTTTGCTGTGCAAAAGCTTTTAAGTTTCATTAGGTCCCATTTTATTTCTGTTTTTATTTCCATTACGCTATGAGGTGGGTCAAAAAAGATCCTGCTGTGATTTATGTCAAAGAGTGTTCTTCCTATGTTTTCCTCCAAGAGTTTTATAGTGTCTGGTCTTAGATTTAGGTCTTTAATCCATTTTGAGATTTGGGTATTTTTTAAATTTATTAATTTATTTAATTTATTTATTTTTGGCTGCATTGGGCCTTCATTGCTGCATGCGGGCTTTCTCTAGTTGCAGGGAGTGGGGCTACTCTTCATTGTGGTGCACATGCTTCTCATTGCGGTGGCTTCTCTTGTTGCAGAGCATGGGCTCTAGGCATGTGGCCTTCAGAAGTTGTGGCTCGCGGGCTCTAAAGCGCAGGCTCAGTAGTTGTGGCACACCAGCTTAGCTGATCCACGGCATGTGGGATCTTCCCGGACCAGGGCTTGAACCCGTGTCCCCTGCATTGGCAGGCAGATAACCGCTGTGCCACCAGAGAAGTCCTTGAGTTTATTCTTGTGTATGGTGTTAGGGAGTGTTCTAATCTCATTCTTTTACACGTAGCTGCCCAGTTTTCCTAGCACCACTTATTGAAAAGCCTGTCTTTTCTCCATTGTATATTCTTGCCTCCTTTGTCAAAGATAAGGTAACCATATGTGCATGGGTTTATCTCTGGGCTTTTAATCTTATTCTATTTATCTATATTTCTGTTTTTGTGCCAGTACCATAGTATCTTGATTACTGTAGCATTGTAGTATAGTTTGAAGTCAGGGAGCGTGATTCCTCCAGTTCCGTTTTCTCCCCCTCAAGATTGCTTTGGCTATTCGGGGTCTTTTGTGTCTCCATACAAATTGAAGATTTTTTCTTCTACTTCTGTAAAAAATGCCACTGGCAATTTGATAGGTAATGCACTGAATCTATAGATTGCTTTGTGTAGTATAGTCATTTTCACAATATCGATTCTTCCAATCCAAGAAGATGGTATATCTCTCCATTTGTGTCACCTTTGATTTCTTTTATCAGTGTCTTATAGTTTTCTGAGTACACATCTTTTACCTCCTTAGGCAGGTTTATTCCTAGGTGTTTTATTCTTTTTGCTGCAATGGTGAATGGGACTGTTTCCCTAATTTCTCTTTCTGATCTTTCATTGTTAGTGTATAGGAATGCAAGAGATTTCTGTGCATTAATTTTGTAACCTGCAACTTTATCAAATTCATTGATTAGCTCTAGTAGTTTTCTGGTGGCATCTTTAGGATTCTCTATGTATAGTGTCATGTCATCTGCAAACAGTGACAGTTTAACTTCTTCTTTTCCAATTTCTATTCCTTTTATTTCTTTTTCTTCCCTGATTGCCGTGGATAGGACTTCCAAAACTATGTTGAATAATAGTGGCGAGAGTGGACATCCTTGTTTTGTTCCTGAGCTTAGAGGAAATGCTTTCAGTTTTTCACCATTGAGAATGATGTTTGCTGTGGGTTTCTTGGATATGGCCTTTATTATGTTGAGGTAGGTTCCCTCTATGCCCACTTTCTGGAGAGTTTTTATCATAAATGGGTGTTGAACTTTGTCAAAAGCTTTTTCTGCATGTATTGAGATGATCATATGGCTTTTATTCTTCAGCTTGTTAATGTGGTGTATCACATTGATTGATTTGCGTATATTGAAGAATCCTTGCATCCCTGGGATAACTGCCACTTGATCATGGTGTATGATCCTTTTAATGTGTTGTTGGATTCTGTTTGCTAGTATTTTGTTGAGGGTTTTTCCAACTATATTCATCAGTGATAATGGTCTGTAATTTTTTTTTTTTTGTAGTATCTTTGTCTGGTTTTGGTATCAGGGTGATGGTGGCCTCATAGAATGAGTTGGGAATGTTCTTCCTCTGCAATTTTTTGGAAGAGTTTGAGAAGGATGGTTGTTAGCTCTTCTCTAAATGTTTGATAGAATTCAACTGTGAAGCCATCTGGTCCTGGACTTTTGTTTGTTGGAAGATTTTTAATCACAGTTTCAATTTCATTTCTTGTGATTGGTCTGTTCATATTTTCTGTTTCTTCTGGGTTCAGCCTTGGAAGGTTATACCTTTTTAAGGATTTGTCCATTTCTTCCAGGTTGTCCATTTTACTGGTATAGAGTTGCTTGTAGTAGTTTCTTAGGATGCTTTGTATTTCTGCAGTGTCTGTTGTAACTTCTCCTTTTTCATTTCTAATTTGATTGAGTCCTCTTCCTCTTTTTCTTGATGAGTCTGGCTAATGGTTTATCAATTTTGTTTATCTCAAAGAACCAGCTTTTAGTTTTATTGATCCTTGCTATTGTTTTCTTTGTTACTATTTCATTCACTTCTGCTCTGATCTTTATGATTTTTCCTTCTGCTAACTTTGGGTTTTGTTTGTTCTTCTTTCTCTAGTTCCTTTAGGTGTAAGGTTAGATTGTTTACTTGAGATTTTTCTTGTTTCTTGAGGTAGGCTTGTATAGCTATAAACTTCCCTCTTAGAACTGCTTTTGCTGCATCCCATAGGTTTTGCATCGTCGTGTTTTTGTTGTCATTTGTCTCTAGGTATTTTTTGATTTCCTCTTTGATTTCTTCAGTGATCTCTTGGTTATTTAGTAACGTATTCTTTAGCCTCCATGTGTCTGTGTTTTTTATGTTTTTTTCCCCTGTAATTCATTTCTAATCTCATAGTGTTGTGGTCAGAAAAGATGCTGGATATGATTTCAGTTTTCTTAAATTTACTGAGGCTTGATTTGTGACCCAAGATGTGATCTATCCTGGAGAATGTTCTGTGCGCACTTGAGAGGAAAGTGTAATCTGCTGTCTTTGGATGGAATGTCCTATAAATATCAATTAAATCTATCTGGTCTATTGTGTCATTTAAAGCTTCTGTTTCCTTATTTATTTTCATTTTGGATGATCTGTCCATTGGTGTAAGTGAGGTGTCAAAGTCCCCCACTATTATTGTGTTACTGTCGATTTCCTCTTTTATAGCTGTTAGCATTTGCCTTATGTATTGAGGTGCTCCTATGCTGGGTGCATATATAATTGTTATATCTTCTTCTTGGATCAATCCCTTGATCATTATGTAGTGTCCTTCCTTGCCTCTTGTTACATTCTTTCTTTTAAAGTCTATTTTATCTGATATGAGTATTGCTACTCCAGGTTTCTTTTGATTTCCATTTGCATGGAATATCTTTTTCCATCCCCTCACTTTCAGTCTGTATGTGTCCCTAGGTCTGAAGTGGGTCCCTTGTAGATGGCATATATATGGGTCTTGTTTTTGTATCCATTCAGCGAGACTGTGTCTTTTGGTTGGAGCATTTAATCCATTCACATTTAAGGCAATTATTGATATGTATGTTCCTGTTACCTTTTTCTTAATTATTTTGGGTTTGTTTTTGTAGGTCCTTTTCTTCTCTTGTGTTTCCCACTAAGAGAAGTTCCTTTAGCATTTGTTGTAGAGCTGGTTTGGTGGTGTGGAATTCTCTTTCCTTTTGCTTGTCTGTAAAGTTCTTGATTTTTCCGTCGAATCTGAATGAGATCCTTGCCGGGTAGAGTAATCTTGGTTGTAGATTCTTCCCTTTCACCACTTTAAATGTATCATGCCAGTCCCTTCTGGCTTGTAGAGTTTCTGCTGAGAAATTAGTTATTAACCTTATGGGAGTTCCCTTTTATGTTATTTGTTGTTTTTCCCTTGTTGCTTTTAATAATTTTTGTCTTTAATTTTTGTCAATTTGATTACTACTCTGTGTGTCGGTGTGTTTCTCCATGGGTTTCTCTTGCCTGGGAGTCTCTGTGCTTCCTGAACTTGGGTGGCTATTTCTTTTCCCCTGTTAGGGACGTTTTTGACTATAATCTCTTCAAATATTTTCTCAGGCTCTTTCTCTCTCTCTTCTCCTCTGGGGCCCCTATAATGCGAATGTTGTTGCATCTAATGTTGTCCCAGAGGTCTCTTAGGCTGTCTTCATTTCTTTTCATTCTTTTTTCTTTATTCTGTTCCACGGAAGTGATTTTCACCATTCTGTCTTCCAAGTCAGTTATCTGTTCTTCTGCCTGAGTTATTCTGCTATTGATTCCTTCTAGTGTATTTTTCATTTCAGTTATTGTATTGTTCATCTGTTTGTTTGTTCTTTAATTCTTCTAGGTCTTTGTTAAACATTTCTTGCATCTGCTTGATCTTTGCCTTCAGTCTTTTTCCGAGGTCCTGTATCATCTTCAGTATCATCATTCTGAGTTATTTTTCTGGAAGGTTGCCTATCTCCACTGCATTTAGTTGGTTTTCTGGTGTTTTATCTTGTTCCTTCATCTGGTACATAGTTCTCTGCCTTTTCCTTTTGTCAATCTTTCTGTGAATGTGGTTTTTGTTCCACAGGCTGTAGGATTTTAGTTCTTTTTGCTTCTCCTGTCTGCCCTCTGGTCACACAGACTCTACCTTTAATCAGTTTTCACAACTGTGACAGCACATTAGATTCTCCTGCTAGCGCTGGAAGGTCGGCTGCAGAGGCAAGGGGTGGCTGTGGCTCACCGCGGGGACAAGGACACTGGCAGCAGAAGTTCTGGGGAGTACTCCTTGGTGTGAACCCCCCCAGAGTCTGCCATTCACCCCACCAAAGTGCCTGTAAGCTCCAGTGGTGGGTTGCCTCGGGCCAAACAACCAAACACTTGATTTCTGTATGTTGATCTTTTTTTCTGCAACCTTGCTGAACTTGTATTTGTTCTAGTAATATATTTGTATGTTCCCTATAATTTCTACATATAGGATCATGTATCTGTGAATGAAGGCAGTTTTACCACTTCCTTAACAATCTGGATGTCTTTTATTCATTTTTCTTGCCTGACTAGAACCTCCTGTGCAAGTGAATAGAAGTGGTGACAAGGTGACAGTGGACATCACTACCTTATTTCTTATCTTAGAGGAAAGCATTCTTGCTTTCACCATTGAATATGATATTCTCTTTACGTTTTTCATAAATGCTCTTTAACAGGCAGAGCAAATTCTTTTTTATTCCTGGTTTGTTTAGAGATTTTTATCATGAATGGATGCTGCACTTTGGCAAATGCTTTCTGTGACTCTACTGAGATAATTATGCAGTTTTGTTTATTTTATTAATACAGTGTTTATTACATTAACTGAATTCTGGATCTTAAAAGAACTTTGCATTTCTGGAACAAGTCGCATTTGCTTTTGGTGTATAATCCTTTATAATATAAGTTGCTGGATTTGGTTTGCTAATATTTTGTTAAGGATTTTTGCATCTATGGTCAAGAGAGATATTGATCTGAAATGTTAATGTCTTTGCCTGCCTTTGAAATCAGATAACTCTGGACTTATAAAATGAATTGGTAAGTGCTCCCTTCTATTTTCTGAAAGAGTTTGTGAACAATTAACATTGTTTCTTCTTTGAATATTTGATAGAATTCACCAAATCCAATCCTGGGATTTTCTTTGTGGGAAGATTTTAAATTCCTCATTCAATTTATTTACTTGTTACAAGTCTCCTCATATTTTCTATTTGTTCTTAAATCAGTCTTGGTAATTTGTTTCTAGTTATTTGTGTCTTGCAGGAATTTTATCCATTTTGTCTTATTTTCTAAATTGATGACATAAATTTGATGATAATATTCCATTATAAGACTTTTAAGTTAGGTAAGGTTGGTAGTAATGTCACCCCTTTCACTGCTGATTTTAGTAATTTGTGTCTTTTTTTTTCTTGGTCAGTCTAGCTAAAGGTTTGTCCACCTTGTTGACCTTTTCAGGGAACCAACTTTTAGTTTCATTGGCTTTTTTCCAGCATTTTTCTGTTTCATTGTTTTTTGCTATATTCTTTATCATTTCCTTCCTCTGCTTGCTTTTGCTCTGCTTTGCTCTACTTTGTCTGGTTTCTTAAGATGGAAGCTTAAAGTACTGATTTGAGAATTTTCTCTTTTTCTTATATACGCACTTAAGGTATAAGTTTTCCTTGAAGTATTGCTTTACCTGTACACATAAATTCTAAGTTGTCTTTTTGCTTTCATTTATTTAAATATTTAAAATTTCCCTTGTGGTATTAGGTAAGTGTTCTTTAATTGACAAATATTTGGGTTTGTTAAAGATTTCTTTGTGTTATACGACTTCAACCCTGTGTAACCTACTGAGAGTTGTTTTATGGCCCAGTATATAGTCTCACCCAGAAAATGTTTCACATGTGTTTGAAAAGAATGTGTATTCTGCAGTCAATGAGTAGAGTTTTCTATGTATGTCAGTTAGGTCAAACGGACTGATGATACTGTTGAACTCCTCTATCTCCTTGCTGATTTCTACCTACTTAGTAGTTCTTTCAAGTATTAAGAGTAAGGTATTGAAATCCCCAATGAGAGAAACTGAATTTCTCCTTCCACAGTTTTGCTTCATGCATTTTGAGACTGTTGTTAGATGTACATACAATTTTTGACTGCTATATCTTCCTGAATGTATTGACCTTTTAATCATTATGAAATGTCTCTATTTGTCTTCAGTAATACTTCTTGTCTTAAAGTCTATTTTGTCTTGATGTTTCCTTATCATTACTGTTTTCATTGTGTATCTTTCCCCATCTTTTACTTTCAGCCTATTTGTGTCTTTGAATCTAACATGTGTTTCTTATAGACAACATATAGCTGAGTGTTGCTTTTTTATCCAGTTTGACAATCTCTGCCTTTTGAATAGAATGTTCACTCGATTCACATTTAATGTAATTATTTAAATAGTTGGATTTATTCCTGCCATTTTGCTATTTTTCTATTTGTCACACCTTTTTTATTTCTCTCTTCCTCCTATACTGCTTTCTTTTGTGATAAATATTTTTTATTGTATCTTTTTAATCCATTTCTGATACTTTTTATTTTCTATTCTTATAGTTATTTTGTTAGCAACTGCTGTAGGGATTATAACATGAATTCTAATTTATTATAATCTACTTTAAAATAATATTTAATTCCAGTAAAAGAGAAACTATATTCCAAAATGTCTTTTCCCTTGTTCTCTTTTGTGTTATTATTTTCATATATATTAAATGTATATGTTATAAACCCAACACAACAGTGTTAGAATTATTGTTTTATATAATCTTAGAAAAATGAGAAAAATCTATCTATAGACTGTTTTATATTTACCCACATATTTGCCAACACTCTTCAATTCTTCCTATTGATTTGAATTAAAATGGAGTGAATACCTTCAGTATTTCTTGTAAGACAGTCTAGTAGCTGGAAAGTCTCTCAATCTTTGTTTATCCAGGAATACTTTATTTCACCTTTATTTTAAAAGACTGGGTTTTCTGAATATAGAATCCTTGGTTGATATTTTTCTTTTAGCATTTTGAATATGTCATGCTTTATGGTTTCCACTGTTTCTGATGAAAAATACCAGTTGTTAAAGGTATTATTAGTCCCCGATGTGTAATGAGTCATTTTCTTCTTCCAGCTTCAAGATTTTCTCTTTTCCTTTAGCTTTCAACAGTTTAACTATGATGTGTCTATGTGCAGCTCTGTGTGTTTTCCTACTTGGGGTTTGTTGAGCTTCTTGAATCTATATAGATTGTGTTTCATCATATCTGGAAAGTTTTCTGCCATTATCTCTTCAAATATTTTTTAACTCCCCTCTCCTCCCCTCAGTCTCCCATTATATGTATATGTATGAATGTAATGTTTCCCCACAGGCCTCTGAGGCTTGACTTTTCTTCAGTCTTTTTCCCTTTGCTCTTTCAGAGTATATAAATTCTCCTGACCTAAATTCAAATTCACTGATCCTTCTGCCATTTTAAATCTTCTATCAAGCTCATCTAGTGTATTTTTTTTAATTCTATACTTTTTAACGCTACAGTTTCTGTTTGTATATTTTTTTATAATAATTACATCTATGTGGAAATTCTTTATTCATTGTGTCACTGTGGTCCTACTTCCCTTTGATGCTTTAAACATGGTTTTCTTTAGTTCTTTGAACACACTTATAATAGCTGCTTTGATGTTTTAGTCTGCTAAATCCAACATATGGAGACACTTAGATACAGTTTCTATTGACTGGTTTTTTTTTTTTCCTTAACTGTGGGTCATCCTTTCTTGTTTCTTTGCATATCTCTAAATTTTTTGTTGAATGTTGGACATTTTAGATAATATATTGGAGCAACTCTAGATTCTGATTTTCTCTGAGGGTGGCTGATGGACTGAAAGTCTGTTTTCCCCACCATGTGTGGTTGCTGATATCTCTACTCCATTTTCCCCCCCTCATTTTTCTTTCTACGACTGGCTTTTTAAGACCTTTTTAAGCTGGTCTCCAGTGTCACCTTAGTGTTTAGCCAAAAACTATTCAGAGATTTTACTCAAACATCTCAATCCAGTAAAGCTTCCACTCTCAGGATCTGTGTGTATTTGAATGAGGATTTGTGTGTGAAATGAGGAGTGCATTCAAAGTTTGAGCCTTTTAAAAGTTGGCCTCAGATTTTATTACCACTAGGCCTGTTTGATCTCCTTTCCAGATATTCTTAGGCTCCACTAACCAGTGATACGTGGGTGAGTGGGCCCACTTGATATTCTGCTGTGCCTATCTACAGCCTCCAATCAACCTGTGATATGTGGTGAACTTATCAAGCCCCCAAGATTGTCTTACCTCCTAGAACTCTCTATAAAATCCTGCTACTCCATGAGTCTGTTGCTTGTCACAAATTAGACCACAATCTCAGACTAGCAGAGCCATTGGTCCTCCCTATTTGTTTGCAACTAAGATTCTTACCCTGAGTTCAGTACTTTTCATGAATAAAGTTTCTCAATTTATTTGGTTGATTTCCAGAGTGATGAATTTATTTTGACAGTTTTGTCCAGCTTTATGATTGCTTTGTGAGGAAAGTAATTAAATCTCTCACTCAGTCATGTCAGCCATTCCTTTTTTAATAGCGTATATCATGTATTGCTGTAGTCCAAAGTTCAACTATACCTAATCTTGGCTATAACTTTGAGATTGTATTTACCTCTAAGATAAAAGAGCAAATTTACTTTTTATTCAATATTACTCAATATTCTATGCATAGATATGTACCTATTTTAGACTAGATATATTAGACCCAGCTTCCTTTGTTTTTTGTTGCTGTTGGGAAAAACTGATTTTGTGCGTATGTGTTTGTGTGCGTAGATAGGAGCTGAAGAGTTCTGTACATCAATAATATAAAGAAGTTCCTAAAAATGTAATACAATCACAGGCAAAATCATGCTAATAGACTACTATACCTATTCAGTCCAGACACCACAGTATATGAGAAATACTGACAACCTATAGTATATGAAAAAGATACTAAGAGGTATGGATACTATGGCATATGAAATATATTTGAGAGAAATGTCAGTGTTTACCCTGGAGGAAAATGACATATTGCAAGCCTTTCAAATATTTAAATTAGACTTATTCAATATTGATACAGAGGGCAGAGTCAAAACTTAGGGGTATAATTTTGAGTTCAATATAGTACAAAATAAACTAACAACTTAAGTGGCAACAAACAGAACTGGTTTGGTTTTCTTGCAAAGTGATAAGCTTTTCTCACTGAGAATGACTGTAATAGACTAGATGAATGTTTTCTAAGGAGTGTTTATATAGGAGATGGACTAGATGACCTTCCAACTCTAAGTTTCTGTAATTTTATAAAAGCAAGTAACTAAGAATTTAGATGGATAAAAGATAACACTACAGAAAAATAATCAAAAAATATATTAATACATAAAATTATCATAATTTGGGTTATTCATAATAAGGAAATAGGTTATAATAACTGTTTCTCAAAGACATGGATTCCACTGTACTATCGGGTCTCAAAGGGCGACAATATGCTGGATATCATTAAAAAATTATAAGAAGCAGAAAACACTATCCTACCTTTGTAAAAATTGTGATCTATAGTTCTAGTTGCGGTAACTCAAGAATAAGAAAGCTGAAGTGGGAACAAAATATAACAAATAAACAAGACAAAATTACATAAAATCAGACTTCATTGTGGAAAGGCAAAAGCTGAGTGGGTATATAAGAAATATTTATAAAGAATATGAAAGGCACAAATAATGTAAACTCAGAATTGTTCACCAAAATGTGGAAGGCAACCCTTAAAACTCTGAGAGAGGTGTAAGTTTATCACAAATATAGGAAGTATCATTATATTCAGGAAATAGTTAAGATAATTTGCTAGGACCAAGGCAGGACATAGACTGAAAACAGAAGTGACTTACCTCTTTTAGTTGATCAGCACTCCCCCATGATGCAGAACGCTGATGTGATCTCTTTTCTGTGCCTTCTTCTACCCAACAGCTAGGTGTCTTTAAAAAAATAAGTAAAATAAAAAATAAAGAATTTTGCCTCTATCCTTAATTTCACAGCAAATCAAACATATTTCAAAATCTTAGCACATACCAATTAAAGGGTTATACTGAATACTAGAATGCCTTAAAAGCTAAGATTTTCATGACCCTGTGAAATGTTTATTATTCTGAATTAGATATGATCAATCTAAGATGTCTCTGAGTAATGTTACTCAAAACATTTGGTTGTTTACATCAACATTAAATTTATCAAATTCAAAGAGAATTGTGAAATATGCATATTGGTGTTTTTAAAGAGAATAGGCAAACTAATTATGAAATGTTATGTTTACTAAAGAGAAGTAAGATTAACAGAACATGTTTAGAAGCAGTGGGGTTACAGATGACCTACATGTCAAATATTTAGTTAGGTAAAGGGTTGAATGTACTACTCTTTCTATACTCAGGAAAGAGTGTGTTAATAATAGTATCCTTTTTTGAAAAACATCAAGCATCTTTATATAAAAATATAAAGTTACTATAAAAATAGAAAAAGTTATTATAAAGATAAACAAGATTAAGCTAAACTGACTATAATTTAAAACAATGCATCTTAAAGAAAACCTGAGCTACATGGCATAAAACAGAATTGCTTTTACCTAAAACTTCATTTTCAGTGATTTAACCTATAACAGACACTACATCCAAACATAACACAAAACACTAAATGCCAAATAGTAAGATCATTTAGTAGTTGTATTAAAAATTTTAAAATATTGAACTACCATCCTTAATATATGAGAAGACTCTTAGTGTAATGCAACTTAGGGAAAGTTAAAACCACTAAGACATATAGGGTAATGATTATCATATATAAATATTGGGTTAGCCAAAAAGTTCATTGGGGTTTTTCTGTAACATCTTAGGGAAAAAACCCAAACGAACTTTTTGGCCAACCCAATATAAATATATATTGCTTCAAAAATTATTTTTATTACATACAGAAAAGTTCATCATTCATATTGAGGCTGCACCTGTGACTTTACATAATACACAACTTATGAAGAAGCCATCAGTTCTATACAATTCAAAATGCTTGTGGACAAAGTTTTAAATAATTACCACCTCTTAAAAGTAATGATGCTGCAAAATAAAACCAATAACAATTGAATGCTAGTTGAATAAAAATACACATAAACTGCTTAAACAGTTCAAATACTAAAGTGAAACTAGTCATAATACTGAGTAAAATATTTTATTCAGTTGGTAATTGCAAAGATAAGAGGTATTAATATATTAAATAAACTGCTTGCAAATAATTATTTAGTTATTAAATTTTCCTAATCTCAGTCCTAGATAAGAAAAACTACTCTGAAAATAATCCCCCAAGTAATCATATCTTTAATAATTTATGCTAAAATTATTCAATTATGACTTTGTTTTAGTCAAACTTTTATTTCGAGAATTTATATCCCTTAATACTTTTACCTTTCTACCAAGCAGAGGCATTGCTCTCATCAAAAATCAAATGATTAAGGATCACAATGTTTAAAACTCAAAAGCATATTCACAGAAAATGAATAAAATTTCTGGCATGTTCCATAATTAACAAAAACATTTATAACACTATTTTCATTTTGTATGGCTCTAACTTTTTCAAAGGAAATTTACATAAACTGTATCTCCAACTTAGAGTTAAATCAGTAGCCACAAAAATTCTGCAAATGCCTTAATACTGCCAAGCACACCAATGGCAAATGAAACTAAATCTGAGGTCTCTCATCTCAGAGTATCTTCTTTCTTCCTATTGTCATTCTTTTTTTAAAATTGAATGTGAAAACCTATTTGATTATTTCAGAATGTAGTATTGGTTATACAAAAGAAATACATAAAAACTAACTACAAAAGAATATTTATGTTCCTGAAATCTATCTAGAAAAATATAGTTTTTTTTAAAGTACAAAACCACTGGAAGAATCCTCTCAGTCTTGTGGCTATAAAATTACATGCATATAAATTGTTTAAGTATATTCATCATAGTTTCAACTTTTCCAAAAAATACTCCCCAAAGAAAAATTTCATTTTAATTGCACATATATATAATTATATTCTAAAGACTGCATTGTCCAAAACAAAAGCTATTAGCCACATGTAATAATTTAAGTTTAAATTAATGAAAATAAAATAAAACAAAAAATTCGGTTCTTTAATCTCATTAGCACGTTTCAAATACTCAATAACCACATGTGGCTAGAGGCTATGGGCTGCCATATAGAACAGCACAGATACAGCACATTTCCACCACTGCATAAAGTTCTATTAAGAACAGTGTTTTATACATTTAATCATTGATTTTAATTTTTTTTATTAGTCATCAATTTTATACACATCAATGTATACATGTCAATCCTAATTGTCCAATTCAGCACACCACCATCCCCACCCCACCGTGGTTTTCCCCCCTTGGTGTCCATACGCTTGTTCTCTACATCCGGTTCATCTGTACCATTTTTCTGGGTTCCACATACATGCGTTAATATACGATGTTTGTTTTTCTCTTTCTGACTTACTTCACTCTGTACGACAGTCTCTAGATCCATCCACATCTCAACAAATGACTCAATTTCTTTCTTTTTTATGGCTAAGTAATATTCCATTGTATATATGTGCCACAACTTCTTTACCCATTCGTCTGTCAATGGGCATGTAGGTTGCTTCCATGACCTGGCTATTGTAAATAGTGCTGCAATGAACATTGGGGTGCATGTGTCTTTTTGAATTATGGTTTTCTCAGGGTATATGCCCAGTAGTGGGATTGCTGGATCATATGGTAATTCTACTTTTACTTTTTTAAGGAACCTCCATACTTTTCTCCATAGTGGCTGTATCAATTTACATTCTGACCAACAGTGCATGAGGGTTCCCTTTTCTCCACACCCTATCCAGCACTTGTTGTTTGTAGATTTTCTGATGATGCCCATTCTAACTGCTGTGAAGTGATACCTCATTGTAGTTTTGATTTGCATTTCTCTAATAATTAGTGATGTTGAGCAGCTTTTCATGTGCTTCTTGGACATCTGTATGTCTTCTTTGGAGAAATGTCTATTTAGGTCTTCTGCCCATTTTTGGATTGGGTTGTTTGTTTCTTTAATATTGAGCTGCATGACCCGTTTATATATTTTGGAGATTAATCCTTTGTCCATTGATTCATTTGCAAATATTTTCTCCCATTCTGAGGGTTGTCTTTTCGTCTTGTTTATGGTTTCCTTTGCTGTGAAAAAGCTTTGGAGTTTCATTAGGTCCCATTTGTTTATTTTGTTTTTATTTCCATTATTCTAGGAGATGGATCAAAAAAGACCTTGCTGTGATTTATGTCAAAGAGTGTTCTGCCTGTGTTTTCCTCTAAGAGTTTTATAGTGTCCGGCCTTACATTTATGTCTCTAATCCATTTTGAGTTTATTTTTGTGTATGGTGTTAGGGAGTGTTCTAATTTCATTCTTCTATATGTAGCTGTCCAGTTTTCCCAGCACCACTTATTGAAGAGACTGTCCCTTCTCCATTGTATATCCTTGCCTCCTTTGTCATAGATTAGTTGACCATAGGTGTGTGGGTTTATCTCTGGGCTTTCTATCTTCTTCCATTGATCTATGTTTCTGTTTCTGTGCCAGTACCATATTGTCTTGATTACTGTAGCTTTGTAGTATAGTCTGAAGTCAGGAAGTCTGATTCCTCCAGCTCTGTTTTTTTCCCTCAAGACTGCTTTGGCTGTTCGGGGTCTTTTGTGTCTCCATACAAATTTTAAGACAATTTGTTCTAGTTCTGTAAAAAATGCCATTGGTAGTTTGATAGGGATTGCATTGAATCTGTAGATTGCTTTGGGTAGTAGAGTCATTTTCACAATATTGATTCTTCCAATCCAAGAACATGGTATATCTCTCCATCTGTTGGTATCATCTTTAATTTCTTTCATCAGTGTCTTATAGTTTTCTGCATATAGGTCTTTTGTTTCCCTAGGTAGGTTTATTCCTAGGTATTTTATTCTTTTTGTTGCACTGGTAAATGGGAGTGTTTCAATAATTTCTCTTTCAGATTTTTCATCATTAGTGTATAGGAATGCAAGAGACTTCTGTGCATTAATTTTGTATCCTGCAACTTTACCAAATTCATTGATTAGCTCTAGCAATTTCCTGGTGGCATTTTTAGGATCCTCTGTGTATAGTGTCATGTCATCTACAAACAGTGACAGTTTTACTTTTTCTTTTCCAATTTGTATTCCTTTTATTTCTTTTTCTTCCCTGATTGCCGTGGATAGGACTTCCAAAACTATGTTGAATAACAGTGGTGAGAGTGGACATCCTTGTCTCGTTCCTGATGTTAGAGGAAATGCTTTCAGTTTTTCACCATTGAGAATGATGTTTGCTGTGGGTTTGTTGTATATGGCCTTTATTATGTTGAGATAAGTTCCCTCTATGCCTAGTTTCTGGAGTTTTTATCATAAATGGGTGTTGAATTGTGTCAAAAGCTTTTTCTGCATCTATTGAGATGATCATATGGTTTTTAATCTTCAATTTATTAATATGGTTTATCACATTGATTGATTTGCCTATACTGAAGAATCCTTTCATCCCTGGGATAAATCCCCTTAATCATGGTGTATGATCCTTTTAATGTGTTGTTGGATTCTGTTTGCTAGTATTTTGTTGAGGGTTTTTCCATCTATATTCATCAGTGATATTGTTCTGTAATTTTCTTTTTTTTGTAGTGTCTTTGTCTGGTTTTGGTATCAGGGTGATGGTGGCCTCATAGAATGAGTTTGGGAGTGTTCCTTCCTCTGTAATATTTTGGAAGAGTTTGAGAAGGATGCTTGTTAGCTCTTCTCTAAATGTTTGACAGAATTCACCTGTGAAGCCATCTGGTCCTGGACTTTTGTTTGTTGGAAGATTTTTAATCACAGTTTCAATCGCATTACTTGTTAATGGCCTGTTCATATTTTGTTTCTTCCTGGTTCAGTCTTGGAAGGTTATACCTTTCTAAGGATTCATCCATTTCTTCCAGGTCGTCCATTTTATTGGCATAGAGTTGCTTGTAGTAGTCTCTTAGGATGCTTTGTATTTCTGCGGTGTCTGTTGTAACTTCTCCTTTTTCATTTCTAATTTGATTGATTTGAGTCATCTCCCTCTTTTTCTTGATGAGTCTGGCTAATGGTTTATCAATTTTGGTTATCAGAGAACCAGCTTTTAGTTTTATTGATCTTTGCTACTGTTTTCTTTGTTTCTATTGCATTGAATTCTGCTCTGATCTTTATGATTTCTTTCCTTCTGCTAACTTTGGGTTTTGTTTGTTCTTCTTTCTCTAGTTCCTTTAGGTGTAAGGTTAGATTGTTTACTTGAGATTTTTCTTGTTTCTTGAGGTAGGCTTGTATAGCTATAAACTTCCCTCTTAGAACTGCTTTTGCTGCATCCCATAGGTTTTGGATCGTCGTGTTTTCATTGTCATTTGTCTCTAGGTATTTTTTGATTTCCTCCTTGACTTCTTCAGTGATCTCTTGGTTATTTAGTAACGTATTGTTTAGCCTCCATGTGTTTGTTTTTTACGTTTTTTCCCCTGTAATTCATTTCTAATCTCATAGTGTTGTGGTCAGAAAAGATGCTTGATATGATTTCAATTTTCTTAAATTTACTGAGGCTTGATTTGTGACCCAACATGTGATCTATCCTGGAGAATGTTCCATGCACACTTGGAAAGTGTAATCTGCTGTTTTTGGATGGAATGTCCTATAAATATCAATTAAATCTATCTGGTCTGTTGTGTCATTTAAAGCTTCTGTTTCCTTATTTTCATTTTGGATGATCTGTCCATTGGTGTAAGTGAGGTGTTAAAGTCCCCAACTACTATTGTGTTACTGTCGATTTCCCCTTTTATAGCTGTTAGCAGTTGCCTTATGTATTGAGGTGCTCCTATGCTGGGTGCATATATATTTATAATTGTTATGTTCTCTTTTTGGATTGATCCCTTGATCATTATGTAGTGTCCTTCCTTGTCTCTTGTAACATTCTTTATTTTAAAGTCTATTTTATCTGATATGAGTATAGCTACTCCAGGTTTCTTTTGATTTCCATTTGCATGGAATATCTTTTTCCATCCCCTCACTTTCAGTCTCTATGTGTCCCTAGGTCTGAAGTGGGTCTCTTGTAGACAGCATATAGATGGGTCTTCTTTTTGTATCTATTCAGCAAGCCTGTGTGTTTTGGTTGGGGCATTTAATCCATTCACGTTTAAGGTAATTATCGATATGTATGTTCCTATTACCACTTTCTTAATTGTTTTGGGTTTGTTTTTGTAGATCCTTTTCTTCTCTTGTGTTTCCCACTTAGAGAAGTTCCTTTAGCATTTGTTTTAGAGCTGGCTTGGTGGTGCTGAATTCTCTTAGCTTTTGCTTGTCTGTAGGTGCTGAATTCTCTTAGCTTTTGCTTGTCTGTAAAGCTTTTGATGTCTCCATCGAATCTGAATGAGATCCTTGCTGGGTAGAGTAATCTTCATTGTAGGTTCTTCCCTGCCATCACTTTAAGTATATCATGCCACTCCCTTCTGGTTTGTAGAGTTTCTGCTTAGAAATCAGCTGTTAACCTTATGGGAGTTCCCTTGTACATTATTTGTCATTTTCCCTTGCTGCTTTCAATAATTTTTGTTTGTCTTTAATTTTTGTCAATTTGATTACTATGTGTGTCAGCATGTTTCTCCTTGGGCTTATCCTGTATGGGACTCTCTGAGCTTCCTGGACTTAGGTGGCTATTTCCTTTCCCATGTTAGGGAAATTTTTGACTACAATCTCTACAAATATTTTCTCTGGTCCTTTCTCTCTCTGTTTTCTTTCTGGGACCCCTATAATGCAAATGTTGTTGTGTTTAATGTTGTCCTAGAGGTCTCTTAGGCTGTCTTCATTTCTTTTCATTCTTTTTTTTTATTCTGTTCTGCAGCAGTGAATTCCACCATTCTGTATTCCACGTCACTTATCCATTCTTCTGCCTCAGTTATTCTGCTATTGATTCCTTCTAGTTTAGCTTTCATTTCAGTTATTTTATTGTTCATCTCTGTTTGTTCTTTAATTCCTCTAGGTCTTTGTTAAACATTTCTTGCATCTTCTCGATCTTTGCCTCCATTCTTTTTCCGAGGTCCTGATTCACCTTCACTATCATTATTCTGAATTCTTTTTCTGGAAGGTTGCCTATCTCCACTTCATTTAGTTGTTTTTCTGGGGTTTCATCTTGTTCCCTCATCTGGTACATAGTCCTCTGCCTTTTCATCTTGTCTGTCTTTCTGTGAATATGGTTTTTGTTCCACAGGCTGCAGGATTGTAGTTCTTCTTGCTTCTGCTCTCTGCCCTCTGGTTGATGAGGCTATCTAAGAGGCTTGATCTAATCATTGATTTTAAACAAATTATTTTAGTTAAAGCAAAATCAAAGATGGCTACTTGGTCTTCAAATCTATTTAAAGCTCAAGCTTGTAAAATTACAGAGGATGAATTAATTTGTATCCAGTTTGTTAAATCTGAGTATTTGAGAAATGTTTTACCATTTAAATTAGGAAAACACCACCACAAAGTAGCAAAAGTTCTTTGCTTTCATATCAGCAAGTGATTCCTTCCAACTGGCCTGTTATTCTGTCCATTAATCTAGAGTAGAAGTTTATGAGTGGTGCTACTTATAACACTGGGTATTAGTGAAAAATATATGAAGAAGAATTCCATGGTCAAATAAATTTGGAAAATATTACATTCTGTACTCCTTTACTCAATGTACAATGCAATTAGCATTTCAAAACTCAAATATACAAATACACACACAAATACTTTTTTAAAAACCTGCTTTTCTTTTTCTTACTGATATGACCCCAGAACACTCATTTTATGTGTATTAACATCCTCCACAGACAGCTTGGAAAGCACTGTAATCTTCAGTAATTGGTATTGTATAAAATAGTTTGCTCTTCAGCCACCATACTTAAGGGGATTCTTCCTTTCTAGCTGCCTCCATTTAAACTACCAGGGAAGAGAAAATGAACCTTTCATACACTTGAGTAATGCAGAACCAAAGTCTATCTCTAAGACTGCTGACAGAAAGGTGTTTGGCTAAAAAAAAGTCCCCTCTATATGAAAAGGATACCTACAGGTGAAAGAAGCCATTTTTTAATTTTCACCTCTCAGAATCATCCAAAGTCCAGCCTGTGAAGCTTCTTCTCCAACCCCCAGGCCCATCCTCCTAGCTCTGGTTTCCTGGGTGACAAATGCTTCTTCTCTGAGTGAAATAAACAGAAAACAGTCCTACTGCACAGGACTACACACTTGTTTTTACGACTGTTTTTAAATAGAGCAATTTTTGGTTCATAGCCAAACTGAGAGGACATTACAGAGATTTCCCATATATCCCTCACCCCGACACATGCACAGCCATCCCCCACCAGAGTGGTACGTTTGTTACAACTGATGAACCTACACTGACACATCATTATCCCCAGAGTCCATAGTTTACATTAGGGTTCACTCTTGGTGTTGTGCATTCTATGGGTTTAGACAAATGTATAATGACATATATCCATCATTATAGTACCATACATAGTATATTCACTGCCCTAAAAATCGCCTGTGCTCTGCCTATTCATTCCTCACCATCTCCAAACCCCTGACAAGCACTGATCTTTTTACTCTTTCCATAGTTTTGCCTTTTCCAGAATGTCAGGTAGTTGGAACCATACAGTAGGTTGCCTTTTCAGAGTCACTTCTTTCACTTAGTAATATACATTTAAGGTCCCTCCATGTCTTCTTAGTGCAAATAATATACTGCTGTCTGGATGTACCACACTTTATTCATCCATTCACCTACTGAAGGACATCTTGGTTGCTTGCAAGTTTGGCAATTATGAATAAAGCTGCTATACATATTTGTATGCAGGTTTTTGTGTGAACGTAAGTTTTCAACTCCTTTCGGTAAGTACCAAGGAACATGAATGCTGGACTGTAAGGTACGAGTATGTTTAGTTTTGTAAGAAACTGCCAAACCATCTTCCAAAGTGGCGGTACCACTTCCTATTCCCACCAGCAACATACAACAGTTCTTGTTGCTCTGCATTCTGGTCAGCATCTGGTATTGCCAGTGTACTGGATTTTGGCCATTCTAACAGATGTATAGAGGTATCTCGTTTTAACTGGCATTTCCCTGATGACATATAACGTGGAACATCTTTTCATATGCTTGTTTGCAATGCGTATATTGTCTTTAGTGAGGTGCCTGTTAGGAGGTCTTTGGCCCATTTTTTAATCAGGTTGTTTGTTTTCTTATTGTTGAGTTTTAAGAGTTGTTTACATATTTTGGATACGAGTCCTTTATCAGATGTGAACAGTGGGTGCTTTTGTTATTTATATCTTTATTCACAGACTAGCAAGGGCAAATATGCTTTCCTGCTTTATCAATTTCAGAACAGGTCAAATTAACCCCTAGCAAGAAAATATTCTTTTTCAACATGCAAGAGCTTAGAGTCAGTTCCAAAAAACCCCACAAAACAAAAAAACTAATCATGTCATAAAATTCTCTTAATCTTATTTAAAACTTACTTAAATCCTATGTAAAACTTTAAAATCTATTTTTTGTATGGTTCACCCTTAGCCTTGAAATTTATTATAGTTTATAATCTATTATGGAAATATGATTACTGACTGCTAATTATTTTATTGTACTTACATAGATGATCCTTAATATTAAGGTACTGATAAAGCTGGCAATAAATGAAACAGAATTACTTGAAAAACCAATGATAATTAAATTAATAATTAAGATTAGAGTCTGATTTTAAGTTACAGAAAAGTTTTAAAAATAGATGACAAACCCTTCATTGTTTACAACTATGTCTTTTAGAGTTTACAACTGTCTTTTAGAGATTTGATTTTCTTTTGACTAATAAATTTTTTTTAACTTTTTAAAAACTTTTAACTTAAAAGATCGTCTTGAAAAGACTATCCTGATTAAAAAGGAGCACAAAAAACTGAGATTCTTTTTTTTTTTTAAAGACTTTGATGTGGACCATTTTTTTTTTTTAAGTCTTTATTGAATTTGTTACAGTATTGCTCCTGTTTTATGTTTTGGTTTTTTGGCCCTGAGGCATGTGGGATCTTAGCTCCCCAACCAGGGATCAAACCGACACCCCCTGCATTGGAAGGCAAAGTCTTAACCACTGGACTGCCAGGGAACTCCCTGTGATTCTAATATTATGCTTTGCTTTTCTGGTAACAGTATATAAGTATATATAGTTTTATAACCAGATATAAACATAAATAGCCTCTTCACTAGTTAACAAGGAGTAAAGAAAAGGAAGAGTTCAGCTGAAAAAAGCTTTAGGAATTCAGTGATAGCAGTTACACACTCAAAGTTTTTCATCATGCTCCAGCTATATACTAACTTATGTGCTCATTTTGTTAGATCACTTTGAAAGTGCAGTCCCTGGATGAGCAGCATCAGCATCATCTGAGAACAAGTTAGAAATGCAAATTCTCAGGCTCAATAGCAGAATTACCAAATCTGGAATTCTTAGATAAAGCCCAGCAATCTGTGTTCTAAGAAGCTGACCATATACTCACTCATTTTTCTTATAGGCTAATAACCATTTACAAGTATAATATCAATTTGCATATAATTACATCTTTGGAAATTAACATAAACTAATGTGAATATTGTTTGGAGCCATGTAGAAAGTTATATTGCTAGAGAGAAATTTCTCTTTACCAAGGAACATTAAACAGTAGACTCCAGCAAGGACTAAGATATGCCTGAATATTTAAGTAAAATTTATAAAATCCATGTCTATTTAGGCCTTAAAAGTGTTCAACACACAACTGAATGGAAGTCTATGAAGTAATGGTTTGTGATTTTCTAGATTATTAATGAGGGAGCTTATTCAGAAGAGTTAAGAAGCTGTATTTCTGTTTCCAGATCTCAAGGTGAGGGGGAGGAAGGGTGTTGGTGGTAAATCTCTGGATTGCAATTTTTAAAAATAAGAAATACCACAGAAATCAACTATTGCATCTGTGCTAGACATGATAAAAGTATTTGTCTTACTCTATAAGAAATGTTAATTTGAGAAAAAGCAATCATAAATGTGTCCCAAATCTTAAGAATATTCATAGTAAATCTATTTCTAAGAATTAACCTAAGATGTACACCAAGAGAAGCATTGGAAATAAATGTCTATCAATAGAGAAAAGAAAAATTGTGGCACATTCTTATAATACAAAAAACCACAGTACATGGACTGTAATCCCACTTTAGTAAGCAAGTACACACAAAGAGAAAAAGACTTTAAAGAGATATTTCAAAATATAAATGGTGGTAAGAATTCTAGATAATTCTACAGTAAATCCTTTTTTTTTTTTCCAGCTGAGAAAAATCAAGATTAAAAAAAAGACTTAAAGTCATGTTTAGGAATACTTAATGGCATGAGTAAATGTTATGATTTATTAAAATCATAAAAAATAAATAATAAAATCATATTTACTACCTGCAGTATCATCTGAACTCTATTTTTAAAATGGTCTGTAATTTTTAAATTTTTATTTTTTAAATGCAGATAATCAAAATATAAGAGGATATGCATCAAAATGTTAAAAATGGCTGTCTGGATATTAGAATTATAAACAATTTATCTTGAGATTTTTGGTATTTTCCAAATCTTCTGCAGTGACTCCTGTTTCAAATTTAGAAGCAGGATTTTTTTTAAATGAGAAAGATAGCTATGTAATAGAATCAGTAAGTGGGGTTGTATATCTACTCTGAGAAAGCCCAACATAGAATTACAAAAATTCTAACTTTAGATGCAAACCTCAAATCTATCTTGGAAGACAGGTTACATGTAAGCTAAGATGTTAGTATACATCACATAAAATATTTTTCCCTAGTCAGCATTTCCTTTGACTAGGGGTTGGGGTTCTCTCACAGCTGCAAGTGCCTGTATGTAGTTTATCACTGGCTATGGGAATGGAATTGGAGACTTTAGAAAAGCTGAAATATTTAAGTGTTTAGAGTAACTGAAAACTGAAGGTAACTGAACTATCCAACACTTAGAAATATTAGTGGAAAGTTATTGATGAGAATATTGACAGGAAATTATAATTCAGTTTGGATATGTCTTTCATGTTGTACTTTAATTCTATGGAGGAAAAAATATCTATAAAAATGTTTTCCTGAAAAAGTTAAACATAGAGCTACCATATGATCCAGCAATTCCTAGAGAAATGAAAACATATGTAAACACAAAAACTTGTGTGCAAAGGTTCATAGCAGTTCACCAACTCATGAATGTACAAATAAACTGTAGTATGTCCATACCATGAAATATTATTTGGCATTACAAAGGAATGAAGTACTGATACCATGCTACCACATGGATGAAACTTAAAAATACTAAATGAAAAAAGGCAGAAACCAAAGGTTACAAATTGTATGAGTCCATTGATATGAAATGTTCAGAAAATGCAAATGTAGACTGGCAGAAGGTAGACTACTGGGTGCCTATGGCTGAGGAAAAGAAGACTGGGGGGAAATAGTGAGTGACTGCTAATGGTTTCTTTTCGTAAAAACAGAAATATTCTAAAATTGATTATGGCAATGGTTGCACAATTATGAATATATTAAGAACCATGAATTGTACACTCTAAATAGATGAACTGTATGCTATATAAATTATATCTCAATAAAACTGTTATTAAAAATATTTATGCCAAAGAGGAAATTACAAATCAATCTCATTTTTCAATTTAAAAAAAGCCATGTATTGCTGAACCTGAAAGTCCCAAGCATTGTTTGCATTTTCTCAAAAATAATTGATATTTTCTGTCATGCTTTTCTTGCCAAGTTTCAAATCACACAGCGGCACTAGTCGAGTAATATAACAGAAAAGAGTAGGAGGCACTGTACATTAATAATCTACCCAGTCAGGTTTCTCAAGTCACTGTGAGATAACAAAGGAACTAATGTAACATAAAATAAAACTGTATATCAGAAATACTATTCTCTGGCTTCTTACAGAAACAGTTATTAAATTGACTCTTGACAGTTTCTGCTTTAACCAAAAGGAGATGGGGGGCCTCCCTGGTGGCGCAGTGGTTGAGAGTCCGCCTGCCGATGCAGGGGATACGGGTTCGTGCCCCGGTCTGGAAGGATCCCATATGCCGCGGAGCGGCTGGGCCCGTGAGCCATGGCCGCTGGGCCTGCGCATCCGGAGCCTGTGCTCCGCAACGGGAGAGGCCACAACAGTGAGAGGCCCGCATACCGCAAAAAAAAAAAAAAAAAAAAAAAAGGAGATGGTACTATGAGGAATTAAAAGTATAAACAATATTTCCATTTATTATTCAGTATTTACACTTAATAATACCCATTCTGACAAGTTCTCTCACTATTATTGTGGATAAAATTAAAACCAAATGATGAGATCTAATTTTCAGTTTTTAGAGAGCATTAAAACATATTCATTCTTTTGTGCTATAATTTTTTAAATTACAATTTGCTTTGGTGGCTGTGTTTCAGAAAACTGATTCCACTAGTAAAAAAAAATGAGAGTAATTTTACCTTTTCAAAAGTGATATTTCCAAACACTTTAAAAAAATACATTTAACAATTGCACTGGATTATAGCTGCCTCAGTATTATCCAAGAAATTACTTTTTATTGTCTCTTAATAGCTTTTAATGTTTCTTTAATCTCTCACACCTGACAGAAAATCAGCAACATAGGTGACTACTAGATATCTGCCAAAAATGTTTCCGTACCATTCTGAAGTCATAAAAACCAGTAGCGTTCAACTGATGATAGCATAAATATCATCAATGGGATACCTAAGTAATGAGAAGGGAGTAGGAGTTTCTGTAGCAATATAAGTCCACTGTCCCATACTTGGACCTATAAATCTAAAGTACCATTTCTTACTTGTAAGAATGTACAGTGGAAAACAATAGCTACTTCTGACTGAATGAACCCTAACCCACCAGAAAATGTTTAACCGTGTTTCAGAGCCCTATCATGCCCTGGAGTTAGCTGCATCATTTCTATGCCATTTCTTACCAATCCAGATTTAATGTTCATAATTGCATAATCAATTATTGATACCAGTAATACTGTCCACTCAATTCAGTATTATTATATTTAAACCTGCTGACTGTAAAATACTATAGACTCCAATACAAAGCAGGTAACATTTTTCAACATCTACTGTGCCCTATTTACTGTGCTAGAAGCTTACTATGTGATCCTCATTTTAATAGGTACTAGTGTTATCTCCCAAAAGCTTTAAGAATTTCAACAGCACAAAAAAGCTGTTTTCACTTGGTTTATTCTAATGTTTCCTACCAATATGATGTATTCTATGACAATCATTTATTAAAAAATTTATACCAAGTTATTGACAACTCGAAAGGCATACTGCTTTCTCATACTGCACCCCTTAACTATGATCTGATTCTATCTGACTCTTAAATTCTTAAAGCTAATGTCTCTAATAAATGTCTTTCTAAATAAGTGCTGTTTATTATATCACAGGATTTTTGATAGAAAATTGATGGATTTTAAGATATAAAAGGTTGAGAACCGATGTACCAGACAACAAAGGTCAAGAAGATAGAGTGAGAGGGTTGTTCCAAATAAATACAACCTATTTCACAACTTTACCTAGAGCTAGTTTAGGGGTAAAGGTGAGGGAGGAGATAAAGGAAAACAGGCTGTTTTTGTTACCTGTAAAATATTTCTGGTAATGGGAAGAAAACTAGGTATATGGGCAACAGGAGTATGGGAAGCCTCTTTGCTATTTACCATATACTTTTGATTTAAATCAATACATTAACAATTAAAAATTAATATGTAGAATTTTGAGTTTCTGCTAGTTTTAAAGACAGTATTTGAAACTGATGAGTAAAACAGTAAATATTTAAGCTATGGATTTAAATTTTTCATCAGTACCGCTGAGTATATTCCTTTGGCAACCAAAAATATTACTCCCTAAACTAGGAACATGACTACTATCATGTGGACTGTTCAACTCTAGAATTATACAATCCTGTCTTTTAATTAGCTAATGGCTGAAAAAAAAAGTAAAGGCGATCCTGTACAAGATAGAATCTTTATAAACTTACTCAAGAGCCAGTTGGAGACCAGCTCCATAAAAATAACAGTTTAGGTCCCTGGAATACAATATAGGAGGCCAAGATGGCCAAATCTTTAGACTTGCTTTCATTTCAAGAAAAGCTTCCCACCACCGTCCAAAATTGTTCCAGCAACTACCACTTCTTAAACTTTAACAGCAAGCTCTTCAACAAGGGCACAGGAAACCCAAACAGCTGTATCAAGAATGACTTTTGGTCAGGAAATGAGTTTCTGATCAGAGTGGTAAACTGAAAGTTCTTTTTTATACCTATTACTAATTTGAGATATACTATTTACTCCTTTGATGAAAGTCCTCCCCAACCAAGCTCCTTTCATGAAGGGAAGAAAAGAATAGAGTATTTAAATGTGTAATTTCAATAGCAAAGAATTTATATATTTTAGTTTGGAGTTGTTAATTTTTATTTTTTTATTTTTTTATTTTTTTGCGGTACGCAGGCCTCTCACCGCCGTGGTCTCTCCCACTGCGGAGCACAGGCCCCGGGCACTCAGGCCCAGCAGCCACGGCCCACGGGCCCAGACGCTCCGCGGCACGCGGGATCCTCCCAGACCGGGGCACAAACCCGCGTCGCCTGCATTGGCAGGCGGACCCTCAACCACCGCGCCACCAGGGAAGCCCAGGAGTTGTTAATTTTATCGAATGTTGGCTAAGGTCAAATGCTAAGTACTTATTCCAGATCTGTTTCTTAAATATAAAAAAGATTTCTAGGGAAAAATGCTGGCATAGAGATAGGATCACAAAACTCCATACACTCAAACTTAATGAAATGAAGAAAAATAAAAAGTTACTTTATGTACTTTTGGGCATGTTTAAATGTTTCATACTGTAAAATTTGAAAATTAATTAAAAACAATAAAATATCAAAGAAAAATATCACCTGGAGAAAAGAAAGCAGAAGTATACAGAATTTCATTTAAAAATCTAACTATTCCATTTCTTACCCTTCAAAAAATACAAGAGGTAAATGAAAAGTTCTGAAATCTTTCTCTGATACCAACTTTTCAGAGAAGATGAATGAGGGGGATAGACAAGCAGTCAAAGTGGAAGGACTCATATAGAGTAAAAGCTACTCTCACCTCAACTGGCCATCAGACATTTTAAAAAAACTGTCAGGTTTACCATGTCATTTTTCCCTAACAAGGAGAAGTATGGCAGATGACTCAAAAATACATATAAATGTCTTAAAGCTAATTAATTCCAGCAATAAGTAAGATTTATCAGAACAGAAAGACAAAAGACAAAAACACTAAGAAGTAAAAACCATGGGAAACAGGTGGGAAGAAAGAAGGAAGAAATTTCTATTTGAAGTTCCCCTTCTCAGCTGTGAATTAAGAGTGCCATGGCCAATAACCAGGTGTCCACCTATCTTTAACCCTCTGCTAGTAAATGTAAATAATTAATAGTAATTACTTATTGACAGTGTTTCAGTCATTATTCTTAGCATTTCAAATGCATTACCCCAATTTAACCCTTACAACGATCCTATGAGGTATAATATCCCATTAACAAATGAGGAAACTGAGGCAAAGAGGTAATGTGCCCAAAATTACAAAGCTAAAAAGTGGTGGAGCCAAGATTCAAAACCAAGCCATCTGATTCAAAACCAGAGCTCTTAGCCAATGAAAAGAAAAGAGAGTTTACAATATTAATTTATATCATGAAAAGGTTCGGTCAGGGAAAAAAATATTAATCAAGACATTGAGCATTCTGTAACAATAAACAATATCAACCATAAGAAAGACATAATGGGGCTTCCCTGGTGGCGCAGTGGTTGAGAGTCTGCCTGCCGATGCAGGGGACACGGGTTTGTGCCCCGGTCCGGGAAGATCCCACATACCGCGGAGCGGCTCGGCCTGTGAGCCATGGCCGCTGAGCCTGCACGTCCGGAGCCTGTGCTCCACAACGGGAGAGGCCACAACAGTGAGAGGCCCGCGTACCGCGAAAAAAAAAAAAAAAAAAAAGACATAATGAACATAAATAAAGTGGCCTATATGGAAACTGAATAATATAATTAATAAGGCTGAATTAATACATAATGAATTCTTTATCTAAAAGTAAAGACTGTACCTCATTTTCAAATACAGAGAATTAAGAAAAAAACAAATCAAAGGCGACAACAAAAATTTAAATGAAGTTTCCAAAAACCTATTAGTCTATACTATTATGCAATAAAACTAGAAATTAAAGTTTTACTAGGAAAAGAAACTTTAACCATTTAGAAGTTAAAAACAAAACAAAATGCTCTCATATGCTAAACAGGATATCAAAACTGAAACTGAATATCTTGAAAATACAAATAATGGAAACATATACTAGCCAAAGCTGAGCTCAGAAGATAAATCTTGGCATAAAACACTAAACAGTAAATATCACAAATACAAAATTAAGCATTCATCTTCAGAGTCCAGAAAAAGAACAATACACATGCCAGGAAGGCAGAAGAAAGGCAAAAACAGAGCAAAGTCAGAGGGCAATGAACTAGAAAAAAAAAAAAAAACACAGTAAAATTAATTCAACACCTTAAAAAATTTTAATATACTATATAACCTAATAAATTTAATCAAACACAAATATACAATATTAAAAATAAGAATAGAGGGCTTCCCTGGTGGCACAGTGGTTAAGAATCCTCCTGCCAACGCAGGGGACATAGGTTCAAGCACTGGTCCGGGAAGATCCCACATGCCATGGAACAACTAAGCCCGTGTGCCACAACTACTGAGCCTGCGCTCTAGAGCCCGTGAGCCACAACTACTAAGCCCGTGTGCCACAACTAATGAAGCCCGCGTGCCTAGATCCCATCCTCCGCAACAAGAGAAGCCACCACAATGAGAAGCCCACGCACCGCAATGAAGAGTCGCCCCCACTCACCACAACTAGAGAAAGCCCACACACAGCAACGAAGACCCAATACAGCCAAAAATAAATAAATTGAAATAAATAAATAAAAATGAGAATAGAAAAACAACTGCAGATATACAAAAAATTAAAAGAATTATAGAAGAGTACTTTGTGAAACTCTATAAAAATACACTTGAAAATTTGGATGAAGTGGATTATATTCTAGGAAACAAAAAACTGAACAAAAGAAATAGAAATCAAAAAAGACCAAGAGCCATGGAATAAACAGATTTACTAAAGAGCTATAATCCAAAATCATACTAGTCAGCTTCACAGGGAAAATTCTTTCAGACCGAAGTAACAGATAATAGAGATGATATTTACACCATGCCAGAGCAGAGGAAGGAAATCTTGCAAAATCTTTTTATGAAGCAAATATAACACAGAAATCTAAGGATTACAATATGAGAAAGAAAAAATTTCAGACCTCATTTCTGAATATTGAAACAAATATAATAAATTTTGAACACTTCAACTGCCACTGTATATTTTAAAAAAGAACTCCATAAATGAATAGTATTTATTCCAGAAATGTAATTATGTAATTAAGTAATCTATTAAAAAATTCACCAAATTATAGGTTATGAGTCAAAACAACCTTCATTTCAAAGATGAAATGGCATTTCAAACATAATGAATCACTCTTCATTTAAAAAAAAAAGAAAAACAATTGGTAAAATATGCACGTATGCTTGATGCTACCCTTGTCAGAGTGAACACACTACCTTTTTATAAATTGAGGTATAACTGACATACAACATTATATTAGTTTTGGGTGTACAACATAATTCAATATTTGTATATACTGCTAAATGATCACCACAGTAAGTCTAGTGAACATCTGTCACCATACATAGTTACATAAAGTTTTTTCCTTGTGATGAGAACTTTTAAGATTTTCTTTCTTAGCAACTTTCGAATATGCAATACAGTATTATCAAGTATAGGTGCCATGCTGTACATTACATCCCCACGACTTTAGTACTGGAAGTTTGTACTTTTTGACTCCCTTCACCCATATCAACTACTCTCAACCCCCCTCCATCCCTGGAAACCACCAATCTGTTCTCTGCATCTATGAGACGGTGGGTTTGTTGTTTTGTTTTAGATTCCACATGTAAGTGATATAATACCATATTTTTTATCTGACTTATTTCACTTAGCATAATACCCTCAGGGTCCACCCATGTTGTCACAGATGGCAAGACTTCCTCCTTTTTTATGGTTGAATAATATTTTTTATCTATTCATTTTTTTGATCCATTCATGCATTAGTGGACACTTAGGTTGTATCCCTATCTTGGTTATTTTAAATTCCACAATGAACATGAGGGTATGTATATCTTTTTGAGCTACTGTTTTCATTTCTTTTGGATAGATGCTCAGAAGTGGAACTGCTAAATAATATGGTAGTTCTGACTTTTTGAGGAACCGCCATACTGTTTTCTGTAGTAGCTGCACCAATTTACATTTCCACAAACAGTGCACGTCCTCACCAATACTTTTACCTCTCGTGCTTTTGATAACAGCCTTTCTACAGGTATGAGGTGATAGCTCATTGTGGTTTTGATTTGAGCTTCCCTGATGATTGGTGATGTTGAACACATTTTCATGTGTCTGTTAGCCATCTGTACATCTTTGGAAGAATGTCTGTTCAGATCCTCTGCCTGTTTTTTAATTAGATTGTTCGGTTTTTTTGCTGTTGAGTTCTATGAGTTCTTTATGTATCTTGTATATAAACCCCTTATAGGATATATAATCTGCAAGTATTTTTTCGACATTTAGTAGGTTGCCTTACATTTTGTCAGTGGTTTCCTTTCATGTGCAGCTTTTTAGTTTGATGTAGTTCCACCTGTTTATTTTTTCTCTTGTTGTCTTTGCTTTAAGGTTCAAATCAAAAAATCATCACCCAGACTCATGTCAAGGAGTCTTACCGCCTATGTTTTCTTTTAGGATTTCAATGGCTTCAGATCTTACATTCAAGTCCTTTTTTTTTTTTTTTTTGCCCTTTTGGAATATCACCAATTATTGGTTCTTTTATTTTCTTGAACTAGTTGATGTTGAATCTAATACATAGAGGGAAAAAAACGCCAAGCCATGCTTTTGAAAAATGGGTCTTACATTGTTTTTTTTTTAAACTGAAGTATAGTTGATTTATAATATTGCATTATTTTCAGGTGTACAGCAAAGTGATTCATAAATACATATATATTTTTTCAGATTCTTTTCCATTATAGGTTATTACAAGATACTGAATATAGTTCCCTGTGCTATACAGTAAGACTTTGTTGTTTATATATATATATATATATATATATATATATATATAGTAGTTTGTATCTGCTAATCCCAAACTCCTAATTTATCCCTCCCCCCTTTCCTCTTTTGTAATCATAAGTTTGCTTTCAGTATCTTTGAGTCAGTTTCTGTTTTGTAAATAAGTTCATTTGTATAATTTTTTAGATTCCACATAAGTGATATCATAATATTTGTCTTTCACTGTCAGGCTTACTTTACTTAGTATGATAATTTCTACGTATATCCACGTTGCTGCAAATGGCAATATTTCATTCTTCCTTATGGCTAAGTAATATTCCATTATATAATATATACCACATCTTCTTCATCCATTCATCTGTTGATGTACACTTAGGTTGCTTCAATGTCTTGACTATTGTAAATAGTGCTGCTATGAACATTGGGATACATGTATCTTTTCGAATTAGCGTTTTTGTCTTTTCTGGATATATACCCAGGAGTGGGATTGCTGGATCATATGGTAGCTCTATTTTTAGTTTTTTAAGGAACCTCCATACTATTCTCCATAATTGCTGTACCAATTTACATTCCCACCAACAGTGTAGGAGGGTTCCCTTTTCTCCACACCCTCTCCAGCATTTATTATTTGTAGACTTTTTGATGATGGCCATTCTGACTGGTGTGAGGTGATACCTCATCGTAATTTTGATTTGCATTTCTCTAATAATTAGGCATGTTGAGCATCTTTTCATGTGCCTGTTGGCCATCTGTATGTCTTCTTTGGAGAAATGTCTATTTAGGTCTTCTGCCCATTTTTTGATTGGGTTGTTTGTTTTTTTGTTATTGAGTTGTATGAGTGTCTGTATATTTTGGAAATTAAGCCTCTGTTGGTCACATCATCTGCAAATATTTTCTCCCATTCCATAGGTTGTCTTTTCATTTTCTTTATTGTTTCTTTTGCTGTGCAAAGCTTTTAAGTTTCATTAGGTCTCATTTGTTTATTTTTGCTTTTATTTCTTTTGCCTTGAGAGAGACTGACCTAAGAAAACATTGGTATGATTTATGTCAGAGAATGTTTTGCCTATATTCTCTTCTAGGAGTTTTATGGCATCACATCTTATATTTAAGTCTTTAAGCCATTTCAAATTTATTTTTGTGTATGGTGTGAGGGAGTGTTCTAACTTCATTGATTTACATGTGGCTGTCCAAGTTTCCCAACACCACTTGCTGAAGAGACTGTCTTTTCTCCATTGTATATTCTTGCCTCCTTTGTCAAAGATATAATTGACCATAGGTGTGTGGGTTTATTTCTGGGCTCTCTATTCTGCTCTCTATTGATTCATATGCCTGTTTGTGTGCCAGTACCAAACTTTTTTGATTACTGTAGCACTGCAGTATTGTGTGAAGTCTGGGAGGGTTATGCCTATACCTTTGTTCTTTTTCCTCAGGATTGCTTTGGCAATTCTGGGTCCTTTGTGGTTCCATATAAATTTTAGTATTATTTGTTATAATTCTGTGAAAAATGTCATGGGTAATATGACAGGGATCACATACAATCTGTAGATTGCTCTGGGTAGTATGGACATTTTAATGATATTAATTCTTCCAATCCAAGAGCCTGGGATACCTTTCCATTTCTTTGAATCACCTTCAGTTTCCTTAATCAATGTTTTATAGTTCTCAGCACATAAGTCTTTCACCTCCTTGGTCAGGTTTATTCCTAGGTATTTTTTTCTTTTTTGGACGCGATCTTAAATGGGATTTTTCTTTTACTTTCCCTTTCTGATATTTCACTGTTAATGTAAAGGAATGCAACGGATTTCTGTATGTTAATCTTGTACCCTGCTACCCTGCTTATTTGGTTTATCAGTTCTAATAGTTTTTGTGTGGAGTCTTTAGGGTTTTCTACATAAAGTATCATGTCATTTGCATATAATGACAATTTTACCTCTTCCCTTCCAATTTGGATACCTTTTATTTCTTTTTCTTGTCTGACTGGTGTGGCCAGGACTTCCGATACTGCATTGAATAGAAGTGGTGGCAGTGGGCATCCTTGTCTTGTGCCAGATTTTAGAGGGAAGGCTTTCAGCTTTTCACTGTTGAGTATTATATTGGCTGTGGGTTTGTCATAAATGGCTTTTATTATGTTGAGATATACTCCCCCTATACCCTCTTTGGTGAGTTTCTTTTTACCATGAATGAATGTTGAATTTTATCAAATGCTTTTTCGGCATCCATTGAGATGAACATGATTTCTGTCTTCTCTCTTGTTGCTGTGGTGTTACCACAATGATTTGCGTATGTTGAACATCCTTAATCCGTTCTGAGTTAATTTTTGTGTATGGTGTAAGACAGTGGCTCAGTTTCATTCTTTTGCATGTGGTTGTCCAGTTTTCCCAACACCATTTACTGAAGAGACTATCCTTTTCCCACTGTATATTCTTGGCTCCTTTGTCATAAATTAATTGACCATATATATGTGGGTTTATTTCTGGGCTCTCTATTCTGTTCCATTGATCTATGTGTCTGTTTTTATGCCTATACGGTTTTGATTACTACAGCTTTGTAACATAATTTCAGATCAGGGAGTACGATGCCTCCAGCTTTGTTCTTTCTCAAGATTGCTTTGGCTATGGATCTTCTGTGGTTCCATACAAATTTCAGACTTGGTGAGTTCTGTGAAAATGCCACTGGAATTTTGATAGGTATTGCACTGAATCTGTAGATTGCTTTAAATAGTATGGACATTTTAACAGTATTAATACTTCCAATCCATTAGCATGAAATATCTTTCCACTTATTTGTTTCTTTAATTTATTTCATCAATGTCTTATAGTTTTCAGCATACAGGTCTTTCACCTTCTTGGTTAGATTTATTCCTAGATATTTTATTATTTTTGATGCAACTGTAAATGAATTGTTTTCTTAATTTCTCTGATAGTTTGATATTAGTGTATAGAAATGCAACAGATTTCTGTATCTTGATTTTGTATCCTGCAAATTTACCAAATTCATTTATTAATTCTAACAGTTTTCTGGTGGAGTCTTTAGGGTTTTCTATATATAGTATATTATCATTTGCAAATAGTGACAGTTTTAATTCTTCCTTTCCAATTTGGATGCCTTTATTTTTCTTCCCTAATTGCTCTGGGTGAGACTTCCAATACTATGTCAAATAAAGTGGCAAGATTCAGCATCCCTGTCTTGTTCCTGATCTTAGAGGAAATGCTTTCAATTTTTCATCATTGAGTATGATGTTAGCTGTGGTCTTATCATATATGGCCTATATTATGTTGAGGTATGTTCTCTTTATACACACTTTGTTGAGAGATGTTGAATTTTGTCAAATGCTTTTTCTGCGTCTATTGAGATGATTGTATAATTTTTATCCTTCATTTTGTTAATGTAGTGTACCATAATGACTGATTTGCAGATGTTGGACCATCCTTGCATCCCTGGAATAAATCCCACTTGATCATGGTGTATGATCCTTTTAATGTATTGTTGAATTTGATTTGCTAATATTACACTGAGGATTTTTACATTGATGTTCATCAGGGATACTGGCCTGTAATTTTCTTTCTTGTGGTGTTACTTGTCTAGTTTTGGTGCACCAGCTCTTTAAAGCTTCTTCCCAAAGCAAGTCTCATGGCCACACTTAACTTCAAGTGGGCAGAGAAGTATAACGTTATCATATGTCAAGGAGAGAGGATGAGAATATTTGTTAACAGCTCTAATCATTACTATACCTGCGAAGTCAGAGGAAACACCTCTGATTATTACTCTATATTACTTTTATTGTTTGACCACTTTACAAAGAGCATATGTTACTTTATCATTTAAAAACACATTCACATGTAGATTTCGTATCTGTCCATAGATGAAGATTTATACTTTGGACTGTGGGGTGAAAACTGAGGAAATGCTACTGTCTGATTATAGTAACCTTAACTACAAGTTCAGTTTTAAGTGTCAGTAATAAACTTGTTTGAAAAGGTTGTATCAGCAGGGTTAATGTAATAAAGTAACATCAAATTCTACAAATGGTTTTTAGTTTTTCTATTAAGCTACACAGATTTGTCTAATAAACTGGCAATTATCCATCTCCCCATTGGCCTCAAAAATGTGAAGCTGTCTCTTTTAGTCCTCAGAATAAATATGTGTATGTGCAACCTGGGTACTATTAACTGCAATTTGTAAAAAAGGAAACTGAAGTGTGAGACACATAGCAGTTAATTCAATGGGCCATGATTTTGCCCCCAACATTTTATTTTAAAAATTCAAACAGATAGAAGAGTTGAAAAAACTTCTCAGTGCATACTCAGAAAGCCAACACTTAGAATCTATATTTAACATTTTGCTACATTTGCTTCATCACATATATATTCATCTGTCTATCATCTATTGATCTCATTTTTTACTCATTTCAAAGTAAGTTGCAGATAGCAGTATCCTTCACCTCTAAACATCTTAATTAGATTTCAATATTTATATTCTATATTTTAAAAGTTAAGTTATATATTAGAATGCACAACTGTATACTTGCGTAAGTTCTAATAAATACATCCACCCATGTAGCCAAAATCTCTATCAAGATATACAACAATTCCATTATCCCAGGAAGTTCCCTCACATTGGGCCTTGATTTGAACACAAGATCTGTCTCTAAAGTCCATAGTCTTTCCCACAACACTATGCTACTTCTTTTAAAAAGGCCCAATGTATAAATACATTAAACAATAAGAATTCTATTTCTAACCCTCAATAATTAAGGTAGCTGAAATATGGAAATATGAAAGGTAGAAAATACTAGAGATTCCCTCCACTAAAGCTAGACAGCCTAGGTATTTAATGTCTGTAGCACAATGACGGTACCACTTTCTGTTTACTAATTTCCACTGAATAAATAAAAATATCTACTTCCTTCCCCAAGAGTTAAAGAATTAATCAAGGAGGTATGGACATGACAATAACAACCATTACATATGTTCATCTCTTATACCTTCAATTAAACTAATAATGCTTCCGGGCAAGACCATTTCTTAGGCTTGTAAGGCAAGTACTAGGTCAAGTGCAATACACTTTAGTGATTATTATGAGAGGCAGTGAGGAACTGGAGAAAACACAAAACCTTTGGAATCAGCCAAATCTGGATTCAGATCTCTTCATATTTATTTAGCTATATAACCACGTACAAGTTAAACTTCTCTAAGCCTCAGTATATCATATGTAAAATGAGGCCTATATTTGGCCTTCCTATCAATGTCAGGTTTCTCAAATAGACGATCTACGAGCAGACCCAGGCAAGAGAAGCCCCTACCCTGGACTTCAGGCTTTTGGGGGAATTTTATGTAACAGTTTGTTAATTTAACTTAGTATGTATATGGTATGTAGATCTACATTTATATTTGCTCCAGATCCTGCAGATGTTACAAATGGGCCTGTCTGTATCTACTACTAATAATCTAACATGTGTATTGCCATATTCACTTCAAATATTACCCTATTTAGTCATACAACATTATCATGAGTTAGGTTTCATTAATCCCATTGTGCAGATAAAGAAACAGATGTGGTTAAGAAACCTACCCAGCGCCCTTATCTTCTATCACTATATCACTCTCTTCTTAACTCCCAAATATCTGAGCTTTCTTCTCTAACATATTATCAATATTTTACTCTCCAAGACAATATGCCCCTAATCCCTAAATCTAGTCCCTATTTTCCATGACCTCTTGGTAGCACCTGATACTGTTAATAATTTTTCCTTTCTTAAAACAACTTTCCCTTTGGTTTCTAAGGCTAGACTATTTCTTCTCTTAGCTTTTGCTCTTTTTCTGTCTCCTCTTGTTAGAGTTTTGGTGAAGAATGAATAAGATAATGTTTTTGGAGAGTGTCAGCATAAAGCATATATTCAATAAAAGGTAGGGTTTCTTTTTAACCTAAAAAGAATAGCTACCATTTTTAAGAATGATGTCAATTACTCTACTAGGTGATACACACACATGCACACACACTATTCCATTTATCCTAAAAGCACCATAAAATTGAAGTTCAGATTGGCTGACAAATTAACCTGTATTAGAAACCTGGCTCCAACAATTCCTAGGTTTATGATACTAAGTCACTTAACTTCCCTGAGCTTCTGCTTCTCCATCGTGTAATTTTATAACGTTCTTGTGAGAATTAAATGAAAACACGATATAAAAACACAAAGTACATGGTACACAGTCAGTAAATGTTAAACTCCTTTCTCTTCTTGTTGCTACCAGGTGAATACATTAATTTTTTATCCTTCCCTTGTGTGCATTTCTAAAAACTAAGTCCTTGATCTCTTGACCTTCTTTCTTTATACTCTATACCTACACTCTTCACACTTGTGAGTCCAACTCCTCCAGAAAGATAGTTTTGAATTATCTGTGACCATTTCTAAGTGTGCAGGCCCACATCTCTAAGTTTTGCTAGTACTTTCTACTTGAGAATCCCACTGCCTACCATATCAAACTGCTCCTTTCCCTCACAAAGAATGGAAAGCAAAAGACTGGGAGTGGGTGACATAAAATATTACACAGACAAAACTGATAGGATGCATGATAAAGAAGCTAATTTTATGGTTTCAAGCTTGCCTGAGAAAATTACAAAACTGGAGAAGATTCTCATAGATCATGTCCAAAATTTTCTCCCCTTTTCCTCGTTCTTCAGACATGAAACTCTAATCCTTCTATTTCCCTAACCCACAAAGCCAAAAATGTTCTCATTCCATTGAATTCCCTTACATTTAAATGCTCCATTCATCTAACACCTAATAATACTCTATCTTCTATTACCAATTTTCTTACATTTACATCTTATCTTCCTAACTATGCTGTAAGGCCAATAACCATCTCTTATACTTTTAGTATTCTTCATAATGCTAATCGACTACTGCTATACAGATATGGTCAAGAATTCAGAAATTATAAATTGAGATGCTTTCAGATCTTTTTCTGACATGGAAGGAAGACTTTTCAAGTCAAAAGCTCTGATCCACAAATAGAGAAGGTGTGACAAACAGGAAATTTTCTATTTCTCTCTCAAGGATTTTAGTTTTGGCTTTAAACAGAAAAAAAAATCCTTTAACATATATTTCCTTAGCCATGAGTTAATACTTTATAAATTATTTCCAGGAACTGTGCAAGCTTTTCTTCAAAAATTACTTATACCAGCATACCTTGGAGATACTGCAGGTTCGGTTCCAGACCACCACAATAAAGCAAATATCACAATAAAGAGTCACACAAATTTTTGGTTTCCCAGTGCATATAAAATTTGTTTATACTATTACTGTATTCTATTAAAGTGTTCAATGGCATTACATCCTAAAAAAACAATATACATACCTTAATTAAAAATACTTTATTGCTAAAAAATGCTAATCATCACCTGAGCCTTCAGCAAGTCATAATCTTTTTATAATAGTAACACAAAGATCACTGATGACGGATCCCTATAACAAATATAATAAGAATGAAAAAGTTTGAAATATTTAAAGAATTGCCAGAATGTGACAGAGACATAAAGTGAGCAAATGCTGTTGGAAAAAAGACGCCGATAGCCTTGCTCCATGCAAGATTGCCAAAAACCTTCAATTTGTAAAAAAACACAATATCTGAGAAGCATAGTAAAGCAAAGCACAGTAAAACGAGTCATGCCTGTATTTTCTCATACAGTTACTAGTCATTAATTTCTGTAGGAAAATAATTCCTAAAACTATAAGTCTCAAAAACCACACAATGTAGACTGATATGCTATTTATTAAATATTAAATAATTTTAAAACTTTCAAAACCGAGATGATAAAAATACTTAGTCTAAAGTTTATTAAAAGAAATGGCTTTCGGGCTTCCCTGGTGGCGCAGTGGTTGAGAGTCCGCCTGCCGATGCAGGGGACACGGGTTCGTGCCCTGGTCCGGGAGGATCCCACATGCCGCGGAGCAGCTGGGCCCGCGAGCCATGGCTGCTGAGCCTGCGCGTCCGGAGCCTGTGCTCCGCAACGGGAGAGGCCACAGCAGTGAGAGGCCCACGTACCGCAAAAAAAGAAAAGAAAAAAAAAAGAAATGGCTTTCTTCTTTGGTTGAATGTATTTAATAACTGGGAAAATTTGATTAAATTAATTTTCTTTACTGTGATCAAAAGAGAACTGCAGGATAATAAAACTGATTTTTATTTGCTTATTTTACCTGAGTAGCTTTATCTTTCATGCATGAAGGGTAATGAACATGAGGATCTCGTGGCCACTGTCCTGTGAGATAAGGTCCTGTTATCGTATCCAAAGAAGAGGTTCGCCTTATTGTACCAGAGGTTCGAACTTGATGAGATTTTGGCCTGTCCACTATAAAAAAGTGAAAAAAGATTAGTCAATAATGAATAAAGTAAAACTTAAAATTATTTAACCTTCATAGTTTGTAAAATATCACTCTGTCAATTTTTCCTACAATATATATTTACCCTAATAGCCCTCCTGCATGATGTGATGAAATTTATAGACCCTCTCCCAAAGGAAAATACATTCACATATTAAATTTTGCATACACTTCCAGGGCTGTCACACCCTACAAAGCCCATCCATTTTAGAGACCTATTCTAAAACCTGTATATCATCTCCACTGCCATTACTTTAATTAAGACTTCATAATGTCTCAACTGCCAGTTTCCTAAATGCTATCTCTGCATCCACCCTAACTAAATCTTACAGTGCCACCTCCCTCCACTGCTTAAAAACATTTCCATGGTTATTCACTGTCTTTAGCTTAAAGCCCATTATTTTTCACAATTCAGCTCCCATATACATCAATACTTGATGTCTTGCTACTCCTCCATAAACCCATGTTAACTACTAAATGCCATACAAACTAACTGCAATTTCCCAAATGTAAAACACTCACTTCTCTGCCTCTGTACTTTCTATTATCTCCTGCACCTAAAATGTTCTACTTCCCTGTTCACTTGACAAAAACTTATCTTCAAGATCAGCTCAGGTGTCACACTGCCTCTGTGAAACCTTTCCCAATGCCCTTCTTTTCTCCATCTCTGTCCTTTTTAAAGATATATGCACTCTCTGCTTGCGTGGAGCCCTAAATTTGTCTTTCTTCCCCAACTAGAGCATAAGTTTGGTCCCTACAGATTGAAAAGAAGTTGATGCTCAATACTTATGAATGAATTTATTCACAGCTACACAAAAATAACATGTATTAAGAATCTTACATTTTAATTCAGCTTCTTCATTTATGGATGAAGAATTTGAAGCCCAGGGGGATAAAATTAAATTGTCCAATGAAACAGAACTGCTAACAGGTGATAGAAGTAAAAAGGAACCAAGATCTCCAGACATTCTACACAGTTCAATCAACCTACTATAATAATCTACTTCTCCTCTCCATATAGGTACCATAGGTACCTCTGCTGAAAATTAAAATGATCATACTGAACTCTATAGTTTCTTTACAAAGAAACTACAAAGGATTTTTCATATATGCATCTCAAATAAGTTACTACTAATGTGCATTGAATAATAAAATCCAGTGGATTACAAGCACCAAGGCTCAGTCTTACTCAGAGTTATATCTCACATCAAACAAAATGTCTTGCACATTACAGAGGGCCAAGAAACATTTGTTATTGAATACTGTCCTTTAACTATCCTTCTGAAACCAAAATACAAAATTGGGTTTTTTTAATTGGAAAACAAAAGAAAATGCAGCATACTGTGAACTATCATGTTATTTACATAGAGTCGTCCTCAGTTCTGTGCGGGACTGGTTCTAGGACCCTCACGGATACCAGAATCTGAGGAAGCTCAAGTCCCTTACATTTGGCCATCCACCTCTCCAGGTTCCACATCCTTGGACACAGAGGGCTGGAGGGCCAATTTTATCTTACAACTGCAGTTCTGATTTCTTCTTTGACCCAAGAGTGTTAGAGAAGATCTGAGAATTACAAAATTTCCTCCCTATCTTTATTAGCTCTAATTTTATTTTGCCATAGGCAGAGAGTCAGGACAATCTATTTCTACTCTTTGGAATCACCTGAAATTTTATTTGTAACCAAAAATCATGGTCAGTTTTTATAAATATTTCATGAGTCATGGAGAACATATATTTTCTGTTTTCAGAATAGTTATTTTTCTTGTACATCAGCTGAAATAAAAATATAGAATATAGTAATAATAAAATTATTAGCTTTATCTGTCACAGACTTAGAGAACTACTCTAAAATTTCTAAACTACTCTTAAGATATAACAATTCTCTTTATCTCTTGCAATTTTTATCATTTAAATTTAGTTCTGGGGAATTCCCTGGCAGTCCAGTGGTTAGGATTCTGCACTTCCACTACCGGGGGCATGGGTTCAATCCCTGGTCATCGGGGGAACTAAGATCCCGCAAGCTGTGCCGTGTGGCCAAAAACAAGAAACAAACAAAAAAAAGTTTATAGAAATTTAGTTCTGTATAATTTGGTTACATATTGATTCATGACATCATCATTATGGCTTATATGCTTCACCATTGTAGTCTGTTCCATTTATTACTTTTAAGCTCTGTCAAATTGAACATTATCACCCCTTTATGCTTTCTTTCTATTATAATATATCTGGTTTGCCTATTCTTTTATTTTCAATTTCTTTCAATCATGCTATTTAGGTGTCACTCTTGTATACTGTATGCAATTAGGCTTTTTGAAAAAACTTTAGAGTATGTCTTCTCCTTATAAAAGGTATGTTCATCCCACTTATATTTGTTATAACAAACTTGATTAAACCTGTCACATAACTTTTTTCTTCCTCTTATAATTCTTCCTTGCTACTTGTTTTCTATGTTTTACTGTTTACTTCTTTTTCTCCTTCTTACCTTTTCCCCTACCATAGGTAATTTAGAAGATATGCAGATTGTTTTTACTTCTATTACTAGAAGTTACTTCTATTAATTCTTTTAAATATTTTTTCTGGCTATAAAAGCAATATGCACAAATTTTAGCAACTTTAGGAAACACGGAAAATTAACATGTCTCTCATAATCTGATTTATAATAATTTGTTTAAAACTTTTATAAGTTACTTTACATTCCCTGCACCAAGAAAAAAAAGACAAAAACAGTTTATCCCTTGAAAAAGAACATTTATAGCAGTAAAAAAAGGCCTACATAAAGGTCAGCCACAACCAGAAAATGAAAAGCCACTATATGCGAAAAACTTGTGCCTGAACTTTAAACTGCTCCAAACTATTAAGAAAGTTGTATGTAGTCTACTTATAGTTATTAAAACCCGTTAACTTGGTGAACAATAGGGATCATTTTTATGTTTTATAATAAGTATATAAAGAATCTATAAACAAATCCCTTGGTACATATAATATTCTAGTCTATACTTTTTTATTATATTGTTCATCACTGGACCTTTGTCCATCACTTTCAAAGGATCCCATTTCTCCCCTTAGTGTCCATTCTCTCTGATTAGCTACTGTCAGAACTGTGGTCTTCAAGTTATCTTGACTGAGTACTCCTAATAGTAAATATCTAAGTATGCAGCAATATGTGCAGTTATTTATTTATAAATGAGGTATATATTACTAATATGTTATATATAGTGTAAACCTAAGTAGAAATTTACACATGATATAAAAAATAAAAATATGTATAAAAAAATGGAAGTTACATTTTCTTCCTGTATCTCATAAGTGAGTGGCCTTACTTCAGTGTGAAGACCACTGGGATAAGGGACTTTAAATTGGGTGCTCCCAAGTCCCAAGGACCAGTGGCAGCCATCAACTTGGACTCTGAAAACCTAGGCTCCAACATTTGGTGTAGAAACACTCACCTTGTGCTGAGTATCAGAGGGGGGCATTCTTACCAATGAGAGAGCCAAGAAACAGATTTGGCAACCATTTTCTGGGACAGCACGGACCGGCATTTCTGGTGTCATTAAATTCATGAGTTTTCTTTTATTGTCCCTTAACCAAAAGGAGCTTTTGTACTTTTAAATGTTGTATAAATGTGTTATATTGGGTGAGAGCCTGAGGTTTTTGAACTGGAAACTTCCTGAAATTTGTATCTCCATGCGGTTACCATAAACATAATGTAATAAAAGGGAAAAATATGAATTGGGTGCTAAATTCAATCTACAGATTGGCCAGTTAGCTCTAATTCTGTGATATAATGCTATTGCTTAATTGTGTTAAGAATGTGTAAACAAACATCACACATTACCAATACCAAAAAAACAAAAATGGTCTGCCTTAAATAGAAAGAATAAGGTAGGACAACATGGTATCGATATCCTGTTATAAAATTCGCTCTACCAGTCATGATTTTTAAAAAAATTATAGTATATGAAGTAAATATACTTGAAAGGTTATATTTCAAACATATGCTTTAAAAGATTCTCACCATTGCTCATACAAGGAAAATTTCAAAGATATGTACTTGTTAATAATCTCCACGTAAATTATTTGAAGGGTAAAAATTCAAAATAAGTTTAAAAATTGGAAAGGATAGTACTCTTCCAAGATATGATAAGCCATAATAACCCCACTTAACCAAATATCAGTAGGGCCTTATTTACCAACAGATTCATCATAAGCAGTGTGATTCTATTTTAACAAGATGAGTTATTCCTATTATCCAAACTATCACGGCAATGAGTTAGATTTTAACTGCCTCAACATCTAAGCCTTGATTCTCCCAAATTTTTATTTATTTAATTTGTGGTATTATCACCTACCAATTCAGGTTTTACAATTTAGTGCAACAATAAAAATCAACACTGGTTTTGCATTATAGTAGTCCCCTCTTATCCTCAGTTTCACTTTCCACAGTCAACCATGGTCTGAAAATATTAAATGGAAAATTCCAGAAATAATTCATAAGTTTAAGATTGGGGGGCAGAGTCAAGATGGCAGACTAGGAGGACATAGAATTCACATCTCTGCACAACTAGGGCACCTACCAGGCACCGGTGAGGGACCACAGACACCTAAGGGGACGGGAGAAACCTCCAGTGACCAGGTAGAACGTGGGGCATGAGGGGAGTGAGAGGGGGAGAAGAAGTGGAGGTGGGATGGGACTGGTGCCCCTGAGAGGTAGCTGGGGGAGGGGAAGGGATCCCACCCCCAAAGGGGGAAATTGGGGGACCATTGGGAGGGCAGAGGATCAAAAGGGAGCATGGCCAGGTCTCCCCTGCCCACTTGGGCCTCCGGGAGCCTGCTGAGATCCCGGTCCTGATCCTCTGCCCACGAAGGTCCCATCCAGCTGCATGGGTCCTGAGGGAGGGAAGGGAAAGCAAAAGTAAAGGCCAGACCTATGGGACTGGAACCCCTGAGGGGTGGCTGGAGGAGGAGTTCCTACACCCAGCGGGACACACCCATGGTTAGGGGTCCAGCGGGGACTGGGGAGACCCCGGGGGACATGGGGAGTGGGGGCGTGGAGGAATGGAAGGGAACGCGGCCAGTGCTTTGCCTGTCCACTTAGGCACCAGAGAGCCTGTTGGGCTCCCGAGCCTAATTCTCTGCCCTCAGAGCCTCCCTCCTGCTGCGCAGGGCCCAAGCCCCACCCCCACACCCCCACCCAGGGCCCTACCTCTACACTCAGAGAACCCCTCCAATGAGCTGGACCTAAACCACACCCACACACCCTCACCCACGGCCTTGCCTCCAAACCCCAGAACTCCACACTCTGAAGGCCCTCCTTTGGAGGTGCTGCCTCTCCCCTTCTGTAGGTCCTAAGTAGAGGCTCTGCCCGATGCTTGAACATTACCCGCCCAGGCCCCACCCCCAAAGCCTTTTCTGGCTGCATGGGTCCTGAGCCTAGGCCCTGCCCCATGCTCAAACAAGCCACCCCCCCCACCAGCCTAGGTCCCGCCCCACCGTAACCCCTGCCCCTGCCTAAGTTCCACCCCTGCCTAAACTCCTCCCCACATAGCCAATGCTTTTTTTTCCCTTTTTTTCCTCTTTTAGATTGGGGTTCTGTTTTACCTTGTTGATTAATTGTTCTTCATTCATTTATGTTTAGTTTTTTCTAATAAATCTTTTACTTTTCTAATTTTATTTTAGTCTTTATACTTTGTTATTGTTCTGCTCCTTTTGGCTTGTTCTGCTCCCCCACACCCCTTCTTTCTTTTTCTTTTTTCTGTTACAGTTTTATTTTACCTTGTTGCAGTTGTTTCAATTATATTATTTTTCCTAATGTATTTTTTATCTTTCTAATTTTATTTTGTTTTTTATTCTTTGTTATTGTATTGCTCCTTTTCTTCTTCTCTTTTTTTTTTTTTTTGCCACGCCACAGCCTTATGGGATCTGGTTCCAAGGCCACAGGTTGGGCCCGAGCTCCTGTGGTGGCAGCTCCGAGTCCAAACCGCTGGACTAACAGAGAACCTCAGACCCCAGGGAATATTAATCGGAGTGAGGCCTCCCAGAGGTCCTCATCTCAGCACCAAGACCCAGCTTTATCCAACTGCCTGCAAACTCCAGTGCTGGATGCCTCAGGCCAAACAATCATTAAGACAGGAATACAGCCCCACCCATCAAAAAAAAAATGAAATGACTAAAAACTATATTACAAATGAAGAAGCAAGGTAAAAAAACGTACAAGACCAAATAAATGAAGATGAAATAGGCAACCTACCTGAAAAAGAATTCAGAGTAATGATAGTAAAGATGATCCAAAATGTCGGAAACAGAATGGAGAAAATAAAAGAAACATTTAACAAGGATCTAGAAGAACTAAAGAGCAAGCAAACAGTGATGAACAATACAATTTAAAATACTCTAGAAGAAATCAATAGCAGAAAAACTAAGGCAGAAGAACGGATAAGTGAGCTGGAAGATAAAATGGTGGAAATAAATGCCAGGGAGCAGAAAAAAAGAATGAAAGAATTGAGGACAGTCTCAGAGACCCCTGCGACAATATTAAACGCACCAATATTTGAATTATAGGGGTCCCAGGAGAAGAAGAGAAAAAGAAAGGGTTTGAGAAAATATTTGAAGAGATTATACTCGAAAACTTCCCTAACATGGGAAAGGAAATAGTCAATCAAGTCCAGGAAGCGCAGAGAGTCCCATACAGGATAAACCCAAAGAGAAACATGCCGAGACACATATTAATCAAACTATCAAAAATTAAATACAAAGAAAACATATTAAAAGCAGCAAGGGAAAGGCAACAAATAACATAAAAGGGTATCCCCATAAGGTTAACAGCTGATCTTTCAGCAGAAACTCTGCAAGCCAGAAGGGAGTGGCAGGACATATTTAAAGTGATGAAGGGGAAAAAACCTACAACCAAGATTACTCTACCCAGCAAGGATCTCATTCAGATTCAATGGAGAAATCAAAAGCTTTACAGACAAGCAAAAGCTAAGAGAATTCAGCACCACCAAACCAGCTTTACAACAAATGCTAAAGGAACTTCTCTAAGTGGGAAACACAAGAGAAGAAAAAGACCCACAAAAAGAAACCCAAATCAATTAAGAAAATGGTAATAGGAACATACATATTGATAATCACCTTGAATGTAAATGGATTAAATGCTCCAACCAAGGGGCTTCCCTGGTGGCGCAGTGGTTGAGAGTCCACCTGCTGATGCAGGGGACACGGGTTCGTGCCCCGGTCCGGGAAGATCCCACATGCCATGGAGCGGCTGTGCCCATGAGCCATGGCCGCTGAGCCTGCGCATCTGGAGCCTGTGCTCCGCAACAGGAGAGGCCACAACAGTGAGAGGCCCACGTACAGCAAAAAATAATAATAATAATAATGTTTTAAATTGTGCACCATTCTGAGTAGCGTGATGAGAACCATCCTGCTCCATCCAGCCTGGGACATGAATCATCCCTTTGTCCAGCATATCCCACATGTTAAGTCACTTAACTAGCTGTCTCAGTTATTAAATTGACTGTCTTGGTATCATAGTGTTTGTGTGTAAATAACAACTATTTTACTTAATAATGGCCCAAAGCACCAGTGATGCTGGCAATCTGGATATGCCAAAGCGAAGCTGTAAAGCGTTCCCTTGAAGTGAAAATGTCAAAGTTCTCAACTTAATAAAGGAAGAGGGGCTTCCCTGGTGGCGCAGTGGTTGAGAGTCCGCCTGCCGATGCAGGGGACACGGGTTCGTGCCCCGGTCCGGGAGGATCCCACATGCCGCGGAGCGGCTGGGCCCGTGAGCCATGGCCGCTGAGTCGGCGCGTCCGGAGCCTGTGCTCCGCAACAGGAGAGGCCACAACAGTGAGAGGCCCACGTAGTGGGAAAAAAAAAAAAAAAAATGAAGAAAAAAATTAAATGCTCTGGTTGCTAAGATCTATGGTAAGAACAAATCTTTTATCTGTGAAATTGTGAAGAAGAAAAAAGAAATTTGGCTTGCTTTGCTGTTGCACCTCAAACTGCAAAAGTTAGGGCCACAGTGTGTGATAAGTACTTAGTTAAAATGGAAAAGGCATTATATTTGTATAAGATATTTTGAAAGAGACCATGTTCACATAACTTTTATTTTATTATTAATTGTTGTTAACCCCTAATGTGCCTAATTTATAAAATAAACTTTATCATAAGTATGTATGTATAAGAAAATCATAGGATATACAGGGTATAATACTATCTGCAGGTTTAGGCATTCAACTGGAGGTCTTGAAACATATCCCCTGTGGATAAGGGAGGTCTACACTATTTATATATTCAACACAATAAATTGTTTCTTATTTCATGATTACAGTTGTGATTAGAATATGTATTTAGTTTTTAACTGATCACGGTATTTCTCTACTAATTATTACAAAATTACCTCAATTCAAGTAGATCAAACAAGAGGATACCTTATCAATTAGAAACATACATTAGTATACTCAAACAGTCTTTGAATTTACAAGAGCTTAAATAACAATAAAATTTAATAAAAAATTAATATTAGCAATAAAATTGCTACAATAAATATTCTAAAGTATGAAAGAAAATCAATTAAATAAATACTTATTATCATTACTTAAGCTAAACAGGCATCAGGAAAATAGTAATTTCATATGTAGTGAAACCAGGTAATCACTACCACTAAATAAAACTTGCTGAATGTCTACTACTATATATGAAAAGCACTGTTCTGTGTACCAAGAGGAATTACAAAATAAGTTTCAGACTCTCCTCAAGGAATTTACATTCTGGTTGAGGGAGATACAATATGTATAATTAAACTACAATATAAAGTGGTATATTATGGCACATGCACACCAATGAAGGACAGGAAGCAAACAATGCAAAAAATAAATTAGGCAGCAGATAGCTAGAATGATGTACTCTAACTACATCAAGGGAAACTTTCAAGTAGTAAGACTCTTACCATGCCACTTATAATCCTGTTGCTAACATCGCCTACTTAAATATTTGAGGATAAAATAGAGAATAACTAAATTCAGCAATAAAATATGATGGTTAGAAAAAAATCACATCTATTTCCAGTACTATCATCACTGTTAGGACCAGAAAATGACTCCTCATGTAGCATTCTGTAAAAAAGACTTGCTCATTATATCCATCTACAGGTTGTACTTTCCCCCTCCAATTCCCCTCCCTGATGAGGGAGCAGTGGTAGGCCTGGGGTTCTTCTGGGTACTGAGGACTATACAAAATAATTATTGCTTTCTAACAGCCAACTGGAAATTTAACTTTAAAGTGATAATAGTATAATAGGTTTAAAAACAAGGGGCTGTATTAGATAACTCTGCATCTGAATAGCATACAAGGCATTACTCTAAATAGGCAAAACTGCTTAATATCTAACTGCCAGAGCACTGTAATATGATGTTAAACTAATTGTTCCCAACAATTTTTACTTTAGTAGCAGTGACTGAAGATTGACTTGGTTAGTGAGTTTGGAAATCTGATGTATCAAGAAGCTAACCTGAAGGAGAAAATTGTAACAAAGTTAAGTGGAATTTCTGCAAATTAAAAAAAAAAGTTATTATTAGAAACTTTAAGAACTTTAGCTACAGAGAAATATGAAACAAGCCACTACACCTTCTAAACCAACCTTACCAGGTGGTAAAGAGGATGCAATATTTTTGAGTGACATAATGTAGCCATACAGAATGTAAACTAACACACATAATAAAAAGTGCTCACATTCTTTTCTTGGGCTTTAACACACTCCAACCTTTTTCATAGGTTCAGTGTGCATAAGTAACTAAAAAATAAAAATTGTTGATTCTCTGTGTCTAGCTCTCAAGAAAGATTATTCATCAAAGCTTTCCATTAAACACTGATTATTACAAGCAAAGCACATCTGAACTTAAGAAAGCATTTAAACCTTTTGAAAAAGAGCTATTATTCCTTCAACTACTGTGTAAAGACTATAACTGCATGAAACTTAGCCATTGTAACACCACCAAGAATGAACTGCTTCTTACTTTATTCAAAGTTTATTTACCACTCTAAATAATCCTCAAGCCATACATTTATTACAACTCTAAAGAATCCTCAAGCCATACAATTCAGCAAAACGCTTAAGATAACTAAGTAACAAATACCAATTTTTCCAGACCTTTCTACATAGAACTCAAGTTAAATAACTAGTTTTACATAAAAATATCACATTAACAATGTTAGTCAGTAGTATCAAAACACACATATATAATATTTTGTCTTGAATTTAAGTTCCTAAAGTGTGTAAAATCTTTTTATGTTTTAACAATTATGTTCAAAAAGAAGCAGCCATTAAATCCCATAATGTGTACGTGTGTGTGTGTGTGTGCCTTAAATCACCTAGTATTGATTAGAAAAATGTTAAAGAATGGTAAAAAAAAAAAAAAAAAAAGGCAATACTTTTTAGTCAGTACAGTGTCAACATCTGGGCATGTCTGAGAAGTAGTAGCAAAAGCTTTCTAATACAGTGTGTCACCTAGAAATTAGATCTTGGGAAATCCTAGAACAAAAAGGTTCAAGGCCCTCAGGCATAGGTAGAACTAAGCAATGGATCTCAAAGATGGGATCCTGAGATGTGGCTCTCTGTATAAGCATCACCAGGCAGCTTGTTAAAAATGCACATTACTGGGCCACACTCCCAGAGATTCTAATTTAGTAGCTATAGGGTGGAACCAGGTATCAACATATTTTTTTTTAATTTTTATTTTAAATTAATTTATTTTTGGCTGTGTTGGGTCTTTGTTGCAGCGCGCGGGCTTCTCATTGTGGTGGCTTCTCTTGTTCGGGAGCACGGGGCTCTAGGCGCATGGGCTTCAGGAGTTGTGGCTCGCGGGCTCTAGAGCACAGGCTCAGCAGTTGTGGTGCACGGGCTTAGTTGCTCCACGTCATGTGGGATCCTCCTGGATCAGGGCTCGAACCCGTGTCCCCTGCACTGGCAGGCATCCGATTCCCAACCACTGTACCACCAGGGAAGCCCTCAACATATTTTTTAAACCAGACCAAATTGATTCAGATGCATCATCAGCCTTGGGAACCACTGAGGTCCTAAAGCAACGTTTCTCAATGTTGCTTTAGACATTTGTTAGACAAATGTTAGACATTTGTTAAATATGCTCAATACTGGGCCCAATTTCTCATCAACAATGTGAGACTCTCTGCTAGTGTGACCAAACTGTGAATTTTAAATACGCTATCTCAAGTGAATCTAATGGTACTAAAAGCTTAAGAACCTATGTCTAAAGGATTGGGACTAGATCCTTTAGAGTTGCAGGTGCTCAAAAATAAAATCATTTTGTTGATTATAATCTACTCCATTTAGAGGCACTGAAAGTTTGAATATAAATCCAAGAAAATATCCTGCTGCAAAAAAGTCAAACAATTCTTCGAAATCTGCACTTAGCAGCTAACCTTCTAGAATCTAGTAAATTTAAACTTCTAGTCATCTCCTTCAAAAAGGTCACTTTCTAAACTGAGTGCCAGCCATGACAATAAGAACCTTCAAACCTAAATACAAAGCACTCTAGACAGAATGCTTAGGAATGCTTTCTTAGAAAGATAACAGACAAAAAGTTCAATACAGCTTCTTTGGAAAGATTCCCTCCCACCCAAACAGGGCATTTTGCACACACAAGTTAACTACAATAAAATTTCCTTCCTAAAAAATACAAGAAATGCTGAAAAAATACATTAAGTAGGCTCCTTTTTATAAAATCAAAGTGTCAAAGAAAGATTAAATAAAATATATAAGCAAAGTAAAATTTAGATTTTAGTAATTAATTTGATTAAAGAATTTAAGCCTGAGTCTCCAAATATTACAGTATTTTATAGACTGTTTATTTAAAACCTTTATCTTTTAAGAGAAAATAAGTGTTTCATGATGTCTGAATTTGCTCCTTCATATTATAATTTCAATCCTTATCACTGAAATCAAAATAACAAATTTATGGAGCAGAGACTGAATATAAGACATTAAGTTGCTTTTCTTCAACTTCAAAAAAACCTGAAATGATATAGTTCCTAATTTAGTGATCAAAAATAACCAAAAGTAAATATGGGTAGAGAATATCTTGCTATTGGTTCACTGAGGTTAAGCATGAACTTAACTAAAGGTCTGTTTTGTTTTGTTTTTTATAAATCTATTTTTTATTTTATTTTGGCTGTGTTGGGTCTTTGTTGCTGTGTGTGGGCTTTCTCTGGTTGCGGTGAGTGGGGACTACTCTTCATTGCAGTGCACAGGCTTCTCACTGCAGTGTCTTCTCTTGTTGAGGAGCACGGGCTCCAGGTGTGTGGGCTTCAGTAGTTGTGGCATGTGGGCTCAGTAGTTGTGGCTCACGGGCTCTAGAGCACAGGCTCAGTAGTTGTGGCGCACGGGCTTAGTTGCTCCGCAGCATGTGGGATCTTCCCAGGCCAGGGCTCGAACTCGTGTCCCCTGCATTGGCAGGCAGATTCTTAACCACTGTGCCACCAGGGAAGCTCCTAAAGGTCTGTTTTGTTAATAGAAATTTGCTTCAGTGTTTCTGTATTGAGAGCTACTTCCTTGAAAGTTATAGTTTTAAATGTATTATCACTGTTGAAAAGTCTCTCCTTGACCAAACTTTAGTCAGGCTCCTCTGAACTCTTTCCAATTAGACCCTAACTTTTGGGCTTCTGTGTTCATCTCTGTATTATCCAATTTTAGCAAGAATCCTACTATGTCAGTTTAACCAGAATCCCCCACCCTCAATATTGATCACGCTGGATATCTGATTAGGTTCCTCATCTCCACCATCCCCCATGTAATATCTGACCACCTGGCCTGCCTTCATCAACAATCCTGTTTAGGTCTGTTTAGCCAGAATCCCCCTTATTTTGATGTTTCTTTCCTCTTAGTAATTTTTTATCTACTTACCCCACCCTTCTGCTTGGCTATACATCCCCAGTTTTCCTAGTTGTATTCCAAGTTTGAGCCCAATCTCTCTCCCCCACTACAAAATCACATTGCAGTGGTCCCTACAACTATCGTGATAGCCTCCCTGAATAAAGTCTGCTTTACTAATCTTTATAAGCATCATGAACAATTTTTTCTTAAACATCACTACCAATATTATGAGTAATTTTCTCCTTGCCTCATGGTTACAGAGAGAAATTTTCAAAATAAATCCCTCCCCACCACACCAAGAAAAAAACAAATTTAAATAACTATGTAACTAAGAAAAAAAAAAGTAGAGGGCTTCCCTGGTGGCGCAGTGGTTGAGAGTCCGCCTGCTGATGCAGGGGACACGGGTTTGTGCCCCGGTCTGGGAAGATCCCACATGCCGTGGAGCGGCTGGGCCTGTGAGCCATGGCCGCTGAGCCTGTGCGTCTGGAGCCTGTGCTCCGCAACGGGAGAGGCCACAACAGTGAGAGGCCACAACAGTGAGAGGCCCGCGTACTGCAAAAAAAAAAAAAAAAAAAAAAGTAGAAAGGAGGACACTGGTATACCTCTCTACCTAATCTAATGCACATTAATACTGATCATCTAATAGAATTATTGTTAGATTCAGTTTTCCAAAATCAGCACAGTCTAGGCACCTCACCAACAGCCTTTACAGGCCTTTCTTGCTTAAAATATAAGATAAAAAGTTAGCCAAATACATGAGCCACATAAAATAAAATCGTCAAAATAAAATGAACTTCAGATGAGACAGGAAGGACACCAGATCTGAATATGCTATCTGAAATAAAACTAAAGGGCAAAAACTAAAGCCCTCTCAGTGTGAGTAGATTCTGAAACACTAATCAAGACCTGGAATCCTGCCATAGAAGCAATCTAGAAAACATGCCGAAATGACCATATGGCTGCCCTGCAGAAATCTGGAAAGGAACCAGTCAAGAAGCTGACAAGAGAAACAAACATGCTTCTCACCAAATGAGGCCTGACACAGCCTGTAACCTGAGGTCTGTCAAGAAAAACAAACAAAAAAATGTAGTCAAGCAGCCATTTAGGAATGATTCTTCTCTAGGTTATAGCTCACTCAAATTTGTGTCAAATGATACATAAATTGAGATACGACATTTGGAGGAAGGCCTTCAGCCTGTTTTCAAAGAAAACCCAAGAGAGTATCTTCTTGTATCAAGGTTGTAAAAGAAAACTTCACCAAGATGGCCATGAAGGCTGGTGACAAGCACTGGAAATACACAACAAATTAAGATGGAGTTCTGACATCTGGAATATATCTATAAAGAAATTACATACATGGCAGCAGAGATGCTAAAGATTTTTAAGTTCATTTTTTTTCTGGTGGAAAATGGTATTTCTTTAAGGAACCCTGGCAAATTCATAATTAGTAGAAGAACATTCTATAAACTTTATGAACTTCCAATGAATTTGATTAATAGAGCTTCCAAACATCTAAAATCTTATATAACTAATGGTCTCAAATGTTAAAGAAATAATCAGAAAGTATTAGCAACTATAAAACAACCAAAATAAGATGACCAAAAATGGATATTAATATAGTAAGTGAAAGGAAAGCAAATATTCCTTAACCAGAAGACAAAATGTTTAACAAAATTTTGTTTCAAAGCACTTAACTTCCAGTTAAAGCAATGGTAGAGCTTAGAAAATTTTTAACCAAATGAGACAGATCCACTATTATATCCCAATTAAAAAAAAAAAACTAACAAAAAAGACTATAATAAAGGCTGCAGAATGGGCTATATCTTTACCACAGTATGACAACCAATATTACTGATCAAACTCCTTGATTTTTTTTTTTTTTTTTGCGGTATGCGGGCCTCTCACTGTTGTGGCCTCCCCTGTTGAGGAGCACAGGCTCCGGACGCGCAGGCCCAGCAGCCATGGCTCACGGGCCCAGCCGCTCCACGGCATGTGGGATCTTCCCGGACCGGGGCACGAACCCGTGTCCCCTGCATCGGCAGGCGGACTCCCAACCACTGCACCACCAGGGAAGCCCCAAACTCCTTGATTTTTAAAGTAGGGAAAACTTTGATCTAATAGTTCAAAACAAGCTAAAAATCTTCTTTAAATGACAGAAGAAATGAAAAACCTCAGAATTAGAAAAACTGAAAAATGATGTGTTTGAGAGCAAGGAAGATATGAAAAGAGAGGTGATCAAACTCAGGAAAGATTTAGAAATAAAAGAAAAACTTATTTCAGAAATGAAGACTAAGTTAACAAGAAGCACAGTGGGTTAATGTCTTACCAAAAGTAGAAAATGGAACATAAGACAAATTTTAGAATTAAAAAAAAAGAAGAGATAAAAAGATTTTAAGAGACAATAATTAATATGTAACATAAGCAAGATTGTCCAACATATGTTTAGTAGGAGTCCCTGAAGAAGACCAAAGCAACAAAGCATACTAAAAACTATAATGAAACTCTCCAGGAATAAAAGATAACTTCAAACTACATATTGAAGGACTATACATGTATCTGAGAAAACGATACAGCTGATACAGCCCAAATCGAACACATTTTTTTTTTTTTTTTTTTACAGTACGCGGCCCTCTCACTGTTGTGGCCTCTCCCGTTGACGAGAACAGGCTCCGGACACGCAGGCTCAGCGGCCATGGCTCACGGGCCCAGCTGCTCCGCGGCATTTGGGATCTTCCCGGACCGGGGCACGAACCCGTGTTCCCTGCGTCGGCAGGTAGACTCTCAACCACTGAACCACCAGGGAAGCCCCAAACACATTTTAATGAAGCTAAAGTGACCTTCAAGTATAAAAACCCATAGATTAAAACTTCTTATAGTCTTGTATATTCTTGCTACACAATACATGAGAACTCAAGGAATATTGTTCCCATAAGTCTGTCCTGAAGAATCTACCAGAGAATAAGCTTCAAACAACCAACAGCTTGGAAAGGAATTAACATAAGGGCTCCTGGAATGTGTGAGCCATTCAGGTAGTAACTTTCAAAGGGGAAGAGAGTAGCAGAATGCTCAGTATCTCTAAGGTAAGTCTTCCATCATTACATGAAAGAAATGACCAGAGAAGGATTGGAAATTCATATAGTTATTCACTCAGCACATCTGTAAGACTAAGAATTTCCAGAATGTCTGATAACCAAATGTAGTTATTAAATTTCTTATAGAACCAGATATATATACATATATTTTTAAACATTTTAATATTCCTCCAATATTTTATTGTGTTGACTCTGAGAAAAATTAATGTTAGTCTTAGAGAGGTAACCTAGTAGAGAAATTAGCTCCTGCCCAACCTAGTGAAGAAACTAATTGAAATGGAGCGCCCATAGTCACCCCATTAATAGAATTTTTGCCCATCCCCTTCCTCTAGAGCTGGCAATTACAGAGTAAAGTTTGAAAGTCAGTCCTACAGAAGCCTGCAGCAAGAACCAGGAATGGATCAAGGAACGGGAATTCCTCTTATGGGGAAAGGTGGAGTTTACCATGGGAAAAGGTAGAATAATGGGCTGAGGGGCTTGAAAAGAGAGTCATTTGGAAAACAAGATGGAAAGAAGCCTTGAAGAGGACCTTTACCTTGCAAGGAGCTAAATCTATAAGGATCTGCTTTTTGAAGGAACAAAAGTAAGCAGCCTCTGTCCACATCATCCCAGTATCTATGGGAAAGGTCAATAAAGAACAAAAAGTCCTAAAATAATTTTCAAGACCAAGAAAAAACTGATTGACTATTAACATTATGGAATCAGGGTCTTGCCACTATTACAAAAGGACAACCAAATTTTACCATGTAATACAAGATCTTTATGATGAAATCTGTATGATGACTATAGTTCCTCTCATCCTGAAAAAGAATCTGAAAATTATCAGCTTTCTCATCTCTTATTTGAATAAAGAATACTGACTTAATATGGCAGAGAAAGCACAACAGTCTCCTAGACAAGTAAATATCTCTTCTTAAATCTATACTGAAAATTTGTAGAATTCTAAATCCAAATACATTTTAACATACAATTTATAATGAAAATAAGATTCAAGCATTTAAGTCTAAGTTATAAACATTTTGTTTAGGTAATAAAACCTACAGATTAGCTCATAATAGCATAATAATAGGGTAAACAGTTAACTCCATGGTTAAGGAGAAAAGATTAAGGAGAAAGGTTTAGGAAAAGAGTAACTGCTTAACCTCAATAAGATATGACTGCTAGTCAAGCTAATTTACTGGTGGTAGGCAAATGATAAACAGTACTCTGAACTGAAAATACATCTGGATACCATGGATTTGCTTCCTGCAAAAGAATCTAGTTAATTCAATCTAGCCGACTAGCTGCATTTTCCCCCACATTGTGTCCCCAAATCCAGCAATGGTGAATATGTTGTTGACTGGGAAATATATAACTACGCTTCTGTAGAATAAACCCAAAATCAATAGGCTCAACAGAATGAAGGCTTCAGAAATAAGGAAACACAGACGTTTATTCTAGCATTTACTTTCATAAATATTGACATCAAAGAATCAAATATGTAGCTGTGAAGCAGTAATTTATCCAAAGTTGGATGCTTCATTAAAGCTGGATATGGCCCAAAGCTGCAGGAAACATCCTGAAGGAAAAGGTCTTATACAAATGATACCTTTGTAGAGGCCATGGAGTAAAACAGAACATGGTAAAAACCAGTTCCGTGTTTGCATACACAGGACACCTTCCACCTCAACAATTCTACAAATATTGTGCATAAAAGGTTGCCAGGAAACACTGCCAAGGACTGGGAGCAACTTCAGAAAAAATAAAATAAAACTACTAGTGGCATGACTAAGTGTAGGGGAAAAGTGTCATAAAATATTTTAGAAGAGCATCATATTTTATTCCTCCAGAACAGGCATAGAACTGGCCATTATAATCTTAGTCAAAAATAGTCTATTGATATTACTGATTGAACTGTACTTCAGTCAAAATGGCACTGCCCAGGAGCTACAAATGGACTGAAGTCACAAAGTTCCAGAGTTTGTTATTAGCATCTAAGTTAATTTTTTCCCTTAAATGATGAAAGAACATTGTTCAATCCAAGAGCCCAAGAAATGAGTGAACAAATATCAGACTACACTTCTGGATATAGCTTGAATCATTAACAATACCTACAATAGCTAGGGCATTTGTAATAAAAACCTGAACAACACTTCCAGATGTACTAAAAAGACTCATCTCAACATGGGCAGAGAACAAAACCACACTATAGAAAAGGGGGGGGGGGTCAACTGGATTTTTGTCTACCTTTTTTCTCCATTCTTTCCTTCTTCACCTCTGACCAGAACTTTTAAAATCCTTTCTATGTAGTGTTTGAGACAGGACAAGTACGAACAATATATAGTCAAACATTATGAATAATACAGTTAACTTTTTTTTCATGGATATGTCAAATCACTCATTTATCTGTCTCTTCCCCCCCACATATTTTAGCTATTTTACTTTCATTTAAGAATGAAATAAGAAAGTGAAACCTAGTATGATTCACTAATCTATTTAGTTTATACTTAAATGATAAATGTAAGACTTATCTACTAGAGGGTGGGCTCCTTCCTAAAAGTAAAGCTCTTGTCTTTTTCTGTTTGTTTCTCTAACACCTAGCACAACTACTCAAGTTTTGGTGAACCTGTGGATATCAGTTATCCATCCTTTCCTTACGTTTAATGAAATTAATACTCAAAAACTAGAAATCACCTGGCATATATTATGGAACTCATTAGCAAAGGAGGCTTTCTGGAAGAGCCTCAAATAGAATGGCTCCACGTTTCTTTTTAATATTCTGTATGTGAGGCTCATCTAAAATCATTGTGAATAAAGTGCAAGACAGTGATGAAAATAACTTGAATTCAGATCTCTATCATCCCATTTTCCACATTTACATAAAAGCCTATGATTTCCATGCTTAGGTATTTCACAAACAGGTCATTAAGATAGGTTCATATTAATAAATAACTTCATATAGTGCATATCCAAGAAAAATAACATATTTATATAAAGTAACAAGACCACTTAATAAGACCACTAAACTTCGTGTCCTGCCAGGCACTCTGGGAGACCATGGATTTATTTCCACATGGCTATCAATTCTTAAAATGTCTCCAAATTTTTTTGAAAATAGTCTCTTAAATTTTTAATCAAAGAGTAGTTATAGCATCTTCAGTTAATGAAAGTAAATAGCAAATTATATAAAACTAAATACATTCCACCAAGATCACACAATCGAACTTGATGAAGTATCTCTTGCATACTGACAGAAGCACTTATAACAATGAACCACACTTGCCTATGTGATGGATCACACGAGGTAAGAGTGAGACTCCCAAGGTGAATTTTCAAAGTGGCTCCAGTAGTAGCAGCTGGTAGACCACCTTTCTTTAAACTGTGAGGTGCAGTAAAGTTGCTAATGCTAACAGCTACAATTTTTTAAAATTCGTGGCTTATTACAATAAAAACCCAATGTGTATCTTCCTGGCTGACAGATGGCCTTCTATATGATCATTCAGGGATTCAGACTTCCTTCATCTTATGGCTCCACCATTCCCCCTGGGCCTTGGTTGGAGTCCTCTGCTAGATTCTCTGCTTCCAGCTGGCAGATAAGGGAAGAGAATGAATGACGAGGATCAAACTAGTGCTTTTTTATTGAACACAGATGAAAATGTTGTATATCACAAAGCCTTATCTAATTGCAAGGAGGGGTAGGAAAAAGAGTCTTGATGTGGGCCCAGAGGGAGACAAAACAGGGTTTGGTGAACACTTAGAAGTCTCTACTATAGAAGGGCTTAACTCCCTCTGTCTGAATTACCTCGGAGATAGTTTGAGCCAAATTTTAGAGCAAGTCTTGCTAAATTATTACAATTGTCACCATAAATAGAATGATCTAATTTAATCTAATTTACAGTAATCAGTAGATTACCTTACACTGACACGGAATCCTTGCCTGACAAGGAACAAGTATGGAGCTATTGAAAGATAATAGCATATTCAATACAAAGTGAGTTCAGTTTACAAAGAACTTGAGGTACGCAATCGAGGATGCTGAGATGAGTCTTTTATGTCAAGGAAAGGACTGTGAACTTCAGAATTTTTTTTTTTTAAATAAAGACTATGTTTATAAAGAAAGACTGTGCGATGGGTAAATTAGAGAGGGGAGACTAATGGCGGGGGAACCACTCAAGAGCCAGCAGTTCTAACAAATCAGGCAATAAATAATAACAGAGCCATGAGGGGATGGAAAGAAGCTACCAGATTCAGGACATAATTCTAAGGAGATGGGATAAGATATAGTGATCAGTAGTAGGATGAGAGAAATGAGGGAGGAGGAAAAGTTAATAATTATGCTGCAAGGAAGTTAAGAACCCAAGCCAATGATGCTCTGGGTCTGAAAGTCTTATTAATAAATTATTGATTTTCTGTTAGTAGCATAGAAAAATACACTAGGCCACTTTTTCAAAGCATGTTACATAAGGGAATATGATTTATTCTACGTGAAACATAGGTGGAATATACTTTAAATTAAAACTTTTTATACAGATGGTAACAAGATCAGCAAGAAGGTAAAGAGCATGAGCAAGACATCCAAAGACAATTATAATGATAGTTTAAGTAAACCTGCAGGATGTAAGCATTATGTCTGTTTTAATTTGCTATATACAGTTACCACCTATAAGAATACCCACTCCAGTCAGTAGAAATGCAATAAGGACAGGTTTCAACACTTCTTTCAACTTTGAATTTAAATACCAACATAATATTCTGCTCAAAAATCACAAAGCCAACTCCCACAGAGAAAATGATCATACACTTACTAAGAAAATTAAACTGTAGATAACTGGATTGTCATTCTAAATTATGTTAGATGATTCAGAAAAGGGAATTTATATGTAAACTGATTAATTTGTTTCTCCAAACCCATCCAACAACTTTTTACCAAATAATCCTTAAGTAAATACTTCAAAGAATTCAGCATTTAAGACATGCCTCCAGAAGGAAATATAACTGTATTATAAATAGCAAATTTCCCCATAACCACAAGGAAGATGTTCAGAATTCTCATCTAGTTAGATGTCCATTGGTTTTATCTTACATGAGATAAGTAAAGTCCCTAAGTCACTACCACCTAGTATATTAAAATTACCTACAGCATTATGAAAAGATGACCATGAATTTCTACTCTATATGGAGAAAGTATCAGGAGCCAGTGATTATCCAGTGATTGCTGAGAAAGGAATGTGAACTTTACAGCATTCTCTCTTTTATACACATACATACACACCACACACACACATGCACACAGATATTGTGTAGCCCTTAGGTATAATCAAATTAGGTGACCAATTAATTTTCTTTTAATCTGTACACAAATTTTTTTAACATTTTTATTTGTAATAGACCCAACCTTAACCAAAATGTCCTCCAATAAGTGATGGGTAAGGAAACTGTAGTACATCCATACTGTGGAATATTGCTCAGCAATAAAGGGGAACACAGACTATTGATACTCTGAAAACTGTGATAGATCTCAAGGGCATTATGTTGAGTAAAAAAGAGGCAAGCTCAAAAGGTCACATAGTGTATGATTCCTTTTATCTAACATTCTCAAAATGACAAAATTATAGAGATGGAGAACAGATCAGTGATTGCCAGGGGTCAGGGTGGTAGGGGGAGGGAGTGGTGTGACTACAACTGGCAGCACGAGGGAGATCTGAGTGGCATCTGACATCTGTGATAGGACAGGTCTGTATCTTGATTATACTGGTGGTTACACAGATCTACACGTGATAAAATCACACGCACACACACACACACACACACAGTCACACACACCAATATAAAAATCCTGGTTTGATGTCATACTATAATTTTTTAAAATATAACCATTAAAGGAAAAGTGGGTGAAGGATACGTGGGAGCTCTCTGTATTGTCTTTGCAACTTCCTGTGAATGTATACTTATTTATTACTTTTAAATTTTTATTGGGGTAGAGTTTATTTACAATGTTATGTTAGTTTCAGGTGTACAGCAAAGTGAATCTGTTATACATATACACATATCTACTCTTTTTAGATTCTTTTCCCATATAGGCCATTACAGAGTATTGAGTAGAGTTCCCTGTGCTATACAGCAGGTCTTTATTAGTAATCTATTTTATATACAGTAGTGTGTATATGGGTGACCAATTAATTTCTTCGTCCTTAAGCATATACAGAAACTTTAAGTTAAAATCAGAATGTAGGATTATACAATTATAAAGAAAGTCATAATCCACAGTACTAATCATATTTCTAGTCTCATTATGCTTACTTATTGCCTTGTCCTCCTGACACAGATAACAGTAGAAGGTTTGGTGAAAGTTTTTCATGAAGGAAGAAATATTTCCTCCATTAAGCTGGTTAGGAACAGTTTGGTAGGAAATTATAACTCAAGTAATAACTTTTTTTTTTATAAGGACAAAATAATCCAGAAAAAAACTTGGAATATTTATCTAATTTAAAAGTATACTTTTCCACAGAGAAATGTGAGAAATAAAGTCATTAGTACATATGAATTCTTTCCCTTTTAGGGGTTAATTGAATACAAAATTTCTTAGAATTTTAAAACTCAGACTAGAAAGGAAATGGAAAAGAGCTATTCATGTTCATTTATAACAACTTCTTAGGATATTAGTTAATCCTGCTAAATGTCAGTAGAACATTTTATGTAGCAATGAGAAATTACACTACTCAGTAATATATTTTTACAACCTCAGATGAACCTCAATCTTGTGTAACTGACTTCCTAAAAAGTTTGTGTAAATAACACTTTGCTAAATTGAATAATTTTACTTGCACGTAAATTAGATATTCTCTAAAGCAAATAACCACCCCAAAATCTGCTCTACACTTAAAAATTTTTACATTGCAATAAAGAACAAATTAATATGTAATTTAGATTCTCATTGCTTGCTTAGTATAATCATGATCTTTATGATCTAAAAACATTTAGATTTTTCATTGAAAATGCCCACCAAATTTTTGGCATGATGTTTTTTTGAATTTCTCCAAATATAACAGCTTCAGAAGCTGATTCCATGGTAATCCCACCATGCTAGGCCAGACTTTAGCAGAATATTATAATATGTCCAGGCAGCAATATAGCTTAGACCTAGATATAATATAGAAGCCACAAGATAATGCTCTCCTAAGCTTCATCTAATAAGGGAAAAACACATATAAACAAGTATTTGGTATTCAAAAAAGAATACCAAGAAGTGCAACCTAATCTTGAAAGATAAGCATAGAACATAATAATTCCCATATGAAGTCCAAACCTCAGAGAAAATAGTGGGTCAAATTCTTGGCAGATTTTAAATGACTTGACCTTGTTGAGAAAAATGAATGTGAGCACCCCAATTGCACCTAGAATACGTATTCTGTGAGGGTTAAACAGAGCTCCTCAGACATAGCGGGGACTCAATAAATATTTATTGTGTAAAACAGGGAGAAAATGCATTAGTTTTACTCATCAACATACTGCCAACAACTACAATACCTGAAAACAAAAATTTCTTGAATGAACAGTTATCACTGAAATTACATTAAAGCTACACTCATCTTTGGCCATGTGTTAACCAAAAAGACAAAGAGTGGGCAAATGCAATCAACTGACCAGGTATTTTTCAATAACAGGTCACTTAAATATTCAAAGAAAGAAAAGAATTTTAAAACAAGTTTTTTAAAGCTATCTGATCAAAATATTGCAGAATACTGTAGCTTTTTTCCAAAACCTGATTTCTGAGCATAGTCTAACTCCCTAATTTACAATGCTAATGAAACTGCATTTAGCAATGTTTGCTAATCCCTGTTTAGTAAGTATTAGACACTTAAATGAAATAACCTGACTTTAAGCAGGAAAAGGACAGTTGATTCTTTTCAGGGAGATGCACCAGAGTACCTCCAAAACACTTTGGAAGAAAGAAAATAACACTGTCACAGAACACTCAAAAATATCATAATTTGTTTATAGACTACCAGCTAATATATAAACAAATCTGTATTTTACTATGATCCTTTTACACATTCGTGGGAAGATCATTTCACAGATTTACATAAGTATAGCAAAGTTCTTTAAGGTAACTGAGCAACTGAGCTCTACTAGTTTTTGTTATCTTCTAAGATACAAATATTACTTCATTAATCCAACTTATAAACTGATGTATTTAACTAGAAAAGTAAATAATTACATAAGAAAAGTCATGAGAAACTTCATCACATAGACTCTATATAACACTTTCAGTATCAAAACAATAAAAATACCATTTCTAATGTTAGTTATGAAAGGATTCATGTTCTACACTGACTATCAAAGAGGGCTTAGAGTAATAAGCACAAGTGACACTGAAAAACGCCACATCCTGAAAGAAATGGTTAAAATGGAGATTGAAATATCTTTTCTATTATACATCACATCAGCAAACCTAGAAAATGTAAAAGAGCCCAAGGAGGCATAAATTGAGAAGATACTGCACCTTGCTGCTTTGCCATGAGAGTGAAATATAAAAAGATACTATTTTGAAGGCTGCTAAATTATCAAAGAATGGTAAAAGTTAAGAATCACAATGTTATGGTTGAATGGAGCCTTATGATGCTTTATTATGAATGTAAAGCTTATGTTATCAAATAGGAAAATGCAAAAGACTCATTCTACCCAGATTTTAAGATTTCATGTGAAAGGCAATTTTAGAAATTAAATCTAAATTGTGTCTTAACAAAGTGGTAAGTACTTTAAGGACCAAGCGGAAGGCTTACTAATGACATAATAAGGTTTTGAAGTGCTATGACATATTTATATACATATCTGAGGCCTGAATCACTGGGAATACTTGCAGCTATTTTAAGCTCTGTGGACCCTAGAGTTCAGTGCCATTTAGCTTTCTCTTCACACCCCACCAAAGCTATTTTTGGCCTTTCTGTGACTTAACTGTATAAGCAGTGGGATAACCCATTGTGCATGCTTTCCTGCCCCATAATTAATTGGGTTCCAAAAGCAACTTTAACCTGACCTGAAGTCAGGACTTTGAGAGTTACATGGCCCTTTGGGCCTTCTGTGCATGCCACCTGATCTTGGGCAGATTATTTAACTTCTCAAGAGAGAAAGAGAAATTATAAAAGTGTTTTATATTGAGTTCCGGTGAAGACTAGTAGCTAACATAAAAGCTCTGTAAATAACTAATTTTACTAAGAATCATCTAGTCTACACAATGCTATAGAAACAATATGGTACTGGCAATAGAAACAGACACATAGACCAATGGAACAGAGGACCCAGAAATAAATCCACGCATATACGGTCAACTAATCTTTGACAAGGGTGCCAAGAATATACAATGGGAAAAGGACAGTCTCTTCTATACATGGTGCTGGGAAAATTGGATATCCACATGCAAAAGAATGAAACTGGACCCTTATCTTACATCATGCACAAAGTTAACCTGAAATGGATTAAAGACTTAAATTTAAGACCTGGAACTATAAAACTCCTAGAAGAAAACATAGGGAAAAAGCTCCTTGACATCAGTCTTTGCAATGATAATTTGGATATGATACCAAAAGCACAAGCAACAAAAGCAAAAATAAACAAGCAACTAAAAAGCTTCTGCATAGCAAAGGCAACAATCAACAAAATAAAAAGGCAAGTTATGGAATGGGAGAAAATATCTGCAAACCATACATCTGATAAGCATATGGTTTTTTGGATATATACATTTGCTATGTCCAAAATATATATGGAATTCATATAACTCAATAGCAAAAAACAAAAATAACCTTATTAAGAAATAGGCAAAGGATCTGAATAGACATTTTCCAAAGATGACATATAAATGGCTAATGAGGGTACACGAAAAAGTGCTCAACATCACTAATCACCAGTGAAATGCAAATTAAAACCATAATGAGATACCACCTCACACTTGTTAGAATGGCTATTGTCAAAAAGACAAGAAAATAAGAAGTGTTGGTGAGGATGTGGAGAAAAGAGAACCCTTGTATAACATTGGTGGGAATATAAATTGGTGGGAATGGAAAACAGTATGGAGGTTCCTCAAAAACTTAAAAATAGACCTATGATATGATTCAGCAATCTCACTTCTGAGTATATACCCACAGGAAGTAAAATCAGTATCTTGAAAAGATATCTGCCCTCCCATGTTCTTTGCAGCATTATCCACGATAGCTAAGATGTGGAGAATCTATGTGTCCACTCACAGAGGAATGGATAAAGAAAATGTGGTATATATATACAATGGAATATTATACAGTCTTTTAACGAAGGAAATCCTGCCATTCACAACAACATAGATGAACCTGGAGAACATTTTGCTGAGTGAAACAAGCCAGACAGAAAAACAAATATACAGGGAAAAACAAAAACAAATATGACCTCACTTATGTGCAGAATCTAAAAAAGTCTAATTCATAGAAGCAGAGAGTAGAATGATGGTTGCCAGGGACTGGCAAGTGGGAAAAGTGGGGAGGTCAAAGGGTACAAACTTTCAGTTATGAGTAAGTTCTGGGAATCTAATGTACAGATGGTGACTACCGTCGATAATACTGTATTGTATACTTGGAATTTGCTAAGAATAGATCTTAAGTGTTCTCATCACACATCAAAAAAAAAAGGCATCTATGTGAGGTGATGGATATGTTAATTATCTTGATTGTGGTAATCGTCTCACATTGTAAATGTGTACCAAATCATCACACTGTATACCTTAAAATATATACAACTTTTGTCAGTTATACCTCAGTAAATAATAAGCTTACTTTTCCTTTAATAAACTTACTTTTCCTTTCCATAGCGGAATCTTTTCCCTACACGACCAAACTCTTAAAAAGCCCACCTATATCATTTTAAAGATAGAGAAAATAAGATGCAAAGAGTTAAAACTTACTATAAGTCAAATGTTAGAAGTGGAAATATAACCCAAGTCTCTTGACTCCAAATCTAATATTTTTCAGTATACCTTTCTGTTTCTAAGCCTCTTTTATGGAACCATTTGGAAAATCATTTCTTTGGTCTTTAACTTGACAATTAATTCTAGAGAAAAAAGCCAGGTTATTCCATTAAGGAATAAATGTAGCCACACACTGCTTCATTCCACCTTTACCAGAAATAAGACAATCCCCAAAGCAAATTTATAGAATCAGTTATAGGGCAACTCTAGTTGTCAGTCAATGCTCATTCAATCTTATATTCAATAGTATCAACAGCAATCATTTTATTAGGTATATCATAGGTATTAATAAAGCTAATTAAGCCACAAAGAGTTCGTTCATGTCTTGTTTGTTCTGCTCAAGAAAACAATTGTATAATAATTTTAGAAAATGTTTCACTAAATAATTAATATTTTAGTAATATAAAAGTTAAAATTAGCTATATGGACTATTAACAGAAGTTCACCCTGAGGCCATACTGGCTAAATAAGGGGATATTACTGTCAGTAGTTGATAGGTATTTTATCTTTAGACACTAGGCAGCAAGTTTTAGCAGTTTTTGCCTTCTTGTTATGAAACATCCAAAAGTTTAATGGATTTCTGAATTCTAATAACTTGGAAGACAATTTTAGACATCAACCTTCCCACACAATAATGGATCTCACTAGTTTCTTTAACTCATCCTTATTTTTGGTGAGCCAGTATTAAGGTGCACCATAGTTGCATTTCATTAAGTTACAAATATACAGAGTTCAAACCCACAAATTGCAGTGATAACTATTAGCTCTTGGTGGGGCTAAATTAACCTAGTACCAGTTGCCAGGACAATCACTTGAGACCAGAATCTCTGCTAAGTAATTCCTGAAGCATTTACCAGTTTACCACCATGTATAACTAACTTTTAATAATCATGGAGAAAAATACTTCTCACTATAATACGATTCAAGAACAGCACAGATTCTAGAAGTACACAGGGCCAGATACAACCAAGTCCATATCCTTGACCCCTCAAGAGCCAGGATTTCTCACACACACTGTTGCTCATATCCTCCTCTCTCTCTCTCTCTCTCCCTCTCTCTCTCTGACACATTTTTAGACATTCTGAAAATGTCAAAGCATACCCCAGCACAGTGCAGTAGTGCTGTGGAACCAATAGAAAACCTATTCTTTAGTAATTCTTATAGCTCAAAAATCACAGCTGATGACCAATATCAGTCTCTTTTTAATTAGGAGAAATAGGATAATCCTGTGCAATGAACACTGTATCTGGAATCGGAAGATATGATTTCAAATCCACTTTCTTGATGAATGAAAGAATATATTGCCTTATATATAGTAAAGCACTCACATGTTTTCTTCCTTTGTACCTACAACAATTAGAGATACAACATAGTATTGGGGAGGTTATTGAGTTATTCATGAACTTGCCTCGTCCTGCAAGCTGCCACAATAACATTCACCTGAGGTAAACAACACTGCTTAAAGGTATCTGCCATGTTTGTTCCTACAAAAATGAAATACTAGAAAACTATTTTTCCACAATTTGTTCATAATTAAGTATAATCCTGTTTTCTTTAGAATTACTATAAATCCATTATAATTTGTTTTGCAGAATAAGCACAAGTATTATCCTTCTAGAATCAACTGGATGATCCATGGAGTCATGGTCAGTTCCAGGGGTTCAGATGAGGGGTAGAAAGGGAAAGAGATTGGTTTCTGGCTCTTCCATCAGTTTCTCACTCAGGTTTTTCACATCAATAGGTGAGTAGTGTTCTCTCTTTCCTCCACTTAACTTTTGGCAAACCCAGTTAGAGACCATCATCAGATAAGCTCAACCTCTTGTTAAAATAAATAGAATATAGGACAGAAACAGCATCAGTGATTTGGTTTCTTTGACATTTAATGAGAGAACAAAATTATATATTGAAGACAAAAGACAACAGTGCCAGGCACAGACCCAGGACAGGTGCTGTGAAAAAGCCTATCGTGGTGGTGTCTGGGGATTTAAACTCTGGAGAAAAGACTAAACTAAAATTAAGAATAACAAAGTCATTAGTATATACTTCTTGGCAGATTATTAGCTGTATGTGGAAGCTTTGATAAAACAGGCTTTTAGCAATGTTTTAAATTTCAGATTTAAGAAAAATCCTCTCCTACTCGCCATTTGTTGAACACTGCCGTGTATTTCCATTGTTATTCACTGCCATGGAGCCCAATTACTCCTTTGTTTTCTTATTGACATTTAGTCCACATTATCACAAATAAAAATCACAAGGATACCATTACCCTTCAACACTTCCCCAATGTATAAATCCTAATTTGCATTAAATCCTTGAAGCAACATACGTTGCAGTGAATGAAATGTCCTTCTGTAAAAAGTACTGTAAATAATGAAAGAATTTTTAGCTCAATATATATACACGACTTTACATACAGCTAAACTGACCAAGGTGCTTTTATACACCCTAGGTATACAATATTCAATATGCTTAGGATAATAGTTATTCGAAAGGAATATAATCTTTGAACATAAAACAGTTTAAGAATAAAAAACTTCTATAAATTCACTTATCTATTTTGCTATTGACCCACTGATGTAGAAATTTTACGTACCATAATTAATGGGGAAAATTAGTTAATGAATGCTGCTGATACTCAGTGTAGTTCTCAAAGGCTGAAAACCTTTCCCAAAACTCAGTATCTGAAACCTCTTTAGGAAAAACAGTCAAAGCTTTAACTGTTTTCAGTCTAGTATAAGAAAGCTTTGAAACAAGTTAACTCTAAGCACTCAAGGAAAACTATTTTTAAAAGTGGGGGGGACAAGAGGAGGACCTTAATTTTCAACAATATCGGCCTGAGAAGTAACTTTGTAAGAGAATGTCTGAGTATCTTTAAAAAGAGAGAGGAAAAAAAGTAATTAAAAACGTTGGAAGTCCACAAACTGAGCATAGCAGTAAAAATGACTCAAGAGGGAAAATTTAATGAAAAATAAAAAACTGAAAGCAAATTAATTGATCAAAACACAGACACACACATGCACACACACTGCAGGCAGTCATTCAGCATTATAAGCTAGCTGGCTTTGTATTTTCTTTTAAAATATAATCGTAACTTCTTAATGTATAAAATAAGGCTCTCAAGGTACTCATGAAAAATTCTTACCAAATTTCACTCTAGAGTTAATGATATTAGGCATGTTAAATCAGGAATCAACACATGCTATTTTCCACAGCAGGAACTATATAAATTACAAGCTCTTCCATGTTTTTGTTATTAGGTTTGGTACACTTAAAAATAAGCGGTATTCTACATCGAGTGCTCTAACGCAACTGTTTTTATATCTTTTAGAATTTATATTTCATCTCAGTGCTCAATCCTTACAAAAAACCACAAAAGGACCTGCAATTGCTATTTACTGTCTTGCACAATAAAACTGTATTTGTTCTGTTTTTGAATTCATAGGTTTTGCTTTATGAAGTTTTCAGAAAGAAGCAACTTTATTATATTTTCATTGTTACTCATGATTTTAGCTTAAAGATCATTAATTTTAACACTAACATCCTGCTATATTCTCATTTGGGTTGTTCTATTTATCTCAAAGGTAGACTTATGTATTACCATTACAAAAAAATAACTATTTGCATAATACTTTATGATTTTACATCTATTACAAACACATCACAGGGAGCCTGAGGATGCATTCAGTAGCTTGTCATTCACCACTTCAAGACCCTTCAGAACTAAACAAGGAGGAGAGTGACATTTTGCTAAAGGCAGAAGAAATGAATATAAATAACAAACTTTGAAGTTTTAAAAATACAAAAGAAAATTTTAAAAATGCAAACAAAAATATGATCATATGCATAAACAAGATAATTTCAATTTTTAAAACTCCATGTCCTCTATACACAGCAAGGTGTTTGGAGATTTATGTATCTTCTATTATGATACCCATTGAAATTATCTAAAACTGTGTTACAAAAATAAAGAAAATTACCATCTTCTTGCTAGATTTTATAAATATCATATTAAAATTGTGCCTATTTACATAATTCAGCTTTTCCTCGGCCTTGTGAAATAATCTAGTATCATTTCGTTATTATTCTAGACTTAACCCTATAAATGTGCATATTAAGAATGTTTGAGGGAGATAATAATGATCTAACATGTTAAGAAATTATATTGTCTCATAACTTCTTCTTGGTAAAACAATTACAAAGAAAATTGTTTACATCTTCTGTATTTTCTTCCATAACCACCAGTCCAGATAAAAAAATACTGAATGCTGTTATGTCACCTCTAGTCCAAATGCTCATAGTACTTGAAGCTTTTTGTAAGCAATATGCATCTATACTAAACACATATCCCTGAGCCACCAACTACCTAATTTAACAGTTTTAAATGTACTTTCAAATGCAGCGTAATACCGTCTTAAACATACATATACATACACACACACACACATACACACACACACACACGGAGTGTGCAGAAAAGGAAGGAGGTGGAGAGCAAGAAATGGAGCACGTTGTTGTTTTTCATTCATGCAGTATAGTGATGTCAGTGTCTGCAGCAGCAGCAGCAGCGGCAGGAGCCTTGACCTGTGGAGGCTACAATCCACTGAAGTCAGAACCTTGCAGAATTCAAAAGAAACTGACTAGATAATTGTTTGAAAAATTGTTCAACTGTTTATAGCATGAATTTTAAATAGATAAGTAAAAAGAAGAGATTAGTTGTATAGTTTTACCTTAGGTAGAGAGGAGCAAGGCGGGATGTGGAGAAGTAACAGAAAGGTAATATCATCAGGGAACTGGGGGCAGAAGAACCTACATTCAAAATCATTTCGATGTAAGAAACTGACAAAACCACCTGGTGGTAAAAACAGCAGAAAGGCCTCTTCTATTCCCAATACAAGCTCTCTGATGCAAATCTGTCTCCTGAACAACCAGACTCAGAGAAGTGTTTTCATCATGATTGCGTTAAAATTGCATTAAACTCAGATGTGACATACTACATACAACAAAGAGGACAGTTTAAGCCTGGTCACAAATTTCATTAAAACTACTTGATGATGGACCTTGTAATTCCTAAGCAATTAAGACTTTTGAAGGACGCAGAAAAACAAGTTGTACTATGATCTGTTGTAAGATGTGTTTATCAACAAAAGGGGAGGAGGTACTAGATGACCAATATATTGTTGCAGCAATTGCTGGAACTACTCACTATGCCCACAAAACCCTCTGAACACAGTCTTTCTGCAGTGCTTATTTTATGGCTCTTACATTAGTCCCTAAAAGAAAATCCCAAAACTCCATCTATGTACTGTTGAAACTAAATCACTCAAAAATTTATGTAACTGCTGCCTTCTTTTCATTCTGTTACCTCTCATTTCATACAGTTCTAGAAAATGTGCAAAGGAGTTGCATATGGCATTAATCTGTTAGAAAATGGTGGCCTTTTCTATAAAATACAGCCAAAGATGTGTGTTCAGTTGTGGTCATTATTAGGGCGATCACGTTGTTTTCATTCATTCATTCAGGATTTGCTGGAGGATGTCAGTTTCTGCAGCTGGCTTGACCTGGGGGAGGAGTGGGGGAGCAAATTCCTTCTGGTGCATACTGATTACAGGATGTATTTCTCGGTGCTCCTGTACACATACCACTGCACTACATCCTACCCTGCCTCACCATCAAGTGGTCTGAAAACAAGGGCCTTAGCAACATCCTAATTACAGGTCAGAAATATTAAAACAAAACACCAAAACTGCAATCTATCTTAACACAATCACTTTCTCCAAGTCTAAGACTTTCATCAAGAAAACTCCATTAAAAAAATTACACATACCACATAAACATTGCACAGGCTCCACAGTGATTCCCTTCCAAGCAGAGATTTTTCCCCTCGGTATGATCCGTTCTCTCCAAAATGCAGCAGCAGCATCTGTAGCCCTAGCGTGGTATCTAATAACATGAGCTACTCCTCCCTCCCTTATGAGCTTTACATCCCTGTTTTGGCTAAACTTCCTTTTCTCCCCCAGGACTAAACTAGATCATTCACCGTGTCCCTAAACATAAACCAAACCACCCCAAAACACAAAACATTAAGGGAAGCCGACAGCATCCACCAGCTCACCACTACCTTTGACACCTAAGAAAAACGAAACTTGAGATCCTTTAACAGCTCAACTGAACTGTTAAGTGTACTTAAAAATAGAAGGAAAAAAGTGAGCACACTCCACAAATAGGTCCTTAGAAATTTACCATGAAAGTCTTGAGTTGGGCATAAACTGTTTCCAGTGCAGTACCGCCCTGATGCATATGACTATATAAAGTAGAGAAAAGAGGGAGACAAAAAAAAAAAAAAAATAGCCAAACACTATACACTTCAATTGCACATCCAAAGCTGTCCCCTCTACACACCCAACAGGATATCTTTACATCATAACTGGTGCCTCCACCTCCCCACCCCCAAAAAAGAAAAGAAAATTATCCCGGTAGGCACAGACACATTATAGGAACTTTGTAGGAAAGCACAAAGAGGCTGTAGAGATTACAACCACCACCTTATCTGCTGCCGGAGAGTTTGTGTGCGTGTTTTTTTAAGTGTTTCGCCCAGCTCCTCCTTCCCCCACTACAAACAGCAAACACATGAGTGAGCTAATCAGCTCTTAAACTGAAACACCTTTCGATACAGGCGAGTGATGGAAGATAAAAGCTGAGGGGCGGCAGGAGGGTCAAATAAAAGTTGCTCCGCAGTTCGCTCATCCAAACCCCGCAGCGACCGCAGGGGGGTGAGGTTCCCAAAGCCACTTTCACACCTTCGATAATGCACTAGCAAAGAGAAGCCCGGAGAGGCTGAAGTTTCCACGGAGGGAACCGTCGGGGAGACGCAGCCCGGGAGGACAGAAGGGTTGGGCTCGCTACCTCTGCACACGGGCGAGCCGGGGCTCCGTCGCTCAGGTGAGTTGCTCCTCCGGTGGCTCTCTGGGGACCGTCTCGGGCGGCCCTTGGCCCGCGGCGCCTGCTCGGTCAGGGCCGCGGTCGGCGGCGGCGTCGGGCTGGGCGGGCTGGGGCCGCGGGCCGCGCCGGGCCCCGGGAGGCTGCCCAGCGAGGCGGCGGCGGCGGGCGGGCGCGTGGGACTGTGCTGGCTGCCCCGCAGGAGCTGGTAGGGCACCGTGGCGCGGATGGGCTGCAGCAGCCGGCCGGCTCCCGCAACCGGGGCGCAGCTCACGCTGCCGCCGCCCGCACCGTTCCCGCTCCCGGCGGCGGGGGTGGCGGGCGGGGAACCCGCGGCGCTGCGCCGCATCCTCTGCGGCGGGGGATGAGGAGTCTGAGAGGAACTGGAAGAGGAGGAGGCAGTGGACATGGTGGCTCGGCGGGCCCTGGACGATGCCGGCCAACACCGAGGCGCGGAGCGGGAGGCGCGCGAGCGTGTGGGAGCCGGCGCGATAGTGCGTGCGAGTGTGTAAGGGGGAGGGGCGGGGGGTATCGTGGAGGGGGAGGAGTCTCTCGGCTCCCCCTTCGCAACGCGCACCCCCGCCGCCTCAGCGAGGGGGGAGGGGAAGGCTGCGAAAACAAACGTCCAACGGCCCCAACCGCCCGACCGGGCTCGGTGTGGCGGTCACGGCCGGGGCCGCGAGGAGCCCGGAGCCGCCGCCGCCGCCGCCCCGGGCATCGCGCTGACAGGGGAAAGGGGCAGCCGCCGGGATCACGCAGATTCGCGGGGCTGCACGCGCAGGAGAGCCCGGCAGCTGCAGGAGGGGCCGGGATCCCTGCTTCTGGGGACCTGGTAAGGGGAAAGGGCCTCGAGGTGCCTGGATGAACGCGGAGCCGCGCCACCGCAAACGCCGCCGCCGCCTCCTCTGCCCGCTCCTCACTCCATAAGGCACCTAACCCCTCAACCCGTACCCCGCCCCCTGCACCGCCTCCCGGCGCTCGGGGCCGGCAGCTGCCGCAACGAACATTTCCATTGGCTCCGTCGTTCTCCACAAGGACGCGAGTGATTGGTTTCAGGCTAGGAGTGAGAGGAGCACCTGCCAATGAAAGTAGGCGTTCTACTTTGGAGGCGGGATATGAAGGAGCGAAGAGGGAGAAAGGGGCTGTGCGCTCAAGGAGGGGCGTGAGAGTTGACAGCCTTTGAGGTGAGAGGGGGGCTTTGATTGGGCTGCCCTGGGAGAGTGGGTCCGTGTGTGTCCTGCGCGTGCCCCGACACCCACAGACGCGCACGCCCAGGGAAGCAGGTTGTGAGGGCTCCACCCTCCAGGGCCGTTTGTACAACTTGAGACAGAGGATGCGTCAGGCAAACTTTACTTTGCAAGTACACCTGTTCTGGTGGTGGGATGTTTTAGAAGAATCCATCCCTTCCCCACTAATTTTAGTAATCTGAGTTTTTGTGGCGAGTAGACTAATCAAAAGAATTTAAGGCCATCAGAAGCAATGTCTGGGGGTTGGATTGAACACTGGGTGGATACTTTTACAGTTATCCTATGGACTGAAAAGAGATAATCAAATCTTATGTTCCAAGACAATAACTCTGAATTGCAGGGGTCAACAAGGAATTGTACATCATTACACCATTAGTTAAATGGAGGTGTAATGGAGGGCAAACGCTGTTGTCTTTTCCCAGAAGCAGATGGCCTCTTGGGAGAAATAGTACCAGACTTGATGTAACAATCCACTGGGGTAAATTTAGTTTTTATTCTGCAGTGGAACTGAATAGAAACTAAGATTTTGGATGACTGTCAGGAACCTAACTTTACCCCACAGTAAGCCAAGGTTTTAAACGTTAAGCAGGAACAATTGATTGAAGGGTCCACATCAGATACCCTCCATTCGTTTCCATGAGATAAAAAAGAAGTGGGAGATCAGATTGGTCTACTCTTGGTGTCTGCCCACACTGACAGGCTTCCTCTGATTTCAGGCACTAAATGCAGGGGTCAGTTTCACTTAGAGGAGCCATCCCTCTCAGCTTCATTGTGCCCTCAGAACAGAAAGCATACTAGGTTCTGTAAAAAGTGGATGAAACCCACTTTTTCTGTAAAATGCAAGAATTGCACCCATGAAGACTAGTGACAGTTCCTCACTTTATCACATAGTAGAATAACAGCTAACATTTACTGAGCATTTCATGTGTCAGCCACTGTTCTAAGAATGTTTTTTTTTTTTTTTTTTTTTTTTTGCGGTATGCGGGCCTCTCACTGTTGTGGCCTCTCCCGTTGCGGAGCACAGGCTCCGGACGCGCAGGCCCAGCGGCCATGGCTCACGGGCCCAGCCGCTCCGCGGCATATGGGATCCTCCCAGACCGGGGCACGAACCCGTATCCCCTGCATCGGCAGGCGGACTCTCAACCACTGCGCCACCAGGGAGGCCCTAAGAATGTTTTATGTGTTAATTCCTTCAATCCTCCTATAATCCACAAGGTAGGTACTACTGTTATCCCCATTGTGTTCACATGTATTTGCTTTCCAGAGTAACATATATTAAATATAAATGTAGTAAAAACTTTACTCTTTTAAATTTATTGTAATTGATCTATTGTATTATTTTTTCCATCTAAAATGAGAGATTTCCTCATCCATTAGGAAATTGCCTTCCTTCATGGGGAAAAAGAATGATGAATGGCTTCTTTCTGATGACTTTTTCAGAATATCAAGAACAAAAATTGACGGATTAAAATATGTGAAGTTTTTAAAAATGCTGGTAAATTTCCAAGTTGTCAATTTGATTACAGCATGGTTTCATAATAGAAATGTTATCTCTGGCCACTCCTAAATATAAGTGTGTAACGACCCCAACACTTTAGATTACAGTAATTCTAAATTTATACCAAGCCACAGTCTAATAATGATCAATACCTGATTTGGATCTAAAACAACCTACCTAGCCATATGTTAAAGTCTTTCTGTGTGTGTTCAAAACTGCCAACGCCAACTTAAATCAGACAATCAAAACAAATCTAAATGACGCACACAGAGAACTAGTATGATCTTAAAATACTATTTTCAGTTGCTGATAAGTCACCATGACCTATTTGGATGTTCAATCACCTTCTGTTTACTAAATATATCTTAGTTGCCTCTTAAACCTTTGTTCTCATGAAAGAAATACTGATCTTTATGTGTAAGGAATTCAGTCTCCAAACAAATCAAAGGTGGGCTAAAATAAGCTAAACCCAGTATCGGCTTTCAAATGTCCATTATTGAGTTCTTAACAGTATTTTATTCTTAGTGAGTTTGGGAGTGGGCTCCAAGGGTATGAAAAGAAGCTTTAGGAAAACATACTCCTTAGTAAATTGGGAACCCCTTAGAAGGAAGTGTGGATTGCTGGATGAGAAGAGCATTGTTACCCGACTGTGCTAGCTATGGGATGGTTAGGCCCCGTGCAGATTATCTCTATTTGTTGAATATAAGTGTAACAATCCCTGGAAATTCTATATATGTTAATGTTGGTAATGACCTCTTTACTATGTTGACCTACCTAGAAGAAGACAACATTGAAAGCGCAATTTGGTGGCATGGGAAATACCTTTGTTCTCAGTAACCCACGTCTTGGCTGTTTGTGGAACAAGATTCCACAGTTAGCTAATCTGAAGTAGAACTATTACACTTACTTCTTGGTTCATATATGGTAATGGACTATACTTTAGGTTACATTAAAACTTGGAATCATTGGCTGCATCTGATTAATATGTAGCCCCATGTGAAGAGAGAATGAGATAACTAACGGGCCTACAGAGCTACCAAAACCTCCCTCTTCTAGTTTCATCCAGGTTTGCCAGGCTATGCATCCAAGCCCCAACCAAATCTAAGAGGCAGTCCAGGCTGTCAGTATCAGAAATGAGGTCACGGCTGAGAGAGAACACTAAACAGATCTGCACTGATGTTCATCTTAAGCTGATTAAACTCTCTTGTAGGTGGATTCTTTATAGCAGCAACAAAAAGAGCCTTGCCTGAATTTTTGTCCCTGGCAGATGCTTACAGTAAAACTCCTTACTGCTTGTGACAGGCTACGTGCACCTTTGCACTAGGTGTCCCCTCTGCCTGAGCAGTTCCTACCCCAGTTACCCACATGGCTTGCTCCCTCATTTCCTCCAGGTCTTCACTCAGATATCATCACCTTCTCAATGAAAGGTTTTCTGGAAGCTCTTTTTTAAAATTGCAAGCATCCCCTAGATGTTCCCTACTTACTTTTTTCCCCAGAGCACCCATCACCACCCACCTGTTGTATGTTGTAATTATTTTTTGTTCTGTCCATGTAGAATGTAAGAGCCATGAAGGCAAGACTTTTTATCTGTTTTATTACTGCTGAATCTCCACAATAGTGCTTGGTACCTGGTAGACAATATTTGCTCAATGTTGTTGAAAAGAGTAGCAAATTTTAACCAGTGCTTGTCCCGTGAACTAAACTGTGCCTTTCATCAGAAAAAAAAAAAAAGTTGATAATAGGAAGTATATCACTGTTGCAAAGACATAGCCACAGAGTAGAAAAATGTTCCATGTGGCTTTTGTAAACTATACAGATACTCGCACTGGGGCCAGCATTCAGAAGGAAAGCATATCTTGTATTATGATCCTTATACAGGCAAAGTGAAAAATACTAGTCCTAGTGGCTCTTGGAGGCTCATCAGATGTTGAAAATGGAAACTGAGATTGGTAATGGAGAAGAGGCAGTTGAAATTTGCAGGAAAAAAAAATAACCAACTGAAACTGACAGAGAAGGACAGTTGAGGAGGATCAGTTAGAGAGTGACATCTGCTGATACGTAGTTAGTTCTATCTCTCTGTTAGGAGCAATTCTCAAGAGGCCTGTGTAAGGAAACTGAAAAATATATATATATTAAGTAGAAAGGAACATTTCATGTAAATAACAAATATTTTACTTTGTTTCTTTTCCCCCATCTTTATTGAGATATAATTGACATAAAACATTGTGTAAGTTTAAGGTGTGTAATGTAATGATTTGATATGGGTATTTAGTGCAAAATGATTAACACGATAAGGTTACTTAACACATCCATCACCTCACATAGTTATAAACCTTTTCTTATGATGAGAACTTTTAAAATCTATTCTCTTAGTAACTTTTAAATATACAATATAGTATTGTTAACTATAGTCACCATGCTGTACATTACATCCCCGGAACTTATTCATCTTATAACTTGAAGTTTGTACCGTTGACCACCCTCACCCATTTCCCCCACTCCCTAGCCCCTGCCCCTATTCTCTGTTTATATGAGTTTGGATTTTTTTTAGATTCCATATGTAAGTGAGATCATATAGTATTTGTCTTTCTCCATCTGACTTCACGTATCACGTATAATGCCCTCAAGGTTCATCCATGTCATCACAAATGGGAGGATTTCATTCTTTTTATGGCTGAATAATATTCCATTGTGTATATATATACCACAATGTTTTTCCATTCATCCATCAGTGGACACTTGGGTTATTTTCAGATCTTGGCTGTTGTAAATAGTGCTTCAATGAACATGGGAATGGACGTATCTCTTTGAGATATTGATTTCATTTCCTTCAGATATATACCCAGAAGTGGGATTGCTGGATCATATGGTAGTTCTATTTTTAAGTTTTTGAGGAACCTCCATAATGTCCTGCATAGTGGCTGCACCAGTTTACAATCCCATCAACAGTGCACAAGGGTTCCCATGTCTCTATATCCTCACCAGTACTCATTATTGCTTAACTTTTTGATAATAGCCATTCTAACAAGTGTGAGGTGGTATCTCATTTCGGTTATAATTTGTATTTCTCTGATGATTAGTGATGTTGAGCACCTTTTCATATACCTGTTGACCATTTGAATATCTTCTTTGGAAAAAATGTCTACTCAGATCCTTTGCCCATTTTTAATTGGATTGTTTGGTTTTTTTGCTATTGCATGAGTTGCTTATATATTTTGGATATGAACCCCTTATCAAATATGTTGTTTGCAAATATTTCTCCCATTCTGTAGGTTGTCTTTTCATTTTTGTTGATTGTTTCTTTTGCTGTGCAGAAGGCTTTTTAGTTTGATGTAGTTTCACTTGTTGATTTTTGCTTTTGTTGTGATGCTTTGGGTGTCATAACTATAAAATCCTTGATACGACTAATGTCAAGGAGCTTTTCCCTATGTTTGTTTTTTTTTAAGATTTAATTTTATTTATTTTTGGCTGCGCTGGATCTTCGTTGCTGTGCACGGGCTTTCTCTAGTTGTGGTGAGCAGGGGCTACTCCTCATTGCGGTGCACGGGCTTCTCCTTGTGGTGGCTTCTCTTGTTGAGGAGCACAGGCTCTAGGCGTGTGGGCTTCAGTAGTTGCAGTGCATGGACGCAGTAGTTATGGAACACAGGCTCTAGAGCACAGGCTCAGTAGTTGTGTTGCACGGGCTTAGTTGCTCCATGGCACGTGGGATCTTCCTGGACCAGGAATCGAACCCGTGTCCCCTGCATTGACAGGCAGATTCTTATCCACTGTGCCACCAGGGAAGTCCCTATGCTTTGTTTTTAAAAGAAGTTCAGAAGAAGCAAGAGAAAGAGGGAATATCTTGTTTTTTAACTGATAAATAACAAAAGAGTAAGTATGCAATTATTCCTACCTGGATAGAAAATAGTGATGAGGACCACCAGTTTTTCAGCTTTCATCTCCACAGCAATGCCTATCACCAACTATGATGCCAGGGGCACATCCCCTAAGCTGATACATAAGTAGAGTTTTATCATTTAACTAAAAGACTATATTGTACAAAGCCAGCACATTCAGAGGCTAAATAAAGATTTGGGGACCAGAAAACTGCAAATATTCTCTCTTTGCTGTGACATTTCATTTGTTTTATTTCCAAACATGGTGTCAACAGTACATGAGAGCAGTAGTGGTCCTATGAAGAGACTGTGCTTGATTATCATAATACTATTTTTTTAATGAGAGTTTAGAGTGATTAAAATGTGTCGATTAATTTCCTCCTCTGTGACTGAATTTTACTTTTTACCACATAAGTGTGTTGAGTGACTGTTGTTAAGGTGCAATCAACTCATCAGCAGTGCTTGACTAGAGAAGTTATTAAAATTATTTTAAACTTTTTATAGCACAGTGTCCTACCAAGCATCCTATTGAAAAGGTTCATATTAATATATTTAATAAGCCTACATGAGGATTTAATAGCAATAATACTAGCATCAGGCCTTAGTAACTCCTCACCAGGTCACTTATTAAATGCCTTCGAAGTGCGACACTCTTGTATACTCTGTAAGGGATCCTTGTTTTCACACTTTGGTAAATTGTAGTCTCTCAGAGGTAAAAAGGTAATTTCTACAGATAAAGGTAGAAACCATGTCTAAACACAGGTTTTCCATATGAAAGATGCAAATAAAGCAAATGGAAGCAATGGGAGGGAAAGATCACTTTTGAGGAAAGGCTTCAGAAAAGAAGAGTATGAGGAAATCTTGTCACTAGGGATACACAGGATGTGTTAGGAGATGATCGAGCAGTCTGCCTCGACTGATGGTAAATGGAAGATAAGTCTTGGTCTGTTGATGACATGTCATGGAGGTTGCCAGGCAAGCCTTGCCCTTTATCAAGTATGCAGGGAGGAGCTGTTGAAGATTCTTGAGTGGGTGGGAGAACATGAATGGAGCTGGGCTTTTTGAATATTAATGCAAGAATACTTTACACCCTGGATGGAGACTGTAAACTGGAAGATGATTTAGTAGACTTTGAGAATAGTCCATGGGAGTTTAGGTAATGAGAGTTAGGGGAATGATAGGGGACATGGAGGGGAGGAAAAGATGCAGGTGATACTCCTTCTTAGCTGATGGACCTTGAAAGTAGGACGTCAGACAACTCTGAAGCTTCAGACTTGGATGCCTAAGAGGATAGTGGTGGCTTTAACAGGAATAGGGAACCAAGAGAAGGAGTAGGTTTGGGAGAAGATAATGAGCTCATCTATAAATAAGAGAACCAGAGGATATTCAAGTGGAGACAGTTTTTTCCTTTGTTTTATTGAGATATAATTAACATATAGCACTGTATAAATTTAAGGTGTACAGCATAAAGACTTGACTTACCTATATTATGAAATGTTTACCGCAACTAGTTAGTCAACATTCATCGTATCATTTTGATACAAAGGGAAAAAAGAGAAAAGTCATTTGGAGTTTTTAAGAGCAGTTTTTAAATGATCGTTGAGAAGAGCATAGGTATGGTTTGGGGGGTTATCCATGTACATATGATAGTTGAAGCCATGGGCACAAATGAAGTTGGCGAGGGAGAAAAGTATAGAAATAAAGAAAAAGAGGATCAAGGACAAAATTTTGAGAAATTATACATTAGTGGAGGAGGAAAAGTAAGCAAATAAACAAACAATCCAAAGAAAACAAAACTAGGAAACAAGGCAGAAGGGAAGCACTTCTTAATTAAAGAATTTGGTGTCTCAGAGGATGTTTGGTAGATGTCTGTGGGGTATCTGGGAGCTCACATCCCCTTCTCTAAGAACTAATCCTCCGTCAGCACATGGAAGGTTTGGAAATGACAGCTATGTTTGTACAATTTGACCTTGTTCTTCTGACCATGGTTGGTTTGACCTGAGTTAGATAACTGACCAAAGCTGCACCAATCAGGTTTTCTCCCCTGGGAATTTGGAATTAAGAAATACAGTGTTATTCTATTAAGGGCATGAATTGGGTGATCACAGAAACCTGTGCATGGGGTGACCATCTTCTGTCACAGAAACAGAAAAGTGGAGGAAACCTGCCTTCTGAAAGAAACGAATGAAGTGACTTGCAGAAAATCAAAATGAGAACAGATGACCTGAGAGAGAGAGAGAGAAACTGAGAGTATGTTTATTTTCCCATGACGACTATTTTCTGTCTTATCCCTTTTCTTCAATCTTCTAAAACCATCCCCACACCTGCCTACCCCTGATGCAACTCCAGTATATTCCTACCATCAAATCTACAAATCTTTTGGCATTTGGACCCATCTCTCCTTTCTTTCTTCCTCTCCTATCAAAAGCCATTCCTCTACTTATGATTTAAATTCCTTCCCCTCTTCTTAGGGGTTTCATTTCTTCAGTTATTCCCTTCCTCTTGTTCATCATCAAATTCTTGATTATCCCCAATATGTATAAACATGCTCCACCCTAACATTTAGAAAAAAACAAAGATTCTTATGCTATCCCTTTCCATCTGTAGTACTAATTCTCTGATCCCTTCACAGCAAACCTTCTTTAGAGAGATGTCTGCAGGTTAACTCTGATTTCCTATTCAGTCTACTCGAATCTGACTTCCACCCCAACCATGCCAATGAAAACTGCTGATCAATGTTGTCAACAGCCTCCATATTGCTGGACCCAATGGATGTTCCTTGGACCTCATCCTACTCCAGCTTTTAGCAGTTTTCAACACAGTTGGTCAGGCTCAACTTCTTGAAAACAAAATCTCTTCTATTGGCTGGTCTGTCTCCTAATTCTCTAACCACTGCTGTTCAATGACCTTCAGGGGTTTTTCCTCCTCTAGTGCCCTCTAAAAACTGGGCTCTATTCTCTGCTTTCTTCTCTGTGAACTCACCTTCTTGGTAATCTCAGTCATTCCCATAGCTTTAAATACTAAAAATGGTGACAAATCCCCAAATTAATCTCTTTAGCCTAGACATTTCCTCCAAAATCTGTATTCAGATATTCATTTGTCTGTATGACATGTCAAGTCTCCGTGAATATCTGAAATCAATGTATCTGAAATAGAACTAAACTCTCAATTTCTATAAACCTGCTTTCCTCCCCTCACTATTAAAAAGAAATTCTAGGGCTTCTCTGGTGGCGCAGTGGTTGAGAGTCCGCCTGCCGATGCAGGGGACACGGGTTCATGCCCTGGTCCGGGAAGATCCCACATGCCGCGGAGCGGCTGGACCCGTGAGCCATGGCCGCTGAGCCTGCGCGTCCGGAGCCTGTGCTCCACAACCAGAGAGGCCACAAGAGTGAGACGCCCGCGTACCGCCAAAAAAAAAAAAAAAAAAAAAAAGAAAAGAAATTCTATCTTTACTTTTTCCCACTTCAGTAAATGGTATCACCATTCACCCAGTTATTGTAAACAAGACAACCCAGGCAATATTCTTGATTTTTCACTCTCCTTCCCTCCCCAACTCTAACCTATCCGCTGGTCCTCTTATTTGCTCCTCATGAATAGATGTGTAGTCCATTCACTTCTCTCCATCTCCTCTGCTACTACATTAAACCAAACTGCCATCATCTCTTACCTGAGCTATTGCTATAGCTGCCAACTGGTCTTCTACCTTCTACTCTTGCCTCCTTTAATCTATTTTCTGTTCATCAGTCAGGGTAAACCTGGAAATACATTGGACCTTGTTGTTGCCTGCTTAAATCAGTTCAATGTCTTCTGATTAGTTTGCAATGAGATCCAAATTCCTTTAAATACTTAAAAGGCCTGGCCTGCTCTGGCTTCTGCCTCCTTCTCCAACCTGACCTCCCTCTATTCTCCCCCTCACACTTTAAGTTCCAGCCACAGTGGCCTCCTTTCACTTCCCCCGAAACACCACTGCAGGGCCTGCACACAGGTGTATCCTCAGCCTAAAACACTCCTTCCACAGCCCCAGTCCTCAGTTGCCCTGCGTGGCTCCCTCACATTCTTCAGATTTCAGTTTAAATGCCATGTCTTCAGAGTATCCTTTCTGAGTCCTTGCCTGTCACTAATAACCTATAATAATGTATCATTAGGTCAGTTTGTTTCATCTGTAGTGCTCATTATATGGTGTAAATACACATTTGTTTGCCTGTTTATGTAAGCCTTCCCCACTAGATTATTAAGTCTCTCAAGGCAGGGACCTTGTCTCTTCTGTTTACTACTTGGTCACTGAACACCTAGGACTGCCTGGAATATAGCAGGTGCCCGAGAATTATTTATTAAAACTTTATTGGTTACTGATAGCTTCCTAGTTCCTGATGCTAATCCTTGTGCAGCCCTATTATACTTTCTGTGAGAGAGTTTCTTTGGTCTTATATTACCCTCCCCCTTGCTGTTTCAATCATTTGAATAGGTTTCTGTTCTTATAGTTCAATGATCACTAATTGATAAAGTTTTTAAAAGGATGGGGTGATCAGCAATGTCAAAAGCTGTTAGATGGGGAAGAAGTTTAAGGGCTAAGCAAAGCCATTGGATCTCATCACTGGAAATCTTCACACCAATAGTGTCCATAAAATATGGCTCTGTGGAAGCCAGGGTACAGTTGGGTTGATGAGAAGGGTGAGAAGATGAATGCAAGTAATGTAGAATTCTCTTTTTGAGAAATTTGACGGTAAACATAAGGCATGCAGTAAAATGGGATCTTGGAGTTCATCAGAGTCCAAGAAAGTATATGTTGCTTTAGTTTAAAAAGAATAGGGAAGAAGCATCTACTGATATGCCAATAGAAGCCAAAAGAGAAAAAAATGAAGTTGGACTGAGGAGGATTCATAGATTTTGTTTCCATGAGGCAGTAGAGGATTTGATCAAGAGCACAAGTTTGACAAAATGGGACAATGTTTCCCCCTCCATTTACAGGAAGAAGGGATGTTAAGAGAGTGAAAGTAAAGAAAAAATTTATGTAGAGCAAAGGAAGTTGAGCATGGCCATTTGAGGAGGTAGCAATGTCATCTACAACTGGTTGTCAAGGGGAATCTCTGGAAAGACTTCCAGACCACACATCCATCCCTTTATTCCATTACCTCCCTACCCAAGATGGTAGATGCTCTCCACTGCAACTGCCGCAGAGACTCACTGCTGCTGAGGGCCACAGTGGTTGGTGGGAATGTGCCTTATTTCTTAGGTGGGGTGGAACAGAAAAAAAGCCTGCAATCACTGAGGAGAGGGGTAGTCAGAAGGGAATATTGGGGTTTGAAGAGCTCTGACATCATGAGGACTATGACAAGGACATAGAATTGTTTTCCAAACATATATCTCATCAGGCATTCCTGGGGCCCTTCTAAAAATACAGATTTCAGCCTCATTCCCTAGAGAGTCTAATTCAGCAGGTCTGGGAACAGGAGGGGTAGGACTGTATTAATTTTTAACAAGTTCCCCAGGTGATGTTTATGATTTGGCAAATTTGGCAAACAGTGGATTAGAAATGAATAAAAGTTCACTAAATTTAATTGCAGGTCCCAAATATTTTCTCAGTGTTTAGCCAAATGCAAAGAGATGTTGATAACTGACGTCAATTTGTGGAAATTATCCAAAGAAAACAGTTTTCAGTGGATTGGTATCTAATTCTATGGTTCCAAATAATCTGCAGCAATATTTAAAATGTAAGACTAGTTTATGGATGTTTCTTTATAGAGAATTTCATTGAGGAAAAGGTAAATGGAATGGACCAGCTAACAGTTATTTTTCATAATATAATAACAAGTCAGATGTTTTAAAGCCTGTTCTGCTTCTAGTTTGCTTACCTCCCAAATTAATAAGCTAAACATAATAAAAATCTAAGAATGTAACTTGATCTTACCCATTCCTAATATTCTTAAAGGAGATCTTTAGCCCAATAGCGCTAGAGCTGCTGAGAGCAGATTCAGATCCATTTAAAATATTTTTTCCATTCCCTCCCAGAAAGAGTTATTTGTACTGATATACAACAGTTGGGCCCCAGACCACTTACTGGGACCACAGGGCCTCACTAATTTGTACCAGTTTTCCTCTATTCTAGTTGGTCCTGACCATCAGGTATAAATTAGTGCTAAATCAATATTAGCTGATACTTCCCCAGGTGTGGGAAGTATGGAAACCCGATCACATGAGCAAACACAGCCCTTCTTGGCTACATTTAAAATAAGGTGGTAATTATTACACTGCATGGGGAAAAGGCTTTTTTTTTCTTTTTTTAAAGAAAACTCATGCCACCTTAATTTGCATTAACTTGATAGACTGATATCAATAGTCAGAATCAATTTTCAATTGTTATAGTTTCCCTAACACCCTTCACACTTCCTTCATTCTTTCAGGGAGGCTTCTTCTGCCTTCCTATTTCTTCCCACCTCCAGCCATGCCATATACCCCACACCATTTTTCCTTTCTAGTACTACTTACTCATCAGGTTGAGTAGAGAAGCCAAAGGTGACTTAGTTTACATACCTGCTTTAATTGCTCACCTTGGGTGGAGCAGTGTCTTAAATAAACTTCAGTTTTGCCACAGCACCATTACTCAGTAAGGTATTTATACAAGTGTCATTTAATCACATGAAAATAAACAAGGCACTTAAACTTGTTATTGAGAAAGAAGCTTTAGGCTTTAGCTGCCCACTCTCCTTACTCAAGAGCCAATCTTGCCTCACTTATTCTTAGAAAACTTTTAAGCAGTTTTCCTTAAAGAAAATCTAAGAAAATCAGGCAGAGCAAAGTACTGTGAGTCAGGCTTAACCTACCTTTACCTTTGAAAGAAATGGTTCCTTTGTTAATTATCAATAACAAGGAATCTTGTCATTTCTCTCAATATTTCCAAGTCATAGCTACTCATAGCGGAGCTATGCATTCAATGCATTCATAAATATTGAAAGCATATATGTTCAGTGTTTAACCATAGATGAAAACAGAAACAAATATTCAACATTCCAAAGAAATGGTGCGAATCTACATGATTTTTTATCTTCTATATCCTGAATTGTATAGAAATTTCATAGTATTTTTAAAGCACTTTCATAAATATGACCTTTTTGCTTGTAATAATTCTGTGAAGTAGTTATACTATTTCCATTTTACAGATGGGAAAATTGAGGCTTGAAGCCTTGGCCAGGGTCACAGCACATGAGAGATTCAGAGCTGGGAATCAGCTCTCCTGACTCCAGGCCCGGTGTTTTTCCCTCTCTATAAAAATTGCCTTTATAGCAGGAGAGTCAGGGATATGTTCACTCAGTAATAGAGAAGTATGGATCTTTTCCACCCCTGGTCTTTGAAGGACCTATGAGCTGATAGTGTATGTGAGAGAGGACACTTCCTGCCTGAGAGATTGATTACTTACATTCAGAGCAACCTGATGTTGCACTCTGATAGGAGAAGGACCTGTCTAAAATGTCCTAATTGCTTTAAACATCCAGAGTTCCCAATAGGAAGACAGGGTGTGGTAATTATATATCTTGCTTTTGGCTTATCTTCTCCATATCCTCACCCTCACAGATGTCTTTCAAACATTGGTAATTACAGCTTTCAGAGCCAAAGCCTACAAACTCATAATCCACACAGATGACATACTAAAATCTACTCAAATATGTAAGGCTGAAGAAAGTTTCAGTGCTACTGGACTCACATTAAAAGAAAACTGCTTACAAAAGAGGTAGCCTTTATTTCTATGTCACTACTGCGTAGACGTGTAATGGTTTCTTGTTGATCTGTGAGGGTGTGTATTAACTCATTTGCCTCTAAATGTAATCAGTAACTTAAGAATAAAGTACACAGGCAGATGACAAGACCATATGATTAAAAGCAAATAGTCTGGCATTGGAAAACGGATCCAAATTAATGAAACTAACTTGAAACAATGAAGGAACTGCTTCTAAGCAAGAGGAAGAATCAGTATCAAGAAATAAATACAACACAGGAAAGCAGTTGTCCTTGTCATGCTGGCCTATAAATGGAACCTGAGTTAATAACATCATAATCTCTAAAGAATTCAGCAAGTTCTTGCTATAGTGGCAGTGAGATAATATATAAAGTATGGTGGAATTTCCCACCATCTGTATCACTGGCGAGACCAATGGTAATATATCCTGTATAACGTGGTGTCCCACAATTTAGGAGGGTCTGAATGTTTAAAGAATTATGAAAGTAGACTCTAGAAAAAGTCAAACTAGTTCAGAGGACTTAATAGTGATCTTCAGGTTTATTTAGTGCCATAAATATGGTATGTGCATTTTCTTTTTTTAATTGTAGAAAGAATGCAAGGAAATCTTACAAATTTGAGAAAGACAGGGTAAGTAAAAAGAACTAGCATATGTTCAGCATCTACACTGTGCAGGGCACTCTATGTACATCATCTCATGGAATCTTCCAGAAACCCTGCAGTGGAATCCTCATAGAAACTGAGAATAAGAGAGAGTAATAAACTCAAAGATCAGAGGCCTTTATCTGGTAATTGGTCCTAGGGTCTATGTACCTTCAAAGCCTGTACTCCTGACACCAAGTCTCTGTAATACTACAGTGGGTAAGGTTATGGATATTCTTCCCTCATTAAATTCAAGATAGTTTCTAGAAAGATATATCTGGGACAGTGATATATTCCTATCTAGAAATAGGAAAATGGACTAAATTCCTCTGAGGTTGCCTTTAGCTCTGTAATTTTAGATTAAAATTCAGATCAATAGAGATTTAGTCCAAGGCTTTTATTGAGCACATTATTATAATTTTTTAATCATTAAAGATCTAAAACCTGTAACATGAGTAAGACTTTAGGAATTTATATTTAAAGTTTTTCCACCTACTTAACATGTCCAACAATAAGGAATTGTTCCAATAATTAGAGTATAACCATACAATGGAATTCTATGTTAGAATTATGTAGAGGAAATTTTAATGATTATAAGAAAATGTTTTGATATGTTTTGATATACTATTATCAAAAGAATTTTTAAAAATCAGAAAAACCAAACCAAGCTATAAAGTATGTTTCCAATTGAATTTAAATATATCTTTACATATGCATGGATAAAAGCAACTGAGAGAATATATACCAAAATATTAACAGTGGTTCCTGTGGGCACTGGCATAACCAATGGCTTTTATTTTCATATCTGGGCTTCTCTACATTTTTCTAAATGTAGGAAAAAATAGGTCTTACACATATTACTAGAAAGAATGCTTTACATACCACACATGTACCTGTGCACACACACCTGCAAACACAATTTTCTGCAAACGTTTTAAAACTTAGAAATAAAATAATATATTATGAACGCAATTATGTATAGGATAAGGGAAATTTATTAAATAGCATCAAGCCCATTGGTGGCAGCAAACTGTCTGTGTACCCATTACTGAAAATAAAATTGGCCCTTCAATTAATTTCTTATTATGCTAAACTTATTATATAGGACTACCAGAGTTTAGTTCCCTGCCTAAAATCCTCTACTCAGAAGGCACACAGAAAACACACAGCTAAGCATATGGTACCGTGTGTGTAAAATGGAGATAATAATCACACCTAGCTCACAGAGTTCTCAAAAGAGTTCAATAAAATAATACTTTTAAAGCTCCTAGCACAGTGCCTGGCACATAGTAAGCACTCAATAAATGCTGGCTATCTTGGTTATTGTGTTCTACTGAGAAGCTGAAGAACAGAAGAATTCTACAGAGGAAGATGGTTGTTGATCTAAGAAGTTCATATCTGTCAGCTGGCACACATACTTCATTTAAAAATAACCTTACAATTAATGTAGGTTGTGTCCAAAGGAACCTCTGGCACATTGTAATCGCATAGTACATTTCATTCACCACACTTATCAAAGTTTTAATGAGTAATGAAAACAGGAAATGAAGCCATGAGATAATCTCATTTTTCCTTAATCATTCTGCTTATGTTTATATTACCAAAAATGACTGAAATATAAAGAAAATATTAGCACTTGATAACTACACTGTTATTTGAATCTGCACTTACAATTTCTATTTGTGATTAAAAACAGCTTTGAATTTAGATACGTCCCTTATTATATAATACAAACAAAATGTCATCTAAAATTCTTTTTTGAAAATATCATCGTCCATTTGGAAACTATCTTAGTTCAGGCTGCCGTAACAAAAATACCATAGACTGGGTGGCTTAAAAAAACCAAACATTTATTTCTCACAGTTCTGGAGGCAGGGAAGTCCAAGATCAAGGTGCCTGCAGATTTGGTGTCTTGGTGAGGCCCTGCTTCCTGGTTTGTAGAGAGCCGTCTTCTCACTGTTTCCTCACAGTGTGAAAGGGCCCAGAAATCTCCCTGGGGTCCCTTTTATAAGGGCACTAGGGCCATTCTTGAGAGCTTCACCCTCATGACCTAATCACCTCCCAAAGGTCCTACCCTCTATTACTACTATCACATTGGGGGTTAGGATTTCAACATGTGAATTTTGCCAAGACACAAACATTCAGTCTGTAGCAGACACATACACACTTGCTTGAATGTGTTTTAATCATCTGTGTTAGATAAAATTGGAATGGTTAAATGTCCCACGGTTTTTAAGGGAAATTGTTTTAGTAGGAGTCACATTTCTAGATGAAGACACATTAACCCAATGATTTCAAAGAATATGGCTTGGGTCTGGTATCACATTTCAAGACCAAGAATTAGAACCTCAGTTACTTACTAAGTGAAAAATACTACAATTATAATTGATAAGAAAATGGCTCAGAAATATGAGTGGGATTTTAAACAACTAAATTTGTTTGTCTCCCACTCTGATTGAATCCAGAAGTATTTATTTAGGGGAGCAAAAAATCCAGATGACTTGGAGGCAAATGTTTCTGTTCGTTGAAGAATAAGGATGTCTTTTGCCAAATGCAGCCATTTCCAAAACGCAATTAAGGACTATGACTCACATATCAATCCTGCCCCTTCCTATCTCAGCCTTCATTCTCTGACCATCTTCTCCGAATTCCCTTGCAGGATTCCCTTCAGGACCATTGCTAATTAATGCCTTCTGGAATCCACCTTCCTCATAGATATTGAGGCTTTTCCCACCTTTTCAGAAAAAAGTTTGCCCTGGGTGATATACAGAAATCTTTGCTCAGCCTCAACCAACTTGTTTTCTAGCTAACAGGTTTATTTGTGGCCCCAGGGGGCAGGATAGTGAGAGAGGAGGCTCAAAAGACCATTACCTTTCAGTACACAGCAAGGTAAACTAATTCCACCAAAGATCACAGGTTTCTATATTTCCTTGAATATGCTTTTTTTAAAACTTCATCAAAATTTCATGTTTTAAATATTTTTAATATTTCTATTTCTCTCGTGCTTGAAAGATAATCATTTTAAAGCAAGAAAAGGAGCAGACAAGGTAAAACTCAAAGAGGAAAGGCTGGGAACTGATACAAACTTGTAAGACAGTTCCCTCACTGTCTCCCACTCAGAACGAATTCATATTTGACTGGCTAGTGGCTCTACATTTATATTCCAGGTAGCAAATTACTTTTGTGCATAAATAGGGACTGTTTCTTTCTCTCTGCAAGGGGCAACTACATGATTCTAGATTTGGATACTAGAAAGCAGCTGCCAATATGGGGCAGAACAATTTAAAAGAAGATGGAAATATGGACTTTGATTTTAGAAGGTGTAGAAGAGAATAGATATCTTACACAACTGAAAGAACATATTTGGATCTGTAAGATTAAAAGAGCCTTGAACGAGGCTGTACTTTGTGTTGGACAGACTTCCTTAGACAAGAAAGAACCCACCTGAATGCTGAGGGACAAATCAGTTAAGTGGCCTAAGTTTCACTGTCTTTAACTATAAAATCTGGTGATTAAACTGGCCAAGCAGAAGATATGATAAACACAGATGGGAATAAATCTGCATTTTCCAAGCCTGATGAATTTTAAAAAACTAAGTGACTAACTGAAATCTTGAAGATGAAAGAACCCAGACATGCTTCTTGAAGTAAAAAGGGGTCTAACTTAAAATTCTGTTGTCTCTGAGGATACATTACAAAGAGATAAAGAGACTCAAGACCACATGGATGACCTCTGCTTCCACTCTGAGACCATAAAGTTCGGTCTAGAAAATGAGTATTCTCTATAGAAACATAAATGTTACAATATGAACATTTTGCTTTGATTTCAATCCAAAAAAATAAACAAGTTAAATGTCAAAGATATCTATTCTAATTTTAACTTCTCTGTACATAACCTAATATGTAGTAGGCGCTAAAAATCTGTTCATGGTATGTGACTGAATATTCTTTATGCAATGTGTAGGTTTAAATGCCAAAGTTCATTTGTAAGATACTTTTTCACATTTTAACATCTCTGAAATTGGATCAAATTTGAAATTAATGGTATATGATAGTTTAATTGGCAGCATCTTTTTTCTTAGTATCACTTTAAAATAATGATACAACTTAACAATAGATAGTGTCTTAGATTTGATGAAATACAATATTCAATACAGTTTAAAAATCAAAACTCCCATCTAGAGACTTCATAGATGTTTTAGTATTTGAGAGTTATCTTAAGAGTAAGCTGGAAAATTCCTTAAAAAAAAAAAAAAAGTTCCTGAGAAAATCTGTTCTTGGGAGCAGAGGTGACATGCATGGTCAGGGGGAGGTAGGTGGGCAAAGAAAATGAGCCTAGTGTTGACATCAGTGATTTAGGTCTGGCATCAAACTCCTGCCCCTTTCCCTAAGCTCCCAAAGCTGGGTCTAGTCAGCGTCAGTCCCTTTGCATTGTGTTGTCAATCACTGGTACACTGGAATCCACGGAAAAGGTTCATATAGACTAATAGCAGAATAGTAGGTAGGTAGGTGTAATGTAGGTAGTAAGTGTAATGTATTTTCTAGGTATTTATCCAAGGTTTGGCTGTAGGAGGTGTCTTTTAAAAGATTCAAATCTCATGAGTCTTATAAAGTAAATGTGTTTTTAAAAACTTTTAATTACAGCATTTTTTCACCCTTTTTAGATCAGCTCAAAACAGCATCAGTTCTTGCATAAGGGCTTCAGAGATCTTAGGTTAAAGGAACAAAGAAGTCAGTATTATTGACTATTAAAACCAACAACTTATTGTTTAAAAAAAAGATGAATATATACATATATATAGCTATGTAGATAAGGCAGTAGGAGGGTGTGGCAAAATTGGTTACTTCTAAATAAAAACTATCGGTTTCTTTTCTCTCATTGTATTTTTAAACTTCACCATAGTAAACATGTGTTTGAATTTGCAGTAATTAAAAATAAGCAATAAGAGGTTTGTTTTTTTTTTTACAATTAAACCCTGGGTACGATGAAATACAGCTGGAATCTTCAAGGGTGCATCTTCAAGGTTGCATTTGCTTAATAATTTGTTGCAAGAAAGGTACAGGCACCATCCAGTCCTGCCAAAGTACACTTTAAAGTTAGTTACACATGAGACAGTGAGGGCTCTCAAGCTGATGCAGAAGGAATAATTCTGCCTTCTGTCTTAATAGAGATAGAGAAAAAAGAATTTTGCCTTCCATCTTGATAGAGACAGAGACTTCTGCGTGTTTCTGTGCATTGATAGTTTATGTGTACACACGCAATTTGCTTTCTCTGGCCAGGACACAGCAAGGAGCAGTTCACTCAACAGCATACATTTCTTGATCTGGATATTGTTCAAAATGCTGGCTCTGATGAGACTTTTATTTGGATGTTGCCTCAATCCCTTAAAGCATAAAAACCCTTCAGTACAGGTCTTTCTCCTACTGTAATCACATTTGTGCCAAATTAAAAATATTGCTAAGCACTACTTGAAAATAAGTGATGCAATAAACATCATCTTTTGCTTAGCTGTTAGCACAATATTAGGATGTTGTGCTTCCTTGACCATGTATTTGGTAGAAAATTATATTTCTGCTTTTTAAATTACTCAAAAAAGTCAGTATTATTCAGGTCCTTTGTTTCTTCAAATCATGTTATTAACATGTATTGACATATATAGTTCTTTCTTCTTTTATCTTAGGTGTATATAATTTTATCAGCTTTGCAGGAAAAACAGGTACCCTCAGGGTCTGAACTGGTATTTGAGGAGATAAGCTCACTTTTAGCTTATGCCTAATAACATTACATTATTGTTTAGAAAGAGATAGCAGGCTATGTCTTATAAATTTTAATATACTCTTTCTGTCATCGAATAACAACTGAGTTATCCTACTGATCAACCATAGGACTCGTACTGAACTGTGGATGATGTCTATTCACTCTATTTTTGCCAACTAAGAGTACAGAAAAATATTATGCAATGGCCAGCACCCCAGTGACTTTAGGAGCCTGTATACAGTTAGTGCCTCTTCACATATTGTTCATGGAGCATTTTTTCCAATGATTTCAGAAGGAGAACAAAAAGGGAATGGAAAGGATAATCAACTGAATATTTGTGAAATTGGGCAATGGAACATCCCTAAGCCTCAGTTTCCTCCCTGGTAAAATAAAGAAGGTAGTTCCTTTCTCACAGGGTGGCTGTGACTGTTAAGTAGGATGATGTAATTAGATGAAAACAGTTTGTAAAGCACTATGTTGGTTATTATTATTGCATAAATATGAGCATTGAACACATTGGGAAAGACCTTATTAAATGGGGTGCTTTAGCACTCAGGGGACCCATTACCTGGGGAGTTAGAGAAGGGACAGGTTGAGCACTGTTGATGCTGGCACTGCAAAAGCCACTCCCCAAATTTCCTGGTTTGTGGTGACATTCAGCTCATTCAAGGTAAAGGGGCCATCTGCCCCTCTCATAGCAACAGAATTCCCCTTTTGGCAAAGATGTCTGATATGGTGACTGATGTCACCACTTTAATATCAGGAAACGTGGGAGTATTAATGGAAAGGAGGTTAGCATTCTCTTGAGGAAGTTCAAGGAAGCTTTTCCAACGGGGAATTGAGATGGGCAGCAAACTATGATTTATGGGCATTAACTAAATATACAACAAGGAAAGCTGGTCAGGTGAAATACAGATCAACTCTTCCTGTCTCTACAAACACACCTAAGTCCTGTTAACACAGTAGCTCCACACCCCAGGTAAGAGAGTTAAAGATAACGGACTAGATGACGCCAGTGTCCTGGGGGCAGGAAGATGCCTGGTGGCTGAAGAGATGTGCTCTGCTTGCTGTAAGCAGAGATTCTACCACCATCATCTTATTTTGCAACAACGGAGACAAACAAAGGGGATTTTCCTGAACAGCCTGAGTGACAAAGAAATGAGGCAAATGATTGAGAAACTGATGGGCGTTCATCGAAGAGCAACAAATCTGATTTATCAGCCTGAAGGGACTGCCTTCAGAGGGAAGATGAAAGAGACAAGTCTCCCAGCATGACCACTGGCTCTAACTAACAGGGACTGGCTCATCAGCCACAAGGACTTGAAGGGTGTAAATAGCGGGGTCGGGGAGAAATTATTTAGTGTGGTCCAAGGGGACGGCAGGAGAAGTGATGGAAATGAAAGTCAAAACAAAGATAATTTAGACGGCTGAACAAGTCTCATGCCCTAATGGAGAGATCTATTATAGACTGTGCTGCCCTGGCCCCCAGGAGGGATGGAGGCCCGGTCGCTTGTGCCATTTGCAATTGGAAAAGGCACTAAAACGTAGATCAGTATATTGGAGAGGGAAAAAAACCAGCACATGCCCTCAGAGAATCGGTGGGATGACTTAATAGGTCTTTTCCATCTCAAATTACTGCAATGTGGCTTGTGTGCATGGGGACCTGAGTTGCTAGAATAATTTTCCATCATCTGGGCTTCTTTTCTGTTACTACAGGGCCCCAGTGAAGAGATGATAATAGGTCATGGAGAGCAGTTTCTGCATTATAAATAGAAGCCTAAGTGTGCTGATGCTTTAGTGTGATGGCAGAACTGAGTAGGTTAAGTTTCACATTGTGATGTCAGGGTAAATAAATACATACACATACTGATTGAGACAAACAAAACAACATCCATGTACTGATTGAGACCCAAGACAAAGGAAAGGAGCTTTGCCACATTTGGATGGTTAGCTGCCTACATGAAAGTTCAAGTAGTTTATTATCTAATCTAGGAAAATAAACGTCAGAATACTTAAACGCTATCTTAAAAAAAAAAGATTATTTGGTCTTCAAAAACTATTAAGAAACAGTTACTGTGTAGGAAGTTTAGAACTCACGTTTTGAACATATTTCTGTCTGTCTACAGCTGCAGTTGTATTAGCAACTGACACATTCTGAAACTCACGCTGGCCCAGAAGGGCACACACGGTCATGAGGCAGTGCCAACCTGGGTAACAACTGCAAGTGCAAGGGTGGGCATAACTTAGTCAGATGGAAACTGGGGCAGGCAGAGAAGGGCTGGTGTGACCGTGATTGCTAGAAGGAGCACAGCTGTGACCATCACAACCCCTCCCAGCCAGAAGATAACACAGATGCAGGGGACCAAAAATGATCACAGGGTGACAGGAGGGAGAGGCAGTGAGAAAGAAAGCAAAAAAAATCTAGGAGGGGGGAAACCCACAGATGCAAGTTCCTCGCAGGTGGAGAATATCACGGTTCCTGATAAAAATATTGTATGTGGTTGGGCGTAAGTTAAACTTGGCGTTCTGGAACACTGAAGTTTGCTACAAACAAATTCAGGGTTTGACTTACACCCGACAGATATAGGTCAACCCTCATCCTGCTCTCAGCAGCTGTAGCCAATGGGAGACAAAGCTGCCCAGCATACCAGTTTAAGCTGCTGCTAATAGATGGAAATCAACCTAACCCCATTTCCTGCCTCTCTGCTGTCCTTACTTGTCTATTCATGGCCAATTTAAGCACAGGCTGAGCTGCTGGCTTGCTGTAACTGCTGGGAGACTGATGGGGTAGAATCTGATGCTGGCATATTCCCTTCTTATCTAGGTGAAAGATCTGTTTTTAAGCCCTTAAAAGGAAGACTGTGTAAAAATGCAGTACTCCCTCATTAGCCTAAGGGCTATCCTAAATTCATAGATTTTCCTGATCTTTCACTCCAAGGAAGCTTTAGAGATGTTTAGACAGGGGGAAATCCACAATGGAAGGCTCTTTCAGAAAGGCTACAGCAGAGGTTAAATGACTTGCCCAAGGTTACTCAGAAGGGTGACTATAAAGGCAGAAAGAGAACCAAGAGTGGTCTGAGAAGAATGGGGGAAATTATCAAATTAAATCTGGAGAAAGAACATCGTCAATGATCCTCACGGTTAAAGATCTGTTGGAAATCCCAGTTCACTAACACACGTTCCTTTATCCCGGACATTCAGACTCTGAACTTAAAAGTGAGTTCAGATATGTTCCTATGCTCAAGTTTTTAAAACTGTCTAACCTGTTCTCCTCAGCAAAAGTGACAGTAGGTCAAGCTAAGTCTGGTCACGTAGCTTCAACTGTTTACTCACTAAGGCCTATAGCCAAGAGCCTATGGAGTTGAATCAGAGGTTGAATTTTAGAAGAACAAGCCTTATGCTAAATGTTCTGTTGTAACTACATATCTTTCTGCAGCGTTTTATGCCTTGTTTCTTTTTTTCCCCTGGATTACAGACCAATTGGGCCAAACTAGAGCTTTAGAAGCAGAGAATTCCATAACTCAGAATCTTTGATTCACATCGTTTGCTATTTTCTCTTCATTACCTTAAGGGAGCAATGAAACCCTGCAACTACTTTGCCTACTGCTTAAGCTTCCAGAGGATATTCCTGACTGAAAGTGGTCCACGTTCTGAAATAAGAGGTTCCTTCGTGTCCTTTGTGTTTAAATAAACAAAATTAGGCTAAAGAATATTTGGAAAACATTTAAAAGAAAATAAGTCACCCATAAAATTGCCAGCCAGTAACAACCACAAGAACATTTTTGTGCTTCCTCATTTCTAGACACACGTATACTTTCCAAAATTTGTCATAAATGTTTCCAAGGTTTTTTCGTGTTTTGCCAAATTGCTCTCCAGAAAGATTAAATCAATTTATAACCCATTTTCAATGAATAATTTTTTTAATGCAAACAAACTTTAAAATTGCAAGTTGAACAATGACACCTCACTGCCATGTTTGTGTTCTTGCATCTGCCTCACTCCTTAGGCTGACCATTTCCCCCCATGATTGTGGCCAGTATTAGTGGACCTTGTATTTGATTCCTCAACAACAGTGTGGTTTCTGGAATTGACCCTAGTGCCAGGAATGGGTCTAGATTAACACAAACCAAACATGGTAATCCAATCTCTCTTGCCAGTGAACGGTTCAAAATCAGAACATGGCATCCTCTGACAGCAGAACTGATCCAGCTTGGTCCTAAAGTGACTCAGTGAAGCTAAAGAGAAGAACTTGTATTTTTTTTTTGATAAATTTATTTATTTATTTTAATTTTGGCTGCGTTGGGTCTTCGTTGCTCCACACGGGCTTTCTCTAGCTGTGGTGAGCGGGGGCTACTCTTCGTTGTGGTGCACGGGCTTCCCATTGCGGTGGCTTCTGTTGTTGTGGAGCACAGGGCTCTAGGCGCATGGGCTTCAGTAGCTGTGGCTTGCAGGCTCTAGAGCACAGGCCCAGTAGGTGTGGTGCACAGGCTTAGTTGCTCCGCGGCATGTGGGATCTTCCCCGACCAGGGCTCAAACCCGTGTCCCCTGCAATGGCAGGCAGATTCTTAACCACTGCACCACTAGGGAAGCCCAGGATTTGTATTGTATTGCTAGCAAAGAGACTGCATTTCTCCTCTGATGAATGTGAACAAGAAAGCATGCTGTCCCCGGTGATCGTTGGGTACCGTCTCATGATCCTGAGGGAAGCCATCCTGTCCTTCTGCTTACGTGATACAGTGGGTTTCCTTATTGTTTAGGCCAGTTTTATTTGGAGTTTCAATTTTTACAGTGAAAAGTTGTCATAACTCTTTCTGTTCTATGGGGTTTTTTTGTTTGTTTTGTTTTTGTCAATTCCTGTTGGGTGTTATTAGTATTTGTATTGTTGATGTGGCAAGAACTCTACTGAGATATAGTCTTCTTGTCTTTATATTATGAATATATCTCTAAGTTTACCACTTATCATTTACTCTTTACTCTTGTTTAATATGGAGATTATAATTTAAGTCTATTAAATCCATCAGTGTTTTTCTGCATGATATATTCCATTGCTTTTACTTTTATTCATTCATTCATTAAAGAGTGTGTGTGTGTGTACACTACAAGGTGCCAGGCACTACGAGAGGCAATAAGACTATTGTGAGACAAGAAAGACACAGTCCCTGTCCTCATGGAGTTCATATCCTGGTGGGGGATTGAGAATATGTTAGACATTAACTGAAAAGCCACACAAGTGTGTGTAAGCTACTAAAGGATAGAGGCTACAGAGGGAAGGGCACAGTATAGGAGAGCTTTCATGGAGGGTTAGATCTAGTTAGGGAAGTCAGGGGAAGCTTTCCTGGGGAAGTGGTGACTGAGCTAAGAATGATAAAGAGGAATTAGGTAGTTAGCTAAGAGCATTATAGGCAGTGGAAATAGCAGGTGCAAAGGTCCTGCCCAGGGGCAAGCATAGGAAACAGGAAGGACTGAAAGAATGTAGAGCATAGTCCGCATCCTCAGAGGGGCCTGGTATAAGTGAAGGTGGAAGGTTGAAGGGTGGGAAGTGGGGGATGCTGACCACGCAGGGCCAATAAGTCCGTGTTAAGGAGTTGTGTCCCCTTCCTAAGATCTATGGGAAATCACTGAAGGTGTCATCTTTGACAACCACATTACTTTTACCTCCAAACATCCAATCTAATAACAAGTCCTAACAATTTTGCTTTCTAAATATCTCTTCAGTCTATCCACTTCAATCCATCCACTTCTGTTCGTCATTACCAACACTCCCTCAGCCCATTCTATCATCATTTCTGTCTGGACTAGTGGAATAGCTTCCTCAATGATCTATTTGCACCTACTCTTGCCCCACTCCAATCTATTCCTGCATGGTTATGGGAAGACAGACCTGACCTTGATACCATTTGATGACACAGAAAACACTGAAAGAGGACCAGTTTGTTTTTCATTAGTTTTGTTCTTGAGAGGTTGAGGAGTGGGCAGTTCATGAGTTTAATCTTGGACCTGCTGAGTTTTAAATACCCCTGGGATGTTCTAGAGAAGAAGCCAAGTAGGAGGTGTCTGTTAGGTAGATATCTTCTGCCTCCCCATCTAGAGCCACTCTCCACCCATCTCTACACTGATACCTGTCCAGAGACATTGACCTGTGTGGGATGTCAAGAGTCCATGTATCCGCAGCACGTGCTCCCGTGTGCTCTGCCTTCTAGTTGCGTTCAGCCCATAGGAGGTACATGAAGGAAGAAGCGTGAAGGCTGAATATTTACTCTATACGATATACATCTTGCATCATCTCTTCCTCTTCCCCACCTCCTCCTCTTTCCACCCTGCCTCCTTCAAACCCTCCTCCTCTGCCTCCTGTTCCTCCTGCTCTTCTTCCTCCCACCTCTTCCTCTTTTTTCTCTCTCTAATCCAGTAATCATTTCCACCTCCTCCTTTTTTTTTAAATTAATTAATTAATTTTTGGCTGCATTGGATCTTTGCTGCACCCGGGCTTTCTCTAGTAGCGGCAAGTGGGGGCTACTCTTTGTTGCAGTGAGTGGGCTTCTCACTTCGGTGGCTTCTCTTGTTGCGGAGCACGGGCTCTAGGAGCACAGGCTCTAGGCGCGCGGGCTTCAGTAGTTGCAGCACGTGGGCTTCAGTAATTGTGGTTTGCGGGCTCTAGAGCGCAGGCTCGGTAGTTGTGGCGCACGGGCTCAGTTGCTCTGTGGCACATGGGATCTTTCCGGACCAGGGCTTGAACCCCTGCACTGGCAGGTGGATTCTTAACCACTGAGCCACCAGGGAAGTCCCTAACCTCCTCGTTTAAGCCTAGGCGGTAAAAGCTCCCTGAGATGCTGGACTACTATCCTCTGTTGTTTTCCCCAAACCCTTTGCAAATGATCTCTTGACTACAGTCTCCTTAATTATGGTACATTTGAGTGTGCCACCTGTCTCTTTCAAGGATTCTGACTTATACTGATAGGTAAGAAATGCCTGGGGGAGAGTTAAATTTGAGTCATCTGAGTAGAGGTGGTAATTGGAGCCGTGGGTATAAATGTGAATATCTTGGGAGACAGTGTAGAGAAGGAATGGGCCCTGAGGAACTCAAACTATATAATGGCTTTCAGAGGAGGATAATCTTGCAAAGGAATTGGAGAAGTAACAACCAAAGTGAGGTGAAAAATCAGGGCAGTGTGTGTCATAGAAGTCAAAGGAAGCAAAGGGAAGAAAAAGTGTTGGTAGTCAAGGTTATCAGTTGGTCCTGCAAAGTCATTGGATTTAGTGACTTATACCATCGTGAATCTGTTACGTATTTTCTGTGCTCCCTCTGAATAATGATCTAAATTTTTTTACGTTAACTTATCTATAATTTATTTTAGGTAAATACAGTAAAAAATTTTTAGAACGTATTTTAAGGTAAAAAATTAACTACCCTTCCTTAGCCATTATTCCAACATTATTTATTTTATACTTTCTCTATTACCATTATTTCCTCCAACATTCACTGTTTCTAAAAATATAAAGAGATGTTTGAGCACTTTCTACTAGATGTTTAAGAGCTTTCTATTTGACTGTATCATAGTGGTTCAATGGTTGTCGCTTTATCATTCATTTTAAAATGTATCCATTAGAACAAGTCTAACCTCTTAATTTTAATTTTCAGAATTCTATTATCAATAGCTCCATTTATTCTTCCAGATAAACTTTATTTTTTTAACATCTTTATTGAAGTATAATTGCTTTACAATGGTGTGTTAGTTTCTGCTTTGTAACAAAGTGAATCAGTTATACATATACATGTGTCCCCATATCTCTTCCCTCTTGCATCTCCAGATAAACTTTAGAGCCATTTTATCAATTAAAAAAAAACTTCATTGTGATTTTGTTTGAGATTATTTTAATCCTGTAAATTAAATTGGGAAGAAGTTAAATCTTTATTATATTGCCTTTTAGCCAGAAACTTGATAGATAGATAAGTCCATTTATCTACAAATCTCATTTTTAACTCTAAGAAAAGTGTAACCATTTTCTTCAAATAATATGTTAATATATTTTGTGAAAGTCATTTCCAAATATTTTATATTTACATTCTTCTTTCTAATGTTTCTTAGATATTCTTTGCTACTCTTTCTCTGACTTTTTTTGGTATAGGAGTAATATATATTTCTGGTAGAAAAAATGAGAAGAAATCAAGAAAAAAAAACCCTAAATATAATTCTAATAGTCAACACCCAGATTCCAATACAGTTAACTTTTTGGTGTACTCACTAAACACTTTTTATATTCTTATGTATGTGTATTTTTATATTTCTTATGTAAATGAGATATCATATTGTTCTGTAACTTCTTTCATCTGCTATACAAGGAATATCTCATGTCAATGTATTCACTTCATTGCTGGATGCTATTCTGTTATACAGATGTACCTTAATTTATTTAACCAGACCTTTATTGGGGACCTTTGTTGTTGTTTCTAACTTTCCAGCATGAAATCATTCTGTGATAAAGTTCTTTTTACCTCCTCAATTCCAAAGAGCCTTGACATTTTATTAAGTATCAGATATATACAAAAGAATATTTATAAAATAAATGTTTAAGGATTAAAAAAAGTAACAATGACATGATCACTTGTGCATCTAGTGCCCCATTTAAGACATAGAACATTTAAGCCCCTATGTGTCCCTCTCCAGTCCCATCCTTCCTAATCATTCTATATATATATATATATATATATATATATGTGTGTATGTATATATACATATATATGTATGTATATATGATTTTTGCATGCTTTTGAACTTCATATAATTGGAGTTTACCATATGGGTCTTTCTGGGACGTACTTTTTCCACTTAATAACATGTTCCTGAGATGCATGCATGTTGTTGCAAATAACTACAGTTTATTCATGTTTATTTCTGTATAGTATTCAATTATATGAATATACCAGAATTTTACTCCATTCTACTGATGGTGAATATTTTGGTTATTTCTAGTTTTTGCTCTTACAAATATGCTACTATGAACATCTTGTACATATCTCCCACTACATGTGTACAAGAGTTTCTCTCGGCCAAACATCAGAGAGTAGAATTGCTGAGTCAAAAGGCATGCATACCTTCAACCTAATAGATAATGCAAATTATCTTTCAAAATGGTTGAAATTTACTCTCCCACAAACACGGTATAAGAATTCAGTGGTTCCACATCTCCAATTCCTGGTATTCCACATTTAAAAATTTTTGTCAAGCTGATGAAATTGAAATAATATGCCACTGTGGTTTTAATTTGCATTTCCCAGATTACAAATGAAGTTGAACATATTTTCATATGTTATTTTACCATTTGTGTTCTCTCTTCAGTGATAAGCCCATTCAAATCTTTTTCCCATTTAAAATAAATTAGGTTGTAGTTTTCTGAATGGCTTATAGTTTTGATATGGTCTGGATACTAACCCTTTGTCATATGGGTATAGCAAATACCCTCTCCCAGTGTGTGGCTCATCTTTTCACTTCTGTTATGGTATATCTTGATGAACAGAAGTTCTTAATTTTAATGTAGTTGACTTTAATAATAATTTCCTTTAGGGCCTCCCTGGTGGCGCAGTGGTTGAGAGTCCGCCTGCCGATGCAGGGGATACGGGTTCGTGCCCCGGTCTGGGAGGATCCCATATGCCGCGGAGCGGCTGGGCCCGTGAGCCATGGCCGCTGAGCCTGTGCGTCCGGAGCCTGTGCTCCGCAACGGGAGAGGCCACAACAGTGAGAGGCCCGTGTACAGCAAAAAAAAAAAAAAAAAAAATTTCCTTTACTCTCTGTGCTTTTCTGTCTAGCTTCAGAGATTCTTCTCATCCTTTAATTGAAAAAGGCATTTTCTTTTATTACTTTCAAAAAGTTTAAAAATTCTACCTACTTTTGAGTCTTTTAGACACCTAGAATTGATTTTTGGCATGTGGTGTGAGGTAGGAGTTCAAATAAATTTTTTTCTATATGAATAACCAGTTGTCTCAGCATCAGTTATTTAAAGCTCATACTTTCTCAACTGATTTTCAGTGTCCACTCTGATACACTTGAGAATCAACTTGCCAAGTTCCACTATCCATTCCTCAATGCCCACCAGTCAAAATAAATACTTTGTTGGGATTTTAAATGTAATAAAATATATCTATGGATCAATTTGAAAAGCAATGACAACTTTATAATATTGAATCTTCCTATCGTAAACATAGTATCTCTTTCCATTTATCTAAATTTCCTTTGATTCCTCTCAGTCATTTTATGATTTTCTGTATACAGGTCTTACTCATATTTTGTTAAATCTCTTCCTAGGTAATTAGTATTTTTGATACTACTGTAAATGGCATCTGTCTTTTTATTACATGTTCTAACTTTTTGTTGCTGGTATATAGAAATGCATTTTTTAAATATTGACCTTATAAGTATCAATTTTACTAAAAAAAATCTTAATTCTATTTTTATGTATAGATACTTTTGTATTTTCTATGTAAAAATCTTATCTCCTGCAGATGGCTCCCTAGTTTCTGCTCTCTAATCATTATAAATTGTATAGAAATTTTATACTATCTGATATTTCCAACACCTGACTGACTTTTTGTGGGTGATGTGAGTTGCTTGTTATTTTGTTGGGTCTCGCTCAAGATGCTTTTCTTTTTTAATTGTGAATTCATATTTCTATGGGAATTATTTGAAGCCTAGATAGAAGGGAGTTCATTTAAAAAGGATTTGCATGTGTTTCTGCCAGATGCTCATGGGTACTACTGAAGGAGGGCCACTTTAAACTAAATTCTCAGCTTGAAGGTTTTCCAGACCACCCAGGTAGTGCAACTCTGGCAATAAAACTCACACATGAGGGCTAGCTTGTACTTAGAAACTTTCAGGAAAGATTTTTCTTCTCCTTTACCGGTGCCAAATCTTAACGTAAGCAAATGTCCTTGTTGTCTGAAATGGGGGCAAATTTATTTCTAGTATACCCTTTCAAGCTTTATGTAGGATTGTCTTTTATACTGCCCTCTTTGGGCTGGACCTAGGCTTTGTCAACTATCATCCATATTTCACAAGGCTGTGAACACTGGATCTCAAGATCCCCTGATTTGTCAAAAGTCCTCAGTGCAGGGCTTCCCTGGTGGCACAGTGGTTGAGAGTCCGCCTGCTGATGCAGGGGACACGGGTTCGTGCCCCGGTCCGGGAAGATCCCACATAAGTCCTCAGTGCAAAGGCCATTATCAGTGCCTGGGTTATCTCACTTGGGCCTTGTTTTGAATTCATTTTGGCCTTACTTTATTAGCAGGTCACTGATGCATTTAAAAATATATATATTTCTATATTTTATTCGTTGTTTTTAGTTATTCTCAATGGGAAGTTTGTTAAAGGCATGTAGTTTGCTAAGCATCCCCCACCTCACTTCAGCTACACCTTCTTATATCCTAGATCTTCTAATTTCCAATATCTATTTCACCTCCTAAATCTCAATTTCAAATATCTTCTCTATGGCCATCATCTCCTATCTTTGGGTGCCTCTAATTTACCAGTCCCACCTTAACAATTCTCCAACCCTATTAGGACTCCCAATTCAATCACCTCCAAATATTCACTGTCCATTTACTCAGGTTCTTCCTCATCCATATTAGAGTCTATGCTGGGTCTCTGTGTTGCAAAATACAATAAAAATAGTGCCTTCTGTAGTTGTGCCATGCTATGGTACTGACTTTGTGTTTCATCATCATAATCACTCCCTTATACACACGTCTTTTTTTTTTTTCTTTCTCCTTCTCTCATCTGATATGGCACAGTTATTGATTAAACCCACATTTTTCTGCCTACTCTGTACCTAGTTCTGGAGGAAAACAAGCAACTAGGCTAACTCGTTTCCTTCTAAATTTATGTGGCTTCAGGATGTAGAGAAATCCTTCTGTATTTCTCTAGTCAGTCCTCTCTACCACCTTTCAAAGCAGCTTCTCTCTGCAAATCCCCAGCCTTCCCTGACCCCGGCCCCCTTTCTCAGTTGATGGCTTCCCTTATTCCATTGAGACAATGGACTCTAACACTGAAGAGCATCCCCATCCACTCACCACCAAACTCCCTGCATTTTTAATAGATTCTCATCTTTTCCTCTTGTGACTTCAGATGAACTATCTATGTTCATATCTAGGGCCATCCTATCCACTTGTGCACAGGATCCCACCCCCTTTTTCTCCCCTCCACCCCTCACTATCAATGGTTCTCTGTCATTCTGACGCCCCTCCTGCTCTGAGAATGAACACAACCTGTCAGATTTTTTTTTCTTAACATAAGGGACAACTTCTTCTGGGAAGATGAAGTTGATGTACTTTCCCATATTCCTCCAGCTAAGTGAAACTAAAACCCTTGGACACTACATATAAAAGAAACATAAGAAGTCTGAAAGGTAGAGAGAGGAAGGCAGATCAGCTAGGGACTTTGAGACCTGAGGAATGACACATGTTTAGTTCCTACGTTGTTTGTTTGTTTACCTCATATATCCCAGACTTGGAGCTGAAGAAGCTAGCAACCTGCAAACGCCAACAGGCACAGACAAAAAAAAAAAACCTTCAACCAAAGCCTGCTCTGCTTAGCCAGAGAACCAAGAATGGGTCAGCCTAGTGAAATAGAAAACTTCTAGAATTATCTAGGCAGCTCTACTCCAACCAAAAACCACAGGAAAAAAAAAAACAAAACTGTGACCCCACTCCCACCCATGCCAGCCAAGTCCTAGAGGGGAGACTAGACTTCAGCCTTCCGCTAGGCTGTACCAAGGCACCCCAACACACCTGCCAAGGTGGCGGCAGAGAAGGATACATAGGGAGCTGGGATTTTCATCCCCACCAGGCATGAATGATACACACTCTCCTCCCTCCCCTCTCCACAGTACCAGTGGAGACCACACGGGCAGCCTGGCCTTCCACCCCCCACTGGCAGTAACAAGGCCTCTCTCCCCAGCCCAGATGGGGTACTGCCAGAGAAGGCCTAGGGGAGCTTCAGGGCTTTTGCCACCACCCAGCGGTAATGAGGCACTTCTGCCCCTCCCAGCCAGGTAGGCATCCATGAAGGCCTCGTGAGAAGCTGGCACTCCCACACCTGCCCAGCAGTAATGAGGAGCTCACAGCTGTAAGAGAGTGTGGACTTTGCCTTCTATGTCACTGTGTAACCCCAGTGCCTGGAATGACAGGGGCTAGTTGCATGATCTTGCTCAAATCACTCATCCCTTCTGTGTCGCAATTTGTTCCTCTGTAAAATGAGAATGAAAATAATAGTATCTACCTGTAGGTTGCTGTGAGGCTTAAATGAGTCGATACATATAAAACTCCTAGAATAGAAAGTGTTAGCCATTGCTGCTGCTGCTGGCATTGTCATTATTCATTCCTTACTGATTTATGTGCCTCTTAAAATATAGCTTTAGCCGTATCCCATGAGTTTTGATTTGTAGTGTTTTCATTATTTTTATTTTCTAAATATTCTATAATTGCAATCATATTTCTCCTTTTATGCCCAAGAGATATACAGAAGGATATTTTTGAATTTCCAAGTGGGTGGGAAATTTTTGTTTAAATGTTCCTAATTTATAGTTTTATTGTTCTGTGGTCAGAGAATGTCTGTGCACTTTGTGCTTTAGGAGATTTGTTGATGTTTTCTTTATAGTCTAGTACATGATCTATTTTAAAAAATAAATTCTTCAATTAAAATAGTTTTTCCCCTTTTCCTCATTGTGAAGGATACATCCTATCCCTAGCATAAAAGCTGGAAACATACTTTCCAACACACCAAACTAGACAGTTAAATGCAATAAAAGCTTCAATCATGTTGAGTTAACATGCTTTATTCCCATTCAATTTGCAGTAAGCACCGATTGCAAAGTTCCCCAGAGGGAGAGAAATGGGAGCAGGCATACTCAGACTTCAGGTGTGATTTGTTAGTTGTTCGTCTGCTGCCTCTTTTCTCCCTCTAATTTTTTCTTGTAAAGAAGGCATTTAATTCTAGTTGAGGCAGATTGTAATTTCCAAAAGTGGCCACAGCAATATTTCTGACCCCACATGCTGTTCCAGGACCTTGCCACTTCCCATCAAGAGGTGAAGTCTATTCCCTTCCCCTTGAACTGGGGTAGAACTTTATGACTGCCCCAACAAAAACAGGATGGGGTGGATGCATGACTCCCCAGCTGGGTCATAAATGGCAATATAGCCTCTGCCTGACTGTCTGGTGATGCCCACCCTTGGAAGCCAGTCACCATGTTGTGAGGAAGCTTGGGCTACATAGAGAGGCTACTTGTAGGTGTTGAGGTCCCAGCGATAGCCACCATCAGTCAGCAGACATATGAGTGAGTGAGTGAGTGAGTGAGTCTTCAGGGGATCTTAGCCCCAAGTCATCTGCACAGCCCCTGTCTGAATTGTGACCCACAGACCTAATAAGCATTATAAACAGTTGTTTTACCTCACTGAGTTGTAGGGTAATTTGTTCCTCAGCTCTAGTAACCGTATCTCTAAGGATACAGTGACCCCAGCTAATCAGAAAATTCCAACTAGAAGGTGGGTGTTATAATGAGAAAAACATTAGACTAGGACCTGGGAGACCTAGGTCATATTCTGGATTAACTCATAATTGACCTTAGGACCTGAATATATCATGTAACCTTTCTGAGTCCTAACATTTGAACCTTTTAGGCCCCTTCAAGTTCTACCATTAATTAAGGTCTTGATATAGAACAATATGAAAAGGTTTCATATTGGAAATACTCGATCTCTTGAGAGACTGCATATCTATATGTAATCAATGACATTCTTGGTTTTACAGTTAACTCTCACAGGGCAATCTTATTTCCCTCATTTCCAAACTATTGGAAAAATTTTCCAAAGTATTGACAGCAGAGGATAGGATCATTTTTTATCAACCCAATTTTAGCATAAAATAAATTAGAAAGCTAGCTGGGCCTTTGCTGCAAAACGTGGGCTCCCCAGTCTCAGTTCATGGTAATACATTAACCACTGCTTTAATTCTCAACTTTTATATTGTTCAGTGATCTTTGCCTGCTATTTTGGGTGTTCTTTGTTAGTTACCAGGTGACTTGTTGCCAGAATATGCTTACAGAGATTTTACTGTCTCTCTCTAGATTCAGCACTTTGAGAACGTTAAATGTGCCTTGCAAAGCTAAATCTGCTATGGGATATATAAGGCTGGTCTCTCATCAGTTGTAATTCTCTGGTAGTTGCATTGTTAAGAGGAGTCATCTATTATTCCACATACTACATTCCAGAAGAAGCTAAAGCAAGTGTTTAATGCATGCTTTCCAGTGTACAATACTGCACAGTCCCTAGAGTGTGATGACTTGGGACAGCTGCCCCAAGTCAATATTCAGGGGACCCAGCCATGCTGGCAGCTTGTCAGTGACTCAAGGAGCACCAGCTGGGACCCTGTAACATGCTTGTACCACACTCACAGAGAAACAGTCTTTTCTTTTTTTAATAAATTTATTTATTATTTATTTTTGGCTGTGTGGGGTCTTCGCTGCTACGCGTGGGCTTTCTCTAGTTGTGGAGAGCGGGGGCTACTCTTCGTTGGGGTGAATGGGCTTCTCATTGTGGTGGCTTCTCTTGTTGTAGAGCCCAGGCTTTAGCCATGCGGGCTTCAGTAGTTGTGGCACACGGGCTCAGTCGTTGTGGCTCGCGGGCTCTAGAGTGCAGGCTCAGTAGTTGTGGTGCACAGGCTCAGTTGCTCTGCAGCATGTGGGATCTTCCCAGACTAGGGCTCAAACCCGTGTCCCCTGCATTGGTAGGCGGATTCTTAACTGCGCCACCAGGGAAGTCCTGAGAAACACTCTTAACTTGCCTCCCTTTCCTGGAGTCACCAGAATCACTGCCTATTCCCTTTGTACCCCAGCGTTCCCACCACAGAACAAAGTTAGTAGGTTACCTTCTGATATGAATTGTGTCGTCCCTGAGAAGCAGTTGTTTCCTATGTCTGTTTATGACAGTTGCATTTTGTTATTTTAATGATGTGATTTCATTAAATATTACATAAATAGATGAAATACAAAGACAAAGAAAAGAGTTGTTTCTATGAGCAAGTCAAAAGCTTCATAAAGTGTGAGTGATATAGCTGCAAAAGAGTGTGGGAAAAACTCTAGAAGAATTCTGCACTCAGATCGCTTCCCCTTTATCTATAAGTTTTCCTTCTCCTTTAAAGACACCCATACTTTAAATCTCAGTTAATGTTATGGATGTTCTTTATTCAAGAGTGATGCCCTGTGCTCAAAAGCCTTGCTCCTATGTCAAAAGATTGGTCAACTGATATATGCTTGTTTTCAGTTAAACAAAATGTTTTTGGAAATTTTCATTTTTTGACTTGTTACTTTAACCTACTTTTTAACAGAGCAGCACATGCTCCTGAGGAATAAGTTGGCTTGAACTGTACATAAATTCAGCTCTTCTCTACTTTCTGTTTCATCACAACAAATAAAGAACTGTGCAGACTGCCCTTTCCTGCTGCCAAACTACAAACTGCCACTTTGTGATTTGGTTTTCACAGCAAGGATACTCTTCGGCTTTAGCCAGATCCCCCCAAGCCATTTCCCCCTCACTTTCCAGATTAATTCTGGAGGAATGTGATCTATTCCAGCCCCCACAAACCTCAATGGGATGGTTCTAAGTTCATTTACACAGGGAATCCTCTGCTATTTACCCAAATCTAAAAGGCTCCCCAGGCAATTCCCTAGTACAGCACCTGGTTCCTTCTCTTCTTTGCTTCAACCAGTGTTTATTGGGCACCTATCATATGTCAGGCTCAGCGCCAGGTACTAGGTGTGCTTTAGTGAATAAAATGTGTTTATTTTATATTGTCAACAACAGATATATAGTATGCGCAGAAGAGCAGTAGCTACGTCTTTTTGTCTTTTTTTTTAATCGATAAATTGGTAAACTAATGAGGGAGAATTTCCATAGCACTTTTGACTTGGGAAATTGTTAGTTTATGTCATTATGTATGCATTTATATATGGTATGTATTTATTTGCACTTCTGTGGAAATTAAAAGGGCATGTAATACTTTAGTTTAATCTAAGGGCTAACAAACTTTTTCTGTAAGGGGGTCAGAGAGTAGATATTTTTGGTTTTGTGTCTTAGGGTGTCTTTCACAACTACTAAACTAAGTAAGCTGTTACAGCATAAAAACAGTCATAGATAATGCATAAATGCATAATGCATAAATGCGTGGGAGTGGCTGGGTTGCAATACAATTTTATTTACAAAAACAAGCAGTAGCCCTAGTTTGCTGACCCCTGGAATCTATTAAAATACCTTACTGCTTCTCCTACTAGCAATTAAACTTGCTCAAGCCTCTTCCCTTTAAAAAAAAAAAAACAAAGTCCCACATCACTGCAAGAAGTTGTCTTGTACACACCATCTCTACCTCCCCACCTCTCATTCACCTCCAGTGCTAGAGAATCTGGCCTCTGCGCTCACCGCCCACTGAAATTGCTCTTATCAAGGTCACCAACAACCTCTGTGTTGCTAAATCCCTGAGAGTCTCCAGTCCTCTCTTTCTTACTCACTCTCTCCACAGCTTAGAACACAGCCAGCCACTCCCTCCTCCTGGAAACACTCTCTGCTCTTAGCTTCTGAAACCTCACAGGATTCGTTTTCCTTGTACAATAGTAGCCACTCTTTCTGCCATCAAAGGCTCCTTTCCTCTTGACAAACTCTAAATGGCAGAGTTGCTCAGGCCTCCATCCTAGGTTCTATTGTCTCTCCTTTGGGGACCTCATCCACTCTTTAGCTTCAAATGATGTACTGAAAGCTCCCACATTTATTTCTGCAGCCCAGATCTTTCCCGCATTCCTGCTTCACATATCCAACGGCCCTCTTGACATTTCAAATCTCTCAGGTGTCTTAAACATAAAGTGCTGAATAAATATGATTGAATAAATAAATGAGGTTACCTCGTTGCCCAAGCAGAACCCAGAGCCTAATCACTAACCCGTCCCTTTTGCTCATCTCACGCATTACCCAAATGTAAGCCTTCTCTTTCCTAACCATCTCCTGAATCTTTCCCTGGCTCTCTATACCGAATTTCCAGACTACCACAGTTGCGTCTGTTGCTAAAATATTGAAATACTTCCATACTGCTTGCAAAGAGCTGCTAGTCTAAGCCCCAGTTGTGTTGGCCTCACCTCTGGGTTCCACCTGTCTATCCAGCCTGGCCCGGCAGAGAGACGTCTGCAGACCCTGCTCAGTGCTGAAGCTACCATCCATCCTGATGAGTTAATGCTCATGCCAAACTGATTGTTAAATATTTTAATATCATGTCTACCTAATAGCGCTGTTACTAAAATATTCTGGCACTAGGAAATTCTTTCTCACCCAGTTCACTGGAAAAGCCATCCAGCTGATCTCCCTACCTCTTCCTTCTGCCTTGTTCATCTCCAGACTCTGCATAGCAGCCAGAATGACTTGTCTAAAATACAAGTTGATTGCATCTCTCCTCTACTTAAAATCTTTAAACATGGATAACCATCAAGATAAAACCACAACTCCCAGACCTAAATAGACATCTCTCCAAAGAAGACATGTAGATGGCCAAGAGGCACGTGAAAAGCTGTTCAACATCACTAGTTATTAGAGAAATGCAAATCAAAACTACAATGAGCTATTACTTCACACCAGTCAGAAAGGGCATCATCAGAAAATCTACAAACAACAAATGCTGGAGAGGGTGTGGGGAAAAGGGAACCCTCTTGCACTGTTGGTGGGAATGTAAGTTGGTACAGCCACTATGGAGAACAGTATGGAGGTTCCTTAAAAAACTAAAAATAGAACTACCATATGATTCAGCAATCCCACTACTGGGCATATACCCTGAGAAAACCATAATTCAAAAAGACACATGCACCCCCAATGTTCATTGCAGCACTATTTACAATAGCCAGGTCATGGAAGCAACCTAAATGCCCATCGACAGACGAACGGATAAAGCAGATGTGGTACATATATACAATGGAATATTACTCAGCCATAAAAAGGAATGAAACTGAGTCATTTGTAGAGACGTGGATGGACCTAGAGACTGTCATACAGAGTGAAGTAGGTCAGAAAGAGAAAAGCAAATATCATATATTAACGCATATATGTGGAACCTAGAAAAATGGTACAGATGAACCAGTTTGCAGGGCAAAAATAGACACAGAGGTAGAGAACAAATGTATGGACACCTGGGGGGAAGTGGGAGGGGGTGGTGGGATGAATTGGTAGACTGGGATTGACATATATATACACTAATAGGGATAAAATAGATAACTAATAAGAACCTGCTGTATAAAAAAAAAAAACAAAATTCAAAAAAAAAACCAAAACCCCCAACTCACTAATAAGGTTCACCAGACCCTTCATGATCTGACCCTTTTTCATCCTTCAAATCTCACCTCCTCAGAGATGTCTCCTCTGGGCCCATCTTAAGTAGGTTCTTCCTGTTACTCTCTCCTCACACCCATTTGTTTTCTTCATTGTATTGATCACAATTTGATATTAGTGTTGATTTTTTTTTTTTTTTTTTTGCGGTACGCGGGCCTCTCACTGTTGTGGCCTCTCCCGTTGCGGAGCACAGGCTCCTGACGTGCAGGCTCAGCGGCCATGGCTCACGGGCCCAGCCGCTCCGCGGCATGTGGGATCTTCCTGGACCGGGGCATGAACCCGTGTCCCCCGCATCGGCAGGTGGACTCTCAACCACTGCGCCACCAGGGAAGCCCTAGTGTTGATTTTTAAAAATCTTTTTCTCCTACTAAACTATTAGCTCCCTGAGGGCAGATACCATGTCTATCTTTTGTACTGATAGGCCCCTTACCACTGAATATTTAAGTTGATAAATCTGGGCCCCTGAATCCCTTTTAGCTTTGTTTTTCACCACTTTCTCCCTTGTAATCTATGGTTTAGCTGTATGCACTCAACAAATATTCAATAATCATTTGATCACAAACTATTCTCAGTTCCTTAAACATTCCATGTAATGGAATACTTTGCCTGGAATACTTTGCATCATTATGTCCTTTCCCCTGAACTCCTGCTTACCTTTCAGGTATCAACACTGTCATTACACCCTCCAGGACAGAACTCTTAATACTATAATTAGTATCTAGTGCTTTCCTCACTAGATGGTAAGCTTGTAGAAGGCAAGAACCATTTGTCATTTCTCATAGTTGCATCTAAGGCACCTTGCTCAGTACCTAGCTAATATTTAGCGGACCAATTCAGCCCTAAAGCAGACACCCCAAGTCCTGAGAGGGAGTCAGTGAATTTACATCCATTTAGGTGGCAATATACTATTTGTAAATGGGATATCTTCTCCCGAAGGTAAGGGTTTTTGCTTTCATGGGAAACATGGGAATTTTCCCATGGAAATTCATTGGAATGAATTTTCCCTTAGCGACATGCTTCTGTGATTTTCAGTGACTTCACCTGGAACTCACTGTTTGGCTTTATGGGCAGAAAGTGGTTTTTAGTGGCAAGTACAAAATATAGGTTACTAAAAAGATCTTTAGTGAGACTGGGTTTTGTAATGTCTTAGAGGACATAACAAGATAGCAGTTTCCCTTCTTTGAAATATTTTTTTTTTATATGTTCATCCTGAATTCAGTTAAAAAAACAATCTCTTTCCTCTGCTTGTTAATGGTGGTTTTATGGTTTCATTCTTCTGGGCACATAAATATGTTATAATATAAACAAGCCAATGGTGTAATGAATCATTGCAGTCTTATTGTGCGTCTGTTTTTACTACAAATGTTGGGGAAAAAAGCTATTCACGCTCTGCATTTTTAAATCATGCTAATGTGATTAGTCATTATGATCGTACTTACTCTTCGTGATGGAGGCAAGATGTCTAAGCATCCAATGTACTTGTGAGGGGCCTGATTAGTGCTTGAGATCCAATCAAGAAGCTGCTGATGAAGTTCACATAACACATTAAAAAGTTACTTAGGACAGAGGAGTTGATCGTTGCTTATATAAGATTGTATACACAAATAAAATAAGTGTAAATTGTCCTAATGTACATTTTTATTCTTCCATGAGAATTTCAACTGCTACCATAACCTCCGAATATATTTTGCCAGGATATGTCCAGACCACTGTTTTTGTAATCAAAGTGTGAAAATGACAGAGTAAGCTGCTATTATTGTTCAATAGGAAAATTCACACATCCACATCACTAAACAGGTGTTTTCAAAGCCCAGACTTCAAAATAGTTCACCCATTCTAGCATTTTGATGTTGTAATCAAGCAAAATGAAAAACAGAAGAGACACATTTTGGTTGATTATTAGCCTGCCAAATCAGATTGTTCCTGTTATTGTCTTACACAAACACCAAGCTCAGAGGGAGAAGTGGGGAGCAGGGAGAAAAATATGGATGTGTGTGAGAAGAGAGAAAAGATGATTTTAGAATCTTAAGCGAGTCCAATAAATTGAAGACTTGTTAACAATCTCAGAAACAAAAGTCAGTAGAAAAAGAAGTAGTATAACACTTTACATTCAGTTTTTTAAAAGACTTTTTTTAGGAGTAGAACCCTCTTTTCAGAAGGAATCTTATGAAGAAGCACAAATATATAAAACAGATAGGAAGAATATTTTTAGTAAACATTGCATTAGTTCAGATTTATCATATTTATTCAAATTCAATGAAAAAACAAGCCTGTTTTGATGAATGCCAAAAATTAAAATTAGGGGATTAATGACAATTATCTTAAGTGAGCTTCAGCAACCAATTTATTTCTGTGATTTCTTACTTCTTGCATATTATCAAGATTTTTCTTGGGCTTCCCTGGTGGCGCAGTGGTTGAGAGTCCGCCTGCCGATGCAGGGGACACAGGTTCGTGCCCCGGTCCGGGAAGATCCCACATGCCGCGGAGTGTCTGGGCCCGTGAGCCATGGCCGCTAAGCCTGCGCATCCAGAGCCTGTGCTCCGCAATGGGAGAGGCCACAAAAGTGAGAGGCCCGCATACCGCAAAAAAAAAAAAAAAATTTTTTTTTCTTGATTACAATGATAAACTGTTTGGAAATGGTAAAAATAGAGTTTTTAAACAAGTTGCCTTGTGATCTAAGGATACCAATCCATTTCTAAGTAACAAGAGGGAGCTTCATTTGTCCTGAGGGCTGCACCAAGAGAGTTAACCTGGCGAGGCCAGTAAGCATGTTGTTGGCCTCTACTGTAGTAACATTTTGTAGGTGACACACTTGAATATGCCTTTTTTTAAAAAAAAAAAATAAAGTTTTGTAGTAGTTAAAAATTAAGTAAAATTCCAATGAAATATTTTCTGATCCCTTGAGTCTCCTCAAGGACATGGTAGGGTGAGGAAGAGTGACGACACTCTTTTGGCTAATCCTTGCTGAGTTGGAGACTCCTCCACTATACAAGGAGGATTTTTTTTTTTTTTATGGAATTTTTTTTTTTTAATGGGCTCATGGGCCCAGCCGCTCTGTGGCATGTGGTATCTTCCCGGACCGGGGCACGAACCTGTGTCCCCTGCATCGGCAGGTGGACCCTCAACCACTGCGCCACCAGGGAAGCCCCTAGGAGGATTTTAACAAAAGATTTGTCAGCCTCCCCTGCCGCCACATGTCACCCTGCTACAGGCATAAATGGTGTATTCCTTTTCCAGTATTATCTATCTCAGTTAATGGCATCACCATTTTAGGAGCTGGGGCGGGGCCCCTTCAACTTCCCTTCTTCCTCATCCCTAACATTTAATAGCTCATGAAAGTCTATTCATATCATCTCCAAAGATTATATGGAATCCATTCTCTCATCTCCCTCCTCTTCTGCTGCAATGACCACAAGACTTGAGCCTTACCTTACCCCTCACAGCCAGAGTTTCCATTCTGAGACACACATTAGATCTGGTTATTCCCCTGTTTCAAAGCTAGTAATGCTCTCTGTCTCTTACCTGGTTAAGGCCAGACCCCTCAGCATGGTACAGAAGGCCCTTCACAGGCTGACTCCACCAGTCTCCAACCTCACACACCTTGAATTCGTTACACTGTATGCACCTTATTCTTTGCACCTGTTTTCTTTGTGCCCGGAGAACTCTTATTCATCCTTCAAGTTCCAATCCAAACATTATCCCCTTTCCAAAGCATTTCTTGATTTCTCCAGGCCAAGCAAATTGCACCTCTTCAGCTTCCTTTGTACTACATATGCTTGTAGCATTTGCTCCATTTTCTTTTACTGGGATTATCTGTTTATGTGTCTCTCTTTTCTCCAATATACAGTGAACTCTTAATGAGCAGATTGTATCTCACCCATCTTTTTATCCTAAACACCTGCCATCATACTTGATATGTGCCCGAAATATGGGAAACCGTCAGTGCATATTTTTGAACTTTTTTCTTTCTTTTTTTTAACAGCATTTCATGTGGAGTTTGTTCCTGATTTGTATAGTGATAAACTAGCAGAAACCACAGTGGCATCCTGTAGAGTCCCCGTTGCCTAAATTGTCAGTTTCTTTTCTCTTTCAGGCTCTCTATGCCATTGGCCACCTAAATCCTTTATCTCCCTCCAAATCCATTAGCATATTTCGGAATTGAATTTCAAAACATCTTTTCTCTATGGTGTTTGCTTTCCCAAATTTATTTATCCTATTCCCTCCCAGGTTATATGATACTTCCCTAGTGTTTAGAGTCTCAAAAGAGAACTGATTTCTCCTCTTGGTTTTAGCAGGTCAGACTTTTGAGGAAGGCTCACTTATCCTGCTCCAAGTAACCTTGGTAGAGACTCCCTTTCATTTTGTTTCCCCACTACATTTTATAATCCTTCCCAAGAGAGCTCATATGCAAGCTATCAGTGATTTGCAAATATTAGGTCCTCTGCCTCCATATTTCTTGAGCCTTGAGGTGAGGTTTGGATCTTAATCGTTTTTGTATATTCATGTGCATATGCTACATCTATTAGATTATTGTCCTTGTCCATCTTTATAATTCAATCAAAATCCATCCCATGATATCATTACTGCTTACAAACTCAGTTATTATTCCTGATCATTTGGATGTTTTACAGATTTTTATCATCTTTTATTTGCTTCATGATTTTACTTGAAGAGAATTTAGTAACACTTACTAGGATGGTTATTCTTCCTCAACCACTCAACGGTACCCACCCCTTTTCAAGGCATAACATTTCCTATTTCCAGTCCTCTCTGGGTTTGAAAAAATAGTTTGGCAATGGTTCACTAAGAATTGTAATTTAATCCTTTGGAATAACAGGCTTTTCATCTGTGCTCCCTGCAATGATCCGACAGTCTACCGCACAATCAGTTCCTTAGAAAAGAACAATGCTACTCAAAAGAAAAAAAGTAGGGCAACATGGGAAAAATACATACATACACACACACACACAAGGCCTTTTATAAAATTTGTAAATTTAAATTAACCTGCAGAGTGAATGGCATCAAAATATGAATTATCACTACTTTTCAAAAGAAGAATTAGGACATTTTTGACAGCAAGTGCAAATGAACCAGAATGAATGTCTATGTTTTTGATCCGGACTGTGTAAACACAGGCTCATAACTAGGTAGTTTTGTGTTTATATTGGTGGAGTCTCTAAAGGTATAATTACAGATCCAGGGACAATGCAACATTCAAGAAAGGACAAACACAAGTCTAATTCTTACCTCTCATGGCCTTTGACCTTAAGAGTGTCCACATTTTTTGGTGCCCCTGTATTTTATGGAGCAGGTTACTGTAAAAATTGTACAGATGAAATCCTATATATCTACAACACTACACATATGTTTGTTTAAATAGGATTGGGCTATTATAAAATGTCCTCCTTTTGAGACAATTATAGGCCATCAGCAATCTGCATAGTAATTTATCACCTCGTTTTCAGTCATTATCACTGTTAGTCAACCATGTGTTCTACAGCCTTAACATCACAGAGAGTTCACTGGGATTAGTTAGGTGTTCTAAGATTCATTATCATCACTATTATTACTACAAATGACACCATTTATTTAGCACCAACAATGTGCTGAAGAAAGCAAGTTGGCACAATCTAAAATGGATAAGAAACAATCCCACACATAAAAGGAGCCTGGGACTTGAGCTCCAGGCAAGGATGAGCGAGGGAAGATAAGATGACTGGCAGGCTCTCAGGAAAGGGTATTGGGGTGATACATTTTCATACCCAGAATGCAGTCTCCTGGAAGGACAAATACTTTGCAAAAACCCTTTTATTTCTCCCAATGGCCTGATGATCAATGGAAAGTAAAGACAGCTGACCAGAAGGCATATTTAAGATGAACCAATTTGGACAAACTGCCCATGTTAATGGCACAAAATTATTTTTTTCCGCAAAGCCTATTGGACCTAGAACTCTCTCGAATCTTTCTGAGCCTGAAGTTGGTGTCTGAGTTCACCTGTCCCAGGTTCCCCCATTCTACCAGCACAGGCTTCCTATGTGACATCCAGAGAAGGGACCCACTAAGTTAACTGAGGTGGGGTGTCAAGAGGCTGGCAGTCTGAGTTTAGCAAACAGAATACTGCATAATATAAAAGCATACATTTCCTTCTGATCTGATTATTATTGCAAACAATTTAAGGCTCTACTATGCCTTATTTGGCGTATAAAGGACACCAAGTCTAATACTCTTTTTCCTTTCTATAAAATATAAACAATCAAAGTTCAGTGACCTAAATGTGATTGTAAAATTTGGCTTGGAAAGTAAGTTAAAGAAAAAGCAGAGAAGATTTTTTTTTTTTTTTTTTTTTTGTCTTTCATGGTATCAGCCCAAGCTTTGAACGAAGCTTAAGAATGAAAGAAGTCATTTGGAGAAAATGTTTGTGTTCCTTCTTTATGTGTTTCTTTAATGACTTTGCAAATTTATAGTAAAGCAACAATTCATATCAATAAAAATTCATTTTATATTGACAATAAATACATTCAAAATCATCTTAAAATCTGAATTATTAATGAGTAAAATCTGAATTATTAATGAAATTCTCAGTTTGCATGAAAAATCATACACTTGTCTTTATGTGAGATGTGATATAATTTTTGACACTTTACAAAGAGTTATAGGATAAACTGTAATTGCTGGGATGTGATTTGCAATAGGATAATTATTTGATCTTTCATATATCCTTATGACTTCTGGTTATAGAATTAAGGCTAAAGAGACTCGATATCTTAATAAGCCCAGATTTTCCACAATGTCTAAAGGTTCATAATCCCTTTATTATACTCCAGTTAGCATCCGTGCACATAAATGTAACTGAGAATTGAAAAAAGCCTTTTTACACCTGATTATTTCAGTTTGGTATTCTTGGTGTGAGACAAGTACATTTTTATAGAAAATGGCTGCAGAAGAAAAAAGTAATACTTGAGAAGATACAGAGTCCAATAATTCTTAAGTATCTGGGAAGATTTTAAAAGTCAACATAAAAACAAAAAATTTTGGTGGGCTTTTTCAGAAAGCAAAATGAGCCAGTATATTTCATCACTTATTTATGGTTTTGGAAAAAAAATTTTCTACAAACCTACACCAGCTAAAAAACCCTTCCCACAATGACTGGTGCCATTTGTGAGGTTACTATGGGCAGAAGATGATTGAAAAAATATATATAAATTACAAATATTGCAGTTTTTCATTGTCTTCATGAGAAACTAATCTTTTTAGACCTTCAACCTGGGGGGTAATTTACATGCCCAATTATGAGAGATCTCATGGAATGATTGTGCACCTGCATTTGGTGAAACAGAAAGAAAACTCTCTTGTAGAATAATGTACCATATGCAAATTGAGGGATCAAAGGAGCACAACAGCTGGCATGCAAAGAATATCTTACAGATTTTTAGGGAACACTGGTCTGGGGGCATTCAGAACTTCCACCAAGCTTGCAAAAGTGCACTGTGCAACTTAGGTAACCTTAACTGGAGTATGAATGAAAATGGCTTTTGGAGAAACAGCTAAATGTTATGGCCAAAGTCCAAACCTCATTGGCACTGATAACTGGGCAGCAAGCAAAGTGGGAAGAGCCATTAACAAATTCATTAATTAGGCTCCTCTTTACATTCCTACCATCAACTGAAAGCATACATTTAATTTGCACCCTCCTTAATTTGTTTCAATCTTTTTTTTCCATTTAAAAAATTTATTTATTCAAGCAGAGTTGATTTACAATGTGTTAATTTCTGCTGTACAGCAAAGTGTTTCAGTTATACATATACATATATTCTTTTTCGTATTCTTTTCCAGTATGTTTTATCACAGGATAATGAATATAGTTCCGTGTGCTATACAGTAGGACCTTGTTGTTTATCCATTCTATATATAATAGTTTGCATCTGCTAATCCCAGACTCCCAGTCCATCCCTCCTCTATCTCTTCCCCCTGGGCAACCATAAGTCTGTTCTCCATGTCTATGTGTCTGTTTCATAGATAAGTTAATTTGTGTGATATTTTAGATTCCATATATAAGTGATATCACGTGGTATTTGTCTTTCTCTGTCTGACTTACTTCACTTAGTATGATAATCTCTAGATCCATCTATGTTGCGGCATACGGCATTATTTTTTATGGCTGATCAGTATTCCATTGTATACATACACCACATCTTCCTTATACATTCATCTGTTGATGGACATTTAGGTTGTTTCCATGTCTTGCTATTGTGTGAATAGTGCTGCTATATTTCAATCTTTATTGCTAGAAAAAGGTAGCCTGCTTGAATTTCATAAAGACATATTGGTGGCACACTGCTTATGTTTCCAGGGCAGAGTGGACACATCTTTGGTCAACACGTATATTAAATGACAGTCGTGCTCGAAGTCTCAGCCCTTACTTGAGCAAAGAAGTTATTATTCATCAGAAAGGGACTGCTAACAAGACCTTAGAGACAGTGTTGTCTATGGAAAGAGCTCTGGACCATCTGCAGCTTTAACTTGCTCATCTGTTAAATGGGGATAATAACATTTGCCCTGCTCACGTCAGATTTGTTGTGAACATCAGACAAAGTCATAATAGATGAAAGCACTCTGTAATGTGTAACACGTGACATACATAGTGCAAGGGATTATTCTTAAATTATGAATTCACTAATAGCTCTTCTTAATTTATAGATATTAGAGAAGTCCTAAATCCCCAAAGAGATTAATGCAATTGTAATTATTTGACCCTTACATTTATTTTGGTTAATAATCACATGCATCTCTTATTTAGGCAATAAAGCTGAATTTCCTTTTTGAGACACCTTTCTTCCTATACTCAAGTCTGCTTTTTCTGTGTTTGTACAACTCACTGAGCTCAGCCAAGACATCAACAGGGAAGTCCTCTTGTTGATTAAAATGGGTTATTTTGGCACTTATGTCCTAAATCTAATCACCAAAGACAAGACAAAACAAAACCAATGTCCCATTCCATGCAATCCCAGAGCCCTGAGCTGTCCTCATTCTTGGTCCACTGACCAAAAAACTACCATTTTAGGCAAAAATTACACATAGCACTGCTCTTCTATGTAAGCTTTAGAATAACACATTCATAAGAGAAGCATGGACATATGTACAGTACCAAACGTAAGGTAGATAGCTAGTGGGAAGCAGCCGCATAGCACAGGGAGATCAGCTCGGTGCTTTGTGACCGCCTGGAGGGGTGGGATAGGGAGGGTGGGAGGGAGGGAGACGCAAGAGGGAAGGGATGTGGGAACAGATGTATATGTATGACTGATTCACTTTGTTATAAAGCAGAAACTAAAAAAAAAAAAAAAAAAAAGAATAACACATTCATAATATTATACTAAGAAGCATCATCAAAAATAATCAAGATTCAGTTGTGTTCACAGAGCACAGTTTATTGTCGCAGCCTTAATTTTTCTCTTTCTAGAAAATTCACAACTCGGCATCTGGTCACAAAATTCCAGAAGCCCTTGGCCATTCCAATAAACTTTGAGGTGAAGAGGTGGATAAGCCCTGGGATGGAACATCCTTGACTTAAATTTTACATGCCTATCATATGGAGACCAATTTTTCTTGCTCTTTTTGTCTACCTACATTGTCATTTCCTTTGAAGGGGGAGAAGGCCTAGTAACCAAATGTATATTTTGCAAAAAAAATGGTAGCCTTTTTTTATGATAAACCTGAGTTATAATAGTGACCATGTACAATGCTATCTTTCTCCACCTCTCTGGAAGTGGCCTCTAGACTTGCAGTCCTGGGAAGCCCTTCTTCCTTGTTGCCTTCAGGTAAATGGGCTGTCTCACTTTGTTAGCTTAAGGCTAAAGGCCCACTCTGGGGCTAATATTTCCATTTGTAAAAAAGCACCCTTGAGTCGGGGATCTCAAAGCTCCTTTCAGCTCTGAAACACTCATGGGTCATTGAGTGACACTTTTAAAGATGATCCAATTTAGTCCATGCATAAGCCTGATAAACACACTCTCAAAACTTGGGTCCTACCCTCAACATCTCTTACTTCCTACCTCCTTTATTAACTTGAGCTTTCATTCAAATTTCTACAACTGACAACCATCTAACAAAAACCCACAACTAAAATAAGGTTCTTGCAAAAGACCATTCAATTTCATCTTATTGGAACCATTTGTGTACTCCATGGAAAAAAAATATGGAGTATTTCACTGTGAACAATTACATTTTGAACGACAAATATTTACTAAGATGATCACTGGAAAGCAATGCTAATTATTAGTTAACCACTTTAGCTGGCTAATGTCTTATCTAAGCTCTGTCATAACTGGCCAAGTGGCCTAGAATAAACTTCAGTTTCCTTATCTGTAAAGTGGAGCTGACCCAGCTCTTGAAAAGTATGTGTAATCACTCTGAGTCTCTGAGGGCAAATGACCACCTGGGACCATCTGAGACTCTTCGGGGGGTGCATTTACTCTTTGAGGCCATTCGGGGAACCATTTAGTACTGTAGCAATGACTTACTATTGTTGCCCTAGTGGTCCCAAAGAGTTAATGCACTTTCCATAAATCTCTTGCTTTCTCTGCGTATATCAACTAATATATCAGATGGTATGTATCTTTGACAAATCAATTTGCTTGACACAAGTGGGTGGGCATTTTACTCCCAGACAGTACTTTCCTCTTCTTGGCTTATAAAAGAACCAGAGCCAAACCCCACCAGGCATCTACACAGCACTCTATACAACAGAGTACTTTGGGATTATTTATGAAATGCAGAGTTGCTAACTGCTGTAACCTCCTCAGTGCCACTCTTGTCTTCTCTGATCTTAAGAAGAGCAGTGCTGAATTAGAGGTACTTGATAGTCTTGATTTTAACATTATCAATAATAGCTACAGGCTGTGAACATCTATCTATCCACTTGTCCTCCTTTCCTTCCATCTAGACTCCGAGAAAAAGGGACTTTCAAGAAGGTGAATCTACTTACATTCTGGATCACTTCCTATCTGCTGTCTCCCCAACTAACATTTTGATCAAATATTCATAGTCTCTCCTGCATCATCAATCTTTTTTTTTTTGCTACCTTTTTTTCAAACTCTGTGAAAAGCTCTAATCTTTTAAAACAATTTTTATTGGAGTATAGTTGATTTTCAGTATTGTGTTAGTTTCTGGTGTACAGCAAAGTGACTCCATTATACACATACATATATTCATTCGTTTTCAGATTCTTTACCCATGTAGGTTACTACAGGATATTGAATAGAGTTCCCTGTGCTATACAGTAGGCCCTTGTTGATCATCCATTTTATATATAGTAGTGTGTGTATGTTAATCCTAAACTCCTAATTTATCCCTCCTCATCCTGCGTTTCCCCTTTGGTAACCATAAGTTTGTTTTCAAAATCGGCGAGTCTGTTTCTGTTTTGTAAATAAGATCATTTGTATCATTTTTTAAAATTAGATTCCACATATGAGTGATATCATATGATATTTGTCTTTCTCTGTCTTTTACTTCACTTAGTATGATAATCTCTAGGTCCATCTATGTTGCTGCAAATGGCATTATTTTGTTCTTTTTTATGGCTGAGTAATATTTGATTGCATATATGTACCACATTTTCTTTATCCATTCATCTGTCGATGGACGCTTAGGTTGCTTCCATGTCCTGGCTATTGTAAATAGTGCTGCAGCGTACATTGGGGTGCCTATATCTTTTCGAATAATGGTTTTCTCCAGATATATGCCCAGGAGTGGGATTACTGGATCATATGGTAGTTCTATTTTTAGTTTTTTAAGGAACCTCCATTCTGTTCTCCATAGTGGTTGTACCAATCTACATTCCCACCAACAGTGTAGGAGGGTTCCCTTTTCTCCATGCTGTCTCCAGCATTTGTAGACTTTTTGATGACGGCCATTCTGACTAGTGTGAGGTGATATCTCATTGTAGTTTTGATTTGCATTTCTCTGATAATTAGTGATGTTGAGCAGAAAAGCTCTAATCTTAAATAAATCATACCCCCCCTGGATTTTATGCCCTTGTTTGCCTCTCGTCCACTCTTTGCTTTCTTCTCTAGTTATGCTTGTGAAAAAGAAGTCCATTATTACTGTCCTCACTTCACTCACTCACTCACTCCCTCCATAACCCAGCATAGCCTTCTCTGAATGTGGTAGTCATTGGTAACGGTCTACCTCCTCTGGGTTTTCAAAAACCTGTAAAATATTTGTGATCTACAGAAAAATTGATTGGCTTAAATACAAAAAGGAAACTACAATTTTTTTTTAAATTAGTACTAATCTCAAAGGGAAACATTTTAATCTCATGTCTTTTATGAGATAAATTTAATGTGGAGTTTGGCACATTTTAATGTTTGCTTTAATAGGAGGCGGGATCTCCAGAAATCAGTGTGTCCAGGATCTAGAATTTTAAGTGACCCTGTTCAGAAATACCCTAATTGCCAAATCAGGTGGACCATCTTCAGTCCTATTAAAAAGTGACACAGTATTTGATAATGTTGACCATATCCTCCTTTCTCTTCCCTTGGTTTCTGTGATACCAAATCTCCTAGTTTTTTTTTTTTTTTTGCCTTACGCGGGCCTCTCACTGTTGTGGCCTCTCCCCTTGCGGAGCACAGGCTCCGGACGCGCAGGCTCAGCAGCCATGGCTCACGGGCCCAGCCGCCCCGCGGCATGCGGGATCTTCCCGGACCGGGGCACGAACTCGTGTCCCCTGCATCGGCAGGCGGACTCTCAACCACTGCGCCACCAGGGAAGCCCCCAAATCTCCTAGTTTTTAACTGATATCTTTGATCACTTCTGCTCAGACTCCTCCAGATTCCTCTTCTATCCCCAGAGTTCTATCTTGGTTGTCTTCTTACTTAATATACTTTCCTTGGCAATCTCATTTTACCCAGGTTCCTCTATTCACTTATATTCTGAACTCCATCACCATCCGTGCTGGCACCTCAACTTCAACTGCTGTCATCTTTGACCTTGAAAATCTGCTCTTCCTTTCATGTTCCTAGCTGAGTAAATGGTACATTGTCCCTTCAACAGCTCAATCCAGAAGTCTGGGAGACGTCTTATACCTTTCTTTCCCTCACATCTTATATCCAGTCAATCACCAATTAATTCAGTTCCTTTATTCTCTTGAATATGCCCACTTCTCTCCATCTTTTAAAAACACAATTCTGGTTTTTCTGCTCTCATGCTTAATCCTTTCAGTGGTTGCCACTAACTTGGGATGAAGACCAAAACCTTACCATGACTCATAAGATGCTCCATGAGCTGGCCTCTGCCCGCCTCTCCAGCTTCAATTCCAGTCACTCTTCTCTCCCCACTCCTCTCAATACATAAACTGTAGCCAGACTGGTGTTCATCATAATTCACTCTCACAACAATTCTCCCCTTTTCACAAGATGTTCCTTATTTTAGAACATCGTTCCACCCACTCTTCCCCTAGGCAGGCCTCCCTTGAATCTCCAGATTGTGTCAGCTGATCCTGTGCCTGTCACCATCCACTACAGTCACACTCTCATTACAGTCTGCGCCTCACCTTCTGCAGCTCTCCAACACACTTTATTTATTTATTTATTTAAATTTTACTATATGCCAAAAATTTTATTTTGGCATATAGTTGACTTACAATGCTGTGTCAGTTTCAGGTGTACAGCATAGTGATTCAGTTATACATACACATATATTCGTTCTTTTTCAGATTCTTTTACAGAGTATTGAGTAGAGTTCCCTGTGCTATACAGTAGGTCCTTGTTGGTTATCTATTTTATATATAGTACTGTGTGTATGTTAATCCCAAGCTCCTAATTTATCCATCCCCCACTCTACGTTTCCCCTTTGGTAACCATAAGTTTGTTTTCGAAATCTGTGAGTCTGTTTCTGTTTTGTAAATAAGGTCATTTATATAATTTTTTAATTGGGTTGGCCAAAAGTTCGTTTGAGTTTTTCCATAAGATGTTAGATTCTACATATGAGTGATATCATACGGTATTTGTCTTTCTCTGTCTGACTGACTTCACTTAGTATGATAATCTCTAAGTCCATCCATGTTGCTGCAAAATGGCATTATTTCATTCTTTTTTATGGCTGAGTAATAGTCCATTGCATATATGTACCACATCTTCTTTATCAATTCCTCTGTTGATGGACATTTACATTGCTTTCATGTCTTGGCTATTGTAAATATTGCTGCAATGAACAACGGGGTGCATGTATCTTTTCGAATTATGGTTCCAACACACTTAAAATTCTATGTGCAATGTCTGTTTTCCCAATAAGAGTGCCTAATATTTATTAAGTACTTCCTATGTGTGAGACATTTTTATGTACACTATCTCATTTTAATCATTATAACAACTATGAGGTAGGTTCTATTATTACTCTAATTTTATAGATAAAGAAACTGAAGTGCTGAGAAATTGAAGGCCACATAGCTAGTGAAGGGTAAATTACAACTGGAACCCAGGCAGTCTGTATGCAAAGCCCATATGGATCCATGGTTAATATGCTTCAGTGAAACAATAGGCTCCATAAGGGCAGGGGCCAGATCTTGTACCTCCAGAGTCTAACACAGGATTGGCACATAGTAGGGACCGGACCAACAAGGAATTGCTGAAATAATACAGTACAAGTTCCTAGGGTGGTATACAGGTCCACCATATTCTTACCCTCATCTACCTCTCTAGCCTTTTCTCCCAGTGGGCCTGTCCCCTCCTCCCCATGCCCTGTCTTCTAGCCATATAAGCAGTTCCCTGAACAGGCCATAGTGGTTCACACCTCTGCCTTTTGTATGTTCATTAACTGCCTCCCTCAGTCATCCATTCATTCACTCACCATGCATTCATTTAATGAATACCTACTGAAGGCCAGGCAGAGAGAAAAGTCCTATGATAGATGTATGCTACTGGAACACAAAAGAGGGATGTCTAAATAAGACTGAGGAGTCAGGAAAGGCTCCCAAGAGAGGTCACACTAAAATTGTGTTTTCATTTCCCTGGAATGAGCATAGCTGCCTGGCAAGACCCTATTTACCTTTCAGGGCTCTGCTCAAATGTCTCTTCCAGTGCTCTCTCCACGGCAGAACTTACAGGGATATTGTACTACATGTCTATAGATGACAGCCTCCCCCAACAGGCAGTGAGATCGTCTTACTCTCTTTGTGAATCAGCCTCAGCACAGTGAGTTCCTGGCACAGAGTAGATACCCAATAAAGCACTGATGCATGAACAAATAAAATAATGGTTCTTTTGGGGAAAACACTCCTCTTAAGTTCATTGTACAACTCTGTGCATTTGCCTGAAACCATACAATTTGGCTTCGTTTACAGAATAGACATATTTCCTTAACATACAAATAAGAGAGATCGGGGGACCACTGACACCTAGCATCATCGTATCATTTTATTTTAGACACAGATATATAAACCACATAAAAACACTTCTGTAGGGCTTCCCTGGTGGCTCAGTGGTTGAGAGTCCGCCTGCCGATGCAGGGGACACGGGTTCGTGCCCCGGTCAGGGAAGATCCCACATGCCGCGGAGCGGCTGGGCCCGTGAGGCGTGTCTGCTGAGCCTGTGCGTCCGGAGCCTGTGCTCCGCAACGGGAGCCACAACAGTGAGAGGCCCGCGTACCGCAAAAAAAAAAAAAAAATTCTGTAAACACACACACACACACACACACACATACATACACACACACACTCACCCATATGGTTTTGTCAATTTGTGAATCTAATACCTTGAGGAAATAAGAATTCACACCATCAGGCCATTCTCCTGAAAGCTCTGGATACTGTGGAGAATATTACATGACAGAATGTTAGTATATTTTCTGAAAGGCAAGATGATCCTAACAATTCTCTCATCAATGAAAAGGACATTTTAATTATTGAAATAGGCCGTAAATGTTAGGCAGTTAATGTGTTTTGTGCACATGTGAAAAAAAAATGATGCCATTATACCTTTTGGACTAACATCAAAGCTCACGTCTGTCACACTCTTCTTTTTGGGTTTGTCATATGGAGGGCTCTTTGAAAATTGTAATGAGATGCAAACTTACCCCAATGTCCCCTTCTCTACTAACACATAAAGGATGGGTTTGACTCTCTGGGGACCAAAGCTCTTATGGGAGCTGCTGAGGATGATGCCTGGCATTCTGCAATCCTGTGTCTGTTTGAATGTATAACCTTGAGCTACCTCTTTCTCGCTCGGGATAAGTTATCTCACCTGCCAAATGAGTAGGTTGGACTAGAGCAGGGGTCAGCCAATCTTTCTGGTCAAGAGTGAAATAGTAAATTTTTTTGGCTTTGAATCACGTGGTCTGTGTTGCAACTACTTAACTCCGTTATTGTAGTGTGGAAGCGGTCATCCAAATATGTAAACAAACAGGCATGCCTGTTTTCCAATAAAAGTTTATTTACAAAAATGGTGGGCCAGATTTGGCCAGTGAGTCAAGAGTTGCAGATGCCTGGACTAGTTGAATTCTAGCATCCCTTTTAAGCTTTTTTCTGCCATGGTATTTGGTTTCAATCATCTTGTGAGAGATCAGAATTCAGGGACGGCTGGGAGAAAAGAGGAGCACACTTTAAGAATCATTGGCTGGATGAGATGACTATATTTGACTTATCTTTTCACTTGGAATCTTTTAACTTTGTAGCATAATGCCCCTATTATATTTAGCAATTAGAGTGCCATCACAAAGTAAAATGTAAAACCATTATTCCTTGAAAAGAGAAAAGGCTTGCAGTATGAAATGATGCATGCAAGGAGTGTGGGTGATAATTTACTCATATAATCATTTCTATTTCAGTTCTGTGGCAAGTATTTCTGGAGATGGCTCACGGCAAGGAGATCTTTAAAGATGTGCACATCATAATTAACCTTTTTATATACTCTGATAGAAATATCAATAGTCTTTTCTCTGTTAGCAGTTTTAACTTTACTTATGGCCTATGGAATGGTTTGAATTAAAGAATGATGATTATAAGAAAAAAAAAACCTTTATACTTTGGGTTTAAAACAAAACATGCATATTCTTCCTGTTATTTTTATTTCATGGTTAAGTTCTAGACAATGAAATCTCTATTTCTTTTTTCTCCCTGGCAGAGGAGATTAGACAACTAACTGGCTAGTACTTCTGTAGCACATAGATCAGTGATTCTCTAAGTGTGGTTGCTGGACCAGCAGCAGCAGTGTCAGCATCAGCATCACTAGGAACTTGTTAGAAATACAAATCCTCCAGCCCTACCCCAGACGTACTGAATGAGAAACTCTCAGGCTGGGACCCAGCAGTCTGTATTTTAACAAGTCTTCCAGGTGATTCTGATGCCGGATCAAGTTTAAGAACCACCAATATAGATGATCACTTTCTAGAAACACAAATTAAAGGGAAGACCTGACCTCATGCAAACAGCAGAATGACTCTACAGTAGAGGCACATTCAGGAGGTGCAGAATAAAGGCAATAAGGCTCTAGCCATAAATTACAAGAAGAAAAGGGGCCAAGAAAGGAAAACAATAGAGAAGAAGAGAGAGATAGTACTTGGATGAGTGAGAACTAGAAAACCCCAGAGGTTCTGTTTGCAGCTGTGACTAAGCTCAGAGATATCACCATCACTTCCAGTCTCAAAGTCACCCATTTAGCAATCCTTACCATGACTGATGGGTGAGGACTATGCTAGGTGATGGGGACATGGGAATGAAGAGGCTACTCTTCCTGTCTGCCAAGGAAGTCTTGGAGGTATTTTTAAAGATCCTTAAGTATCTTTGAAGATCTCCTTGCCATGTGAGCCATATCCAGAAATACTTCCAAGTGTTTCACAGTCTTGGAGTGAAAGATGACAAGAAATGGTTCCCTTGAGAATTTACAAGTAACTAATTATCTAAGTCAAAGGGAGAAACTGGATGGCAGGAGAGAGAGTAGAGACAGGATAAAGAGAACAAAGATAAAAGAGGAGAAATAAGAGGATAAAGAGAGTGAGCACTAAACAATTTTATTTGTATTAGAACATTGAGGAATCTGTCCTTTTAATCCCTCCAATTGCTCAATGGCAAGTTCTGTGACTTGGAGATACGGATCCCTAACAGTTCTTTGTCCCCTCACTGTTCCACTGAACAGAACTGCAGAGCTGCCACCAAAAGCCTTCCCTTCCCTTATGATGCTTACAATTGACAAAAAGCAAAAGTAACACAGCGATGTAGACCAGTAAGCTGTGTATGTCAGAAACATCGTGATCTTACACTAACATTACCTGGTCACTCTTCTAGTTCTGTGGCATAGTATTAATAATCTTAGAGCCTCATCTTAAAGTCACCTTTGGGTCCACAAGGAGAGTGTTACAGATGAAACCATGTTATTAGAAACTAACACAAAATCAAACATCATAGTGCTTTTAGAGTTTGGATGATTTCTAAAAGTCTCCCTGTCAAACAGACTCACATGTTCTAAAGAATGACTTTACTGTTTTATAGAAATAATATGCATGTCTATCCTTGTTTTAAAAAATTCAAGCAATACAGAAAGGTACAAAGGAAGAGGTAAATAATTTCCCCAAGTAAAGATTACTAATGTTTGGTGAACAGAATGCATAAATACAAAGAGAAGGATAGATAATTAGAGGTGGTTTCAGACAGAGGGATCATGTGGTATGTGCTATTTTTTAAAACAAAGTTTTTATTTTGGTATAATTTTAGATTCACAGAAATGTTGCAAGGATAGTACAGAGTATTACCCAGCTTCCTCTACTATGGACATCTTATATTACCATGGTACATCTAACATATTTAAAACAAACATTGATATATTACTATTATCTAAATTCAAGACTTTGTTTGAATTTTACCAGTTTTTCCACTAATGTCTTCTTGCTGTTCCAAGATTCACGTTACATTTACTAGTCAGGTATTGTATTAGTCGGGATTCTCCAGAGAAGCAGAACCAACAGAATGTGTGTGTATATTGTATAATAAATAAATACATTTGTTTATTTATTTATGTATTTACTTATATGAATTGGCTCATGTGATTTTGGAGGCTAAGAAGTCCCAAGATCTGCAGTTAGAAAGCTAGAGACTCAGGGTAAACAGTGTATAGTGTCATTCTGAAAGCCAGTAACCTGGAGCCCCAGGAAGACCTGATGTTTCAGTTCAAGTCCAAAGACTGAAAAAAAACAATGTCCCAGCTCAAATCAGTCAAGCAAGAGGAATTCTTCTTTACTCAGCCTTTTTGTTTTATTCATGTCTTCAATTGATTGGATGAGGCCCACCCACATTAGGAAGGGCAATCTGCTTTACTCAGTCAATGTTAGTTTCATGCAGAAACACCTTCACAGACATACCCAGAATATGTTTGATCAAAAGTCTGAGCACCCTGTGGACCATTCAAATGTTAATTTCATGCAGAAACACCTTCACAGACATACCCAGAATATGTTTGATCAAAAGTCTGGGCACCCTGTGGACCAGTCAAGTTGACACACAAATTAACCGTCACAGGTGTACATACTGTTTGTAATTTATTAATTTTTATTATTAAAACTTATTTTAAATTTATTAACTTTTAATCCAACTTGCTAGGTCATTTTTTAAGTGATACCCTTTACTTAAAATGCTCACAGTAAGCACACAGCTCTCTAGCTGCCCCTACTCTTCTGTCCCCATCAGTTCAGCTGGATACTTTCTAAGAGTCAACTGTGTTTGAACCCAAACATTTAAAATCATATAACTTAATTAAATTTTATGAAAACTGATAAAATACCAATGCAAAAAGAATAAATCATTGTTTCCATAAAGAACAGGGTGAGTGTTAGGAAGACTAGATAAATGTAAGGTTATTCAAAATTTGCCTTCAAATTAGGTGTGAGCATGACAATAGTAAAATATTGGGAGGTAGAGGGGGATCTAGGAGGATGCTGCACTCAGATTTTCTCCCAAATGTCTTTCAGTTCTTGTTTCATTTTAAAGAATTCAAAACTGAAAATCCTGGAGAGTGCGTTATTGGCGTAGTTCATGCAAAAAAGATGGCCAGGGGGGAATTCCAATCAGGGGGCTGCTCTCAAAGGAAAGATCTTGGCCCCAAATCAAAAGATTGGCAAATAACTATATATTTGGATTATGTTAAAATAAAATATGCATTTGGGGAAGATGAAAAATTTCCAAAGATGAAAAGTGGTGATAATTGTACAACAATGTGTGTTCTACAACTAGTGTCATAGAGCTGTACACTTAAAAATGGCTAATATGGGGACTTCCCTGGCGGTCCAGGGGTTAAGACTGTGCCCTTCCGATACAGGGGGCGTGGGTTCGATCCTTGCTTGGGGAACTAAGATCCCACATGCTGAGTGGCCAAAAAAAAAAAAAAAAAATTAAATTAACTCAGAAAAAAAATGGCTAATATGGTAAATTTTACGTTATCTATATTTTATCACAATAAAAAAATTAAATATGCAAAGTAGGTATGTTTATTTTTTCAGATTCCATGGTTTCAACAAATATTTTTTTAACTTACAAATTTTTGTATTTGATAAGAGGGCTTATTCTATATTAAATTTACTTTTATTTTAATTCAATAGAAGAAAGGGACACCAATATGAAATTGAATGATTTTCAGGTAAATGATCCCTTCTGTGATTTTAAATAAAGAGATTTTAATTCTCTAACATTGCTCTAAATTTAAGAGAAAAAAAAATACTTGAAAAACTTTGAGGTTAGAACAGTGTTTCTCAATCTAAGGCAGTGCCAACTCCTTAGGATGTTTTAGAAATGAGTGGACATGTTTTTGGTGGTCACAATAACTGAAGTGATCCTGGCATTTAGTGCCTGGGCTCTAGAGATGCCAAACATCTTAACAATGCACAGGACCTTCGTAATATCAAAGACATGCCCGTCTTCAAATTCACTAGTTCCCCCAGTGACAAACACTGAGGTAGAGTCAATATATTTTTTAAATTATGCTTTAATTTTGCATAGTCTCTATTGACTTTCTTATGAAATTTGAGGAAACAAACACCAGTTTACCTTCTTTCACCTCTCCTAACCCCATTTTTGGTTAGTTTTACTATTCTGTATAGTGCTTGGGTTTTAACATTTATATCCTGTTCTGAAACCATCATTCAAACAGTTGTTTACTCTTGATTATATTGATATTTTAAATGATTTGGTGCTCACCACCAGACTGTTTCTTGCCTTGGCTTCTCCATTTCTGCACTCTTTACCTTTGACTGATCTACTTGGTTGCCTTGAGTTTGTCATACAGTAGCTTTTAATTAATTTAATTTTTATTCCAAGAAAAGCTCATGGATTTTGATTTCTTTGCATTCTTTCATGCTTACTATCTATCTGTTGCATTTATACTAGGAGGTAACTTGATTGGGTTTAGAACTTTCAAGTCATGAATTCTTTTCATCAGAACTTTGTAGACATTGGGGCAATGTCTTTGGTTTTCAGGGTGGGGTGGGGAAGCCTGGGGTTAATCTGATTTCCTCCTTTATTCCTGACTTACTTTTTGTTGGTATACCTATATTATTATAATTTTAAAGGTTACAAATATTATATTTTGACATAATATTTGATATATACAAGAGATTAAATATAAAATATGTAAATTATAAATAATCAAAATAAAAACTTTTAAATAATCACTCAACTCAAGAACTGAAAGAATCACCAATACCATTCATTGCATCTGCCTATGGGTTCCTCCTCTGTTCCATTTCCTTCTCTTCCCCCTGAGGGAGCAACACTCCTGTATGTTTATCCTGCCTTTGCAGTATTCCAAATATTTTTATCATGTATGTATATATCCATAAATAATATATGATTTCATTTTGCCTTTTAAAATTTAACTTAATGGTTCTAAAGATTCATCCCTTTGTGTTACTATAGAACACTCATTTTTAATAACATTATTGGTACTAAATTTACATACCATAATGTTGTTCACCCATTTAAAGTATATAGTTTGGGAATTCCTGGCAGTCCAGTGGTTAGGACTCTGCACTTCCACTGCAGGGGGCACAGGTTCCATCCCTGTTGGGGAACTAAAATTCCCCAAACCACATGGCACAGCCAAAAAAAGAAAAAAAAGTTATATAGTTTGGCAGCTGTCAGTATATTTACAGACTTGTATGACCATCACCATCTTCTAATTTTAGAGTACTCTAAACACTTCCCCCAGAAACTCTTAGCAGTCATTCCCAGCCCCTTCTTCCCCTGTTTCTCCATACCCTAATTGTCTCACCACCAATGATCTGTGATACCATCTCTATTACATATAAAGTTTTCATATATGCTTGGGTATATTTTCGGTTTCATTCTGTCACTCTCCATTTGTCAATCTTTCTAACTCTCTGCCAAGATCACAGTCTTAATTATTATAGCTTTATAGAAGATCTTCAGGATTACGAACCAAGATGATGGAGTAGAAGGACGTGCTCTCACTCCCTCTTGCTAGAACACCAGAATTACAACTACCTGCTGGACAATCATTGACAGGAAGACACTGGAACTCACCAAAACAATACCCCACATCCAAAGAAAAAGGAGAAGCCACAATGAGATGGTAGAGGCGCAATCACAGTAAAAGCAAATCCCATAACTGCTGAATGGGTGACTCACAGACTGGAGAACACTTATACCACAGAAGTCCACCCACTGAAGTGAAGGTTCTGAGCCCCATGTCAGGCTTCCCAACCTGGGGGTCCAGCAACGGGAAGAGGAATTCCTAGAGAATCAGACTTTGAAGGTTGGCGATATTTGATTGCAGGACTTCAACAGAACTGGGAGAAACAGAGACTCCACTCTTGGAGGGCACACAAGAAGTAGTGTGCAGATGGCAAGAAGTAAGGTGTGGAGATGGCTTCCAGGCTGAGAATTCCTGCTCCTCTGCACGCCTGGGGCTTTGAGGTGAACCAGAGGGCTGCTCTGGCCAGTTAAGGTGACAGCTCAGCCCACCAGTCCCCGGTTCCCCCAGGCCTATCGCTGGATGATCGACTCCAGAGACGAGTTCACAGAGGAGCGCCTGGCCAAGCTGCAGGACCCGTTCTCTCTGTACCGCTGCCACACCATCATGAACTGCACGAATTCCTGTCCCAAGGGTCTGAATCCAGGGAAAGCTATTGCTGAAATCAAGAAAATGATGGCAACCTATAAGGAAAAGAAAGCTTCAGCTTAAGTGTTCCCGTGCTAAACATGACTGTAACCAGCTCAGCTGAATGTAATTTGTATCTAATCTGAGTTCCTTCAGAGGTCTCGATTTCCCACAAATACAGCATGTATAATAAAAATTTTAATAAATAAATGTTATTCTACTTTATTAACAAAAAAAAAAAAAAAAAAGTAGTGTGCACATTGGGACCCAGGGGAGACTGAACCAGACCTACCTGCTAGTGTTGGAGGCTCTCCAGCAGAGGCAGGTGGTGGCTGTGTCTCACCATGGGGCCAAGGACGCTGGCAGCAGAAGTTCGGGGAAGTACTCCTTGGTGTGAGACCTCCCAGAGTCCCCAATTAGCCCCACAAAAAAGCCCGGGTAGGCTCCAGTGTTGGGTTGCCTCAGGCCAAACAACCAACAGGGAGGGAACCCAGCCCCACCCATCAGCAGTCAAGTGGATTAAAGTTTTACTGAGCTCGCCACCAGAGCAACAGTCACCTCTACCCACCACCAGTCCTTCCATCAGGGAACTTGCACAAGCCTCTTAGATAGCCTCATCCACAGAGGGCAGACAGCAGAAGCAAGAAGAACTACAATCCTGCAGCCTGTGGAACAAAAACCACATTCACAGAAAGATACACAAGATGAAAAGGCAGAGGGCTATGTACCAGATGAAGGAATACGATAAAACCCCAGAAAAACAATTAAATGAAGTGGAGATAGGCAACCTTCCAGAAAAAAAATTCAGAATAATGAGAGTGAAGATGATCCAGGACCTCGGAAAAAGAATGGAGGCAAAGATCGAGAAGATGCAAGAAATGTTTAACAAAGACCTAGAAGAATTAAAGAACAAACAAACAGAGATGAACAATAAAATAACTGAAAGGAAAACTACACTAGAAGGAATCAATAGCAGAATTACTGAGGCAGAAGAACGGATAAGTGACCTGGAAGACCGAATGGTGGAATTCACTGCTGTGGAACAGAATAAAGAAAAAAGAATGAAAAGAAATGAAGACAGCCTAAGAGACCTCTGGGACAACATTAAATGCAACAACAATCGCATTATAGGGGTCCCAGAAGGAGAAGAGAGAGAGAAAGGACCAGAGAAAATATTTGAAGAGATTATAGTCAAAAATTTCCCTAACATGGGAAAGGAAATAGTCACCCAAGTCCAGGAAGCGCAGAGACCCATACAGGATAAACCCAAGGAGAAACATGCCAAGACACATAGTAGTCAAACTGACAAAAATTAAAGACAAACAAAAATTATTGAAAGCAGCAAGGGAAAAAAGACAAATAACATACAAGGGAACTCCCATAAGGTTAATGGCTGATTTATCAGGAGAAACTCTACAAGCCAGAAGGGAGGGGCATGATATACTTAAAGTGATGAAAGGGAAGAACCTACAACCAAGATTACTCTACCCATCAAGGATTTCATTCAGATTCGATGGAGAAATCAAAAGCTTTACAGACAAGCAAAAGCTAAGAGAATTCAGCACCACCAAACCAGCTCTACAACAATTCTAAAGGAACTTCTCTAAGTGGGAAACGCAAGAGAAGAAAAGGACCTACAAAAACAAACCCAAAACAATTAAGAAAATGGTCATAAGAACATACATACCGATAATTACCTTAAATGTGAATGGATTAAATGCTCCAACCAAAAGACACAGGCTTGCTGAATGGATACAAAAACAAGACCCATATATATGCGGTCTACAAGAGACCCACTTCAGACCTAGGGACACATACAGACTAAAGTGAGGGGATGGAAAAAGATATTCCATGCAAATGGAAATCAAAAGAAAGCTGGAGTAGCAATACTCATATCAGATAAAATAGACTTTAAAATAAAGAATGTTACAAGAGACAAGGAAGGACACTACATAATGATCAAGGGATTGATCCAAGAAGAAGATATAACAATTATATATGCACCCAGCATAGGAGCACCTCAATACGTAAGGCAACTGCTAACAGCTCTAAAAGAGGAAATCGACAGTAACACAATAATAGTGGGGGATGTTAACACCTCACTTACACCAATGGACAGATCATCCAAAACGAATATAAGTAAGGAAACAGGAGCTTTAAATGACACAATAGACCAGATAGATTTAATTGATATTTATAGGACATTCCATCCAGAAACAGCAGATTAAACTTTCTTCTCAAATGCGCATGGAACATTCTCCAGGATAGATCACATCTTGGGTCACAAATCAAGCCACAGCAAATTTAAGAAAATTGAAATCATATCAACCGTCTTTTCTGACCAGAACACTATGAAGTTAGAAATGAATTACAGGGGAAAAAATGTAAAAAATACAAACACATGGAGGCTAAACAATACGTTACTAAATAACCAAGAGATCATTGAAGAAATCAAAGAGGAAATCAAAAAATACCTAGAGACAAATGGCAATGAAGCATGACAATCCAAAACCTATGGGATGCAGCAAAAGCAGTTCTAAGAGGGAAGTTTATAGCTATACAAGCCTACCTCAAGAAACAAGAAAAATCTCAAGTAAACAATCTAACCTTACACCTAAAGGAACTAGAGAAGCAAGAACAAACAAAACCCAAAGTTAGCAGAAGGAAAGAAATCATAAAGATCAGAGCAGAAATAAATGAAATAGTAACAAAGAAAACAATAGCAAGGATCAATAAAACTAAAAGCTGGTTCTTTGAGAAGATAAACAAAATTGATAAACCATTAGCCAGACTCATCAAGAAAAAGAGGGAGAGGACTCAAATCAATCAAATTAGAAATGAAAAAGGAAAAGTTACAACAGACACTGCAGAAATACAAAGCATCCTAAGAGACTACTACAAGCAACTCTATGCCAATAAAATGGATGACCTGGAAGAAATGGACAAATTCTTAGGAAGGTATAACCTTCCTAGACTTAACCAGGAAGAAATAGCAAATATGAACAGACCAATCACAAGCACTGAAATTGAAACTGTGATTAAAAATCTTCCAACAAACAGAAGTCCAGGACCAGATGGCTTCACAGGTGAATTCTATCAAATAGGAAAGAGCTAACAAGCATCCTTCTCAAACTCTTCCAAAAAATTGCAGAGGAAGGAACACTCCCAAACTCATTCTGTGAGGCCACCATTATCCTGATACCAAAACCGGACAAAGATACTACAGAAAAAGAAAATGACAGACCAATATCACTGATGAATATAGATGCAAAAATCCTCAACACAGTACTAGCAAACACAATCCAACAACACATTAAAAGGATTATACACCAGGATCAAGTGGGATTTATCGCAGGGCTGCAAGGATTCTTCAATATACGTAAATCAATCAATGTGATAAACCATATTAACAAAATTAGGATTAAAAACCATATGATCATCTCAATAGATGCAGAAAAAGCTTTTGACAATATTCAACATCCATTTATGATAAAAACTCTCCAGAAAGTAGGCATAGAGGGAACCTACCTCAACATAATGAAGGCCACATACGAGAAACCCACAGCAAACATCATTCTCAATGGTGAAAAACTGAAAGCATTTCCTCTAAGATCAGTAACAAGACAAGGATGTCCACTCTCGCCACTGTTATTCAACATAGTTTTGGAAGTCCTATCCACGGCAATCAGGGAAGAAAAAGAAATAAAAGGAATACAAATTGGAAATGAAGAAGTAAAACTGTCACTGTTTGCAGATGACATGATACTATGCACAGAGTTTTGATTTGCATTTCTCTAATAATTAGTGATGTTGAGCAGCTTTTCATGTGCTTTTTGGCCATCTATAACTGTCTTTATTTCACTCTGAGTTTGATAGTTAATAGCTATTTTCTCTCAACACTGAATATACTATTCCATTGCCTTCTGTTTTCTGTTATTACAGTGGAGTAGTCTGCTGTGTATGAAATAATCATTTCTCTGGGTGCTTTAAAAACTTTTGTCTTTGTTGCTCTACAGAGTCACTATGAGGTAACATCTAGGCATTGATTTTTTTGTCATTTACCTGGCTTGGGAACATTATGATTTCCAAAATGTAAATAAATAGCTTTCAGAATTTCTGGAAACTTCTCAGCTATTATCACTCATTGATTAGCTTTATTCTCTCTTTTTGTGGCTCTCATTTGACATGTTAGACTTTCTAATTGTATCCTCAATATTTTAAATTATTCTCATATTTTCCAGTCCTTTTTCCTTTTTGAATTATATTTTGGTTAATTATTTATTTCTGTCTTCAAGTTTATATGCATATATACATAAATCAATCGAAGTCTATATAGAAACTATTATAAACACAATTTAATATATAGACAGGCATGACTATACGGAAAACACCTTGGGGGCCCAGTAGGGAACTATAGAATCCCAGTCTTGTCTCTCTTTAATAAGCATGGTCTTTTTTTAAAAAATAAATTTATTAATTAATTTATTTTTGGCTGCATTGGATCTTCGTTGCTGTATGCAGGCTTTCTCTAGTTGCAGCGAGCGGAGACTACTCTTCATTGCAGTGCATGGGCTTCTCATTGCGGTGGCTTCTCTTGTTGTGGAGCACAGGCTCTAGGCACGCAGGCTTCAGTAGTTGTGGCACGTGGGCTCAGTGGTTGTGGTTCACAGGCTTTAGAGCACAGGCTCAGTAGTTGTGGCGCACAGGCTTAGTTGCTCCATGGCATGTGGGATCTTCCCAGACCAGGGCTCAAACCCATGTCCCCTGCATTGGCAGGTGGATTCTTAACCACTGTGCCACCAGGGAAGTCCCAGCATGGTCTTTAAGCTCAAAATAATTGTACACTAGAACATTTGTGTTTACTTATACATAAAAGCAAACAATTCCTGGTAAAGATGATAATGAAGTGGATTAGCTATGTTAATCCATATTATGCTATGTCTCAAGTAGTGTTTTAAACAGTCTCTCCATTGAGTTAACTCATGGGTTGAAATGATAAATTATATGAATACACCAATGAAGAAAAAAGAAGTGGGATTCCTTGTGGGCTCATCAACAGTCCTCAGGAAATCTGTCAACACAAACAGTCGCTAGCATAGCACAAAATTAATAATATAGCCCAGGGAGAGCAAGGGGGAAAGCTGGAGGCAATCAGTGAAGGACTCATTTCAATTTAGGGCAGCCTGTATCAGAGAACCTGAAGGGAAAGAATTAGAAATGCACCCTCTGATATACCAGCATTCCAACAAAGTTATGAACAGCTGCTAGGAGTGACCTTGGGATTTCTTAAATTCCATCTGATAGTTTCTATTTTATTAATTTTGTTTAGGAGAAGCATTTTTAAAGTTAAAATAATTGGGTTAATGTCTTAAACTTCATTTTAGATATTTTGAGGATTGGGGGTGGAGAGATGTTTCTTTAAGTTTTTTTTTTAGATGACTTAGCCATATAAATCATTATATGTCCCTTTTCAAAAGTTTGCATAGATTATTTTCCTCCTGGGGCGTTTAAGTGTCTTTAATTTTTATTTCCATGTTAACATTGCAAGGGAAGATAATGTACCCACAAGTTTTTTCCTCCATTGACTTTCCCATTCAGGTTTTAATTCTCCATCCCCCCCACCCCCAAAACCTCTGGCATGTAGCTCTACTTATCAAAAGCAGGTATTGTTTTAGTCAAATGTGACACTAGTTTGAATATAGTTGGGCTGAGGTATTTTCTTTGGGGGGAACTGTGAACCTTTTAAAGTCCGTATTGCTAAGATTGTTCACAGCATGGTCCACATCTGCTACTACTCTTGAAAAATAGTAACAGATGAAGATATTTATGAATTTAATGGATGAGAGTTGAGGTATGGAGCTTGGAGTGGCAGAGCCTGTATCACCCCTTAAATGGTGGGAGACACTAAGATAAGTCGATTTGGAGGGAAGGGGACACAGAAGAAGGTGGTTTCAACAAGCCACGTCTGTAACTGGCATCCTCAGAGTCAACTTCTAATTTTTTTTTCTTCCAGTTTTATTGAGATATAATTGACCTACAGCACTGTATAAGGTGTACAGCATAATGAATTGACTTACACATACATCATGAAATGATGAACACAATAAGTGTAGTGAGCATCCATCATCTGATATAGAGACAAAATTAAAGAATAGAAAAATATATTTTTCCTTGTAATGAGAGCTCTTAGGATTTACTCTCTGTACAGCACCACTGCTAATTTTTCTGTAAACGATTATTAATTTAGTGGATTTCTCAGGACCTTAATTTCTTCTCTTCAACTTCTACCTTTTATATAAGAGCATGGAACATTATGGAAGATACATTTAAATTATCTACATGTCACATACTTTCAAATCTGCTAGAAAGTTTAAGTGTGAAATTGCTGATTTATTTTTACCTGAAATGTCAACAAAGCCCTACCCCCAGCACCTCAGGGGACTGGTCTCTGTATCTGGGTGTGAATGGGTACTCCATCAGATTCACTGTGCCTGGGGGGCTGTAAAATGAGATGCCATCAGCTTAAACATCCTTTGCCTTCTAAGTTGCCTTGTATTACTATTATTTTTAATAGCAATGATAGTTTCATTTGTTAAGGAAATCAGCCTTAACAGTTAAATTCTGACTTAACAGTGGGAGCAGTTGGTGTCTCATAACACAATAGATTGTTTCTGATTTCCTGAAGAGATGTCCTTGTTAAGTCTCTTGACACAGAGTCAGAAGTTAGGGTAGTGAGAGAGTCTGGTTACCCCTGGAGCCCAGTGGGAAGCAGGCGACAGTTGGCATTTTCTCAGGAGATCCAGTTTACTCATTATTTCAGTGTTTGTGCGAATGAACACATTCAAAGTGAAATTAATTTCCCTTTGGATTACTTAGGATATTATTTTTAATGCTGAAGTTTTCCACATGATCCTTGGCCACCCTTTTTTCCCCCCCAGAATGATTGATAAAGAAAAAAAAGAGTCACATGATTGTTTCTAACAGCACATAAAAATAGATTTTGAGAAATGTTGCTATTTCCTGTGATTCTGTTGTAGATATTCTTAGTGATGATCATTCTTCAGAGGGGAAAAATGAAACAGAAAGTTTACTGTTATGTATTAAAATGAAATTTAAGTGTTTTATTGGGATGAGGGGGTGAAGCTCTCCTCAAAACATCCAGAAATGAAAATCCACCTACTTCCAAACAATTAAAACCTTGCTAATCGAGAATAAGCTTCAGAATATTAAGATCATTCTGGACCTGCCTGATGTCCTATGTATTTTACATCTGTCACCCCAAATCTGGTCTGTGAGTGAAAGGAGGGATAGAAGGCCTTTCTTAATCTCTCCAGCTGCTCCCACTCCTACCAGAGCATCTCTGGGCTGTGCCTAGAGGACAAGAGGCAAATCAGAGGAGCATGAAATCAACCGCAGCTTCCGCTTCCTCTTCTTACCACTCTCCCATCCCATCAAGACCTCCAATTCCGAGTGGCTGGAGGAGCTTCTGATGCCGGCCAGGTCCCCTCTGCCAACTGTGCACTTGGGCAGCCTCTCGGGAAGAACATATTCCAAGCTGCCAAACAGTGTCACTTGCTTAGCACTAAACTTTTAGATGACTTTCCAAGCAGGCAATATTTGGGGGAATTTTGCTGTCACTTCCTTAGGAAGGGCTAAGTAGGATAGGTTTTTAATATCCTTACAAGGAGCTGTGTTTAATAAGTTATTAAATAATTCTGGTAGATAAAATGCACTATAAGCATGACAGTAAAGGGTGAAAAAATCTAATATTTCAACTTTATTTTTTTAATTTTTATTTTATATTGGAGTATAGTTGATTAACAATGTTGTGCTAGTTTCAGATGTAGAGCAAAGTGATTCAGTTATACATATATATGTATCTATGCTTTTTCAAATTCTTTTCCCATTTAGGTTATTTAGGTTACAGAGTACTGAGCAGAGTTCCCTGTGCTATACAATAGGTCCTTGTGGGTTATCTATTTTAAATATGGCAGTGTGTACATGTCAGTCCCAAACTCCCAATCTATCCTCCCCCCTCTACATTTCCCCCATGGTAACCATAAATTCCTTCTCTAAGTCTGTGACTATGTTTTTGTTTTGTAAATAAGTTCATTTGTATCTTTTTTTGAGATTCTGCATATAAGCAATGTCCTGTGAAATTAGTCTTTCTCTGTCTGATTTACTTCACTTAGTCTGATAATCTCCATGTCCATCCATGTTGCTGCAAATGGCCTTATTTCATTCTTTTTTTTTTTTCTATTTTTAGGGTTTTTTTTGAATTTTTGAATTTTATTTTAATTATTTCTTTATATAGCAGGTTCTTATTAGTTATCCATTTTATACATGTTCGTGTATATATGTCAGTCCCAATCTCCCAATTCATCACACCACCACCACCACCGCCATCCACCACTTTCCCCCCTTGGTGTCCATATGTTTGTTCTCTACATCTGTGTCACTGTTTCTGCCCTGCAAACCGGTTTATCTGTACCATTTTTCTAGGTTTCACATCTATGCATTGATATATGATATTTGTTTTTCTCTTTCTGACTGACTTCACTCTGTATGACAGTCTCTAGATCCATCCACGTCTCTACAAATGACCCAATTTCATTCCTTTTATGGCTGAGTAATATTCCATTGTATATATGTACCACATCTGCTTTATCCATTCATCTGTCAATGTGCATTTAGGTTGCTTCCATGACCTGGCTATCGTAAATAGTGCTGCAGTGAACATTGGGGTGCATGTGTCTTTTTGAATTATGGTTTTCTCTGGGTATATGCCCAGTAGTGGGATTGCTGGGTCATATGGTAATTCCATTTTTAGTTTTTTAAGGGACCTCCATACCGTTCTCCATAGTGGCTGTATCAATTAACATTCCCACAGAGTGTGCAAGAGGGTTCCTTTTTCTCCACACCGTCTCCAGCATTTGTTGTTTGTAGATTTTCTGATGATGCCCATTCTAATTGGTGTGAGGTGATACCTCATTATAGTTTTTTAATTTATTTTTAACATCTTTATTGGAGTATAATTGCTTTACAATGGTGTGTTAGTTTCTGCTTTATAACAAAGTGAATCAGATATACATATACATACATCCCCATATCTCCTACCTCTTGCGTCTCCCTCCCACCCTCCCTATCCCACCCCTCTAGGTGGTCACAAAGCACCAAGAGTAATTCCCTGGCTTCCCACTTGAGAAGATACCTGTCTCCATGCCAAGCATTCTATCAGCTTTCAGTTTTGGATTTTGGCTCCCTGAGACTGGTCACTGCTGATCTGCCTCATTCTCTTTGTCCTAAAGAATGTCCTTAGGTGCTACAGAAATACAGAGGCGTCCACCACCACCTCTGAGTGATGATAAGAAGGAAGCACCACCTCCTGTGCCTTCCTGCCTGGTCTACACAACCTTCAGCAACCAGAGCAGCAATCCTGTATATGGTGCCCATTTTAATTCTGTACACAAATAATTAAGTAAAAGTATAGTTATTATGGGCCCCAGGAGCACAAGGCACTATGGAAAATAAAAGCAATGTGCAGGTTTCTGCCGAGTTTTGCAGAAAGCAATACAGCGCAAAGCAGTGGTCAGTCAGGTGCAAGTCCAAATTCCAGCTCCATTACTGTTACTGGTTATATGACCTTGGGAAACTGATGTTCTTGGGCCTTGGCTGCCTCTTCTATAAGATATCTGGATAATATAGCCTATCTCATTGGTAAAAACTAATGAGATAATACATGTAAATTTCCTACTAGCACCATGCCTAACTTTTCATAGATTCAAGAAATAATAAGTAAATATCCTTCTTTATTTCCCATCCCCTTTTGACTACTCAAAACCTTTCTGCTTCCAAACAGAATCCAGTTATCACCAATGGGTGTTTCTCTCTACTTCCCCATGTCTACTGTTGGCAAAAATGAAGCTTCTAAAATTAACACAGGATGGCATCTATATCACAGACTGCTTACAGTCTACCCAATATTCATCATCCCTTTCTTCCTTATTACTGGACACTGATTTTGCTGAAGGTGGTAAAATACTAAGCAAAAAACCCATTTCCTAGGGTCCCTTGCCACTAGCGGTAGCCTAGTGTGTGATACAGAACAGTCAGTAAAACTCTTCTTAGAGATTATTTGGAAAGTTTCTGAACACAGGTATTTTTATTCTCCCTCAACTAGCTTCCTTTTTCCAACTTCCTGGAAAGTCGGTATGATGGCTGGATTTGCAGTAGCTATCCTGCAACTATGAGGAAAATATCAAGACTCAAAATATGAGCCTTGACATACTTGAGCTCCTGAAAAATGCTGCCACCACCTTCCACCAGACTTCATATCAAATGGGAAAAATAAAGGCCTAAATTTAATCCACTGCCTTTCAGGTCTCTGTAACTCTCTTCTGAGCCCAGTTCCGAACTGATTGAGGAATTTCCTAAATTTAGGGATTTCCTTCAATCCCATTTTGGCATGAGTATCAAGGCATCAACCATAATTTCCTTCCAATTTAAAAAGAAACTCTTATTGAGTGTCCAGTATGTGAGATACTGTGTATGTAGACATAGAAATATTACCTACTGACTCATTTTTTTTAAACATCTTTATTGGAGTATAATTGCTTTACAATGGTGTGTTAGTTTCTGCTGTATAACAAAAGTGAATCAGCTATACATATATATACATCCCCATATCTCCTCCCTCTTGCGTCTCCCTCCCACCCTCCCTATCCCACCCCTCTAGTTGGTCACAAAGCACTGAACTGATCTCCATGTGCTATGTGGCTGTTCCCCACTAGTTATTTATTTTACATTTGGTAGTGTATATATGTCCATGCCACTCTCTCACTTCGTCCCAGCTTACCCTTCCCCCTCCCCGTGTCCTCAAGTCCATTCTCTATGTCTGCATCTTTATCCCTGTCCTGCCCCTAGGTTCTTAAAAACCTTTTTTAGATTCCATATATATCTGTTAACACATGGTATTTGTTTTTCTCTTTCTGTCTTACTTCACTCGTTATGACAGACTCTAGGTCCATCCACCTCACTACAAATAACTCAATTTCATTTCTTTTTATGGCTGAGTAATATTCCATTGCATATATGTGCCACATCTTCTTTATCCATTCATCTTTTGATGGACACTTAGGTTGTTTCCATGTCCTAGCTATTGTAAATAGAGCTACAGTGAACTTTGTGGTACATGACTCTTTTTGAATTATGGTTTTCTCAGGGTATATCCCCAGTAGTGGGAATCCTGGGTCGTATGGTAGTTCTAGTTTTACTTTTGCAGGGAACCTCCATACTGTTCTCCGTGGTTGTATCAATTTACATTCCCACCAACAGTGCAAGAGGATTCCCTTTTCTCCACACCCTCTCCAGCATTTATTGTTTGTAGATTTTTTGATGATGGCCATTCTGACTGGTGTGAGGTGATACCTCACTGTAGTTTTGATTTGCATTTTTCTAATGATTAGTGATGTTGAGTATCCTTTCATGTGTTTGTTGGCAATCTGTATATCTTCTTTGGATAAATGTCTATTTAGGTCTTCTGCCCATTTTTGGATTGGGTTGTTTGTTTTTTTGATATTGAGCTGCATGAGCTGCTTGTAAATTTTGGAGATTAATCCTTTGTCAGTTCTTCATTTGCAAATATTTTCGCCCATTCTGAGGGTTGTCTTTTCATCTTGTTTGTGGTTCCTTTGCTGTGCAAAAGCTTTTAAGATTCATTAGGTCACATTTGTTTATTTTTGTTTTTATTTCCATTTCTCTAGGAGGTGGGTCAAAAAGGATTTGCTGTGATTCATGTCATAGAGTGTTCTGCCTATGTTTTCCTCTAAGAGTTTGACAGTGTCTGGCCTTACATTTAGGTCTTTAATCCATTTTGAGTTTATTTTTGTGTATGGTATTAGGCAGTTTTCTAATTTCAATCTTTTACATGTAGTTGTCCAGTTTTCCCAGCACCACGTATTGAAGAGGCTGTCATTTCTCCACTGTATATTCTTGCTTCCTTTATCAAAAATAAGGTGACCATATGTGCATGGGTTTATCTCCAGGCTTTCTATCCTGTTCCATTGATCTATATTTCTGTTTTTGTGCCAGTACCATACTGTCTTGATTACTGTAGCTTTGTAGTATAGTCTGAAGTCAGGGAGCCTGATTACTCCAAATCCATTTTTCTTTGTCATGATTGCTTTGGTTATTCAGGGTCTTTTATGTTTCTATACAAATTGTGAAATTTTTTGTTCTAGTTCTGTGAAAAATGCCACTGGTGGTTTGACAGGGATTGCATTGAATCTGTAGATTGCTTTCGATACTATAGTCATTTTCACAATATTGATTCTTCCAATCCAAGAACATGGTATATCTCTCCATCTGTTTGTGTCATCTTTGATTTCTTTCATCAGTGTCTTATAGCTTTCTGAGTACAGATCTTTTACCTCCTTAGGTAGGTTTATTCCTAGTTATTTTATTCTTTTTGTTTCAGTGGTAAATGTCATTGTTTCCTTAATTTCTCTTTCTGGTCTTTCGTTGTTAGTGTATAGGAATGCAAGAGATTTCTGTGCATTAATTTTGTATCCTGCAACTTTACCACATTCATTGATTAACTCTAGTAGTTTTCTGTTGGCATCTTCAGGATTCTCTGTGTATAGTATCATGTCATCTGCAAACAGTGACAGCTTTACTTTTTTTTTCCGATTTGGATTCCTTTTATTTCTTTATCTTCTCTGATTGCTGTGGCTAAAACTTCCAAAACTATGTTGAATAATTGTGGTGAGAGTGGGCAACCTTGTCACGTTCCTGATCTTAGTGGAAATGGTTTCAGTTTTTCACCACTGAGGACAATGTTAGCTGTGGGTTTGTCATATATGGCCTTTATTATGTTGAGGAAAGTTCCCTCTATGCCTACTTTCTGGAGGGTTTTTATCATAAATGGGTGTTGAATTTTTTTCGAAAGCTTTCCCTGCATCTATTGACATGATCATATGGTTTTTCTCCTTCAATCTGTTAATATGGTGTATCACATTGACTGATATGCGTATACTGAAGAATCCTTGCATTCCTGGGATAAATCGCACTTGATCACATTGTATGATCCTTTTAATGTGCTGTTGGATTCTGTTTGCTAGTATTCTGTTGAGGATTTTTGCATCTGTGTTCATCAGTGATATTGGCCTGTAGTTTTCTTTCTTTGTGACATCTTTATCTGGCTTTGCTATCAGGGTGATTGTGGCCTTGTAGAATGAGTTAGGGAGTGTTCCTCCCTCTGCTATATTTTGGGAGAGTTTGAGAAGGATAGATGATAGCTATTCTCTCAATTGTTGATAGAATTCACCTGTGAAGCCATCTGGTCCTGGGCCTTTGTTTGTTGGAAGATTTTTAATCACAGTTTCAATTTCAGTGCTTGTGATTGGTCTGTTCATATTTTCTATTTCTTCCTGGTTCAGGCTCAGAAGGTTGTGCATTTCTAAGAATTTGTCCATTTCTTCCAGGTTGTCCATTTTATTGGCATAGAGTTGCTTGTAGTAATCTCTCATGATCCTTTGTATTTCTGCAGTGTCAGTTGTTGCTTCTTTTTCCTTTCTAATTCTACTGATTTGAGTCTTCTCCCTTTTTTCCTGATGAGTCTGGCTAATGGTTTTTCAATTTTGTTTATCTTCTCAAAGAACCAACTTTTAGTTGTATTTATCTTTGCTATTGTTTTCTTTGTTTCTATTTCATTTATTTCTGCTCTGATATTTATGATTTCTTTCCTTCTTCTAACTTTGGGGTTTTTTTGTTCTTCATTCTCTAATTGCTTTAGGTGTAAGGTTAGGTTGTTTATTTGAGATGTTTCTTGTTTCTTAAGGTAGGATTGTATTGCTCTAAACTTCCCTCTTAGAACTCCTTGTCTCTTGTAACAATCTTTATTTTAAAGTCTATTTTATCTGATATGAGTATTGCTACTCCAGCTTTCTTCTGATTTCCATTGGCATGGAATATCTTTTTCCATCCCCTCACTTTCAGTCTCTATGTGTCCCTAGGTCTGAAGTGGATCTCTTGTAGACAGCATATATACAGGTCTTATTTTTGTATCCATTTAGCCAGTCTATGTCTTTTGGTTGGAGCATTTAATCCATTTACATTTAATGTAATTATTAATATGTATGTCCCTATTACCATTTTCTGAACTGTTTTGGGTTTGTTATTGTAGGTGTTTTCCTTGTCTTGTGTTTCCTATGTAGAGAAGTTGCTTTAGCATTTGTTGTAAATCTGGTTTGGTGGTGCTGAATTCTCTTAGCGTTTGCTTGTCTGTAAAAGTTTTAATTTCTCCATCAAAGCTGAATAAGATCCTTTCTGGGTAGAGTAATCTTGGTTGTAGGTTTTTCTCCTTCATAACTTTAGACATGTCCTGCCACTCCCTTCTGGCTTGCAGAGTTTCTGCTGAAAGATCCGCTATTATCCTTATGGGGATTCCCTTGTGTGTTATTTGTTGTTTTTCCGTTGCTGGTTTTAATATTTTTTGTTTGTATTTAATTTTTGATAGTTTGATTAATATGTGTCTTCGCATGTTTCTCCTTGGATTTATCCTGTATGGGACTCTCTGTGCTTCCTGTACTTGATTAACTATTTCCTTTCCCATATTAGGGAAGTTTTCAACTATAGTCTTTTCAAATATTTTCTCAGTCCCTTTCTTTTTCACTTCTTCTTCTGGGACCCTTATAATTCGAATGTTGGTGCAGTTAATGTTGTCACAGAGGTCTCTGAGACTGTCCTCAATTCTTTTCATTCTTTTTTCTTTATTCTGCTCTGCAGTAGTTATTTCCACTATTTTATCTTCCAGGTCACCTATCCATTCTTCTGCCTCAGTTATTCTGCTATTGATTCCTTCTGGAGAATTTTTAATTTCATTTATTGTGTTGTTCCTCATTGTTTGTTTGCTCTTTAGTTCTTCTAGATCCTTGTTAAACGTTTCTTGTATTTTCTCCATTCTATTGCCAAGATTTTGAATCATCTTTACTATCATTATTCTGAAATCTTTTTCAGGTAGACTGCCTATTTCCTCCTCATTTGTTAGGTCTGGTGGGCTTTTACCTTGCTCATTCATCTTGTGTGTTTCTCTGTCTTCTCATTTTGCTTAACTTACTGTGTTTGGGGTCTCCTTTTTGCAGGCTGCAGGTTCGTAGTTCCCGTTGTTTTTGATGTCTGCCCCCAGTGGCTAAGGTTGGTTCAGTGAGTTGTGTAGGTTTCCTGGTGGAGGAGACTAGTGCTTGTGTTCTGGTGGATGAGGCTAGATCTTGTCTTTCTGGTGGGCAGGTCCACATCTGGTGGTGTGTTTTGGGGTGTCTGTAGCCTTATTATGATTTTAGGCAGCCTCTCTGCTAATGGATGGGGTTGTGTTCCTGTCTTGCTACTTGTTTGGCGTAGGGTGTCCAGCACTGCAGCTTGCTGGTCGTTGAGTGGAACTGTGTCTTGGTGTGGAGATGGAGATATCTGGGATATTTTCACCATTTTATATTACGTGGAGCTGGGAGGTCTCTTGTGGACCAGTGTCCTGAACTTGGCTCTCCCACCTCAGAGGCAAAGCTCTGACATCTGGCTGGAGCACCAAGAGCCTGTCACTCACACGGCTCAGAATAAATGGGAAAAAACAAAGGAAGAAAGAGAGAGAGAGAGAGAGAGAGAGAGAGAGAGAGAGAGAGAGAGAGAGAGAGAAAGAGAGAGAAAGAACAAAAGGAGATAAAATTAAATTAAATTAAAAAGTTATTAAAATAAAAAATAATTAATAAAAAAGTTTTTTTAACAATAAAAAAAGAAAGAAAGAAGAGAGCAACCAACCAAAAAACAAATCCACCAATGATAATAAGTGCTAAAGACTATACTAAAAAAAACAAACGGGTAGACAAAACCCTAGGACAAATGGTAAAAGCAAAGCTGTACAGACAAAATCACACACAGAAGCATACACATACACACTCACAAAAAGAGAAAAGGGAAATAAATATATATATCGTTGCTCCCAAAGTCCACCTCCTCAATTTGGGATGATTCATTGTCTATTCAGGTATTCCACAGATGCAGGGTACATCAAGTTGATTGTGGAGATTTAATTCGCTGCTCTTGAGGCTGCTGGGAGAGATTTCCCTTTTTCTTCTTTGTTTGCACAGCTCCTGGGGTTCAGCTTTGGATTTGGACCCTCCTCTGCATGTAGGTCGCCTGCGGGCGTCTGTTCTGCACTCAGACAGGATGGGGTTAAAGGAGCAGCTGGTTTGGGGGTCTGGCTCACTCAGGCCGTGGGGAGGGAGGGGTACAAAATGCAGGGCGAGCCTGTGGCAGCAGAGGCTGGTGTGATGTTGCACCAGCCTGAGGCGTGCTGTGTGTTTTCCCGGGGAAGTTGTCCCTGGATCATGGGACCCTGGCAGTGGCGGGCTGCATAGGCTCCCAGGAGTGGAGGTGTGGAGAGTGACCTGTGCTTGCACACAGGCTTCTTGGTGGCTGCAGCAGCAGCCTTAGCGTCTCATGCCCGTCTCTGGGGTCTGCACTGATAGCCTCGGCTCGCGGCTGTCTCTGGAGCTCCTTTAACCAGCGCTCTTAATCCCCTCTCCTTACTTACCAGGAAACAGAGAGGCAAGAAAAAGTCTCTTGCCTCTTAGGCAGTTTTGGACTTTTTCCTGGACTCCCTCCTGGCTAGCTGTGATGCACTAGCCCCTTCAGGCTGTGTTCATGCCGCCAACCCCAGTCCTCTCCCTGCGTTCCGACCGAAGCCCGAGCCTCAGCTCCCAGCCCCGCCCGCCCCAGCGGGTGAGCAGACAAGCCTCTTGGGCTGGTGAGTGCTAGTCGGCACCAATCCTCTGTGCGGGAATCTCTCCGCTTTGCCCTCTGCACCCCTGTGGCTGCACTCTCCTCCGTGGCTCCAAAGCTCCCCGCTCTGCCACCTGCAATCTCAACCCGCGAAGGGGCTTCCTCGTGTGTGGAAACTTTTCCTCCTTCACAGCTCCCTCCCACTGGTGCAGGTCCCGTCCCTATCCTTTTGTCTCTGTTTTTTCCTTTTTCTTTTGCCCTACCCAGGTACGTGGGGAGTTTCTTGCCTTTTGGGAGGTCGGAGGTCTTCCGCCAGCGTTCAGTAGGTGTTCTATAGGAGTTGTTCCACGTGTAGATGTATTTCGGATGTATTTGTGGGGAGGAAGGTGATCTCCACGTCTTACTCTTCTGCCATCTTGAAGCCCCTCTCCCTCATTGTAGTTTTGATTTGCATTTCTCTAATAAGTAGTGATGGTGAGCAGCTTTTCATGTGCTTCTTGGCCATCTGTATATCTTCTTTGGAGAGATGTCTATTTAGGTCTTCTGCCTATTTTTGGATTGGGTTGTTTGTTTTTTGAATATTGAGCTGCATGAGCTCTTTATATATTTTGGAGATTAATCCTTTGTCTCATGATTCATTTGCAAATATTTTTTCCATTCTGAGGGTTCTCTTTTCATCTTGTTGGTGTTTCCTTTGCTTTGCAGAAGTAAGTTTCATTAGGTCCCATTTGTTTATTTTGTTTTTATTTCCATTACTCTAGGAGGTGTATCAAATAGATCTTGCTGTGATGTATGTCATAGAGTGTTCTGCCTATGTTTTCCTCTACGAGTTTTATGGTGTCTGGTCTTACATTTAGGTCTCTAATCCATTTTGAGTTTATTTTTGTGCATGGTGTTAGGGAGTGTTCTAATTTCATTCTTTTACATGTAGCTGTCCAGTTTTCCCAGCACCACTTATTGAAGAGACTGTCTTTTCTCCATTGTATATCCCTGTCTCCTTTGTCATAGATTAGTTGACCATATGTATGTGAGTAAATCTCTGGGCTTTCTATCCTGTTCAATTGATCTGTATTTCTGGTTTTGTGACAGTACCATATTGTCTTGATTACTGTAGCTTTGTAGTGTAGTCTGAAGTCAGGGACTCTGATTCCTCCAGCTCTGTCTTTTCCCCTCAAGACTGCTTTGGGTATTCAGGGTCTTTTTGGTCTCCATAAAAATTTTAAGATTTTTTTTCTAGTTCTATAAAAATGCCATTGGTAATTTGATAGGGATTGCATTGAATCTGTAAATTGCTTTGGGTAGTATAGTCATTTTCACAATATTGATTCTTGCAATCCAAGAGCATGGTATATCTCTCCCTCTGTTTGCATCATCTTTAATTTCTTTCATCAGTGTCTTGTAGTTTTCTGCATAGAGTTATTTTGTCTCCTTAGGTAGGTTTATTCCTAGGTATTTTATTCTTTTTGTTGCAATGGTAAATGGGAGTGTTTCCTTAATTTCTCTTTCAGAATTTAAATCATTAGTGTATAGGAATGCAAGAGATTTCTGTGCATTAATTTTGTATCCTGCAACTTTACCAAATTCATTGATTAGCTCTAGTAGTTTTCTGGTGGCTTCTTTAGGATTCTTTGTATATAGTATTATGTCATCTACAAACAGTGACAGTTTTACTTCTTCTTTTCCAATTTGTATTCCTTTTATTTCTTTTTCTTCTCTGATTGCTGTGGCTAGGACTTCCAAATCTATGTTAAATAATAGAGGTGAGTGTGGACATCCTTGTCTTGTTCCTGATCTTAGAGGAAATGCTCTCAGTTTTTCACCTTTGAGAATGATGTTGGGTGTGGGTTTGTCATATATGGCCTTTATTATGTTGAGGAAGTTTCCTTCAATGCCCACTTTCTGGAAAGTTTTTTATCACAGATGATTAAATGCTTTTTATTTTTCAATTTGTTAATATGGTGTATCACATTGATTGATTTCAGTTTATTTAAGAATCCTTGCATCCCTGTGATAAATCCCATTTGATCATGGTGTATGATCCTTTTAATGTGTTGTTGGATTGTGTTTGCTGGTATTTTGTCGAGTATTTTTGCATCTATATTCATCAGTGATATTGATCTGTCATTTTCTTTTTTTGTAGTATCTTTGTCTGGTTTTGGTATCAGGGTGACTGTGACCTCATAGAATGAGTTTGGGAGTGTTCCTTCCTCTGCAATTTTTTGGAAGAGTTTGAGAAGGATGGGTATTAGCTCTTCTCTAAATGTTTGATAGAATTCACCTGTGAAGCCATCTGGTCCTGGACTTTTGTTTGTTAGAAGATTTTTAATCACAGTTTCAATTTCATTACTTGTGATTTGTCTGTTCATATTTTCTATTTCTTCCTGCTTCAGTCTTAGAAGATTATACCTTTCTAAGAATTTGTCCATTTCTTCCAGGTTGTCCATTTTATTGGCATAGAGTTGCCTGTAGTAGTCTCTTAGGATGCTTTGTACTTCTGCACTGTTTGTTGTAACTTCTCCTTTTTCATTTCTAATTTTATTGATTTGAACCCTCTCCCTCTTTTTCTTGATGAGTCTGGCTAAAGGTTTATCAATTTTGTTTATCTTCTCAAAGAACCAGCTTTTAGTTTTATTGATCCTAGCTATTGTTTTCTTTGTTTCTATTTCATTTATTTCTGCTCTGATTGTTATGTTTCTTTCCTTCTACTAACTTTGGGTTTTGTTGTTTCTTCTTCCTCTAGTTCCTTTAGGTGCAAGGTTAGATTGTTAATTTGAGATGTTTGTTGTTTCTTGAGGTAGGATTTTATTGCTATAAACTTTGCTCTTAGAACTGCTTTTGTTACATCCCATAGGTTTTGGATCGGCATGTTTTCATTGTCATTTTCCTCTAGGTATTTTTTGATTTCCTCTGATTTCTTCAGTGATCTCTTGGTTATTTAGTAAGGTATTGTTTAGCCTCCATGTGTTTGTGTTTTTTACTTTTTTTCCCCTGTAATTGATTTCTAATCTTATAGCGTTGTGGTCAGAAAAGATGCTTGATAAGAATTCAATTTTCTTAAATTTACTGTGGCTTGATTTGTGACCCAAGATGTGATGTATCCTGGAGAATATTCCGTGTGCACTTGAGAAGACGCTGTGTAATCTGTGTAAACACAGTGTAATCTGCTGTTTTGGGATTGAATGTCCTATAAATATCAATTAAATCTATCTGGTCTATTGTGTCATTTAAAGCTTCTGTTTCCTTTTTTATTTTCATTTTGGATGATCTGTCCATTGGTGTAAGTGAGGTGTTAACATCCCCCACTATTATTGTGTTACTGTCGATTTCCTCTTTTAGAGCTGTTAGCAGTTGCCTTATGTATTGAGGTGCTCCTATGTTGGGTGTACATATATTTATAATTGTTATATCTTCTTCTTGGATTGATCCCTTGATCATTATGTAGTGTCCTTCCTTGCCTCTTGTAACATTCTTTATTTTAAAGTCTATTTTATCTGATATGAGTATTGCTACTCCAGCTTTCTTTTGATTTCCATTGTCATGGAATATCTTTTTCCATCCCCTCACTTTAGTCTCTATATGTCCCTAGGTCTGAAGTGGGTCTCTTGTAGACAGCATATATATGGGTCTTGTTTTTGTATCCATTCAGCAAGCCTGTGTCTTTTGGTTGGAGCATTTAATCCATTCACATTTAAGGTAATTATCGATATGTATGTTCCTATGACCATTTTCTTAATTGTTTTGGGTTTGTTTTTTTGTTTTTTTGTTTTTTTTTGCGGTATGCGGGCCTCTCACTGTTGTGGCCTCTCCCGTTGCGGAGCACAGGCTCTGGACGCGCAGGCCCAGAGGCCATGGCTCACGGGCCCAGCCGCTCCGCGGCATATGGGATCCTCCCGGACCGGGGCACGAACCCGTATCCCCTGCATCAGCAGGCGGACTCTCAACCACTGCGCCACCAGGGAGGCCCTTGGGTTTGTTTTTGTAGGTCCTTTTCCTCTCTTGTGTTTCCCACTTAGAGAAGTTCGTTTAGCCTTTGTTTTAGAGCTGGTTTGGTGGTGCTGAATCCTCTTAGCTTTTTCTTGTCTGTAAAGCTTTTGAATTCTCCATCTAATCTGAATGAGATCCTTGATGGGTAGAGTAATCTTGGTTGTAGGTTCTTCCCTTTCATCACTTTAAATATTTCATGCCACTCCCTTCTGGCTTGTGGAGTTTCTGCTGAGAAATCAGCTGTTAACCTTATGGGGGTTCCCTTGTATATTATTTGTCATTTTTCCCTTGCTGCTTTCAATAATTTTTCTGTCTTTAATTTTTGCCAATTTGATTACGTTGTGTCTCAGCATGTTTCTCCTTTGTTTTATCCTGTATGGGACTCTCTGCACTTCCTGGACTTTGGTGGCTATTTCCTTTCCCATGTTAGGGAAATTTTCAACTATAATCTCTTCAAATCTTTTTCAGGTCCTTTCTCTCTCTTCTCCTTCTGGGACCCCTATAATGCAAATGTTGTTATGCTTAATGTTGTCCCAGAGGTCCTTAGGCTGTCTTCATTTCTTTTCATTCTTTTTTCTTTATTTTGTTTCGCAGCAGTGAATTCCACCATTCTGTCTTCCCGGTCAGTTATCCGTTCTTCTGCCTCAGTTATTCTGCTATTGATTCCTTCTAGTGTATTTTTCATTTCAGTTATTGTATTGTTCATCTCTTTTTGTGTATTCTTTAATTGTTCTAGGTCTTTGTTAAACATTTCTTGCAACTTCTCGATCTTTGCCTCCTTTCTTTTTCCAAGGTCCTGGATCATCTTCACTATTCATTTGATTATTCTGAATTCTTTTTCTGGAAGGTTGCCTATCTCCATTTCATTTAGTTGTTTTTCTGGGTTTTATCTTGTTCCTTCATCTGGTACGTAGGCTTCTGCCTTTTTATCTTGTCTATATTTCTGTGAATGTGGTTTTTGTTCCATAGGCTGCAGGATTGTAGTTCTTCTTGCTTCTGCTGTCTGCCCTCTGGTGGATGAGGCTATCTCTGTTTGATTCTTTTTAATGGCTGAGTAATATTCCTTTGTATATATGTACCACATCTTCTTTATCCATTCATGTGTTTATGGACTGAGGCCAACGTAGATACAGGGAAGTTGTGGGGATTTGAGAAATGGCAATGAGATTTCTTTTGATTAAGTTTAGTGGTTGTAGCTGTTTTTAGACTTTCCATATGTTTTAGTTTAGATGAGAAAGTAGCAACCTAGGAAGGCAAATGGATCTTTATCCTTGGAATGGTAAATAAGCTTCTCCCCTCTTTTAAACTGAGAACCAGCAGGCAAATATAATTGTTACTAGAGAGAAATGTAAGACTTTCTAGAAACTTCCTCAAAGAGGTTCAGATGCAGAAGCCCTGGAAGGCTCTCTATGTAAATTGGGATCTACATAAGCCCAGAGAAACAATGAGCTTAGATTACAGTGACTGAGAAGAGCTAAATGTTAGTGAGGTACTTATTTGTACCTGGATACATGTATTTCTTTAGTCCTAGCACTATATATGACTTTTATAAAAAGTATGTGTAAAATGTAGAGTGTAGGTTTTATTGTGTGGCTTTTAATTAAACAGAATGTTCCTTTATATTTGTATTTATGTGATACAATAAAGTTTTATTTTATAGGAGAAAATAATAATTGTTCTTTGGCTAGGTTGATACCATGCTGTAGGAAGTCCTAACCAGAATGATTCCACCCAGCACCAAAGCACTGGCATCCACCAGGCCGAACTCAAACTGCATGGTGTGTCAAATGATATAAGGGATGCAAATAAAGTAAATAGTTAAAGGAGCATTTATTATTACATTAAGAGATATTTCCTGCGCATCTCTATTCATTCTACTCCATCCCAAAGGCCGAGATGTTAGAATTCCTTACCATATCCAAGAAACCAAAAAGGGATGGATAAATCTAGACAAAGAGTTTCATCTGGGTCTAAGGAAACCTACCTCAAACTTTATGAAATTCCTGTTTGGGGCTGTATGTTTTTCTTCTTCAATATAGATCATCTCCAACCCCACTGCACCTTAGAATAAAGGTGATAAGGTAAAAAGAAAAAAAGTGAACCAGAAATTCCAAAGTTAACGAAAGGGTTGAACACAATTATGCAAAAGCTAGGAAGCCCAAAATTAATGTTTTCCTATAAAGGATGGAGGATGATGAGTTGGGCTATTAAATGAGTACTGGAGGATGCAGAAAGGGCCATAAGGAGGATTTACTGTTGTTGGGACAGCTTTCACCTAGCATTTCATGACGTTTGTGCTCTCAACTTTACAGAGAGACAATTTCATTCCTGCAGTTAAAAAAAAAAAAAGCTGATATGTGATAAAATTAATACTACAAGGAGATGAGAGAAGAGGTGAATTAAGTTGATTTGAAGGAAAATGTTTCAGAAGAGATGAATACACATACTCAATTATGTTTTTTGAGATGATGGCTAAAAGGCAATAAGATTTCCAAGTCCCAGAGTTGGGACCAGCAACAATTTCAAGTCAAATGCTGGGAGGATTTGTACCAGCGACCTCTAAGCTAGAAGAAATCCTATAAAGACTGGTACAGTGTCCAAGAAGATAAATCCAATGCTTAGATATGAACATTTTGTAAGATTATCCTGTGACTTTTCATGTGTTGGAATTAATAGCAGTTCCCTAAGCCAAAATTTAGTCTAGAATATGTGCCTTTCTAGCAAATAAAGTGGTTTGTAGTTGTTATAGTGATTTTAAATGAGTATGGTCAATATAAAAGTGACTGCTAAAGTGATCTATTATAAAAGACAACTTTTATTAATAATTCTCTGAACACTTTATTATACAAAATCAATAGGCAACTGAATTGTGTACCCAGGAGCATAGCTAGTTCTTCATACAAACCACTTACTTCAGACACCCAGACAGCAATGGGCACCCACTTCCCTCAGGCCATCAGTCAGCATGACATTGCTAAGGTGTATTTTAAATTGATAATGTTTTGGAGAGTAACAAAACAACAAATAAACAATTGTCTTTTTTTTGATAGTTTACTATGTGTTAAGCACAAGGAAAGGGTTTTAAATAAATAAGAAAGGTCTTCTGGCCAGTGGATCAAATGTAAACTGTGTGAGTAGGGACTGTGCCTTTTTCTGCCTTAAACAGAATAGATATACATGAATGAGTTCATTTGCTCTCCACAAACAATCTCATGAGGAGAGAAAGGCAGGTACCATCCTCCTAATTTGTTAAAGGAGGATGCTGATAAATAGTCAAGTCACTTGTTAAGTGACTTGCCGAAAGTGGTGGACAGCATCAGCTCTAGGGAGGAGTACGAGGGAGATAGGGTCCAGTGTTGCCTCTTTCTATGTGGACATTAGGCATCTTGTCTTTGTGCTTGGCAGGAACCATGGTTAGATTCGGAACAGGTAGAGTCAATCCTGGCATACAGTCCTGAGGCAACCACTGAGTGAAGAGGAACCTTTTAGATCACTTTGATTTGAGCCAGTGCATTCTCATACTACCATCTATTTTTTTCTATCAGAAAAAAATTGCTTTACTAAGTATTATTTACAGACACTATTGCCAGTAGTTGCCACATATTTGCCACTTAACTACTGGCTAGGTTCTCTGCTAAGCAGTTGACATATAATATCTTCTTTAATTCTTACCTCAACACTGTGAAGTAAACATTATGCCCATTTCATAAGAAAATGGTCATATAACTTGTCCAAAGTCAAGGAATCAAACTTAGACCTACTGAATTTCATGGCTCATAAACTTGTTTGCCTCACCATCTTTACTTATTATTCTATGATGTGAGTAATCAGCTGCTGATCCAGACACATTTTAATACTGTGGGTGTATTTCTAGACCTTATTTCTTAAAACATTAGAGAGATGCCTCTTTGAATAATGCAGACATGAAGAAAAAGGGGGGGGGATTTACTTGTTTGAAAGGCATATTCCAGTGAAACTAGTGTGATGAAAAAGAGACAAACATAAAAAGGTATTACAGTCATGAATAGAGAGACATGAAAGTGAATTAACTGGGATGACTAGTGACTGCAACAATAGTCAAAGGGATGCATCTAATGAAAACACCCAGCAGGATGCCTAAAATTAACTCACCATTCACAATATAGAGATCCCATATTATCTTATTTTAGGTAATAGTATTTCTCACCTTTTCTGAAAAATATTCCTTGTTCCACCTCGTTGCTTAGGCTATTACAATGTTTCTCAACCTTTTTTTTTTTTAAGTTTTGCTCCCTCAGAGAGAAAAAAAATAATTTAAATGCTCCCTTATACAGAAATGAAATACTGGGATAAGATCTGTTGGGTAAGGAGGGCCACAGACCATTTAATATCTAAGACATATTTGCTTTCCCAAGAAACAAGTTGCCCTGTTGAGAATGTTTGGGTTATAAAGCTACTTGATCCCTTCTCCTACATCCTATATCTGCTATTACTTCTAAACTGTAAGGGGTTATGGCTAAATAACAAGTGCTCAGGAAAAGCATATGGATGGTCAGCATAGCATTTCATGGGTGTCTCATTAACTCAGTGTATAGCAAGTTAGTCCAGTTGATCCATAGCTCCTGTTAACTACAAGGCCATTTGTTCAACTGCATAGGCTGCTCAGAAGAAGAAAGGCTGTAAAGTCAGATGTTCGGGTTCAAACCTCAGCTCCACCACTTCTCAGCAGTGATACTTTGGCCCATCATCTAACCTAGTGGTCCTCAACTAGGGGCAACTTTGTGCACCCTCCCCCCAAGACATTTGGCAATGTCTGGAGACAGTTTTGATTATCAAAACTGGGGGGTGGGAGACTACTGTTACCTAATGGGTAGAGGCCAGCATTGCTGCTAAACATCCCCCAATGCACAGGTCAGCCCCTCACAACAGGGAATTATCCAGTCCAAAATGTCAGCTGCCAGGTTGAGAAACTTTGAGTTAACTTCTCTGCTGCTCATTTTTGTCATTGTGCCAGATGGTGTTCATTCCTTAATGGACATTTCCAATCCATCTCCTTGTTGACTCCACTGAAGAGGTTGGAAACACTAAATACTTATTTTGCCAGCCTCCCTTGCCTTGCAGCTAGGGATAGCCTGGAGGCACAGTTCTGCCCAGTAAGAGATAAGTGGAAATCTATTAGAGGCATAAGGAAAGTTTTGTTTTTTTCCTGAGACAAGAAACAGATCAGACTGGTGTCATCCCCTTCTTAGCTGCTTTCTACCTCAAATGTGGAAGTAATATAGAGAGTTGCAGCCATCTTCTTACTATCGTTAGGGAAAGGCAAGAGATTCAAAGAGAGGATGACCTAGATATTGTTGAGGCCATGAACCAATGTCATATCACCCTCTTGTACTTCTTGTTATGTTAGAATATATAACTCCTATTTGTTTAAACATTCTTGATATACTCAAATTTAAAATTAGGATAATAATAGGTTTTTTCACTAATTTTTATTGAGGTAAAATATATAATAAAATATGCCATTTTAACCATTTTAAATGTACAACTCAGTGGCATCAATTACAATACATTTGCAATGTTGTGCAACCATCACCACTATCTATTTACAATTTTCAACACCCCAAACAAAAACTCTGCGCTCATTAAGTAATAACTGTCATCCACCTTCTCCCCAACCTGAAATCCCTGCTAACCTCTAATCCACTTATTGTTTTTATGAATTTGTCTATTCTAGACAGTTCATGTAAGTGTAATAATACAATATTGATACACAAGGCTTATTTCACTTAGTATGTTTACAAGGTTCACCCATGTTGTAGCACATATAAGAACTTCATTCCTTTTCATGGCTGAATGATATTCCAATGTATTCCTAATTTTGTTTATCCATTCACCTGTTGATGGGAACTTGGGTTGTTTCCACCTTTTGGCAATGACAGGGTTTTAAAAGATTAAAAATAATATACCTAAAGCACTTAGAACAGTGCTTGGTACCTAAGAAGAACTTAGCAAATGTAAGCTAAAATTATTACTGCTATCACTAAATACCAACCTGTCACATCCACCCTGTCAACTGTCTTTTGTTCCAAGGGGGAATGTGCTAGTATGTATGTGCACTGGCATAAAACTGTGATCAGAACCTACTGTACAATTCAAAGCAAATGATACTCTCATGGATCTGTGACCATGTGTGGGTGTGATGGACAACAACCACTTTCATTTATCCATTCATCCTTCCATACGTCTATCCATTCAGAGTTTATTGAGCATCTCCTATGGGAGAAATCCTATGCTTCAAACCTAAGCTAAAATGACACACAATTGATTTGTTAAAAAAGACAAAGAAGAAAAGAAGGTGCTTAATAAACATTTCTGGTGATTATGGAATAGTTCTACACTCAGTCATGAGGTTCAAAAATGTCTCTAGGACTGTGTTATTTCTCCAGAGTTATCAATGAACCAGGCACCTGCCTTATGAAGTCCTCATCCTGCTAAGTACTTTTTAAACAGATTCATAAATATTGTTGACTTTCATCCTTTACACCTAATGTCTCAAGGTAAAAAACAAAAGCCTCGGTATAGTGACTGTCATGACTGGTGCCAGGAAGAATGCCATTGCCTAAGTGAGAAAAACTTCTACCTCCAAGTAACAGGGATAGGCAGAGAGTAGAGACGTGTGCACAGCAGGCCAACTTTTTAGCTGGTGAGAGATAAATTTTTGGGGAGAGGATCTGGTGTAGGGAGGGGGCTTATACTGATGAGCACATTAAAACAAGGAATAGGAAAAAAGTGTGGAGGAGGAGATGATAGTAAATCTGATGTCAGTGGTGATAGCAGATCTTATTTTGGCATAGAAGACCATTTAGATGAGTGTGGATGGTCAACATTTAAGATCAACTACTGGAATGTTTGGAAGTGAGGTATTCAAGGAGCATTTGCTATGTGCAAAGTGTTTTATAACATAAGATAATTATCAGCTTGCCCTGGTGTATCTTACAATTTATTTAGTCAAAATCCACCCACACAATATCTTCAGAAAGCAAGTGGAAGAAATAGTGAGGAAATAAGAATGCTGTGGGGTTCTGAGATGGTACGTGAACTCCACGCTTAGAGAACATTCATGAGGGAGCTAGAAACTGAACTGCACTGAGTAGTGGTTGGCATGCAGGAAATAAAGGAAATACCATCAATAGAGGAAAGACAGAGCACTAGAAAGGAGGTGGTGGGCTGAATAGGCAGTAAAGATGTTGGCCTGACTGGACCACCATGGGAAATAAGGTTTAATGGGAGAGTAGTGCCCAGAAAGAGACAGGCACTAAGTAGCTCATTATTTTCAGGTCAGTCACAAGATAATATGGCTTCATTTCTAGGTGCTGGAGATTCTCATTCCGTTTCCCTAGTCCCTCCCTTGCCCACTTTTTTCATATCTTGTTGTAGTTCATTTCACAGAATGTAGGCAAGGGGAAAAATATTAATGTTTCAAAAAAATAAACTAGCTCCCAACAAATTTTCTCGGGATCCTTTGAATAACTACCACACACCCTCCCAGTCACATCTTTACATGAGTTTCATTTAAATTGGCTCACTTACCTGGCATTTCCTAACGATGTAACCTATCACTGGTGCTCCAGCTGATACTGTGATTGCTACTGGCTATTTTATACTCTGGAATGAAAAGTGGTAACAATAGAGCCTCTTGTGTTTTATGTTTTGTCAAAGGCTGGGTACATTTCTGGCATTTCGTACATAACAAGTGTAACAAAGCAGGCCTGGGCCAAAGGATATGGCATCTGCTGGCCTCTGGCACAACAAAGGTGGCAAGCCCAGTGGTCTACGACCTGTAGGGTAGTGATAGACGGCCTTGGGAAATGAGGCTTTTATCACAATCTACATGAAAAAAGAAATAGTGCCTCCAGTGTATCTCCATGAACACTAGAAAAGCCTTAGTGGAAATAACCTGCACCCAGGAGACAAGTGCTTTGCTTAATGAGGATTTTAATCCTACAGTTGTTCTCTGATAAGTGTACATTGCCAAGCATAGAAACTTAGAGTCACTTAAAATTACAAGGGTGTATGGTGTTAGGGAGTGTTCTAATTTCATAATTTTACATGTAGCTGTCCAGTTTTCCCAGCACCACTTTTTGAAGAGGCTGCCGTTTCTTTCTTGCCTCCTTTATCAAAAATAAGGTGATCATATGCGCGTGGGTTTATCTATGGGCTTTCTATCCTGTTCCATTGGTCTATATTTCTGCTTTCGTGCCAGTACCATACTTTCTTGATTACTGTAGCTTTGTAGTATAGTCTGAAGTCAGGGAGCCTGATTGCTCCAGCTCCATTTTTCTTTGTCAAGATTGCTTTGGATATTCGGGGTCTTTTATGTTTCTATACAAATTGTGAATTTTTTTGTTCTAGTTCTGTGAAAAATACCATTGGTAGTTTGATAGGGATTGCATTGAATCTGTAGATTGCTTTGGGTAGTAGAGTCATTTTCACAATATTGATTCTTCCAATCCAAGAACATGGTATATGTCTTCATTTGTTGGTGTCAACTTTGATTTCTTTCATCACTGTCTTATAGTTTTCTGAGTACAGATCTTTTACCTCCTTAGGTAGGTTTATTCCTAGGTATTTTATTCTTTTTGTTGCAATGGTAAATGGGATTGTTTCCTTAATTTCTCTTTCTGGTCTTTCGTTGTTAGTGTATAGGAATGCAAGAGATTTCTGTGCATTAATTTTGTATCCTGCAACTTCACCAAATTCATTGATTAGCTCTAGTAGTTTTCTGGTCACATCTTTAGGATTCTCTATGTATAGTATCATGTCATCTGCAAACAGTGACAGCTTTACTTCTTTTCTGATTTGGATTCCTTTTATTTCTTTTTCTTTTCTGATTGCTGTGGCTAAAACTTCCAGAACTATGTTGAATAATAGTGGTGAAAATAAACTCAAATGAATTAAAGACCTAAATATAAGGCCAGACACTATAAAACTCTTAGAGGAAAACATAAGCAGAATACTCTATGACATGAATCACAGCAAGATCCTTTTTGACCCACCTCCTAGAGAAATGGAAATAAAAACAAAAATAAACAAATGGGACCTAATGAAACTTAAAAACTTTTGCACAGCAAAGGAAACCATACACAAGATGAAAAGACAACCCTCAGAATGGGAGAAAATATTTGCAAATGAAGCAACTGACAAAGATTTAATCTCCAAAATTAGCAAGCAGCTCATGCAGCTCAATATCAAAAAAACAAACAACCCAATCCAAAAATGGGCAGAAGACCTAAATAGACATTTCTCCAAAGAAGATATACAGATTGCCAACAAACACATGAGAAAGGATGCTAAACATCACTAATCATTAGAGAAATGCAAATCAAAACTACAATCAGGCATCACTTCACATGAGTCAGGATGGCCATTATCAAAAAGTCTACATACACTAAATGCTGGAGAAGGTGTGCAGAAAAGGGAATCCTCTTGCACTGTTGGTGGGAATGTAAATTGATACAACCACTGTGGAGAACAGTATGGGGTTCCTTAAAAAACTAAAACTAGAACTACCATACAACCCAGCAATCCCACTACAGGACATATACCCTGAGAAAACCATAATTCAAAAAGAGTCATGTACCAAAATGTTCATTGCAGCTCTATCTACAATAGCCAGGACATGGAAGCAAGCTAAGTGTCAATCAACAGATGAATGGATAAAGAACATGTGGCACATATATATAATGGAATATTACTCAGCCATAAAAAGAAATGAAATTGAGTTATTTGTAGTGAGGTGGATGGACCTAGAGTCTGTCATACCGAGTGAAGTAAGTCAGAAAGAGAAAAACAAATACCGTATGCTAACACATATATATGGAATCTAAACAACAACAACAAAAAAGGGTTTTTAAGAACCTAGCGGCAGGACAGGAATAAAGACACAGACCTACTAGAGAATGGACTTGAGGATATGGGGAGGGGGAAGGGTAAGCTGTGACAAAGTGAGAGAGTGGCATGGACATATATACACTACCAAACATATAATTTTTTTTTGCGGTAAGCAGGCCTCTCACTGTTGTGGCCTCTCCCGTTGCGGAGCACAGGCTCTGGACGCGCAGGCTCAGCGGCCATGCCTCACGGGCCCAGCCGCTCCACGGCATGTGGGATCTCCCCGGACCGGGGCACGAACCCGTGTCCCCTGCATCGGCAGGCGGACTCTCAACCACTGCGCCACCAGGGACGCCCTCAAACGTATAGTAGATAGCTATTGGGAAGCAGGGAGATAAGCTCGGTGCTTTGTGACCACCTAGAGGGGTGGGATAGGGAGGGTGGGAGGGAGGGAGACAGAAGAGGGAAGAGATATGGGAACATATGTATATGTATAACTAATTCACTTTGTTATAAAGCAGAAACTAACACACCATTGTAAAGCAATTATACTCCAATAAAGATGTTAAAAAATAATAACAATAATAATTTTTAAAAAATCAGTCATCCTTGGAAGGCATTACTTGGACTGTTTACTAAACAGAGCAAGTAGAGAAAATGGATCCCACAGTGGCTAATGTTAATTTTTTCTTCCTTTTTCTCCCCCTAATCAAATATAGCTTTCTTTTAAAAGTAAAAAAATTATAATAATAATAAAAAATAACGTTTCTAGGGTGGTAAACCTAAGATGAGTAGAGATAGTTTCAGGAGACAGTCTTTCAATTAGGAAAAGAAAAGAAACTGTTGACCCTTGATATTCATTTAACACAATGTTTTAATCAAGAATAGGAAGGTAATAAAGATTAAGAACTTCCTTTCAAATTTATTTTGGGAGACTGTTTTTGCTGAAAAGGTGTCTAATGAAAAATTTTATTACTTCTTGACGTTATAAAGTACTTGCAAGCTGTTATTTAGACAACAGAAATGCAGAATTTTGTTAACCAACATAATAGTGGGTTTTTTCCTTTTGCTTTTTATAGACTAAATGAAAGTTTTAAGAGATTGGCTACTATTATTTTCTCCATCTGTTGAAAATGATGTATATCTTCATCTTTACATCTAGGGAGAAGGAAATATCCATGAAAATGATGAACTTTAGAGGTTGCAATAATTTATGTGGTGACCACAGTGGTTAGAAATGTGATTGACTAATATTGTACAAAATCGTTATAATCCACTACAGAGATTAAAAAGTTGAATTCATGCAGTAAACTGGCTACAAAAGAAATGGACCAGTTAAAGAATATTTTAGAATGTTTCGATTGCATGAAAAATCAACATGATGGTTGTCTTAGGTAATTTTTTGTTTTTCCTCAAAAGTAAAATAAAATAAAAAAAGTAAAATGAGCTTGTCCTTCATGAATGTGGACTACTACCAAAAAGGTTAATATTTCCAAAACCTTCAGTAAGATTAGGTTACATAAAAACAAATGCCACAGCCCATTAAAAAAGCAGGCATTTAATTTTTATGGTGTATATTTAAATCTACACAAATCTATGATTTAAAAAGCCATGTAATTTAATTAGTATTAATCAGTGTTGATTTAATAGAAGGCAGAAGAAATTTTCTGCTCTGTGTACATTAAGGAAAACCAAAAAATAAAACCCAAGTTATGATAGATGGATGCATAGTCACTTAAACCCCCCAGATTTAATCTAAAGACTTAATCAACACTGTCTAAAAGGTTATATTATATTAGTACTAATACAGCTAACCAAACCAGAAGTATATTTCTACTTTCATAAAATTTAAGAGCTTAATTATTTAAGATTCAAGATAAATTTGGCAGCATTAAGGAAATGTAGTATATTCTAGTACAAAACATCTAAAATGTTGCAAAAGGCTTCTGACAGAGACTCAAAGGCAAATATAGATGAATCATAACCTCATACATTTCCTTGAATCAATGGTAATTCTAATATAGATGAATAATAACTTCAAACATTTTCCTTGAATCAGTGGTGATTCTATCATGTGCCCATTTGACCAACTTGTACTAAGCACACACTATATGTCAGGCATCATGTTAACCACGGAAGTATATATATGTTAGGATCCATTCACAGAGCTATGCAGTAGACAAGTGAACAATTACAATACCTGTGGGTCAAGAACCTTGAAAGAAGAGCACACAGGTTAGTACAGGACCATGGGAGGACATCCACTCCAGCTTAGGAGGAATAAGAAAAGGCTTCCCAGAGGAGGTGCTGCCTGGTTGAAACCTTGTAAAAGAATTTACCACAGGTTGGGTCACTTGAGATCGTTGGAATGAATGCAGCTTCTGTAGGGCGCATAATACTTTTAAAAAATGTCTCATGGGAGGGAGACGCAAGAGGGAGGGGATATGGGGATATATGTATACATATAGCTGATTCACTTTGTTATACAGCAGAAACTAACACACCATTGTAAGGCAATTATAAAGATGTTTTTAAAAAAATGTCTCTTCTTCCGTTACAGTGTGTGTTTTGCAAGGACACATTCATTTTTTTAGCCCATTTTGTGAACTCTATTGTGCTGATGTTTTATGCAAGTTGATGACTAGTGACTAATGAAAACAATGTTAGTACATTGTTGCTGCAAAAGTGTAATGTGATGTGGTTTTGCACTTAACAGAAGCTCTAGTTGTGAATGTTCACAAAAAGCCTCTTCTGTGATGGACTGCTTTTAGTGAGTCTCACTAGTGGTTTTACACCTGCAGAGCATTGAGGGCTGGGCTGACTTTTGAGAGGACTGAAATTGCTTCATATTGTGATCCTAAATGTATATTCAGTATATTCCATAGAGCATCCCTTAATAAGTATTTTATGACTGGAAAACAAATAAACAACAAAACAAATAAACAGTAAGAAGAAGGAAGGTCAGGGCAGTACAGGCAAAGAGAAGAGAATGTGAGGATGGTGAGAGAAGGCAGGGCATGTTCAGGAGTGTAGGGCATTGCTCACTGGGGCAAGAATGCAGAGGACTGGGTAGGAAGAGGAGGTGAGGTTAGAGAGGCAGGTGGGGGCCCCTATATGCCTTAAGTTGCTTCAATTCTCTGGAAGATACCAGAAAGCTATTGAAGGATTTAATCTGTTTTTCAATAAGTTCTTTTTGTCTTTAGTGTAGAGGATGAATGGGAGAGGGCTAAACTGGGTACAGGGAGATCAGTTAGGAGAAATGACACCAGCCTGGACCCAAGTAGGGGCAGTAGGTATGGAGAAGAGAGGACCCGTTTGAGAGACAAGTCTTTAAGATATATAATTAACAAAAGTTTATCATCGATTTAGTTTGGAGGGGTGTAGAAAGGAAGAATGGATAGACTCCTAGATTTCCTGCTTGAGTAATCCAGGGCCTCAAATGATATGGTCAGGACCTTGAAACTTTGAGGGAAGGATGGCTGTCAGCAGTATGCCAGCAAAAGAAGTGCTGCTTTCTCCTTACATCTAGTATCAGTTGATGGAAGGATGCTGACTGGATCGGGTCAGGCTATGTGTCTGCCTGACACATAGTTACTTCCCATCAGGACCACGTGGAGTGAAGAAGGAATTTCCCAAAGAAAAGGGAAGCAGAAGGGGGGGGGGTGGTATGTGAGAAAGAGTGTGGAGCAAACAGAAACAACAGCTACCATGGTCTGCTGTACAAGCTGAGAGTAAGAGTCAAGAGAGATGTCTGATAGCAAATTATGGCTATGGATATGGAAGTTAAGAGACTTCTGGGCTAGAGATCAATTTGGGTGTCAACACTGGCAGATAGGCCTGAATATGATTGCAGGGAGAAGTCAGAAAGGGAAGAGAAGAGAGCCAAAGATGGAATGCTGGAGTGAGGAAAAGAAGTCCCCAGTGGTCCAAGAGGGAATGGTCTCAGAGATGGAAGGAAAACCAGAAAAGCAGTATCACAGCAATCAAGGGTAAAGACAATTTCAGGAGAGTAGACTTAATCAACAGTGATAACTGCCTTGAAGAAGTAGAGATAAGGCATTTGGCAGGTTGGAGGTGACTCTTGTATGAACCAGCTCCATGGGGGTTCTAAGCAGGGATGGGAAATCAGATTATAGAAAGTTGATGAGTGAATAGAAAGGAAGTGGAGACACAAATACAAACCCCTCTCCTGAGAAGCTTGACACTAAAGAGAAGGAAAAAAGTTTATAGCTGGAGTTGGGGTAGAAAGATCTAAACATGTCTATATAAGGGAAGAGAAGTGGTTGAGTAGGAGATGTGAGATAGGTACAGAAGAGTACTAACATAAAGGTGCAGTACTGCTCCTAGAAAAACATTTTTTTTTTTCTAAAGCAAGTTCATTTAAACCCAAATGCACTCAAAGGAAACCATGTGAAAAAGGAAAACATTTTCAAGAACAGGTCAGATAGGATTAATAAACTCTGGGACAGGAATATACATAAACACGACCAAAAACATACAAGGGAAAGTAGGCTGCTGGATAAAACCTCAAATGAGTTAATCCACAGCACCAAAATACACTGTGTTGTCTAGCATCAGTTCTTACTCATCATGAGGACATACATAGTCATTATGGGCAGAGGAAAACACAACCTGAAAAACATGGAGAATACCCCAAACAGACAAAAGGCACAATTTGTAGAAGCTTGGTAAACTAAGCATTACTTTCAGCTGTGGAAACATAGCATGATACCTTGGGGAACTTACTGGGGCCTGAAAAATGACAAAAGTTTTGAAATTCTATTCCTTGGCTTTTGGGAAGTCTCCTGTGTAGATAATTTCATGATTTATTTCATTGGTTCACTCAACCATTCAATGAATCCTGATGGAGGATTTATTATGCGCTAAGCATAGTCTGACAGAATATCAACAAGAGAGCACAGGTTCTTAAGGAAAATGGGGTGGTGGCTGTGCTTAGAAAAAGCGTATTCAATTCATCTACTGTCTTTGGAATAGAAAATACACAGTAAAACCTGTCACAATTCTTGGCTGTTGGAATATAGAGAGGATACTGTGTAAAAGACATTGTAGGGCACATTGGCTTTAAAAGATGGAGAACCACTGGCCTAAGGATTCAGGTATTTCTCTTTAGAAAAGATTCAGTAAGATGAAATCTGAAGATTCATTCCTCCTCCATTAAATTCAATTTCTAATTACAGGCTATGAAGCAGGCAAAACAAGGAGAATGTGTATGTTTGTGGAAATATAGATATAAATGCTATTGATTATTAGCTCTTCATGGCTCTTACCAGTTTAGTTCACTTATCTTAATCAACCCATTTCTACTACTGCCCATAACTTTAGGGTTAGGAACCTCAAATACCTCTCTGAGATAGAAACTTCTAGATTTGCCTCATAAACAGGAGCCAAGTCTCCTGAAAGGGGAAGAGGAATGCTTAGTGTTACTGCTCTAAGCTGTGTTAAGTGATGGTTATAGCTGGTATAGTGTGAGATAGAAAACGGGATACAGTCTGTTCCAGGCTCAGAAATACACATAAACACACATTCTCATGAAGATCCAAAACAAGGATGGCAGGGGAGACTATAGGAGGAAAATAAGTATTTAGGCTTTGTCTTACCCCAACTGCCTGTTTGCTTTTCCGCATCCATTTCTGTCTTTCTGGTCCTGAGAAGGCCTATTCAAACGACTAAGCTAACAATGCCACACACAGCATATGAGTGTACAGTGTACCCTGTAGGTGTAAGAACTCGGCTTTGTTTTGCCCTTGTTCTTGAACAAAAACTTCTTCGTTAGCCGCCCAAATGTTCCTTGTCATAATGCAGAAATACATTAATTGCGAAACAAAATAATTTATGTACCTTTTGGGAAACAAAATTAAAAGAAGAAAACATACATATAAACACACATATGCATGATGAAACTGTTCCTTCTTCCATGTGTCTCAGAGTTATAGCCAACACCTGTGGCCACACAAGGGGCAGACTTGGCAGCTGCAGAACCCAGATGTCAGACACTGGATTGTATGTCCCTGGCAGCACTCCTAAGTGGGAGGCCGTCTCCTTAACTGACCTCTGAAATGGTCTATTGTCTGACTCCCTCTCTGGCCTGGGCAGTAACTAACAAGCTGTCTGTGAGCCTGGTTCAGAGTTAGCATACTGATGGGCTGTTCTGGATGCAATTATCCTTTGCCTTACCTTTGATTGTAAGGAATTTATTTCCTTTGTAGGGGTGAAAATTGGGACTGGGCAAATTCTTGACAAAGAACTATATTCAGGTTTCTTCCAAGGACAAATAAGATGCTTTTTGCTTTGATTGGTATTTTTTGTCACAGAAATTGGATGAGATCAATTTCATGTTTTAGCACACAGGGTTTTGGTTAATCAGAAGTAAAAATAAGAGTTTCTTGGGCACCTCCCCCTTCTAATAAAAGACTGAGTTTCCTTATACTGCTTCTTAAACTTACTTCTCAAACGTTGAAAATGAACCATTTCTTTCTTTAGAAACTTAAGGAGCTACAACTTTGTCTTTGCTATTACTAAAAAAAAAAAAAAAGTCTATCTATTGTAGAGAAGAGCTCTTTGTATCATGAATCCTCTTGGTTCTTTAAAGAGGAACATGGTTACACTATAAACTTGCCTCCACACCACTTGCTGAAGAATGGCATTATGTGTAAGATGCATTCATCACGGGAATGAGATGGGAAAAGGCCAAGTATCTAAGAGGGCTCCACTCACAATGCAACACTTGTAGCCTTGCAGGGAAGGTCTATTGTGGACACAGCTACAGTCATGGCCAGTTAAGGAAAAACACATCTGATATTTATAGGAAGATGAATTCTGGGGAAATTATAGAATATATTATCATATCCAATGTCAAATAGTATTCACCTGCACCATGTAAAATGTTCCAAATTATCTTTATTGACTTTTCTAAAAATGTAAATATGTATCTTGGCCACCACTGATTTATATTTGGGGGGGAAAGGGATTGAATATTCATGAGTTCCAATATGAAAAAGTAAGTGATTGAGAAAGAAAGAAAGAAATAGATAGATAGGTAGATAGGAGAGAAGAGGCATATCTCTCATAGGGAAGAATTCCAAATAATTTATGTGGCTATTCACCCCTCAAGAAGGTGAAGCTTAATTCCGTATCCCTTGAGTGTTGGCTATGCCTTGTGATTTAATTCCAAAGAGTAGAGTTTAAAAAGGATGGGGAGAGAGGTACTTTACAGTGGAGAAACCTGGCGAACACGACCTTGGCCAGGTGATAATTGTTAACATCAATATGTCATGTTGATAGCATGTATCCTTGATATGATATGAGCTCATCGAAGGGCACTTTACCTTTGCAGTCTTCCTCCCAAAACCCATAACCATAGTCTCATCATTTGAAAATATTAGGTTAAACCCCAGTTGAGGGACATTCTACAAAACACTTGACCAGTACTCCACAAAACTGTCATGGCTGTCATAAATAAGAAATGTCTGAGAAATTGTCACAGCCAAAAGGAGGCTAAGGAGACATGACTAAATGTAAAGTGTTATGCTGGATGGGATGCTGGAAGGGCAAAAGGACATTAGAAGAAAACAGAAATCCAAATAGAGTGTGGACTTTAGTTAATAGTAATGTCTCAATTACTTAGTTTTAGCAAATGTATCATAGTAATGTAAGATGTTCAAAATAGTGAAACCTGGGTGAGAGGTATACAGGAACTCTGCACTATTTTCGTAACTTTTTAATAAATCTGTAACTATGTATTCTAAAATAAAACATTTCTTAAATTAAAAAAAAAGGTGATCAACATATTGCTATATTGACTGTAGCAGAGTTCCTATGCATCTTTCTTTTTCTCTTTTTCACCCCACCTATCTACCAAACTATATGGCATAAAGAGTCATTTTCCTGACACATAAGAATCCTCTTTCAGGTCAATGTAGTGTAAACGACGTGAAACTTATTGTGAAAATTTTAGATTTCCCAATAATATTTAGGTCATGCCCTTAGTAATATGACACTAATGCTCAAAAGATAATATCCACAAACCCGTATTTCTCAACAGCTTAAAAGGTGTAATAACATCCTTCAACCATGTATCCAATATACTTATATTGCATGTGAATGTTATTAATGACATTATTAATAAGACAATGTATTAACCTCTGAAGGTAACATACTCTTTGTTAGATTACAGTGTTCATTTATTGATCAGTTGTTATCATGAGAGGTAAGGGGGTAGGGTCCCTACACCACTGTTTTAGAACATGGATGAGATTATTTCTTTGCTACTCCATTCTGTCCTTTAGAATGATAATAAATCAGGTCTCTGGGAATTTTAGAAAATATTTCTTTCTACATACTGTTTTCTTTCTTCCTTTTTTTTTTCTCCTGAGTTTGCAAGACTTAAATTGCATCAGCCAAATAGTTGCTCTTATAAGATGTTATAAGGAGTGGTGTTTTTTTTTGTTTTGATGGTTAGCATTTTTTAGCAATATAGTATTGTTTAATCATTAAAAAAATTTTATTTTATATTGGAGTATAGTTGATTAACAGTGTTGTGTGAGTTTCAGGTATACAGCAAAGTGATTCAGTTATACATGTATCTATTCTTTTTCAAATTCTTTTCCCATTTAGGTTATTACAGAATATTGAGCTTAGTTCCCTGTGCTATATAGCAGGGCTTTGTTGGTTATCTATTTTAAATATAGCAGTGTGTACATGTTAATCCCAAACTCCCAATCTGTTACTGCCCTCAACCTTCCCTGCTGGTTACCATAAATTCAATCTCTAAGTCTGTGAGTCTCTTTCTGTTTTGTAACTAAGTTCATTTGTATCATTTTTTTAGATTCTGCATATAAGCGATATCATATGATATTTGCCTTTATCTGACTTACTTCACTTAGTATGAGAATCTCTAGGTCCATCCATATTGCTGCAAATGGCATTATTTCATTCTTTTTAATGGCTGAATAATATTCCATTGTATATATGTACCACATCTTCTTTATCCATTCATCTGTCAATGGACATTTAGGTTGCTTCCATGTCTTGGCTATTGTAGGCAGCACTGCAGTGAACACTGGGGTGCATGTATCCTTTTGAATCAGGTTTTTCTCTGGATATATGCCCAGGAGTGGGATTGCTGGATCATATGGTAGCTCTATTTTTAGGGTTTTTTAAAGGAACCTCCATACTGTTCTCCATAGTGGCTGTACCAATTTACATTCCCACCAACAGTGTAGGAAGGTTCCCTATTCTCCACACCCTCACCAGCATTTACTGTTTGTAGGCTTTTTGATGATGGCAATTCTGAATGGTGTGAGGTGATATCTCTTTGTTGTTTTGATTGGCATTTCTCTAATAATTAGTGATGTTGAGCATCTTTTCATGTGCCTCTTGGCCATCTGTATGTCTTCTTTGGAGAAATGTCTATTTAGGTCTTCTGCCCATTTTTTGATTTGGTTGTTTGTTTTTTGGATATTGAGCCACATATCTTTAATCCATTTAGGTCTTTATGTTTGCATATGGTGTTAAAGAATGTTCTAGTTTCATTCTTTTACAAGTAGCTGCCCAGTTTCCCCAGCACCATTTATTGAAGAGACTTGTCTTTTCTCTATTGTATAGTCTTGCCTCCTTTGTCGTAGATTAATTGACCATAGGTGCATGAGTTTATTTCAGGGCTTTCTATCCTGTTTCATTGATCTATATTTCTGTTTTTGTGCCATTACTATACTGTTATGATGACTGTAGATTTGTCATATAGTCTGAAGTCAGGGAGCCTAATTCCTCCAGCTCCGTTTTTCTTTCTCCAGATTGCTTTGGCTATTGGGGGTCTTTTGTGTCTCCATACAAATTTTAAGATTTTTTTGTTCTAGTTCTGTGAAAAATGCCATTGGTAATTTGATAGGGATTGCACTGAATCTGTAGATTGCCTTGGGTTTTATAGTCATTTTGACAATATTGATTCTTCCAATCCAAGAACATGGTATATCTTTCCATCTTTTTGTGTAATCTTTGATTTCTTTCATCAGGGGCTTACAGTTTTTGAAGTACAGGACTTTTGTCTCCTTAGGTAGGTTTATTCCTAGGTATTTTATTCTTTTTGATGCGATGGTAAATGGGATTGTTTCTTTCTCTTTCTGATTTTTCATTGTTAGTGTATAGAAATACAACAGATTTCTGTGTATTAATTTTGTATCCTGCAACTTTACCGAATTCATTGATGAGCTTTAATAGTTTTCTGGCAGCATCTTTAGGATTCTCTATGTATAGTATCATGTCATCTGCAAACAGTGACAGTTTTACATCCTTTTCCAATTTGGATTCCTTTTACTTCTTTTTCTTCTCTGATTGCCAAGGCTAGGACTTCCAAACTATGTTAAATAGAAGTGTCGAGAGTGGATATCCTTGTCTTGTTCCTGATCTTAGAGGAAATGCTTTCAGCTTTTTTACCATTGAGCTGTAGGTTTGTCACATTTGGCCTTTATTATGTTGACATATGTTCCCTCTATGCCCACTTTCTGGAAAGTTTTTACCATAAATGTGTGTTGAATTTTGTCAAAAGCTTTTTCTGCATCTATTGAGATGATCATATGGTTTTTATTCTTCAATTTGTTGATGGGGTTTATCACACTGATTGATTTGCAGATATTGAAAAATCCTTGCATCCCTGGGATAAATCCCACTTGATCATGGTGTATGATCCTTTTAATGTATTGCTGGATTCAGTTTGCTAGTATTTTGTTAAGGATTTTTGTGTCTAATGGCCTGTAATTTTCTTTTTTTTGTGATGTCTTTGGTTTTGGTATCAGGGTGACGGTGGCCTCATAGAATGAGTTTGGGAGTGTTCCTTCCTCTGTGAGTTTCTGGAATAGTTTCAGAATGATAGGTATTAACTCTTCTTTAAATGTTTGATACAATTTGCCTGTGAACCTACCTGGTCCTGGACTTTTGTTTGTTGGGAGTTTTTTTGGCTACATTTGGTCTTTATTGCTGCACGTGGGCTTTCTGTAGTTGTGGCGAGCAGGGGATACTCTTTGTTGTGGTGTGCGGGCTTCTCCTTGTGGTGGCTTCTCTTGGTGTGGAGCATGGGCTATAGGCACGCAGGCTTTAGTTGTAGCACATGGGCTCAGTAGTTGTAGCACATGGGCTCAGTAGTTGTGGCTCATGGGCTCTAGAGTGCAGGCTCAGTAGTTATGGCACATGGGCTTAGCTGTTCTGTGGCATGTGGGATCTTCCCAGACCAGGGATCGAACCCACGTCCTCTGCACTGGCAGGTGGATTCTTAACTACTGCACCACCAGGGAAGTCCTTGTTGGGAGTTTTTTAATCACAGTTTCAAATTCAGTACTTTTGACTGGTCTGTTCATATTTTGTTTCTTCCTGGTTCAGTCTTGGGAGATTGTATCTTTCTAAGAATTTGTCCATTTCTTCTAGGTTTTCCATTTTATTGGCATATAGTTCCTTGTAGTAGTCTCTTATGATCATTTGTATTTCTGTGGTGTCCACTGTAACTTCTCCTTTTTCATTTCTAATTTTATTGATTTGAACCCTCTCCCTCTTTTTCTTGATGAATCTGGCTAAAGGTTTATCAATTTTATTTATCTTCTCAAAGAACCAGCTTTTAGTTTTATTGATCTTAGCTATTGTTTTCTTTGTCTCTATTTCACTTATTTCTGCTCTGATTTTTATGATTTCTTTCCTTCTACTAACTTTGGGTTTTGTTTGTTCTTCTATCTCTAGTTGCCTTAAGTGTAAGGTTTGGTTATTTATTTGTGATTTTTTGTGTCTCCTGAGGTACAATTACATTGCTATAAACTTCTCTCTTAGAACTTCTTTTGCTGTGTCCCATAGGTTTTGGATTCATCCTTTCATTTTCATTTGTCTCTAGGTATTTTTTGATTTCCTCTTTGATATCTTCAATAATCCATTGGTTGTTTAGTAGCATATTGTTTAGCCTCCACATGTTGGTGTTTTTTACAGTCTTTTTTTCTTGTAGTTGGTTTCTAATCTCATAGCATTGTGGTCAGAGTAGATGCTTGATCTGATTTCAGTTTTCTTAAATGTATCAAGGCTCGCTTTATGGCTCAGCATGTGATCAGTCCTGGAGAATATTCCATGTGCACTTGAGAAGAATATGTATTCTGCTGCTTTTAGATGGAATGCTCTCTAAATATCAATTAAGTCCATCTGGTTTAATGTGTCATTTAAGGCCTGTGCTTCCTTACTGATTTTCTGTCTGGATGATCTGTCCATTGATGAAAATGGGGTGTTAAAGTCCCCCACTGCATATTATTGTGTTACTGTCGATTTCTCCTTTTATGGCTGTTAGTGTTTGCCTTATATATTGAGGTGTTCCAATGTTGGGTGCATATATATTAACAATTGTTACATCTTCTTCTTGGATTGATCCCTCGATCATTATGTAGTGTCCTTCTTTGTCTCTTATATTAGTCTTTATTTTAAAGTCTATTTTGTCTGATATGAGTATTGCTACTCCAGCTTTCTTTTGGTTTCCATTTGCATGGAATACATTTTTCCATCCCCTTACTTTCAGTCTGTATGTGTCCCTAGATCTGAAGTGGGTCTCTTCTAGACAGCATATATACAGGTCTTATTTTTTTATCCATTCAGCCAGCCTCTGTCTTTTGGTTGGAGCATTTATTTTTTATTTTTTTTAAGTATTAAAGAAAATAACTTTACTTAAACATTTTTTATTGGCGTATAGTTGATTTCCATTGTTGTGTTACTTTTTGCTGTACAGCAAAGTGAATCAGATATACATATACATGTATCAACACTTTTTGCATTCTTTTCCCATATAGGTCATTATTGAGTAGAGTTCCTTGTGCTATACAGTAGGTCCTTATTACTTATTTATTTTATATATAATAGTGTGTATATGTTGATCCCAATCTCCCATTTATACCTCCCCCACTTCCCCCCTGGTAACCATAAGATTGTTTTCTACATCTGTAACTCTCTGTTTTTTAAATAAGTTCATTTGTACCATTTTTTTAGATTCCACATATAAGTGATATTTGTCTTTCTCTGTCTGACTTACTTCACTCAGTATGACAGTCTCTAGGTCCATCCATGTTGCTGCAAATGGCATTATTTCATTCTTTTTTACAGCTGAGTAATATTCCATTGTGTATATGTACCACTGGTTGGAGCATTTAATCTGTTTACGTTTAAGATAATTATCGATATGTATGTTCTTATTGCCATTTGGTTAATTGTTTTGGATTTGTTTTTGTAGGTGTTTTCTTCCCTTCCTGTTTTGTTCTCTCCTCTTGTGATTTGATGAGTAACTTCAGTGCTGTGTTTGGATTCCTTTTTCTTTTTTTGTGTGCATATCTATTGCAGATTTTTGGTTTGTGGTTACCATGAGGTTTTTATATAGCAGTCTATATACAGACAAGATTGTTTTAAGTTGCTGGTCTTTTAATTTCAAATGCATTTCCAACATCCTGCATTTGTGCTCTCCTCTTCTCACAATTGCTGGTTTTGATATCATATTTGTGTGTGGATGATTTCCTACCTTTACTTATGTTTGCCTTTACTGGAGAGCTTTCCCAGTCATAATTTTCTTGTTTCTAGTTGTGGCCTTTTCTTTTCCGCCTAGAGAAGTTCCTTTAGCTTATGTTAAAAGGCTGGTCTGGTGGTGCTGAATTCTCTTAGCTTTTGCTTGTCTGTAAAGCTTTTGATTTCTCCATCAAATCTGAAAGAGAGCCTTGCTGGGCAGAGTATTCATGGTTGTAGGTTCTTCCCTTTCATTGCTTTAAATATGTCATGCCACTCTCTTCTGGTCTGCAGAGTTTCTGCTGAGAAATCAGCTGATAACCTTATGGGGATTCTCTTGTATGTTATTTGTTGCTTTTTCCTTGCTGCTTTTAAGATTTTCTCTTTGTCTTTAATTTTTGTCAATTTGATTACTATGTGTCTTGGCATTTTCCTTCTTGGATTTATCCTGCCTGGGACTCTCTGTGCTTCTGGACTTGGGTGACTGTTTCCTTTCCCATGTTAGGAAATTTTTCAGCTATTATCTCTTCAAATATTTTCTCAGGTCCCTTCTCTCTCTCTTCTCCTTCTGGGACTGCTATAATGCCAATGTTGGTGCATTTAATGTTGTCCCAGAGGTGTCTTAGACTGTCCTCATTTTTCATTCTTTTTTCTTTATTTTGTTCCACAGCAGTGATTTCCACCATTCTGTCTTCCAGCTCACTTATCCATTCTTCTGCCTCAGTTATTCTGCTATTGATTCCTTCTAGTGTATTTTTCATTTCAGTTATTGTGTTGTTCACCTCTGGTTGTTTGTTCTTTAATTCTTCTAGGTCTTTGTTAAACATTTCTTTAATCTTCTTGATCCGTGCCTCCATTTTTCCCCCAAGATCTTAGATCATTATTATTATCATTACTCTGAATTCTTTTTCAGGTAGATTGCCTATCTCCACTTCACTTAGTTGTTCTTCTGGGGTTTTATCTTGTTCCTTCATCTGGGACATAATCCTCTGCCATGTCATTTTGTCTAACTTTCTGTGACTGTGGTTTCCATTCCACAGGCTGCAGAGTTGTAGTTCTTCTTGCTTCTCCTCTCTGCGCCCTGGATGTCTAAGAGGCTTGTGCAGGCTTCCTGGTGAGAGGGACTGGTTCCTGCCCATGGTGGGTGGAGCTGGGTCTTTTCCCTCTGGTGGGCAGGGCCAAGCTAAGGGGTGTGTTTAGAGGGCTGTGGGCTCAGGAAGACGTTAAGCAGCCTGTCTGCAGATGGGTGGGACAGTGTTCTTGCCCTGTTGGTTTGGCTTGAGGTGTCCCAGCACTGGAGCCTACAGGCTGTGGGGTGGGGCCACGTCTTTGTAAGAAAATGGTGGTCTCCAGGAGGGCTCACGCCAATAAAGTATATTTTAATAGAAGTAATTTACAATGTTTTGTTAATTTCAGGTATACAGCAGTGATTCCATTATACATACACATAAAATTTTTTTCAGATTCTTTTCCATTACAGGTTATTACCAGATATTGAGTATAGTTCCCTGTGCTATACAATAGGTCCTTGTTGTTTACCTATTTTATATATAGTATGTATTTGTTAATTCCCAAATCCTAATTTATCTCCCCCCACCCCTGCTATCCCCTTTGGTAAACCATAAGTTTGTTTTCTATGTCTGTGAATCTATTTCTGTTTTGTAAGTCAGTTCATTTGTATCATTTTTTTAGATTCCACATATAAGTGATATCATATGATATTGGCTTTATCATACTAAGTAAAGTAAGATAATCTCTAGGTCCATCCATATTGCTGCAACTGGCATTATTTCGTCTTTATGGCTGAGTAATATTCTATTGTGTGTGTGTGTGCACGCGCATATATGCCACAACTTCCTTACCATTCATCTGTTGATAGACATTTAGGTTGCTCCCATGTATTGGCTGTTGTAAATAGTGCTGCTATGAACATTGGGGTACAGGTATCTTTTTGAATTAGAGTTTTCAATTTATACTGTTTTCAATTTATCATTTTACTTTGAGAAACAGAAAAAAAGTGTTGGTGTCAATGAATGTTTACTTAAAAAAACTATTTGGGTTTCCAGAATTGTTAACAAGAAATATGCTCTTGTTAATATTTAATGGTATAATTTTAAAACTTCAGTTAATCAAGGTTTAATTAAACAGATTAATAGATTGGTCAGAATCTCCTCTCTAATTCTGTTTTTAGGAAAGAATGCAAATGTTGTTACATAAAGCTGGAAAAAAAAAGAAAAAAAACATGAAACTTCTTGAATGTGTTTTAGGGTTAAAAATAAGATTCAGTAAAATTACTTGTACATTCTATGCCTATAGTACTTTACAATGATAACTTGTATTGAGGAAAAGGAACATGATGCTTGATAAGAAGAGGGAAAAAGTGTTCCCTATGGAATTCTTAACTAAGGAATTGCAGAAGAGTCAACCAACATATTTTAGCAATATTTTTCTTAGTGAGGTATTTAGTATAGAAAAAAATAATGGAGCAGAAGGGATCTACAATATAAATATAGGTAGCTATATATTTTTATATTACTTGTTAAGCAGTTCAGTTAGTATGTATTTTGCATTTCGTTAAGACTGTTGTATGTGTCATTAGTAATGAGAATTATAAGAGCTCCCTTTCCCAGAACACCTATAGTGTGTGTTCAAGCTTTATGCTGCCAGGCATTTGACATACACCGTCTAAAACCTAACACAACCCTGCAAGATGCATACAATTACTATTTAACTGGAGAAGGAACTAAGGACACAAGAAATCAAGGGACTAACTCCAAATCCGACAGCTTCTAAGTGAGGGAGCCATTACAAACTCTGGCTGCCTCAAATGCCCCAGAGCATACAAGCTTTGTTATTATTCATATTATAATTATTCACACTATTAAAGGAAATCTTTATCACTAACTAGGTGACTTAAATCATTTAACCTTTCTAGGCTCCAGGTTTCTCTTTGGTAAAATGGAGTTGGCTAGTTGATTTGTAATGTTTTTCCAGTTTTCAAAAAGTAACATTGATTTATATAGAGTAAGAAAATTAAAATGGACATTTTTACAATGTTTTTTGTTAAAAATAGGTCATTAACACTGGCCTTTACTAAATCTTGTGATGATGGGGATCTACCTTAAGATGTTCATGTGATTTCTCCCAAATCTCTAGTCTTATTAAAGCCAGGACTAGTGATCTTACCATTTTCAATGTTATTCCTTAAAACTTACATATAAGAGGAAATTTCATAATTTTCTCTGGACTACAAAAACTATGTACTTAAATCTTGGCCTTTCAAAGAATCAATAACTTGTACTCAGATATGAATAATGCAAAGAAAACCATTTTTCTGATCTGAAAATAATTAAAATACCAGTTTTTAAAAAAATTAATGTTTATTTAAATATATTTTATAGACAAATGAAAATACTTATAAGCATATTTATAACATGGTAGACATACATATAAATGAAATGTATAAGTACTTTAGACAAAATTTAACACATAGACAAATTGATAACATGCTTACATTTAGCTTTAACATTGGCTATACATTAACACAGATATTGAAAAAAAGATATGTTTTCACAAAAACTGCTATAAAATGGTCACATTTGTCTTAGTAATAAGTTAGATTTCTTAGACTGATGTTTTATGAAAACTATGTGAAGCTCTAATTTAATCATTCACCTCATATGGTAGCATTATTTGTAAGTGAAACATATTTCTGTCAATAGAAATGTACATTTAACTTTTAAATAATTTAACATTTTATCAAGATCATGATACATATATTAAACAAACATGCATGACACATTAAAACTTGAATAATTCATGTACCTTTATGCACAGTATTTAGTTTTGCTATGGCACTCTACCTTTGTGAAAAATATATTTAAGATTTGGCACAGAATCAATAAACTGTATTGCCACTAATCAGAACAAATGTGATCTAAATTTTCCATGGCATAGAAAATGCTCTATCACAATTTACCTCTTCCCTTTACAGTTTATGGACCAATGGCAGTTTTCTATTTTAGTTGGAATAAATAACAGATATTCACGAACTAAAAGTCCTGTTTAGGTGTTTTGCCTACACTCTAACTGGAAATGAGTCAGTTGCAGTTTTTGTAGCAGTAAAACATTTCCATCTGTATTGTGCCCAACGAATTTCTTAATAAGGGCTTTACCAGCAATAATACATATCATTATGAGATACTTTTCTTTGGGAGGCAGAGAGGTTGAAAGGAAATATGGATCTCTTCATAAACCGGGAACATAGGTGGGAAGGAGAACAAATGCCAACTGAGGCAGAAGCAGGGAACGTTCTTTGGAAAGCTGGTGAGAGAGCAAACCGTGAAGTAGCAAAAAACAAAGGCAAGAACTCAGGACTCCACCAAGGTAGAACAGACTGCCACGGGATTAAGGAAACTAAAATCTGTCACTCAGAAGAAACAGTATCCAGAGCATTCTTCTTATAGCATTCTTATATCAGCAAACTACCATTGCTTTCTAGGAAAAGTTGTAAATTTCCACATCAATGTCTAAATCAAGACTGAAGAAATTAAGCTAACTGCCAACTTTTTTTTCTTTTTTCTGAATTCATTAATAAACACAGTGGAAGGAGAAAGGGGATAACATTAAGTAAGTTTCTTCCAAACCAGAGAAGAGAAATCACACTCCCTCAAAGTGGAGACTTCAGTTTCTTGTGGTAACTAAGAAAAATCCCTCAGTTCTTTTTCACAGTTTTTCTAAGATAAATGTGAGGTGTTGTATTTTGAGAGACCGGTTGACGGAATCTACTCCTTTCATAAAACCTTGATAAATTAATATTTGTATTTATTATTAGGGGGAAAAGGAAGTAGTAGATCTTAAGTTTACTTTTTATACAAATATGCTTTATTCTAAAAAAAAATAGAGCAATGAATGTAATATTATTTGCTTTATGATCCTTGCTTTTCTGAGGGCCTTTAAGGGCCTTTAAACAGGGAGATGTCAAAAAACATCACACAGGTTAAATAAAACAGGCAAACTTTTGTCTTAAAGCTGTTAAGGTGCAAACAGACATAAAGATTACGAACCATAGAGCACTGAGTTTTCAAGAGTGAAATCATACCAAAACCTTGATAAGTTTTCGCTGACATCATAGGAGAGTAAGTGGTCGGGAAGGTCACTGATGGTGCCCTGCACGGCCAGCACATGCGGGGCCAAGGTGAAGGGTACGTCGCTCAGAAGCTCGGCCATTAATGAGCTGTTTTCCAGAGTCTGGCCTGCCTTATTTTCCATCTCGGGGCCTGCTACAGTCACACTGGATGAGTTTTCTTTGCCAATCTAAAAATACATATATATTTAAGTCATTTAGACCTTATGGACTTTGAGGTTATATGGCATTAATATATCAAAATGTGGCATTAATATATCAAAGTGATTGAGAAATGTGGAATATATAAACACTCCCAGATTAGAACGCAGCTATTTACTTACTTGAGAAATAAATCCATCTATATCTCTACTAGGTTTTATTTATTATTATTTTTAATTAATTTATTTATTTTTGGCTGCGTTGGGTCTTTGTTGCTGTGAGCGGGCTTTCTCTAGTTGCGGCGAGTGGGGGCTACTCTTCTTTGGGGTGCATGGGCTTATTGCGGTGGCTTCTCTTGTTGTGGAGCATGGGCTGTAGGTGCACAGGCTTCAGTAGTTGTGGCGCACAGGCTTAGTTGCTCCGCGGCATGTGGGATCTTCCTGGACCAGGGCTTGAACCTGTGTCCCCTGCATGGGCAGGTGGATTCTTAACCACTGCGCCACCAGGGAAGTCCTCTACTAGGTTTTAAAATGAATCCTAAGCCCTACTCTTATTCAGATGGACCACCTACAGGCCCCTCCAATACAAATGGGCCCTCTTGCTGTTTCACTAGCCCAGATAATGTCCACAAAGTCTTTCTCTGCTTTTCCAAATCTGATGTCAGCTTTCAGGCTCCACAGAATCCCCAGCTTTCCTCTGAAATCTTGTATCAACATAGTTCAAAGTGACCTTGCTCACTTGAGAATGACTATGGGGCAAATTGCCCAGGATATTATTTGGCATTTATTTCCTTTACATGTCCTTGCTAGTTGCTGTTTCACGTGCTTATGTCTTATCCCCAACTAGAATCTTGGGTCCTTGAGGGCAAATAATCTATTTACCTATCTTTGTATTCTCTGTCTTGCATACGTTACTGCTTTACCCTAATACATACTTGGGAATTTACCTCTAATGTGTACCGTACATAGTGGTCAATAACCTGCCTTTCGCTGGAAGTAAAATCCTATGTGTTATGTAAGTTATTAAAATAAGAAGAATTGATACATCTTGTTCATTTTCTTTAAAGTTGGTACGTCTTGCATACAGGAGTTTACCAAAAGACATGCAGCACTAGGGTGTTCACAGTAGCACTCAATGCAAGCCCTGAGCTGGTATCCATTCATCAATAGTAGAATGGATAATAAACAGAAGTATATTTACAGCAATGAGAACGAACAACCTGCCACTACAAGCAGCTGAAACCTAACTCAAACCAGGTCAGGCAAAAATTTATTCCCCCCCCCGCCCCCAGTCTCATGCAGAATCAAACTCCCGAGTCTTTACAAGGCCCATTGTGATCTGGCCTCGGGTACTTCTCGGACCTTAGCCCGGCTGGCCTGTCCTTGCTCAGGCCCCTCTAGTTCCACTGTCTCCTTGCTGTGGCTCGGGCACAGTCTGCCTGCTTCTGCCTCAGGCCTTTGTTTTCCAGATCCTCCGCCCAAGAGGTTCTTCTTGCACATAAACACAGGGCTCTTTCCCTCCCCTCCTTTCCAGTGGTGGCCCAAATGTCACCTTCTCAGTGAGGCCTTTCCTGACTGTTTCATTAGACTGTTTCCTGCCGCCTCACCTCGTCCACTCCAGCATTCCCTGCCTGCCTCTCCTGCTTCTGTCCTCTCTATGGTCCTTGGCACCTGGTTATAATGGTATATAATTTATTCTGATTATCATCCCTCAGAAGCTTAAGGAGTTTTTGTCTCTCATGTTCACTGCTGCATCCCAAATGCCAGGATGAGTGTCTAGCATTCAGTAAATATTTGTTGAATAAATGAAAGCAGACAAGACTTTTGCCTGAATAGGGCTTATATTATAATGGCTATAAATGCTGATAAATTCCTATCTCTAAGTCTAGAGGAGAATGATTGTCTGTGTAAGAAATAACAATTTTGTAAAACTTTTTATGGAAGTGCAAAATACAAACAGAAATGGGGTACATCATAAGTGTATAGCTGGCTAAGTTTTTTTTTTTTTGCGGTACGCGGGCCTCTCACTGCTGTGGCCTCTCTCGTTGCGGAGCACAGGCTCCAGACGCACAGGCTCAGCGGCCATGGCTCACGGGCCCAGCCGCTCCGCAGCATGTGGGATCTTTCCGGACCGGGGCACGAACCCACGTCCCCTGCATTGGCATCGGCAGGCAGACGTTCAACCACTGCGCCACCAGGGAAGCCCTAGCTGGCTGAGTTTTAACCAGTGAAACACCTATGAGCAACCGCTACCCAGATCAGGAAATAGAATGACCCTATTTCTATAGGGTCATAGAAAGAGAGTGTGCTCTCTTTCAGTCACAGTCAACTCCCTGACCCCTAGATCACCATTCTGTCTTCTAACAACATAAATTGATTCACCTATTTTTATATTTTAAATGAAGGTAATCATACATTTTTGTTTGCAGCTTTTTTCGCTCAACATTATATGTATGAGATTCATCCATGTTGTTGCATGTGGGATTAAAAATTTTTGAAGAACATATTTTTGCAGAGGAGATACATTCTGACTGATGGCTTAAAAGAATTGTTTGGCTGCCATGTTGATAGCAGGCAGTGAGGGGTACAGGGCCAGGGAAGGAAGTAGGAAGACCAGCTGGGAAAGACAGATGATGGTGATGTGGATTAGGGATGTGATAGCAAAGGTGAGAGAAAGCGGTTGGGTTTTGGACAGACTTAAAGGTTAAAGTCAATAGGATGTGCTGATGGAATAGATGGTGGGGTGTGAGAACAAGAGTGGAGTCAAGAATGAGGACAAAGTTTTTGGCCTGAGCAATAAGGATGGGTTCTCCATTCACAGGGATGGGGCTTGGACAGGAAGATCAAGAGTTCAGTTTTGGATGTTCCCTGTGCCTAGCAGACATCTACGTGGAGCTGTTAGTAGGCAGAGGGATGTAATTCAAGTCTGGAGCTAGTGCAATCTGGTGGAGAAAGTCGGCTTGGTGTGTGTTTAAAAGAGGATGGGAGGAGAGAAAGTGAAGACAAATACGAGAACAGACTGTTTTCCAGACATTATGCTGTAAACGGGAAAAGAGATATGGCCAGTAGCTGGAAAGGGAAGTGGGGTCACGAGAACTGTCTCTTGATTTTTCTTTTTCTTTTTTAAGCTGGGAGAAACAATGTCTGTTTATATGCTAAAGAGAAGGAGCTCCTAAGAAAGGAAAACTCCACGGAGATTCTGTAGAGAAGGAACTGCTCTTTTCACAGGCATCCCCCAACACCTAGAACAGAGGCTCTCAAGAAATACCTGTGTAGTAAAATGACTCTGGATGAATGAAGTTACCAAACACATCCCTATCAAGAGTTGTTTTACAGCTTCATGTGAAAATAAAATACCAGAATACTTTCTTAGGATGGCAACTAGAACAAATGTAACCTCACCCAGTGATGACAAAGCTTTTTAGAAAGGTCCATGTATGCAATGAATGGATAGAATCTGCTTCCTGAAACCTGACTGGGATTTAAATAGTAAGTGTCCCTGGGTCAGCCAAGAGCACAGGTATCAGTGAGTAATGATGCCACAATTCCAGCTTCTTTAAAGGGCATCACTATACACTGGTTTCCTCAAGATTACAGATGCACCAGGGCTTTGGTTACCATGGGCCAGCATGGCAGAGTGTTTAAAAACACAGAGCACAGAGCTAGAGCTAGACTACTTGGGTACACATCCTGCCTATTAATAAGCAAATGGCCTTGGACAAGTTATTCAACTTCTCTGCATCTGTTTCCTTAGCTGTATTAGGAAATCAATAGTAGTACCTATTTCATAGAATTGTTATGAGAATTATATGAAGTACTATAAGTAGTAATTTATGAGTAAGTAGAATAATGCTTAGCACATGTTAAAAGTCAGTGATAAATAAAAACTTTAGGAATGTCAGACCTCTCTTGGCTTTAGATAAAGTCTAGGATCCATCCATTTCTTTTGTTTTTTTTTTTTGACATTCACATATGGTTCAATCTTACCTTCCCCTCTCCTCTTATATCTTGCCTTCTCTCTTAATCTCATGGGCAAATATTCCCTAGATCTGTTGATCACATTCCATACCTGAACTTTCTTCTCTTTCTCCCTTGAGTACAGAGTGTTCTCCAGTTTCATTAGCCAAATCATCTCCTTTCTTAAACAAAAGCATTCTTAAAATCTCACCTTCTCCACTAAAAAGGAGGTATGTTAACCCGGAGCACTCTGCTTTCTAAACGTACAACTTCTAAGGTTTACCTCTCTGGCAGCAATGGTTATTCCTTTGTTCATGCTTTTATTAATGCTCTTCCCTTTCCTTTACAAATCATTCTTGTCTGTCAGAGCATAATTCCTTGAGGACAAGACTATATCTAGTATAATAAAGGCATTGAGCCATGTGGTTTCTTGTTCAAGGTCTCCTGATAAAACTGCCATATGCCATAAGCAGAAGGGGGCTGCTTCATCCACCTGGGCCTCAGTTGTCTATTCTGTAAAATGAGTGGTGAGGGGCAAAAAATGATGATGATGGTGGTGATGGTGACAGCAACTAGCGTACATTGAACACTTTGTGCCAGGCTCCATCTAAGCGGTCTAAGTATATGAACTCATTTAAGTCTTGCAACAGCACTGTAGGGCATGTCCTATTACTAGTCTCATGTTAAAAACAAGAGGACACCGAGGCACAGAAAGGTTAAGGAAGTTGTCTCAGGTTACACAGCTAGGTAGTCTGTGGTAAAACTGAGAATCAAACTCAGTGATCTTGAAAGTTCTGTATTCTAGGATCTTGTACCTTTCAGCCATGCTTTGGGTAGACTGGCTGACTGGATGAACAAAGCCTCAAAAATTTAGGGGACAGTACTGGAAAATATGACAGTTACTAACATAGCATCTTGGCTTAATTTAGAAGGAAAAAATGACTCTACTAGCTTTTACCTTTAGGAAGAAAGGATTGAGAAAATCATTAAGGTGACAGATATTAGACTGAGGAAGGATGGAAAAGGAACTATAACTTAAGAGATATTTATCCCTGGAAATGAATCTACCAGTAGCCTGGATAAACCACGGGGAAAATACCATGGACAGTGAAACAAGATTGTCTATGAGTTGATCATGGGTGAAAGGGAGAGATAGGAAGGTACGTGGGCAAGTACTACAGTATTCTTTCTACCTTTGTATATGTTTGAAGACTTTCCAAAATAAAAAGTTTCCAAAATTTAAATTAAGTTAAAAAACACTGTGGACACAGTGTTCCACTAAATGCCTCCTAGAAGGCTCTGAGTATCAGCGGTGCTATATGTCTTACTCCAGTATCTATTTCTTAACCGTTGGCTAGAGTGCCATGTTCCAGTCTCCAAGGAGGCTGCCTGCCCTCTTGGCAGCAAGGGTGAGTGCCATGATGCAGCTGCTGTTGGCATGCTGAGAGTTGAAAGGGGAGAAATTATAAGACAAAATAAGAGTAAGTCACAAAGAAAATGGGAGTCAAAATTCAAGGACCCTACACCCACTAACCCTGATCACTGAGTCCCTAGCTTGGCAGCCAATGGCAGCAGAGGTGGGGGGCTGAAGGCTGAGACAGGTGCATGAGTCCCCCTGCAAAAAGCAGCCTTCTCTCTTAGACACAAAGTCTTTCAATTTTTTTCATTTGCATAATACGATGGGTGTTTAAAGGGAAGAATGAGTATGTTAACCACAATGGAGCAGGAAGAAAAGAATAATTAACCTTATGTTTAATAGCCAAATTAAAAAAAATACTTCAAATATTGTGTTCATAAAGCATATTTGTTACTTTTGTGATTAAGCCTGGTCACAGAAATGCTGCTATGATAATATTCTTGAATGTAAGTCCCTTCATATAATCTAGCTTTATTACTTCTTTTTCAAATTAACGTTTGCCCTTACACGGGTGAACATGAGTATACCATGTCAGAATCTTTTTTCGTCTCAGGGAGAAAATAAATTTCCTTATCTGTATTGTGACAACAAACAAAGTTTACAATTAATCAGCTGTTTTCATGTTTGTATAAAAATTATTTCTTGGGCTTCCCTGGTGGCGCAGTGGTTGAGAGTCCGCCTGCCGATGCAGGGGACACAGGTTCCTGCCCCCGTCCGGGAAGATCCCACATGCCGCAGAGCGCCTAGGCCCGTGAGCCATGGCCGCTGAGCCTGCGCGTCCGGAGCCCGTGCTCCGCAACGGGAGAGGCCACAACAGTGAGAGGCCCACATACCGCAAAAAAAAAAAAAAATTATTTCTTGTTCATCAGTTAACCTGTTAAAAAAGGGCTGGCCAGGTTTATCTTGGGTTCCTTACATTCTATTATCTTTGTTTCGAATAATTCAAAGTGGTTTATAGGCACTATTCTTCCCTTTCTTGCAGAAGGGCTGTAAAAATTCATGAGGTTCAATCTGTAAAATCTTCTTAGAGCTTAGGAAAAAACACACTCCAAGAGTACAAGGCACATCACACTTTTTAGTAAAGTCTTAGAAAGATGAAGTCGCTTTCCCAGAGCAACAGAAGGTTCGTGGCATCCTTGTGAACCTCACTCTTGGGTGTTTGGAAGCAAGGAAATGGAGGTTTAAGAACAGACTACTACATTTTTCCTGGCACAAAGGCTCCACTAACTGCCATGAAATCTATTAAGGGGAGCCAACTCTGCAAACCTGCTAACAATTTGGAGACTTCATCTACTTAGCCACACCAGACTAAAGTATGAATAGTTTATTAATATGAACATCACCTATATGTGGCATCTTTTAAAACCTCCTGCCTTTTTCTGCAACCCGTGTCTCAGATAAGTAGAGATAAAATAGTGTCCTATAAAAGCAAAATACTGAAGCATTAAAATTTAGAAACCAGCCTTAACCCCAACAGTAACAGAACCTATTAAAAGAACATGAAACCAAATACAAAACACCCATCTATCACATTCAATTTACATGCAAAGAAGGTAGCTATATCAAGCATACTTCTAGGAAACGAGTTATAGTAAGAAGAGGTAATATCCAGCTCTGGCTGTCTATGCCTTTAAATTCTACGTCTATAAATAAAAGACATGTTCCCTTGAACAACAGCGCGAACAGGGAACACCGTCACTTTATCTCCTCAGATAACTATCCATTCTATTTTGGCTTCAGCTGCTATCTGCTTGCTTTACATCAGCGTCTTGATGGGGCTGGGGTAGGGGGCAAATCTGAGTCAGAAGCATCAGGGGACAAGAGGTTAGGAAAAGGTGATACAAGTAATGGCACAGTTAAGGCAATACTCAAGCTTATTTCTTCTAAGAAGTTACTTGCCAATAGATGTCCGGCTAGCTGATAAAAGCCAGAGGATTGGGCTCTTCCACCTACATAAGTCCTAAGCAATAGTCTCCTTTCAATTGGGAGAAATTATATTGCAGAGGTAGAGACTATTTCCTGTTTTCTGCAAATCCCCACTACCCAGAACAGTCATACCTGCACATGACAAGCACCCATTAAATATTTTGAATGGCACTGAATCTGGTCCCCTTGTTCCTCAGATACCCTAGACTTGAATTTTTTTTTTTTTTTTTTTTTTTTTTGCGGTACGCGGGCCTCTCACTGTTGTGGCCTCTCCCGTTGCGGAGCACAGGCTCCAGCCGCGCAGGCCCAGCGGCCATGGTTCACGGGCCCAGCCGCTCCGCGGCATGTGGGATCTTCCCGGACCGGGGCACGAACCCGTGTCCCCTGCATCGGCAGGCGGACTCTCAACCACTGCACCACCAGGGAAGCCCTAGACTTGATTGTTAAATTAAGGGGTTGGTCCAAAGAAACAAACAAAAGCCCAGTATACTTTACTGCTGATGCAGATAAATTAGGCAGAGGAGAGCTGAAATCACTCAAAACTTCTGTGTTCCATGTGACTTGGGCTCCTAGTTCAAGGATACTACATATTTTGGTAGCAAACTAAGAGGCTAGGTTAGAAAGCAGGTATTTTCTTTGCTCCCTTTTCTTTCTGATTTATGACATCATTTCAGTTTACATTTTGGTTCATTTCTTTTGTTTCATTATTTGCTCCCCTTTTCTCTTCTTTCTTTTTTCCTCAGTGTTTCCACCTGCTCAAGCTTCCTGATTCTCCCATCTTTCTTTAAAAAAAAAAGAAAAAAGTTCTCCTGACTTCCTCTTTTCAGAACTCCAGCTGACTGTAAGTGAAGAAGGAGAAGCAAGCCGGCTGTCACTTGCTTCTGTAATCTGTTGCATGTATTCTTGGAAAAGTGGCTTCACTAAAACCAGAAAATCTTCTGTACTAGCCAACTGGAGTGGGGGAGCAGTGGGAAGAGGAAAGAAGAGCATTTTAGGAAATGAACCTGGAAGAACAGTGTGTTCAGTGTGGGATCCTGTTTCATACTGGTTTTGAAAATACAAAGGGCTGTGGCAGTGATTTTTTTAAAAAAACATTTAAAAAGTTTATAAAAATTCGTGATCTTTAACCTTAAGCTGTCCAGACATCTCCTATTTTCCCAGTAAGCCTCCCCCATTCATTCTTTACAACATGGATTTCACCCCTTCTCTTCTCTCACCCGACATCATCACCTTCCTCCTTGCTGTCAGCAGGTGGTTAGCCTCCTACTTAATAGAGAAAATAGGAACCATCAGCTGAGGATCTCCTCTACCTGCTGTATCCAAAAGACTTATCTACATTTGAACCCATCTGTGCTTCCCTCCTGCCACAGAGGGCAAGTTGCCCTCCTCCTACCCAAAGCAAACCCTTCCCTGATGCTCCACATTCATCTTGTCCCCACTCTTCAAGGACATGGCTTCATCAGTCAGAAGGTGTCCTCTAATTGCTCATCTTTCATATAATCAGTTCACCATTTACAGAAAATTCTCCTCAAGTCTATATGGCCCATTGACATCTCACCCACTGAACTCCCCTCCCACACTATCTTTCTACTTTGTTTCTCAGCCCGGCTGAGACCATTGCTGACACTGGCTATCTGCTTCATTCCTCACCCACTACCATCTGCCTCTCTATCTCTGCCCCTCCACTGCCACTGATTTCTCCAAGGTTACTCATAATCACTCTTTTGCTAAACTCAGAAGATGACGTGAAGTGCTAAACTTACAGGACCTCTTCGTTGCACTTAAAACAGGTGACTCTTTGAGTTTTTATTTCTTGGCTTCTGTAACACTTGTTAGTTTTTCCTTCTGTTTTTTTGCCTATTTCTGAAATGGTATTTTCCAGGGCCTCATTTCTGTTCCTTTATTCTTAGTCTCAACACACTTCCCTGGATGAGCTTATCCATATCCAAGGTGCCTACTGCCCTTCTCCTCCACCCAAAGTACATAAGTATGTTGATAAATGCGTGTGTACACCCCCCCCAATCTCGAACCCAGCTTTCTGTCTAGAGCTCCTAACCCATATGTTCAAACCCTATTATACATTTTCTTTTGCATATTCAATAGGGATCTTAACTGTGTGTTCTAAACCTTGCTCTCATCTTTCCCCTAAGTCTACCCCAAACCTAATGCTCTCCTAATAAATATTTTCTCTATTGGTGAAGGGTACTAACACAGTTGCCCAACACAGAAACCTAAATTATCTTCGACTTCTCTTTCCCTCTCACTTCCTCTATCCAGTAAATGACAGAGTCCTATTGACTCTGATGTTTTTAAAGTCTCCCCAAGTCCATCCATTTCTCTTTAGGTCCACTGTCACTGTCTTAGTGCAGGCCACCAGGGCCTCCTGCCGTGAATGTTACCAGAGCTGCCCTCTATACTACATTCTCCCTATCCCTGGTGATGATTACAACCCATGCTCTTCCTTGCTTAAAACTCCTCAGTGCCTTTGGAGAAAAGCACAAACTCCTTCTTATCATAGCACGTAAGGTATGATCTGGCTTTGCTCATCCCTCCAGTTTCTTTTATTACCGTTCTCTAAACTCTTTACTCTACTTAAATGATTGCTGTTAGCCAAACACGCCAGACTCTCTTTTTAGCTGTGAGCCTTGTCTTATTTTCAATCACTTTTGCCTAAATTAGGACATCTTTCTCTCTTTTACTACTCCCTTCATCTTGCCTATAGGATGCACTTCAGGACTCTTTTAGAAAGATTTCCCCAACTAACTCCTCAAACCTGGGCCACGTCCCTGTCCGTGTGTTCCCTTAACAGTCTGTGCATACCTCTCTCACAGTATATCATGGTGGAATCGAATTCTCTGTCACCATCATAAAACTATGAGCAGCTCAAAGCCAGGGACAATAGATTTCCTCTCCATTTCCCTAGCAATCAGAGCAATGCCTGGCTTATGATAGGTGATCAATACATGTTTAGTGAATGGCTAAATAATTTAAATTTCTTCATATTATGTTAATCCTGGATTTCTGCATTTGTGTGTTTGTTCCTAGTAAGACTTTACCACCTCTTTTCCACAATATCACTGACATGTGATACATGTCAGACAGAACTTAAAACTAGTTTGAGACCCCAGCTACATCTATTTCTTGAAGAGAGAGATGGGTTGTTCTTGACTTGCCAAATGAACCATTTCACAAATATGTCTTCCAAAGGAAGCTCAATGTGGTCCTGCCACAATAGAGATGAAACTGTTTGGGAAATATTTTTACCAGAGACCTACCTTTCTTTCACTGAGAGAAGGACAGAAGCTAACCTTAGCTACTCCAAATTCCCCTTAATCAACTGTCTTAGTCTGTTCAGGCTGCTTAGACTAGGTAGCTTATAAACAACAGAAGTTTATTTCTCATGGTCTGGAGGCTGAGAAGTCCAAGATCAAGGTGCTGGCAGATTCAGTGTGTGGTAAGGCCTGCTTTCTGGCTCACAGACTGCCCTCTTTTTGCTGTAACATCCAATGGCAGAAGGGTCCAAGGAGCTCCCTGGGGCCTCTTTTATAACGGCCCTTATCTCATCCATGAGGTCTTTACCCTCATGACCTGATCACCTCCCAAAGGCCCAGCCTCCAAATACTCTCATACTGGAGATTAGTTTCAACATGAGAATTTTGGGGGGATGCAATCAGTCTATAGCTTCAACCTGCCTTGCTTAGGAGCCAGTGTTTCTCCACAACTATGTGGTACAGTCTGACGGAGCTGCAGAGTAGCCTGTGCTTGGGGGCAGGGGTATGGGGTACAGGGCTAGCAACAGGGCAGCAGGACTAGGTAAGCAGTGTAAGGGGAGGAAAGCCTGAGAGATGACAGCTGAAGAGGTGGGTAGGAGAGGGGATGGGGAGGTAAATGCCATTTATTTAGTTTCTGTTCACCTCTGTTAAAGAGAAAAGCCTCTTTCTTCTTTGGTTCCCATAAAGACGGATTTTTCTTTAAGCACCCTGGCCTTCTGCCCACCCCCTACTCCTCCCCAAGGAGGTAGAATGAGCTACCTGGTTGGTGGAAGATAGCCAAGGATCCATGTTTCTAGATGGGGGAGATTGAACCACCCAAGATCCTGAGGCCTGGGGGATGTCTCTTTCTCCTTCTCTCTCTACTTGGACTAGGGGAGACAAGTAATCAGGGTAAGAGTGTGTGCTGTGCTGACTTAAACTTTCCTCACAGTCTAGACATGGGTTATTGGGACTGTGGAAGTCCATTTTAGCTGTTACACTAAGCTGCCTCCTCCATCCTAAGCTCTATCAGGCAAAAGGGTGAACACCATCTTGTTTCTCTGTTTGCTGGCTCTTTGGTCTTATTTCTCCATTGGCTCAGGATGCAGGTGAGGAAAAGCAGTGCCCTGTATTAGGACGTTAGGACCCCACCAATTTCTACTTCCCAAAGCAACTCCATGTACAGTAAAAAAAAGAGAGGCATCTTAAACACATCGAAAAATAGAAACAAACCAGCAAAAACAAAGTGATGCAGATATGAAATGATCTGGAAATTGAAAATATAACAAAGTAGGGCTTCCCTGGTGGCGCAGTGGTTGGGAGTCCACCTGCCGATGCAGGGGACGCGGGTTCGTGCCCCGGACGGGAAAGATCCCACATGCCGCGGAGCGGCTGGGCCCGTGAGCCATGGCCGCTGAGCCTGTGCGTCCGGAGCCTGTGCTCCGCAACAGGAGAGGCCACAACAGTGAGAGGCCCGTGTACCACAAAAAAAAAAAAAAAAAAAAGATGTTAAAATATAACAAAATAATGGTTTTTAAAACTTATGTGCCCTATAATGCTCTATGAAACAACTTATTTGTATGATTTTATCAGTTTCATAATTCAGTTAAATCTATGAGACCAGAAAAGTTCTAATCAGAATCTTAGAAAAATGGCAATTAATATTTGCTTAGTGCTTTACATGGTTTTTGAAGTTGTCTCACAAATGTTATTTCATTTGAGCCTCACAACCCACTAAATCTGATTGTGAAGCTGTTGTTTCTATTCTCATCTTCCGAGGCTCAGAGTTTAGTGATTATCTAAGGTCACACCACTACGAACTGACAAAGACTTGTACTCAGGGTCTCCTGACTTAGAATCTGATGTTCCCACTCCAATATAAAGGTCATCATCAAGAGAAATAATTTTAAAGTTTACCTGTCTGGTTGTTTTATTTTTTAAAGAACTTAAATTTAACAATTTCTCTATGGACAAGTGTTTTCTGGAGGAGAGGATGAAGTTCCAAAAATACAGACTGTGCCACTCTAGAAACAGCGTTTAAAGTAACGGTTCAGCTAAGCATCTTATTACTAGGTTAAATCTATCAAGCTGGATAAAAAATGTAATAGCTTAGAAAACTGCAGCATCTGATCACCGCCAAGGTTACACAATGGCTTAGGCTTTTATGCACAGATTCTTCAAGCTTGTTATGCACACCACAGTTCTGAAGAATTTGATATCGCTTATTAGTCACACTGGAACCTACTTAACCTCCCATTTACATAGTTTTATTTATTTCAAATATCTATTCAACTTCTACAGAATGCAATGCAACAAGACCATATTTTTTCTAGGTAATTTCAAAGGGAAACAATGAAAAATGATCTTGCACATTTCCTCAGCACACTGAATATTAATTTCATTGTAATGATTTTCATTTTGTAAAACAATAAAGTACTTCAACTGTCTGCATATATAATCAGAAAGAAAATGGAATACTTTTCTATTTTTCAAGCTGGTAAGAGAATATAAATCTATATATTTGTTTTTATATAACTAGATGTTTAAATGTATATCATTAGATGTTTATAATTAGATATAAAAACAAATGTTTTATACTTATATAATATTGATTGAATGGAAATAATACCATAGGATACTAGTAGGAAATAGAAAAAGAAAGTAAATCTAAAAATATTAAGTAATAGCTATATGCTGGCTTTTTTGGCATGTGCTTTGATGAAATGAACATTTAATAAATTCATAACCTAAGTATAATATACATTTTTAAGAACATTTAGATTTTAATCAATTCATGTTAAGGTTGTTGTTTGAAGACAGAAAGCTAATCTGTTTTGCTGTTCTTTTTTTTTTTTTTTTTTTTTTTCTTTTTGCGATATGCGGGCCTCTCACTGTTGTGGCCTCTCCCGTTGCGGAGCACAGGCTCCGGATGCGCAGGCCCAGCGGCCATGGCTCACGGGCCCAGCCGCTCCGCGGCATATGGGATCCTCCCAAACCGGGGCACGAACCCGTATCCCCTGCATCGGCAGGCGGACTCTCAACCACTGCGCCACCAGGGAGGCCCCTGTTTTGCTGTTCTTTTAACTGCAAAATTTATATTTTGTCATTGTTTTATCATTATTATGTAAAACCATAAATACACAATTTTTAGTATGCACTTCAAATTGTCATGCCCATAGCCAGAATTCAAAGACAATTATCAGTAGGATCTCATGCTCACACTGCATATAAACATCTTTCTAATCTCAGGAAACAAATAATTCTTTAAGAAATAGAAAAATACTAGTTAAGAAAAGCCTTAGTTTCTTTGTAAATTGAATTTGATGTGTGGAATGGTCCACACACTTGAAAATACTATGGTTGGTGAATACACAATTGTACGTTTTCACATACAGATGCAAGTGAAAGAGAAATGCATCATACCAAGTTGAGTACAGAAATTATGAAGGTAGGCTAATTAAATTCCACTCAGAGAGCATTTGAGTGATAGTGTTACCTCGGTGTGCTGTACCTAACCTAGAACTCCACTAGAAAAACAGTGTTTGGAAAACAAGAGGTGAGCAGAAAGCTGTGTCACTTGACTTTGGCTCTCACTTGCAAGAAGGTTATATTTCAAAATAGAAGATGGGGCTGGAAAAGTAAACACAGCTGTATTTTCTCCACCCCAGTGTGAGAATGAAGGGGCTCTTAGGAGTGGCAGGAGGCTAAGTCACTTCTTGGTGCACACTCAGAGCCCCAAATAGAATGCTATTATTTCATTTTATGGCTAACTCAGGATAATATTTTTTATTGTGGTAAAATATACACAACATAAAATTTATCATCCTAACCATTTTTTTTTTTTTTTTTTTTTTTTGCGGTACGCGGGCCTCTCACTGTTGTGGCCTCTCCCGTTGCAGAGCACAGGCTCTGGACGCGCAGGCCCAGCGGCCATGGCTCACGGGCCCAGCCGCTCCATGGCATGTGGGATCCTCCCGGACCGGGGCACGAACCCGTGTCCCCTGCATTGGCAGGCGGACTCTCAACCACTGCGCCACCAGGGAAGCCCCATCCTAACCATTTTTAAGTGTATAATTCAGTGGCACTAAATACATTCACAATGTTGCACAATTAACACCATTATCCACCTCTAGAGCTTTTTTATCATCCCAAACAGAAACTTCATTCTGCTCTTGATAATAAGAAACAAGCATTTAGGAGTCAAATACGAAAAATACAGGCAGGTACTAATCTTTTAATAATTCACTATTATTAAGAACTCTGACTATATTTTCTCAGGCCAATGAGTCCACAACAGAGATGAAATCCTATATATCTGCAATAAACAGATGTAGGAAAATTATTATTATAGTATTCATATTATAATTAGAATAACAATAAATAAGATAAAACATATTAAAATTATCTTGAATGTCAGTACTTGAAAAAAGGCAAATTAAGTTGTACGAGCTGAACGTTGGTAGAGAATCTGAAAGGTACTTCAGAGCACTGTAAAGATTGCTGGTCTAGGTTTGTTGTGGGGTTTCTTAATTAGAAGTATCTCTAGGAAATCTGGAGAGCTGTGTTCATTAAGATTTTTTTGTTTTACTCCCATAAATAGTAAGGTGACATGGTAGAATTTTCCTGAAGTTAAGTGGCAAAATCTGATAGAGAGAAGGGGTATAAGAAAGATGTATGTGCATGAAAGAAAGCAATTCATTGGAAGTAGGAATGACTGGTTATCAGCAGTGAAAGTGAGAGTACAGTCCATCTGCTAAGTGACAGAAATGGAAGATGGGATGTGATAGGAAGAGCATCACACAGCTCCTTTTTGGCCACCAGGAGACTTTACCATGGATCAACTTGCTTTTCACAATAGCCAACCCAGGGAGCAGCCTGGAGGGTGGGAGGAAGAAGTAGCACCACGTAAATCTAGGACCCAGCTATCTGCATGGTGGTTCTTGGTAATCTGAGCACTAATTTCCAAAGATCTAGTATTTCACCAAAGTTTCTAGGTAGTCAATTTTCAGAACACAGTACAGATTTTCCTTTAGCCTTCTAGAAATAATTGCTATGGCTTCAACTGCCAAAGTGGCTTAAAAATGAACACGTGTAATTTCCAAAAGTGTTCTTAAATGTACAGATTCTACACTCAGAATCCAACAGAGCTCTGTTTTCCCCTCCTAGGCCTTTTTTGCAGGTGAGTTCATGATGGGAATTCTCTGAAGAAAGTAGATAATTTATGGCTACCCATGAGGATGGAAATAAGGGTTTAGATTATGAACTCTGATATACACTAATAAGTAAACTATATTAGTTACTAGTGGCTAATTATATTAACTTCATTTTGGTTCAGTCGTAATGTTCTAATAGTGTACTTAAGTCTACTACCACAGATAGTTCACATTTAATGAGCACTTATTTGCCAGTCACTATTCTAAGTTTTTAACCTGTGTTATCTCATTTAATTTTTCCATTTAAGAGATGGGAAATACTGAAATGCAGAGAATTTAGTCTAATTCTAGAATTAGACTTTTAGCTGCTATTCTATTCTGCCTCACAAGTACAACACAGTCTAAGGAAACATCACTTTGTGCCTTTTTAAATGTCATGTAATTGCTTCTAAAGACCAAAAAAGTATCTTCTTCAGAAAGGGTTGTAGGATACTTTTCTAATAATCATACTTTCTTTTTCTTTCAAAACAAAAACAAAAGCACATGGGATGCTAAGATACCAATTTAAAAAAAAAAAAAGGAAAAAACATTGGGTGTTGTATTATGTCTCGTTTTTATATCTAGCTGGATACACTAATTCTATGTGGATCTTAGAAACCCTGAAATTATAGACTGTTCAGACTATTTTAATCCCTAAAAGCACCGTTGTGAAGCCTCAGTAATATATTTTTAAAATAACCTTTTTACCTTAACCAAATATATTCCAGTTAAATTTAAGAACCTAAAGTAACCACATACTGTCCTTTGTTCAATGAAGATGACTCTTCCTGAAACACACCCTCTGTGGTCAATTTTCCAGTGACAGGGGCTGACTGCATTCAATTGCCCACATTTCCCAGCTCATGGCTCTTGGCGAGCAATGGCAAAAAGGTGCCAGGTGGCTGGAACCTGGGTTGCAATTTGTTCTCAGGAAACAGAGAAGATACGTTGCCTTTAACGGGCCCAAACACACGATCTGGGTCTACTTAACATTATTCTTGAACCAACTATGTTATGAGATTATATCACAGGCAAGAGAAGAGAATGAGAACATTTCCGGGACTCAATATAGTTGCAGACTTCTGGGTGGACCCTTAAATGCAGAAAAAAAGGGAAGTACATCATCACTATTTATGCCCAAAGTAGCACAAATAAAAGTGGTGCTTTCATGCTCAAAGTGCACAGTTGATTTTAAAAAGGCCCACGAGTGCATTTTTACTTCCTATTTATTCAATTGCTTTGAACTAAAACCTAAACAAAAATTGATTAAAGTGTTGTAGTTCAAAATAGAAATTTCATGGTGATTGCTTGAAAAGACATAAAAAAGATCTGGATCATCAACTAGAAAAAGTAAAGCAAATCACAAGTTTTAAAAACAATTTCAAATTACTGAGTAGCTAATCACTGAGAGGAAAACAAAGAATATTTTCACTTGCACAAAATTTACCCAATTTATGCTACTCCTTCAGTTTTCTTTTTCACAACCCAAAAAAGTTAATCTGTTTTTGAAAAGAGATCGGGACTGACAATGTACATAAAGTGTCTGCTTTCTGTTGCATGAGGTTTGTACTGTCTCCTAGTATGATTTACATGAGCTTAGGGGAAATCAATTAATATAATACATCACATCAATAAAATAAAAAATAAAAACCAATATCATCTCAATAGGCTCAGGAAAAAAATGTGAAAAAACTCTAATACCCCTTCATGATAAAAACACTCAACAAATTAGGAACTGAAGGGAACTTCCTCAACCTGATAAAGGACATTTACGGAAAAGTCAAGCTAATATCATACTTTATGGTGAAAAACTAGATGCTTTCCCCCTAAGATTTTGAACAAGACAAGGATGTCCACTCTTACCACTTCTATTCAAAATATTACTAAAGGTTCTAGTCAGGGCAGTTAGGATATCAATAAACAACAACAACAACAAAAAATAACAGATAGATAGCATCCAGATTAGAAAAGAAGTAAAATTATCTCTCTGCAGACATAACATGACCTTATTTATAAGAAAATCTAGGAAACCCGCCGAAATACTATTAGAACTAATAAGTTCAGCAAGGTTGCAAAATGCAAGATGAATATACAAAAATCAGTTGTAGTCATCTGTAGAATCAATGCTATCCCTATTAGAATCCCCACTGATTTCTTTGTTGAAGTTGACAAGCTGATCCTAAAATTCATATGGAATTACCAGGTATCCAGAATTGCCAGAACAATCTTGAAAAAGAACAACGTGGGAGGACCCATACTTTCTGATCTCAAAACTCACTACAAAGCAACAGTAATCAAGACAATGTGGTACTTGCATAAGGATACACACATATATTAATGGAATAGAACAAAAAGTCCAGAAATAAACCTATGTGTCATTGGTCAACTGATTTTTGACAACGGTGCCAACATCATTCAATGGGGAAAGAACAGTCTTTTCAACAAATGATGCTGGGATGCACAGTCACATACAAAGGGAAATTGGACCCTTATAACACACCACATACAAAAGTGAACTCAAAATGAATCAAAGTCCTATAAGAGCTAAACTATAAAACTCTTAGAAGAAAAAATAGGGGCAAATCTGCATGGCCTCAAATTTGGCAATGGATTCTTAAATATGACACCAAAGCACAACCAACAAAAGAAAAAACAGATAAATTAGACCTCATCAAAACTGTAAACTTCTATGCTTCAAAGGACACTATCAAGAAAGTGAAAAGGCAACCTGTAGAATGGGAGAAAATATTTGCAAATCATATATCTGATAAGGGATATGCATCTAGAATATATAAAACTCTTACAACTCAATAATAAAAAAAGATAACCTATTTGAAAAACAGGAAAAGGATCTGAATAGACATTTCTTCAAAGCAGATAAATGGCCAATAAGCACGTGAAAAGATGATTGACATTATTAGCTGTGAAGGAAATGCCAAAAAACCCCCCACAAAACCGTCAAGATACCTACAGTGGAACACTTCACACCCATTAGGATGGCTATAATCAAAAAGTCAGGGCCTCCCTGGTGGCGCAAGTGGTTGAGAGTCCGCCTGCCGATGCAGGGGATACGGGTTCGTGCCCCGGTCTGGGAGGATCCCATATGCCGTGGAGCGGCTGGGCCCGTGAGCCATGGCCGCTGGGCCTGCGCATCCGGAGCCTGTGCTCCGCAACGGGGGAGGCCACAACAGTGAGAGGCCCGCATACCGCAAAAAGAAAAAAAAAAAAAAAAAAAAAGTCAGATAATAACAACTGCTGGCTAGGATGTGGAGAAACTGGAACTATCACACATGCTGGTTGAAATATAAAATGGTGCAGATACTTTGGAAAACTGCTTGGCAGTTTCTCAAACGTTTAAACAGAGAATTATCAGTCCCAGCAATTCCACTCCTAGATATACACTCAAAAGAATTAAAAACAGGTATTCAAAAAAATACTTGTATATTTTTATAATAGCATTATTCATAATAGCCAAAAGGTGGAAACAATCCAACTGATGAATAGATAAACAAAATGTGGTATATCCACATAATGGAATATTATTTAACAATTAAAGGAATAAAAAGAAATGAAATACTGGTACATGTTTTAAATGGATTACCCTTGAAAACACTATGCTAAGTGAAAGAAGTGAGTCACAAAAGACCACATATAATTCTACTTATATGAAATATTCAGAAGAGGCAAATCTATTGAGACAGAAAGTAGATTAATGGTGAAAATTTCACCTTTACTTCCAATAGATCAAAGCTACATCTTCAAGTAAAAGATGACATATTGGTCATAGTGAGTGTTTTTTATTTTCTTGAACCCTCAATCAGACTCATATAGGAAACATTTTCATTCTTTTGCCAACATATTTTTGAAAACCATAAATCCATATTCATTTTAAAATTTCATCTAAGCAGTGTGTAATATTTAGATAAACTTGAAAGGAATATCGGAGATTCTACTATATCTAATGCACTTAAAAAACACTAACATCTTTATAAGCTCTTCCTCTACACTAATTACCATGGCCCAATTCCTTCTCTTCATTTTACTGTTAGCTTCATTGTAGTAATAATCATCCTTAGATACATGAACTTATTGAACTTATGGAAGAAAAAATTAAGCTCTTCTATTAAGAGATACCCTTCTATAAAAATTTACCTTTCAAGTTTAGTAATTATAAAAATTTGTAATATATTTATATTGTTTTGATTGATTATATATTACCAATAATTAAAATAATAATTCAGAAGAAATTTTCTAACACTTGGCCTATGGTCATAGTAGATATATATATACACATACATATATATACACACATATATATATATTTAATTTATACCAATATCTTTTGTTGCTAAGAAATATGGTATAGTAATCAATAAAAGACCTTCAAGATAAAAGATTAAACTCAGTGGATAGAAATCTGAGTTCAAGTAGAAAAAGGAATGATGTAAAATTTCTGATTGTTAAAGAGCCTGTGCATGTATTTTTTAGATGGATGATGTCATGTGTCAAACTGCTATGGGATTTCAGTTTCATTGGACATACATGAAAGAATGATAAAATAGTTTTATGTTTAAATGTCAATATTTACAATATGTGGGAAATCCCATCCTTTGCAACTGTTAAACTTATGATAGAAAATTTTTATGACATCTTAGTATAAGGTACATTATTATTAGACTTCTTTTAAGAATAACTGGTCTAGAGTATATATACAAAATTGTCTTCACATTTGAGAGATTTTGCCAAATTGCTCTCTAGAGTAGTTGTCTACACTTATACTGACTGTGAGCATTTTCTTTTTCATACAACACCACCAAAACTTGGTGATTTTCAGGTTTTTTAATCTTTCCCAATCTGAATGAGAAAAGGTATCATATTTTAATTTGCCTTTGCTCCCCAGTTCTAACACTCTTTGCTTCAATTTAATGCTTTAAGTCTCATCTTAAATACTATTTCCTCAGAGAGACCTGCTCTGTCCACCTCATCTTAAAGTAGATCCTCCCAAGTACCTCTAGCTGTTCTCTATCTCATCGCATGGCTTATTTCCTTCACTATATTTCCAATGACCTGATGTAATTTTATATATTTGCCTATTTTATTTTAGATTCGTTTTTATCTCCTACTAAAATGCAAACCCTGTGAGTCAGGGCCCCTGTGCAGTCAGTTGTATATGTAGTACGTAGCACAACACCTGGCACACAGTAGACACTCAATAAATACTGCTGAATGAATGAACGTTTCTGCGCTGAGTAATGGACTGGTGTTATCTTCCACCCTTCCTTCAGAAGACCTCCCACAATCCACTGGGACCATAATCCCTGCCTCCTGGTCTTCCCCTTGGCTACACTCCTTAATTTTATTCTGGATGAACTTCTATGTGCATACCGCCACAAATGCTTTTGCAGTGAACTGTGTTGAACTGTAGAAAAGACAATATAAACATACTGGATAAGGGCTCCCCAGCTATGTGATCTTGGAAAAGTTGCTGTATGTTTCTGCACCTTGGTTACTTAATCTTCATATGTCTCAGTTTCCTCATCTGTAAAATGGAAATAAGTGAGCCTACTTAGTGAGATGCTGTGAGAAATGAATAACACTGATAAAGCTCCTTAATATGGTTCCTGGAATACAGTAAGTAAGGACTCAGTAAATGTTAGTTATTATTTCCTTGCCAACTTTAATGAAATTTGAAAATATAAGTTAAGTCTATCTGCCACATTCAGTATTATCCTAAATATCAACATAAGGGAAATACGTTAAGAAATCCAAGTAATATAAAATCTAATCATAACTTGAGTAACAGGTAGACTAACATCACTGTAAGAATCTGGCATACGGAGTTTTTCAAGAACAAGAGAAATTATTTTATTATCCTTGCAAATTGAGAAAGTAGTATAAATAGGGCTGGCAGATATGACAGACTTGCCAGGGTACATACAGCTTTTTAAAAACCTTTCCTTCAGAAATACAGATAATTGACCTCATAATTCTAAAAGCAGTCTTTACTTTCTAGTTATCTTTTTCATTAAGTTTGATGACTGGATAACAAAACAGCCAATAACAAATTTTTTAACATCTTTATTGGAGTATAATTGTTTTACAATGGTGTGTTAGTTTCTGCTTTATAACAAAGTGAATCAGCTATACATATACATATGTCCTTTTTTTTTTTAAACATCTTTATTGGAGTATAATTGCTTTACAATGGTGTGTTAGTTTCTGCTTTACAACAGAGTGAATCAGTTATACATATACATATATCCCCGTCTCTTCCCTCTTGCGTCTCCCTCCCACCCTCCCTATCCCACCCCTCTAGGTGGTCACAAACCACCTAGCTGATCTCCCTGTGCCATGCGGCTGCTTCCCACTAGCTATGCACCCTACGTTTGGTAGTGTATATATGTCCATGCCACTCTCTCACTTCGCCACAGCTTACCCTTCCCCCTCCCCATATCCTCAAGTCCATGCTCTAGTAGGTTGGTGTCTTTATTCCTGTCCTACCCCTAGGCTCTTCATGACATTTTTTTCCTTAGATTCCATATATATGTGTTAGCATACGGTATTTGTTTTTCTCTTTCTGACTTACTTAACTCTGTATGACAGTCTCTAGGTCCATCCACCTCACTACAAATAACTCAGTTTCGTTCCTTTTTATTGCTGAGTAATATTCCATTGTATATATGTGTCACATTTTCTTTATCCATTCATCTGTTGATGGACACTTAGGTTGCTTCCATGTCCTGGCTATTGTACATAGAGCTGCAATGAACATTTTGGTACATGACTCTTTTTGAATTATGGTTTTCTCAGGGAATATGCCCAGTAATGGGATTGCTGGGTCATATGGTAGTTCTATTTTTAGTTTTTAAGGCCAATAACAATTTTTATAATGATTTCCTGGCTGCCAAACCCAAGTGGTAGGAACAAGGTAGCATTCCAGTCAAGATTTCACCAATTTCTCTTTTCCCTTCCTGTAACAATGCTCAGAGCAATAACTTCTAGCAAGCATTTCAGTAATAGTAACCTTTATTCAGCATATCCTCTATGGTCATTTTTGAGACCATCAGAAATGTCACTTGACTTTGCCTTCCTTGATGGAAGTACTACATTTGGTACTGAGTATAATTTTAACTAACCTGTGAACACTTTAGATACTAGACCAACTGCTGATGTAGGAACTAGAGACTTCCTGGAGTGAAACCACACATTCAACCCAATGACCAAATTCACGGGAATGAATTAACAACTGCCAAAATATATCCTCTTTTTGAAAACAGTAATGTGTCACTTTATCTTGAGATGGCAAACTGAAAAACAGACTGACCATAAGGTGTACTTGGATACATTTAGTAGCATAACAGATTCTGTTAAATTCAGTTAAAGTCACTATGAAGGAATAAATGACACAGAGACTTGTCAAGCTGAAAGAGGTGTCAATTAATAATAATATTAACAAATGTTAAAAACACTCACTATGACCAATATGTCATCTTTTACTTGAAGATGTAGCTTTGATCTATTGGAAGTAAAGGTGAAATCATTGAAAGTTATATGCCAGATAATATATTATTGGTTCCAAAGAGCTTCCAGTGGTGCCTGAAACTTTCCAGAATTCTCTTCCTCATTTAGTACTAAGTTAAAAAATTCCTCATTGGCTTAATTCATATTGGCTCAAATACATCAAAAGATGATTACCAACTAAAAACATTTTAAGAATTCTGAAACTACATGTAAGAAAACCAAATGGCTTTTTAAAAATTTATTTATTTATTTAAACAGGTATATACTGCAATTTTATTACAATCGCACAAACGAAGTTAGCATGTAGGAAATTTAAATGAAACAGTACTGTAAAAATAGCAGAGAACAAAAAAATCTAAAAAGGAAGTACACCTAAAGCATGAGAATTCAACATTCATTAGTGTTTCATCTTCAGATTTGATTGACACTTGATGATTGCAAATTCTGAAACAAACTTGGAGATCATGGTGACTACTGTGAAGAGATTTCAGCAACAGCACTAAGATTTGTACATTCAGTTGGTTTGCAATTGACTTGTTAGCCAGTTACATAGTGTATAGTACAGATTTGTCACAGGTCAGATCACAGCATTGAAGGAAAGAAGTACCTTCCTGTAATTAGAAAGGATCCCCTAAACTGCACTCAGCTTAAGACATCTAATGTAGAAGCCAAATGGCTTTAAGAAATTTCGCCACATGGGTATAAATATGGACCTTCATTTCTGGAGTTAAAAAATGTGCATTCTAATTATAAAAATGACAAAGGCAGTATAATACAGAGGAAAAGAAATGATTTAGGAATCAGAAGATCAACTGTATTCATCTATTTAAAAAATATTTGGGTCCCTATAGTGTGTCTGGCACAATGCTGGGCAACAGACAGAGTGGGGAATAAACAGCCATGGTGCTGCTCTGGTGAGGATATTGAGTAGGCCAAAAAGTTCGTTTGGGGTTTTTCGTAACATCTTACGGAAAAACCCGAACAACTTTTTGGCCGACGCAATAGTACAGAGGGGAAATTGGGCAAAACATAAGAAAACCAACTGTGGGAAGTGTTGGTTGCAAGAATGGAACAGCAGGCAATGAAAAGAAATGGGATGGGTAGTGGGCAAAGAGGAGTAAGATAATGAATGCTGACTAAACCTATGATGAAGTATTTGAAAGTGAAAAACCTTTAAACTTATGTGACTCAATTGCTATTCTTAAATGTTAAAATATTTGAAACTTGGGAACAATTATTATTGAAAATTATTTGTTGCAATATTCTAACTCTCAATACATATCAAATTTTAAAATCTAATTCAGTGTTATAATGGTATCTGGTATAGTTACCAAAGCATAACCAAAGATTATCAAAATTTTACCATGATTTTGAAAAGCCAATTTAAAAGAACCCTACTATTTGAATGAGCTTGTTTTTTTGTTTTGTTTTTTCTTTTGAGAATAGGCCAGTGGACAAATAAGTAGTGACCAGTAAGATAAGAAGGATATTGGCATGTCTAGTGCCTTTTTAAAAAGTTGAGATATAATGAACATATAATACTATATTAGTTTCAGGTATACAACAAAAGAATTATTTGTATATATTGCAAAAAGATCACCGCAATAAGTCCATTACCATTACCACACAGTTGCAAAAATAATTTTTTTCTTGTGATAAGATCTACTCTCTTGGCAACTTTCAAATATACAATAGAGTATTATTAACTATAGTCACCATGCTGTACATTACATCCCCAGGACTTATTTTATAACATGAAGTTTGTATCTTTTGACCACCGTCATCCACTTCTACTCCCAGCAACCTCCACCTCTGGCAACGACCAATATGGTTTTTTTGTTTGTTTGTTTGTTTTAGATTCCACATATAAGTGAAATCATATGGTATTTGTCTTTCTCTGCCTGACTTACTTCCCTTAGCATAACACCCTCAAGGTCCATCTGTGTTGTCACAAATGGCAAAATCTCCTTTTTAATGACTGAAATATTCATATATATAACATTATATATTTTATATATATATAAATACACACACATATATAAAATACATATATATATCTCACTTTTTTTTATCCATTCATCCATTGATGGACACTTAGGTTGTTGCTTCCCTTTCTTGGCGACTATAAATAATCCCACAATAAACATGGGGGTACATATAACTTTTTGAGCTAGTGTTTTCATTTCCTTTAGATAAATACCCAGAAGTGGGATTGCTGGATAATAGGGTAGTTCTATTTTTAAGGAACCGCCACACTGTTTGCTGTAGTGGCTGCACCAACTTACATTCCCACCGACAGTGCACATGGGTTTCCTTTTCTCCACATCCTCACCAACACTTGTTCTCTCTTGTCTTTTTGATAATAGGCATTCTTCAGGTTTTAGGTGATGTCTCATTGTAGTTTTGATTTCCATTTCCCTGATGATTAGTGATGTTAAGCATATTTTCATATAACTGTTGGCCATCTGTATGTCTTCTTTGAAAAAAATGTCTATTCTGATTTCTGCCCATTTTTTAATCACATTGTTTTTGTGTTATTGAGGTCTATGAGTTCTTTATATATTTTGGATATTAACCCCTTATCAGATATACAGTTTGCAAATATTTTCTCCCACAGTGTAGGTTACTGTTTAATTTTGTTGATGGTTTCCTTTGCTGTGTAGGAGCATTTTAGTTTGGTCCCACGTGTTTATTTTTGCTTCTGTTGCCTTTGCTTTTGGTGTGAAATCCAAAAAAATAATCACCAAGACCCATGTCCAGGAGCGTACCACTTATGTTTTCTTCTAGGAGTTTTATGGTTTCAGGCCTGAGGTTCAAGTCTTTAATCCATTTTGACTTAATTTTTATGTATGGTGTAAGATAGTGTTCCAGCTTCATTCTCTTGCATGTGGCTGTCCAGTTTTCCCAACACCATTTCCTGAAAAGACTGTCATCCCATTGTATATTCTTGCCTCCTTTGTCATAAGTTAACTGACCATGTGGGTTTATTTCCGAGCTTTCTATTCTATTCCATTGGTCTACATGTCTGTTTTTATGCCAATACCATACTCTGTCTTGATTACTATAGATTTGTAAAAGTTGGAAATCAGGGAGTGTGATGCCTCCAACTTTATTCTTGTTTCTCAAGAATGCCTTGATTATCCAGGGTCTTTTGTGATTCCACACAGATTTTAGGATTGTTTTTTTCTATTTCTGTGAAAAATGCCGTTGAAATTTTGAACAGGATTGCTGTGAATCCATAGATTGCTTTGGACATTTTAACAAAGTTAATTCTTCCAATCCATGTGCACAGAATATCTTTCCATTCATTTGTGTCTTCTTCAATTTCATTCATCAGTGTCTTACAGTTTTCAGTGTATAGGTCTTTTACCTCCTTTGTTAAATTTATTCCTAGGTATTTTATTATTTTGGGGCAAATGGAAAAAATACTACTATTTAGATGAGCTTTTTAATAAAGTCTCATCTGTTTACATTTTGTATTATAAATGTGATATTTTATGCCTATTGTATTTGTAATGAGAGTATCTCTGTCTATAAGTGTTGTAAGGATTGTGATATCTCTCTGATAACAATTAAAAACTTACATATTTCTATGGAAAAGAAGATGTCCTTAATAAGCAGATTTGACCAAGAACTCTTACTTCAATGGTAAAAGGTTTCTGGGAAAGAGGAGGAAGAGGCTAAAAATATAAGAACAAACACTTGCTCTTTTATCTTCTCTTTGTACTAAGGTAAAATTGATAATATGAAATATTATGGAATATTATGCCACACATATATGTATGTATGTGTCATTCAAACCTGCACAACCACCCTATACATGAGTAGTATTATCCCTAATTTAGAGACAAGGAGAGTGAGGCACAGAGACATTAAATAATTGGTCCAAGGTCATAGTTCATACACCACAGAACACCACTCTATACCGCCCTTAAAACTGAACTCTGGATGACTTTTCTACACGTGAGCAATTCTTTAGCTCAAATAAAGGCTGTTCTCACAATACTAACATAGAGAGTTCTAAAGCTCAGCAAGAGAAAGTAACTAGTTGCCTAGCAATTTACCAAGGAAATATATAGCCTGGAGGCCTCACTTATTACTAGTATCATTTCCTAGTAATATGCTAACATGATAGTATGACTAGAGCTTACCCAATAAGAAATTGAAATTTATGACATATCTGTATTACAAAAGTACAAATGAGATGGAAAATTCTAGTATGGTATTTACTGGATCTTTTTAAAAAATATTTTCCACTGCCCTAAGTGTTCTGTTTGCAAGATTTTCATAAGGAAAACTACCTCCATCTTAAGAAAAGCTAATAACTGAAATTTCAAATTCATAAAACAAATTAAAAGGATTTTTTACTTGCACTATAGAAAAAAAAATCTTTGCTCTAACTAAAGGGTTCAGTGAAGACTTCTAAGGATAGACACTTCCTCCTATAAAAAAGTATAAGAGTCACAAAAAGCTGGTATCACTGAGAAGGGCACTGGTCGCTTTACTACTTACTACTATACTAAGATGCTTTGTGACTTAAAAAAGCAAGTCACTTAATTCCTATGAATTCTATTTGATTTTCTTATCTCTAAAATGAAGGGGTTGGATTAGAGGATCTTTTTAGATCAGTCCTGTTAAATAGAAATTAATGAGAGCCACACATGTAATTTAAAAATTTCCACTTGCCATGGTAAAAAAGGAAACAGGTACAATTAATTTTTAACAATATATTTTACTTAACCCAATATATCTAAAATATTAGTTTGAAAAACAATAAAAAAAATTAATGAGAAAATTTAGATTCCTTTTTCCAGACTACGTCTGTGAAATCCAGTATGTATTTTACACTTAACAGCACACAATTCAGATTCAACACAATCCAAATTTCATGTGCTCAACAGCCACGTGTGTAGAGGCAGTTGTAGAAGTCCATTCTCCAATAATTTACGTAAAATGTTTCAGGAGTATTCCACTATTAAAAGTAAGGCACACCAGCAGAAATTAGGCTTAATGAAATTAGCTATCCACACAGTGTGGTTTAACAGCAGCACTGTAAAGGTTCTCAACTGCAGAAGCCTGAGAATCTACCTATGATGGGCATTTCTTTGTGGTACACAGAAATTATCTGTGTTTCTCAATGATTTACAATATAAATCGTAGAAAGATAACAAATTGAAAAATTAAGCATTATGTAGTGCAAATTGAAAATCTTTTTAGAAGCATATGGGCTGTAAATAGCAAATTAAAGGGTCCTTAATACTTGATGTGGATGTGAGTTTTGCGTTTTTCATATTACTTGGATCACTAGCATCTTACATGACTTTGGGGGAGTAGGGATCAGAAACCTGTGGAGCGTAGATGCCTGAGAAAAATTTTACCTACTTATGATTTAGCCTTGCATTCTTATACTCTAATTGTACTGGGAATTTACAGCCTGAACTAAAATAGGAAAAATATAAAAAGAAAAAAAAAATCCAGATAGTCACTTGCTAGGTGGAATCACACCAAAAGAAAAGCTGTCATTCTGACCTGAGCATCAATTAATGACAGCTGTGGCAGAGTGAAGTTGGGGAAGGAATTACCACCAGAAGTCAGTATTGTAAAATGCCCCTAGGCTCCTCTAAGAAGAGGTATTAACAAGACACATTAAAAGTTACTGATAGAAGCATAGTTGGGCAAACCACTTTAAAAGAATCAGGCCCTAATTGACGAGTGAAATTTAAACCTTGAGCTGCACCTTGACAGGAGAAATGGTAGGACTGTGGCACGGAGCTTACTGAAGGCAAAAATCTGCATGGTGCATAATTTGTGCCCTCTCATCAACCGGTTCCCACACCTTGAGATACACATGAAGATTCTGCAGGAATCGTATCTCCAGGTGACCACGTAATGAATGTGTGGGGAGGCTATGCCAGCCTCTTGTTAAGGGGAAGGAGGACAAGGAACCAGAGTGGTCACCAAAGCAACTTCAGCCACGTGGTTTTTTTTTAAAGATTTAAGTTTTAAAAATTTTTGGCTGCGTTGGGTCTTCGTTGTTGTGCGAGGGCTTTTATCTAGTTGCGGCGAGTGGGGGCTGCTCTTCGTTGCAGTGCTTGGGCTTCTCATTGCGGTGGCTTCTTGTTGCGGAGCACAGACTCTAGGCACATGGGCTCAGCAGTTGTGGCTCGTGGGCTCTAGAGCGCAGGCTCAGTAGTTGTGGTGCACGGGCTTAGTTGCTCCATGGCATGTGGGATCTTCCCGCACCAGGGCTTGAACCCATGTCCCCTGCACTGGCAGGCGGATTCTTACCCAGTGCACCAGCCACCAGGGAAGTCCCCAGCCACACATTTTTATTCAGTCAAGTGGATGGAGGCTATGAATTTAGGATAAGGATTCGTGTTGTTACATGAAAGCATTTACTCCCTCCCACGGGCAAGCAGAAAAGGATGCCTTTGTCATAAACCAAGAATTAATATCTCAGTTTATTCTTGTTAGCAAAGCTCAATGTTAAACTTATAAAATTTTGTGTGTGAGGGAGGGAGAGACTCCCTGCTAATATTTGAGATTGGAGGTAGGAAGGGTTTGGGGGGATTACAGAATATACATTACTGAGCCTGGAGCATGTTAGCTGTTCAAGTAATGTCAATTCAGTAAATTGTGGAAGTGGGATTGTAACCTAGGTCAGTCTGGCCCCAAAGCTGGAACTTTTTATCCTAGATGGAAAAGATTTTATCTGAGAATTACGAGGTGATAAGAAATCACCACTGCAGAAAATACAGCAACCAAGTTGTAATAAATCTTCCTTCCTTTCTATACGCTCTTAAGGTTATCTCCAGCCTACTAGTCCCATGTTCGTGAACAGGTTTAAACTCAACTGAAATATATGGCACAATAAAACGTTAGATTATATTAAATATCACAACTATAGGCAGTTTACTTGCTCTCCTTTCATTTATTCTCTAAGTGTAAGAACAAGAATAGGACTCTTAATTGCCAATCCATGCAGAGACTGGTTAAATGAAACGGGTGTACAGATCTACATAAAGCTCTAGAGGGAATCAGTAGTAAAGTACTCTAAGTTCTGAGAATCTTTCATTTTAAAATAAGGTTTACCGTTCCTCACAGAAGAATCTGCCAGATTTTATGCAATCATTTTAGTTCTAGAAGCACCCAATAAGCAACTGATTGGGCCAAGAGTAGACAAGTGTGGGCCCTGACAGGGATACCTACATGCTGAAGCAGCTGACCTTTTACAAATTTTGCAGTCAAGTGCTCAACCTTAAAAGCAGGGGGCTTAATATGGCATCTTGTGTTTTTCTTAAAGTGGCAAGGAGACTTTATTTAGTTGCTGCAAAGTAGGTTCACTAAATAGATTTTGAAATTTGTGCATCCAGACTGCTGTTTGAAGGGCTGGCAGTATGGGATGGGCCATCTTAAACACAGCCATATGTGAGAAATGTTGAGATTCTCCACTTGGCACAGATGTGGGTGTCCCCACCTTTCACTGTCACAGAACAGACTGCAATAGGGTTTTGGAACTGCCTTTATACCTCAGAGACTGAGAGCTCTGGGAGGAAATGGACCGTGTCTATCTTATTCATAATTGTATTCTATCTCCAACCCTGAGAACCATGCATGGCAAAGAACAGGTGCTTAGGAAACATTTGTTAAATGGGGAAAAAAAGAATTTCTCAAGGAGGCTAAAAGAAACAACAGTGGACCTCCAGTGACCAAGATTTCTGAAGAATATGTATTGAATGAGAGATGTACTCTTTATTTTTTTCCCTAGGGTAATAATAGCTTTCTTCAGACAGTGAACTTTCTTCTCAATAAAATATTCACATAATAGCAGTCCAAAAATTCAAAAGGCAACTTGATTTGCTTTGCTATATCTGACTGAGCACCATCAGGAAAATGCCCACAGGTTATCAGAAAACAATACTATTTTTCTTTTAGACCTTAATAAAGCATTCTAAATTTTTGATGGCTCACAATAAAAACTTTTAAATGTCCTATTCTTATGCCCATATTGGTAATGCCAAATCATGTTTTAAACCTGTCTAGGTCTTGGTCATGCTTATCAAAATAAATTAAGGTCCATCTTTTAGACTAGAAGTACAGCACTGACAACAGAACCTGAATGATAATGAAGACAAAAACCATTACATGTAGCAATTTCTAATTTATAAAGTATTCCACATCCATAACCTCATTTGCTTTTAACAGCAACCCTGTGAAGAAGCCAGAGAGAGAGAGAGAGTTACCCTCATTTTACAGAGTGAGAACTGGAGCTCACAGAGCTAGGTCAGTGTCACACAATTAGTAAATGAAAAGTTGGCAATTTCAGGTGTGAAATAAGGACAGAAACACAGCTGAAGTATTTAAAAGATGACTGATTTATAAAACAAACTTTGGTTATTCTACTGTCTTTGCTTACCTAACATACCCAACAGAGACGCTGTACAGGAATGACATTCTTTACTGGAAAGGATCATTATCCAGCCTTGTCATCACTATTTTTGCTTTATATAGGGCCATGGAGAAAAGTGTATGTCTTCCTCTATCAGGTGATAGGTTTTTAAATTAGCTCTTTTGTTTATTTATAACACAAGCTGATAAGAACTATCATGGAGGACAGAGAGGACTGGGAATAAAACATAAGAGGTTATGTCTCTTTATAGCAAACTAAAATCTGGTTGGATATAAAGGGACAGATGTACCTTATTCTTCTTCAAACTAGAATAGAACTAATCTGGAATGTTCCAGTTGGGAATATTTCCCAATTCTTTCTTTGACGTTATCTTTTCTAAGGTGCTTGCCTGCCAGCTTTCCTGGTGAGCCAGTGAATCTACATGAAAACATGCTTTTGTGTGCAATAACACAAAAATAAGATTATTTATGTTACATTGTTAGCCTGTACCTAGTATTCTTTGCATTCTTTAGTGAGACTACATCTTGAGGAGTCACTAAAGTACCTACAAATACACATTAGCTTTATTTATTTTTTTTAAGGTTTTTTTGATGTGGACCATTTTTTTTGAAGTCTTTATTGAATTCGTTACAATACTGCTTCTGTGTTATGTTTTAGTTTTTTGGCTGCGAGGCATGTGGGATCTTAGCTCCCTGACAAGGGATTGAACCCTCACCCCCTGCACTGGAAGGCGAAGTCCTAACCACTGGACCGCCAGGGAAGTCCCTACATTAGCTTTAAATAGTACTGCTCACCCTGACTGATAACACTCTCCCTTTGTGGAGGAAGGGGCAAGACTGTAAAAGATGCACATAAAGCAATTTGAAGACATAAAATACTAGTGTTGTATGTTTAATGTCCGTCTCCTCTCCCCACTCCCAACTCCGCGACAGGAAGGCTGAAAGACAACTAAGGCTTTTAGGTTCCTATTAGTGGGGCAACACTCATCAGCTTGTCTTAGCCTTTAGGTTTGACAAGAGAAAATAAGGTCTATTAGGCAATTATTTGGCTCCCAGGGCAGGGAGTTGCATCCACCTCCTGACCAGCTGGCTTCTGATGCCTGCGGACTGCCAAGTCAGGCAATGATGGGATGGAGCTCCTTCTTGCTTTAGTATTACTCTGGAAGGTCAATTAAGAATACTGCCAGCTCCTAGGGGTTTTTTTTCCCCCAAACTCTATTAGGAACCCTTCTTGATGATCATCTAAAACTAGTGATTTTTAACCTTTTGTAAAGACCCTTTGAGAGTTTAATAAAGGCTCTGGACTCTTCTCCCTGGATAATACTACTGCTGTTGCCACTGTCAATAATAATGATAATAATAACAACAAAAATAATAGTAGATACCACTTACTGAGTGCACACACTGTACGAAATGACTTGAGCTAAGTGCCTTTCAAGGAGACTGTGATCCTCTGAATCATCCCCCTTCCTCCTGTACTCCCCCAGCTAACCACACTTTTCTCTACCATTTCTCTTACGATCTTTCTTGGCGACGCCAACATTCATGTAGACTCGTGGTTCTCAACCCTGAATGCACATTATAATCACATGGGGAGCTCTTAAGAAATAGCAGTTCCCCAGAAGCTACACATAGAGATCCTGATTTAACTGGTCTGGGGAAGGGCCTGGGCATTGATTGATAGTCTTTGAAAGCTCCTCCGATTGATTACATGCAGCCAGGACTGAAAACCATGAATATACAACCCATCCAATACTCCATCCTTTCAGTTCCATGACCTCTAAAATCCTTTTTGTTCAACCACAGCAGCCGTGTACTTCCATGGTCATCTTAGACCTTGAGATTAATAATAAAAATTCTAATTCCAGAACTCTATTTCATGCATCACACATGTTCACTACCACCTCCTAACAATCTACTTCACACACTCTAGAAGCTGTACTCTGGCAAGTCAGTGACTCACAAAGATAGCCAAGCCACTTTTTCATTGTCCATGATATCATTATATCTTTTGCTTCTTTATCCAGCATGGATTCTGTTTCATCACTGTAATTATTTCATTGCACACACCTTCCATTGCCTTGTTTGTTCCTACCTGGTTTTTATCTAGAAAAACCTCAAGCCCAGTTAAACCCAATTTTATGCCAACTGCAAACCTGCATGCACTTGAGCAGCTGGATGTGGGTTGGAGGAAAGCACAGAATCATGCTGACTAGTTTAAATTTTAAATTTTAAATTTATGGCCAAAAATCTCTATAGAGATCATCTTCCCTTCCCACCAACAAATCTACCAACCTACTTGCAACTGCACCATATAATTTCCCCCAACCCCCATTAAATTGGATGAACTGTCCCTAAGACCAAACCATTCATTTGTACACTGCATCACTCACCTCTTAAGAACTTTGTTCTTGAAATTACCCGTTCTTTGTCCTCATTATGACTTTTACGTCTTTACCACTATTAGTATCCAATGTGGTATAACATCTACTTTTTTTAGAAAAGTTTTTATGCGCATCTCTCTCCTCCTACTGCTCTACTGCTCTGCTCTTCCGTGTGGTAAAATGCCTCGAAAAAGTCTCCATCCTTGTTGTTTCCACACTTCCTTACCCCATCCCTACTGTGTAGTTTATTTCATTTCTCAAACAATGAGGAGATAATATATTAAAAATATGTGTCAAGCACAAAGGATAAAATACAGCAAACACCTGTATTTTTCCACTCAGTTTAAGGAACAGAACATTACTAGGAACTCTGAAGTTTACTCTGCGTCCCTCTTGCCCGCCCCGCCCCCAATTCCCTTCCTTCCCTCACTAGGAGGTAAATGCTGTTCCTATTTTTCCAGCTATATTGAAATATAATTGACATAAAACATTATATATAAGTTTAAGGTATACAATGTGATGAATAAATATATATTGTGAAATGATTACTAGAATAAGGTCACTTACACCTTAATCACCTCACATTGTTACTGTGTTTGTGTGTGTATGTGTTGAGAACATTTAAGATCTACTCTCTTAGTAACGTTCAAGTATACAATACAATTCATCCTTTAATTGGAAGTCTGTATCTCTGGCCAACATCTCCCTACTTCTGCCAAACCCTGGCAACCACCAGTCTACTCTGTTTCAGTTCAGTTTTTTTAGATTCCATATATATGAGAGATCATACAGTATGTTTCTGACTTATTTCACTTACTATAATGTCCTCAAGTTTCAGCCATGTTGTTGCAAATGGCAGGACTGCCTTCTTTTTTATGACTAATATTCCATCATACATACAGTTGACGCTTGAGCAACATGGGTTTGAACTGCATGTGTCCACTAATACACGGAGTTTTCTCAGTAGTAAATACTGCAGAACTACAAGATCCAAGGTTGGTTGAATCATGAATACAGAGGACCCACATACACTGAAGGCCAGCTACAGGTTACAGGCAGATTTTTGACTGTGCAGTGGGTCAGCTTCCCTAAACCCCATGTTGTTCAAGAATCAACTGCGTGTGTGTGTATTTATATTTATAAAAATCATACTTTATCTATTCCTCCGTCAATAGACACCTGGGTTGTTTCTATATCTTTCCTATTGTAAACAATGCTACAGTGAACACAGGGGTGTAAATATGTCTTCAATAGTGATTTCATTTCCTTCAGGTATATACCCAGAAGTGGGATTGCTGGATCACATGGTAGTTCTAATATATATATATATATATATATATATAAATGTTTATTTATTTATTTATGGCTGCACTGGGTCTTCATTGCTGAGAGCAGGCTTTCTTTTTAGTTGTGGCGAGTCGGGGCTACTCTTTGTTGCAGTGCACGGGCTTCTCATTGTCGTGGCTCCTCTTGTTGCGGAGCATGGACTCTAGGCGCACGGGCTTCAGTAGTTGCGGCACGCAGGCTCAGTAGTTGTGGCTCATGGACTCTAGAGCACAGGCTCAGTAGTTGTGGCGCACGGGCTTAGTTGCTTCGTGGCATGTGGGATCTTCCCGAACCAGGGATCGAACCCATGTCCCCTGCATTGGCAGGCAGATTCTTAACCACTGTGCCACCAGGGAAGCCCTAGTTCTAATTTTTTAAGAAAGCTCCATACTGTTTTCCATAACAGCTGCACCAATTTACATTCCTACCAACAGTGGGTTCCCTTCTTTCCACATCCTCACCAACACTTGTTATATCTTGTCTTTCTGATAACAGCTATTCTAAAGGTATGAGGTGATATCTCATTGTGGTTTTGATCTGCATTTCCCTGATGATTAGTGATCACCCTTCCACGTGCCTGTTGGCCACTTGTACGCCTTCTTTTACAAAATGTCTATTCAGGTCCTCTGCCCATTTTTTAATCTATTGTTTGATTTTGTGCTATTGAGTTGTATGAGTTCTTTATAAATTTTGGATGTTAACCACTTATCAGATATATGGTTTGCAAATACTTTCTCCCACTCTGTAGGTTACCTTCTCATTTTGTTGATGGCTTCCTTTGCTGTGCAAAAGCTTTTTAGTCTGGTGTAGTCCCACTTGTTTATTTTTGCTTTTGGCATCATATTCAAAACATTGCCAAGACCAATGTCAAGGAGCATACTGCTTACGTTTTCCTTTAGGAGTTCTACCGTTTCAGGTTTTACATTTAAGTCTTTAATCTATTTTGACTTAATTTTTGTAAGCAGTGTAAGATAAGGGTCCAATTTCATTCTCTGCATGTGAATATCCAGTTTTCCTAGCACCATTTATTGAAGAGACTATCTTTTCCCTATCACATTTTCTTGGTTTCCCTGTCAAATAGTAGTTGACCGTATGTGCCTGGGTTTACTTCTGAGTACTTCTGTTCCATTGGACTATGTGTCAGTTTTTAATGCCAGTACCACACTTTGATTACCATAGCTTCATACTATAGTTTGAAATCAGAAAGTTTGGTGCTTCCAGCTTTATTCTTCTTTCTCAAGATTGCTTTGGCTATATGAGGTCTTTTGTGGTTCCATATGAATTTTAAGATTGTTTTTTCCATTTATGTGAAAAATTCCATTGGAATTTTGATAGGGATTGTACTGAACCTATAGATAGCTTTGGGTAGTATGGACATCTTAACAATGTTAAGTCTTCTAATCATGAACAGGAGATATCTTTCCATTAATTTGTGTCTTCTTTCTTTCATCAATGTCCTATAGTTTTCAGTGTACAGATCCTCTTCCTCCTTGGTTAAATTTATTCCTAAGTATGTTATTGTTTGATGCTACTGTAAATGGGATTTTTAAAATTTCTTTTTTCAGATAGCTCATTGTTGTGTATAGAAGTGCAACTGATTTTTTGTTTTAATTTTATTGAAATATAGTTGATTTACAATGTTGTGTTAGTTTCAGGTGTACGGCAAAGTGATTCAGTTATACATATCTATCTATTCTTTTTTAGATTCTTTTCCATTATAGGTTTTTACACACATTGAGTATAGTTCCATGTGCTATACAGTAGGCCTTTCTTGGTTATCTATTTTATATATAGTGGTGTGTATATTTTAATCCCAAACTCCTAATTTATCCCCCCCCTCCTTTTCCCTTTGGTAACCGTAAGTTTGTTTTCTATGTCTGTGAGTCTATTTCTGTTTTATAATAAGTTCATTCTTTTAAAAGATTTTTTATTTATTTACTTATTTATTTAATTTATTTTTGGCTGCGTCGGGTCTTAGTTGCGGCACACAGGATCTTCACTGAGGCATGCCAGATCTTTCATTGTGGCATGTAGGCTCTTGGTTGAGGTGCGCAGGATTCTCTCTAGTTGTGGCATGTGGGTTTTCTCTTCTCTAGTTGTGGTGCACAGGTTCCAGAGCACATGGACTCTGTAGTTGTGGCGTGCAGGTTCCAAAGTGTGTGGGCTCTGTAGTTTGTGGCACGCAGGCTCTCTAGTTGAGGCGTGCGAGATCAGTAGTTGTGGTGCGCGGGTTTAGTTGCCCCATGGCATGTGGGATCTTAGTTCCCTGACCAGGGATCGAACCCACGTCCTCTGCATTGTAAGGCAGATTCTTCACCACTGGACCACCAGGGAAGCCCCTAAGTAAGTTCATCTGTATCAATTTTTAGATTCCACATATAAGCAATGTAATATATTTGTCTTTCTTTGTCTTACTTCACTTAGTATGATAATCTCTAGGTCCATCCATGTTACTGCAAATGGCATTGTTTCATTCTTTTTTATGGCTGAGTAATATTCCATTGTCTGGTTGATTTTGTATCCAGCAATTCTACTGAATTCATTTATTAGTTCTAACAGTTTGGGGTAGCATCTTTAGGGTTTTCTATATAATGATAGTCTGAATTTGTGTATAGCCTTGCTTTGCTTTTCTGTATAGTTGTATCGCAAATATTTATAGCTCTAAGCAATATACTGTATAGCTTGGTGTGTTTCAAATTTCGTATAGTTGTATTTATTCTTCTGTGGCTTGCTTTATACCCTTAATACCATGTTAAGATTCATCCATACTGCCACGTGAAGAAGTTTTAAATCCATTTTCGCTTCCTTTGAGTATTCCATTTATGAATAAGCACTATTTATTTATTCACTCTGTGGATGATGGATATCTGTATTGTTTCCTGTTCCTACTATCATGAATAGTGCTACTGTGATCATTCTTCTACATGTCCACCAGTGTATTAGGATATATGCCTAGGAGTGGAATTGCTAGGTCATAAAGGAATCACATGCTCAATTTATGAAGAAAGGCCAAATTATTTCTAAAAGTATATTCATGAATGTTCCATGCATCCTTGAGAAGAATGTCTATTATATAGATCTTTGTGGTCAATATCAACCTTGTTAATTCTGTTGCTCAAATCATTTACCCTCTTCTTGACTGTTTCTGTCTATTTCAAGGTCAGCACACTAGCCCATCAGCCAAATCTGACCCACAGCCTATTGCTGTACAGCCCAGTGAACTAAGAATAATGCAATGAGAAATATATGACAGAGACAATATGTGCCCTGCAAACCTTAAAATATTTACTATATGGTACTTTTTAAGAAGAAGTTTGCTGATCCCTGGGCTATTTGATAAAACAATTACTAAGAGAAGTATATTGCAATCTTCAACTCCAATGACAGATTTTTCTTTTTATTCTTGTGCTTGTGTTTCTTTCCATTTTTACTTTACATAATTTTAATCTATGTTGTTAAGGGCATGCAACTTTACAATGGTCATATTTTCCTTGTGAAATGAACCTTTTACCATGACCTAGTGACCCTCTATCTTTGGCAATACCTTTTGCCTTAATGTTTATTCTGACTATATTTGTAGTTATGTCATCCTTTTTCTTGAAACCTTTCTCTACCCTTAGGATCTACATGGGTTTCATGTAAATCACAATACTGTTTTTAGAGTTCTTTTAAGCTAGTTTATCTTTCCAATCAATCTAATAAACTTTTTAATTGGAGGATTCTGTTAGTTTACACATATTATAGTGACTGATATATCTGCAATTATTCTGCCATCTTATGTGTGTTCTTTGTTCCTCTTTCTTTTTCTATTCTTTTCCTTTCTTTTGGGTTGACTGAATGTCTTTATTCCTTTTAAAATCTCCACTATATTTAGAAGTTATGCTATTTCTTTTTAGTGATTACCCTAGAAATGTTAACATGCACTTAACAGAGAATAAATGCCAGTGATTTTACCATCCTCCTACATAAAATAAGGACCTTAGAATGCTTTAATTTCAGCTACTTCCTTCCTAAGTTATTTGCTATAAGCTATTACTATTTTTGTTTTATAAATCAACTTTAGCTTAGATTTATTCTCATATGAACCACTTTCTTAGTTCATCATTCCTTTTTGAAGCTCAGGTCTTCCATCTGGGATCATTTTCCTTTTGCCTGAGTATATCATTTAGAATTTCTTTTAGAGAGGGTCTCTGGTGTATATTCTTCCAGGTTCTATGTATCTGAAAAAAATTTATTTACCCTTATTCTTAAAATTTTGCTGAATATGGAATTCTAGGTTGACAATTATATTTTCTCACCACTTTGAAGATGTTATTTCACTGCCTTCTGGCTCCACTGTTGTTATTGACAAGTCAGCTTTAAGTCTACTTTCCTTTGAGGCAATCTTTCAAGATATCTGAGTTGTCTTTGGTGTTGTGTACCTTCACTATGATATGTCTAATGTGGATTTCTATTCATTCTTTTTGGAATTTTGGGGGGCTTCCTAAATCTGAAGATTGATGTCTTTCACCAGTTTTGGAGAGTTATTAGCTCCTATCTTTTCAAATACTGTCTTTGCCCCATTCTCTGATTTTGACCCCTCTGCTTCTGGAATTCCAGTTAAGATGTATGTTAGACCTCCACATTTCATTATATTATAATATTAGTTATTATACTAATAGCTATTATTTTATTATAATATATATATAATATTAGCATCCCCCATGCTACAATTTGCATTTCTGTATCTCTGTGTTACATTTTGAGTAACTCCTTTAGATCTTTTAACCCATAAAAATCTCTCCATTTATGTCTAATATGCTAAATGTCAACCTGTGCATTGAGTGACTATCTTTAATTCCTAATGTCTCATTGTGTTCTTTTCCAAATATGCTAGATCTTTTTAAAAAGTCTCTTGATTCTTATATTTTCAAACCTGCTTATTTTTTAAATACAGTAAACATAATTATTTTGTATTGTATGAGATATACCAATATCTGAGACCTTTATAGATCTGATTCTTCTATTTTTTGTTAACTCTCACTCATCCAGCCTTGTTTCCTTCTGTATTTTATGATTTCTGACTGAAGAACTAATATTCCTTGGAACTGTATCTATGAGAATCTTTTAGGCTTGACGAAAAGGGATTCCCCAGAAAGGATTTATGTTTGCTTCTGCCTGAGCCTGAGGACACTACCAACCCAGGAAAATTTAAGCTAAGTTTTTGACTTCAGGTTTCTTTGACCCTTTAAAAGGTATTATCAAGTAACTGAAAAATGTAATGGCAAAATTTTAAAAGAGACCAAATGACAGAGTACAGAGGGAAGAGAACTGAGATCTAAACTACTACTAAAGGTTACTTTGAAAAAGAATGAGTCTTGAGACCCACATACTATGCTATATATGATAAACTTTTAAATTTCAAAGGAAAATAAACTAAAGAATGAAACAGAAAAAACAAGTTACCTACTCAGAAGACAGTGGAGTGATATGTACTTTTGAGCAAAACAAAAATTGTGACATAAGAATTTTATAGCCAGTAAAATTACTGTTCATATGTAAAAACAACAGAAAACCAGTGTTAAATATGCAAGAGCTTAAACCTATATTCAAGCCATTCTTAAAGTAATCTAGAGATGTTTAACATCGTAATTAAGAAATTCAGGAAGATAAAATTATTGTATAAAGATTGATGGTAAGCATGAAAAGCAGTTAAATATGGAGATAAATCACTGTAATTGCTATAGATATAAAACCAGATTAAGAACAGTTATTTAATATAATTAATAAAATCTAACTTTTAAGATTATATTGATAAAGACTGTAAGTAAGAAGGAGTGTGGAAGATTACATTTTACATGTTACAAAGGGGGAAAGGATATAATTCTTGGATTTGACAGGCAAAATTTAGATTAGAGAATGTTTTCAGAGACTATAAAATAACCACTTACATAAAAAAGAACAATAATATCTTCCATATCATTGGAGAAAAAACCAAAAAGATATTATCCATAGGAATGAAAAGAACAAAAACTAAAAGGAAGCAAGAGACTCCAGAAAACCTAAAATAAGAAAACTGATGTAAGATCACACATATCAGCTATTTTGATAAATGTGTTTTAAATCCCTTTATTGAAGGAAAAAAATATTCCCCTCCGTTAACTAAAAGATAAGACTTTTACCTTATCATGCTGCCTGTCATGCTAGCACATAATTCTATTTTATTTTCTTCGTAGCACTTATAATACTATTAGAATTATTTTGTTTATTACCCAATTCTCTGCACTAGAATATAAGCTACATAAGAAAGGACCATGGCTGTTGTGCTCATGCCTGTATTGTCAGGGAGCTCAATAAATATGTGTTGTATCAATCAGTGAATGAGTGAATGACTAGAAATCACAAGAAAGATTAAAAATTAAAAGGCAAACAAAAAGAAAATAGAGGTTACAATGAAAAATTCATGTAAAAAGTGAGAGCAAAACACTTTTAAAACGTGTAGAAGAAATATAGGGTGGGGGAAAAGGGTTATTATGGGATTATATGATACCATGTGTGTGAAACTTTTAACAATTGTAAAGCACTATAGAATTGAAAGAATCTTTCATTCAATAATATATATATATATATAGAATATATTTTTGTTGTTGGTGAAAGACAAAATCCATAATGAACTTTAAAGGTCCCAAATCTTGTTATATCAAATTAGAGGATTAACATAGATAAAAAAAAAAAAACATAGAGATACAGACAGAAAATGATAGAATTACAATGATGATGAGTGACTAGTAGTCGCTAATATACTTCTAATAGTCTTTGATAGATTAGGTAGATAAAACATAAATAAGAATGTAGCATATCTGAACAATTTACCCCCTTGAATGTATATGTGTGTATTTTATATGCATAGAAATAACTTTGTACCCAAAACAGTATTTTCTAAGTATACATATATTGTTTAAATCAGAAAATAATCATTACTAAAGTACTTGGAGATTCCATCAGAAAAAAAGTTTTTGACAAGCTTTTCTTCCCCAAAAGGTGTTAGAAAAATAATTCATGGAATTGAAATAAAAATTTGGAATAGACATTTTCTAGATGGAAAAAAATTTTAAGTCTAAGTGTCTGCAAACTGTTACTACAACTGGTCTAACATTTTTTGTAAATGTCATATTAACTAATACCTTCTAAGTAATACAATCTCAAACAGATAAATACATTGCAGGAATATCTCATAAGCCTAAATGAGTGGACAGAAAAATGGAAGAATGCTTTCTGAAAACACTAGTGCAGTACAGTTCTATAGTCACATGTTAAGTAATGATGACTTTTCTTTTTTTTTTTTTTTTTTTGTGGTATGCAGGCCTCTCACTGTTGTGGCCTCTCCCGTTGCGGAGCACAGGCTCCGGACGCACAGGCTCAGCGGCCATGGCTCGCGGGCCCAGCCGCTCTGCGGCATGTGGGATCTTCCCGGGCCGGGGCACGAACCCACGTCCCCTGCATCGGCAGGCAGACCCTCAACCACTGTGCCACCAGGGAAGCCCAATGATAACTTTTCTGCATTAAAACTATGTTAAACTTGATTTCAGAATGCTGTGTGCAACTCCATATGCTATGCCTTGAAAAATGAAAGGGAAAGAATGACGGTAACATTTATTGAGCAAATATGTGTTGTTCTGATGTATAACTGCATATAATAATCAGTGCCTAAAAGTATGGCTGTTTTCATTCATTTAGGAAATATTTCCTGAGCACCTCCACTATGCCAGGCATTGATATATGCACTGGGAGGGACATATAATAAAATCATGTGAAATATATTGTCTAGTAGTAGATGGTGATAGGTAATATGAAGAAAAATAAAGCAGAAAGGAGGGATGGAGAGATTTGGGGAATTATATTTTAAATAAAGTCAGTCAGGAAAGGCTTTCCTGAGAAGATGATAATGGAACAAACACTGATAGGTGATGAGGGAAGTGTGTTCCAGGCCAGGACAGCCAATGCAAAGGCACTGAGACAGGGGCAGAACAGCCGGGAGGCAGTGAGGCTGGAGCAGCGTGAACAAGGAAATTGGTAATGCGAGAAGGGCTATTGGGAGACCAGATGGTGTGGGGCCTTGAGGTTATGGTTGAAGACTCTGGCTTGTAATTGGAAGTGATCTGCCTTATGTTTTTTTGTTTTGTTTTCTTTTTTTGCGGTACACGGGCCTCTCACTGTTGTGGCCTCTCCCGTTGTGAAGCACAGGCTCCGGACGCGCAGGCTTAGCGGCCATGGCTCACGGGCCCAGCCGCTCCACGGCATGTGGGATCTTCCCAGACCGGGGCACGAACCCGTGTCCCCTGCATTGGCAGGCAGACTCTCAACCACCGTGCCACCAGGGAAGCCCTGCCTTATGTTTGAAAAGAATCACTGTGTCCTTTGCATAGTTGAGAATAGAGCACCAAGGATGGAAGAGAGAATTAAGAAGCTACTATAGGCCAAAACCACAGGATATGAAGTCATAGCACAGCCTGAACTCACACTCTGTGCTACAAGTCCACCTCTGTCACATGCACTGCTAGCATATTGATGGAAATGATTATATTAATAAAATTACCAGTATTATTACGTAAAAAACAAAAAAGAAGCTACTCTAGTAATCCAGGTAGGAGATGATGGTTGCTTGGACAGAGGTGGGACTGAAGACAGCAAGAAGTGATGGATTCTGGATGTAACTGAAGGTAGACTCAACAGAATTTGCTGGTGGATTGGATGTAGGTAGGAGAGATAAAAGGAGTCAGCATAACTCCAAAGAGTCAGCCTAAACAACTGGAAGGATGAAGTTTCATTATTTGCATTTTACAGAAAAGGTATCTAGATATCATCCCAAAGCTCACAGTCGTTCCACAATGCCTCATTACTAGAGAAAAAGGCAACCAAAATTATGTGAATAGGGACTTCCCTGGTGGCGCAGTGGTTAAGAATCCGCCTGCCAATGCAGGGGACACGGGTTCGATCCCCGGTCCGGGAAGATCCCAGATGCTGCAGAGCAACTAAGCCTGTGTGCCACAACTACTGAGTCTGTACTCCAGAGCCTGCGAGCCACAACTACTGAGCCCATGCACCACAACTACTGAAGCCTGTGCGCCTAGAGCCTGTGCTCCACAACAAGAGAAGCTACTGCAATGAGAAGCCCGCACACTGCAAGGAAGAGTAGCCCCTGCTCGCCAAACTAGAGAAAGCCCGGGCGCAGCAACAAACACCCAACGTGGCCAAAAATAAATAAATTTTAAAAAGAATTATGTGCATAGAGCATCTACCATATGCATTACAGACTTTTCATTTTACAAATGAAGGTTGAGAAGCCTTTTAAAAAGATAGTTGGTAATAGTTTCCTGAATTATGAGATTTTTTGTCCAATGACATGGTGAAACCTGAAAATGTTAAAAGGCTGGAAAAAGGATAGGAAATTTATGGATGACAGAATTGTATCAGGTTATCTAGGGATGTTAGGGATACTCGGGTAGATCTCCACATTCTTGAAGCTGATAGCATGATATATTATCCACAGAACCTCCTTGGAAACCAGTGTTGGGCGGAATGAGATAGAGAACAGACTCTCCTAAGATTAGAAATGAGAATACTATTTTGCTCTGGCTTCTTCATTCCAAGTGTTTCAAATAGAAACTTGAAAAAACAATGTTCTAGCTGCTTTTCAGTGACTAAATATATTCTTTAAGCATAAACACAGAGCTATATTTTGGACATTTATCATATATGTATAGCTTGCCAATTAGTTTTTCATAGGATAAAGGTTAATAGGCTCCAAGAAATGTACTTGTTTAATGTCTTCAAGCTTTCTGTTTATATTCTCTCATTTGCCATGTTAATAGGATGCCTCAGCAATACGAGTTGATTTTGTTGTTGTTGAGATAAAATATAATTCTTTTCCACTAGGCTTACTGGAAACATGACACTGGCTATCTAGAATTAATCTTCTTCTGTCCTGCTATCTTTGTCTATTTGTATAAACATGCCATCATGTGGTAATTCCCAAGAGTGAGTTCTCCTAAATCTGCCCCCGCTCCTGACATCACTATTTCAATGAAAGCTACTTCCCTCTTTCTTCCCAGTCATCTTGACCCAGCTCCTTCCTGTGCTTTGACTCTATGTCAGGACAGTTGCCAAGATCAAGAAATACTAACTCATACCTCCTGGAGATAATAACTCTCTTTTTTACTCCCAGTGCCAACCCTCCAGAGATGGCTCTGGTCTTAATTCTGGCGACCTCTCTGAATGCATCTCCTCTTCTCTAGTCTGTCCTGGCTGTACTTCACCTGGCATGCTGGGGCCAGCTTCATTTTAAAGTATGGCTCTGGTTTTTCACTCTATCAAAACCATACAGTGGCTTCATGTTGACAGCTGAATTAAGTATACATTTTTCTACCTATCTTTCAGGGCCCTCCACAATGTGACCCCAAGCTGTCTTTCCAGTCTTATCTCCTGCCATTTCCTTTACAAGGTCACTACAGCTCTAGCAGAACCAATCACTATTCCCTGAACCTGCCTCCTTTTTAGCAGCTTGGTACTTCTGCTTACACAAAAACGTTTCCTCTTGTCTATCAAAAGTTGACCTATCCTTCAGGTCCTAGTCCAAATGCAGCTCCTAAGAAGCTTCTGTGGACACCCCTGGCCTGATCAGTGTGATCACTACCTCCCCGGAGCCCGCCCCCGCCCCACCCCAGAACTTTGTTTGTACAGTGCTGATGGCAGTCTGCAGACCTGAGCACCTTTCTTATCTTCAACACTTTATTCTAAGCTCCTAGAAGGTGACAAGTGTGCTTTGCTCATCTCTGAACCTCCCATGGTGGTAGGATCCTGCCTTACACAAAGTCAGGTTCAAGGATTATCAGTGACAAGAAGTGTTAAAGAGTCGGCATTTCAAAAGAGGCTGTTTTTAAATGTATCATTAAAAGCCATGAACATTCCCCTCTCACTTAATTACAGGATATCAGTGGAGACAAACAGATAAAACAGTATCTTCCTGGTCTCTTCAGTAGTCTTTCTACTCTCCCTTATAAATAGAATTTACATTATAGTGATTAAAAGTCCCCTGTAAAATGATGTCACGAGGCCATATCTGGAAAGAGAGGATCAGTGCTAATCTGTTCCTGACTCGCTCTTCAGTGAGTAAGGGGAATATGAGATGATCTGTTTGGATTAAAGACAGAAAGGAGATGGAGTTTTCAAGGGAAAAAAAAGGTTACAAAAGAAAAACCTGTTTCACAAAATGCAGTCTGTGGAAAATCTTTCAGCTGAATGTCAAGACTAAGAAAAATCAATAAAACCTTTGAAACCCGAACTACGTGAAAGGCTTTTTAGGCTTGATGGCAAAAGACAAAGCTATGGCTTCAAGAAAGTAAAATCTTTCTCCAGTGATGGCAAAAACAATTCTTCAATATTCAGGAGCCTTCATAGCCCCAAAATATGCTTAGCACAAATTGCTTATTACACAGATAGGGACAGTCAAGATTCAAAGGGCCAGCGTTTCCAAAAGGACTTTTACCAAGGCTGTAATTAGTTCTTCTGGCAAAAACTGCATACACGTCTAATTGCACACACAATTGGCTAATTGTATCTTCAAAATAAAGGGTGAAGGGTTAATTGTATCCACATCTGGCCACAAAGGAAGAGACTGTCCTTTGAAAATATGACACTACACTTAGATGAAAATTTGCATTAAACAGCCATCCCTATTACTACTAATAATTATAATACCACATGCTTACAAATTAATACCTTTCATCTTGATCCTGAAAACACTTTACAAACATTAATTAATCTCACAATACTACTATGAGGTATGAAAGGCAATTATCCCAACGGTGTCAATGAGGAAATACAGGAAAGTTAGGTAATTGTCAAAAAGCCACAAAGGGAATTGGAGTTCCCGGCCCCTGGCTCTGAACACTGGCCCTGGTTACCAGGGAGGGTCGATGGGAGTCTGGTTCCCATAATCAGCAAAAATGAGCCTGAAACCAATGCAAAACTAAGTAATCACATTTAAGAACAGTGAAAACTGGTCTGTGATTTAGACACTACTTTGACTTCTTTTTTTTTTTTTTTTTTTTTCGGTACGCGGGCCTCTCACTGTTGTGGTCTCTCCCGTTGTGGAGCACAGGCTCCGGACGCGCAGGCCCAGCGGCCATGGCTCAGGGGCCCAGCCGCTCCGCGGCACATGAGATCCTCCCGGACCGGGGCACGAACCCGCGTCCCCTGCATCGGCAGGCGGACTCTCAACCACTGCGCCACCAGGGAAGCCCTGACTTCTTTTATTCAAAGGAAAATAGAGAGCATTCAGAATGGAGCCAACAAGTAGAAATTTTTGTTCCTTTTGGTTTTATGATCAAGTATTTCAGATAATGAAAAAAAGTCCAGAAAGTCATGTGATGCATCCCTAATAAATGGTACTTTCAAAAATATGTAAGAGGAATAAGTTTCTGCAAGGGATGGGTACTTAGAAAGTTCTGGCTATAGCAGCTGTGAGGTAAGGACATGCTGGACATAAAGAGGTAAGGGGCTAAAACCAAGTAAAATTAATGTTACCTTAATTCTAACTGTTGTGAATTTACATCAAATTACTAGTCAGAAGCATCTAATTAACACCAGCCCAGAGTATCTAACTTAGTACAAATAAATTTCCTTATAAATGTATATATTAGTATTTGGGTCAGCTTAATATCTTCTTTAAGAATGAGTGATATGAGGATTCACGTTTAACAACAAAACATACATTTTAAGGATTGACATAATTTATAATTATTTTTATAAATAATACGGCAGGGGAGGGGAAGATGGGAATACAAGTTTTTCTTTCTTTCTTTCTTTTTTCTTTTAAAGTATAAAGCTCTGACACCATGTAAAGAACAGATCAGAAAGGCAAAAATCAGGAGTCAAAGATCTCTCAGGAGGCTAATACATCGGATGAGGGATGATGAGGGTCTGATCTCTGGTCCCTGCAGAGGTAAAGGAGAGGACAAACAAGAGTCTCTGACAGAACCTAGTGAATAATTAAATGTGAGGAAAAGGATGCATTGCACATGACTCGAACCCCTAAATCCTACCTGACCAAGGACATCCAGGCTGATACTGCATGTTTGCTCTAATGTCGTATTAGGACTAGTGTCAGTTGAATTAACATATCATAAATATTTTTCATACATATATTTTTCATCAGTAAATATTTGTATCATACTTTTAACCAATGAAAAGTATAAAACATTGTTTTTTAAAGTTAGAACATGAAATGTATCTTTTTTAAAATAAAAAAGAAATGTGCTATTTTTCAGCCAGACTCCAGATATGAGACCTAAAGCACCATGGTTATGTTTCTAGCTCATGTTTCTGCATTTTCCTTTTTCTGCTCATTTACATTTATAAGAAGGAAAATGAGCTTTAATTTTTTTTTTTTCCCCAGAGATTCAAAGGATTTGTACCCACTAAGTGTCTTTGTATCTCCCTCCCACATTGCCAGGGATAATGCAAAACTCTGATCAAAGCAGATGCTTAAAACTTACTGGTTAAAAGAATAAATTTCAGAATTAAATAAAAATTAAAGTCAAATAGAAATCACCTGTTCCCCAAATATGTAGAGACTTATTGCTGTTAGTATTAGACTGCCTGTTAAATGCAGGTGTGTTAGTGATGGCTGCTGTTCATTAAATGACAATTTAAACATGTCACCAGGAAAAATCCATTTCCTAAATAATTTACCCTTATCACCACATTTGTTATGAAAAATTGCTAGCTGCTAAATCCAGAAACAAATCCTCAATAGCAATAGTGCTAAGAATTGCCATAGATAGAAAAAACAAGAAAATATTTGAGAGATATTGCAACGCACTTATGTTTCCCTAAGGAAATGACATGACTATATGGTCAATGTTACAGAATTAGAAATTCTACCCCTTATAATAGTGTTCCATCTTTGTGTTTGAAGGGAAACCACTGATTTTTATCTACCCTAATTTAAAGATAACCTTATTGTCGATGACATCCTAGTCACATACAAAATAGAGGTCAACGTTTCAGATTTGACATTCAAAGGCCTAGATGATCTGGGCTGATGGACTTCTAGTCCTAATTCCCTCTGATCTCCTGGTCAGTGATTCCTGAGGAATGAGGGTTTGTACCACTGGTTGTGCAAGTGCTGAGGAGGAGGGGCCCTGGGAGGCTGGGGTCCAGGAGGGCTTCATGGACAAGAAGGTAGGCAGAGTGGAGGACAGGGTAGGTCAGGGGCTATCTCCTTTCTTCTCTGGATCAAAGCCTTTAGGGGCAGCCCCTCAGCTCCTACACGTGTGAGCATATATGTGTACACACAGAGGTTGGCAGGGGTAGGGGCCCTGGGGAGTGACCTAGCTGCAGTGAGCTCAGAACGAGGGGCTCTGGAAAGCCTGAGGCAGAGCTGTGGCCCCCGACTATGACTCAGTGACAGTGACTTGGCAGTTAGGTATTTGGATTGAGTCAGTCTGAACTCAAGTTTGGGCCACATGTTAGCTCAGTGACCTGGGTAAGACATTTCACTTTCCTAAGCATCAGTTTTCTCAGCTGTAAAAATGGGAAGAATCAAATGATATATACATACACTGCAATCAGTACAGTACCTAAGCATAGAAGAAAAGCAATAAATAATATCTCTTATTATTACTACTAAATGTAAATCCAGAACACCAGAGCTCTGGGAAGCAGTCTTCCAACCTCATTCATCCATTTAACCAACCAGCAACTATCAAAAACCACTCTGCTTCTTAAAACACTGGGTTGAAAACTCAAATGAAGAAGTCAGTAAAAATATTTTGAACTTGATAAAAGGTTCTCAAAAGTATTTTCCCAGGAAGATGGTAGTGGTGAATGGCAAAGAAACTCTTATTCTACCACTTTCACACTTTCAGAACATTATTCAATAACCTGACACATTAAAAAGAAGAGGACAGCTCTGAAAATGGCCTCACAACTTCCTGAAACAAATGCTTACCACGAAAGTCATCTACATCATTTTGGTTAAAAACTAATTCTACAAACAACCTATGAGACACGGTGTTACATTTATTTATGTATTTCCGACTTTATATACACGTGAATTGAAATTTTTGCTGCTGGTTAACAGTAACACTAAGAACCAGATTTAGCAACTAAGAACTAATTGTCTTATTGGATGCAGAACCTCATCTTTGTCTGAAACACCAAGCCATTGAGCCAAATACCCCTTCACTACTGACTGATCACAGAACATTGCATTTCCCCTCTAAAAAACTCAACCTGATTTGGATTTTACCATTACTTCTACTTCATTATGTATTTAAAAAATTTAATATTATCATTTTCTTAAGTCATATTTTAGCTGGCAAGGAAAGTTGGTTTTACATTTACAGTACTGGCATGAAATTTTCTCTTTAATTATATGTATCGAGTTAAAACTTGGGTCAATTTAAAAAATATGAATAATATTTTAAAATACTAAAAGTATTTAAAGCATATAAGTATATAAAATACATTAATATAAATATCCTAAAAACAACAGGTGGTACAAGTCAAAGGTGGGGGGCTACCTCCACCATTTTGTTTGCCTGTCCCGTTCTATTCATCTCCCACCTTTTGCAGAAGGTCCTCCTTGGCCACTGCAGCCATGGTGATGACTCTCTGAAATCTGAACTTCTCCTATAGAATTTAGTCTACATTATATGATTTCATTTTTACCATATAATTAACACATAATCATATGCTATAATACACCATAATTTAAATTTTCATGTGTCTGCGTCCTGGACTATTAGACTGATAAAACACTTGTGGGCAAAAAGAATTCATTCATCTCTGTGGCGCTGAGCATAGCACTATGCAAACAGTGGGCATGCTAATAAATATTTCCTGAATAGTTTTATAATTCCTTATATTTATATTTCATTTAAATAAGTGCACTTCAAAGGAAATTCTATCATAATTATAATATTAACTAAATTAAACTAATTTTTAGTCCTAAGTATTTATTTGAATGATCCCATAAAGGCAAAAATAACAGATTATTTGCCCTCATTTGGATTGTTGTAAGATTACTAGTTACATACCAGTGGGCTTTTCCCTTTCTTCCTTAGTTATAGATATAAATCATGGCAATGTGCCTAGCTACCAACATTTCCCAGCCATTCCTGCTGGTAGAGGTAGCCAATGAGATGCTGTTGGATGGGGCTTTTGGAAAAGCCATTTAAAGGGGGCTTGCTTCTGCTTCAATCCCCTCTTTCTGTGGTTGGAGATGCAGTGGCCATACTGTAATCAAGAGGCAACCTAGTATACGGGAGCCACATACTAAAGGTGGTGGAGTAGAAAGGTAAAGAGTCTAGGATATTGATGGTATCATGGAGTCATTATACTGGCTCTCAATTGCCTAACTTAGGACATTTTCAGATGAAGAAAAAAAACGCTGATTTGTTTAAACCACTAGTTTGAGTGTCCATTACCGGCAATCAAATGCAATTCCTGATTCATCCAGGTGCAGACACATCACAGGCAGCATCTAGGTTATACTATCTGACAGGTGATTAAAAGTTCTCCTGCTTTCTCAAAAACACCTTTTCCTTGGTATTATATAGACTATCAATAAAGTATATCATGCCAGTATTATTCATTCTTTGGAGACAGGAGTTGAAAGCATCTGTTAAAATGCAAATACTGTCTGAGAAGAGTTACACTTTAGGCCATCAGTATAATTGAATATCTCATTGTGAATTAATTTATTAACTTCTGTGATTGGGTAGGTCCTGAGGGGATGGAACACAGGACAGGTAAGTTTTCCTAAAGGAAGACTAGTCAAGAAAGGAGTAATGTCAGGCTACTACAGTAAGAATCTCTTCTTCCCTCTCCTGGCCCCTGAACCCCATCCCCATCCCCTGACTGAATTCCCACCCCAAAGAGACAGATGGTCAGCCTTAGGGGTAGAAGGTACAAAAAAATGAAAGGAGAGATACAGAACCTGAAGGGAAAGGGTGCCAAAGGCAAACTTATGTTTATTACATAAGGCTGCCCATAACCTCCCCTCTCTATAGGAGTACTTTATTTAATCTACAAGAAAATTCCATAGTTAGCTAATAAACAGCATGGTAGATTAGCTATTCATTTGAAAATTAAAAATCACTTTTCTATTTACCAAGTGATGTGAAAGAAAGGACAAAACTGTGGTAGTGAGCAGCTAAAGCACAGGACCAGTTCAACGGGATTGGATTTACCTAAATTTTTTACCAGTGGACAGTTGATCCATTCAGGCACGCAAACACCTCTCCAGTGCTTGCTATTTTCTAGGCTCTGTGCTAGACATTAGAGATTTGGAGATGATGATGACGACGATGATGATCGTGTCTTATCTTCAAAAAACTTGCAAACCTCTACAGGAGACAGACATGTAAATAAACTATTACAACACTCTGGGATGTATGTGACACCACAAGTGTATACAAGAGCTGAAGTAGGAGAACAGAATTCACTTTGAGAATAGTGAAGGGTGGTTAGGGAAAGCCTCCCAGAGCAAATGATATCTATGCAGGGCTTTCAAGGATGAATGGGACTTTGCTAGGGAGATAAAAGGGGATAGGCATTCTAGTTAGAAGGAAGAGTGCACGCAAAGCTGGAGATATGAATTAGCATGCTAAATTCGAGGACTACAAGTATTTGTTACTGCTGTAGCATCAAGTGCTGAGGTAGAAGTAAAAGAAGGGGAAGTAAGTAGAGCCCAGGTCAGGAAGGGCATTGAATGCCACACTAATCAGTGTGGACCTTATCTGATGTTAGTCACGGGAGCTGAGCCAGCGGTATGGTAAGATTTATATTTTAGAAAAATCACGATTTAGAAGAGAGCAGGCTGGAGGGAAGAATATCACCTAGGAAACCTTTATAATAATGCAGATGACAAGGGACGAGGTCAGGCATGGTAAGGGTTTGTCTGGTTCTGCTGCGTGGAGGAGGGTGAGGTGCAGGGAGAAGGAAGGTAACATCTTTCACCTGGACTGCAGTGTTCATTTTGGAAGAGTCACTTTTCACCCACCTGCCCACCACATTTATAAAGCATACAGGAGGTCTTCACTGGTGGCGCAGTGGTTGAGAGTCCGCCTGCCGATGCAGGGGACACTGGTTCGTGCCCCGGTCCAGGAAGATCCCACATGCCGCGGAGTGGCTGGGCCCGTGAGCCATGGCCGCTGAGCCTGCGCGTCCGGAGCCTGTGCTCCGCAGCTGGAGAGGCCCGCGTACCGCAAAAAAAAAAAAAAAAAAAAAAAAAAAAAAAAAGCATACAGGAGATGCATTTTCTCTCTGAATTCACTTTTTGAAGTTTCTTTCTTTCTTTCTTTCTTTCTTTTTTTTTTCAGGTACGCAGGCCTCTCACTGTTGTGGCCTCTTCCGTTATGGAGCACAGGCTCCAGACGCGCAGGCTCAGCGGCCATGGCTCACAGGCCCAGCTGCTCCGCGGTATGTGGGATCCTCCTGGACTGGGGCACAAACCCGTGTCCCCTGCATCGACAGGCGGACTCTCAACCACTGCGCCACCAGGGAAGCCCCTGAAGTTTTTTTCTTTATCTGTAATTATACTGCTAGAGATTTCATACTAAATGAACCCAAAATAGAGGCAGCTTAGAAGGAGAATCCAAATTCTGCTGTAGGTGTCCTCTTAGCTTTCAGAATCAGTATTACCACTTTATAACAGAGTGTTTTCTTCTTTTTAAAATGAAAAGGAGAAGAGATGAGAATAGACCCCTCCCTGTCTCCCCCAAAATATATGGATAAATGAGAAAACATACTTGAAGCACTTTGAGTTTCAAAGAACTATAGCTATATTATGATATCTCTAAGGGCTGGGTTAGAATAGGATGACCAGCAAACAGCAAAAGGGCCAAGCATGGAACTTACTCAACTCAGGAGGTCTCTGAGTTAATAAGAGAGCTGAGTTATGCTTATGGTTGCTAAAGTGAATATGGGTGACTTTTTAAGTCTAAGGATGATGCAAATATTGCATGGGACAAACTTATACTAAAAATTATCTGTTGTTTATCTGAAATTCAAATTTAACTGGGCATCCAGTATTTTTATTTGCTAAATCTGGCAGTTCTAGTTATGGTAGTACTTTAAAGGGGAAAAGTCGGCTTAATTAACGACCTGTGCATCTTGTTTGTGACATTCTGGTTTCTTTTATGCAATAAGAAATGTTTTAGCTACATATAAGGGAATTCTGAAGCACGACAATATAAAAATGTGAGCATAAATGGCCACTAACTTCCAAAAACCTTACCAACAATGTTGGAAATCTCACCTTCTAAAAACTGTGCTGTTGAAAACAGCAAAGGGGGAGCATTCCTAACTAATGAAACAGTATGTTACCATTTTTAAAGAGAGAATAAATAATGTTCATTGACATATTATAAGTATTACAACTTCAAAGACAAGTATTTCTAAAAAGCAAACAATCCACAAGAATATAGAGGCATAAAAACTCTTTGAAAGAGATAACATTTAGAAAAAAGTTTTTTAACAAAGCATACATTCATGATAAATGACAGAAAAGAGACCCACCCCCCAAAACGTTTTTCACGTTCCTGGAGGTCTTACTAATATGTCCTCAACTGACTACCAGGAAAAGAGAGTGACAGGGCCATATCTGGAATCCTGGGCAAGGTGGAGAAGCCCAAATGTCCAAACTGGGAATCTTGCAACATTACACTAAAGCATTGTGGCATTTTTTAATGCACTTTAAGCTCACTTTTACTACTTCCAGAACTCTTTCCTCATTAAGGCACAGATATAAAAACTGGGAGCTACTTATAGGGTAGATACCAAATAGTCTGTCTGCTGGTGAGATACAGACCTTCACCTTGCATACATAACAGCTGGAGAAAAAAGAGCCCTTATTCATCAAATTTAAAAAGCGCTCTCTCATTTCATGCTAATTGTATGGCCTTTTGCATGATATACAAAAGATTGCCTAAAATGAAAGGAATTAAAAAGAAAACTACCAGTCTAGGAGGTTTTTTTGGAACAAGATTAACTTATTACTTTTTTAGAGAAAGTAGTTGACAGAGTAATTCAAGTATTACATTTATTTTTACAGAATGACCTTTATAGGTTTTATTATTATCAACGTCTTTCCAACTGCCTCTTGCTGCCTAACATAATGTGGCCTCATTCTACTAATCTCAGTGCTCCAAAACCCTTTAGAGATTATTATCAAACAGTTCATAAATTATAGAATTTAAAATAAAGTACATAAAGATTTTATATGATTTTTTTTTCCAAGGAAAGGGAGGCTGATACTCATAAATGTTTGCTTCCCAGCTCCTGCAACATGTAGGTTCTGCTTCAACTGGTTTCTTACAAAAGTGCAATATCAAAAATTCATTTGTAGTGATGGATATTTATTATCAATAATAATATACAATAATATAATAAGTGACAATATTATTCAAGGGTTGTAAATAAGATGATAAGCTGTGATAATTTATGACATACCATAAATTATGGTATATGGTGATATATGAAGTGGGTCTTTGAAAACCTGCCCGAATTTAGATTAAAGTTACTATAAATATCAACCAATTATTAACAACCATGTAAAAGCCGTCAGGGGAAGAGGTGGAAAGCAGAGAAACGGTAGGTGCAGTTCATTCATTTGGGGACAAAGCAGCATTTATTCCTTCCAGAACTATCTACCGATTGCTATCAGCCAACTGAATCAGTGTTGGCAATTGCAAAGAACAGCTGCTTCAACATGCAGCCCTCGAAGAAAGCAAAAGAATGATTGGGCTGCCGAGGCTCCCAAAAGGATTGACCATTCAAGAAATTAAAAGCTGAAGCAAACATGCTAATAACTGATGTTTACTATACACGTTAAGGCTTTTTTAACCTATTAGACTGGCATTGTCCAGTAAAACTATAAGGCAAACCACATTTGTAATTTAAAATTTTCTCATAGCCATAGTAAGTTAAAAGAAACAGGTGAAGTTCATTTTAATACTTTTTTTCCCTAACTCAGTATATCCAGAATATTATCGTGGCAACATGTAATCCACATAAAATATCACTGAAATATTTTACAATCTTTCTTTCATACCAAGTCTTTGAAACCCAGTAGGTATTTTACACATATAGCACATCTGAATTCAGACTACTGGTCACATTTCAAGTGCTCAACAGCTACATGTGGCAAGCAGCGACCACATTAGGCAGTGCAGTTAAAACTTCACAGCTTGGAGAAAAAAAAAAAAAAGGCCTTGCTCTTAATTATTACCTAATGTTTTCCTGTGAGTCAAATCTCAAGCCACCAGTGAGGTTACTTATTCTCTGTGTTAATGAACACAGTAAAAACAAAAAAGCTATACCACTAGACACAGGGGTTGAATTCTAAGAGGTCATGCTTAATTTTCATTAATAACAAGTATTTATCTATTAAACTACTTGCTTTCCCTGGTCACATTTCTGATCCTGCCACAAGTTTCAGGAGTCTGCGTTTTTCTCTGAGGATCTAATTATCAGCCATATCACCCAACATTCAGTGAAGTTTTCCCATCTTTACTATTTGCCACTTGAATAAAATAGTGTTCCAAAGTAGTAAATTATGTAATTCCTAAATCCAAACTGGTTTATGACTAATTGGTAAGAATCATGGAGTTTCCTCATGAAAAGAGTTCCAAAAAATCAAGAAAAGAATAACTAAAAACAAATGAGTATCAAAACATACTAAATTCCAGGCTAACAAGCTCTTCGGCCCTTATGAAACTACAAAGGACCGCGTAAGGGCTTGCATGCAAAACCGAAACTCAACAAGCCATTTTCAGGAGCTGAGGCAGGGATGATCATTAGTAGAAAAATAAGTGACAGAGAGGTGCCAGTATTTAGTCCTCAAATCTGAATATTCAAAATGTAAAATATTTAACATTTCTTTCAAAAATGAATGCCAGTTTATATTTTTCTTCTTTCACATTTATTGTTAGAAAATTTTTATTTCAAGTTCGGGTTTTGACTTGACTGACAATTTCAGGCAATATATTAGAAACCAAAAAGTTAGTGGAATTATACATTTTATTATCAACACCTAAAAAGATCTTGAGATAGAAACAGAATATTCCTCTTAGTCAATTATAATGAGGTGAAGTAATAGGTTTAAATGTCAGAAAAACTAAGCATTCTCATATTCTGCTTTTATCCATAATTTATCTATAATTTAGCCTATAATTCTCATATCATCCTCAGATCTCACACTCTCCTGTAGCTCCACCTTTCTTTATAAGTAAAACTCCTTAACACCTAACTCGATTGAGGAAAGCAGTAGCATGGCGAACTGATTCATTTGGTTAATTGATGGTTAGCTATGTGATGCCCTGAATTTTGCTTGAGGGACGGACTGCCTCTGAGACATGGTTATAGCCTCCAATCCTGGAGTTCAATTATGGCCAACTGTCTTACATGATCTTGCAATGATGAACTTTTAAATGTATCAATATAACAAATTTTTTTCACCACAAATCTTCCACAGAGCAATAACCCCAACATTTTTAGACATGGAGAACAATGTTTAACAGAGCCTTGCCCCAAATAAGTGTTTAAGAAATACAGAAATAAATAAAATGGCCTGATAGTTCAAAATGGACTTGGATTAGAAACTAGGGAATTATCTATTAACCAGGCTAAGCAGGTTTTAGTTAGGCAATGATAAAAATGCAAAGTTACTCATCGGATCTTATAGTGACTAAAGAACGTTACACCAGAATCTGAATCCATTTTTCTTTCAGAGCAAAACTACAACTGAAGTTGAAAGCACAGAATCTGATTTCAGTTCTCAATGTCAATAGGCATGAAGTGGAGGTTTAAAAAAACAAGTAAAACTCATGGAGATTATCCAACTAACAATGGGGCACCTCCTTCTGTTCTGAATCAGTGGCCCTTTTTGCACAAATGTGATTTCTGAGGGTCGCTGTAGGTCTGGTGTACAAGGGCTAAAATTCTCTTTCGTTGACTTTGGACTTGAAAGTTCACCCTGGTGAAGGCTACCCAGGCACTGGTTAACTGAAATGCTACTGCCATTGCTTCCTTCTTTCCTTCCTTCAACAACTATTTATTTGACACTTACCATACGTAAGTACTGTTTTTAGGCATTAGAGTTTCAGCAATAAATGAGACAGAGAAGATCTCAGCTTTCAACAATCTTACATTCTTCCAGTTATTACCTGTAACTTGTCAGATATAGCACACTATAAGCAACTGTTGAATGTAAACAGTATTTGATATACTAAAAATTGGGAGTTAAAGTTTTAAGGAGTAGCAATAATACCCATGGTCTAAAGAAAAGTTTCCGATGCTTATCATTTACTTATTTTGCCAACATCTTAATTCTTGTGCAAGAAAGTCTTGTACTATTTTCAATAGCTAAGGAAGGCAAAACACATGCCAAAAACACTTAGGAATCACTACTTAAAAATAAGAGAAAAAACACTTAAAATCACTTTTTAAAATACCCCTTAAAATGTGTCTTCAGTCAGGAATGGATGCCAAAACAATCAATAAAAAGGAGAAATGTCCAAAACACAACAGAGTTTTGAGGAAAGGCATAATACATAATAGAACTAAGAGACTCTTTAGGATTTGGGAATCAGAATCATCACTGAGCCTGCCTAATGGGAATGATTAAAGATAACCTGAGAAACTAACAGAAACTATGGCAGAACCTGATGTAAATAATTCAATTTGGAAAGATGGAGTAACTTTACAAATATACTGCCATTAATCCAGCATTGAAAAAGTAAGGAATTTGGCCAAAGTTAAGAGTGTTTCAGTTCTACGGTAATGAGCTGAACAAGTTATTCTGTCTTTGGTCTAATCTAAATGTTCATTCCTGCATGCAACTAATATTAAACATTTATTGAGTGCCTGATACATGCCATGCATGGTGCTAGGCACAGAGAACACAATGCTGAAGCAGCCAGGATCCCCAGGTCATGATGCTCCTGGTCACCATACAAGGAGCCAGAACACAGGTGTGTAAATGTGCGGAGAGAGCAGAAGAGAGGACTTTATGCTGCCTGAGGGAGACAAAGACGGCGCCCGAGTTGAAAGATATTTGAGCAGGAGATTGAAGGAGGATCGGAACTACTCAAAGTGCCCATGAGGGGTGAGGCATAAAGAAAGCACTGCAGGAAAAAAGGAAAATTGCACGCATAAACTCCAGGAGAAAGGAATATGCTCACGGCATGGTAAGAAACCCTGTAAAACGACACAGGACAGACCTGGATTTTTTTTTTTTTCCCGGTACGCAGGCCTCTCACTGTTGTGGCCTCTCCCGTTGCGGAGCACAGGCTCCGGATGCGCAGGCTTAGCGGCCATGGCTCACGGGCCCAGCCGCTCCGCGGGACGTGGGATCTTCCCGGACCGGGGCCCGAACCCGTGTCCCCTGCATCGGCAGGCAGACTCTCAACCACTGCGCCACCAGGGAAGCCCGACCTATATGTTTATACACTGGGCAGGGCCAGATCATGAAGGGACATGAACACCAGACAAAAGTTACTGGATTTTATCCTAGAAGAAGCTAAGAGCCCCCTATGTCATCAAATAAGGCAACTACATGGTCAGATCTGTGGCAAATGGACTGAATGAAAGTAAGACTAGGGATGAGGAGGCTATTTCAGAACGTCTTTGCAATAGTCCATGTGAGAGACAGTAAGGCCTGACCCAGTGCAGGTGGAGTGGAGAGGGAGAGGACAGGACAGATAAGTGAGCTAGAAACGAAGTGACTTGGTGATCAACTGGGTTAAGCTTGGGGGAGAGGAAGAAGTCAAGAGTAATTCCCTGGCGTCCGACTTGAGAAGATACCTGTCTCCACGCCAAGCATTCTATCAGCTTTCAGTTTTGGATTTTGGCTCCCTGAGACTGGTCACTGCTGATCTGCCTCATTCTCTTTGTCCTAAAGAATGTCCTTAGGCGCTACAGAAATACAGAGGCGTCCACCACCACCTCTGAGTGATGATAAGAAGGAAGCACCACCGCCTGTGCCTCCCTGCCTGGTCTACACAACCTTCAGCAACCACAGCAGCAATCCTGTATATGGCGCCCATTTTAATTCTGTACACAAATAATTAAGTCAAAGTATAGTTATTATGAGCACAAGGCACCATAGAAAATAAAAGCAATGTGCAGGTTTCTGCCGAGTTATGCAGGAAAGCAGTACAGCGCAAAGCAGTGGTCAGTCCGGTGCAAGTCTGAATTCCAGCTCCATTACTGTTACTGGTTATATAACCTTGGGAAACTGATGTTCTTGGGCCTTGGCTGCCTCTTCTATAAGATATCTGGATAATATAGCCTATCTCATTGGTAAAAATTAATGAGATAATACATGTAAATTTCCTACTAGCACCATGCCTAACTTTTTGTAGATTCAAGAAATAATAAGTAAGTATCCTTCTTTATTTCCTGTCCCCTTTTGACTACTCAGAGCCTTTCTGCTTCCAAACAGAATCCAGTTATCACCAATGGGTGTTTCTCTCTACTTCCCCATGCCTACTGTTGGCAAAAATGAAGCTTCTAAAATTAACACAGGATGGTATCTATATCACAGACTGCTTACAGTCTATCCAATATTCATCAGCCCTTTCTTCCTTATTACTGGACACTGATTTTGCTGAAGGTGGTAAAATACTAAGCAAAAAAAAAACATTTCCTAGGGTCCCTTGCCACTAAGGGTAGCCTAGTGTGTGACACAGTAGAGTTAGTAAAATTCTTGTTAGAGATTATTTGGAAAGTTTCTGGACATAGGTATTTTTATTCTCCCTCAACTAGCTTCCTTTTTCCAACTTCCTGGAAAGTCGGTATGATGGTTGGATTTGCAGTACCTATCCTGCAACAATGAGGAAAATATCAAAACTCATAAAATATGAGCCTTGACATACCTGAGCTCCTGAAAAATGCTTCCATCACCTTCCACCAGACTTCTTATCACATGGGAAAAATTAAGGCCTAAATTTAAGCCACTGCCTTTCAGGTCTCTGTAACTCTTCTGAGCCCAATTCCGAACTGATGGAGGAATTTCCTAAACTTAGGGATTTCCTTCAATCCTATTTTGGCATGAGTATCAAGGCATCAACCATAATTTCCTTCCAATTTAAAAAGAAACTCTTATTGAGTGTCCAGTATGTGAGATACTGTGTATGTAGACATAGAAATAAATATTACCTACTGACTCACTTTTTTTTAAACATCTTTACTGGAGTATAACTGCTTTACAATGGAGTGTTAGTTTCTGCTGTATAACAAAGTGAATCAGTTATATATATATTCATATATCCCCATATCCCTTCCCTCTTGCATCTCCCTCCCACCCTCCCTATCCCACCCCTCTACGTGGTCACAAAGCACCGAGCTGATCTCCCTGTGCTATGAGGCTGCTTCCCACTACCTATCTATTTTACACTTGGTAGTGTATATATGTCCATGCCACTCCCTCACTTAGTCCCAGCTTACCCTTCCCCCTCCCCGTGTCCTCAAGTCCATTCTCTATGTTACCTACTGACTCATTTAATTCTTACAGTAACCTTTCAAAGTAAGTAGTGTCATTCTCATTTTACAGCAAAGGGACAGGAAGGTCTGAGAGGCTAAGTACTTTATCAAAGGTACCTTAGTGATACAAGGCGAGCTAAGATTGTAACTCCATGTCTATCTGATGATGAAGTTCACATCCTGGCAGCTATCCATGCTACTGCAGGGGTTCTGTGAACTCACTCCTGTGAGGAACCATGACTCCCAAGACAATGTCTCTCTAAATTAAGTACTCACTTTTCCTAGGTCGTCCGTACTGATATCTAAAATTCAACTGGGAAACCATCTTAAAATGTATGTCTAGAGCATGAAAAAACAGTGTGTAGCAGGAGACCACGAAGTGGTTGATGTGGCAAGGGTGAGAGCTGCCTATGCCTGAGGTACACTCTGCCTGAAAGCAGCTAGGCAGGGCTGACAATCTGGAAAGGAGGCTCCTTTTACCTGGGGCCTCCAGTCAACAAGGACCCTGAAGAAATCACGTTAAACTGGAAATCAGCGTGTGAGCCTGAGGCATCGGAGAGAGAGTAAGTAAAGGTGTCCAATGTCACACACATTCTCACAGTAAAAAAAAACTCATAATCTTGTCACACATAATTTTTTAAAAGAGGAGTGAGAGACAAAATTGGGAGTTGTGTATATATCTTATAACCTATTAAAAAACACTTTAAATACAGACTTGTTCTATATAAGTATTATACAAATATACATATAAATGCATATTTTAACTCTTTCTTCTTCACAATGAATCTGAAACAGCCAACAAGAAGATTCACAATAAATTTAAAAATCATAACCAGGAAAAATATAAAATAGGAGTATGAAATAAGAGGAAAATAAAGTAAGCAGACATATATCCTATAGGGTCCTAAACAGTTACTAAAACTGAGCTGTAAATTTAGGTCTGAGCATCCTCTTGCCAAAGGAAAATGGAAAAAAATGACTAGGTACAAAATTCACAATGGCCATGAGAAAAAGAGAATATTACCACCTCAGGAGAAACAAAATATTTTCTGTTAGCATAAAAGCAATAAGAAATCAGAAGACCTAAGTTGGACTTCACACAGGGGAAACTATATAACAGAGCAGACAATGTCTCAGCAATTCCTCCATAGTAAATGTCACAGTGTGTTCCACACAACAGTTTCTCACAGAGTTATTCAATCAAGCTGAAAAACAGTTCAGGGAACGCAATCTGTGCAGGACTGAGGCAATGAGATAGGAATATACGGCTCTCCAATGGGCCGGCTTGATCTAGTAATAAATCCCGGAGTATCTACATGAACAAAGAGACAGCATTTTCTTTAAATTATTCTCCAACCGAAACCAACTTAAGAAGTAGGATTATGCAACAGTTTCCTGACTCTTTTCAGTTCAGAAGTTCTGAGAAAGTTTTCAGGGGCTTTTTATTATGTAAATGGTACTTCAGTCCACTGGCACTGTGCTCTTAGGTGTAGCACTTATGTGCCAATCTTTCCTCCTCCTCCAAGGAGAAATCGGCATTAAAAGGCAGAGAAAAGGTAGGCTGCATTACTTTAAAAAATTATGGCTTTTTGCTTTTACATTAGGAGGTTCTACTACACACACTTTCTATTATATAACTAATGTTGGAAAAAATATATGAATTCACACCCATAATGATTTCTTAACTAAGGTAAAAGGCAATGAGTGAAAGGCATGTACCTAAGAATATGACATTCCAAAAATGGACATTAAACAGTCCTGAACAGGTAGAAATTAATATCAATTATGAACAGCGTAGGATGAACACAGGAGTTCACTGAAAAAAAAAACTGACGTATAGTAAGAAATGGGGCCTGTTAGGTCTGGAAAGAAATGTAAAATCTATGTAAATTTAGCTGAGCTTAACTAAGGTGTAATTTTTTTCTATGTATTCATATTGATGCACTCTCATAAGCATATTCACAGGAATCCTCAGTAAGGTACAAAGTGGAATATTCAGAAAATGCCAATTAGGCCAAGTACATACCTGCATGCCAGTTTTTCCACTGCATAAGGAGTCAGATGAAATTTATCCTTCAAAAGAATCTCTAGTTGTGTGTGAAGACAACATAAATAACGTTGTGCTTTAACTTAAACTCTCTATAGAGTCACAGGAAGTTACGACTGTAACATGAACCAAAGGAGGAAAAATAAGGACCATTTGATACTAATTAAAAAACGGGATTAGAAAAAAGATGGCTGTGGGAAATAGGGAACAGTTGTTCTCCCAACATGGACCTCTCACCCTGCTGATTCTGTGGTTTTTAAAACTACAATAGTGAAAACTGGAAAAATGACAACAAAATTACTACCAACAGATAAACAGAACATTCTCTATGGTTTTTAAAATAATTTCTGAATTGGAGATAGAAAACTAAATTTGCTAAGCAAAAAGCTAGCATTTCCACATTTATTTCCTCCTTCTAAACACATACAATAAACACATATTGGATCTAATGTAGCTCCATGCAATGCAATTACAGGTTCCCATTCTTTGATTCTAATTGCAATCAATTGCAATGAATCAACAGATGAGGCAGGTGATTAAAGTCACACAACTAACGAACTAAGATTGCTAAAGTTAAATAAATATCATTGTGGTCACTTTAAGCTACCTAGCTTCATCAAGCAGAGCTACAGAAGCAGCAGGTTAGCAAGTTTCTGGCAAGGAATAATTGGTGCTGAGTAACAGACTGTGTACATGAGCAGAAACACTGCATAAAATTCACATTGCTGGCTTACCCACACCATATGTGCATTTTGGATGGAAACAGGGGCAGCTCTCATACACCTCACATAGTTTGGCCTTTTCTGGCTAGGATGAATAAACATTATGTTTCAGTGTGCTAGTTAACCCCAATGGAAACGAGAAAATACCAGAATTATGACTTCTCAATTCTAATTTTTTCCAGCAAAACTGAAACTAGGACAAAGACACAGTGGTAACAAAAATATACAAATTTGAAGTTATGGAAAAGATCTTTACAAATACTGATAAGCATGCCTCAAGTTAATTCATCTTGCCAATGTTTTGAGCTATCAACAACCCACAGTAATCTGATTGTCAAATATAAAAGTAAAAAGTTTATAGATTTAAAGAAATAATAAAGTATTTCAATTGTTCTTTACCAGTGGCCAAATTTATCATTTTCCCAAACAGACTTTGTTAGCAAGAGCAAGGACCTTGAAAGTGGTTTTTGCAGTCTGACAAGTTACCTGCAAGAACTTTTGCACAATTCCTTCCTAACAAGCATGAAAGCCTGATTAATCAATACCTAAAATCTTCATTATGCATCAGATTCTCCCCCTCCCCCGCCCTCCACCCCCCAATCAAAGCAGCAGTATAAAGGTTGGCGTTTGGTGGCAAAATTCCAATTCACTTTCCAAAGAGGTAAACAGCCAGGACTTCTGGGGAGGAAAAGATCTCAGACACTGCGTCTAATCCCCCTACTTCACTGACTAAGAATTGAAGTTGAAGAGAAGCTTAGCAACTTGTCCTAGATCAAACACTTGGTGAGCAGAGGAATACAGCAAAAATGTACTTTCTACTATATTATATGGTCCAGTAATTCAAGTGAAAATAAAGATTGGAGAGATGCACTCTACAAAATCTTTTGCCCAAAAGGTATCTTGCATAGCAGGATAAACACATCAAAGAATTAAATTTACCATTTAAATGCTATAAACAGTGCAATAATCCAACTGTGCTTCATTTCCCAGTAAATCACAAATTTGAAATGGTTCTATATTAGGAGAAACAAAAACCAAAAATCCTTGCACTCATCTTGGATAAAATTATATTCTCATAAACTAACTGTTATAAAGGGAGAAATTAATATCTTCAAACTAAGAGTCTCAGAATCATAGATATAGAGGAAAAAGCAAGATTTGTAGACAAATACATGTTCAAACCAGTAACCCACAACCTTTTGGGGGAAGGGGGAATATGACTTTATAACTGATACAATGACACTGACAGGTAGATCAATGAGAACAGGCTGGACCACATGATTTCCAATGATATGTGAAGAATAAACTCCAAGTCACCTCACTCTTCTCCCTGCTGGAAAGTCCCCTAGGTGAGAGGACAGATGTTTTGACAAACCATGATCAGATGTAATGCTCTGTGATCAACTAATTAAGAGATCTTAAACTTAAATAAACCGAGGCAGGAAAGTACCTACATATCTCCTAAAGATCATCCTCAGTAGACTGTTCCATCATTTTTACTGCCATCCAAAATAGTTCTTCTGTTAATAAGCAATATCCTCACCATCAGACTTACTATCATTTAAAATATAAGATATACCCATTATAGACAAATAGGAAAATCCGAACACTGGACAGTATGATTTAACCTATTTATCATTCCAAAGGCAACTACTCTTAATGTTTTTATGTATTACATCATACTTTTCTGCACAGCTTTTATATAGCAATAATCATATTGTAAATATAATTTTGTACCTCAAATCTTCTCACTGAAATTATGAAACCAAGAGTCTTCATATTTTATTGAAAGCTAATCATAAATTTCACTTATGAAAACTAAAAAATATTCCATTAAGTGGATTGCCATCTGTCTGCACATACAACTTCTTGTGGATTTAAAAGATTATTTTCTCAGAATAGAATCCTAAAAGTGGAATTACTGTCAAAGTATATTAACGTCTTTATGGTTCTTGATACTTTCAAAAATGCTTACCAAAAATGGTTGTACCAATTTAAATTGCCTTCAGTAGCAATTCCCATTATACCTGTATTTGGACTATGAATATCTTGTGAGAATTAACAGTTTCATAATCATCTTTATACCCCCCATGAGGCAAGAGACAGATGGGCCCCAGGCTGAACAGTTTCTCCCCTGTGGACAGAAACTCCATAATAGCAGAAACTCCATACAAGCAGGATGATGGAGGAGGCTGGGCCCTGTCCAGATAAAAGACCAAATATTCCTCATTCTCGAAGTCAAGGAGACCTCCCCGACTACACATGCGCAGAAAGGCCCTTTGGAGGTCAAAAAGGGAGGGGGCACCACCCCATAGTAAGTGATGTCAACTAACCATAGTCCTCTTCACTAGAATCCTTCTTGGCTAAGAGATGTGCACGCACACAGGGTAGGACCCTGAGATATAACAAATATGAACTCAGAACCAGGCAAAGCAAGATGACTGGTCAAAGGAAACCCGGAAGAAGTGTCCCATAAATGTGATTCAAACTACCACGAGGGCGCGGCTCTCTCTCTGAGCCCACCCGTGTGTCTATCCACACGTACTGTACTCTTTTTCCTCCTAATAAACACTTTACTTGCTTCACTACTTTCCGTCTCTATGTGGAAAGTCGCTTCTACACAGCTGATGGGCCAGGGCCTTGTCACTGGCCACTAGTCCCTGGTGGTCTGGTGGCTAAGATTCAGCGCTCTTACTGCCGCCGCCCGACCTCAATCTCTGGCTGGAAACTGAAATCCTGTTTCAAGCTGCCGCAGGCTGAGGCCACCCAAGATCACCCATACCTTAAATTTATAAACTTATATACCATAATTATATTAAAAAATTCTTAAAACCGAAATCCTGACAGCCAGTGGATGAATGTTTGCTATTCTTGAAACTATTCTTGAAAATCACTCGAGTCTCTTTTTTCCTCTACCACTCAACCTCAATTCTTTTCTACACACAAGTAGGTCTTTAATAGGATAATCTTATACCCCCTTTTAAGGAGTGGTAACCAAAGTCTACATCATATGGAATTTACAAAGTTCAAGGATATTCTCATTCATTTTAATGACTACATAAAAGAAAAGAACAAGGAAATTCATCCCTACCGAGTCTGAAGGCTCCTATAGCTTTGTTAAAAGACATAAAGGAAGTTCAAAAACACATTAAAAGAAAAGTGAACATTTCATTCATATGTATTCATTCTATATCTTTTTAAAAAAATCAATTTTTGTTCCCTAAATTACTCAACTATGAATTTCACATGTAACTCAACAATTTACAAATATGCAAATAAGAAATTACAAATACTGTGTACTAGATTGAGATGTGTGCTTCAAATGACATGAATAAACAAAGTCCCCCATATCTTTACTGTACTTTCCAGGGATTCTAATATTATGCACTTAACAATCTTAGCAAACACTTTGTTGCTGCTGCTACTACCTTACTGTTTTTGCAACTGCTATTAAATTTCCTAGTACAAATTGGCTGTAAGATTATTTTAGATCTTCATTAAAAAATTTATATTAAACACGCAATAAGCTACTTTGTTTAACAGAAGTTGGGAGATTATTAGTGTCACAGTTTATTATTATAAGTAATTTTTGTGTCTTCTGTCAGTATAACCACAGTATCTCAATACCACCAGCTGATAATAATCTTTATAAATCCTACTTTGCAGCTATACCATCTGTTAGTTATTATTTTATACGTCTCCATATGCATATGTGAATTAGCTGTCATTCAAAACAAATATACAAATGGAATTGTGGTTTTGTAGGGAGTTTTTTATTGGCTTGTTTTTGTATTTTGTTATCTTTAAGCTAGTGAACTAAATAAATAAACATATTCCTCTATCTTTGAGACCAAAAATAAATGCAAATTTCAGTTATACAAATACAAACTTCCAGTTATAAGTCATGAGAATGTAATGTACAGCATGGGGAATACAGTCAATAATACTGTATTAACTTTGTATAGTGACAGATGGTTAACTAGACTTACTGTGGTGATCATTTTGCAATGCATACAAATGTTGAATCACTATGTTGTACACATGAAGCTAATATAATATTGTATGTCAAATATATTTCAATTAAATAAAGAGGCTAACAAAAATGCAAATTTAAAAATACTTTTTGTAGTACAAATAAAAGAAATTTAAGTTCAACAAACAATCTAGAAGTATCTGCTAAAACTGGTTAAAATTAATAGTCACCAAAATTGGATATAATTATATTAAAAAACTGATATTTCCATATTCATAGCTCTCAAAGTACACCTACAGACCAAAAAGCAATAGGTCCACTAGTAAATTAGTAGCTAATATGGCTCCAGTTTTCACAATATAAAACACTTTCCACGACTGAAGATTAGAAAAGAATGACTACTTACTTACTTGTAACGTTAATTCCCTGAAGAGATGAATCATAATGACAAAAATTCAAAACCAGGCCCCCCATTAATCTGTAGGTTTATTCCCCTGAGCTGTAAATAACCAGGCTCCTACAGTAGCAGAGAGCAATAAGTAGTTGTAATGTCATTACAACTCACTACCAAAATTTACCCAGAAAGGCAACAAGAAAAAAAGAAGGAACAGAAGGAGGAAGATAAACTTACAATTGGATAATTAGTTCCAAATTATCACTTTTTCCCCAAGTACTAGAGTCTAATGACTTTAATAAGCCCAAACACGGTTTACAGGAGCTTTTTTTTTTTTTTTTTTTTTTTGCGGTACGCGGGCCTCTCACTGCTGTGGCCTCCCCCGTTGCGGAGCACAGGCTCCGGACGCGCAGGCCCAGCGGCCATGGCTCACGGGCCCAGCCGCTCCGCGGCATATGGGATCCTCCCAGACCGGGGCACGAACCCGTATCCCCTGCATCGGCAGGCGGACTCTCAACCACTGCGCCACCAGGGAGGCCCCTACAGGAGCTTTATACACTACACACCAAAAACATGGTGAATTCTGTTGAGCTACCAATGGCAATTAAAACATAAGACGAAAGCACAACCTGGGAGAAACCACATTTGATGACTAAATAGTTCAGTGTTTCCTTAAGTTACCCTATTTTAGGTAATGATACTTTAGGATCATATACAGGGAAAGCTAAGGTACAAACAGTAGTAAATAATTAAAGTCATCATTAATAGAAACCCTGAAATATTTAGAGAGGGGGATTAAAGAAGAGAAAAATGTACTTAAGAAATTATGATTTCCTGGAATGAATGCTATATTATTTTCAGTTTCTTGAAGTAAAAAGTCCCACTAATTACTTATACAAAAAAATATGCTGCTTTTCATAGAGTCTTTTGTGTATTAACATAAGTTATACTCCAACTTTGTAAAATGTAACTTATTTGATGCCCAAACCAGACCTCCTTTTTTTCAAATTATATTTCATCTAGATGTTAGAATTTCCATGATGTCTGTGAGACAGCTGTACTTGGAGAGGCAACACAGTTTTGAAGTATACTTGGGCTATAAAGTGTAAGGGAAAACATCATAAACTACTTAACAAAATATATATATACATTTTTAACATGTTTATTGGAGTATAATTGCTTTACAATGGTGTGTAAGTTTATGCTTTATAACAAAGTGAATCAGCTATACATAAACATATATCCCCATATCTCCTCCCTCTTGCATCTCCCTCCCATCCTCCCTATTCCACCCCTCCAGGCGGTCACAAAGCACCGAGCTGATCTCCCTGTGCTATGAGGCTGCTTCCCACTAGCTATCTACGACAAAATATTTTAACTGCCATTTAAAACTACAGTATAGCACAGGCCAAGTTCCATTCATTTTAAAAAATATTTTATTACCTGTCATTGAGATACATGTGGGGAAAGTAGTTTCATACCATGATTTGCTTCTGTATGTCTAAAATGTTTTTAATGAGGGATTTCATTTCACAGGAATTTATATTAATCATATAAAATTAATTGTATAAATAGTAAAAAAAATTTTTTCATGGTTCAAAGCTTACCTAATACATGAAGCCTTGCTTGATTCTCCCTAATGATATTTCTTCCTCCACTAAAGTCTCAGTTATCTTTGTAGTTATGGAATTTAAGAAACTTATTTATTCCACTTTATATTATAATGACGTGTGGAGTTTTCTAATTTTCATGAATAGATTGAGAATGTCAGGTTCTATAAGTTAGAATCACGGAGTCTTACATATCTTCATATCCTCTCCGCCCCATGTCCAACAATTCCTCGAAAATAGTAGGCAATCTACATGTTTATCTGAATTCACCAAAAAAACTTTTTGGGGATACTAAAATCTACCTTCTCCAAAGGGTCTTTAGAAAAACAACTTATGTTTTGGTAATTAAGAAGGTTATTTTGAAGCTCTATGGAACCCACACTAACTGACCAAATATGTTTTTGTTATAAATAATATTCTAACATTTGTTGTATAGCCATTAAAAATGAAAATAATGAGACTTTCCTATTAGGTACAATAGTTACAATGTTTTAATCAGATGTATGTCTTTCAAAAAATCAACTGAAATCATTATACTTTGCCTTGTTAATGTATTGAGTGTCAAAAATAATCTAAATTAACAGATTTTTTTTATGGGTAACTCCTAAGAAATATAAGAAAAACATTTTTTTTTTACAGTGAGAAAAAAATAACTGTGTGTTGATAATGTAAGATGGAAAACAGAACTAAATGAAGAGATTGACTCATAAGACAGCATTTGCAGAAGACCACTTATTATTCATGTATCCATCTAGAAATCATTGACTGGGCACCTATGTCACATCATATGTGTCTGTGCAGAGGCTGTAACGGTAAAGAAGGTGGAGTCTCCACCTTCCAGGAACTCACAGTATAGTGAAGTCATAAAAGACAACACAAGTAGTAAAAGGACACTGGGGTTATCTCTGGCTGGGACAGCAGGGAAAAGAGTTCACAACGAAGGTGTCACTTGAAAAGGGTTTTGGTTTTAAGATTTATTCTGTAGATTTCAAGGCATTTGGGGGCCTGAACTAAAAACAAAACAAAACAAAAACCCTGCTGTTCTTTTTCAGAAAGGGATTTGGGAAAGAAGCTGCTTGTCTACTAACAGTCAAGTGGACAGATGAGGATGGAGTATGAGGAACCAGATTTGGAAGATATTTGAATCAAGAAGAACATCAACATCAAGAATCAACAGGACTTGATGATAGATTTGATAAAGGGGGGCTGAGAAGAATGAGTCAAATGACATTTTTAGGCCTTTAATTTGCCAAGACAGATGATGACATTCAGTGAAATCTAGATTATCACTTAACAGCTGTTTATTGAGCACCTTCTATGTTCCAGACATTATTCTAGACCCACAGTCTATTTTCACTGTAGTCAGGAGAGGCAGACAGTAAACAAGTGGATAATCTGAAATAGTGATAACCTTGATGGAGAAAATAAACAGGGTTACATGAGAGTGACTGGGGGAAGAGATGCTTTAGCTGAGGTCCTCACGAAGACTGACACTTGAACTAAGACCTGAATGATAAGGAGGCAGGCAAGTGAGGCTCCAGTAAAGAAGGGGTAGCAAATGAAAAGGCTGAGCTAGGAAAGAGCTTAACATGATCAAGGGACAGAAAGGCAGCTGGTGGACGGGGATGGGGTTTGGGGTATGAAGAGAAATGAAGTCTGAGAGCACATGGAGCTCCTTGTAGCCCACCGTAAAGAGCTTAGCAGTGGTTCCAGTTACAGTGGGCAGCCAGCACGTTTGAAGCCAAGGAGTGATGTGATCTGATTCAATTTCTGCGGGCTGTGAAGAGAACGGACTTAAGGGGGAAGAATGGAGGCAGAGAGTCTGGGCGAAAGTGGTGGCTGAAATTCCTAGCAGTGCCCATGTTGAGAAGGGGTCAGAGTCTGGATATAGAGGGAGAGGTGATAGCACTTACGGGTGGAACTGCATGTAGACTGTGAGGGAAAGAAAGGAACCAGGGGTACCTCAGGGGGTGTGATTCTAAACCACTATATAAAGGGTGGTGTTATTAAACAGTGATGGTGAAAACTTGAGCAGAGAGAAGCTTCAGGGTGGTGGGGTCAGAAATCAATAGTTCTTCTTTGCTCAAGTAAAGGCCGAACTGTTTAGAAACTTGTAAGTGAAATGGCAGGTAGACAGCTGGATACAGTCTACAGGTCTGGGGAGAGGCCTATGTGGAGATATACTCTGGGAGTCATCAGACTCTTCAACGATTTTAAAACCATGAGACTAGATAAGACTCATCTTGACCCATCAAGGTAGATTATGGGGGGGCAGGGGTAGGAAACATGAAGCAATGTTTGTGGTTTTCAATTTTTAAAGCAAGGAGTAATAAATTCCATTTTGGACACTTAAGGTGGGGATAAGTGATTAGTTGGCTTTTCTGTGGTGAATCACACTAGCCTCTAAAAGTATTTTAGTATTACCCTCTTGTACTGTGACCTAACCCTCTGACAGCAACTGGTGTCTTCCCAATCCCCAGCAACTATTCAGAGAGAAGGCACTTTTATCTGTTATACCATGAGTATAAAAATCCAGTCTTAATGGTTAAGAATTGATTGTATAGTGGAGAGACTAGGAAGTAGCACAATAATGAGCTCGTTTCAAATCTCTGAGGATCTATTCTCAAAAGTTTCTTTCCTTCAAAATTAATCTTGGAATTCTTCCTATCAATAAATCGACATTGAAAAATAATTGAGTTCCGCAGACATTTCCACTGAATCACATACATAACCAAGCAGTTAAATTCAAGTAATCACGGATGATTTCTAAACCATCTTGGTGGTTCTTTCCTAAAGCTCAAATATATCAATCTTTATTTCCTATCAAAGATGCTACTTATGTTCAGAACTCAATAAATATTTGAATAAATAAAAGAGATCAAGATGCTTCAACATACAGACAGGAAATTTTTCTTTGTCCTTGTGTCTTTTTTCTCAGTACTATATACTCAGCCCCTTGCACAGTGCATTGAATACAGTCAGTGATTAATAAATATTTGTTGCATGCATTAACAAAAAAAAACAATGTACAGTTTTATGGGAAAGATGGCTCTTTTCTTCTTCTACATCAATTTACTTCCCATGTAACTTCTTTAAATGTTTTTCTCTTGATTATAAAATAATTTACTCACTGTGGAAAATATAAATACAAAAAATCTCTCTTCTTAAGATGAATATTACTCTCTATTTATAACTCATGATTGTATTCATTCATTCATTGAACAAATTTTTTTGACTTCCTGTTCTGTGCTAGGCTTTGCGGATACGGTGATAAATCAAACAGGTCAGGTTCCCTGATGTCACTCCAGTCGTATGCAATACCCTCACGTTCTACATGTAGAATATAAGTAGAGGTGTGTCACCACATAGAAGGTTTCAAAATCCATGGATATCTCTTCCACTCTAATAGTTAACATTCCCCCAAAGTCTTAAAAATGACTATTTCAGTGATTAAATAAGCTTAGTATGTTTCTACACAGAATATGAAAGTAGGTGAACTACACTTTCACGTACCCACAAAGAGCATATAATTTTCTCAGGTGGAAAAGAACAAAAGCCTTAGTCTTTTTACCAAACAATGTCAAGGAGTGTACTTTGATGGTGGAACTGCTAATGTAAGACAGTTCTGAATAAATTATTTTCAAACCTTTCTCTATAGGTTCTTACATTACCTATTTATTCAAATGTAATAGAAAATAATCTGTCAAGTAAAAATAATTCAAATGTTTTAACTTCAGTGTTCTATTGCTCTTTTTCCAACAGAGAGTTTCCATTACCAGCACTGGGAAAAGCTTAGTACTTAGGAAGTCGCTCCTGCCTGCCATACCCTGATTTTCAGCAGATCACCTGTTCTCCTGATACCTAGGCACCTATTTGCATAGCAAGAGTGGAAGTTACTATTTATCCTCAGAGGTATACATAATCACATTGACTTATTCGGTTTTACCCCAAAAGGACTCATTGAGTTTCACTTACCTCCAAAGTCTCATTGCCTTCTATGTCTGAAGTTTTGCCTCTTGCTGCCACTCTTTGCTCATGAGCTGTATCTCCTATGAAGCAAAAGAAAAAAATAAAACTTTACCATACCACTGTGCCAAACTGTCTACTATTTATTTGAAATATCTTTTGCGTGTTTCACATTGTGGAAGCAATTACTACTTCCTTTGTTACAAAGTAAACAAGTTAATATTTAAGAACAGTAATTTTATAAAGGTCACAGAAATCATCTGTAAATCCATAGATATACAATCTAAACCAGAAATGTATCCTGCTTTATATAGGTTTACTCTGGAAAAATCAAGTGAATTTATATTTTGTAAATCAAGTCATACTTCAAATAAACTAGGAAAACTTATAATTTGAAGATAAAGCAAATTATTTTCAAACATTAAAAGTCTTTAAAAAAAGTCTTTATATGGGCTTCCCTGGTGGCACAGTGGTTGAGAGTCTGCCTGCCGATGCCGGGGACACGGGTTCGTGCCCCGGTCTGGGAAGATCCCACATGCCGCAGAGCGGCTGGGCCCGTGAGCCACGGCCGCTGAACCTGTGCGTCCGGAGCCTGTGCTCCGCAATGGGAGAGGAAAAAAAAAAAAAAAAAAAAAAAAGTCTTTATAATATGAATAACTGTCCTTCAAATTAGTTTTTTAATAAGGTTTACTCTTTGTAAGTGTTTATTTGTGTCTCTGTGGATTTGCCTCAGAGTAGATATATATGTTTGCATGTAGTAATTAACCATATGTCAAACAATTTTTACAGCAGGAAAGAACAATGAACAAATTCATAGATTAGCATTCAGTTAATAGTTTGATTCCTACAGGTGGTGCCTGGGAGGGTTATATTACTAAACAAAGTTAGTGACTAGGCTGCCTCTAAGGACATAGGACAGACAGAAATATAGTTAGTTAAGTACAGGCATAATTTAATGTATTAGTGTCCTATTATAATTTATTAATTAATAACCTGTGATTAACACATGGTAGGTAAAGAAACAATCAGCGTACTTCTTAAAAGCATAATGAGAGGTTAATTTAGTAATTTGTAAACTGCTCTTCCCATAAAATTAAGCCAGGTCAGGAATGTCTACAACAGGGAAGATTACAAAATTCATATATAATGACTTGGCTGACACTAAAGGTTAGGAATTTGTTAACATAGGGAAGGTCACAGTCTTCATTGGAGGTAACAAAGTATGAAAGTCTGGGCTGGGCTTAAATTTTCCATAGTGAAACACAAAAGTTAAGTTTACCAATGGCTATAGTCAAGAAAGGGCCCTGTGAAAATTTTAAAGAATTAAATAAAATTCTGTTAAATTCTAAAACCACAAAGCAAGAATTCAGTTGGTAGTTTATTTACTTAAAAGATAAAGGAAATCCCCTAAATGTTTAAAATCCAAGCACATCATGCATATTCCAGCCTACAAGTTGTGTTCTCAGCTAAGTAATACAGCATTATTACTATTGGGTGGAACCCAGCACACAGTAGGCGTTCCATAAATGCTAGCTGAGTAAATTAGTGAACTTCTATTCATAGTTTCTAGTCTATAAAACTGTGTAATACTAGATGGTATGTAATAAAAGCTTTATTTGAGCATACGGTTAGTGTTTTTCCTCTAAAACACATTTGTGAAACTTAAAAGGCAAATTTATTAAATACCATTATGATGTATTGTTATTAGTGATCTGTATGTGGAGCATAACTTGTTAGATTTTAGAAACAGTTAATGATTTTTTAAAAGAATCATACTGAAACAAAAGCATTAGGAACTTTTAAATTACATCTATAGGATAATAGAGTTAACAGTTGTTAAGTGAAAAATTATGTCAACTTACATTCATGACCCAGGATGTCAAACAACAATTTTGATTTTTTAAACTCATTGTTTAAACTGACCATTTAGGGCCTCCCTGGTGGCGCAGTGGTTGAGAGTCCGCCTGCCGATGCAGGGGATGCGGGTTCGTGCCCCGGTCTGGGAGGATCCCATGTGCCGCGGAGCGGCTGGGCCCGTGAGCCATGGCCGCTGAGCCTGCGCGTCCGGAGCCTGTGCTCCGCAACGGGAGAGGCCACAACAGTGAGAGGCCCGCATACAGCAAAAAGAAAATAAATAAATAAATAAACTGACCATTTATTTGCACATCAGGAAGAGTCTTATTTTCAGAAATCCCCCTTGTCTCTGAAAGTTAGCGATAAGCTAACCAACCCTCAGTTTACAGATAGCAAAACCAATGCACAAGTTGTTTAGTTTGCTTGGGTAAAGGCAATGAGACCACTGAGACCACAACAGCATGAGCAGCCAAGGTAATGCAAGTTTCTGTATATCGAGGTCAGGTGTGTTTAATAACTCACATGCCTGAGGTTGATACGGAAGTATGTGGCATCCAATATGAAAGGTCATTTACTCAAGAAAGATTTTTTTTCACCTTTTAAAATGATTATTGGGCCATCTCCTAGCCATACAAACACTATTTGGCTGAAATCATTCAGCACAAAGTCTGTGCTTCCTTTGCCAGTTTCCGATTCCAAGGTGTGTATCTGTACCACACTTTCTCCATTTCTCCCTACTGCTTGAATAACCAGAAAGGTTATCAGCCAGTATTCTTGACATCACACAACACATCTGCCTGGAAGCAACTGTACAATCACTATTTCCTGGAATGCCATATCTGTCGATGACTCAGAACAATAACTGATTACAAGGAAAAATGCCATCTGCGAGATGATTCTCCATAAACAAAGGCACAAAATGAAAACTACACAAACAACAAACAGAAAAGAACAGGTCGCAGTGAAATATAACTTTTGAAGGTTTTTTCCTCCCACTGAAGAATTATTTGATCATGGTAAAAATTCAATTATTTTCTCTAACTTGTTATAACCCACATGAAAGTTAGATACTTCAACAATAAATAAAGATGCATGTGATGAACGTGAAATAAGGTACTTTAGTTTTCAGACATCAGTTAATTCTAATTTATGTGCTGTATAGATTCAAAAATTTCATTTGCAAGTCAGCTGTTTAAAAGGAAGCACAAAAACAACAAAATAGATGCAAACTATTACATGTAGAATGGATAAACAACAAGATTCTACTGCATAGCATAGGGAACTATATCCAATCTCCTGGGACAAACTCTAATGGAAAAGAACACAAAAAAAGAATGTCTATATGTGTATAACTGAGTTACTTTGCTGTACAGCAGAGATAGGCGCATTGTAAATCAACTATACTTTGATAAAAAATGAAAAGAAACAATAAAAATGTTCACAGTATTTACATTTCATAATGTCTTGTTTATAACACCACAATTGATTCTCACTACGGCGCAGCAAGACATCCTCCCCGTTTCCCTCCTCCCCCAGTTTACTGTCGGCAGAGATACTCAGGGACTTGCCTAAAGTCTCCCAAGTAGAAGTCAGCCATAGTGGGAGCAGAGTGCAGTCTCCTGACATATCTTGGGGGGACTGTGTGGTCCGGTGGAAGGTTCCAACGGATGGTGGCTGAGGGGGGGAGAATCGAGCCCCTAAACTGGGGATCAGTGCGAAGAAGAGCCCAGGGCTCTGAAACCTGGTCCAACCCCACGGGCCCCCCTAACACTTCTCTCTACTCCATTTTTCTTCCATAGGCCCCATGGGTTATCTGGTCTCTTCCCTTTCCGCTGATAATGCCAAATACTCCTGATCAGAACAAGCCTCTGTCCTTCCTTCTGGTCCTTCCGAGGCACACACACGGTCCCCTTGATACTTTCCCATAAGTTTGAAGGCTGGAAACAGTTTTGTAAGAGGCAAAATCCCTCTTAAACTACAGCTATGCAACTTTCTTGGTTTATTTAGAGTGAGTAAACAAGAAAAGGACGTATATGCATACTAATGAAGCTCTTTTAGAATTTAAAGGACTGAAGTGAAATTCATCTGTATCTTAGATTAGTGGGGCTACATAGTAAACATTTTAGGCTCTGTGGGCCATATTGTCTCTGATACAACTTCTCGACTCTATCATTGTAGCCAGGAGCAGCCATAGATAATATACAAACCAATGCATGTGGCTGTGTTCCAATAAAATTTTGTTTACAAAAACAATTTGAGTCAGGCTGTAGTTTCCAGATCCCTGTTTTAGAGAATATATATACTCCAACTTTTATAGGATAAAAAGCTGAATTATGTTACATGAGGAAATGAGAAAGGGACATCATTAGCGTATGATCGTGATCCCATTCTACTGGGTGAATTTGGTCGAGGGAGAGGAGAAAAGTGATGAAGAGTGAGCACCAGGTACAAGGGAAAGTGAAAAGAGCAAAAACCCTCAGTGATGGGAGGGGGAACCTGAATGCCTGTTTGGATCCCCCGGAGGAGATTTGTTTTGGGGAGGGGTGATCGGTGAGTAAGGGAGCACCTTCACTCCTTAGGCCTCCTTCGATGTGGAGGAAACTCTAGAAACATTCAACCCAGCCTCCGTCCACTCTCCAATCCCTGGGTTGGTGATCTGGAAAGACTCAGCTGCACATGGTTCTCCCCTCCCCCTTCTCGTGGGGAGGACCAGAGAGAACTGGGCTCTGTCTGCTCTGACCCTCCACAGGGGCCTCCTCCCACTTGGGGAAGCCTGCCCCAGCCCAGAAGATCCTGTAACAGGATGGAGTTCAATCTAATTCTGGGGTTCAGATTAGGAAACCCATCTGCTCCTTGATGGAAGCCACATTCTTCAACACTAGCTTTATAGGCAATAAAGATGAGAATTTGGTCTCCATCTGTTTTTTGGTTTTGTTTTTTTTTTTTTACTAAATTGGCCAGATCTTATCTGGGTAAGAAGGGTGTTATTATTGGAATGCCCTAGAGTCCAACAAGACTGGGAATGGGCTGGTATGGACAGAATTGGAGCCTGCCTACGTATGAAAAGCTGTGAATACAGAAATCTGTTTTCTTTCTTTTATTGGAGAGGAATTATCTAGAACTTCATATCTGAGAATGCAGTCTACAAAACACTAGTTTCAAGGGGTTTGCATGGAAAAAATATTTCTGTGGTCAAAAGTATGAGAAAAAGCTACAGAATGCATTCCCTTCCAACTGATTTCCAATGCACTGTAACATATTAAAGGCTCTGAGAAACTCTTCAGTAAAGAAAGTAAAAAAATGTTTTCCCAATGTTTTTTACTATAAAGCCACTTTATTCACTGGATACCTATTAAACATCTTGCAGAGTGACACACTGTGGGAAATGCTGATAGAACATTTCTGAAGTTAAAACTGAATATGAAATATATTATTTTTACCAGACTTTTAAGAAGACCCTCAACATTGCCAAATGTGTTATTTAGCTCTTGAACATTCATTTTATACAATGTTAACTCACACTTATTTTCCTTTAGATGATTCTTTTCACAACTCCCTGTTAATTCATTTAATTGCATTTGGGGCAGACTTGCAGAATGGACTGCATTCTACTACATGATTCTGATTCCAGAATAGCTGATAATCTGCAGAGGAGAAAAGGATAGCCAGACACCTTGAAGACACAGGAGAAACCCCCAGTGCTCAGAAATATCTCCCCCACAAATTCTACCAATTAGAGATTCATTAGGGTTAATGAGCTCCTCTTTTAAAATGCAAATACCCTCTGGGAGTGTTTGCTTATTAGTCATTCACCAAGTGAAGTAGTGGAAAGAACAGTGGAATGGCCCCTCCATTAACTCCTTTTCATTCTTCAGTCACACACTCATTATCCAAGGCGGCCTGGCACTGCGGCAAGAGAATGGCTTTGGAAATGATAGAACAAAACCCAAATCCTTTACCAAATCCATGACCTTGTGCAAGTTACTTAACTTCTCAGACCCTCAATTTCCTCATCTGAAAAATGGGAATCATGATACATAATAAAGCTATTATACAGATTAAATGAGAAAACATGTTAAACACTAATTGCAGAGAAGAAGGGAGGGAAGCTGGGGCAAGATAAACATTTTGTCAGGTGTTGGTGTCAACTGCTGCTCTGCCCTTGTGAGTAGCGATTGCCATGATCTTCAGCATAGCAGAGGTGAAAGAAGAAGCCCTCTCCCACTATCTCATTTAGTGCCCGTGGCAGGGTTGTGAGGTAGGCTTTGTTATATCCTTTTAAGAATGGCAGACCTGGTGTTGGAATCCAAGTCTGCTGACAATGCCAAATCATCACATAATACCATGCAGCTTCCCATTACTTATCAAAACTTGAGTGAAGTTATCCAACTCAGTTTCACACGCTTTACATTTAAGTCTCCTCCAGTTCAGTTGCATTTTCCCTTCCACTTTTTCTAATACTGTGCACTTGCTCCCCGTTTTCCACTATTATGAAGAAAGGAGAGATAAAGAGAAAGCCAAAGTACTAATTGATGAAGACATGCCCTGCCCAGGAGCCTGCTGCTGTCAGGCCAGGATTCTGAAGACAACTGTGACCCCACAAGAAAATAAGCCAAGAATAGGAACACCTAAGCCATAGAGGGAGGAGTGCAGTCAGCAAACAAATGGAGGAAAACGTTCGAGCTGACTAGGAATGAAAGAAAAACAAATGAAAATGGCACCAAGAACATATTAAATTAGCATACCAAGATTATTATACCCAAATTCGTTAAGGATGCTTACAACTAACACACTGGCATCATTCTGATAATGAAGTGAATACTCAAGTAAACATCTGTTGATTCAACTGTATGTGGGAGAGGGACAATGAGAAAGATAATTCTACACACACACTCACTAAGAGCTTATAAAAAGAATTATAAATGGTTGTTAAAACATGAAGAAAAATTAAAATTAAGGGTTCGGTAAAACAGGCAATGTATTTTATAAGATATCAGTGTGGATTTTAATTTTAACTCGTATTTATATACAACTTTTAGGCATCATGTTAGATTTCAATATTATGACTGCTCCTAAAAATCATACAGCTAAAACTTTGCTTACTGCACTGAAAGCTTAGGGTCACACTGGATACTTAAAGGCACTGACTCACAGAAGTAAGAATACCAGCAAATCCAACTGAAGTCAGACTCACTGATCAGTCCTCCTGGCCTGCTCTTAATTAACTAGTCCTAGGATTCCACAGATTTCTTTAGTTCTGAGTCTTGTCACTTTGTAGCTATGAGTAAAAATTTTTCTGGAAGATTTTAAGCAACCCCAAAACATCAATTAAGTATTTAACACTATGTTAAACAGTTAAGCCCAGGCATTCTTTTAGGCTGGAAGACTAGAAACTCAAAAGGCCAAATTAACTTTGTACTTGTACATTTGTACAGTATTGTATCACGCTGTACAAATATGCATTCAAAGGTTTTTTGTTAATAGCTTTCTTAAATCAGAGTAAATTTACATACTGCAAGAGTACGTTGGGCTGATCATTCCTGACCCTGAATCCCAAAATGATGCTGAAAGAAAGCTCTACACAAAGGGCGCCTCTGAGCAGTCCACTGACAGGTTCTATAGGCCCTGTTGCAAACAAACAGGACTGACACAAAAAGGATTTTCAGTGCGTATGGTTTGAAACATAAATCTGTAAATAGAAAAAAAAAAAAAAAAGGCTCACTCTACCAGTTTATCTGGTATCCTGAAACAAAGACTCAAATGTTCTGCCTGTTGTAGGTGAAGATGATGGCATTGATCCATCACCAATAATGCAAACTAGGCTGGAGATCACTGGCATCAAGTCACTCACACTCAAGAGTGTCCGGTCTCCTTTCTAACCAATAGAATAAACCTGTAGAATTACTTGTTGGTGTCAGGAGTTCTGCTCAGTCAGTTTTCCACACAGAAAAATAAGTGACCCCATGAGAGCAAATGTGTGTTTCAACCTATAGCATCAGTTGGTCTAATCAGAGATATTAGGTAGGTAAGCTGTCAATCTCTTGAAACTGAGTTCTTACATTGATCAAAGAGTTGTAGTGTAACAGAAAACTGCAAAGAAAATTTCTAGCAGAAACAATAAAAGCAGTATATGAAACATTACAATCAGCTTCACGTTGTTTCATTCATTCAACAAATATATGTTAAATACCTATTTATGTGCCATATTATCATGCTGGGCACCATATGAACTATAGCAATACCATTCCTGCCCTCACAGCATTTACATTCTAGAGGGGATTTCAGCCAAGAAAATGGAAATCACAAAAACTGGTTGTAAAAATTAGCCAAAAACTGAAAATTATGGGAGTACCAAATCAACTAAGGAATAGAAATCTGAATGAAGCACACTGTGGAAAAAGTGGCCAGCTGTAACAAAAACAAGCTTCATATTAGGGCTTTTCTTCCCTCCAGGTCCTTTCATTAAAAATAAAGTATGTAACAGTCAGTATCATTACTTTTAATGGAAGTCAAATATATCAACATGCTCTTGTATCACACAAAAGTTTGAAGAGAATATTTCTAAAAATACCAATATTACTTGAAGAAAAGTTGATAATAAAAAAATAAATCACTTGCAAATCACAACTAGAAGCAAAGCCACACATGGTGGATGTGATGAGGTGGCACGATGTGATTACTAGATGAAGACAAAGAGTTTGCTTTCAAAATGCAGAAGAGGCTGGTTGGCTTTACTGAAGACGTCACACTTCTCATTTAGTTATACAATATAAATGTGTGACATTACTGTCCTGAGGGTCACAATATGTCATACTTAAAATGCTTATATAGGACAAGAGATTTGGTCCCTTTAAGAACTCAGGTAAAACTAAACACCACAAGGTCTGAGGGAGAAAGTCCTAATCTGTTCACTGGTCTACTAACTAGAAGCAGGTAAAGAGCAACAGTGAATCACCAATTAGCCTCCTGAGGAGGAAGGACCCTGACTGGGCCCGGGTGAAAGCTGAGGATTGCAAACTCAGGCCTGGCCATCCTTTGTTATATTTATGGAACTTTTAGTTGGGCTATGATATACAGACAGAATGGAAAAGAGAGTGGATCATGGGCTAGCCTGGGATGAATGTGCCTTAAGGGAAAGCAGGGGCTGAAAGTAGCAGAGAGCAGGGCCTTCATATGCATCAACAAGTAAATTATGAGACATCTCCTTGCCAGTGGGGCACTGCACCTCACATTTCAGTATGTGTAAAAATCACCTGAGGTGCAAATTCCTGATTCTCACAGGAGATTCAGACTTGCGAAGCTTAGTGAAGGGCCTAAAAATCTAAATTTTTAGTAAGCATTCCAGGAGATTCTAATGTAGTTGATTCACAAACAATACTTTGAGAAACAATGAGATAAACTGACTGAGATAAATTTACATGGCTGACAGATTATCATCTGCCTAATTTGGGGAATGACTGTGCCCTCCCTCCTTTTCTCCTTCCCTCTCACATTGTTTAAATATTTAGAGAGTACATATATATCTCTGTGCTAAAGTTGGGGCCCAATACGTTCCCAAAAGAACCGAAAGCAGGGTCTTGAAATATTTGCACACCATGTTCATAGCGGCATCTTTCACAAGAGTCAAAATGCGGAAGCAACCCAAGTGTCCATCAACAGATAAGTGGATAAACAAAATGTGGTATATGAATACATACAATGGAGTATTATTCAGCCTTTCAAGGAAGGAAATTCTGACATAATGCTACAACATGGATAAACCTTGAAGGCATTGTGTCAAGTAAAATGTCAATCACAAAAGATACATACTGTTATGATTACTTTTACATGAATGTCTAGAATAGTCAAATTCATAGAGATAGAAAGTAGAATGGTGGTTGCCAGGGGCTGGAGGGAAGAGGAAGTGGAGAGCTGTTGTTTAATAGGTAGGTAGAGAGTTTGAGTTTTGCAATATCAGAGTTCTAGAGACTGACTTACAACGTTGTGAATGTACTTAACAAAACTGAACTGTACATTTAAAAATGGTTAAGATGGTAAAACTTATGTGTATTTTACCATAATTAAATATAAAAATTTTAAAAATAAGATGTGCTATTCTCTATTTAGAGCAATAAAATGGTAGAAGTTAAAGATAAGTCTACTGCTGGTCAATACTACATTTTACAATTTATTTTAGTTTTGTTCTAATTAAGTGTTTACATACAGATGTTATAATTAGTATTTATTCCATATTTATGTTGTTATTTAAATACATATGTATATTTAAAGAAAAAAAGAAAAAACAAGTGAAGCAAAACGTGTGTTTTCTTTCTTTCTGCTACAGAATTCGTTATGGCTCAATAAAGGGCCTGGCTACAAGAAACAGTTTGAACACACTTTGTACTTTGTACTACTCTGTACTAGTACAATAATGTTGTTTCTGTCGATGTATACCTGCAAACTTACTTGTACATACATTACCAGGTAACAACACCGTGGTAACAATACTGAATATCAACATGCTATACTTTTTAAAAAAAATCTCAACTGCTGGTCATAAAAATTGAAATTTTTGAATAACTTGAATCAAGAAATCTAAAATATAAAGTACTAGATAAACAGATGAAGCACAATTATAGGTCATGCAAAACTTCAGAGCTAATATGCCTATCTTTTAAACATCTAATGCAAAACACCTAAACTTCCTCTTAGGAAGAGATATGTTTCAAGCCCCTTAAGCCTTGATGTCGCTAGGATGGGGCGGGGAGGTAGCTGACAATGAAATCCAGGCTTTGGGTGGACAAGATCAATATCAACAAATAAATTCTAAGGTCCCCACTGCTGGCTTGAATTTTCTTCCCACAGGAATCCCACCAAACCCGAGAAGTTAAGAGAAGGAAAAGAAGAAGAGAGTAAGAGGGTAGGAGTCAGTGGACAAATCAGACTTTGAGAGCCCACCACTGGTAGATCCTAATCTAACAACGAGGGGACACTGACGTCAGGAGCTCCAAAATAGGTTGACGGCACAAAATCAGAAAAGTGTAAGGGCAGAAACCCATTAAGAAGAAAGGAGTGCCCCGGTGAGAATGAGCAGATGACATGGCTAAAAAGTATGAGAATTTACTTGATGACAAGGTGAAAAGTGATGATGGGAAGAGGAAGAATCACCCTTTGCCTGCAATATTCCTCAACCTAGACCTCAACCAGCTAATACGTACTCTACCTTCACATCTCACTACCTCACGACCCAGCAGAACCCATGCCCCCTTCACATGCTCCCATTTATTCTCATTCTCCAAAGCACTCCCCACATTCTCAGTCATTTAATTATTTGCACTTACTTGTTTAACAGTTGTTGTTTCCACTAGACTGTCAGCTCCACCAGGACAATGACATGCTTATTTGCTACAATATCCCCAGCACCTAGTACAGTAGCTGGCACCCAGTGTGTACATGGTAGGCCCTTATGAAATAGCTACTGTTTGACTGACACATTACAGCAAATGTGGCCTCGTCATGAGGAGGGTGGCACACGGTTTCAGAAATACAAGTTTCTGATGAAACTATGGGATAAATAAAGGAAGCTAAAGAGGATGCACTATGATTGGTAAAAGGAAATAAGTTTATTAATAGCACTTAGAAGTGGGTGAAAGGTAGAGGCTGAAGAAAAAGGCTTACGGAGACATCAACAGTCACAGCTCTATTGTAAAGTTTGGACAGGATTTCTGCAGAGAAGAGATTTTACCAGGTTCTATGTAGTCACAGTGAGTTTGAGAAAACTGAATGAAATATAAGAGGTGGCTAAGGTTCCAAAGGAATTCTGATAAAGTATTTTTATGTATCTTATTGTATTTAATGCTGTATTTTAAAGGTTACTACTGATGCATATTTGGCAAAATTTAAAATGCCTTCTTTAAAAAACACAGTACTGCATTAGAAATATGTACTAACTTATTTGTGATATTTTAAAAATTCTTCTAAAAATAGTTTTCATGTTCAAAAAAATCTGCAGTTCTTTCAGTTTGTAAAGAAGAAATCATTAATTTCAAGCCTGGTTAAACAATAAAACCATTTGTTACTTTTAAGTTATGAAAACTGTATTATGTTTATGTACTTAAAACTTAAATTTCTAATTTATTACCACAAAATTCTACAGGACTGCTGAGTTTCATGAATTCGATATTCTTGAAATTAGAATTTGTTTACTAAATCCCTATTATATACTTATATCTTCATGACAGTGATTTCAAATAAATTCAGTAGTCTTCTAGGGGCTGGCTCCATGAATTAGAATTCATCCAGACACGTGTCTAATTGCAACATGTAAAAAAAAATTCCAATCTTCAATAACAGTTTTTTAAGGCTTAAAGAACTATACAGAATAGACATATGCAATCTATTAAAAGAACTTAATTTGGCTATTATGTCTTGATTTGATTCCAGTTTTTTCCTAATTATAATTTTTTTCCTCATTGATCTGTTTTTATCCTGTACCTAGAAAGAACACAAAACGTACACTTTTAAAATATGACATTTAACACCTGTCCACCTCCCTTTTCCCATCTCCTCTCCCCCTCTTGTTGATGGTGGTATCTGGTCTTAGATAGGCTGAAGGCACAGGGTTCCCTCCAAAAACCACTATTGATACCACTGCAAAAACAAGACAGCAACAACACAATGTAGAGAGGTTGGCTTGCTTCCCTCTCTTCTAACTGCATATTCAAAAATAAGCTTTTTTTTTTTTTTTTTTTTTTTTTTGTGGTACGTGGGCCTCTTACTGTTGTGGCCTCTCCTGTTGCGGAGCACAGGCTCCGGACGCGCAGGCTCAGCGGCCATGGCTCACGGGCCCAGCCGCTCCGCAGCATGTGGGATCTTCCCGGACCGGGGCACGAACCCGCGTTCCCTGCATCAGCAGGCGGACTCTCAACCACTGCGCCACCAGGGAAGCCCCCAAAATAAGCTTTTATTGATCTTAAACATCTGTGAGATGACTCATACATTGGTTTATTTTTTATATACATGTATACACACAATATTTCAAATTGAAAGCAACATCTCAATGGATCAAGACTTATTAAGTGCTGTTGTCTATAACAGAGTAGAAAATTTATAACTGTAAAAATGAAACATGCACATATTATTTTAAATGCACAGTGAAGAAAACCCATTGGTGTTGTGTTTTTCTTGTATGCCAGTAATTAAGCCACTACTGTTGGCACTGTTTGGTTTTCTATTTTAACACTGAAGGAGTGAAAGTATTTCCTATATTTATGAATTTACTATGAAAATCTTGGCAAAAAAAGAAAAAAAATGTCTGTCTAAAATGTGTGGGTGAAAACTGTTAATCAAGTGTGTTTCTACTTTTTTTCCCCCCAAGTTGGACACCATCTGTAAACCCTAGCTTGCTTCAGGGGATTTCACTGTTATATAAAATCAGTAAAATTAAAGTGGAGTAGTTGTATATATGCAACATTGTGTACAGAGGGGAGAGACTGAATAGTATTAAACATTTTCGTCTTCCTTTACCCTTTATCCCCTACCTAATATCTAGTCTACTTTTTTAAATTTCACATTTCACTGCTCTCTGAATTGATAATTTCAATTTTCATATTGTTATTGGAAACCATATCTAATAAAGGTTTTAGTTATTCCCATGCATAGTAAGGAAATTCTCGTTTGCTGAGGTTTTGTTTCAAGAAAATGTATTGGCATGTATTTGAGAACAAGTTTTATTGTCTCCTCTGTTGTACAGTCCAAACTAATCTATGTTTATGGATTTTTGACTGAAATGAAAGACCTTAAGATTAAACTATATTTAATATTAAAAATAAAAGACACACTATTAACCAAGCAGCTCTGTTATGTAAAGCTGTCTAAGAGTAGTTGCTTCATTCAAATCAACCTGTCTCAATCAAATTTATCCCCTTCTCCCACTTGCCACTTTGACCACCTCCAGACTTAATGAAGCAAACCTCCCTCCTGCAGCTATCATATTCCCTCTCTTCACCCTATAAAAAAGCACATCAACCCTAGCGAGAGCAAGGCCCCCGAAACCAGAGCACAGGAGCAACAGTCAGAGCATCTCAATCTAAGGAAAAAGCAAAACGTAGCTCTCCCCACCCGGCTTCCTGAGGGGGAAAATACTAAATGCTTACTTCTCTGTATGGTGCCAACTGATCTGTAGACCACGAACCTACCTACACATTTCTTTGCAAAAGAAGTTGTGAAGAAAAGCATAAAAAGAATATAGTTTTTTGTTAAGCCTGATTTTAAGATTACAGCAAATAGTGTGCTTAAGAAGTTGTTTCTCAGACTGGGAGACAGTATATAGTAGTGGGATAAATAGCTGGAGAACTTAGATTTAGGCCCTGAGTTCTCAAAACTGTAAATGGACCCATCCATATTCAAATATCAGTAGAAGACAAAGACATAATACTGTGGTCTGAATGTTTCCCCTCAAAATTCATATGTTGACATCCAAAGCCCCAAAGAAGATGGTATTAGAAGGTGAGGCCTTTGGGAGGTGCTTAAGTCACAAGGGTGGAAACTTCAGGAATGAAAGAGACCCCACAGAGATCCCTAGCTCTTTTCACCATGTGAGGACACGGCGAAAAGGCCTCGGCTCTGAACCAGGAAGAGGACCCTCACCAGAAAGCAACAATGCTGGTGATGTGATCTTGGACTTCCCAGCCTCCAGAACCGTGAGAAATAAATTTGTTATTTATAAGCTACCTAGTCTCTGATATTTTGTTACAGTAGCCTAAACAAAGACACGTTCCAAAATCAAAATAAATAAATTATTTGTGGCTTAGCTGTCATTCCTGGTTATCCGAACTGTTTCCCTACAAGATTAAGCTTGTCTTTTTTTTACAGTACGTGGGCCTCTCACTGTTGTGGCCTCTCCCGTTGCGGAGCACAGGCTCCGGACACGCAGGCCCAGCGGCCATGGCTAACGGGCCCAGCCGCTCCGCGGCATGTGGGATCTTCCCAGACCGGGGCATGAACCCATGTCCCCCGCATCGGCAGGGGGACTCTCAACAACTGCGCCACCAGGGAAGCCCTAAGCTTGTCTTTTTATTTCCCAATTTCTATGGGCAGAACATTTTTTTTTTCAGTCAGTCTAGCTAGCTAGCTATCTGGGTCTTTCTTCCTTTCCTTTCTCTTCCTAAATAATTGAGTCCCAGCAAGGTAAGAAGGGGCAGGAAGACGAAGAGCTAGTGAGGAGAGCGGGGTGGCTGAGGCAGCGGTGGCCTGGTGCAGGCTGCTGAAGATGGGCCTGGGTCATCTCACTGTGCCATGAAGCGCTCGAAGAAGGAGGGTGACGATTTGGAGGGGCTTCTGCTGGCCCAAACTGGTCCATTTTAAGCAGCATAATAGATAATGATAATAACAGATTATAATCCATTAAAATATCCATAAATAAATGATAAATGAGCATCTACAGCTTTGATGGTTAATTTCCTGATGTTGATAACTGATGCAGGAGGTATCCCTACTTTGGGGAAATACACACTCAAGTATTTGGAAGTAATGACATATATTGTTAATTTACGTTCAAGTAGTAAAACAATAAGCTCTTTGAACCATTTTTGCAAATTTTCTACAAGTTTGAAATTATTTCAAAATAAACAGAAAATAAATGAGAGGAATAGTTAGGAAGGTTAGAATACATAGACATGATATAAGGATAAAGACAGAGAAAGTGGAAGAGATTTCAATGGCTCCTTTAACCCACCAACCAAAACAGAACTAATCCTTTACCCTTTTCACCTTTTTACCATTTTCACTCATAAGTGAGTGAATGTAGTATGCGTAGTTACCCAGGGATGTTTCACGTGTAACAAAAACTCTAACACAATTCAGATAATTAAGGAATCTTTCTAAGAAGGAGGAGCAGAAACAAATTTAAAAATACATTCAGATAATACAATAATGTGCAACCAGGCTAGTTGTGTTTATTTTCTTATATAGCACTTTTCCTTAAAAGATTTTAAGCAAATATGATTTTTCTACTCTTCAAGGAAATTGTGACAGCTTGAATGGAGAGACAAAATCTTCGCAACAACTTTATGAAGAAATAATTTTGCTTATTTAACAGGTGAAGAAAATAATGAAGAAGAGATTTTAAAGTTCCTAGCATCATAAAATGCCTAAGTGGTAGAGCCAGCATTCAAACTAAACTCTGTGGGTCCAAGACCAACATCCCTTCTCATAGAATTGTAAAAGTAAACAGTTAATTCTGAATTCTCTCCTTGAACAATATCCACCTTCAGAATGGCATACTCTCATAGGCAAACACGATCCATTTATCATCTTAAATTTCTTCTTTACTTAGCCTCCTTTTCATGAATGTACTAAATGAGAGTAGACAGAGTGCAATGTCTATTTCTGGTTTCATTTCGCTTAACCAGAAGTACTGACCGCTTTATAACACTGTGCAAAACAAAGTGAATACCACAGGGTCCCTGTTGAAGTAGTTTTGTTATTGGTTTTTTAAGTAGGCAATTGATGCAATTGTTTCTGGCTCTGATGTTTCATTTCTAGTTTCTCTTAAGGACTTAGAACCAGTTTTACACCTCTCTAATGAAAGCATATCACTTTACTTCAACAATTTACAAGAGTTCATCTTTCAAACTAAAATTTGGTAGTTAAGACACAGAAGCAACCTTTGAGCTTATCTTGGCTACTATCCTCCATCCCTATTTGAAACCCATTTTATAAGTGAGACATGGAACATGATGTCTTTACTGTCCACCCTCATGCTCACCTTCCAGCCCCAAAGCTTAACACCCACAGTAACACCCCCTACCGAATCCACTTTTTTAAAAAGATAATTTCTATTCTACAAAAGACAGGGATTCTTACATTCTCATACTCCAATTCTACTGTCATACAGACAGAGTGAATTCTTTTTATTTTGACAAAGGAAAAGTGTATTTTTTTTTTTTTTTTTTTGCGGTACGCGGGCCTCTCACTGCTGCGGCCTCTCCCGTCGCGGAGCACAGGCTCCGGACGCACAGGCCCAGCGGCCATGGCTCACGGGCCCAGCCACTCCGCGGCACATGGGATCCTCCCAGACGGGGGCACGAACCCGTATCCCCTGCATCGGCAGGCGGACTCTCAACCACTGCGCCACCAGGGAGGCCCAGGAAAAGTGTATTTTAATAACACCAGCCTTGGCTTACAGACCACTTAGAGCAGGTTACAACAATCTGTAAGTGACACGACCTAGTTTCATTTTACAAATAAGACAAGATAGTACAACCAACTTGTCTCTTACAAGGATTAAATGAGACTCTAAGAGAGCAAAACTACCATCTCAAAAGAGGACAGTTCATTTCTAGACCAGGTTTGGCCACTGAGTGTGTGTCCACGCAAGAGATTATACACCAGACATTCTGCTACTGTTGCTGATGTAGACACAGAAAGTCAATAATGTGGATTAACTAGGATTAATGTATTATTTTCTGATTACATTTGAGATTCAAGTTTCTAGGTACTTAAAACTATTCTTAAGACTAAACAAAAACCCTACAGTTTAAAATGAATAAAAAAGAAAAAAAATAACTTTAAAAGTTTAAAAAATTAAAAGTAAACTATTTATTTTTATTATATGTGCAAGAGCTTGTATATATATGACCTAGACATACTGTCTTACCTCTGAGAAGGAAGAGATATATATATGTAAGACAATCTGTGTCACAAACAAGTGTGTCTCACATGTACACACGTGTAAAGGTTTCAGATAGATAAATGGTATCTGGAGATAGAGAATCATGAGAATTATCCAGAACAGAAAGGTACAGGAGAATACAGGGAGTAAAAAAATCTGAAAAAAACCCTGAGATTTTTCCTTTTTTCTCATTTACTCTGAAGTTTATTTTCCACTAGTATTAAAAAAATTTCTTCCCAAACTACTGTATTCCTATTAAAAAAAACAGAAGCAGAAGAGAGAACAGATAAGAAACGGGAAATTTTAAAAATGAGAGAATGGAAATAAATGTAGAGTAACACAAATGGTAAATGATGTGGTTTTCATTGTATGAGTAATTTGCCTAATGTAATGAGAGATTATTTTCACATTTAAAATTTTCTCCATTAATTTTATGTTTAACTCTGTAATTTCCTTCTTCATTCAAAAATATAAGCTAGAGAAAATGGTTTGAATTTGACAAAGATGCATGAAAAAAATGGAGTTTTGCAAATGATCAGAATTCTACAATTCTATTTTTAAAATAGTTTTCCAGGTTACTGTTTTTCTATTCCTTTATTCCAGGTATCAATTGCTCCCTTTCTGAATTCAGAAATTAAATGGCCCCAATCCCCAAAGCATTTATGGTCCAAAACCCAAACAAAAACTGTTAGCATTAATAACAGCTCAGTAAGGAAGAAGAATACAAAATGAATATATAAACTCAATAGCTTTCAAATAACTAGCTATAAAATATAATGGAAAGAAATTACCCGATTCCAAAGGCCACAAAATGTAAAATATTTGAAAGTAACTTTTTTGTTTTTTAAAAAAAGAGGTCCTGTGTGAATAAACCTATAAACTTTACTGAGTGACATTTAATAAAAATACTTGAATAAATGGAGAATCATTCCTAGGTAGTATTATATACACATAAATGTGTCAATTCTTCCCAGATAAGTGTATAGAAATATCAGTGAGGTAATTCCAATAAAATCCCTACTGAATTTGGCAATGTCTTTTAAAATTTTGTTAGTAAAAATTTAAGAAGTAAGAACAATCAAGCAAGATAATTTTTTGAAAAAAAAAAATAAGGATGGGGGAAATTTGTGCCCTATACACTTAAATTTTTTAAAATCTAAATTAATTAAAACAATAATGAACTGTAAAGAAGATAGATCAATGACAAAAAAAAAAAAACAACAACAACTCAGAAACAGACCCTGGGATATAAAAGAATTTAGTACATTCAGTTCATGTCGACAAAATTTTATTGAATACCTATGTGTCAAATACTGTGCTAGTAGGAAAGGAAACCAGTAAAACCTTTCTTGAAAGCTGTTTGGCAATATGTATCAAGAACTTACACACTGTATGGTTCATTTACATACATTTCATACACACAAAACAATCTATGTGGTTAGAAGTCAGGATAATTTGGGGAGTTGGGTGAAGTGACTGAAAGGGGTTGGTTGGGGGAAGATTCTAGGATTCTGTCATTTCTATTTCTTGATACGGATGCTAATGACATTTTATGAAAAGTCAATGAACTCGTCATTTGTATATGTTTCTGTATGTTAAGTTATTCATCAATAAGAAGCTCTTCAAAATTAATGACATGAAAAAAAAGTCCATTAAAGTAGAAAAAAATCAAGCTACAAAACTACATAAAATATAGTCTCAGTTTTGTGACCAAAAGAATAGAAAAGAAAAGCTGCTAGAAGGAAAACTGGTAGGTATAAGTTGGGGGCTTGGGGAGGATTAGAGGAGCTAATAAGAGACAGGGAAAGCCCTCTATGGTATCTTATCAAAGAGTTATTTCTTAGGAAAGCTTGGTTTGAAGATATGGTGGTGGCTAGAGTGTATGTGGAGTAAAAGGGAATGGTTCTAAGACAGGAAAAGGCTGAACCTGTTTAAGCTCTAATGGAAAGAGTCAATGGAGGGAAAAGCACAGAAAATATATAGAAAAAGGGCAATAATGGCTCTTAGTAGGCTGGTAAGCGTATACAAAAGAAGCAAACTCAGAAAGGGAGCAGGAAGGGTCTGACTACTAAATATATACAAAGCTATTCTTCTTCATAGAGCTTTGCTAATTAATTTGTCAAAAAACTTGTCAATTTCACTCTCCATGTTTATCCATTTATAGTCTTTCATGAGGCCTTCAGATTATGATATTATCTGGATCAGTCAACTGTTGTTAAGAGTTTTAGCCAGAGGATAACCTAACTCTTACTTCAAAATACTTCGGGTCAAAATAAAGACCAGGTCAAGGGAAGTCCAGGTCAAGTATAATGATAGCCAGTCCGGTGGCAAGTGGCATTTCTACATTACACCTGTGTGACTTGAAGCAAGTTATTAAACCTCACTGTGCCTAAGTGGTCTGATATGAAAAATGAAAAAGATAGTAATAGGTTGATAAGAGGCTTAAATGAGATCATCCACATAAAATGCTGAGTCTAACATGTGGCACAGAGGAAACCCCCTCAAAAACTATAAATTTCTATCATCACTTATTTTTTTTAAGTCTGGGGAGGAGTTTCTAAGATATCTGCAGATCTAGAAATAGCAAAACAATAACAGAACATGATAGGCAATGAAGCAGCAGCTCCTAATTCACAGTAAACAATCTTAGCAAAGAATATGCTTTCTCTCAAAATTTTTTTTTTTTTTTTTTTTTTTTTTTTTTGCGGTACGCGGGCCTCTCACTGTTGTGGCCTCTCCCACTGCGGAGCACAGGCTTCGGATGCGCAGGCTTAGCAGCCATGGCTCACGGGCCCAGCCACTCCGCAGCATGTGGGATCTTCCCAGACCAGGGCACGAACCTGTGTCCCCTGCATCGGCAGGCGGACTCTCAACCACTGCGCCACCAGGGAAGCCCCTCTCTCAACATTTTATTGTGAAAAATATTAAATCTACAGAAAATGTGAAAGAATAGTACAATGAACATCCTGGATTATTCACCTTCACCTATAGTCACCAATTGTTAAATTTATTAACTCCCTCTCATACATAAACACACACAACTGGTGTTAGAGAATCCAAGACTCCAACTGGTTGGCTCATTGTGTAGAAGAACATACTTCATCTATTTGCCACATGTACCAAAAGTCAGCTTTTTTTCAGAGAACATGACGTATTACATAGGAACTAATGACTTATGTAATTAAGGCTGCAATAACTGCAAAGACCAATGGAGGATAACACTGAGAGCAGATGAAAAGATATTTTTTTCAAGACCACCTTGGGAAATATAAAGGGTCTCAGAAATCCATTCTTAGGCCTGTTAATAAGGAGAGAGCAAAGGCTTTCATTTAGAGGCAAGAAAGCCTGACAGAGCTGGGTCAGGGTTAGAGTTAGACATGTTACTTAATGAAGTTACTATGAAGGACTTTGACAAATTTTCCCCTTAGCTATATTGAACAACATTTAAATGAAGGTTCTCCACTCCTTTTTTAAGCATCCAAATAATCATGTTCTCTGGTAGTGGATCAGAAAATCAAAAAGACACTAAACACCTGGTCTCAAATAATTAACCATCTGAAAATGTATTATGTAGATTTTAGGTTGAACCACACAAATTTTTTTCTAGATTAGGAAGTAAATACTGGCAATTTCATATATTCACATATATTTGCTCAAGAGGGAAATGACACATGTTTAATGATATTAACTGTAGTATTCTTTACAAAAGTAGAAGTCTGGAAGTAATCTAAATGTCAACAGGTAGGGGACCAGGACATAAAGTACAGCATGGCCATATAATGGAATATAGTAAAACCGTCAAAAGAAAAATAATTAAGAAGCTATGAACCAACTGGAAACGTTCCTAAGACACATGGTTAAGCAAAAAATGTATGGTGTGGGGGGAGTTTCAAGATGGCAGAACAGTAAGACGCGGAGATCACCTTCCTCCCAACAAATACATCAGAAATACATCTACATGTGGAACAACTCCTACAGAACAGCTACTGAACGCTGGCAGAAGACCTCAGACCTCCCAAAAGGCAAGAAACTCCCCATGTACCTGGGTAGGGCAAAAGAAAAAAGGAACAACAGAGACAAAAGAATAGGGACGGGACCTGCACCTCTGGGAGGGAGCTATGAAGGAGGAAAGGTTTCCACACACCAGGAAGCCCCCTTCACTGGTGGAGACAGGGGGCGGGTGTGGCAGAAGCTTCGGAGCCACGGAGGAGAGCTCAGCCACAGGGGTGCAGAGGGCAAAGCGGAGAGATTCCCGCACGGAGGAAAAGTGCTGACCAGCACTCACCAGCCTGAGAGGCTTGTCTGCCCACCCACCGGGGCGGGTGGGGGCTGGGAGCTGAGGCTCAGACTTCAGAGGTCAGACCCCAAGGAGAGGACTGGGGTTGGCTGCGTGAACACAGCCTGAAGGGGGCTAGTGCGCCACAGCTAGCCGGGAGGGAGTCTAGGAAAAAGTCCGAAACTGCCTAAGAGGCAACAGACCGTTTTTTCGGGGTGTGTGAGGAGAGGGGATTCAGAGCACCACCTAAACGAGCTCCAGAGACGAGCGCGAGCCGCGGCTATCAGCACGGACACCAGAGATGGGCATGAAATGCTAAGGCTCCTGCTGCAGCCACCAAGAAGCCTATGTGCAAGCACAGGTCACTATCCACACCTACCCTCCTGGGAGCCTGTGCAGCTCACCACTGCCAGTGTCCCATCATCCAGGGACAAAACACGGCGGCCTCAGGCTGTTGCAACCTCACGCTGGCCTCTGCCCCCACAGGCTCGCCCTGCGTTCCATACCCATACCTCCCCCCAGCCTGAGTGAGCCAGAGCCCCCTAATCAGCTGCTACTTTAACCCCATCCCATCTGGGTGGGGAACAGACAGCCTCAGGTGACCTACATGCAGAGGCGGGTCCAAATCCAAAGCTGAACCCCAGAAACTGTGTGAACAAAGAAGAGAAAGGGAAATTTCTCCCAGCAGCTTCAGGAGCAGTGGATTAAAACCCCACAATCAACTTGATGTACCCTGCATTTGTAGAATACCTGACTAGACAATGAATCATCCCAAAATTGAGGCAGTGGACTTTTGGAGCAACTGTAGACCTGGGGTTTGCCTTCTGCATCTAATTTGTTTCTGGTTTTATGTTTATCTTTGTTTAGGATTTAGAGCTTATTATCATTGGTAGATTTGTTTATTGATTTGGTTGCTCTCTTCCTTTTTTTAAATATATATTTTTTTCCTTTTTCTCTTTTTGTGAGTGTGAATGCGTATGCTTCTTTGTGTGATTTTGTCTGTATAGCTTTGTTTTTACCATTTGTCCTAGGGCTCTGTCTGTCTGGTTTTTTTTGTTTTTGTTTTTGTTTTTTTTTAGTAGAGCTTTTAAGCTTATTATCATTGGTGGATTTCTTTTCTGCTTTGGTTGCTCTCTTCCTCTTTCTTTCCTTTTTATTATTACCTTACTTTTTTACTTTGAATATTTTTTAATTTTTATTTTAATAACTATTTATTTTATTATTTTTTTCTTTCTTTCTTTCTTTTTCTCCCTTTTATTCTGAGCCGTCTGGCTGCCAGTGTCTTGGTGCTCTGGCTGGGTGTCAGACCTGAGCCTCTGAGGTGGGAGAGCCGAGATCAGGACATTGGTCCACCAAAGACCTGCTGGCCCCATGTAATATCAAATGGTGAAAGCTCTCCAGGAGATCTCCATCTCAATGCTAAGACCCAGCTCCACTCAATGACCAGCAAGATACAGTGCTGGACACCCTATGAAAAACAACTACCAAGACAGGAACACAACCCCACCCATTAGCAGAGAGACTGCCTAAAATCATAATAATTTCATAGACACCCCAAAACACACCACTGGATGTGGTCCTGCCCACCAGAAAGACAAGATCCAGCCTCATCCACCAGAACACAGGCACCAGTCCCCTCCACCAGGAAGCCTGCACAACACACTTAACAAACCTTACCCACTGGGGACAGACAACAAAAACAATGGAAACTACGAACCTGCAGTGTGTGAAAAGGAGACTCCAAACACAGTAAGTGAAGCAAAATGAGACAGAGAAGACAGAGAAATACACAGCAGATGAAGGAGCAAGTTAAAAACCCACCAGACCAAAAAATTAAGAGGAAATAGGCAGTAGACCTGAAAAAGAATTCAGATATGATAGTAAACATGATCCAAGATCTTGGAAATAGAATGGAGAAAATACAAGAACCATTTAACAAGGACCTAGAAGACCTAAAGAGCAAAGAGACAATGATGAACAGCACAATAAATGATATTAAACATTCTCTAGAAGGAATCAATAGCAGAATAACTGAGGCAGAAGAACAGATAAGTCCCCTGGAAGATAAAATAATGGAGGTAACTACTGCAGAGCAGAATAAAGAAAAGAGAATGAAAAGAATTGAAGACAGTCTCAGAGACCTCTGGGATAACATTAAATGTACCAACATTTGAATTATACAGGTCCCAGAAGAAAAAAAGAAAAAGAAAGGGACTGAGAAAATATTTGAAGAGATTATAGTTGAAATTTTCCCTAATATGGGAAAGGAAATAGTCAATCAAGTTCAGGAAGCACAGAGAGTCCCATACAGGATAAATCCAAGGAGAAACATGCCAAGACACATATTAATCAAACTATCAAAAATTAAATACAAAGAAAAAATATTAAAAGCAGCAAGGGAAAAGTAACAAATAACATACAAGGGAATCCCCATGAGGTTAACAGCTGATCTTTCAGCAGAATCTCTGCAAGCCAGAAGGAAGTGGCAGGACATATTTAAATGGATGAAGGGGAAAAACCTACACCCAAGATTACTCTACCCAGCAAGGATCTCATTCAGATTCAACTGAGAAACTAAAACCTTTACAGACAAGCAAAATCTAAGAGAATTCAGCACCACAAAACCAGCTTTACAACAAATGCGAGAGGAACTTCTCTAGGCAGGAAACACAAGAGAAGGAAAAGACCTACAATAACAAACTCAAAACAATTAAGAAAATGGTAATAGGAACATACATATCAATAACAACCTTAAATGTAAATGGATTAAATCCTCCAACCAAAAGACACAGACTGGCTGAATGGATAAAAGCAAGACCCGTACATATGCTGTCTACAAGACAAACACTTTTGACCTAGGGACACATACAGACTGAAAGTGAGGGGATGGAAAAAGATAGTCCACACAAACGGAAATGAAAAGCAAGCTGGAGTAGGAATTCTCATATCAGACAAAATAAGACTTTAAAATAAAGAGCACTACAAGAGAAAAAGAAGGGCACTACATAATGATCAAGGGATCAATCCAAGAAGAAGATATAACAATTGTAAATACTTATGCACCCAACATAGAAGCACATCAATATATAAGGCAAATGCTAACAGTCATAAAAGGGAAAATCGACAGTAACACAATCAGAGTAGGGGACTTTAACACCCCACTTTCACCAATGGACAGATCATCCAAAAGGAAAATAAATAAGGAAACAGAAGCTTTAAAAGACACATTAAACAAGATAGACTTAATTGAATTTATAGGACATTCCATCCCCAAACAACAGAATACACTTTCTTCTCAAGTGCTCATGGAATATTCTCCAGGACAGATCATATCTTGGGTCACAATCCTTGGTAAATTTAAGAAAATGGAAATCATATCAAGTATCTTTTCTGACCACAATGCTATGAGACTAGATATCAATTACAGGAAGAAAATCTGTAAAACATACAAACACATGGAGACTAAATAATACATTAGTAGATAACCAAGAGATCACTGAGGAAATCACAAAATACCTAGAAACAAATGACAGTGAAAACATGACAACCCAAAACCTATGGGATGCAGCAAAAGCAGTTCTAAGAGGGAAATTTGTAGCAATACAATCCTACCTCAAGAAACAAGAAACATCTCAAATAAACAACCTAACCTTGCACCTAAAGCAATTAGGGAAAGAAGAACAAAAAAAACCTAGAGCTAGCAGAAGAAATCATAAAGATCAGATCAGAAATAAATGAAGAAAAAAATGAAAGAAACGATAGCAAAGATCAATAAAACTAAAAGCTGATTCTTTGAGAAGATAAACAAAACTGATAAACCATTAACCAGACTCATCAAGAAAAAAAGGGAGAAGACTCAAATCAACAGAATTAGAAATGAAAATGAAGAAGTAACAACTGACCCTGCAGAAATACAAAGGATCATGAGAGATTACTACAAGCAACTATATGCCAATAAAATGGACAACCTGGAAGAAATGGACAAATTCTTAGAAAAGTACAACCTTCTGAGACTGAACCAGGAAGAAACAGAAAATATAAACAGACAAATCACAAGCACTGAAATTGAGACTGTGATTAAAAATCTTCCAACAAGCAAAAGCCCAGGACCAGACGGCTAAACAGGCGGATTCTATCAAACATTTAGAGAAGAGCTAACACCCAACCTTCTCAAACTCTTCCAAAATATAGCAGAGGGAGGAACACTCCCAAACTCATTCTATGAGGCCACCATCACCCTGACACCAAAACCAGACAAAGATGTCACAAAAAAAGAAAACTACAGGCCAATATCACTGATGAACATAGGTGCAAAAATTCTCAACAAAGCACTAGCATACAGAATCCAACAGCACATGAAAAGGATCATACACCATGATCTAGTGGGGTTTACCCTAGGAATGCAAGGAGTCTTCAATATATGCAAATCAATCAATGTGATACACCATATTAACAAATTGAAGGAAAAAAACCATATGATCATCTCAATAGATGCAGAGAAAGCTTTTGACAAAATTCAACACCCATTTATTTATGAAAAAAACCCTCCAGAAAGTAGGCATAGAGGGAAATTTCCTCAACATAATAAAGGCCATATATGACAAACCCACAGCAAACATCGTTCTCAATGGTGAAAAACTGAAACCATTTCCACTAAGATTAGGAACAAGATAAGGTTGCCCACTTTAACCACTATTATTCAACATAGTTTTGGAAGTTTTAGCCACAGCAATCACAGAAGAAAAAGAAATAAAAGCAATCCAAATCGGAAAAGAAGAAGTAAAACTGTCACTGTTTGCAGGTGACATGATACTATGTGTAGACAATCCTAAAGATGCTACCAGAAAACTACTAGACTTTATTAATGAATGTGGTAAAGTAGCAGGATACAAAATTAATGCACAGAAATCACTTGCATTCCTGTACATTAATGATGAAAAATCTGAAAGAGAATTTAAGGAAACAGTCCCATTTACCATTGTAACAGAAAGAAGAAAATACCTAGGAATAGACCTACCTAAAAAGACAAAAGACCTGGATGCAGAAAAGTATAAGACACTGAGGAAAGAAATTAAAGATGGTACAAACAGATGAAGAGATATACCGTGTTCTTGGACTGGAAGAATCAACATTGTGAAATGACTATACTACCCAAAGCGATCTACAGATTCAATGCAATCCTTATCAAACTACCAATGGCATTTTTCATAGAACTAGAACAAAAAATTTCACAATTTGTATGGAAACACAAAAGACCTCAAATAGCTAAAGCAATCTTAAGAAAGAAAAATGGAGCTGGAGGAATCAGGCTCCCTGACTTCAGGCTATACTACAAAGCTATGGTAATCAAGACAGTATGGTACTGGCACGAAAACAGAAATATAGATCAATGGAACAGGATAGAAAGCCCGGAGATAAACCCATGCACTTATGGTCACCTTATCTTTGATAAAGGAGGTAAGAATATACAGTGGAGAAAAGACAGCCTCTTCAGTAAGTGGTGCTGGGAAAACTGGACAGCTACATGTAAAAGAATGAAATTAGAACACTCCCTGATACCATACACCTAAATGTAAGGCCAGACACTATAAAAGTCTTAGAGGAAAACATAGGCAGAACACTGTATGACAAAAATCACAGCAAGATCCTTTTTGACCTGTTTCCTAGAGAAATCGAAATAAAAACAAAAATAAACAAATGGGACCTAATGAAACTTAAAAGCTTTTGCACAGCAAAGGAAACCATAAAGAAGAGGAATAGAAAACCCTCAAAATGGGAGAAAATATTTGCAAACAAAGCAACTGACAAAGTATTAATCTCCAAAATTTACAAGCAGCTCACACAGCTCAGTATCAAAAAAACAAACAACCTAATCCAAAAATGGGCAGAAGACCTAAATTGACATTTCTGCAAAGATACACAGATTGCCAACAAACACATGAAAGAATGCTCAACATCATTAATCATTAGAGAAATGCAAATCAAAACTACAATGAGATATCATCTCACACCAGTCAGAATGGCCATCATCAAAAAATCTACAAACAATAAGTTCTGGAGAGGGTGTGGAGAAAACGGAACTCTCTTGCACTGTTGGTGGTAAATTGATATAGCCACTATGGAGAACAGTATGGAGGTTCCTTAAAAAATAAAAATAGAACTACCATACGACCCAGCAATCCCACTACTGGGCATATACCCTGATATAATTCAAAAAGAGACATGTACCACAATGTTCATTACAGCTCTATTTACAATAGCCAGGACATGGAAGCAACCTAAGTGTCCATCAACAGATGAATGGATAAAGAAGATGTGGCACATATATACAAGGGAACATTACTCAGTCATAAAACAAAATGAAATTTAGTTATTTTTACTGAGGTGGCCGGACCTAGAGACTGTCATACAGAGTGAAGTGAGAAAGAAAAACAAATGCCGTATGCTAACACATATATATGGAATCTGAAAAAAAAAAAAAAGGTTCTGAAGAACCTAGGGGCAGGACAGGAATAGACAGATGTAGAAAATGGACTCGAGGGGCCTCCCTGGTGGCGCAGTGGTTGAGAGTCCGCCTGCCGATGCAGGGGATACGGGTTCGTGCCCCGGTCTGGGAGGATCCCATATGCCGCGGAGCGGCTGGGCCCGTGAGCCATGGCCGCTGGGCCTGCGCATCCGGAGCCTGTGCTCCGCAACGGGGGAGGCCACAACAGTGAGAGGCCCGCATACCGCAAAAAAAAAAAAAAAAAAAAAAAAAAAAAAAAAAAAAAAAAAAAAGAAAATGGACTCGAGGACACGGGGAGGGGGTAGGGTAAGCTGGGACGAAGTGAGAGAGTGGCATGGACATATATACACTACGAAATGTAAAACAGATAGCTAGTGGGAAGCAGCTGCATAGCACAGGGAGATCAGCTTGGTGCTTTGTGTCCACTTAGAGGGGTGGGATAGGGAGGGTGGGAGGGAGGCGCAAGAGGGAGGGGATATGGGGATATATGTATACGTATAGCTGATTCACTTTGTTGCACAGCAGAAACTAACACACCATTGTAAAGTAATTATACTCCAATAAAGATGTTTAAAAAAATGTAATGTGCAAAATATTCAGTAAACTTCCTTTTGTGTAAAAGCAGAAAGAAAGATTAAAAAAACATATATTTACATTTGCTTTCATGGACATAAAGAAACTCTGGGAGAATATGCAAGAAAATAACGGTAGCTGTTTAATTTGGGGGGAGCATGAAGTATGTGGATGGAGGACAGATATTGGAGGAAGACTTTTCAATGTATCCCTTTTTATGTATGTTTGAACCATCTGTATCTATTATCTACTCAGAGAAATATAAGGATCTCTGAGAAAAAAATGAAGGTATTGAATATTTAGATGGAGAACCAGAAATTGTAAAATGATTCTTGCTATGTCTTCTATCTGCAACATGCAATGTTAGGTTGCCATCATTTCCATAAAAGCATAGTTTCTAGTGTTTACATGGTAACTGTTATTACTGATTTAAGATCTAAAAAACTGATTTTTTGGCATGCTATTTTTGTTTCACATTAGGGAACACAATAATATCCAAAAGGTTCTTTTAATAAAGAAACCTTTAATTTTCAGATAATTATAGATTCATTAGTTACATATTATATAGTTGCAAAAACAGTACTGAAAATTCCTGTGTATGCTTCATCTAGCTTCCCCCATGGTTTCCAGTCCTAACCCCTGGCAACCATTAATCTATTTTCCATCTCTGTAAGTCTGTCATTTGAGAATATTATATATATGGAACCATAAAATATGTAACCTTTTGAGATTTGCTTTTAATAATATTTTGCAACTTTAATCCCCATATTTTATTTTCCCATATGCTTTTTTGTTAAAGTCCGGGATATTGGGGGATAATTTACATGCTATAATATTCATCCTTTTTAGTATGTGGTTCTATTAAATTTTTCATAGTTTTATTGTGGTATAATTAATGTATTACAAACACATTTTCAAGTGTCAGATTTGATCTTTTCTGACATAGGTATACATTTGTGAAAGCATCATCACAATCAACATAATAAACATATCCATCACCACAAAAAGTTTCCTCAAGCTCCTTTGTAATCTATTCCTCCTACACCACACTCCCATTCCCAGACAACTACTTTGCTTTCCATCACCATAGGTTTGTAGTTTCTAGATTTTTTTATATAAACAGAAACATACAGCGTGTTCTTTCATTCCTCTTGGGTAAATACCTAGGAGTCGAATGACTGGGTCATATAGTCGATACACGTTTAACTTTTTAAAAAACTGCCAAAATGGCTGCATCATTTCACATTCGCACCAGCAATATATGAAAGTTCCAATTCTTCCACATCTTTGCCAGCTGTGGTGTTAAAATTTTAGGCATTCTAATGGATATAGTAGTAGCTCCTTGTGGCTTTATTCTCCATTTCCCTAATAACTAATGATGTTGAGCATCTTTTCATGTGCTTATTTGTCATCCATATATCCTCTTTGATGAAGTGTCTATTCAAATCTTTTGCCCATTGTTTAAAATGAGGCTGTTTCTTAAATATTATTAAACTTTGAGAGTTCTTTATATTTTAGATACAAGTTCTTTGTCAGATAAGTTTTGTAAATATCTTCTCCTAATCTGAGGCTTTCCTAATCTTAACAATACCTTTCTAAAAGCAGAACGTATAATTTTGATGAATTATAATTTATCATTTTTTTCTTTTATGGAGCATGCTTTTTATATCTAATCATCATCATCTAAGGTCACAAAGATTTTCCCCCTATATTTTCATTTATCAGGTTTATAGATTTGGATCTTATATTTAGGTCTATTACCCAATTTGAATTAATTTTTGTATATTGTGAGACTTGTACAGAATCCTAGGGAATATCTATTCTTAGGGGCTGAAGCGAAAAGAAAAGCAGTCAGTGACAGAGTTGGAAGAGAATAAGCAAGGTACTGATATACAGGGCCAAAGAGGAAGAGGGCTGCAATTAAAGGAAAGTTAAGGCTGTCAAAATCTGCATGGAACTTTGCACAGAGACCGATAAAAACAGACAGAGTAATGGTCACTGGATTTGACAATGAGATCAGTAGTGGCCTTCGAGGCAGGAGTTTCAATACAATGAAACAGACAGAAGCCAGGTTGAAATGGATCAAAAGGAAGCATGGATGGTGAAGAAGGAAAGGGCTCAAATCACTCTTGAATATTTCAGCAATAAAAATGAAAACACACGCACACACACACACACACACACACACACACACAGAAGACACTGAACTCAAAGGGTTTCCTGACCATGGAGAAAGACCAGGTAGAAAGAGATGAAAAGAAAAGAAAGATATGAAATAACTGATGAAGCAAGGTTTGAATTGAAGGAGGATGAGAATGTGTCAAGAACACAGTTTACCTGTTGCAAGGAGGAGCTAGAAAGTGAGACGGAAATGGATAAAGACAGAGACTTTTTGAGATGGTGGCCAAGGAAGCTCAAGGGCCTCGCTCAACCTTTCTGACAAAGTAGCAGAGGAGTTTCTCCACTGAGACTGAGAAAGGAGGGGCTGGGGCTTGAGAAGGTGAAAGGGTTTGAAACTGGTTCTGTGGGGGGACTGGTAGGTTGGGAATCAAACAGAGAGAAACAATGGGATTATCAAGGAGCTCTGAGAGCACTCATAGAGAAAGAACCAATGTTTCTAAGATTTAAAATTTGCTGCATTCCCTTTCCTTGGCTGCCAAGAGTTCCAAAATAAAAAGACAAAAATGGGTTGGGTGGTTCCACAGCTACACATAGGATTCACAACTCTCACGTTCTCTCTCTTTTTTCTAAGACTCACACCCTGTTTGGTACGTAGAACAGGTGTCCCAGTTCCACTTTATACATGAAGAAACAGAAGGTGGGAGAACGACTTTCTCAAAATGTTTGGCTAGCCGGAACTTTAATTCAGATCTTTTTATCTAATTCCAGTAATTAGAATTTCCAGTAATTTCCTCGCTGCGTCAGGCTGCTCTCTTTCTCCAGTGCTCTTCATCACCCTTCTTACCTTAAAACCTGGCCTCAGTCAGTCCCTTAAGTGCTATTCTACCTTTCCACCGCACCCCAGCCCTCCTCCATTCACCTTCCTGAACTCAGCTGTGCTCAGTCTATAGAGGCAGGAGTCTGGAGAGGAGTTTGGTGCACACGAGGGGTCAGTTTGCAAACAGAAGAACCAACTCACCAGCTGCAGCCATGCTTTGCCAATATTTAGAAAGAGCTCAGACGTGGTTCTCAGTGCTTTCTTAGGGCCTCTGGTGAGGACAGACACAAAGAACCGGGAGAGAGCAGCCACCAGAGAGTGGGGGAAATGACAGTTGGTTTTCCTCTTGAAAACACCCAGTGTAGAGCCCTCCCCCCAGATTAACTCCCAAGGTGAGGGCTGCAAAAATGGAAAAAGCGAGAGCTTTAGGGCTGTAACTCCCTGCCAGCCTTCTCCCTTCACCCAGCTTTCAAAAATTCCTCTAAAGGAAATAAAGCCCAAGCGTCTCCACTAGAAAATCATCAATATAGGATAAACACTTAGAGCAAACCTGAACCTGGCACCTTTGTTTGACCTACGGTGAAAATTTTGTTTTAGTGTGTTGGGCAATCAGTATGAAAACTTACAATGGATGAGTGTCTAGTACAAATCTTGGTTATTTGTGAACACAATCGTTTTTTAAAAAATTCAGCTCCCTCTGACCTTGTAACAGTTAGTTTGCTACTGTAGACTGTGATGCAAATTAAGGCATTTCTATTCTTATTTCAAAGTCTGCTGCATAAAATAAGTGTATGCTTTTCAAAGCCAAATGACAGCCTAATGTTCCACATTTAACTACAAGTCAACATGTCGTCAGATTATTTCATTATTATAATGACTAATTCATTAAAAAATTTATCAAGAAAAATGTGATTTTCACCTCTCGTAGTTTCTGGTCTTAAAAAACAGATAATTCTCCTAACGTTGCAACTTGTATACAAAATGAGTCTAAAAAGCAGCCTCCAATTTTTTTTTCTACAAAAGTAGGTCACCAGCTTTTTAATGCATTAAAGTTAACATAAATACAACTGTGCAATCCCTTATTAAACATTATTTTGAAAGCAGGTCTTTCATAAGCTAAATCATCTTAAAACCCATACTTTTTAGTTTGCATTTGTTACAGAAACAAACAATTATGCAGAAGTAGAGCATCTTATATTTCCTAGAGCTAAATGATATTGTGAAATAGCAAAATCTTCTAGAGCAGTATAGGGACATTTCTGCTTTTAAGCATTAAAGAAAAAATGAATACATTTAAGGTGAAAACCCCCCCTTTTTTTAAAAAAAAAGGCTTCTTCTGTTATAGTTAATCCACTTTCACACAATTTTTCTTAATTACACTACAGCTGTCTGGTAAGGCACAACTGACCACTTGCATCATGAAAACAAACTGTACCCCACCATCCAAAGTTCTCGATTAAAAAGCAAATGTTTTTGTGAGCCCAGAGAACACGGGTGCAGCTGCTCCATGTCACGAGGCAGGCACCTCTATTCCATTCAGCTGTGAAGAATGGCAATGACTGTAAATTGTTCTTCCTGATCGGTGCCACAATAAAAACAAACCACACTACTTTCAATTTTTCAAAGCCAATTTTTTTAAGCCTCCACTACACTGGAAACAAGAGTTGTGTTTTTCTGATTCATGGCCTTTGATTTCTACATAAACGTCCCTGTATGCATGTAAAAACAGGTCCCTGCAGGATACTTATGGAGACTGTATAGATTAACTTACCAGATGTACCAGAAGATAGACACACCATCAGCCTACCTTTTAAAGCAAGATACTATTTAACAGCTTAAACTGCCTGTGACTAAAGGATGACTGTAAAGAACATACCGTATGTGGAGGGGCATCAGGCAGCTCCTGAGAAAACGGCAGTGTGTTCACAAAACGTGCAACAAATGTTTTTGAACTTGCGTTTTAATGTGTTCACTTAAAATCCATACTGTGGAAGGAAGCTCCGGTCACACATCTGCATATGCAGCTCAATGGGAATCCGATAACAGCTAAAATCCTTGACAGAATTTTATAAGAAACCTCTAAATGTTCCCAGTTTACTCACAACGCCCAAACAGTATTTATGATTTAAGCTTGAGGTCTCCAAAGTGTATTCTCAAGCACTTAATCAATTAAAAAATGTTTGTGCATGCCTCTCTGCATTTATATACACATATAATTTACTTATTTACAAACACAGAGCACTGTACTGATATCTAATGCACATTCAAAAACATAGACAGTTGTTTAAGGCTGGGATAAACACAATTCATAAACAGAAATTTTAAAACTGTCTTTGCACACCTCCAATGGGCCGTCTGGCACAGCTCCTGGGGACTATCCACCTCCTCTCCACCCCCATGGAGACCCTAAGGGGGCCATGGCTAATGTGAGGCCAAGTTAAGTCATTAGTAGCTTTGGACAAATTCTTTGATTGCTGTAAATTTCTATCCCTGCTCCCAACAAGATTTTCTGAGGAAACCTAAGTGTATAATCTAGTTTAGACAGCTTTTAATTCTGACTCATGACTAGTGTGTTGCAACGGAACTTAAACACGATCAAACATTATAGAGATAAAACAAGAAAGTGTTCAGATTTGTTATCCTCTACTTTGGTGGCAAAATTGTTTGCACCAAGTTATCAATGATTCCTCTCTAACACAAGACAGCAATCAATATCACCTACACTGACAAATGGCTTCCATTGAAAGTCACACCCTGTGCTGCTGCAATGATTGCGTCCCCTAACACACCAGTCACCCAACCTTTCCACATGTCTCCTATAGACACTCTGTCTTTCCAAACTATCTGCTCTACAAGTCCATTCCTTCCAAATCCCTAGCAATATGTGATGTCTGGCAAATGAAGGTGCCACCAAGTGATGACTCTGTTTTCAATGAGCCCTGTCAATAATGGCAGGTATTGTATGAGACTCAGTAGTCTACACAATTTTGCCAGGTTTTGCTAGAAACTAGTAATACAATTATCCTTGTTCTCTTGGAGCTTTAAAAACAAAAACAAAACTAACAAGAATTACACACACACGGAAACACACCACTTACTTGCCTTCTTTCTTTCTGGCCATTTGTTCTCAGTTTCCTTCACAGGTTCCTCTTATTCTACCTCCTCTGTTATTGGATATTATTCCCGAGGTCCATGTTTCCATAACTCATTGAATTTAAACCTTAAAATACAATACTTAAAGTTCTCTAGGTCTTAAAAATATAGATAATGGAGGGCACTTGTTTTTTGAGATTTTTGTGGAAGTTAATGTCACTTAAGTCTCCCTCATTGTCAGAAGCAACTTTATGTAGTTTTCACTGAGGTTCCTATATCTAGGACTATTTTCCTTACCATTTTACCCTGAAAGACAAATGAGTATCTGGGACTCATTTTGACTGGTATGCCCAAATGTGCAAATTACAGACACGAAAAAACTAAACTTCTGGACAGATGGATGAAAGGGGACATCTGTTCTTGGTGTTTCTGCTCCTCCTTTCTTGATTCAGAGTTCAAAAATTCCTAATACACTGGTCCTTTCAGCCAGTACCCATTCTTGCCCCCTCCTTTTAATCATCTCCATCCAGTACCACAGAGATGTAAAGGTATTAATTAGTCACTCATTCGTTAATTCGATGAACATTTACTGACTACCTAACAGATTATAAACATGGGGGAAAATACAAAGACAAATAAAATGTGAAGCTTACAGTCTGGGGAAGGAGAAAAATGTATAAAACTATTAAATACAAATCAGTGAGTGCTATAATAGAGGTATGCATTCATTCAACGACTATCAAACACCTAATATACACCAGGCACAATGGTGCTGAGGAGTTAGCAGTGAAAGAAACAAGAAAAAAACAAACAAAACCCCATTGTTCTATTTAATAAACAATAAACAAATGAGCTAAGAAAATGAAGGCAACACTGAAGAAGACAGCTCCTGCAGACCGGGAGGTGAGCACAGCCTTGTCAGAGAAGCTGCCATCAGCGGACCTAGGAGGGTGAGAAGTAGGAGAGGGTAGTCCAGGAAGCAAGCAACACAGATGTGGGAGGGAACAGGGTGTGGAGTTAGAATGGCAGAAATACCTGCTCCAGCCAAAACCCAAAGGGGGAGAAGCAACTCGAAATACTGCCGTGAGAAAAGAGGAAATCCCTCTCCAAACTTGGGCTCTTTCTCTTTATGGGAAAATGAAGCCTGCTTCTCTGTTTCCATTGTTTTCCAGAGGTACAGAAAAATATAATTTGTACACACGAATTTGACTAAATTTTCATTTCAAATTTGATAAATCTTTCAGGGTACTAGGTATAAGGAAACAAATATTTAAATTAATAAACAAATAAACAAACATAATTAAGAACAAAAACAAATGAACTTCCAGGTCACATTGTAAGTAATGCTGGACTTACAACTAAAAAAAAAGCTTTTAAATATAGGATAGTTATGAGTCAGGGAAAAAAAACATAATTAAAAATGTTCACTTTCGGGCCTCCCTGGTGGCGCAGTGGTTGAGAGTCCGCCTGCCGATGCAGGGGATACGGGTTCGTGCCCCGGTCTGGGAGGATCCCATATGCCGCGGAGCGGCTGGGCCCGTGAGCCATGGCCGCTGGGCCTGCGCATCCGGAGCCTGTGCTCCGCAACGGGAGAGGCCACAACAGTGAGAGGCCCGCATACCGCAAAAAAAAAGAAAAAAAAAAAAAAAAAATGTTCACTTTCATATTCAGCATACAATGTATGTACTATCCAAACTAATATTCACATATCTGAGAGAAAACAAATCATTAGAACACAAAAAAAGCAAGAAGGGTCATACGAAAGCATATCTTAAGTACGAGAAGCAGCAGAACATAAGAGTCTGAGAGCCAGATAGCCTGGGATCTCATCTTGGCCTTGCCTCTAGCTAGCTTTGTAACCTTGAGCAAGTTACTTCAGCCTGAGCTTCTGCATCTGTCATACAGAGGTATAATAATAGTATACTGTAGAACTCATATTAGCCTAACACTGATGATCTCCTGGAAAACTGTTTATCCTCTTACTAAACTGTGTGCAAATGCTGCTTTATTAATGAAATAATTCCAGCCACTAATACTCCAGAGTTGAAACCTAAAATAAACGTGCTTAGCAATGCAAACTGTTTAATCTTACTATTGATTGAAAGCTTAACTTCTTGGAATGTTCACTATTCACAATTAATAGCAGCAGCCATTTCTGAAGCAACACATTTATGCCAACTTTTTAAGATGGAAGGATTTTAAAAGACAGAACTTGAAACAGCTGCCTAGATTCCATCACACCAGAGGTTCTGTGAAAGCAGAATAGGCAAGAGTCCTTATAGAATCCACCAGAAAATAAATTTCACACTAGACTCTAAGTTTCCATGAGGTTAGGAATTTTTGCTGTATCAATGTTCACCAATATATCACCTGCATCTAGACCTGTGTTGGAACATGACAGGATCATAACATGTTTGAATAAATGAATATGGTTAAAAATGAACTATCTAAAAATAGCCATTATTAAAAACTCTACAAATAACAAATGCTGCAGAGGATGTGGAGAAAAGGGAACCCTCCTACACTGTTGGTGAGAATGTATATAAGTTGTAGAGCCACTATGGAAAACTGTATGGAGGTTCCTCAGAAAACTAAAAATAGAATTGCCATATGATCCAGCAATCCCACTCCTGAGCATATATGCAGACAAAACTCTAATTCAAAAAGATACATGCACCCCTATGTTCATAGCAGCACTATTCACAATGGCCAAGACATGGAAACAACCTAAATGTCCATTGACAGATGAATGGATAAAGAAGATGCGGTACAGATATGCAATGGAATACTACTCAGCCATAAAAAAGAATGAAATAATGCCATTTGCAGTAACATGGATGCAACTAGAGATTATCACACTAAGTGAAGTAAGCCAGAAAGAGAAAGACAAATACCATATGATATCACTTATATATGGAATCTAAAATATGACACAAAAGAACCCATCTACGAAACAGAAACACACTCACAGACATAGAGAACAGACTTGTGGTTGCCAAGGGGGAGGGAGCTGAGGAAGGATGGAGTGGGAAGTTGGGGTTAGCAGATGTAAGCTTTCATACACAGAATGGATAAACAACAAAGTCCTACTGTACAGCACAGGGAACTATATTCAACATCCTATGATAAACCATAATGGAAAAGAATATAAAAAAAGAATGTATATGTATATGTATATATATATATATATATATATATATATACAACTGAATCACTTTGCTATGCAGCAGAAATTAACACATTGTAAATCAACTATACTTCAATAAAAAACAAATAAAAATGAACTGTCCAAATCTTAAATGATCAATTACACATTTGTAGGAAATTACATCTATATTTAAATGATTAAAAAAAAGGAATATTAGGTAAGTTTTAAAACAATCACACCTTTGAGCTTTAAATGAAGTGCTGAGTTTAACCAGCTCACAATATAAGAAGGGAAGAAATTAAGCACCTTGGAGTACTTGCAGATTGCCTAAAGAGGATTGTATGTTTTAAACCAAAGCAGCACCTGCACCATTTAGAGGAATAAATTCAACAAGATGTGGTTATCAATCTATAAATTATAAGGCTTTGGGGGTTCTTTTATTATGTGAGCAACAGCAAGTGTTTTCTGGACTTGCAGCTGGCGCACTGTTTTTACACAGCATGAGGACCTATTTTATTCACGACAAAGTTTGAGACCTGAGGCAATATCAGTTTATTAATCAGATGAACTCTAATGTTAAATAGTAAAAGTTTTACTTCCTAATATAAATTGTTGTCCTGCAGATATAAGTATGTCATTGGGTTTGCCTGTGATAAGCAATAACTTGTAGTAAAAAAAATATTTTTAATAATTGATTGAATTTAACTACATAGGTACCCTAGAAGAAAAAATAGACAAGTAAATTTTGCTGCTTACTGGCAAGGTTGCACTATTATAATCTGATGAGCTGTAATCTGTAACCACAATTTTATTAAAATGAGGAAACTGCTACATTTGGGTTCTGGCATACTTGGATTCTTTTTTTTTTAATAAATTTATTTATTTATTACTTATTTTTGGCTGCATTGGGTCTTTGTTGCTGCGCGCAGGCCTCCTCTAGTTGCGGCAAGCGGGGGCTACTCTTTGTTGTGGTGTGCGGGCTTCTCATTGTGGTGGCTTCTCTTATTGTGGAGCAGGGGCTCTAGGCAAGCAGGCTTCAGTAGTTGCGGCAAGCAGCCTCAGTAGTTGTGTCTCGCGGGCTCTAGAGTGCAGGCTCAGAATTGTGGTGCACGGGCTTAGCTGCTCTGCAGCATGTGGGATCTTCCCAGACCAGGGCTCAAACCTGTGTCCCCTGCATTGGCAGGCGGATTCTTAATCACTGCGCCACCAGGGAAGTCCCTCATATTTGGATTCTAACATAAGATTCTATCCCAAACAAATGATCAGAAGGCTAATTCTGATTAAAATTATTATTCCATTATTAAAATCACTTGTAACTGAGGAGAACTGTTCTACCACTTACACACACACACACACACACACACACACATGCAACACATACTACTTTCTTAGCTAAGAATTTAATAAGTATTCAGAAAAATATCCCAAAGATACTAAATAGGGGGAAGATAATTATTTCTAAAATTTTGGATAGGCCATTTTATTTCTAAAACTACAGATTGTGCTTATTAGGTAAGCCTGTAAGGATCTCAGGTGTTCCTCTAGCTACCAGCCCTCTTCTCTCTTTAACAGTCAAACTCACCAGTCCCCAACTGAATCTACAGTAAATTCACATCAACCCTCTTTCAGTTCTGTAAGCCCCCTCTGCTCTGCAGTATTCTTCCCCATTGTCACCCCTGACTTTTATCCTTCTATAGTTCCTCCACACTCACCTATTAGGTTAAGTGCCCCTGCCCACTAAAACCCATGTGGGCAGGGATCTTATGTGTCCTGCTTCCCATACTGTATCCTCAGACCCTAGCATAGTGCCTTGCAGAGGGCCAGAGCTCCATAAATATTTATTAAACATATGAATGGTTTCTCAGTCAACCAACCAAAATTACTGCTCATAAAAGAATGTGAGCCTTTTAAGGCCAAAGACCACATGTCACTTATAATCCTCAGCGCAGGCCTAGCTCAATCCCTGACACAGAGATGGAACTCAAGACATGATTGACAGGTTGATGAAAGTTAACAAATTCAATGACCTAGCAATTTTCCATTTTGAAAGGCAACTTTTAGAGCTTTAACATTAAGCTACAAAATTTTAAAAATTTGCTTAATATGATTAATTTCCTTTTCCTAAGATTTTACATAAGTAGCAAAATATAGAAATTTAACTTAAATTAGAAATTTTTTATAAGTCACCAACAGTTTTGGAGACAATGGTATAATTTTATTAAATATCATGATTATTAAACACTGGAATATTATGCTACAAACAAAAGGAATCTTTTGAGAGAAAGATCTCAAAACCAGAGTAAGAATTTGGTTATTGGAGGAAAAGGAACAGATACATGAAGAGTAAAGTGGTGAGAAGATAGGATATGAGCGAGGGTCAGAAAGAGTTCAGGCTTTTTGATCAGTGAGATGCTGTCCTTACCAGCCTATGTGGAAAGCTGTATATTTGCTGGATTTGGGAAGAGATGACTAGGAACAGGGCTTCAATAATTTGAGTATGAGAAGCCAAGATAACATCTAATTTGATGTGTCCTTATTAATGACAGAATCAGAGCAAAGAGGTGCCATCAGTAGTAGACAGTGGCAGCTGAAATAAATAAGATCAGTGCTAAAACAGGATAGCAGGTATACATAGGGAAGGAAGTGCTTTCAAAAAAAACAGAAGGCCAGTGGCAGACATAAAAGGTACCCGGTCAAAGAAATTCTAAAAGCCAAGATCAAAAAAGGTGCTAAGAGAAAGGAGATGGTACCCCGGCAAAGACATATGAATGGTCCTAGAGTATAAACACTGAACCACAAACAATGAGGCAGAATAATCTGACCAGTAGAGACAACAGTAGAAATATGACCTCACTGTTAAAACACACTGTTTCCAATCAATTCTGGCACTGTTACTTAGTGGAGTCCTTCATGAACTCCAAACTTACCTCGAGTGATCCAGCTCCCATCATTGTCTTAAGATGCTCTTTTGCAATCTGCACAATTGGCCTAGATGTTGAGAATTGCTTATAAAAGTGTTCACATTATTCCCAGAATCCATGGTCTCAGTCTAATCTAAACAAATCTGTCTTCCAGTAAGTTGCTTATATCCATCATATAATTTCATACTGTTTTATTACTTAACCACAGAGAAGGAATTTTATTTTTAAAATCTTATTTATTAAGCCAATTCTTCCCTATTCTAAGCACTATAATTTCTATTTTCCAAATTATTCAAAATATTGGCAGCTATTGGTTTGGATGCTCTTGGGTTGGTATAAGACAAATATGTTCTTCTTCTTCTTTTTTTTTTTTTTGCCATGCCACATGGCATGTGGGATCTTTGTTCCCCGACCAGGGATTGAACCTGCACCCACTGCATTGGAAGTGAGGAGTCTTAACCACTGGACCGCCAGGGAAGTCTGACAAATATGTTCTTAACACTGTCAGTTTGTAGGAGCTTTCTGCTTCCTTTCTTCATTGTAATGAGTTTGCAAGATGACTCCAAATGGCAATAGCTCTTTGTACCTGCCACATCCCATTGCAACCTCATACCTACTTTGCTGTCTGATACCACCTCGGTTGCCTTTCAGCATTACTAAGCATTTTCTCCCATTGAATATTTCACATTATTTGCTCTTCCATGCATTAGCTTGCATTTTCTTAGGCTGAATCTCACTATTTCCTGTGATAGTTCTAAACCTTTTTAGGTATCTTTGTGATACTTCTCTTACTTTACTATTTGAGATGCTTCCCAATTTACTATCATCTGTAAAATTGGTTGACATGCTATTCATTTCTGATTTTATATTTTTAATGAAAATGCAAAGGAAAACTAGGTAATATGCCTCTGTGCTGCATTTCATCTTAGTAAGAAGAATGAATTTAAGTAAAAGTTGCAAATCATCATGTTATTAAATCAGTAAACCTGAATTGTTTACTTACTATACAAATCATATCACTTAATTTTACAACTAGCTTAAAACAAAAGTTAAAATGATTTTTAGTATCATTTATTTTTGTACATTATGTGTATGTGGTTTAATTTCACCCATCCATTTTTTTGAGATTGAGTTAATAGAAAGGCAATGATTATTTAAAAAGAAACAAAAGTAACATTTTTTGTTTAAATTTCAAATCTTAAATGTATTTAAATTTAAAAAATTCAAATGTCTTTGGTTCTCCAATAACTATAAAATGTCATTGGTTTAATTAAATAAAAGGCACCTTAATTAAATAGCAATGATCCATTCAATATTTTAAATACTACCTCATTATATTTATGAGAGTTATATTTATTCTCTCCTACTATGCTGTTTATAACTTTTTTCTTGTGCTCAAAACATATTTTAAAATATAACTTGGCTACGGAATTTCAGGATATTTATTTCCTAAATACTGGGCTTACGTAAACATAAATCTCCTGTTTTATATCCTTGTTTACTTAGTATCACTCTAGTTTTCTCTAGGTTTCTTTTGACAGTGCCGACTTGAACACATTTAAAAAGTCTGGCAAAATTAATGTTACTCAATGCATTTTTAGTTAAATTCTGTTAAATCTTAATTATCATAGTGCATTTTTGACTCAAGAATCTTCGAAGAAAACACTTTCTAATCCAACCCAGGAAGGTTAAGAGTCAAACGTGCAATTTAGAAAAGAAATATGGCAAGTCCATGTATGTGGCTCAGTCTTAGAGTGATGTTTACACAGGGAATCCTGGCTCTGTCTGCACTATATTATGACCCTTGTCATCACCTGCCCTAGAGCAGTTGCATATGTGTCTACTTCTCCCATTAAGCCAGGCTCTCCTGCAGGGCAGAAGCAATCTGAAACCTCTGTATCTTTCATGAGGTCTCTCATAGCACTTTGCACAAAGCAACCACACAATAAATGTTTGTGAAGTTGTATCAGAAGAGCAAAGTTCTTGGGTTTGCCTTGATACACAAGCGCTAAGAAAAATGAAAGCAAAAGAAACCTAGGTGAATGGGTGGTGGGAGGGGATGGCAGTGGTGGTAAGAATGTTAGCAAGTAATCGCAAACGAAAATATTTAAATGTCGTCTTATTTAACTATTATGTACTTGAATATGAGTTGAGATTTTTTTTTTTTAAGTAACTTCTCATTCTTCCCAAGCTAAAGGCTGGGGAAGCTTCATTATTTTATTTGAAAGTATTTTCTGAGTTAGACACACCCTTATTGACACTGCCAGTGTAAATAATTTGTTCTCCTGGTATGCCACTGCTAAACAATGATGAACAGATCAACAGTACAGGAATTCCCCAATAAAGAGTGACCCATTGTGTAGAAAACAGATCCTAAAACAAGGAACTGTATTTAGGATAGGTTTCTACTTTCTGAATTCCGGCACACCCTTAGTCCCTGGCGCCTATGAGTCAGTCTCCTGGTCAACCTGAACCTGATCTTTCAAAGGCAATGTGATTCAATTCAACAAATACTTATCGTGCACCCACTGTATGCAAAGGCACAAGAATGAAAACCTGAGAAAAGGGGGCCTGCAAAGGAGATTGAGAGAAAGCAATGCTCTGGGAAGAAGGAAAAGATATAGGAGAGAAGGGCTTATGGAACCCAAAAGGGAAGAGGGATTGGTCAACATTCTCAGATGTCACAAAGGGTTGGAAAGCTGAAACTCCAGAAGATAACAAAATTCTTATTGAGTAAATGCAGACTACTGGGATCAATGAACAAAATTATTAATGTCTTAAATTATTCATGTTTAGAATAATTTTGTTTTGTGAACATACTTGCTAAGAATAGTTTCCAGTTCTATTAATGTTATTACCAACTTCCCTGACAGCCAGACTTGAAGTTTCTTCCTTTTCCCTCTGAAAAATAATACAATCAGTTACCAAGTCCTATCACTCATACCCACATGATTATGGTCACAGGCATAGTTGTACAAGTTGTGTACTGCAGAAAAGTATCACATCTGGGGGGAGGAGCATTCACATCATGGATGTGTAGACTTAAAACAAATTCCCAGTAGACGTCAGTCAAGTGTCTTATTCTAACTAAATAAATATATTACAACAATCTTCTAACAGTTGGAAGTAAAAGGTCTTGAAGAAGGGCCTCTCTTTTAATTCCCAGAATGCACTGAGTGGGTTAATGGTGGCCCAGCCCAAAATGTTCTCCCCATCTATTTTCCAGTCTTCACAAATCAGACTCACATAACATCTTGCAATAGCTTCCAAATGGATCCCCTAATTTCTCCACATTTGAGTCCATTACAGAAATATTGGAAAGGATTTCCTAAAGAGTCCCACTAGTACTTCTCTTTCCAAAATGTCTTCAGGGGCTCTATGTCATACAGTCTCTTCAGCCTCACATTCAAGGCCCTTGGTAACCATGTCCTAACCTTCCTTTCTAGTCTAGTCTTACCCTACTCCCCAAGAGGTACCCTACTCCCGGTCACATCTAATTACTGTCTGCTTTACATATATCCTGTCCTTCCTTGCCTTGCTATCTTTGTCCAGGTCATTTCCTCTGCCTGGAATTCTCTCCAAACTCAGTCTTCCTGCTACAAGTTCTAAATTACACTAAGTATTGTATTTTGGGGAGAGAGGTTTTGGATGATTAAGTATTGTCTTCAGCAAGCATCCAAAAAAAAAAAAAAAATCATTCCCCTCCTTGCCTTTGCTTGCATTTCTGTTATCTCTTGGTGCATGACAGATTACTCCAAATTTACGACTTGAAACAATGACTTTTTTTTTTTAAACCTCACATATTTGTAGGCCAGAGATTTGGGCAGAGCTAGTCCTTCTTCTGTTCTGTGTGGTGATATTAGAGGCTGCTCTGGTGTTGGTAATCGGCAAAGAGATGGCCTAGTTCAGAGGCTCCCCATTCCTCCTCCTTGTCACAGACCTTTAAGGTGTTCACCCTTTGAGGCCCAGCTTGAATTCCCCTTCTTCTAAGAATCCTTTCTAGGTCTTTCAGTCAGGTTTAATCTCTCATTGCTTCAGATTCTCTACTACGTTCTTCTCCATTACAGTACTTTTCCTATTCATTCTTACGTTAGGTTTTCATTTAATATGTAAGAAGCAAAAGACAGAGAAAGGCAAAGGCAGCAACAGAATGCTATGACCCTATAAATTTCAATCAAATTTAAAGAGAACAGACACAAAATGCTCAATGAGACTGGAACTCTTGTAGAATAAAGTAGAGGGACAGAGTTCTATGTCCAGACTGATGCCAGACGAAGCTGATCCAGCATAAGTAGACAGCCTACTTCACATATGTATCAATATATAATTGTGTTTATTCTAATTAGCAGCACTTGTATTTACTATAAATTCCAGGAAAGAGAAACAAAATCAAGGGGAAACACATTTAGTGTCTTGTGCCATTATACTTAATGAACATTTCTAATATTGCATATATATTTTTTTTAATTTTATTTTATTATTTTTTTATACAGCAGGTTCTTATTAGTCATCCATTTTATACACATCAGTGCATACACATGTCAATCCCAATCTCCCAATTCATCACACACACCCCACCCCAACCCCCCCTTTCCCCCCTTGGTGTCCATACATTTGTTTTCTACACCTGTGTCTCTATTTCTGCCTTGCAAACCGGTTCATCTGTACCATTTTTCTAGATTCCACATATATGCGTTAATATACGATATTTGTTTTTCTGACTTACTTCACTCTGTATGACAGTCTCTAGGTCCATCCACGTCTCTAAAATGACCCAATTTCATTCCTTTTTATGACTAATATTCCATTGTATATATGTACCACATCTTCTTTACCCATTTGTCTGTCGATGGGCATTTAGGTTGCATCCCTGACCTGGCTATTGTAAATAGTGCTGCAGTGAACACTGGGGTGCATGCATCTTTTTGAATTATGGTTTTCCCTGGTATAGTATATGCCCAGTAGCGGGATTGCTGGGTCATATGGTTAGTGCAAATATTTTTGTCCTCAAAAATGTTCAAAATGGAACCTTCCCTTGCAAAAGTAAAATCCACATCCTACAGAATGACTTGAAGATATATACTAATGGGACTGAAATTATACTAATAACAAAATCCACTAATTCACACTACCTAGTTAAATAACCCATATAAAAATGCAGTTTTGAGCTAGAAAAGATATAAAAGAGATAGATCTTCCTCGACTTACAACGGGGTTAAGTAGAAACTATCATAAGTCATAAATGCATTTAATACACCTAACCTACCAAACATCATAGCTTAGCCCAGCCTACCTTAAATATGCTCAGAACACTTATATTAGCCTACAGTTGGGTAAAATTATTTAACACAAATCCTATTTGATAATAAACTGTGGAATATCTTATGTAATTTATTGAAGACTATACTGAAAGTGAAAAACAGAATGGTTATATGGGTACAGAATGGTCGTCAGTGTATCAGTTATTTACCCTCATGATTGTGTGATCATACTGCACACTGCTAGACCAGAAAAAGATCAAAATCCAATATTCAAAGTACAGTTTCTACGGAATGCATATTATGTCACTGTAAAGTTGAAATATCGTTAATCGTAAGTCAGGGACTGTCTGTAGTTCAATCTTACTACCACTATAATGAAAAAACTGAGGCCCACAAATGTGACTAGACTAAAAAAAAAATTCCTCTCCTGTATAAAAACAAACAAAACTAAACTAAAGGTACAAAGTTCTGTGAAGCAAAACATGTATAGAACTGTTGATGGCAGCATTGTCTATGAGAGAGGGTATAATGCTTGCTACCAGGAGAAGGGGTAAATAAATTATGGTATATTCATGCAAAGAAATACTATACAGTAGTTAAAATGAATGGACCAGATAAATATCAACTACAAATATCAACACAGATGAATCTGACAAATGCAGCATTGACTAGAAAAAGCAAATTGCAGCAGAAGACAAAGAAAATAACAGTACTTATATAAACTTTTAAAACAAGCAAAACAATACTATATATAGTTTGGAATTATATACCATATGTGGTAAAAGTATAAGAAAATGACTTGGGAATGAGTGGCTACTTCTATGGGGGCTGAAGGGGTACACAGGCAGCTTCTGCGGTACCCATCTGTAGTGTTTCATTTCTAAAGCTAGTGTTAGACACATGGATGATTATATTATACTTCATAACTTTTGTGAAACTTAATTATTATACAATAAAATTTCAAGGTAAGAAAAGATGCATTAAAAACATCTCTTACACTTTGTCTTTTGAGATATGCACTATCAAAATTCAGCATAAACACAGATACATAAAGACTAGGCAGATGTTGAGGGGTTCAAGACCATTGGCATAGGCTATGTGAGAGCAAGGAAGCAAAGAAGTCTCTGGTTCTCAAAACAACATAACAAAAACAAACAAAAAAATCCAACTAAGTAAACACATTTTTAGAAAATTTTAAATAAATCACACTCCAGATCCTTCCCTCAACTTTTGCATGTTGACTTTAGAGTGTGCCTCCCCAATCCCCCCACTGTGAGAGACCATGAGAAGATAGGATCAAACACAACACAGATCCTGCTGCAGCTTCTGCAGTGGTGATGGAGGCAGAACCAAGGGAATAACCACGATTTAGTGAGCACATACTATGTACCAGGCATTGATAGCTTAGAGCCTTATCTGCAGACTTTCTGTCTATCCAAAATTATAATTACCAAATATCTGTTAACCCATCTTCAAAAAAAAAGTTACCTAACTTACATCTGGCTCCAAAACATGTTCAATTACTTTTAAAGCAGCTTTGCTTTGGTAATTTTTAAGTATTTCCTCTTCTACAGCACGGCACAAAGAACTTTATAGCTCACTCTTACAAAACCACCTGTACTACGTCCACATGGTTGTCAACGTTTAAAAACAAATACAAATAATAACAGAAGCAATTCCAAGGGGAATTTTTCTTTGGGGGAGAGGATTAGATGGAAACATTCTAAAAACTGAAAAAGGTGCAACATCTGGAATAATTTTATTTTCTCACATCTTGGATACCTTATATGTGCAACGATGTCAAAAATAAAGGCTCAAGGAGTCCTGAAGTTGAAGTGTCTCAAGATCTCAGAATCCAAGACGACACCCTGAACATATAATTGATTTTTCTCTATTTACTAACCACTAACACATTCACATCACTCACCTCTTAATAAAAGTAGTAACTCATCTCTCAAAAAAAGGCAAAATCCTATTCATTTAAAATGAAAAGCTTTTATGCATATTAGTTTGCCACAAAATATATCAACACAGGTGTTCTACCAAACTGCTCATCTCTTCTGGGGTGAGCAGGTACCCCACGCTGTGGCAACATCCAGGAATCTCAGGAAGACTCTCAGCACCATCTAGGCCAGTGATCCTCAACCCTGGTCACAGAGTAGAATCATTCATAAACTTTACAGAAATTCTGAGCAGACTATTATTCTATATATGATTGGTAAAACAGTACTGACTAAAAGATAACATAAAGGAGTATTGTTTTGAACTTGAGGTAGGCAAAGGTTACCTGCACAGACCCATAAAGTACTAACTGAAAGGGGAAAAGACTGATCAATTCAACATTAAAACTTAAAACTTGTTTATTAAAAGACACCCTGAAGAGTGGGAAACGCAACCCCCAGTGTGGAGACAATGGTGACCAACACATACATCAAAGAACAGGCTTGGGGCTGCTGTGGCCATCCTGCCACCAGAGGGGGGCAGCTAGTCTGAAGACCAGGCCTACACACAGTGGGGAATGTAAAGCCAAAGATTCTGGGCCTTCTTTAGAACCTGAATCAGGGCATGCCTAAAGTCGGCCTGACTCATGCACTGTCTGCGTAGAAGAGCCAATTAATGCCCCTTTTATTTATAAGCCAGGAATAGTCCGATTTTCTGACACTTTCTTCATAAACAGTCTCAAGTGACACTCAATTCAGACACACTTCCACTTCAATTTTCAACTTCTCTCAGAAGGCAATCCACCACCTGTCCTCATTCCTGATTTCATTCAAGCCTTACTCTAAAAAGTTTTGACAATGCCAAACTGGGGTCGTCACTTGCCTAGTCTTAGGCACAAAAGGCTATCTTTTCGTTTCTCAATAATCGTCTTTGCCCTTTAGGGTCCTACTTCAGGGTATCCTCAGTTTTAGAGTTTATTGTGTCTCTGCCATCACTTCATATTCCTTTCTTTTTGTTTAATTCACCCCTGATTTCTCTAGCCCCATGCTCCCAGGGCACAATGCCCTAACAAACACTACTTACTGAAAGCAACATGGTAACCTTGTTTCTTCATTTTGTCCACAAAACACATTTATCAGTGATAAATGTGTGCCAGTCCACGTGCTTACAACTATCACCATACGATGCGTTATAATCCCTTTAGCTGTCAATAATCATAAATCCTCCAAAAATTTACATGCTTAAATGTAAAGCTTTAAATAGATCACAGGAGTCTGCCTTACACTAGCAGCACCGGAACACTCAAATCATGTACACACTGGGCCAGCAAGTTTTCACATTTCATTGTTTAATTAAACTGTTTTCTTACTTTGTACCATTCCAGTTTAAAAATAGTCTTATATTTTTCTGCAAAACTCTTCCTTTACTTTTCATAGGCTTGGAAACCATTCTGGAGTTTCCTTGCCAATGCAAAAGGCTTTTCCTTAAGGCTGGCATAGGCTGGACTGTAGTGACAGGCATGAGACGAGGCAGACAGATTTTTCTCCTTTTTGCACACTGATTAAAAAAAAGTGCCACCAGATGTGAAAGGGAAAATTTAGACTCCAAATTCTGAAATTTAATCTAGCAATAAAGAAGCACCAAATTCTTAAGACACAGTGTACGTCAGCTATCTGCCATCCCACCATTTCCTCCTTTAAATGTGCTCTTGATTAGAGGGAGCCTGCAACATTTTTTTACTTTGGTTAACAAGGTTTCTTTTACTTTAGTGAACACTACTGGTGAAGGAAAACAGGACTTCTTTGCTTTAAAAGGAGCTGGTGGTGGTCAGATAAGTGAGAAACTCAATTTTGTAAGTGGAGAGATTTCACTTTACTATTTCTGACAGAGGTTTTTAAAAGAAAGAAGTACCTGTGTTTAATCCCCACTTTACAGATGCATAGATGCTTATCCTACCCGGAAGTGAGCAGAAAAGCAGTGAGGAAACAGGACAAATTAGGCCTTAGGCACAGACTAAAGATATGGGATTTTATTTTGAGATAGATTTAAAGCCAGTGTAGGGTTCTGAACACAGGAATGACACAATCTCACTTATACTAAAAAAAAAAAAAAATAAGATCACTCCAGCAACTGTGTGAAAAAAGGTTGCACAAATAGAATAGAATATTATGCTGCTAATAAATGAATGAGATAAATCTGTAAGTTGCTAAGGAAAGATGTGCAAAACATATAGTTAAGTTAAAAGCTAAGATGCAGAACAGTATACACAGAGTATGATCCTATTTGTGGAAACAAGCATACACATGCACCAGATTTCTCAAAATTTAAAGTCAAAGTATTTTCATACCCAAATTGTTCTAAACATACTTAAAAGTTTTCTAATAAGTATTTTGGGTATTCATTTCAAACTTAAGTTCACTGAAGTTCAATTTTAATGGAATTAAACAAAATTTAAATGAAGTTAAAAATTCAGTACCTTAGCCACATTTCAAGGGCTCCATAGCCACGTGTGGCTAGAGTCTACGTTATTGGACAAAGCAGATCTAACAATTGTAGAAAACATATAGGAAAGGTTAAACCTGTTTCTGGGGCTTAGAAGTGAGGGCAAGGGATGGGCCTTTTACTTCTCAACTTTATGCCTTCTGCCACAAAATAAACTTTTTTTTTTTCAAATTAAAAAGGCAGGGGCAGATGCAAGTTGTAAGGGATCTGAAGCTTATACGATTTTTAAAGCCCTTCTGAAGAATACAAAATTATGAATACAAAATTATCTAAGAAAGTGAAAATGCCTTTAGAGGTGATGAAAACTTACAAATTTTAAACACCTGAAAATACCACAAACATCACAAAACCCAGAAAAATATCATCCTATTTTTATTAATTAATCAACTGGCAAACCTCTATAATACCTTTTTTTCCCTAAAATTTTTGACTATCCACATTTTGACAAATGACAATTTTATAATATAATTTTCCACATATAAAATTAAAGAATAATTGAACGTTTCTTCTAATTGTGGTATAGGAACATAGTTGTTTAGAAATATATGTCTAGGAAAGGTTCCTTTAACTTCACAACTCAAGTCAATTTTTAGGATCATTGTCAAATTTGGGAAAACTTCTATAAAGTTAGTTTCATATGTGAGCTGCAAAACATCAGGGTGTTTCAGTTTCTTACGTGGCAACTAATCCCAAATATTCTTCAAATTGCAAGCACTCATTAACTATAAAGCTGATTGCAGACACATATTATGAAGTTTTTTGTTAACTTTCTCCATATTGTGGACAAATCAGCAAGAAACATAACTCTTTTCCCGATGTATTCATATCATTCATCCCTCTTTGTTAACTAGATCTTCAAACAATCATCAAGTCTATTTATTCTATTTGGAATTTCTTCTTCTCAAATGAATTACTGCTTTGGGGATAATCTGAATTTTTTTTTTACAATATACTTTTGGTCATCAGAATAGTTTCTATTTATTTCACCATTTTTATTGCTTTAGTTTTATGTTCCATTATCTGAATTTTCTTAGTTCTTTAATAAATAAAGGTAGTGGTAAAAAAAAAAGAAGTAACCCTTCATATATGTTTAAATTGGGAATCTGTAATTTCTCAGTTGTCTTATTGAAACACTCCTGAAACATCTTTTAAACTGCAGTTAAAGTCGTATATTCCCAGCTCAACTTCCCTTTAAGCCAGATCCAAAAAGAAATGCCTGTGATCACTCCAGAGCAATCTAAGATGTGAAGAAATGTGATGGAAGGAGGGTCAGGGCAGAAAAGGGACAGCAGTCTTAACTAATTGTGTTTTAAATATCTTAAAATTCTTCAAATTTTGCAAGACCATATGGCCCTGTGAATACACAGCTAGAGATCTTCCCAGGGCCTTGGAGGGGGGCCTGTGCAAGGAAGGGGCCCTGAAACCTAAATCCCAGTCAATCAGCTTCTGGTAAACTTGCCTCTGATTACAGGTAAACAGAGGAGTCAGAAGACCCAGTTTAAGCCAAAGGTCCTTAGCTTAAGGAGTTCGGTGTTTCTCCCCACCTGTCCCTCCACCTCCACAGTGAATATTCAATTTCAGGCTGAAGTACACTTCCAGGAGGTCTTAGAGCAGCAAACTCTAACCTTCCTTCCTACTTGGCACAGCTAAAATTGCTTCATCTCAGTTTTTGCCGAAGTTGAGGTTCATACAAGTTTAAATCTTAATCAAAAATTTCTGACTGTTTTTCAGAAACTTCTTCAGTTTCAGTTTCAGCAATCCATTGTTTTTTTTGTTTGTTTGTTTGTTTTTTTTGTGCAGTACGCGGGCTTCTCACTACTGTGGCCTCCCCCGTTGTGGAGCACAGGCTCCGGATGCGCAGGCTCAGCGGCCATGGCTCACGGGCCCAGCCGCTCCGCGGCATGTGGGATCTTCCCGGACCGGGGCACGAACCCGTGTCCCCCGCATCGGCAGGCGGACTCTCAACCACTGTGCCACCAGGGAAGCCCAATCCATTGTTTTGATTGATGCATCCAGCCTCTCTCTCTCTAAAGCTCGGGAAACGTTAGCCCTATCTTAATGTAACAACTCTGAAAGTCTCATTTGCCCCATAGATCCATTTTAAAAAACTCATTTATATGGGCTAAAGCCAAGACACATATAGTTGGGGCGGGCAATAGTCATCACAGAGCTCCATACTTCATTAGTGGAAGTAATGTAACTAGTGGTACAACATAGGAAACAGTAATGAGGACATTATAGTCACGCTGCTCAGCTGTGTACACAAAAGGAAGCCTGCACAACATTGAACAATCTATAAAGCAGCAGTCAAAACTGGCTTCTTCCACAATTAAAGCTGTTTTCAGTTTCTCTTTATGATTCAAGTTTTATTTTTAACATAGAGAATCCCAAGCTCTTATTGGGGGTCATTACTTCTTAAATATTTTATTGACACTATTTATTATCTCCATTTACCCTCTAACTCTTGGAAGTCCAGCAATAGGTTTTAGTTATGGCTTTCACCAAATTCTGTCAAATCTGAAAAATACACATAGTTAAGAACACGAACTCTTAAGAGCCAAACTGACTGGGTTCAAATCCCAGCTCAGCCACTTTCTACCTGTGGTTTTGAGAAAGTCACTTAACTTCTCTGTGCCTCAGTTACCTCATCTGTAAAACAGGGATAAAATAATACCCCACAGAGATGCTGTGAGCATTAAATGAATTCGTGTTCATAAATACTGAGAGTAGCGCCTGATACACACTCGGGCTGCATACGTGTTTGTTAAATATAAGAAAAATATGAATCACATGTAATATGAAATGGAAGTGATCAGAGAAGCTGAAATCAAGATATTCACACTAATTTGAGTGTTTTACTATCTCCCTTCATGTTGTTAATTCCAAACTGCCAAAGACAGTTAATTCAAATTTAAAAGCACAAACACAATTCTGAGCCAAATAAACAGCTTGTACATTATCAATCCTTTATCTATCTCTGATCACAGGTAATCAAACATTGACAAGCAGCTTGGGCTAGTAGAGTCTGATGTATGTGAAATGGACTCTAGCTGGGAAGCTTTAGGCACATCATTTAATTTCTTGGAACTTCATTTTCCGTATTTGGGCAAATGGGTATAACGCTGTCTGAACTTCTTAAGATATTTGCTAAAATCCCATTATATAAAACACACATAAAGAGCTATTATGTGGCCCAGCATCTAGCAGATGCTCATTAAATAGTAGTTATTATTATTGTTGTAATTGACCATTATTCTACTCCATTAACATTCCTCTTTCTATATTATACTACATATTAAAGATCGTTGCCCCTCACCATTCTAGCAATATAATTAAGAAAATCTATCTTCCCTATTCACTTTTGTTAAAACTGTCAAACATAATCAATGTCTGACCTTGTCCTGGACTAAGATTGAATAACATTGGTGAAAGAGATCCTTCATGGATATTTATGAATGCAAATGTGACACACAAGGTCCTTTCATTAGTACTTAACGTTATTAAAGTTTTTACAGAACTTAGATAAACTATCACAGAAAAGAATAATTACAGCTTAGATTTCTGCATAATAACAGTTTCAGTTTATGCCACCTTTTGTGAGAACTTTCAAAATCTTAACATATACTACTCTGTGAATATTTTCATTACATCTGCATATTAGATCAGAGCAGATATATGCCTGGTTTTATTTTAGAAAAATATGAGGCTAAAGATTTATGACTTGCCCTCCTAAACATACCAAGAAGGGAATTCACATAATTTCTCACTATTTCTGGAGGAAGCCTTTGCTGCCAGTACTGAGAATGTTATAAAATTAAATATTAAAGGCTCAAATTGCTAAATATTCTATAAGCTATGAAAAAAATACTTACCGACTCCCATTTCTGGAAAATGCATCAACTAATGTCCCTCAAATATTTTCCCTTGGATTAAATGGAACCAGTTCAAACCCAAAGAAGACACATAGCTTTAACCTGGAATGTTGGCTGTTACAGTGTGTGCTGCTGGAAAGTAATTAAACCATCTTATATTCTTACTTAAGTGAGATTATAAAAACCCAGAAAAGAATCCTTCAAGAAAAAAATTGTCAAAACAATTTAAATTCATTTAACACATTAAATCTCACTGTATTTATTGTGGAATTGTTACAGCATTCATTTTAACTTCAAAAAAAGTAACTGATAGATATTTTCCTTGGAATCCCATGCAATTTTTCTTCAAATCTATTATAAAATACCAACACCAAGAATGGAAAGGCTATAGGCTAGAACTTTCAGAAGCGCTAGCAAGGGAAATTTTTGAAAAACAAAACAAAACAAAGCAAATATAGAAATTAATGTAATCACACTGACTTAAGAGGAGCCAAGGATGGAGGAAAATCTCATATGATGGGACGTCTCTAGCACAGCGATAAAATGGGATGCAAAGGGGTATCTGGAGTGTAGGAAGTTGGGTGTTAAATTCATTGATGGGCATGCCTGGTTCTAGGCTGACAGAGCTAAATCCCAAAGTATTACTGTATTAATAAATATTATAATTCTTCTCCCTAAATTTTTAATTTTAAAAATAATTTAAAAAACTTAAACATATATTAAAATGTACTACCATTTTCAGAAGAGCAACATGATATATAGCATTTGAACAGCTATGAAAAGGTAAAATATATTTCACAAACTTTGGTAAACAGGTGCATCAGCATTATGACTGTATTATTAATATACCACCACAGCACAATGCTGATTACTTTGCTATAAATATAAATCCAAGGCAAAGATAAGTCCTATCTCACCTGCTCCCTTTAAAAAAATTTATAGCAGCTCTAACGAGATTGAGTGATTAATTCATATTGCAATTCTGGGATTGGTCATCTAGTTCTGTAGCAGCAGCAATATCAAAATGTCATCATTAGTTCCATAATATTTCTATAAATCTATATTTTATAAATAGGTACTGAATTTATATTATGTTCGAATTCATGGAACAGAATTTGGTTTCACCTTATGACATAAACAAGTATATAATAAAACATAAATAAAATAAAATATTTAATTTTATATATAAAATAAAACATAATGCATACAATAAAACATATAATGACTTATTAGATGATTATACTTTGTTTTCCTATTTTTGGACCCAGAAACAGCACATTCTCTAATAATTTAATGATTCAGATTTAATTTCTGTACTTTCTTCCAAGAACACAGCAAACTTTCCTTTTCCTTCAAGGAAAATTAACTGTTAAACTGAAAATAATGACAGCTGAATTTTCAGTTATAGAGAGAAACAGTTTCAGAGAGAAACTCAGAAAGCAACAATGAAGATTTCCCATTTCTCAAAACCTTGACCTAGTGGGCTCAGTGCTTCATATGAAAGGACCAAAACCTTCGGTCTCCATTCTGTTTTGAGTTACTACCCTGGCAGCCTTTCTGGCAGTTTCAATTAGTTAAAAGAATTTTTTTATTTCTGAGCAAAAATGTATTTCATAATTGCTAAGTATCACAATAACCCAAGATTTGAAGCTTTCTGAGTAACACTGTAGAGCCGTGGAAAAAAATCCCTGATCTACTACTACGTGGTGACCTTTCCAAGTCACTGGATGTTTTTGAGCCTCAGTTTTCCTCATCCATAAACCAGGATAAAAGCATTTGCTCTGCCTTGTTCTAGGGATTTCTGAAAGGATCAAATAAAGTAGCATGTATGAAATGCTCTATAAGACAAAGTATTCAACAAATGGAAGAGTATTAATAATTGTAGAAAAAATAAGAGTGATTATTAATTAAATAAAATGTATTAAACAATAACTGGGCTTTCTAGGACTAGGACTTTTAAAAGAATTTTAAGAGTTATAAAGGAAAAAGGGTGAGTGACTTTTCTAAATGATAACTTCAAAAAAAATATCAATACTTCTGAGCAAAGCAAGGCTAGAGTTGTCCTCTGCCCTAGGACAGACATCAAAACATCACTACATAATATCCTCCCAAGGCAACTCCAAAACAATAGTAGGATTTATCAACCCCTTGCATCTCTATTATTTAGGAAAAGAGTCCTCATGGCCTACAGGCTAGTGAAGGTATCTCATTACTATTTCTCACCATGCACTTGAAGGCCACTTTGCCTACTGAACGATCAACACCATTTCTAATTAGATATATGAAGTATCAAAAACATGGCAATAACTTTCAGTAACAATTTACACACACACAACACACATATACAAACACTCCATTTTTAAGAAGGGATATAAACATCTTTAAAAAATTCTTTTAAATCTACAGGACCTTAACCCCTGAAGATAGCAATAAAAAAAGGGGACTGTTTGTGTAAATTGTACCAAAATAATGAGACATTTCCAAGTTTGTGTTTGAAGTTCTTTAAACAAGGTGGTCTTTTTAGTGAGCTGAGATAAAAATTTAAAACATTTTAGGGACAGAGCATTTGGTTGGCATTCTGCCACTTTCTACACCAGATAATTTCAGTTGCTGCTATTTGTCTCATATGTTTTTTATTCTCCCTCTAGGGAAGTCAAAGCCTTTTCACTTGCAGGCAAATTTTACTGTAGCTCTGGTAACTACTTTACAAGGTGATAAGCATTCACAAGAGGCTTTTATTAGGCTGGTAGCAAAAGCAAAAACTATGTGCACATATTTAGACAACATGTGTGAAATGGAAAACTTTAAACATACGAGAGCTCCAAGTTAACCTACTAAAACTGCATATCCCATGAAAAATCTGGGGGTAGAAAAAAGAAACATGCTAAATAGCCTCAAATATAACTGACTGTATATCTTCCTTGTCTTCAACTCAACATAACAGCTTGTTTAATTAACTATGTCATAAGGCATATGCTAACTCATTGCTATCTGATTTTGCCCAGAGAATGTTTCCCTCCATCACTTTTCCAAATGATTTTACCAAGTTAGAACAGAAACTCTTGCTTTTATCATGTTTCTTCCATCCAGTTCCATGAGTAGTGTCCCAAAGAAATAAATGGTCTGAACTCTATGGTACAATTAAGCTATGAGGGCAACTAAGCATTCAAACATGAGACTATTAGTTAAGACACAAAGTTCAAAAGTACTATACTAATCAGAGAAAGAAAAGATCATTAGTTATCATAAACGTACCAGTCATGAGGGGCCTTAAGGTAGGCCTTGGATTCTAGATAAGACTTGAGTAAGAGGAGAGAATAACAGCCTGGGAAATGACAAAAATAATGTGCCCACATGATCAGCTTCCAGGGCTCAGAGAGACTGAGCAGGAGCTCTGATGAGGGGCAGTGGAAAATGTGGGGAAACAGACCGTTTGTTGGAAATCACTGCACTAGACTAGTTTTACACATCATTAAGTAAAATAGACTCAGTGATTTTCAAGTCTCCTTCCACTACTTGTAAGTTTATATCATAAATCTAATAAAATAAACTCTCCTTGCTTTGTAAAGATACAGTGCTTTTCCTGACAACGTAACTTTTTCTGACCTGTCCACTGGACTGTAGGCTTACCATGAATGAGTTCCACCTTATAGCCCCAGAGGTTGGTTCCAGTGTACAGCACATAAGCAGGGACCAAAATAAATGCTTCCTGAATGCTACAGCACAGAGTACAGGATTAGAAAATGAACTTTCTTGGCACAGAGTAATAAAAGTATAACCTTTCTCAGTTTGTCACTGATATGTACATCCCATAAGGAGAACAGAATTTCTCAAAATAACATCACAATGTAATTAGAAATCAGAAAGAAGAAGCAGTAGAATCTCAAAAAGAGATTATGAGACAACCTACAGAATGGGAAAAAATAATTGCAAATCATATATCTGATAGACTTGTATCTAGAATATATAAAGAACTCTTATAACTCAATAATAAAAACATAAATACCCAAGTTAAAAATAAGGAAAAAATCTGAATAATCATTGGTCCAACGAAAATATACAAATGGCCAAAAAGCACATGAAAAAATGCTCAACATCATTTGCCGTCAGGTAAATGCAAATCAAAGCCATAATAAGATACTACACCATATCCACTAGGATGACTACAATCAAAAAGACAGACAAGCAAGATCTTTTTTGACCCACCTCCTAGAGTAATGAAAATAAAAACAAAAATAAACAAATGGGACCTAATTAAACTTAAAAGCTTTTGCACAGCAAAGGAAACAATAAACAAGATGAAAAGACAACCCTCAGAATGGGAGAAAACATTTGCAAACGAAGCAACTGACAAGGGATTAGTCTCTAAAATATACAAGCAGCTCATTCAGCTCAATATCAAAAAAGAAACAAACAACCCAATCAAAAAATGGGCAGAAGACCTAAATAAACATTTCTCCAAAGAAGACATACAGATGGCCAACAAACACAGGAAAAGATGCTCAACATCACTAATTATTAGAGAAATGCAAAACAAAACTACAATGAGGTATCACCTCACACCGGTCAGAATGGTCACCATCAAAAAATCCATGAACAATAAATGCTGGAGAGGGTGTGGAGAAAAGGGAACCCTCCTACAACTGTTGGTGGGAATGTAAATTGATACAGCCACTATGGAGAACAGTATGGAGGCTCCTTAAAAAACTAAAAACGGGCTTCCCTGGTGGTGCAGTGGTTGAGAGTCTGCCTGCCGATGCAGGGGACACGGGTTCATGCCCCGGTCTGGGAAGATCCCACATGCCGCAGAGCGGCTGCGCCCATGAGCCATGGCCACTGAGCCTGCGCGTCCGGAGCCTGTGCTCCGCAACGGGAGAGGCCACAACAGTGAGAGGCCCGCGTACCACAAAAAAAAAAAAAACCAAAAAACTAAAAACAAAACTACCATATGATCCAGCAATTCCACTCCTGAGCATATACTCAGAGAAAACCATAATTCAAAAAGATACATGCACCCCAATGTTCACTGCAGCACTATTTACAATAGCCAGGGCATGGAAGCAACCTAAATGTCCATCAACAGAAGAATGCATAAAGAAGATGTGGTACATATATACAATAGAATATTACTCAGCCATAAAAAGGAACAAAATTGGGTCATTTGTAGAGATGCAGATGGACCCAGAGGCTGTCATACAGAGTGAAGTAAGTCAGAAAGAGGAAAACAAATATCGTATACATTGCTTATATGTGGAATCTAGAAAAATGATACAGATGAACTTATTTGCAAAGCAGAAATACACAGACATACAGAACGGACGTATGGATAACAGGGGGAGAAGGGGGGACAGGATGAATTGGGAGATTGGGATTGACATATATACAGTATTATGTATAAAATAGATAATTAATGAGAACCTACTGTATAGTACAGGGAACTCTACTCGATGCTCTGTGGTGACCTAAACAGGATGGAAATCCAAAAAAGAAGGGATATATGCATATGTATAGCTGATTCACTTTGCTGTACAGCAGAAACTAACACAACACTATAAAGCAAGTATACTCCAATAAAAATTAATTAAACAAGAAAAAACAGACAGAGAGACAGTAACAATTAGTATTGGCCAGGATACTGAGAAATTGCACACACTGCACTTAGGACTGTAAAATGGGCCAGTCCCTTTGCAAAACAGTCTGTAGGTTTTCAAATGATTAAACACAGAGTTACCAGATGACCCGGCAATTCCACTCCTTGGTATATACCCAAGAGAAATGAAAACATATAAACTCAAAAACCTGTACACAAATATTCACAGCAGCATTATTAATATTAGCCAAAAAGTAGATATAATCCGAATGTCTATTAACTGATGAATGAATAAACAAAATATGGTATAGCCATACAATGGAATATTATTCGGCAATAAAAAAAGAATGGAATAATAATACATGTTCCAACGTGGATGAACCTTGAAAAGTAAAAGAAGTAAAGGACCCAGCCACAAAAGAAGTAAAATAAGCCAGTCAGAAAAGATCAAATATATTGTATGATTTCACTATGTGAAATGTCCAGAAAATGGAAATCTATAGAGTCAAAAAGTTTGGGGAAAATGAAAAGTAACTGCTACTGGGTACAGAGTTTCTTTCTGAAGTGATGAAAAGGTTCTAGAGTTGCCTGTAAAACTATACAACGAGGGCTTCCCTGGTGGCACAGTGGTTGAGAGTCCGCCTGCCGATGCAGGGGACACGGGTTCGTGCCCCGGTCTGGGAAGATCCCACATGCCATGGAGCGGCTGGGCCCGTGAGCCATGGCCGCTGAGCCTGCGCGTCCGGAGCCTGTGCTCCGCAACGGGAGAGGCCACGACAGTGAGAGGCCCGCGTACCGCAAAAAAAAAAAAAAAAAAAAAAAAACACTACACAACGAGTGCTCAACTCTGTGAATATGTTAAAAGCCACCGAATTGTACACTTTAAGTAAGTTAATGTTATAGTATATGAATTATATCTCAATAAAGATTTTATTAAAAATATAGTTTCTGTTTAGGGTGATGAAAGAGTTTTGGAAATAGACAGTGGTGATGGTTTCACAACATTGTAGATGTAATTAATACCAATAAATTGTACATTTAAAATGGTTAAAATGGAAATTTTTATGTTATATATATTTTACCACAATAATTTTAAGAAAGTGCAGAATGGAAAAAAATAACTTACTTTCCCCAGTTTTAATTATGAGTAGATTCTTCCTTCAGTAGAATCACTTTGTCCAAAGTAGGAAAATCCCACATCTAAAATATTTTATCAGCCCATAGATAAAGGAAGTATTAACATGATTTTGGAAATTTTATTGAAATAAATCAATTGGTATAACATTTAAAAAATTTGTAAAAGATATTAAAATCAAATGCATTCAGTTTTACAACTTATAAACTTTGTATATTTGTGGTTTTAACCTGCCTTAACACTGTTGTGTTTTTTTTTTTTTTTTTTTTTTTTTGCGGTACGCAGGCCTCTCACTGCTGTGGCCTCTCCCGTTGCGGAGCACAGGCTCCGGACGCGCAGGCTCAGCAGCCATAGCTCACGGGGCCAGCCGCTCCACGGCATGTGGGATCTTCCCAGACCGGGGCACGAACCCGTGTGCCCTGCATCGGCAGGAGGACTCCCAACCACTGCACCACCAGGGAAGCCCTGCCTTAACATTGTTTTTGACAGGTGATGTTTGTTAACTGCTTTGCTATTTCCTGTAGTGAGGAAATTGACTGTTACACTTCAGGTTTTAACAAATAGCATTTCTACTAACCTTTGCTAATTATGCTGTGCCTGTATTTTGCGTAACATTTCATACTACATTTATTCTCCTACTTTGATTTTAGAGCAACTTACTTGTAAGAAAGTGAATTTATATACATTTCATTTTGACTCACCAGCCAAATCTGATTGTGTTGCTTCTAATCCAATTCTACACAGATACTTAAACAGAAATGCACATTGATGTGACTAAACTGAATACTTAAATGTACAGCACCCCTTTCAGATTTCAACAGGAATGTAGATACACAGACATAAATACAGACCAAGCAAAAACAGCCTAGTGCACGCACTGTAAAAGCCATGTGCTTTACAATAAATATTTCTGTGCACGTCTTTTCAAATACACTGAGAGTTATTACTTTAACATGATTGCATTTGAATGTATAGCACTTTGATGGGTTTAGTTTAAAGCAAGTCTATTACGACAGAAAGAAGAGCAAATGTTCTACCATAGTGCCGTTTTATATGAAATAAAACATCAATATCAGAGATGAAAAAAATTAAAGCATCAAACAACAGTAACTCTGTCGTCAATCAAGCTTATTTCAGATAAATGAATATAGAATTTCAAATCTGTGATTACTCATAGTTACATTCTTTTCACTTGACAATCCTGAAAATCACTTTACCTAAAAATTTTGGTTCTAAATGTTAGGCTCATTAATTAAAAGAGTTAATCCTCTAAGAAGTTGCCACTTAGAAAAGGCATCTTGAGAAACAGAGTAACAAATACTGATATGAATTATGCCTTGATTTTTAAATTTTTTAATATTTTTAAACATAAATAATATTATATATGGTGAAAATCTCATTTTCTGTGATGAAAATAAATGTTAATCTTTTTAGATGAGAAAAATAATGACTGATGCACATTGGATGCAAGGGCCAGGAGACTCCAGAAACCATATTTTTTATAAACTTAACAAAAAAACCCCAATACATTTATTAAGTGCACACTTTGTGAAAGACATTTTCTTATGCATTTTACATACTTGATTTCATTTAATCCTCGCAAAAATTTTGTGCAGTAGGTATTCATTATGTATAGCCACTTCATACATGCGAAAACTAAGGATGAAGAGATTAAGTAGGCTGTGCAAATGTGCAGGAGTAAGAATTCGAACTAGGATTGAATCCAAGTCCATGCTCTTTCCATTACACCATTCTTTCTTCTACAAGTAAACATTCTATCATTTGCTAAAATAATTCAGTAGCATCAGCTGTTGCAACTGTAAAAAGGCTCGGGGAATACCAGACATATTCCTGAAGTCTGACTGGTGAAGCTATATTACCCAGCTAGGAAGGGGAAATCATACTTAGGCAGAGCAATCCCTACTTTTCCAAGTTTGACACATCAGAACAAACAAGAAATCAAAACTAAATTAAACTCAACTTTAACATTTATATTTCTTAAAGTCCTATTAATCCAACCAGCAGAGGCATGTAATAATACATGGAAAACAGGATGCTAATTTTATAAAAACAATTTCTACTTGGATTCTGCATGTTGTGTATTTCCCATTCTGTATGTATCTTGTACCTGTATTTGAACATGTCTTTTATAGGTGTACATTTAAAAAAATTACTCCAAAAGAGAGCTCATCCAAGGTCATCTCACTGGTTAATTTCATTTTTAAGTTATAGTGAGGTTTGTTTTTTGGATACCAATACTTTTTTTTTTTTTGGCAATCTGAATTACATTTATTTTTAAACAAGTGGAAGGAATATTGAGTGTCTTGAATGTCGTGTGCAAAACTGATCCACGTTACCAACTCACCGCCACAACTGAACATGGCAAGGCGGGTACATTGGTTTCCAGCATCACAGGCAACACTGCATGTAAGTTTTTTAATGAATAATGTAAACTTCAGCGTTAAGGCAGCTGGTACTAACGCTGCACACAGGCTTAGCTCCGTGCCCATTTCAGGAATGAGACGGTCAGCACTTGAAAACAAACTGTGAGAGAAGAAAAGGGGAGCCAGCATTATCTGACAAAAACAGTGTGTCAAAATATTTTCCCTTTCACACACACAAAAAGAAATACTGGAACATTTAGAAAAACAAAGCACCCATCCCGCCAACTTCAGCCTGTTCTTTAACAAACACTTCAAAATACTGATAAATAATAGTGACTGCAAGCAGAGTTCCAGTGCCTGAGCCGATGGCCCCGAGGAAGTCAGCCAACATGGACAGGGCGCCGATGCACAAGTCGCCAAACGCAACTGCTATGGGGATGTACCTATTAAGCTCATGAACCATAGAGGTATCCCCGTGGCCTCTCATTACGATTTGCTGTTCTTTAAGCTGTTTCGCTACATCTTTGGCTGAGGAACCAGACACCTCTATCCACATCTTAGAAAAGAATGCACATGATCCCAACATGAAGATGCCATAAACAACCACATGGACAGGATCCTCAAATATGGCGCCATGGACTCAGGAGGAGAAAGGTAGTAACAAAGGCCCCCCACTGGGTAAGAACAAGCAGGTCTTCCCCAACTGACATCAGCCCACTGTCCTGGTAAATTTACTAAAAAGTTGCCTGGTAAATTTACTAAAAATCGAACTGACAGCATCTGGGAAATAACATACAGGTTGGACACCAGGGCCGACTGCAGGATGATGGGGATGTTGGAGGTGTAGAAGAGCTTGGGGTAGCTGCTGTACTGCCCTCGGTACTGGGCCGACTTAATGGGCAGATCCACACGAAACCCCTGAAGATATATAACAGCAAACATGAAAACTGTAGCAATGAGGTTCATGAGATTGGGTAAATTCTGATGATAGAAAGCCTCCCTTAGAGCTTGACCTTTGACTGTCCTGGTGGCCAGTAAATGAAAGACTGCTATGACTGCACCCTCAAACTCAGTACCTCTGCCACTGTTAATGGTAGTGGGACTAAAGGCCTTCCAGACAATGGTTTCACAGATGTTGGTGGCAATAAAGAGGGAAATCCCAGACCCCAAGCCGTAACCCTTCTGTAGCAACTCATCTAACAGCAGCACAATCAAACCAGCAACAAACAACTGAATCATGATAAGGAGACAGATTCCAGCCCCTATTTCAGTGGGATCCCCACAGAGGTCCGTCATGACATACACAATGGCTTGCCCAATGGTAATGATCATACCAGATAGTTTTGGGGCTCCACTGAATAGGGCTCTGTCTTTGGGTATATCTCCAACTTCAATGATTTTGGCTTCAGCTAACAACTGCATAATCAAAGCAGATGTTACAATTGGGGAGATACCCAATTCCATTAAAGTTCCTCTGTTGAATGCAAGAATAACTCTCATCCAGTAGAAAGGATCTGCAGAATCTGATGACATGATTCCAAACAGTGGTATCTGACAACACACTAAGAAGATGAAAAGAGTTATAGCAGTCCATAGTACCTTCTCTCTAAACTGGATTTTCCTTTCAGGTTTCTGAATTTCTAGTAGAACTGCACAGAAAGGTTTGATAACTTCTAAAAATGTGATGCCCATGGCGGCAGCTAGGGCCACCCGACGGGGCCCAGCGACCTCAGCACGTCCTTTGCTAGCGTTCTGCGGCTCGGGCCTCAGTGCCCGCTCCCGACACGCTCTGGCCAGCCCCACCAATACATTAAAAAGGCATTCTTTAGGGAAAAAAATATAGATGTACATACATATATAATTTATATATAAGCTTACTCCAACTACACAAGAATGGTCTAATTCTTACTGAAACACTTTCTGTTAGCTTTCCCAACACCCATTCTCCTCAGTATTTTCCTCTTGACTCTCTGGCTGTTCTTTCTCAGTCCATCTGTGAACGCCTCCTATTCTACTCAAGTTCTAGGTTTTAGAGCTCCCTAGGGCCAGGTCCTGGGCTCTCTTTCTCAACATTCCCTCCCTAGGTGATCACATTCATTCACAAAGATGTAAACACCATCTGCACCCTGATAATCCCCAGATTTATACTGTAAGCCCAAACCTCTACTAAAAACCTCCATTACTACATAAAAGTTACTTAGTCTAAAAACTGAACTCTTGATGTTCCCCCAAAACCTGTTCCTTCTCTAGACTTCTACATCCTCCACCCTACGGCTCATGCCATCGGACACTTATTTAATTCTAGGGAACCTCCTTGTCCCCATATATAATCCACCACCATATCCCCAAATACATTCTAAATGTGTCCACTTCTCTCCATTTCTACTGTCACTACTCTAGTCCAAGTGACCACTACCTCTCGCCTGGACTATTTATTATTGCTCTAGGCCATATCCTACAGATTCTCCTCTTTAATTTAAAGACCAGTGAGGTCTTTAAATTAAAACAAACAAACAAAAAACAGATACTATCATTCCTCTGATTAAAACTCCTTCAATAATTTCCCCTTGCACTTCAGATTAAAATTCAAACTGCCAAGCCTTGTATATTCTGACCTGCCTGTTCCTATCTGTACTTCAGTGATACTGGTCTTCTTTCAGTTCTTCCAGTAAGCCAAAATCCTTACTGTCTCAGGGCTTTTGCACATGCTGGTTCCTCTACCTGGAACGCTTTCCTCCACTTCTTGCCCAGCTAACTCTGATTCATCGTTCAAGTTTCAGCACAAATATCACTTCCTGAACCACCTCCTAACCTAAATTAGTTCCCCCTTGTGAATTCTCTCTCATAGCATCCTTTTCTTTCATATCACTCATTACAATTTGTAAGTAAATACATATGTGTGTGTGTGTATGCATATGTGCATATTAAATGCCTGGCTCTTCCATTACCTTGTAAAATTCATGAAGACAGGGACCATGTCAATCTTGGTCACCTCTGCATAGCCAACACTTTACATAGTGTCTGGCACATAATGGGTGCTTTATAAATATTTGGTGAATTAATCAATTAGGAAAAAGTCTCCTTCACCAACACGCTGTTCCTGAAAGCAACCATTGTAAGTTGCTTTCCAGACATGAAAACATATGATTAAAGGGTAAAGAGTTCAGGAGATTGGTTCAAGATGGCAGAGTAGAAGGACGGGCTCTCACTCCCTCTTGTGAGAGCACCAGAATCACAACTAGCTGCTGAACAATCATCGACAGGAAGCTACTGGAACTCACCACAAAAGATACCCCACATCCAAATACAAAGGAAAAGCCACAATGAGATGGTAGGAGGGGTGCAATCAAAATAAGATCAAATCCCATAACTGGGTGGGTGACTCACAGACTGGAGAACACTTATACCACAGAAGTCCACCCACTGCAGTGAAGGATCTGAGCCCCAGGCTTCCCAACCTGGGGGTCTGGCAATGGGAGGAGGAATTCCTAGAGAATCAGACTTTGAAGGTTAGCGGGATTTGATTGCAGGACTTGACAGGACTGCGGGAAACAGCGACTCCACTCTTGGAGGGCACACACAAAGCAGTGTGTGCATCAGGACCCAGCGGAAGGAGCACAGACCCCAAAGGAGACTGAACTAGACCTACCTGCTAGTGTTGGAGGGTCTCCTGCACAGGCGGGGGGTGGCTGTGGCTCAACGTGGGGACAAGGACACTAGGCAGCAGAAGTTCTGGGAAGTAGTGCTTGGCGTGGGCCCTCCCAGAGTCAGCCATTAGCCCCACCAAGGAGCCTGGGTAGGCTCCACTGTTGGGTCACCTCAGGCCAAACAACCAACAGGGAGGGAACCCAGCCCCACCAATCACCAGACAAGTGGATTAAAGTTTTACTGAGCTCTGCCCACCAGAGCAACAGCCAGCTCTACCCACCACCAGTCCCTCCCATCAGGAAACTTGCACAAGCCTCTTAAATAGCCTCATCAACCAGAGGGCAGACAGCAGAAGAAAGAAGAACTACAATCCTGCAGCCTGTGGAACAAAAACCCCATTCACAGAGAGACAGACAAGATGAAAAGGCAGAGGGCTATGTACCAGATGAAGGAACAAGATAAAACCCCAGGAAAACAACTAAATGAACTGGAGATAGGCAACCTTCCAGAAAAACAATTCAGAATAATGTTAGTGAAGATGATCCAGGACCATGGAAAAAGAATGGAGGCAAAGAAAATAATGAAGGAAACGATAGCAAAAATCAATAAAATTAAAAGATTGGTTCTTTGAGAAGATAAACAAAATTGATAAACCATTAGCCAGACTCATCGAGAAAAAAAGGGAGAATACTCAAATCAATAGAATTAGAAATGAAAAAGGAGAAGTTACAACTAACACTGCAGAAATACAAAGGATCATAAGAGATTACTACAAGCAACTGTACGCCAATAAAATGGACAACGTGGAAGAAATGGACAAATTCTTAGAAATGCACAACCTGCCAAGACTGAATCAGGAAGAAATAGGAAATATGAACAGACCAATCACAAGCACTGAACTTGAAACTGTGATTAAAAATCTTCCAACAAACAAAGGCCCAGGACCAGATGGCTTCACAGGCGAATTCTATCAACAATTGAGAGAATAGCTATCACCTATCCTTCTCAAACTCTCCCAAAATATAGCAAAGGGAGGAACACTCCCAAACTCATTCTACGAGGCCACCATCACCCTGATACCAAAACCAGACAAAGATGTCACAAAGAAAGAAAACTACAGGCCAATATCACTGATGAACATAGATGCAAAAATCCTCAACAAAATACTAACAGAGTCCAACAGCACATTAAAAGGATCATACACCATTATCAAGTGTGGTTTATCACAAGAACGCAAGGAATCCTCAATATACACAAATCAAACAATGTGATATACCATATTAACAAACTGAAGGACAAAAACCATATGATCATCTCAATAGATGCAAGGAAGCTTTCGACAAAATACAACACCCATTAATGATAAAAAGCCTCCAGAAAGTGGGCATAAAGGGAACTTTCCTCAACATAATAAAGGCCATATATGACAAACTGACAGCCAATATTGTCCTCAATGGTGAAAAATTGAAACCATTTCCACTAAGATCAGGAACAAGACAAGGCTGCCCACTCTCACCACCATTATTCAACATAGTTTTGGAAGTTTTACCCACAGCAATAAGAGAAGAAAAGGAAATAAAAGGAATCCAAATTGGAAAAGAAGAAGTAAAGCTATCACTGTTTGCAGATGACATGATACTATGTGTAGACAATCCTAAAGATGCCACCAGAAAACTACTAGAGCTAATCAATGAATTTGGTAAAGTAGCAGGATACAAAATTAATACACAGAAATCTCTTGCATTCCTGTACACTAATGATGAAAAATCTGAAAGTGAAATTAAGAAAACACTCCCATTTACCACTGCAACAAAAAGAATAAAATATCTAGGAATAAACCTACCTAAGGAGACAAAAGACCTGTATGCAGAAAATTATAAGACACTGATAAAAGAAATTAAAGATGATACAAACAGATGGAGAGATATACCATGTTCTTGGATTGGAAGAATCAACATTGTGAAAATGACTATACTTCCCAAAGCAATCTACAGATTCAATGCAATCCTTATCAAACTACCACTGGCATTTTTCACAGAACTAGAACAAAAAATTTCACAATTAGTATGGAAACACAAAAGACCCCGAATAGCCAAAGCAATCTTGAGAAAGAAAAATGGAGCAGGAGGAATCCGGCTCCCTGACTTCAGATTATACTACAAAGCAAAAATAATCAAGACAGTATGGTACTGGCAAAAAAAAAAGAAATATAGATCAATGGAACAGGATAGAAAGCCCAGAGATAAACCCACACACATATGGTCACCTTATCTTTGATAAAGGAGGCAAGAATATACAGTGGAGAAAAGACAGCCTCTTCAATAAGTGGTGCTGGGAAAACTGGACAGCTACATGTAAAAGAATGAAATTAGAACACTCCCTAACACCATACACAAAAATAAACTCAAAATGGATTAAAGACCTAAATGTAAGGCCAGACACTATCAAACTCTTAGAGGAAAACATAGGCAGAACACTCTATGACATAAATCACAGCAAGATCCTTTTTGACCCACCTCCTAGAAAAATAGAAATAAAAACAAAAGTAAACAAATGGGACCTAATGAAACTTAAAAACTTTTGCACAGCAAAGGAAAACTTAAACAAGACCAAAAGACAACCCTCAGAATGGTAGAAAATATTTGCAAATGAAGCAAGTGACAAAGGATTAATGTCCAAAATTTACAAGCAGCTCATGCAGCTCAATATCCAAAAACCAAACAACCCAATCCAGAAATGGGCAGAAGACCTAAACAGACGTTTCTGCAAAGAAGATATACAGATTGCCAACAAACACATGAAAGGATACTCAACATCACTAATCATTATAGAAATGCAAATCAAAACTACAATGAGGTATCACCTAACACCAATCAAAAATGGCCATCATAAAAAATCTACAAAAAATAAATGCTGGAGAAGGTGTGAGAAAAGGGAACCCTCTTGAACTGCTGGTGGGAATGTAAATTGATACGGCCACTATGGAGAACGGTATGGAGGTTCCTTAAAAAATAAAAATAGAATTACTGTAAGATCCAGCAATCCCACTACTGAGCATATACCCTGAGAAAATCATAATTCAAAAACAGTCATGTACCATAATGTTCACCGCAGCTCTATTTACGATAGCCAGGACATGGAAGCAACCTAAGTGTCCATCAACAGATGAATAGATAAAGAATATGTGGCACATATATACAATGGAGTATTACTTAGCAATAAAAAGGAATGAAACTGAGTTATTTGTAGTGAGGTGGATGGAACCAGAGAGTGTCATACAGAGTGAAGTTAAGTCAGAAAGAGAAAAACAAATACTGTATGCTAACACATATATATGGAACCTAAAAAAACAAACAAAAAAAAGGGTCATGAAGAACCTAGGGGCCAGACGGGAATAAATACACAGACCTACTAGAGAATGGACTTGAGGATATGGGGAGGGGGAATGGTAAGCTGGGACAAACTGAGAGAGTGGCATGGACACATATACACTACCAAGCGTAAAATAGATACCTAGTGGGAAGCAGCTGCATAGCAAAGGGAGATCACCTCAGTGCTTTGTGACCACCTAGAGGGACGGGATATGGAGGGTGGAAGGGAGGGAGATGCAAGAGGGAAGAGATATGGGGACATATGCATACGTATAACTGATTCACTTTGTTATAAAGCAGAAACTAACACACCATTGTAAAGCAATTATACTCCAATAAAGATGTTAAAATATATATATATATAGGCAAAGAATGAGAAAATGCCAGAAATGTTTAATAAAGGCCTAGAAGAATTAAAGAACAAACAAACAGAGATGAACAATACAATAACTAAAATGAAAAATACACTAGAAGGAATCAATAGCAGAATAACTGAGGCAGAAGAACGGATAAGTGACCTGGAAGACAGAATGGTGGAATTCCCTGCTGCAGAACAAAATAAAGAAAAAAGAATGAAGAGAAATGAAGACAACCTAAGAAACCTCTGTGACAACATTAAACACAACAACATTCACATTATAGGGGTCCTAGAAGGAGAAGAGAAAGAGAAAGGACCCGAGAAAATATCTGAAGAGATTATAGTTGAAAACGTCCCTAACGTTGGAAAGGAAATAGCAACCCAAGTCCAGGAAGCACAGAGAGTCCCATACAGGATAAACCCAAGGAGAAACACACCGAGACACAAAGTAATCAAATTGGCAAAAATTAAAGACAAAAATTATTGAAAGCAGCAAGAGAAAAATGACAAATAACATACAAGGGAACCCCCATAAGGGTAACAGCTGATTACTCAGTAGAAACTCCACAAGCCAGAAGGGCGTGGCCTGACATATTTAAAGTGATGAAAGGGAAGAACCTACAATTAAGATTATTCTACCCAGCAAGGATCTCATTCATATTCGCTGGAGAAATCAAAAGTTTTACAGAAAAGCAAAAGCTAAGAGAATTCAGCACCACCAAACCAGCTCTACAACAAAGGCTAAAGGAACTTCTCTAAGTGGGAAACACAGAAGAAAAGGACCTATAAAAACAAACCCAAACCAGTTACGAAAATGGTAATAGGAACATACATATCGACAATTACCTTAAATGTCAATGGATTAAATGCTCCAACCAAAAGATACAGGCTCGCTGAATGGATACAAAAACAAGACCCATATATATGCTGCCTACAGGAGACCCACTTCAGACCTAGGGACACATACAGACTGAAAGTGAGGGGATGGAAAAAGATATTCCATGCAAATAGAAATCAAAAGAAAGCTGGAGTACCAATACTCATATCAGATAAAACAGACTTTAAAATAAAGAATGTTAAAAGAAACAAGGAAGGACACTTCCAAGACTGAACCAGGAAGAAATAGAAAATATGAACAGACCAATCACAAGTAATGAAATTGAAACTGTGATTAAAAATCTTCCAACAAACTAAAGTCCAGGGTCAGATGCCTTCACAGGTGACTTCTATCAAACATATAGAGAAGAGTTAACACCCATCCTTCTCAAAGTCTTCCAAAAAATTGCACAGGAAAGAACACTCCCAAACTCATTCTATGAGGCCACCATCACCCTGACACCAAAACCAGACAAAGATACTCCAAGGAAGAAAATTACAGAACAATATCACTCATGAATACAGATGCAAAAATCATCAGCAAAATACTAGCAAACAGAATCCAACAACACATTAAAAGGATCATACACCATGATGAACTGGGATTTATCCCAAGGATGCAAGGATTCTTCAATATACGCAAATCAAAGAATGTGATACACCGTATTAACAAATTGAAGAATAAAAACCATATGATCATCTCAATAGATGCAGAAAAAGCTTTTGACAAAATTCAACATCCATTTACGATAAAAACTTCCCAGTAAATGGGCATAGAGGGAACCTACCTCAAAGTAATAAAGGCCATATACGACAAACCCACAGCAAACATCATTCTCAATGGTGAAAAACTGAAAGCATTTCCTCTAAGATCAGAAACAAGACAAGGCTGTCCACTCTCACCAGTATTATTCAACATAGTGTTGGAAGTCCTAGCCACGGCAATCAGAGAAGAAAAAGAAATAAAAGGAGTACAAATTGGAAAAGAAGAAGTAAAACTGTCACTGTTTGCAGATGACATGACACTATACATACAGAATCCTAAAGATACCACCAGAAAACTACTAGAGCTAATCAATGAATTTGATAAAGTTGCAGGATACAAAATTAATGCACAGTAATCTCTTGCACTCGTATGCACTAATGATGAAAAATTTGAAAGAGAAATTAAGGAAACACTCCCATTTACCATTGCAACAAAAAGAATAAAATACCTAGGAATAAACCTACCTGGGAGACAAAAGACCTGTATGCCGAAAACTATGACACTGATGAAAGAAATTTAAGATGATACAAACAGATGGAGAGATATACCATGTTCTTGGATTGGAAGAATCAATACTGTGAAAATGACTATACTACCCAAAGCAATCTACAGGTTCAATGCAATCCCTATCAAACTACCAATGGCACTTTTTACAGAACTAAAAAAATAAATCTTAAAATTTGTATGGAGACACAAAAGACCCCGAATAGTCAAAATGGTCTTGAGGGGAAAAAACGGAGCTGGAGGAATCAGACTCCCAGACTTCAGACTATACTACAAAGCTACAGTAATCAAGACAATATGGTACTGGCACAAAAACAGAAATATAGATCAATGGAACAGGACAGAAAGCCCAGAGATAAATCCACACAATTATGGTCAACTAATCTATGACAAAGGAGGCAAAGATATACAATGGAGAAAAGACAGTCTCTTCAATAAGTGGTGCTGGGAAAACTGGACAGCTACATGTACAAGAATGAAATTAGAACACTCCCTAACACCATACACAAAGATAAACTCAAAATGGATTAGAGGGCTTCCCTGGTGGCGCAGTTGTTGACAGTCCGCCTGCTGATGTAGGGAACACGGGTTTGTGCCCCGGTCCGGGAAGACCCCACATGCCGCGGAGCTTCTGGGCCTGTGAGCCATGGCCGCTGAGCCTGCGTATCGGGAGCCTGTGCTCCGCAACGGGAGAGGCCACAACAGTGAGAGGCCCGCGTACCGCAAAAAAAATAATAAAATGGATAAGAGACCTAAATGTAAGACCGGACACTATAAAACTCTTAATGGAAAACATAGGAAGAATACTCTTTGACATAAATCACAGCAAGATCTTTTTTGATCCACCTCCTAAAGTAATGGAAATAAAAACAAAAGTAAACAAATGGGACCTAATGAAATTTAAAAGTTTTTGCATGGCAAAGGAAACTACAAACAAGACCAAAAGACAACCCTCAGAATGGGAGAAAATATTTGCAAATGAGTCAATGGACAAAGGATTAATGTCCAAAATATATAAACAGCTCATGCAGCTCAATATTAAAAAAACAAAAAACCCAATCCAAAAATGGGCAGAAGACCTAAATGGACATTTCTCCAAAGAAGACATACAGATGGCCAAGAAGCACATGAAAAGCTGCTCAACATCACTAATCATTAGAAAAATGCAAATCAAAACTACAATGAGGTATCAACTCACATCAGTTAGAATGGGCATCATCAGAAAATCTACCAACAACAAATGCTAGAGAGGGTATGGAGAAAAGGGAACCCTCTTGCACCGTTGGTGGGAATGTAAATTGATACAGCCACTATGGAGAACAGTAAGGTTCCTTAGAACACTAAAAATAGAATTACCATATGACCCAGAAATCCTACTATTGGGCATATACCCATAGAAAACCATAATTTAAAAAGCACATGCACCCCAATGTTCACTGCAGCACTATTTATGATAGCTAAGTCATGGAAGCAACCTAAATGCTCATTGACAGACGAATGGAAGAAGATGTGGTACATATATACAATGGAATATTACTCAGCCAGAAAAAGGAACGAAATTGGGTCAGTTGTAGAGACGTGGATGGACCTAGAGACTGTCATACAGAGTGAAGTAAGTCATAAAGAGAAAAACAAATATCGTAAATTAACGCATATATGTGGAACCTAGAGAAATGGTACAGATGAACCAGTTGGCAGAGCAGAAATTGAGACACAGATGTAGAGAACAAACGTATGGACATCTGAGCAGGCACCATGTCATGTGGAGCACGTCCATTATGGTTTAACAGCAGCATTTTATCACTATAGTAAGTTTTAAGAGGAAGGTGGTAAGAAGGATTTCTTCAATAAAACTGTAATTATAAAGTGGTTAATTGTATTACAATAAAAAAGAAAGTATTTTATTTAGGAGTAAAAAATAATTGTCACTTTACAAAGGTGTTAAATTTTTAATAAGTTGATTTAATGTCTTATACTTAGTAGTCCCACTTTCAGAATAAGAGATATGCATGTTTTGTTCAGTCCTTATCACATCAATGGCAGTTAACTGAAAAATCCAAAATTATTTTTTAGCAAGCCAATGGTTTCATTTTTATTCAAGTTAATGTTGGCTCAATAGGCAGAGAGGACCAGACTGTCATTCTGATGTGTTTCTTATTTATTTTTAAATTCAAGTATAGTTCTAATTGTTTTAATTCGTTGCATTAAAAATCTTTTAAAAACAAAAACGAAAACAAACCAAACCTCCTACTTTACTTTTCCTTGCACTTAGAAGAGGAATTCAAAGTTCCTCTAGTAAGTTCAACACCTGGGGGAACTTCATTAAGCGCTATTCCCTGAAATTACCGCTTCACGGTGCAAAATAGGGGCTTTATAATCTGAAGAAGTTAATGTAATGTGCACCGCTGCTCAGGGACTCACAGTGGCACTGGGAAATGCTGCCATACTATTACCTTAATTAATGTTTCCATCAAATGAACGGAGTGCAAAAAAAAAAAAATCATGCCTAAAAGTCAGAGTTTAAAGGATTTGGAGAAACAATGAATTCCTGATTTCAACATTAGCTGAGGAAGACTTTAATTTCTGCTCTCAAACAGTCTTTGATTCTGGTAGCTACATGTCAAGACATAAATGGATGCTGGATAAAGTTCAAAGATACTAAAATGATTAAGGAATCTGTTGACTGCTACATGTAGTAAACTGTAAAAAGTGTTATGACACTTCAGGATGGAAAAGGCAATGTAAAAGGCAGATTATAAGACTGCATAGTGTTATGAACTGTTATGAAAGGTATATCCTACTCGAACTTGTTTGCCAAATCTCAAAATTCTAGAATCTAAGATTTCTACAACAAAGGCAATACCAATTTAAATTTTGAAATAATTTAAGACAAATAAAATATTATTCTAAGCTGTGGAGAGAAAACATCAACCTTGTAAGAATCAGTGTAAAACTAAATCTTAATAGTTTGAAGGAGGATTTGGGTGATTTTTATAGATTTTATGGACTTAAAAGTAATCTTGCAAATATATTTGGTTGGGGATAGAGAATAGCTGGCTTTTAAAGGTTGTTATTACAAACAATAGTCATAAATTCTCACAAACCTTCGAGGTGAATGCAAAAAATACACATCTGGACCAAACACCAGAATTCTTTGCTTCCTAGTAAAAAGTTGCTACTGGCCAGTTCTTGAATGAAAGTGTTAGCAGAATTTCAAATCTGCCTCATGCCTTGAACATAGGAGCAATTCCAGGGTTTCAAGAATTTTTAACAATCAAGGGAAAGAAGGGGGTTCCCTGCATAATAATTAGATGCTAAACAGTCTTGACTTATTTAAGCTGCCTTTCTATTTTCCCCATTGACACAGGAACTATCAAGTTTACTCAGATTTCTCTTTGGCCAAGTCCTGGCTAACCTTCTGTGCTCCCCTGTGTATAGACATATATGTAGCATCTGAACATCTTTATAAGTTTCTCCAACCAACCACTGGCAAGCTGGGTTATTTCTTCTACTCTTCATGAATTCATCATCAATCCAAAGTGGCAATTTGAAAATCCTACAGTTTCTCTGAAGATCACGAAATATCTTGATTAGTACAGCCTCACAGTTTTTCTTTTTTACATATAAATTTTAAGAAAAACTAGCTTTTGATCCTAATGTAAATATTCAGATTTTCTAAAGGTACTGCTTGACTTGCTATGTTATTAGGAACACCAGTCAGCTTCCTTGACAAAACTGATCTTGAGGAATCTAAGTTTTGAAAAGACTTCTGACTGTTTTTAGACAGCCAAGGTGCCTAGGTCAAACCATATGGCACAAGAGTAAATAATCAGTTGCTTCAAAGAAACACTTGTTGAGCTACTGATGCATGCCACAAAGAACTATCTCATTTTTTGGAGCGCTACATGAAAGGGCAGGTGTTAGGAATGGGGAAGAAATGCCAAATCTCACTTGAGGTTACAGCAGCTTACTGACAATATGGTGAATGTCACAGGGACCAGGCAAGGTAATGACGGTGAGATATAAACTGACTACGTGATTAAACCTTCAATGCCTGATGGGACAGCAGTTCATTCCTAAATATTTATCAGGTCTCATCTGTGGTATGTCACATTAAAAATCTGATGTTGTAACAAACTATGCTAACTTTCTACTTTAAAAATGCATTAATCTAAGCTACTTAAGGAATACCTATGTAACAGTTAAGCAATATTTTATTTATTTTAAAAGTTTATAATTTGTTCAGATATTGCGCCTGAATACTGGTGCTGAGAAGTAAAAATAATTTCTTACCCTTTTCCCTAAAATTTCTGCCAGTTCTTCCAGGAATTCAAACAACAAGATCTTATTCCCTATACCCGGTCTCCTTCTTTTTATTTCCTTTCCCTGTTCTCTATCTCACCTGGGAATGTTGACCTTGAAGCCAATGGCTTGACCTTTGGCAGCTACCATCTAATTCCAAATGGAGTCATGTCAAGGCAACTGCACACAGCAGGTGTACAAGAAATGCTGGCACTTTACCATCAAGTGCAAAGACAGTGCCATTTTTGAGCATTAGCACCACCCCAGAGTGGATAAGAGCCAGGGGTTCTGGCCTGCAGAAAATAGGAAAGCAGGAGAAACACATAAAGACATGCCTGTGTGCTTTGTGACTAAGGAGCCACAGCCCTAAGAGTAGCTCAGAAAAAGGACAAATTATTGGTAAAGCTAAAGCAAGGAAATTTTCTTGATGCAGAGCATGTGGTTACATAACCATAAACCATAGTATATTTGGTTACAAGGACAAATAAAGTTCACTTATATTCATTGCTTAATGGAAGTTTTTATACATCCATATTGTTGTGCAATACTTTAATATTGATGCAGCACCTAGTGTCAATTGACCTTGAACAACAGTCCATTAAATATCACCAGGCCCTGGTTGAATCAGTAGTTAGCATCAAATACTACCCTGAGGTGTCCAACTCAGAGACTATTTAAGCTTTATGACTTGATGAATATAGCAATGATTTATTTCTTGGCACTAAGGGCACAGGGAGAACAAGCTTCTGTTTTGTTTGTTTCAAGTCAGTGAGTCAGATCCAATACTGGAAAAATTTCAAAAAGTATACTAAATTCTTCCAATGCCTATACTAGGCTTTGGTCCTATGTTAAACATCTTTAAGAAACTGGATTAATTATTTCAACAGCTAATTACTATTTAACATTCTATAAATGCTTTTATCAATTCAAATAACTATAAACCTATATGTATCAAAAAGACATTTTTCTATTAGTCTGGCTTTAGAATCTATTATCTCAATTGAAAACATGAAAAACGGGGTTATGTTGTTGCTTTGTTTTAAGGCGACCAATAAGATAAAGTTTTATTAACACTGGATTTTCTATCACACAATAATGGCTATGGTTTCTTAAAGACTCAGTATATGTAAGTGTTGGGCTAAGTTTTTTTTTTTTTTTTTTTTTTTTTTAGTTTCTGCTTTATAACCAAGTGAATCAGTCATACATATACATCTGTTCCCACATCCCTTCCCTCATGCATCTCCCTCCCTCCCACCCTCTTGGGCTAAGTTTTTGACATGTACTGTCTCATTTAATCTTTACAACAATCTGATAAATTAGGCATTATTATTCCACTTTTCAGATAGGAAAACTGAGGCACAAAGATAGTAAGTGACTTGCCTAGACCAACAACTAATTAATGTCATGTGAACCAGAGCTGGATTCAGGTCTAATACGCTCTGAGGTCTAGCTCCTGGTCACTAGGGTGGACAGTTTTCACTGGGCTCTTCTACTCTAATTCACCACAGATAACTTGCAGGAAATTATTTGGTCCAACTAGCCAAAAGGATTACTCAGACTAGGCTCCTACCAAGCATGAAACACCATTCAGTAAGGAAAGCCTCGATTAAACCCCAAGACGTTTATTAAACCTACAGACGTTTATTGAGCGCACGCAAAAGAGATGAGAGGCAAAGCCAAAAACACAGACCTCATTTCAAGAAAAAGAAAATATTCAGGATTAGTTAAAAAGAAGCAAATGTACCAACCTTATTATTAGGGTGTTTCTACATTTTATCTTAAAATGTGGCTACTATAAAAATATGCTACCTGCCCACATTCTGTGCTCTTTCTTAAGTTACTATATACAAAGAGACAATATGACAAGCTTTAAAGAGACCAATTCAGCAAAAACTTATAAGTCAACAAAGCAAAAATAATTACTTTCTGATAGATGAAAATATAAGGGTAATTAAAACTTTACATATCTGAATGTATACATTAAAATAATAGTATGACCACTGGTGTGTCATCAAAAATAAATAAATAAAACTGTCATAGGTGAAATGAATCAAATAACACTGAGTATTTCTTACTGATTTAGTTTTTCACCTGTACTGTGGTAGTAGTTTGTTTGCTCCAGGCTTCTGATCCCACAACATGACTAAACGTTATTTGCTCTGGAGATTAAATGATGGACAAAACAAAACAAAGCCCAGATTTAAGAACTCGTGGTGGGCTTGGGCAGAAACCTTGGCATTCTGCTGGCAAGAAGGAGAAACTGCTATTGAGTGAGCACCCATTCTGTGCCCAGTGCTGGGCTGAGTAGTTTACATAAGTTATTGGATCTAAACATTTCAGCAGCCCTACTGAGACCACGTCATCATCCTCCTTTCACAGCTGAGGTAACTGAAGCCCAGAGAGGTTAATTAACTCACCACAGTCCCAGCGGGCAAGTAGCAGAGCTGAGATTCAACTCTGGATGTCTGACTCATAGACAATGGAGTTCCCCCAAAATTAACACATAAAAATTATATATACATATAGTAATCTTAACTCCTTTTTCTCCAAAAATGACAGGATTCTCAAAATGTAGCTTTAGAAAAGCTGGGGGGCAGGGGTGTGACCCAATCCAAGGAAAGGAACACCCTCATGGAGTGAGGCAGCTACCATGGCTGGAAAAGCAGTGGGGTCTGTGGGGAAACCAGAGTCCCGATGACCTCCAGCCACCCCAGTTGTTTTCAGTTTGTTTCCTACCACCAGGGAATGGAAAGCGACTGGCTCTGTGAGCAGCCATTGGAAGCCAGGCTCCAACAGTCCTGGACGCGTTGGCAGAGGATGGCATCTGCCTCCTGCATTGTGGAAAAGCTCAGAGACACAGTTGCTCCCACCTTAACACACTGAGGAATGAGTCTGTTGCTTCCTATTTTGCCCTGTCACTCTATACGAAGACATTAAGAAAATAATTTTTGGATTCAAAGAGAGAACTTTAAAATAAAAAAGAATAATTTTTGGAAGAAACATTGATAGGAACCTGATGAGATGAAGAATAACATGTTCTGTGAAGTGAAAACAAGTAAACAAGAGCTATCATGCACATCAATAAGATAATTTGAAAAGCACACTGTAATAAAATAAAGACAACTAGATGTTTGAAAGTATTGAGTTAGCAGATGCCATCTAAATAAGCAGAACTCCTCCATCTAAGGACATCTAGAAACTCAGCAGGTGAAGAAGCATTTAAATCCACCTTCATCAAACTGGCAGGTAGAAAAATGGAGCTAAAATCTGAAGATCCATGGTTTTGCACAAGAGCTGGAACTTAGGAGGAAGAAGTGTAGCAATCTTAAAACTGAGCTACAAAAAATCCAAAGCGATCAGTCTCAGGAAGAGGATCTGACCAGCAGACATCTTCAAAGACCAAATATCTCAGGTCATAGTTAAGTAGCATTCATCTGGGAACTGAGGAGAGAGATGGCTAACTTATATCAGGACTTAAGTGCAGCCTGAACTACTATGAACACTGAAAACTCCAACTGCAATCAGGAAAGCCTTCATTCCAAGAGAAGGCATTGAAGTCACTGGGAAGGAGAGCACAAAGTCCATTTGACGCAATGCTCAAAAGACAACCTTCTCTCACTAAACGCAAAGCACTTTGTTATAAGGATCATAGCTTCCCCTTTACCAGGAGATATAAAGATTTTATCAGACAAAGCAATTCTCCAATCACAGACAGATAATGAGAGAACCATTCCTAATGACAGCACAAACTTTCAGGAACATGACTCCTATGGCAAAAAATCTATGGGAGCTAATTCATGGGTGTTCCCAAGAGCTCCTAAATTGAGTCAGGTAGTCTTTGGGGAGATTAGGAATAAGACTTTTGGGTCAACATAACCAAAGCTGCCTTCGTAAGAATTAATTCTGAAGAGATTCATATCTGGAGATGAGGATATGAGATTTTTCCCTACTTGTTCTCCAAGAAGTGTGTATAACAAACTATAAAAGTGGACTTAGATTAAAAATTTGCTGAAATCTTTAGTCTTTAGTATAGAATATATATTTTTATTATATATATTAAGGTACAATATGTACCAATATATTGTCCCTTTAAAAATTACCTTTATATTATACTATCTTTCCTTCAAATTTGATCCCTTTACAGGATTTTTCCAGCTATAATATCTGTGCTTTCAAGAGTGGTATGCTATCAATCAACCAATATCAACTTTCCTCTTTGACTGACCTTGCAACAATATTCATTTAAGGTATAATCACTCTTCACGGACAAATCATTGTCTATTAAACAGTAATTTATTTGATGTGTTCCTGGAAATTTTTTTTACATCACTGGTTTTATGAAACCCAAGCGTTCCATGAAAGAAACTACAAAAATAACACCACCCTATTCACAACATACTCGTTGAGCATACTTTTATGAATATAAGTAAAACACTTCATAATCTTATATTTACTATATAGTACAATTCAAACTGAATTAAAATGCTTTTTGATATCAGAGTCTTAGGTCTTAGCTATTCCCTGAACATTGTGGGAGACTGGAAAGCATTTTTAGTTAATGCATTTGGGATTAAAACCACTGCTTTTTGGATGAAAAAATAAAGTTAATTGGCATATTTTGCTTCAATGACCAAAAAAAACATAAGGTAGCAGTGCAAATTAATGGAGATGATAGGTAACTCTTGCATTTTTAAGGGGGAGAATGGAAGAACAACGAAGATTATAAAAGCTTTTTTAGGCTAGGCATTTGGTTTCAGCATGGTGTGGTAAAGGGCTTCATTCTAACCATATGCCTCATGCTCTTGAATATCTATGATGAAACTTCAAATGAACAGTAATATTTATATACTTTTCCATAGAATGAAGAATGACAAACCTTCTGAATTTACTTAGATGAAAGCCAATTAGGAGCGAGATTTAACTCTGGAAAGTAAAAGCACCAAAATATAGCTTAATTAAATAGGGAAGATTATTTTAAAAGCATAACCTTCCTATATTCATGAACTTCTTAAGGGTTCAAATCTAAAGGCCTTAAGTTAAAATTAAAAATCTTAACAACAACAAAGGCTACAACCCCCCCCCCGAGATACAGGAACCAGAGAATTTCTGGGAACTGAGAGGAGAGTCACATCCACACTAGGGGAAATCTAATGGCTTAATGTGACACCGCATTCCCCAAATCCCACTACCGTAGGACTCAGCTCTGACACTCCATGAGCTAACGACGGTTTCCCTAGGATTACAGAACCAGGACAGTATCTCAAAAAGAATGCTCTAAGTTCAGCCTATAGTTCTACAGTAACATTATAATAACTTTGCTAGTAATAACGTGGATCAAAAGTTTTTTTTAAAAGGTAGGGAAGAATAACCCTATACTTTGGAATTAAAGCATATACTGCTAATTCTTAACTATAACAAAAAAAAAAGAAGAAAAGAAAAAGGCAATTACAATCCTTTGAAAATGCGAGGAAATTAAAAGTTCAGAATTATCTAAAAGAACCAGAAATTACACTCATATTTTCTTCTCTAAAGAGAGATACTCATATTATGTATGACAGAAATCTCTAATTTTATCAATAAGTGGGAAGTCTGTCTTGGTCTGCTGTATCTGGATTCAAGACATTTCCAAGCTACTGATACAAATGAAGTATATTAAGCATATAAAATACATAAGTATAAACAATTCACATGTTTTTATAAACATTTAAAGAAAGGTTCAGTGACAGAGCTGAAAATTATTAAGGTATTTTAGCAGAATACCTAACTTCAATTGACATGAATGGCTAGCAGTAAAAACTGCCCTGGGATTAATTCTACACAGTGGCTGGTGGCATACCAGCCTGTGTATGCATAATTACCACATATTGCTATGTTTTCTGTGTAGCATCTATTTCATGCGATCACATTAATTTCAAAACATGAGCAATGGCTATTACTAACAAGGGGACCACAATTCTAATTTAGGAATATGAAGTTTATATTGGTTTGCTTTGTTTTGCAGAATAACAATTGTCATGGCTGGGTGAAAGATACTCTCACTAAACCAATAAATAAAATCGACAAAGGAAATGCATCAGTGAAGCACTCAAAATGTCAGCCTTCAGTGCATACTTATAGCCTAGTAGTTTCTTCAGAACTATACACCAAGACCACTGATGTCCTTCCGAGGTTTAACTTGGCATTGAGCTGATTACCCGGAGACTCTGGAGTTTCCTGCCAGATAAGGGACAAACATACCAACTGGGTATGGTGTGCTACTTGCTGCTGTTTTAAAAAACAATGCCAGATTGCAACACTCTTTGTGCACAAAAATGCCTGACATTTCTGGCTTAAGACCTTTTGGGTCTAATAAATAACTCCATTTCTAATGACAGAGGTTTCTTTCATTGATGGATTTATTAAATAAATAAGTAGTTCATCAGTTTACAGAATGTGTTATTTCACACAATTTAATATGAAAGAACTAGCAGGTGGTACTATTAAGAACCATCAGTAGTAGGAATTGTTTCATAGATGACCAACTTAATCTACATTTGGAACACTGCCATCCTTTATAAAGTTTTTCCATATAACACATTCAGAGTTTTAGTGCCCATCTACTCAGGGTGTTTATGAAATCCTTGTGCAACTTTAAACTTGACCTATCCCACTGAACTATATTTTATGGGACTGTGTAAAAACTTCTGTGTATTCATCCAGACCACATTCTTTAAAGGAACTTCAAGCCAGGATCATGAATGCAATTTATGAAATCACTCAGCAGCAGCTGGAGAATGTTTTCAATGAGGTGGAAAATCAGACTGAATGTTGATCACCAAAAAAGGGTGGTTATGTTGAAGTCTATAAATTTAAACTGCAATGTTAAAGTCTTATTCACACTGATTTAAGTCACTTTTATTTTTTTTCTGTCACAAATACAACAAAGATTAAGGTTTAACGTTAACATGGAATTTTAAAAACAGCCAAAATGGCTATGATGTTATACATTTCTATTAGAAATTTTTATTATTTTTCCCATGTTAGAAGACTAATAGCAACTCATTAGAAAATGTTTTACAGCATCCTAAAGGGCTAAAATATATTTTAGAGATCACTGATTCTCCAATTGACTTAGGCCATGTTTGTAAAATTGTACTATTTATAAAAATGTATTTTTATAAGCAAACCATTTCCTAATGGATTGTGAAAGGAGAAAAATCAGTGCAAGAGAGAGGTTGGTTAACATGTTAAAAAAGAACATGACTAGATGCAATGCAGTAACCTGGATTTGATCCTGGGACAAAAAATGGACATTAGTAGAAAAACTGGTAAAATCCAGATAAAGTCTGTGGTTTAGTTAATAGTATTATACCAATGTTAATTTCACAGTTCTGACAAATCTCCCAAGGCTATGTTAGGTGCAGATGAAGGATATAAAGAAATACTCTGTACTATTTCTGTAACTTCTCTGTAAGTCTAAAATTATTCCAAAATGAAAGTTTATTAATTTTTAATGTTATGAGAATGTTGGTAGCTTCTGCAATCCCCTTCTTCTCTACCTTTCCTGTACCTACTGCTTGTGACAAATTTTATTTTCCAAAGTTGGCCACCAAATCTCCTGTCACATGTTCTTTTTAGCCACATTTCCCCATTAAGAACTAGCATTTACTTAGCCATACTCTTAAATCTGAGATCACCCTGAGTCTACTTTAACCAACAAAACATGGTGGGAGTGATGCTATACCAGCTCTAAGTGTAGCTCTTAACTGGCTTGGTAGCTTCACCTCCTACCTCTCTGAATGCTGACTCTTAGAACCCAGACACCATTTTATAAGAAACCCAAGCAATGCGGAGAGGCTACATACAGGTTCTCTTTTTCACAGCGTTAGCTTGAGCCAGAATCAACCAGCCGCCATGAGAGTAAGCCACTCTGGACATCAAGCCCAGTCGAGCTTCGTGATGACAGCAACCCCAGCCAACACCTGATTACAACCACATGAAAGAGCTCAACCAAGCACTGCCCAGCTAAGCCCAGACAACCCACAGAGCTATGAGAGATAACAAATCGCTGTTTTATGCCACTAAGTTTATGGTAGTTTGTTACACAGCAAAAGATAATATGGACACGTAATCATCAAAAAGGAAACTGCTACCCAGATGAATTCATGGAAGGGTTGAAAATAGAAGGTCTGAAAAATAGAAGAACTGAAAAAATAATCATTGTTTCTATTTTCACTTTACTATTCTGCCTATTTCTTTCTTTTCACAGAATTTATTGATTATAGCAGTTAAGGACAATAAGCAATTTTCAGGAAAAAATACTCAACTAGAACTTCATGGGAGAATCAACTTTTTCACATTTACCAAGAGTCAAACATATCAGTTCACTAAATACTTTCTTAAAAGGGACAGGAACTACTCATTGCATTTGCTTACTAAATGACAAGAATATTTTAGTGACTCCCAACGGCTAGAGCAAGTAATCCAAGCAGAAGCTATAAAAATACTTATCTAAAATTGACTATATAATACAAAATAATAATAGCTAATATTTATCTCAGATATTCCTCACAGTCCTATCAGGTGGCTCTTCTAACTTTCTCTATTTTATCAATAAGGAAAATGAAGTTTAGCAATATTAAGCAACATGCCTAAGGTCACCAGTTCAGTTTGGGTAGGAGCTAAGCTTCAAATCCAGTTTGTATCCACAGTCCAAACCCTTCCACCATACCTCTCCTAATCATGATATTTTTCTACTTAACGTTTCTTTCATACATTTTAATAGACTATTAAAAATATTCTGAATCACTAATCAAATAGTATATTTTAAACTTGGTCTAACATCCCAATCCATAGAAGAGATATATATTCTTTTTTTTTTTTTTTTTTTTTTTTTGTGGTACGTGGGCCTCTCACTGTTGTGGCCCCTCCCGTTGCGGAGCACAGGCTCCGGACGCACAGGCTCAGCGGCCATGGCTCACGGGCCCAGCCGCTCCGTGGCATGTGGGATCTTCCCAGACCGGGGCATGAACCCGTGTCCCCTGCATCGGCAGGCGGACTCCCAACCACTGCAGCCACCAGGGGAGCCCCTGAGATATATATTCTTTAAAAAAAAAAACTTTGTTCTGTAAAGTCTTTTATTTGGGCCAGTTGCTATAAGCCACTCAGGTTATAGTAATTTTGTTGTAGCACCTGAATGAACTAAGATAGGTAGCTATAAATAATAGGCGATTTAGCAGAATCTTTGGGGTTAACTACTAATAGCGAATTAAATACCTACAAGTCTTGACATAACACTCTAAAATGTAAAATGACACGACTGTCTTGATTCTACCCCTAAAAATATCTCTAGAAGCAGTTTTTTTCTCCTTTCATCTTCACTATGCTCGTCCGGGACTTCATCACTTCTTGACTAGACCATTGCAAATGGCTCCCAAAGGTCCTCTGTGTCTCGAACACATTTCCTCTACAGACCATGTCCCATACTGTGACCATAATTCTGTCCTTAAAGCATATTTTTGATCCTTTTGCTCCTTGCACTCAGACAGAAAATACTTTCAAAGTATTTGAAAATCGAAGTTCAACAATTTTAGTAAAATATGCAAAGCTCCACCTCCCACTCCCGCTGCTGCCGCTCTCTGGTCCCAACCATCTTTCAGGTATCACTTCTCACTATATTCCATCAAATATTATTTGCTCTGAAAATCATCATCTTTCATTTTTCTGCTTAATATTGCTTAAACTCAGGTTTGATTGCTTTTTCCCCAAGTTCTTTTTTTTTTCAACAGAAAATTCATGCTTCATAAGCTGATAGCACATGCTTACTTTTTAAGCTCAATCATTCATAACAGGTCACTTGGCTCAGATCAGGAAGGGAGGAGGAGGAGGAGAGAGAGACTGACACCCAGGGAACCTTTGAAGAGGTCAAATATGGGGATGTAGGCCATTTTTTTCTCTAAAATAGGAATGAACTAGGCAAGTATGGATGCCATTAAAAATAAGTAGGTCTAAAGGTAGAGAAAGGAAAAGGAGTTGGATGAGACAAGATCATCTGCTTAGCATGAGTACTAGGAGAAAGCCCAAGAAGATGTGAACAAGTCCGTCAGCCTCTGCGGGTCCAGTAGCACAGTGGTTCTCAACCTTGGCTGAACACTGGAATCACCTGGGGAGTGTCTCACCATATGCAAAATGTACTCTAGAACAATTACATCAGAATATTTAGTGGTGGAACCAAGGCACTGGTATCACACCTCCAGGTGATTCCAACGTGCAGTCAAAGTTGACATCCACTCTGTTAAGACAACGCTGATGAGAAAGGACCAGAAAAGAGTTGACAGCTCAGATAACTAGGAAGCAGCAATGCATTACAGTGCCTGTATGCACAGTGATGGTTTTCTTCAGGAATGCTTAGTAGCCTGGGGGCAGGAGCAGATAAAGGGAAGGGTTGGCTTTATCCAGAGTTGAAAACTGGCAGGGATCAGAATAATTGAGAGACTTGATCTTACAACACTGCAGTGAGAGACTGTAGACTTCAGGCTAGACAAGAAGTCAGGAAGTCACTGAAATAAAGCTTTCAGTGAGTTAGATGAACAAGCAGGAATAGTGGCATGAAAGAGGGACATGACATCAGAGAATAGGATCCCTGGGTTTAAGATTTAAGACTTCAGAGGAGGCACCATGCTGAGTGAGCATATATTCGAGACCAAGGCTACATCAGAGAACTGCTGGAATAGAGAAGGAAAATGTCAGTGGCATAGAAAGTCTTTGGAGAACAAGGGATTGAGGCGAGGGTGTTAGCTGGGGCATTATCATGAATGTTAGAGATACCTAGGCTGACTATAGGAGCTGGGAAGGGGAAAAAGCCAAGTCCAAGGGCCCTTTAAATCTGGAGCAAGTAGAGGATGGCCGGTGGTATGGAGTTTAGAGGATAGCATCCTTATTAATGAGGTAGAAGAAAAATGGACTGAAGTGGCAGCCGCAGAACAACAACCCGGATCACAGAAACCAAGTCCTAAACACACACACTTAGAATGAGCAGCATCCATCTGAGAGGGCTGAATCCTTTCAATTAATGGAAGAAAACAGAGGAGCATCTTTTCATACCTGTATTTGTTCACGTCACCCTCACCCACAGCTTAATTGTCATCAATGGCTTCCACTGCTCTTAAGATAAAGATATTATCAGGGCCCACAAGGTCTAGCATGATCTGGGTCTGCCTAACTCTCCAGCCTCATCAAGTTCCACACTCCCTCCTGGCTCTCTGCGCATCAGCCTAAGGGCCTCTTTCCAATTCACCAAAAGTGCTCTGTGTGCCCTCCCACCAAAGGGACATTTTGATTTCCTATTCCGTCTGTCTGGAACCCTCTCCTCTCCCTTCCCTCTCTATTCAGTTAACTCTTACATATGTTTTCACTCTCAAGTGTTACTTACTTAGGGAAGACTTCCTCAAACTTCCTCACTTGGTCATCTGTTCTCATAGCACTTATCAACACTGTAGTTTTACACTTATTCAGGTGATCATATCTTTAATGTTTGTCTCTCCCACTGGACTCTCACTTCCGTGAGGGCACAGACTGTCATCTATCATAATCACCATTTATTCCCAATGCCTAGCAAAGTGACTGGCATATGGCAAGCCCACTATAAATGCTGTCAAATGAATAAATGAATAAGTGAATAAATACATGAATAGATATATAAATGAACATAGCAAAAAGGCTGATGTAATCTTGATACTATTCTTATAGCAGCCAGAGATACTATCTCTCAATGGCTTCATATATGCCAGATATGGCTACTCATTTAATCCATGCATCAACCTCAAAGATAGGTTTTATCACCTCAATTTTATAAATGAGGAGACTGACACTCAAAGAGATTAAATGACTTGCTTACTGTCCCCCACCAGAGAAGTACCAGAGCCAAGATTTTCTTAGGTAGAGGTATTCTATCTCCAGGTAGAGCTGGCCTTAGGATACCTTCAGTTCAGGCCAAATTATTCCTCAAAAAAGCAACTTTAGATGTGCACACGTATCTGAACATGTATCAGTTTGACTAGCTTCAAGCTGGTACTCTTCACCTTGAATTTTACAACAGAATAAAAGGCACCAAGAGAGCTGGAAACTGGATCAACAGAAGAGAACAGATTTGGATGGAAAGCTCCATAAAATCACGGGGAGGATAGTAGCCAAAATCCTTGTAGGCAGTCACAGAGGATCAGAGAGAGGAGGAAGAAGCAGCACAAAAGGTGGATTCACTGACTGTAGAGAGCTTCCCTGAGGTGAAGGGGAATTTTCATTCCAGGGAGACCAGTGCCTGCTAAGAATAAGTCTCTTCCTTATCCGCTGGGATAAGACTCTGACATCACCATTTAGTACTTATATTCAAATACATGAGCATCTTTTTAAGAAAAACTGGGTTCTAATGGCAGGAACCCCTATGGCTCATAATCATGCAGAAGTAGAGTGGTTTTCATTTGGTAACAGTACTAAACTGTCTCCTTGACATGGCAAACAGAATTCCAACTTGCCACAGTGGCAGGTCCAAAGCACATGAACACCTATATACACATAGAATATGTGAGAAAAGAAACTTTCACATTTTTTTTCTATCTAGTTTTGGTCAAAAATCCAAGTAAGAGAAGAGCCATTTCACATACTATATTAGTTTCCTAGGGCTGCCATAAGAAAAAGTACCACAAACTTAGTGGATTAAAATAACAGAAATTTATTCTCTCACAGTTCTGGAGGTTCAAAGCCTGAAATCAAGTGTCAGCAGGGCCGTGCTCTCTCTGAAGTCTCTAGGGAAGGACCCTTCCTCCTCTTCCCAGCTCCTGTTGGTTGCTGGCAATTCCTTAGGGTTCCTGCATCACTCCAATCTCCGCCCTCCTCGTCACACGACCTTCACCTCTCTGTGTGTGTCTCTGTGTCCAAATTTCTCTCTTTTTTTAAGGATACCAGTCATTGGAGGAAGGGTCACTATAATGAGTATGAGCTCATCTTAACTTGATTACATCTGCAAAGACTCTATTTCCATAAGGTTACATTCAGAGGTACTGGAGGTTAGGTCTTAAACGTATCTTTTGCGGGGACACAAGTCAACTTGTTCCTCCAGAGAGGTGAAATGCTACTTTTCTATAAATTGAAATTACTAGAAGGCAGCATACCCAATCCACTCAATTCACTTCACTGAAGGCTTTTAGTCCTTCAATAAAATGCCCTTTATGTATATTAAAAGTTTAAATAAAAACATGAAAAATATTAGCTTTTTTTTACAAAATCACAATTGAACACAATAATCATTATGTTTTTACAAAAAGCCTTTTTAAAATTACCATGAGAAAAACTTGTTTCTCCTGACATCAATGAAAAGTTTTCTTTTGTTTGTAAATTACTAAGCTTTAGTAGTCTATACTATAGTGGTCTACTTATATTTAGTGGTCTATATTATAACACTACAGTAGTATGGGGCACTGTTTCTCAAATGTTAGTGTGTGTCAAAATCACTGGGTGGGAGTGACACACAAAACACACACACACACACACACACACACACACACACACACACACACAAATCACTGGGTGGGAGGGTCAGGGAGGGAGATGAATAAAATCCCAGGTGTCTAGGACCCATTCCAAACCAACAAAGTCAGAATTGATGGGGATGAGGCCCAGACATATGCACTTGTGACAAGCATTCAAAGCGAATCTGATGAACACTAAGCTTCAGGACCACCAGGTAGGGTTTTTACACTCCCTTTCCCCCTTTATTCTTAGGGGTGTACAACTTGCAAGTTCTATTTTAATGGTCTTGTGGAGTTCATGTCCTTTATTGAAAACTATATCATGTTTTTATATTTAAATTTAAGATTAACAAGCAATTTCTAACCATTCCACTTTTGAATTACTCGTTTGAAATAATACTTGTGACTATTTTTTAGGTCCTGCAGCAATTTTTTCCAAAGATGACATACATTCTCGAACAGATGGCTCTCTATTCATCCTCACCATGTCCCTCTGTGGCACACTGGAGGAAGAAACTACCATTCCCTTCAAAGATGAAAAACAAAGGCTTGAGTCCAAGTCAAACTGAGTATTTATTAAATACCTTTAGTATGCAAGACACTATTAAAAATCACCTCATCGGGGCAGGCTACAGAGCTACAGAGGTGCATCTCTGAATATGGAAAGGTTAGTGCAGCACTGAAGCACTTCCTAGCTCACCGATTCACCATCTCCTTTTTGCACAGAATTAAGCAGTCTGGACAGCTTAATGATTTTAATTGATCAGTATAAGCCGTCATGAACAATTCTGAATAAGAGCTCCAAGTTCAAGTACCTTCTTCTTTCCACATTATTTTTCTCATCTTTATTTCACATGTAAAAATCAACTAAAGCCTCTCAACTTTAAGATTATAAGGTACTATAATGTACTACAGTCACTAAAGTAAATATATATATATATATATATTAGTTCCTATGGCCTTGAAACTATCTGAAAAAAATCTTGAGTTGGTTTGAAGTCTTTTGTGAAATCCCTTGTGAGACTCAACTGTTGACTGTGGTTAGAATACATTCAAAAGTATAATCAGATTGCATCATCACCATCACCTGCTCAGAGGCGCATTGAAGGCACATGTACTTGTGAGGCTGAAGCTGGCTTATTGTACTACACTCTCATGTGGGCTTGCCAGAGAGATTAGTCACCATTTTGCAGCTGGTTTCAAATTCAGTTGCTGCGATACAAGTGCAGATGCAATGGCTTACCCTAATTATATTGCTCCAGTTTAATCTTTCCATTTGTAGCATACATACTATCTACTGGATCGAGTTCAAGACTCTGAAAATTGGTTTCAAACTGAAGAGACTTCAAACTCACACATTGTGACCCTCCCCTACAGCCTGCTAATCACATTTCATCACCATATCTTTTGGATCTTCTGAATCCATCCCAAAGGTGTTTTTAGCTCTCTAAGCCATCACTGAATCTTGTTAACGAAAAGACAGGGAAAACTGTCCTTAAAAAACATTTGTTTTAGTAAAATAAAAGTTATGCCATCTCCAAAGACACTTTTTGACCTTCATTTTTTTTTCTCCATTTTCTCTCTGCTTGGAATTAAACATACTAGCAAATCCTAAGGAAGTTAATCGTAATCAGTGATTTGTAAACTTGACTGATAATCAAAAGCACCCTACAGGTTTTGGGAAAAACACAGACGTCCCAGCTTCCTCAACCTATTGAGTCATAATTTAAAAAGGTTTCTTTTAAAATTAACCTACAAGCTAAATAAAGCTTATGCTGGTACTGTTTCTGAGAGTCAGAATGAAAGAAAGAGAAGAACAGGTTTCTGCCCATTTCGGGCAGGTCTTTTTGCTGCCTGCTATTGTCCATATCTAATAAATGCCTTGTGTCAAGAATAATATCTATACACACAACATAGATAAATTAGAAATTTGGGATTAACATATACACACTACTATATATAAACTAGATAAACAACAAGGACCTACTCTATAGCACAAGGAACTATACTCAGTATTTTGTAATATCCTATGTGGGAAAAGAATCTGAAAAAGTATATATACACACACAAATACACGCACACATATGTTTGTGTATATATATACATATATACATATATTAAAAATGTATGTGTAACTGATTCACTTTGCTGTACACCTGAAACTAACACAACACTGTAAATCAACTATACTTCAATTTAAAATTTAAAAAATAAAGAATAATATCTGTACAAAGAAATGAGGTAAATTGGAACTTTTAAAACAAAACAAAAGAAAATGCTAGAATCATCAGATCCACAGAAGATAATCAGACAAGAGGCTCCAAGAGGATATTTTTGGATGTGAACAATAATGATGAGGAATAAAACACCTATTTTCAAATACTCTTAATTTCTTAGGCATCTGTTTCTATTTGCTGGATGCATATAGTTTTTTATCAAGATAACTTAAAAGTATGATTTTGAAGGTATACATTTTAAATTTTAGACTACATTTCTACTCTCTTGTTTCTTTTTTTTTTTTTTTTTTTTTTTTTTTTTTGCTGTACGCGGACCTCTCACTGCTGTGGCCTCTCCCGTTGCGGAGCACAGGCTCCGGACACACAGGCTCCGCGGCCATGGCTCGCGGGCCCAGCCGCTCCGCGGCACGTGGGATCTTCCGGGATCGGGGCACGAACCCGCGTCCCCTGCATCAGCAGGCGGACTCTCAACCACTGCGCCACCAGGGAAGCCCTACTCTCTTGTTTCTTAATCATTCATTCATTCATTCCACACTAGTGTTGTGAATAAACTGGTAAACAAGAATAAACAAACCACGCACACACCATGTGTACCATACCACATATGACATTATAAAAAGTTAAAATATTAAAAGTTTTATGATTAAAATAAACTGTACTAAAATAAAGTGTAAGAAATTCACATAATTGTGTTTCAAAATACCATTAGGGATAAAGATAACACATTCAAGTTACAGGGGACACATTATTTGGAAAAATCACTCAAGCTCTGCAGTGTTTCCTCTCCCCAAATGAATGATGCCAGTTTTACTTTATTATTTGATCTAAAATTTATAACTTATACAAAAATATGAAGTTATTAATAAATGTTTTGCTACAAAATGTTAATCAACACACTGTTGACATAATGAATCACTGTAATTCTAAAAACTGGATTTCCCCAAAGTCTAAAAGCTACACAACCATGATAAATAGAATCTACAGTACTTTCAGTTACTCTGCTTAATACTCTAAAATTAAACCATTAAACAACAAGCTTAATTAATGCAACTTTCCTAAACAGACTTTCACATGAATGACAGAATATGTTAATCTGACAATTATTTATGGCCAATTATAAACTTAAGCATACACACAAGTGGTGAAATTTAACCAAATCTTGGGGTCAAAATTTTAAACTCACTCTCCCATCCAGACCACAGTTCCTGATCCATACAGTTACCAATTAATTTACAAATATTATTTAACATTTATTTTATTTGTTCAAAATACAAGCTATTTTACAAACACATCATACTGTGTATGGCCTAGAGTGGGAAAAATAGATGAATTAAATACAGTAGAGGTTATCTTATCCAGTGTGATTGGAAACATTTCTTCATTTAATAAAAATCCAGATAAACAGGAAATCATTAAAAAACACACACTTTTGACATTACATTTCAAAATAATGTCCATTTATTGATAATAAAGTGAATAATTTGACGTTATTTAGAAGAAGTACAAATTTTCCTGGCACTGATACTTCCCATATATTAGTATTTCTGAATGGTGATTCAGACTGTTATTCAATACAACATAGAACTATCTCTAGGGCATTTGTAACTATGACATGAGTAATTTTTGGCTCTGGATTGCTCTTATCTCCTCCTCCTCATCATGTTAAATCCATCCTTTTCTGTCACAACCTGTATGGTTTCTGCATCATCCATATTTTATTAAAAATAAAACCCTGTGACTATTGGTGTACCATACATTAGTGTCTTACCCATTGACAAAAGTCAATTTGAGATAATTTAAAACATATACACAACAACAACAAACCATGTCCTTCAGAATCTCCTTGTAATTCAGGATATTATTAGATTACAGTTTTCACCAAGGTTCTGGAAACGCTTAATGGAAATTTTGCTCTCTACCACTATACTATTTCTAAAATGTTTGATGTCATCTATTTTATATGACTACTAGCCCTGTCTTACACTGTTTTCCCCAAATCCAAACTTAAAACTCTTTTTCCGTATCTACTCTTTAAACAACCCAAAATCTGATTCAAAGGTCGGAGCAAGGACATTACATTCAATGGCAAAACTATGGCTTTTAGGTCACTTTCTCTAAGGTCCTCCTCAGGACAGGGATGTGAAGAAACAATGTACAGGGAGCACGTTGTTCATTTCAGTAAGTTTATTTACAAGTGTTTCTATACTGAAGGTACATATTAATGGGGGAAATCCTATAAATAATTTAGAGTCCATCTGGCTGAAAAACTAAAAAAAAAATTGTATGATGTATATTTTTCTAAAGTTCTAGGATTTGTGAATTTGCCTATAAAAAAGCTTTAGTTTGTTAGTTCTAGTTGTATTACTGCCTAAGGTAACTGTAATTCCCTCTTTGATTTTTTTTACTCTATTGCCACATGCTCTGCTTTTTTATGTCATCATTTTGGAGAACTGTTTCAACTACATGGTATGATGAACCTGCAATAAAATTGGCATTATCAATAAAAAGGAAAATCATTTGTAAATTTTTGAACAACAGGTTGAAGAAAATTTCTCCTTACAAGTGCCCAATACCCCAACATCTGACTTTTCCTCCACTTTCACCCATCTGTTACTTGATGTAACCTTCCCACATGGGGAAGATTTGGGGTCAAGGCCTGTATTTGCACTAGAGCCGCCAGATTAGAGTTCTGAGCCTTCCTTAGAAAGCCCAACATACAATTCATTATACACAATATCCAATTATTTTTAAGCAGATGAGAACTTAGAGACATTTGCATATCAGTCTGATGTAGATTCCTAGATTCTTTAAATTATCTCAGCCACACCTAAGTTGACAGCTCCTTTTTTCTATTTTAGCAATTAAACTATATGGACTATTTTCAGAACATTTAACTATGTTTTTGTAGAAATACTTACTCCTTTTTTATACTCATATATTTTTAAATTAAATTGTGCAATTACAATAACAAGCACACATGTTGAGGAGCAAAGAGGGTGACAATTGGACGGGACACCACTCTGCTGGAGGAGAAGCATGTCTGCTCACCAGAGAATAGCCTATCAGCTGCCAATATTCAAAGCTTTATAGAAAAGTTGGAGAATACTGGTCAATCTGCCAACTCATTTAAGTGAAGGTCCGTTAAGACTTTTGTTATATACTTTTCTTTGAGAAAAAATGGGACCCTTCTTTTCCATAGGAATGGATAAAAGAGGCACTGAAAAGGAAGTAAAGGGATTTGGAGGAAATTAAAGAAAAATAAATTTTGAATTTACAAATCTTTGTCAAAGACCAATCCTATATTTCCAATTCTTATTTCAAAGATATACTTGTATCATTATATTTTTAAATAAAGGTTTCCAAAGAAATTTGGTGAATACAGATCTTCTTTGACTTACGACAGGGTTATAGTCCAATAAACCGATGGTAAATTAAGAATATCTTTAAGTCAAAAATGCATTTAATACATCTAACCTACCGAACAGCATAGCTTAGCCTGGCCTACCTTAAACATGCTCAGAATACTTACATTAGCCTACAGTTGGGCAAAATCATCTAACAAAGCCTATTTTATAAAGTATTGAATTTCTCATATAATTTATTAAATACTGTACTGAAAGCAGAAAACAGACTGGTTGCATGAGCGCAGGATGGTTGTAAGTGGTTGTTTACCCTCATGATCACGTGGCTGACTGGGAGCTGCAGCTCACTGCTGCTACTGCTGCCCAGTACCATGAGAGAGTATCATGCTGCAATTCTTAGCCCAGGAAAAGATCAAAATTCAAAATTCGAAGTACAGTTTCTACTGAATGCCTATCACTTTCATACCATCGTAAAGTGGAAAATCCTAAGTCGGGGACTGTCTGTGTATAATTAAATAATAAAAGTCAATAACAGAATTTTTAAGTATAACTTTTACATAGTGAAACAAAACTCATTTTTCAAATAAGATATGAATGCAATTTCTTCCATGTGGATATAGATACTATTGTATTTTCATTAATAATTAAATCTGACGATCTGAATTCTATCAGTTAAACTAAAATAGCTAATTTTGACCACCCACAAAGCTGTAAGCAGCATAGGAGAACCTGGAAATGCTAACATGAACTGGTAAAAAAATCTCCATTTTAATTGGATTACTCTTTTTTCTTTCACAACAACAACAACAAAAGGTTTTATCTAATTTACTACTTCAATTAAGCAACAATGAAGATGGAAAGAATTTAAACAACAAAGTTAAGAATCTCTGAATGGAATATCTAGCAGCATTTACTCAACAGACATGCTTAACTTGAGGCTTTAATAATTCCAGAAGGACTCAGGTAGCCAGCCCACAAGAGTACAGGGCTGTTTCAAAGACAGAATGATACCAAATATGTCATTGTGCTCTGAAATCTTTAAAGCACTAGAAAATATTAGACATTCTTATTAACACATATTAATTAATTCTAATGATGTAAAACTTTTTCATTAAAGATCATATAATTTGTATTTCCAAGGTTTTCCAAAATTTTAAATGAGTACTGATAACTTTCCAAAAGTTACTCTAAGTAGCATTTTAATAAATATTAAGTTCAGTAAAATACTCCGTTTTGTAAGATCCTCCATGAAAAAAGGAGTTTTAAGCCAGTCTGGAAAATGCTGAATGAACCGAAGTTAGATATTTTCTAGACACAGTAATATAATAAAGACTAAAGGTTTCTTATGAAATGTGTTCGACCATTTTAAGCCAAGCATTTCCCATACTTAATTTAAACATGATTATCCTTTATTACCAACTATTAACATCTAAGAAAACTAGTAAATGTTAATGTTTCCAATTTAACTCAAATATTACTAAGTCATCTCTTATTCTGTCCTAATATGAAAGATTTTACATCAATTTTACATTTTTTTGACCTACTACCTTTTGTCCTATATGTTATATGCAACATGCATTCACCACTAATTCTGGGTAAACCTGTTATTTAGCTACACGGTGAACAACCAGAAATGGAGTCACCAAGAAACCAATTAAATAAATACAAGAAGGTAATGATCAAGTGCACGAAAGAAATAAAAATCAAAACATAAGAATTAATAGAATTCATAACAATAAAAAAGTTTTTCATACAAAAACAAATATTTGAGATCCGTCATATATATATCAACAGAAGACAACAAAAATCGAAACAACAATACAGAATTACTGTCCTTGTTTTAAAAAATAAGAATACTGATCTTGAGATGGAAGTATATAAGACAACAAACATGGCCAGAGTTTACAAAGTTTGAGATGTTGAAAACATCGCTTTTGTAATAGCAGATTTTTCTACCAAGCCGTCCATCCTCTAAAGTAAGTGGAATATAGAAATCTACCAAAAGAATTTATCTTCAAAAAACTTAAAAATTATCCCTCAGCCCCAAACATTCTATAAACGTATGTACTAGGCTGTGAATCACATCTCAGCATACATAAAGATTATCATTTGGGCCATATTCTCTGACCACAGTGCATTAAATTAAAAATCTTCACCAAAAAGATAACCAAAACATCTAGTATACTTGGAAATCTTAAAATATTTTTAAATCACTCAGCAAAGAAGGATTAAAAATTGAAAACTGTAAAACCGCAAACTAATGGAAGTAATAAAAACTAAAAATTGGAAACTGCTAATTAGCAGTTAATGGGAAATATAGAGATTTTAATAAGTATATTAGAATATTAAGAAGTTTAAAAATTGATGAGCCAAAAGTAAGCAACCAACCTAAGAATCTAAAGGTGAATTATTAGAAATAAAAACCTTATAAAGATGGTTGCTACAAAAATCAACTACATGTTTTTATACTAGCAACAAAATAGAAAATGCAATCTTTGAAAAGAAAACATTTTCAGGAGGACAAAGTAGTGAACACGCATGTACCCACCACTCAATCTAAGAAATAGAATTTATGTTAACCTTGAAGCCCCCCCGATCTCACACTTCCTTACTCCCACCTCAAAGGTATATTCCTCTCTCTAAATTCCATGTTACCCATTCTCTTTTTAAAGTGTTATCATATTCATTTTAGTTTTACATGTTTTAGAACCATATATAAATGGAATGACAATCACAATGTTTAGACAATATTCTTCAATGATTTGCCTTTCTCATTCAACATATCAATATCTGGGATATTGCTGCATGTAGTTTTTAGTTCTTCATTTTTATTTGGCATTCCATTTTATAAATATACCACGGTTTATATATCTGTTCTAATGATGAACATTTGGGGGTGTTTCTTATGTTTTATTTTATCATTAAAAGCAATATTGTTATTGGAAATGTATAGGCAGAACAAAGAAAAAAATAACCTTGACCTAAGTCTAATACTTTGTACAAAAATTACTCAAAAGACACCACCTAGTTTATGGTATTTTTGTTACAGCAGCCCAAAGGGACTAAGACAGCAGCATAAGCAAGGGCTAAAAACAACATCGGGTAAGACATGTCATTTTAATGACCTTATCCCCAGCTGGTCACAAAACAACACTACAAAATGTAATAGAAGGACACATCAAACAGACCCTTGTTTGGAACAGATGATTTCTGAGCAAACCCTACTCATCCCACAAGCCTTGCTTGTCCTTGTAGGCTCAGTGCCTGACTTTCAACGCCAAGTCTCCCAGTGAGTGGTTCACCTTCTCTCCAGTTTCTTCTGCTTTGTTTCACAGTATTCTGCCCTCCTGGGCTGCCGCTCCTCAAAAGGAACACCAACATCTGACCTGTCCAGCTTAGCATCAGGACTCATCTTCACAAAAGATGGTAAGCTAACAAAGGCTGAGTCTTCCTGACTCTCACTGGTGAGGACCCACAATTGAACAAGTTTCTAATGTTCACCCTTACAAAAATTGATCTAGAATCTCACTTACATCTACATTGGATGTGCATTATATAACTATTCACATGTATATAATTCTGATAAGTTTGAGAATATGGATAGAAAAACAAGGAGATGGAAGTCCATTTTAGACAAAGAGGAAATAAAATTCCTTAAGGGTCACAAAAAATTTGAAAATATGTAAGAAATTATTATGCAAGGCACCAAAAGACTGGGTATTAAATAGTTAATTAGCATTTTTGATGGTTAGGACTCCCTTTATCCTCCTCTCTCTACCCCCTCCTTTCCCCTCTCACTCCTTCCTTCCTACACACACACACACACACACACACGGACACGGACACTCTTCGTTGGTTAAGAAATTCTTAAAAGAGATCCATACACTATAACTGCCTATATCTGTACATACACAATATAAATACACATGTGTATTTGATACATTGTACTATCTTTCCCTTAAACCACATATTATTGGCAAAAAAAAAGTCCTAATATTTATGCCCACTGTATCTGTTGAAACACTTGTCTCTAGTTACTACAGTTGCTCATTTCAGTCAAATCAGCTTAGTATGTACCGATTATAAAATATAATTTTAAGATGGCCAAAACAGAGTAGTTAGAAAAGTACATTATTATTTTATTAGCAGAATTTCCTTCTATTTTTGAATTCTATCCTAACAAAGGACAAATATATTGACTCATTTTAAAAGGTTCCCTTTAAATGTTTCAAGTTATAAAGCACTGCTGCTTTTGTAAAAGATACTATTAATTTCTTAATAAAGTGTTAAACCTGGTCCCATCATATCCAAAATGGTAAATGCTGTCTAACAAATATACGGGTGATTAAATAACGGTCGCTGTCACTTGGGTAACTGTTTAATACAGAAACAACTCATAATATATATACCTCTACAAAACTAAAGCTGAGCAATCAATAATTTTGTCTTCCTTCGTTTACAGGTAGCTTATTCAACATTAGTAAATCAAGAATGAAAGGGAGGGTTGTAAATCACAAAGAAAAGATTCATTTTATTCTTAATTCCCACTTGAATGTATGTAAAATGTTAAGTTACAGACAGTTAAGGAGAAGCTGTTGTTTTGGAATATGTAATTGCTATTTAGATGATAATGGCATGGATGTCTCAGTAGAACCATGATCCAAATTTGAATAAGGTCTTAATGAAGGAGGCTAAGAGAAGAATGACGAATGAAATACAACAGTGTCAGCAACAGACCTTAATGAAGCAAATTACTTTCAGCACCTTTGTAATTCAGGAGGAGCTGCATAAAAAAAGTGACAACTAAAGGATCAAAAGCAGGACCTTTGCAAACTAAACATGCTTACAACATGACATCACTGTCTGGGCAACAAGGCATTGTGGAAGGCAGCCTCAATGTTTGGGTTTTACAGCTCACATCACAAAATAACTACATTAAAAGATCTGGCTGGGCAAACCAGTTTCCTTAGAAAGCATCTTTACATGTCAAGTTAATGACATTTCTGAACAGAAAAAGAATTTAAATGTCCAAAGATATCTTGGCTGATTTTTAAAAAGCACTAGATATTAACACTAAGAATAGTTAGAAGGCAAAATTAAGCTGGATTCTGGATCATACAAAACTAAAGAGGTCTTTTTTTAAGTTCTAAAATATCTACTTTTAAATTATTTGTTAGATTTATGAAGCATACAATGCACACTACTTAATAAGTAATGGAATCACTTTACATATTCGTATTTTAAAATCAATTTCGCTTTTGCAAAATTGCACTGAGGCAACATGAGAGCATATGGCATTCTCACTGCCAAATGGAACATACGTTTAAACATGTTTAAATGATTTACTGAAGGTAACATTGATGATAGGGCTAGAAATGAAACACAAGGCTTCTAGCTTCCAAGGAAGCCATTCAAGGCAAGTAAGAGTGCCAGAGCTACAAATTTAATTTGATACCCGTAAGAATATATTTTTTAAGACTTCTAAGTTACAATAAAGTGATAATAAAATTCATTCCATATTAATATTGTAGGCAGGTCAACAAGCTTACTACCATAACAGATACAATTTTTGCTGCAGATACCAGTATTCACAACCACAGAAACTGATTCTTGCCTATCTATCCTAACTCCTCAAACATGTACACAAATAGTAATTCTATTATCCAAATAATGTTAGCACAATTATCTGTGTTTATAATGAGAAAACAACTCCTCAACATTAATTAATGAGGGCCCTGACACAGTTACGTTGCTGCTTCTAGGGACTGATTGAAGATGTTTTAACTTCAGAAATAAGAAGGGGGGACTTCCTGGTGGTCCAGTGGTAAAGAATCCGCCTTACAATACAGGGGACGCTGGTTCGATTCCTGGTCGGGGAACGAAGATCCCACATGTCACGGGGCACGTAAGCTCATGTGCCACAACTACTGAGCTCGCACACTGCAAAGAGAGAGACTGCATGCTGCAAACTACAAGAGCCCACGCGCCCTGGAGCCCGCCCACCACAACTACAGAGTCCATGCGCCCTGGAGCCTGTGTGCCACAACTAGAGAAGAGAAAACCTCCACGTCACAAGTAGAGAGAAGCCCGCGCACCACAACGAAAGATCCTGTGTGCCACAACTAAGACCTGATGTAACCAAAAATAAATAAATAAAATAAATAAATAAATAAATAAATCTTTTAAAAAAGAAAGAAAGAAATAAGAAGGGGACAAAACATAAACCTGATGTTAAGAAAGATTCTCCATCACCTCCCTGGGCCACTGTGAGGATCTTGGGCACCACTGCAAATGTCTGTACTATACTGGATTATTTTTAAAATCTAAGTTAAGTCAAGATGGTCTATCCAAAAATAACAGAAACAACAGATAGAATGTAGAACATACTGGTTAAAAGCACAGACTCGAGCTAGTTTAAAATCCCAGCTCTGGCACTTATTAACTGTGCAATCTTGGACAAGTTATTCAGCTTCTCTCACAATTAAGTTTCCCCATCTGTGAGTTGGGGATAACAGTGTTAAGTTCTTGGAGCTGCTATGAGGATTAAATAAGTTAATCTTAGCTATCAACATTGATATTTGCACTTCCCCAGTGGTGCAGTGGTTAAGAATCCATCTGCCAATGCAGGGGACATGGGTTCAAGCCCTGGTCCGGGAAGATCCCACGTGCCGCGGAGCAGCTAAGCCCGTGCACCACAACTACTGAGCCTGCACTCTAGAGCCGGTGAGCCACAGCTACTGAGCCTGTGTGCCACAACTACTGAAGCCCATGCGCATAGAGCCCGTGCTCCACAACAAGAGAAGCCACTACAATGAGAAGCCCACACACCGCAACGAAGAGCAGCCCCCGCTCACCACAACTAGAGAAAGCCCGCACACAGCAACGAAGACCCAACACAGCCAAAAATAAAAAAATTAATTAATTTTTTAATTGATATTTTTATTACTTACTGGTGTGTTTCCTTGAATGGATTACCTAAGTAATAGTGTACCTCATTTTCCCCAGTTCTCAGAATTAACAGTATGTAATGTTTTTAGGCATAATTTAAATGAAGCTTTGGAAAGAGCTTAAAAAGACCAAAAATATTACATATGCTGTTAGCATCGTTATATGTTTCAAGTTTTCTTATTAGAATCACTGCTGCTATTTCCTGAACTTGTCCCTCCCTCCTTCAATCATACAGCCTCAGACCAGCAAACCCAGACTCTTGTGGTAACATTCACTGTCTCCACCTCTTCTAGACTTTCCTCAACCCTACACCAAGAATTTTCTAGACGTTTTTGATTTTTTTCTTCTCAAAAGATGATTACCCATTTCGTTCTGATCCAACATGGATTTCACATATTTTCACTAACCTCTACTCTCTCTTCCCCAAATCACCCAACATACACAAATACTACTGAGCATTATCTCATTTCTTTTCAACAACCAGACTGCATGATAACTTTGAATGGTGACTTTCATAGCTTATTCTAGGGAATAGTGATTTCATCCACATTTTTCTCCATGTAAAAATAGCAACAAAGATTTCTAATAAAGATTTCTAATAAGAGGTTACAGATCACATACACTTTTCTGTTTTTAAATAAGTTCAACAATTTCAGCCTGAATTATAATTCTTTGCCTTATAATAGAAATATTCAATTATCAAAATAATGGATTAGATAAGTATAGTACTTAGAGCCAGATGATTATATAAAATATGTATTAAGCATTTTGTGATAACACTGAATAGGCACACTGGGTTTAGGCTGCACAGTGCCTGTGACCCAATTCAATTATATTTCCTTAATCCTACCTAGTTATTTTATTATGCTTACACCAAGACTTGAGTGAGTACCTTCTTAGACCATATAAAATGACTTTTCATTCACTTCATTCATTGGAGTACATGCTTCAAAACACTCTGATAATGTAAGTGTTTATTATGATTAAAAACTGAAGATTCTACTTTTTATAAGCCAGTTATTTTTCCAAAACAGTATCTTAGTAATGACAAAAACTAAAATGTAATGCATCAGTTATGCAAACTTCATTACAATCATCTTAGAAGTTCATATGCTCATTTCCTATTCTATGAAGTTTGGTGAGAGCTGATCTAAGTTGAGATCTCTTCTCACTGTTGCATAAAAAGTTTTAAAAAACAAAAACTGGTTTACAACATGTGAGAGAAGGAGCTCCCTTCAATTTAGAACAATAAACGTGTAAGAAAGAATGTCAGCAGTCTTGTGTTATGGATGTCAAGTAGTATACTGGTTCCTGGGGTGTCACATTCCTCTCCTGTACATGTACCTACATGCTGAGTTAATCCAGAATCTCTTTCCATTCATAAAACAGTACTGTCTATCCAAATAAAATAAATCATCATTTTCTTTTCAATTCATGACTCTTTTATGATTAAAAACTGTAAGTTAAACATATTTTGGTACAGCAGCAATTCTCTAAGGCAGCAATTCTTAAACTCTGTGACCCAAGACCTCTTTATACTCTTAACAGTTGAGGACCTCAAAGGGCGTTTATTTATGTCACTTACATCTCTTGAGATTTTATCATATTAGAAATCAAAACCAAGACATTTTTAATTTATTAATTCACTGAAAATTATGTTTTACATGTTAACATAAATAGCATGCTTTAATGAAAAATAGCTATATTAAAAACACAAAAATATAGTGAAAAGAGAGGCATTATCTAGTATTTTTGCACATATCCTTTAATTTTTGGCTTAAGAGTGGGCAGCTGAGTTATCCTATCTGCTTCTGCATTCAGGCTGTTATGACATGTTGTTTCAATGAAGTATATTAAAGAAAATGCAAGCCCACACATATATAGTTGGAAAAGGGAACACTTCATGGATCCCATGAAAGTATCTCTTTGAGAACTGCCGCTCTAAGGTATGTCTGTTTCATAATTAAAACACCTCACTGGCCAAAGAAACAACTAGAAGTGAAAAAACTTTTTAGGGCCTCAATCTCAGCCTCTGAACTAATGGACAAATTGTTGGCATCCCTTGAGGTGTAAGTACCTATATCTTGAGGTGGGTTATACCTGAATCAGGATGTCTAGAATTCAATACAGGTAGGAAAAGATGTTTTTTAAATTAATGGGATCTTGCTTGCCATGTGTGTTGTTACATCCATACAATGGACAAAGGTTATTTTTCTTTTTATTTATTAAATGAAAAATTAGAGTACTAATGGTGCTTCACATTAAAAAGTTAAAAATTCTAAAGGTAAAATAAATTGGAGTGATAATTTATTAGTCTAAATTTTGATAAAGGACCTAAACAGCAACCTTAAGCAAGAACACACAAGTTCAGTTAATTTGAGGAACTGACATGATTCTTATTGCAGAAGCCTCATTTTAAGCACATTTTCAAAATTTCAGCAAAAAGGGTTACAAACATGGAGTGGATTTTCATCACCATTTTAGTGGGCAACAGTAATTATTTTTGGCAAATAAACTACAGCTGTACTCAATTATATGAAGAGTCATTCAGTGAAAGTTTGGCAAGCAAGAATTTTAAAAGCAGGCAGTAAATTCAGTATAGTGCTACTAGAAGACTGGCCAATGGCATTCTCCTGAAATTCTGCTGTGGCTGGTCTTATGGCTTCAAAGAACACATAATAAATATATATTGCAACAGGACTGAAGAATGATGTAAGTAAAAATCAAGTGCTTTTCCCCTGCAGCTAGGACAGTGAAGTTGTACAGGTGGGCATAGCAACTCTTCATCAACACACAAACTAGTTGGCTGTATCTCAGCGTTTTTTGCAAGAAAGAAGAAAAGGTACTCATAGTCAGATAAGGTGGATAGTCTAGTAGCTTTACTATGAATCAAATTTTACTCACGGGAACACATTTCAGAGATTGCAATAGAGATCAGTGGAAAAATAAGATTCAATTTTTTAAAAATCACTTAAAATTATTTAAAGTATTTGTTTAATACACTAAGAAACATTTGCCTTTTATTTTCATCCTTGAGGGCTGTTTATGTGGACAAGAAAAAAAATGTTAAAAAGCAACAGGAAAAATACAGGGAATAGGAATTTAAATGAGAATAGCCATTTCAAGTATTAGAGAAAAAGAATACCCAAGTTTTAGAAAAAAGCCATTTCAGTGTGGCTGAAACCTGGACCAGAATTCTATCTTACTTCATAAGTAAAATATCATATTTTAAAAATAAACTCTATTAAAATATATAACATTAAAACTGTACTGAACTATTTCTTTCTTTGAAAATCAGTTTGGGAAGCATAGGAATGCCAGGCCCTGAAGAAGAATATGAATTATATTACCAACTTGTGAAAGAGCTAAGTTAATAGAAATTTATAGTTTTAAAATGCAAAACAGCCTTCTATTACTATACTGATATTATCAAATGCCATATTTTTAAAGCCAGGCTATGAATAATTTATCCTATAAATTCTAGCTTTTAATCACAAAAATAATGGAAGAAGATGACTAGACATCTCTATATTAATCACGTCTCTACCTTGAGATCCCTTACATAAAATTCAACTGTATATAAATATACTTCTGTATACCTCTTCTGCCTGAATTTCAGTGTGAATTTCAGTCCTACATTTTACAAATCATGACCTTCCCTTGCTGGAAAAATTCATAAAAGAAGATAAAAGAGGTCAAAAATAGAAAAGGGAAGGGCTTCCCTGGTGGCGCAGTGGTTGAGAGTCCGCCTGCCGATGCAGGGGACACGGGTTCATGCCCCGGTCTGGGAAGATCCCACATGCCGCGGAGCGGCTGGGCCCGTGAGCCATGGCCGCTGAGCCTGCGCGTCCGGAGCCTGTGCTCCGCAACGGGAGAGGTCACAACAGTGAGAGGCCCACATACCGCAAAAAAAAAAAAAAAAAAAAATAGAAAAGGGAAGTACAGCTTATAGCAAAGAAACAGCAGAAATGGTTACAGTGAAATCTGAGAAAAGATAAAGGGAGATGGCAGAAAGGAAGTACACCCAGGTATCCTCAGAGAGCAAGGGATCAGACACGTGGGTAAAAGGGTCTGTGGTGAAATAATCCTGGGAAGACCAACAACTGCAAAATCCTGGATACAATAAACGGGGGCTGATAGGCAGATTGGTAGGTAAGCACAGGTAAACACTGACACGGGTCCCCATTAATCATCCTAATCGGCCTCCTAATCACGCTTCTCTAAGACCATGACCAGGCAGGACCTGGAAAGCAGAACACAAAGGTCAACTCTGAATCAGAAAAGCAGAAAGACAAGAACATTTAAATGGAGGGGAGGCTCGGAAAACTGCTTCTTTTATAAATATTTTTATCTTCAACAAACCAACACAAATGCACAAGGATGGGATAGAGTGAGAGATCTGGGGAAGTCCTCAGCAAACAAGGGATGGTAAACGAAATCGAGCCGTACAGTTTCAGTATCCCTAATTTAAAATGCATAAAATGTCATGGAGTTTGTAGTTAGCGTGCTTTACTCTTTTCATTTAGCAAATGCAAAAACTGTCACAGATACACCTCCAACTTCAGGCCCCCAACCTTGGTTTCCCCTTAAGGTTTTAAGTTATTGGCCACAACTTCATCTTTACAAGCTTCAGGGCCCTGAGCCCCATAGTTAGGGAGGAACCTATATAGTTCATTCCTTTAAAGCTGTATGTATATATTAAAAAGGTAAGATAGGTTCCATTCTACCTCATACATTTTTCTCTATGAGAATACAGAACATGCTTATTAAATGCCTGATACACAAGTGAAATACTAACTAAATCTCTGCAGAGATCCAAGTGTGAATTATATAATTTTTTTCTTACTATAAAGTTTTGGGTTTGGGGGTTTGCCCCCCACCAAGGAATGAGTTACTTAATTGAGCATCTCTAAATATTTAAATGGTTTATAAGGGGGTAAAATACCACTTCATGAGAAGAAAATACTTTACTATTATTTAGAACTTTCCCTATCTTTAAATATAGTTTTCTAGATGTAATCTGACTAGAAGTAAACAAAAGACTGATTTCCACTTATGTAAATCATTTTATTTATAACTCGAAGCTCAGTTTAGAGGTTTTACCATGCAAATTCATCCACTCTCCTTCACTCAATGCAAATATTTACTGAACACCTAATATTTGTAAGGCATTATATGAGCACTAAGGTCATAGAGACTCACAGCTATGGTTCCCCAGCAATGGTAGAATTGAAAAATATATCTGCCCTCACTCAGTATAGCTTTGGGGCTAAATGTGAAAAGCCTGGAGGAAGGAAGTTGTCTTTCTGGTCCTAAACTTAGAGTGAATCTATTTCCAAGATGACCTTACAGATGGGAACATCACATCCACGGACCACCCTAGGGATTCACAGTTTCTAAAGTGAAACTTTCCAGTGCTCCTGTTTAGTTCAGTCGGGTGCCACTATTTTTAAACAGTTTAATGATTTTCCCCTTTTTATGGAAGTAAAAATAAAACAGATCTGTCCCTCTAATTCATAAATTCTTATAAAATTCTAAGGAACTAAGGAAACTAACATTTTAACTTGAGGCCCAATTTTAAGAATGGTTAAAGCATAAACAGATTTAACTTTTAAATCATCAGTTGGAAAAAGAATCAAAAGAGACCTAAAAACTCATTCTATTACCTTTAAAAAAAAAATCAGTCTGATAAGAAGGAAAAACACAAAACCATTCTAAGAAAAGTCTGATGTTCTCATAATCAATGGAGTCAGTGCCCCTTAGGGTTGGGGGAACCGATATGCACAGAACTCAGCATTCCTTTGCTGCAGGAAAAATCAAGATCTACTTTGTGGCTCCAAATCACTTTGAGATGAGTTGATTTTAAGACAAGATTCCCATTCCCCTATCATTAAATGTCCAGTAAGGAAGAGGGGAGGTAATAATAGAGGGCTGGAGAAGGAAGGGTGAAAGAGGTCACTGCAAAAAAGAACTTGAGAAGCTAAAGTTGCAGTGATCACCCAGTAAAACTTGGCTACTTGATAGTCAAAAGGGTGGACTGAACTGCCCAAACAGGATCTCCAGTTATATGATACACCACAAAAAAGGAAAAATATTTAGACAGAATAAAGTCTGCAATGATTCAATCTCAAACACTTTTTAAGTCAGGTGGGTCTGTTTCACGAAGTGACTTCAAAGGAAAAGGCTAAGTTTTAAACACATTGAAAGTCGACTTACAGCCATTTCTCACTTAATCAAAACTTCTATGAATTGGGTTGAAATTGATGGCAGAGATGGAGGGGGAAATGCACTCACATAATACTTATAAAAATACACTAAAGAAGTAGTCTCTGCAGTTACTTAAAAAATGAGAATTGTTGCAACCTTCTCACAGAAATAAATTTGACCTATCTGTATCTTTAAGTCATTAACTTCACCAAAAAAAAAGAGCTGATAAAGCATATGTTAACTCATAATAAATAAAATCCCTTCAGAAATAGAGATATCTGTTTATTCTTTGTGCCTACCAGCATGGTGTCTAGCCCATGGGCATTCAATAAGTATTTGAGTAGGCACTCAGTAAATATTTATTGAATAAATGATTAACTTACTAGAAATCTATGAATGGTTTATAAGGACTCTATGGCTCTCCTGAAACTATACATGAAATATTGGGTCCATGGGTCCATGGGCATTTTTCATCAGATTCTCATATAGTTCATATCCAAAAAAGGGTATGACTTATTTTGAGTAATGGAAAAATTATTTATCTTTCAGGCAGTCCACTATTAATATTGCTTGTTACTGAAATTTGATAAGAACTCGACAACAAAAAGATCCAGATAACACACTTTCTAGCTAGAATATGTAGTGCAGAAATTCTCTACTTCTAATTAAAAGAAGAATTATATGCTCTGACAGTCAAATGAGCAGAGGGTCAGACTGATAAGGAATCCACTCCAAGCAACTCCCCAAAGAAAAGGCCATTTAACAGCCCCTTATGACATGGCCTGAAGGAATACCAAAATTTTCCTCGGAAACTTCTGGTCTCATTAATCTGAGCCATTCAAGAAACCAAGGAACTCTGATTTATACTTCTCAAACTGGGAGGTGAGTGTCCCCAGGAGTATTTGTGGCAAGTGAGAAGATACATGATGACAAAGGAGAAACACAGCAAATCTCCTAACGTTTAATTCACTGTTTGATGCTACACAATCTCAAAGCATTTTGTTAAAATAATTATAGCTATATTACGCACTGAGTGCAAAATTCACATGAGTTTGAGATAACACCAGCTCCGAAGGAGAAAGATTCCTTAAAGCCAAGTGCCCACCCCATAGGCTTTAGGGGGGCACATATTCATGCCCCTTCATCATTGGGGTACTTCAGGAAAAAAGTATGAGTAGAACTGCCACAGAGAGACGCCACAATAGTTCTTCAACTTGGATTCTCCATTAATGTCTAAAAATAATTTTTTTTAATCTCTAAAAGTTACCGATAAAATATGTGTTTAAAGCAGATAACTTTAAGGAAACCCCTCAAGATGAAATGGATAAGTTATTTGCTTCATATGTCTTTTAGAGATAAACAAGTTAAATATTGCAACTTGCCTGGAAAACTTAATGACTCTGATGTTAAAGCAATAAATATTAAGCAGTTCTATTGGACAAAAATTAGAAAGCATAAGTACTATACAGTGAGGGACCTGTCCAAAAAAAAAGGGACTTCCCTGGTGGTGCAGTGGTTAAGACTCTGTGCTCCCAACACAGGGGGCCCGGGTTTGATCCCTGGTCAGGGAACTAGATCCCACATGCATGCTGCAACTAAGAGTGCGCATGTCACAACTGAGGAGCCTGCCTGCCACAACTAAGGAGCCCATGTGCCACAGCTAAGGAGCCCTTGAGCTGCAACTGAGGAGACCACCAGCTGCAACTAAGGAGCCCATGTGCCGCAACTAAGGAGCCAGCGAGCCGCAGCTAAGGAGCCTGCCCAGCACAACCAAATAAGTAAATAAATATTAAAAAAAAAACCTCTACACCATCAGCATTGTTGTAGATGTTAATCTCACCACAGTCCAACAAACGGTTAGGTACACAGTTCACTTAGAAAAGGTATGTACTCATCAGGATTTTAATGGGTGAAAAAAAGAAGAATTTTTAAAAATAAGAAGAAAAGCAAAACAATCTGATTTATCCCTGCTGCAAACTATCTGATCTACCACAGACCATTCCTACAGACTCTGCTTGGAACACGTAACTAAGACTGAAGTTCTATAGAACTCAGAATAGGGAGAGGGTGTTTACTGAGCTTGCAAAGCTTAGGTCATAGATGGTTCCACTTCCCATAGTCAAATGTCCAGGAAAAATCAATAAATCTGTGATGAGTCTTATGTTGTTCTTAACAGATTTCAGATGGAATGTCTGAAAAGGGCAGTCTTTAAAAAAGAAAAAAGTGGGAGCGTCTACATCTGAGTCTGGGCTGACAGGGCCCTAGCCATGGAGTTATTAAGGGTAAACCAGCTGGCAAGGATCAGTGCCCACTATTCAAAGACGACTTTGAGCAGATCTAGAGGCAGAAAATCTTTACAGAGTGTTTTATTTAGCTTGAGCTTGTGAGTCACTTGTTCTGTATGAGCCAGAGTTACTGGCAACAAATGAGGAAGAGCCTTGAGATCGATAAATTTCAAGCAGTTGACATTGGTTAATAGCTGGGGAAAAGTACGTTTCCCCATGATCAAATGGGATCTGAATTTCCATAATTTTACTTGCAAATTCATACCACAAGTTATGCTATTCCGAAATCAGGCCTCATGGCCATTTCTAGTAGTTAAACTCAAGTCTTCTAAGAAGTTTTTTTCCCTAGAAAATTAAAATTTTATACTAAGACACATCTAAAAAGATTCCATGTTGTTTTTCCAAATTACCTTTATTGTGAAACCTCACAAATCAGACCGCCGAAGGTTTTTGTTTTTGTTGTTTTTCAACCTACCTAATTATTCTTATCAATTTTGACTCGAACAGAGTGAATTTCATAAAAGCTCAAGCAGAAAACAAATCATAGTGGTAACAGTTCTACCCGAAGCACATGGAGATACAGTAGGGTTTAAAAGAACCTCATATACCTAAAGGTTGATGACCTATCTCACTCCTTCATACTTTTGCCTTACTAAATCCAACTATGAGTACACAAAATGTAAAGTGAATAATGCTACTTAATTTATAGACAACATTTATGATGTGAGAAGACAGATGTGGAAAAAATAAAGAAACTAAAGGATACTTGACTGATAATTCCAAACATACACAGATATAAAAGATGCTGGGTCTACATAGAAGGAGAGTGGAAGGTCCTTGCTGAGGGGCACATGCCCAGAAGCAAGGCTTCTTTATTCAGGGCCATGGAGCAAGGGGTCAGATTCTGTCCGTAAAAATTCCACTGCCAGAAATTCAATGGTACAGCCGCTAATGCCAAAGAACATGAAAAGCCTGAGTGTTCTTGCTCTGAGACTGAACATTTAGGAAGTTCTATGCCTAAAAGTAAAAAGGAAGGAGCATGGTTGAGAAGCATGTAACCAAAATTAAATGGACAGAATCAGAGTACAAATCCATTTACTAGGTCTAGAAAAAGATGAAGTGGCAAAAGTGAGCAGATTTTTTTCTCCCTCCACATCCTTTCTTATCTAATAGAACATAACCATTCTTTGTTATAAATCAAATCCTAAAGGTGGTGAGGCTTGAAAATTCTGCCTGAGATAAACTGTGGAGAAGAAAATGTTGAAGGCAAGTAAACAGACTATTGTATGCTTACCAGGTGGGGACCAATAGGGATTTCTCTACTTGGAAAATATGCTTAAATCCTTCTTCAGAATGTTCAACTATGACTCAGAGATAAACTTCCAACTACTTAATAGTGCTCCTCTATAGGTATGGAAAAAAATCAAAAAGATTTTTTTTTAATGAAAGTTTCTTATACATTTGCTACAACTGCCTAATGACTCAATTGAAATAAAAATCCAGTTACTTTCAGCCAACAACTCATAACAGACATTTCTAATAGCCTAACAATAATGATAATTTAAAAAACAAGATCTTATTCCTCAGAGAGAAAGACCTTTTTGATGACGGCCACGTAAAAATAACATGTGATTTTAACTTTATTAACTAAACAATCAATACAACAACCCACTGTAAAGGAAAAATTATTATATATATTCACGGTATGATTAGAGTTTTACTTCAAATTTCAGAGATACATCGGGCAAAATAATTTACAAAGATGAATATAAAACTTCACGTTAATATTATTAAAATTTCTGAGAAGTACAGAAAACTAAAAATAGAATTACCATATGATCCAGCAATCCCACTCCTGGGCATATAATCAGACAAAACTCTCATTCAAAAAGACACATGCATCCCAATGTTCATAGCTACACTATGTACAACAGCCAAGACATGGAAGCAACCTAAATGTCCATCGACAGATGAATGGATAAAGAAGATGTGGAGAGGAGCTTCAAGATGGCGGAAGAGTAAGATGTGGAGATCACCTTCCTCCCCACAGATACATCAGAAATACATCTACACGTGGAACAACGTCTATAGAACACCTACTGAACGCTGGCAGAAGACCTCAGACCTCCCAAAAGGCAAGAAACTCCACACGTACCTGGGCAGGCCAAAAGAAAAAATAGAGACAAAAGAATAGGGATGGGACCTGCACCAGTGGGAGGGAGCTGTGAAGGAGGAAAGGTTTCCACACATGAGGAAGCCCCTTCGCGGGCGGAGACTACGGGTGGCGGACGGGGGAAGCTTTGGAGCCATGGAGGAGAGCGGAGCCATGGAGGAGAGCGCAGCAACACGGGTGTGAAGGGAAAAGCGGAGAGATTCCCGCACAGAGGATCGGTGCCGACCGTGCAGCACTCACCAGCCCGAGAGGCTTGTCTGCTCACCCGCCGGGACTGGCGGGGGCTGGGAGCTGAGGCTCAGGCTTCCGTCGGATCCCAGGGAGAGGACTGGGGATGGCTGCATGAACACAGCCTGAAGGGGGCTAGTGCGCCACAGCTAGCCAGGAGGGAGTCCGGGAAAAGGTCTGGAACTGCAGAAGAGGCAAGAGACTTTTTCTTGCCTCTCTGTTTCCCGGTGTGCGAGGAGAGGGGATTAAGAGCGCCACTTAAAGGAGCTCCAGAGACGGGGCTGAGCCACAGCTATCAGCGCAGACACGAGAGACGGGCATGAGACGCTAAGGCTGCTGCTGTAGCCACCAAGAATCCTGTGTGCAAGCACAGGTCACTATCCATGCCTCCCCACCCAGGAGCCAGTGCAGCCCGCCGCTGCCAGGGTCCCGTGATCCAGGGACAACTTCCCCGGGAGAACGCACGGCGCGCCTCAGGCTGGTGCAACATCACACAGGCCTCTGCCGGCGCAGGCTCGGCCCGCATTCGTACCCCTCCCTCTCCCACGGCCTGAGTGAGCCAGAGACCTCGAAGCAGCTGCTCCTTTAACCCTGTCCTGTCTGAGCGGGAACAGACGCCCTGAGGCCACCTACACGCAGAGGCGTCCATATCAAAGCTGAACTTCAAGAGCTGTGCGAACAAAGAAGAGAAAGGGAAATCTCTCCCAGCAGCGTCAGAAGCAGCGGATTATATCTCCACAATCAACTTGATGGGCCCTGCATCTGTGGAATACCAGAATAGACAACAAATCATCCCAAATTGAAGAGGTGAACTTCAGAAGCAACGATATATATATTTTCCCCCCTTTTTCTCTTTTTCTGAATGTGTATGCGTATGCTTCTGTGTGTGATTTTGTCTGTAAAGCTTTGCTTTTACCATTTCTCCTAGGGTTCTGTCTGTTCGTTTTTTTGTTTTTGTTTTTTGCGATACGTGGGCCTCTCACTGTTGTGGCCTCTCCCGTTGAGGAGCACAGGCTCCAGACGCGCAGGCTAAGTGGCCATGGCTCACGGGCCCAGCCGCTCCGCGACATGTGGGATCTTCCCGGACTGGGCCACGAACCCGTGTCCCCTGCATCGGCAGGCGGACTGTCAACCACTGCACCACCAGGGAAGCCCTGTCTGTCCGTTTTTTTTTCGGTTTGTTTTTGGTTTTTTTAGTATAGTTTTTAGCGCTTGTTAACCCTGGTGGATTTGTTTTTTGGTTTCGTTGCTCTCTTCTTTCTTTATTTCTTTTTATTACTTAAAATTTTTTTTAATAATTATTTTTTATTTCAATAAGTTTATTTTACTTTATTTGATCTTCTTCTTGCTTTCTTTCTTTTTTTCTCCATTTTATTCTGAGCTGTGTGGATGACAGGCTCTTGGTTCTCCAGCAAGACATCAGGGCTGTGCCTCTGAGGTGGGACAGCCAAGTTCAGGACACTGGTCCACAACAGACCTCCCAGCTCCACGTAATATCAAAGGGCGAAAATCTCCCAGAGATCTCCATCTCAACACCAAAACCCAGCTCCACTCAACGACCAGCAAGCAACAGTGCTGGACACCCTATGCCAAACAACTAGCAAGACAGGAACATAACCCCACCCATTAGCAGAGAGGTTGCCTAAAATCATAATAAGGCAACAGACACCCCAAAACACACCACCAGACGTGGACCTGCCCACCAGACAAACAAGATCCAGCCTCATCCACCAGAACACAGGCACTAGTCCCCTCCACCAGGAAGCCTACGCAACCCACTGAAACAACCTTAGCCACTGGGAGCAGACACCAAAAACAAAGGGAATGATGAACCTGCAGCCTGTGATAAGGAGACCCCAAACACAGTAAGTTAAGCAAAATGAGAAGACAGAGAAACAAACAGCAGATGAAGGAGCAAGGTAAAAACCCACCAGACCTAACAAATGAAGAGGAAATAGGCTGTCTACCTGAAAAAGAATTCAGAGTAATGATAGTAAAGATGATCCAAAAACTTGGAAATAGAAAGGAGAAAATACAAGAAACGTTTAACAAGGACCTACAAGAACTAAAGAACAAACAAACAGTGATGAACAACACAATAAATGAACTTAAAAATTCTCTAGAAGGGATCAATAGCAGAATAACTGAGGCAGAAGAACGGATAAGTGACCTGGAAGATAAAATAGTGGAAATAACTACTGCAGAGCAGAATAAAGAAAAGAGAATGAAAAGAATTGCAGACAGTCTCAGAGACGTCTGGAACAACATTAAATGCACCAACATTCGAATTATTTAGGTCGCAGAAGAAAAAAAGAAAGGGACTGAGAAAATATTTGAAGAGACTATAGTTGAAAACTTCCCTAATATGGGAAAGGGTGTAGTTAATGAAGTCCAGGAAGCACAGAGAGTCCCATACAGGATAAATTCAAGGAGAAACATGCCAAGACACATATTAATCAAACTATCAAAAATTAATTACAAGGAAAAAATATTAAAAGCAGCAAGGAAAAACAACAAATAACATACAAGGGAATCCCCATAAGGTTAACAGCTGATCTTTCAGCAGAAACTCTGCAAGCCAGAAGGGAGTGGCAGGACATATTTAAAGTGATGAAGGGGAAAAACCTACAACCAAGATTACTCTACCCAACAAGGATCTCATTCAGATTTTTTTTTTGTGTGTGTGGTACACAGGCCTCTCACTATTGTGGACTCTCCCGTTGTGGAGCACAGGCTGTGGACGCGCATGCTCAGCGGCCATGGCTCACGGGCCTAGCCGCCCCATGGCATGTGGGCTCTTCCCGGACTGGGGCATGAACCCGTGTCCCCTGCATCGAAAGGCAGACTCTCAACCACTGCGCCACCAGGGAAGCCCTCTCATTCAGATTTGTAGGACAAATTAAAACCTTTACAGACAAGCAAAAGCTAAGAGAAATCAGCACCACCAAACCAGCTATACAAACGCTAAAGGAACTTCTCTAGGCAGGGAACACAAGAGAAGGAAAAGACCTACAATAACAAACCCAAAACAATTAAGAAAATGGTAAAAGAAATATATATATTGATAATTACCTTAAATGTAAGTGGATTAAATGCTCCAACCAAAAGACATAGACTAGCTGAATGGATACAAAAACACGACCCGTATATATGCTGTCTACAGGACACCCACTTCAGACCTAGGGACACATACAGACTGAACGTGAGGGGATGGAAAAAGATATTCCATGCAAATGGAAATAAAAAGAAAGCTGGAGTAGCAATTCTCATATCAGAAAAAACAGACATTAAAACAAAGACTATTACAAGAGTCAAAGAAGGACACTACATAATGATCAAGGGATCAATCCAAGAAGAAGGTATAACAATTGTAAATATTTAGGCAACCAACACAGGAGCACCTCAATACAAAAGGCAAATACTAACAGCCATAAAAGGGGAAATCGACACTAACACAATCATACTAAGGGACTATAACAACCCACTTTCACCAATGGACAGATCATCCAAAATGAGAAAAAATAAGGAAACACAAGCTTTAAATGATACATTAAACAAGATGGACTTAATTAATATTTATAGGACATTCCATCCAAAAGCAACAGACTATACTATCTTCTCAAGTGCTCATGGAACATTCTCCAGGATAGATCATATCTTGGGTTACAAATCAAGCTTTGGTAAATTTAAGAAAATTGAAATCATATCAAGTATCTTTTCCAACCACAACACCATGAGACTAGATATCATTTACAGGAAAAAAATCTGTAAAAACTACAAACACATGGAGGCTAAACAATATACTACTTAATAACCAAGAGATCACTGAAGAAATCAAAGAGGAAATCTAAAAACACCTAGAAACAAATGACAATGTAAACACGACGACCCAAAACCGATGAGATGCAGCAAAAGCAGTTCTAAGAGGGAAGTTTATAGCAACACAATCCTACCTCCAGAAACATTTCAAATAAACAACCTAACCTTACACCTAAAGCAATTAGAGAAAGAAGAACAAAAAACCCCAAAGGTAGCAGAAGGAAAGAAATCATAAGGATCAGATCAGAAATAAATGAAAAAGAAATGAAGGAACGATAGCAAACATCAATAAAACTAAAAGCTGGTTCTTTGAAAAGAGAAACAAAATTGATAAATCATTAGCCAGACTCACCAAGAAAAAAAGGGAGAACACTCAAATCAACAGAATTAGAAATGAAAAAGGAGAAGTGACAACTGACACTGCAGAAATACAAAGGATCATAAGAGATTACTACAAGCAACTCTATGCCAATAAAATGGACAACCTGGAAGAAATGGACAAATTCTTAGAAATGCACAACCTGCCAAGACTGAACCAGGAAGAAAGAGAAAATATGAACAGTCCAATCACAAGCACTGAAATTGAAACTGTGATTAAAAATCTTCCAACAAACAAAAGCCCAGGACCAGATGGCTTCACAGGCGAATTCTATCAAACATTTAGAGAAGAGTTAACACCTGTCCTTCTCAAACTCTTCCAAAATACAGCAGAGGGAGGAATACTCCCAAACTCATTCTACAAGGCTGCCATCACCCTGATACCAAAACCAGACAAAGATGTCACAAAGAAAGAAAACTACAGGCCAATATCACTGATGAACATAGATGCAAAAGTCCTCAACAAAATACTAGCAAACAGAATCCAACAGCACATTAAAAGGATCATACACCATGATCAAGTGGGGTTTATCCCAGGAATGCAAGGATTCTTCAGTATATGCAAATCAATCAATGTGATACACCATATTAACAAATTGAAGGAGAAAAACCATATGATCATCTCAATAGATGCAGAGAAAGCTTTTGACAAAATTCAACACCCATTTATGATAAAAATCCTCCAGAAAGTAGGCATAGAGAGAACTTTCCTCAACATAATAAAGGCCATATATGACAAACCCACAGCCAACATCATCCTCAATGGTGAAAAACTGAAACCATTTCCACTAAGATCAGGAAGAAGACAAGGTTGCCCACTCTCACCACCATTATTCAACATAGTTTTAGAAGTTTCAGCCACAGCAATCAGAAGTAAAGGAAATAAAAGGAATCCAAATTGGAAAAGAAGTAAAGCTGTCACTGTTTGCAGATGACATGATACTATACATAGAGAATCCTAAAAATGCTACCAGAAAACTACTAGAGCTAATCAATGAATTTGGTAAAGTAGCAGGATACAAAATTAATGCACAGAAATCTCTTGCATTCCTATACACTAATGATGAAAAATCTGAAAGTGAAATTAAGAAAACACTCCCGTTTACCATGGTAACAAAAAGAATAAAATATCTAGGAATAGACCTACCTAAAGAGACAAAAGACCTGTACGCAGAAAATTTAAGACACTGATGAAAGAAATTAAAGATGATACAAATAGATGGAGAGATATACCATGTTCTTGGATTTGAAGAATCAACATTGTGAAAATGACTCTACTACCCAAAGCAATCTACAGATTCAAAGCAATCAAACTACCACTGGCATTTTTCACAGAACTAGAACCAAAAATTTCACAATTTGTATGGAAACACAAAAGATCCCGAATAGCCAAAGCAACCTTGAGAAAGAAAAACGGAGCTGGAGGAATAAGGCTCCCTGACTTCAGACTATACTACAAAGCTACAGTAATCAAGACAGTATGGTACTGGCACAAAAACAGAAATGTAGATAAATGGAACAGGATAGAAAGCCCAGAGATAAACCCACACACATATGGTCACCTTATCTTTGTTAAAGGAGGCAAGAATATACAGTGGAGAAATGACAGCCTATTGAAAAAGTGGTGCAGGGAAAACTGGACAGCTACATGTAAAAGAATGAAATTAGAACACTCCCTAACACCCTACACAAAAATAAACTCAAAATGGATTAAAGACCTAAATGTAAGGCCAGACACTATCAAACTCTTAGAGGAAAACATAGGCAGAACACTCTATGACATAAATCACAGCAAGATCCTTTTTGACCCACCTCCCAGAGAAATAGAAATAAAAACAAAAGTAAACAAATGAGACCTAATGAAATTTAAAAGCTTTTGCACAGCAAAGGAAACCATAAACAAGATCAAAAGACAACCCTCAGAATGGGAGAAAATACTTGCAAATGAAGCAACTGACAAAGGATTAATCTCCAAAATTTACAAGCAGCTCATGCAGCTCAATATCTAAAAAACAAACAACCCAATCCAAAAATGGGCAAAAGACCTAAATAGAAATTTCTGCAAAGAAGATATACAGATTGCCAACAAACACATGAAAGGATATTCAACATCATTAATCATTAGAGAAATGCAAATCAAAACTACAATGAGGTATCACCTCACACCAGTCAGAATGGCCATCATCAAAAAATCTACAAACAATAAATGCTGGAAAGGGTGTGGAGAAAAGGGAACCCTCTTGCAGTGTTGGTGGCTATGTAAATTGATACAGCCACTATGGAGAACGGTATGGAGGTTCCTTAAAAAACTAAAAATAGAACTACCATACGACCCAGCAATCCCACTACTGGGCATATACCCTGAGAAAATCATAATTCAAAAAGTGTCATGTACCAAAATTTTCACTGCAGCTCCATTTACAATAGCCAGGACATGGAAGCAACCTAAGTGTCCATCAACAGATGAATGGATAAAGAAGATGTGGCACATATATACAATGGAATATTACTCAGCAATAAAAAGCAATGAAACTGAGTTATATGTAGTGAGGTGGATGGACCTAGAGAGTGTCATACAGAGTGAAGTTAAGTCAGAAAGAGAAAAACAAATACTGTATGCTAACACATATATATGGAATCTAAAAAAAAAAAAAAAACGCTCATGAAGAACCTAGGGACAAGACAGGAATAAAGATGCAGATTTACTAGAGAATGGACTTGAGGATACGGGGAGGGGGAAGGGTGAGCTGGGAGAAAGTGAGAGAGTGGCATGGACATATATACACTATCAAATGTAAAATAGATAGCTAGTGGGAAGCAGCCACATAGCACAGGGAGATGAGCTCGGTGCTTTGTGACCACCTAGAGGGGTGGGATAGGGAGGGTGGGAGGGAGGGAGACACAAGAGGGAAGAGATATGGGGATATATGTATATGTATATGTATAACTGATTCACTTTGTTATAAAGCAGAAACTAACACACCATTTTAAAGCAATTATACTCCAATAAAGATGTTAAAAAAAAAAAGCTGTGATACTTATATACAATGGATTATTACTCAGCCATAAAAAGGAATGAAATAATGTCATTTGCAGCAAGATGGATGCAACTAGAGATTATCATAAGTGAAGTAAGCCAGACAGAGAAAGACAAACATCATATGATATCACATATGTGGAATCTAAAATATGATACAAATGAACCTATCTACGAAACAGAAACAGACTCATGGACATAGAGAACAGACTCGTGTTGCCAGGGGGAAGGGGGCTGGGGGAGGGATGGAGTAGGAGTTTGGGGTAAGTAGATGCAAAATATTATTTATAGAATGGATAAACAACAAGGTCCTACTGTATAGCACAGGGAACTATATTCAGTATCCTGTGATAAACCATAATGGAAAAGAATATTTTAAAAAGGAATGTATATATGTGTATAACTGAATCACTTTGCTGTAGAGCAGAAATTACACAGCATTGTAAATCAACTATACTTCAATGTAAAAAAATTTGCCAAGGAGTAGACTATACAAAATTAAACAGGGTACAAGTTTGTGCAATCCACTAAAAATTACATGGTTTCCATAAGTGTATTTTAAAACACAATGAAATTTCACCTTAAAATTGACCTTAATGTTTAAAGGATGCCTCCTGATACACTGGAAATTCTGGTTTCATAAAGGTATTTAGGGAATAAAAGAATTATCAACATCCAGGAAAACAGGAGAGAGAAACTGAAATAAGTTGGTGAACGCCTTTTCCCAATACATTTTTTCCTCTAAGAAATGCTATAAATTATTAAGTTACTGCAAAATGAATGAAAAGTTTAAGATGATACTATACTCTGGCCTTAAATCTACTAAAATAATATTTATATTAATATAAATATTTTAGGAGAAACTAACAGTATTTATATTTACTCGATCAGTGTTTGGTGAATTGGAAACAAGAAGCACAATGAAATTTCAGTAGTAAGAGTAAAATGCACTTCTGCTTTTCGGAGAACTTGTTTTCATGAGAGAATCAAGAATTCAGGGACATACATCTTTGAGGCTCTTTTTTGACTTTGGGGTTATACAAGTAATATATATTAATTTAAATAAATGTAAGTAATCAAATTAGGCAAATATAAGTAGTCAAAAGGAAGAAAAAATTAAATCACCTGTAATCATAAGGTCCATAGGTAAATAAATAATTTTCCTTTCAAAGGTTTTTTAAGCATATAAATATATATATAACAAAAAGGTTTCTGCTAAATATGCCACCTTATAAACTGCATTTGTTTACATTTTGATGATAAATTACTAAAAGTGGAATTTCTAAGGCAAAGGGGATCTACTTCTTTAAAGCTTCTGATATATATTGCCCATCTGTCTTCCAGAAAGATTGTGCAAATATAAATTCCCACCAGCTGGAGGCAGGCTGGTGCACACAGCACTCAATACATTTGCATGTTTTTCCTAGGCTTTCACCAGTGTAACTCTTCTCTCTTGGAATGTATTTTTCCTCCTATTGCTACCTCTTGGTCCTTAGGAGTACATTATAAAAAATAAGATTTTCAACATCACCTCTACCAGCACCAATTTTATCTCGATTCCTGCCCACATTGTTTTACTAGTGGAAACTATACCCCCCAGTTGCCCTCCATCACCACAGGGCCTCCTCTACTTGCTGACCAGCTGTTTGCCAGAATGAAGAAAGATAGTGATATATGTGAGGGAAGCGCAGAAATAAGGAACAAAGTCCTCGGCTTCCTTCACAGAACAGAATCCTAGGGATAGAGTGGGATAACTGCCAAGTTCTATGTTCTTAAGATGTAGGTCTCAACATACTGTACCATGTGCAGAAGATTAGCTAGTTTTTTCTCAGTCTCACTGCATCCCAGATTCTGGCATTAAGCTGTCTGTCACCCTTACATTTTGGTATGGTTATAAATTTTTCCTTCTGTTTTCAGGACTATTTTAATAAAAGATTACTCAGGGTTAAATTGGGGCTATTAGCCACATAAAATTTCAACAACAACAAAATCTTCAGACTAACTTTTAGTTGGCAGCTGGTGGACTGATTTCTTGCCCTCCTGAAAAAGAACTCAATGTATCAGAAAGCACTTCAGTACTATCAATTTATTCCAACAGAGATTAGAATAAATTGAGGGATGTGTCAGTCTCCTTAAATACATAGAACCCAAAAGGTATCACTAAAATGTTAAGCTATTAAAAACAAACCAGAACTTTAGAGATAAAAATCTAATTGACTCTCTCATTCACCACATGAGGAATCTGTGCCCTAGTAAAGCGATTTGAACTGCATAAGCTGAGAAAGAAAATCAGCATCAGAGTTATGTTCTCCTTCAAAATGTAATCTCTTCTCACAGTGAAGGTGATGAAGTGCCTGGTAGTCAAAATGCTCTTTGCAGAACATGATGAAACACTGGTATTTCAAGTTCTACCACAAAAACTATAATTTTAACAATATTTTATGCTTAGTTATTCTAAGTTTAAATTGCCATTAATGTTCAATTTATTTTATTTTAGGCTATAAAAAAGAATATAAAACCATGACTATGACTACAAATTGTTCAAAGAACAAAACAGCTATAGAAGTAAATATGATCGTCTGTTGGCGAGTTATTCCTTAAATAACCCCTTTGCTCCTTATTCATACAAGTTATCTGCCTAATACCTACTTTTAAACTTAATGTTGGCTCTCTCTCCAATTTAAGAAAAATTTCAGAATGAAAAACCTAAAATTCCATCAGCTTCTTTTTTCCGAATAACCGTGAAAAGACCACCATTATCCAGTTTTGGCGGTGTAACACCTCTGCCCAGTTCCAGGAAGGTTCACAAGGAACACAACTTGAGAAATACAGGTTTGTACCATGCTGAGCTACCACATGCTTCAAGGTCCTGTAACCTTGGAGACCTAAAAGGAGCTACACTCCTTTAGGGAATGGAAAACGTTTAAGTATATCTGAACTGAGAATATTAAAATATTTGGATGCATTAGCATATTTTCATAACAGGTAGAAATCATAATTGAATTTTTGTGGTGGTAAATTTAACCCAACTTTAGTAATAAAAAGATGCCCACAGGCTAGAAAGGCATTTATATCTCACTGTGAAGGGAATTCTTTTACCGTAATTGGTTCATATCATAATTTGGTATTTTATATAAGGCAGATTCTATACTCTATTTACCTTCCTTTCTTTCCTTAAGCAAAAGAATATACATACTTTAAGGTATTCTGAATATACAACTTTCAATTATAAATACTTACATATGAGGCTATTTAGAATTATCCCTAAGATCTCCTTCCAGCCCTAAAAATTACATGCTGCCTCACTCCCACACTTTAATAGATGAATGTTATAAATTATAAATCGTAGTGCAATTTATAATTTTAAAATGTAAACATTTAAAAATAAGATTAATGAAATTTTTACCATTGCCTTTAAAAACTCTGGTTTAAAAACTGACGTATTGAGTATAATTAACGTGCAATTCAAGTAAAAATATAATAGGTATTGGTTTTAAACTTTAAAAAATGACTTTAGGGGGCTTCCCTGGTGGCGCAGTGGTTGAGAGTCTGCCTGCCGATGCAGGCGACACGGGTTCGTGCCCCGGACCGGGAAGATCCCACATGCCGTGGAGCGGCTGGGCCCGTGAGCCATGGCCGCTGAGCCTGCGCGTCCGGAGCCTGTGCTCCGCAACGGGAGGGGCCACAAAGGTGAGAGGCCCGCGTACCGCAAAAAAACAAACAAACAAACAAAAAAAAAACAAAGACTTTAGAACTATCTGGGATGATAAAAGGAAACAGATATTTTAATTTTTCTCCCAATTTTCCATGTTTAAAAAAAGGATTATGATTTCACTTATTGCCTTCAGCATTTTTGAAAATGGTACATTTCTAAATCTGCAACACATAAAGATATATGAGTCATATAGGTGATTTGCTGTAAGTCAATATTACAATAAGTTTAAGACCGTATTCTCATTAGAAGGACTGCTGACAATAAAATACCTGGTTCATATTAGAAAGGAACTGCCTATGTAAAGTCAGTAACCCATTCCTGAAAACTGGAAATGTAGGAAAATGTACCAGGGAACCTATTCCTCATTACTTCAGATAGGACAAATTACAATGTGTGACACATCAATCTAAACCTACCAACCAATTTCTTAAAGTATAACTAAAACACAATAAAATGCCTATGTATTGATATAAGCAGCAAATAATGATGTTACTATGTTAAACTCCTTTCCTGATCACCAAACAATTAATACAGTTGTTCACCAGTTGCTGTGTAGCGGAAACCTGGCCTCCCTTGGCACCAGCAATATCCAAGATGCACATCCTTCTGCTGCCACTAGGCGGGCCTTTCGAAATGTTTACATATGACTCTGGCAATCTAGTCATTCCATTTGAAATGTTGCTCAAGATTATTTTCACACACTGTTTTGTTAAAAACAGTGAGTTTTGTAAGACATAAAAATAAACTTTGCCTGTATATACATTAACTGAAGAACCTGATTGAGATATATATATATATATATATAATGAAGTCTGGACAATAAACACCAAGAGGGGCTCTACCAGAAAAGATATCCAGGAGGATGCAGCATTACAAGCACCCTTGTCAAACATCAGTACAGACATTTTCAGCTGCAAGTAACAGAAGTCTATCTAAAAGTGGCTTAAACTTTAACCAAGGAACATATTATCTCACCTAACAAGAAGCCCAGAGGTCAACAGTTTCCAGGCTAGTAAATCTATCAGTTCAGCAGTGTCATCATGGACCACGCTGCTTCCTCATTTTATTCTGCCATCTTCAACATGTTCCCTCTGTCTTAGGTTACCTCCCCTCAGCAAAGATAGCAACAATGGATGTAACCTCATCAGCTATTTCATCCAGATAAAACAGCTGCCAGGGAAGGGGTGGCTGTCTCTGCAGTATCTGCCTATGAGCCCTTCATGTCCAATTAGTCAGAATTGTCACAGGTGCCCAGTCTGAAACTAACTGCTGGCAAGGTGGACTGGGCCACCCTGACTGGTTGAGACAAATCAGAACTGCCCTCCCACGGCTAGGAGGAAAGCCAGTGTCTCTTGAATCATGTGATCATGCAGCAGAAGGTGAATACTTTGAAGTGTGGAAGGAGGGGGAATGGATTTGGGGTAGGCAAATCTGCTCCGAATGCTTAATTCAGTTTGCATTAATATAATAACTAAAATTTGTATAATTTAAGTCCAGGTGATGGGTGACTTAAGTTAAACACAGATATATTTTCACTGGAAAAACACCTTAACAGGAGACATTACCAAGTTTTCTAACCAAATAGTAAATGATTTAGAAGTCATTCCAAAACCTGTTAACAATCAGTGGATGGAAGATATACTTTATGAAAGTCCTTGTGCTGGTTATTATGTAAGATACACAGCAGATGAGCGATCTGTAAGGTTACCATCCAAGTGGCAAAACATTTTTAAAAAGTTTAAATAACATTACAAAACGATAATCTAGCAGCTGCTACAATGTACTATGTGATTAAGAAGCAAATAAATGATAGGAGAAAATGTACACTATGAGATCAAAGACAGAGCTATCTAGAAACTGTAGAGAGCGAAAGACAAAATTTCATGTGGGATCTGACTGCAAGAGGGTATGGACAAAGTGAAGCAGGCCGGGCGCTCTGCACACAGGAAACACTGGGCCCTGGGCCTGGGAGCAGAAAAATATCCTGGTTAGAACACTGAGAGGTCCATGCAGAAGCAAACCAAGTGCAAACCATCATTACTAATTACTGATCACATGTTTAATATAACAAGTAAAAAGGTGCCCCAACCAGAGTTTGGGATCTATACATATCCATTATCATCTGCCTATTTTTCAGTTTTTTAAATGAAAAAACTAACTGCAGCACCATGTCCTGAATGCATCACTGGAAAAGTATGCAAGTATACTCACACCAGGTTGATACCATAAGACAGAGGAACAATGTCAAACTAATGAACTGTCTGGGACCATCACGGTACAAGTCATTCTATCAAATATCTTAAGTGCTTGATGTTATTGTTTTGTACTGTTACTTCACCTCTATTTTTGTATCTCTTGTGATGTAGATTGTAACCTCCTTACAGATGTCACTCATCTGCTGTGTATCTTACCTAGTGGTAATTATTCCCTAATTTTTATTTAGCTGCTCAGAAGTCATTCTATTTTCTGAAGCCAAACTAGTAAAAGTGGCCAATGGTGTGTAACCTGCCTCTGACAATGACTATGCTGTCTCTGACATTAAAATAAAAATACCCTACAATCCCATGGCCCAAGTGGCTAGTAAACATCAGTATACATAGCAAAATCTAGAAAAGTGGTTATTTAACCTTTTAGGGTCACAGATCTTTGAGAATCTGATGAAATTCAGAGATCCTTCTCACCCAAAAATGCAAATACAATATTTTGCCTATAATTTTGGGAGGCTTATAGATCACTCCACTCAGGCTCTCAAACTCATCAGGGCTAAGAACCCCTAACATAGTGATAGCAACTGGGACGATCACTGGTTTTCACAGTTATCAATTCCTTTAAGTAAGCAACCCATCAACAAACTATTTTAAGGGTTACAGTTTTCCTTTGGTGCTGCCAAACATATTTTCAACTTGTGCATCAGGAAATAATAGATGCCAGAAATAAAAATAAGTCATTCCCTAAGTTTAGAGCTGAGCTATTTGACTTAGAATACTGAAAAATCTCAGAACAATGACATCTTTAAGTCATTAATACTATGACGTAAGGCTTCAGTACAGTATGCTTAATACATTTCATTAAAAATATCACACACACACATACATACACACACATGTATAGCCATAAAAGTATACGCCATTTTTGATGGAAATACCAATTGTAGGGAATCAATCAGTTTCTAACTTAACTGATAACTAGAGTGTAGCAGCAATTCTCAATTCTTTAATAACGTTCCACTAGTTAATGCACACTTTAGACATTTCAGCTTTTAGTGGATATGAATGAACTTTCTGGTGCACTCATTGCAGAAGCACGCAGTTGCCTTCCAGTGGGAGTGGAGTAAAGACCTATATTGGGCACTCATAGGGAACTTAACTGTTCCCTTGCCTACAACATAAATTAAGGATCACAACATTCTCTCCAGCTAAACCTAGAGGCTGGCTCAGAATCATTCGCCCAAGCATTTCACTGAGCTGATCAGAATTAGCAAGTGAATTAAAACTTCTTAGTACTCACTTCTGTCTATGAAGAAGTCTGTGTAAAGTTCCCTCTCATTCTTCTTCTTTAAAATGTAATGAGGAATCCATAATGCTATTAACTTTTTATATGTAAGGAAAATGAGGCTGAAATGGTAAGTAGCCTACTTGATCACACAGCAAGAAAATGATGGAACTTAGAATCCAAATATTATGATTTCCAGTTCAGCACGTACATTAGTTAGGGTTTGGTTCATCCGCAAATGACAAAATATCAGTAGAGCAGTGGCTCCCACAGAACAGAAGTTTGCTCGTGTCTCACATAAGGGAGTTCTCACATCACAGGGCTGTTGTGGCAACTCCACAGTCTTTAAGGACCCAGGCTCTTCCCAGCTTATTCTTCAGTTACCCTCACAATGCAGTCTAGTCCTCATGGTCCAAGATGGCGGCTAGTCCTCTACCAAATCATCACATCCACACTCCAGGGTGAGCAAAGTTAGCGGCAGGGGAGAGATGGAAGGTACATACCAGCTGTGTTTTTAAAAGGTTCCCTAAAACCTGCAATACAACGTTTCTTCATATATCACACTGGCCAGAAACTTCATCAAAATTCCACATCTAACTGCGAAATGGCCACATGGCAAGATAAAAATGCTATTAACTAAGAAAGAAAGATAAACAGATATTGAAGGACAACTAGTAGTTTCTGCCCCTATATCATGTTGAAACTAAAAGGTGGAAAAGGTGAAACTTGAGGTGTCTGACAGAATGACTTGCAGTACGATGGCCCCATACAGTTCAACTGTGTGTTGTTTCTCTGTCATATCCTGTCCATCAAGTATGAATATACAGGCACACGTTTTCAGTGATACACTCAGGAGATGATCACTGTTTTCATTAACAAATAATTCTCAACTGGATGAAATTGTTAAATTATCTCCATTTTTTTTCAATTAATAAATTTCCAATAAAATAAAAACCAAAACACTACTTTACTGTTTTGAAATGGTCAGATATCTGATAGGTCATTACTGCCAATAGGATAAAATTCTAATATCTCGGAATGGCACACAGGCCCACTGAAAATCACCGTTCTAAACTCGTTCCTCATCAGTGGCCCTGACATATCCTCACTCCTGAAGAACTTTTTACTGGCCCTGAATATGTCCCAGATTCCTCTGAATCTACATACTTTACACAGTCTGTCCCACTGCCTGAAAATGTTTTGTTCCCCTACCACATCTTGTAAGAGAATTATTCCAACAATTCTCAAATATCAGTTTGCATAAAAATCACCTGCATTGCTTTTTTAAAAAATGCTGATTCTTAGGCTATAGCTTCAAAGATTCTGTTTTACTAGGTATGGATCAGGCCCAGAAATCTGCAGCATTTTTACTAGGAGAAGAGTGCCCGAGACAGAGAAAGTGCTCAAGAATGCTGATGATTACTACAATAAGTCCATCTTGCACTAGTTTAAGATGTTTTTCTTCTGGATTAGTTTACTAAAGGATTAGTTTGCTATTATGAGGTAACACCATAATTCTATCATGATATAATGAAAGAAGAAGACACATTTTCAGAAATCCACATTTGGAAAGATTACTGTGTGACCTCAATAAGAACTCTTCCCTTCATAATATGTTTTGGTTGCATTCAATGGGAAAAAACAGATACCGAATAAGACAACCACTTAAATATAAAAGAATATTGTAGTATTATTAAGATTACTAGGAAGACAATATTTAGGTCTTCCAATTCTATCTGAAATACTAGTAGAAATTGCAAAGCTCATACTGTACATTCTACTTAGAGTCTCATCCTCATTATTTATTTCCTCAACAGAATGAAATAAGAAGAGACTGTAAGTCAAAATATAAAAGCTATTCATCACAATTTTTCAGTTAAATAGTCTCAGATGTGGAAGATATAACATTATGAAAGCCTCTGAGTAAATACTATAGGAAACCCATTTATGGACTATGATGTGCACACTTAAATTTTTTTTCCCTACTGATATTATACTGAAGAAGTGCCTTCTAGGAAACAGTACCACAGTAAACCAGTCAACTACTCCCAAAGAGGTGTACTAAAAATCTGACTGCCTGATGGTTTTAGTTCAAAGAAAACATACCTCAGAATTGCTCTGAAGAGTTTACAGGTATTAATCTGTCAAATAATTTTACCTAAAGTCACTCTAGATGCCTTATGGCTAAAGACAAAAAGAGTCATAAGCCACTTGGAATTCATATTTATATAATTAACAAAATGCTTCTCAACTGCTTCACTGATTACAAAAATTTTTTAGGTTTCCAAATATATTACTTTAGGAAACAAGATTTCATTCCTTAGAATTCTGAAGCTTTCTGCTCTTTATTTAATGTTTGAAAGGAAGTATGTTCAACCTAGAAATTTTGTGGTTTTATTTGCTTTTTTGTTTATTTGTTTATGGCTCAACTGCAGTGGAAGAGAAACTGTAACTTTGTATTTTTGTGAGGTTTTTTTCAAAGTGTCTTAACACATTATTTGACGGTATACAATTACTAAATTATAGAGAGTGAACTGCAGTGGTTCTCAGCCCTGCATGTACACAAGAACTATCGGGAACTCTGGAAAAAAAATACCAGTGTCTGGGCCAAACCCCAGGCCTGTCTAATCAGAATGTAGGGATGAGGCCCCAGCACCAATATATTTTCAAAGTGCCCCCTAAATCACAAGAAGGTTAGATCCACTGAGTTAGAGAGACAGATCCCTAATTTACATTTGAGTCGGCTGAGTCCACTGAGCCCCAATAAAGAATGAGTGGCTTTGTCACAACTAATTGTGTGCAACAGAGGGCTCAGTTCTGCTTCTCAGCACAGTGGACACCTCTCCCCTGCCCCATGAAGCTCCCTCTCACCCTGCACCCTTAAGGAGACAAGGCAGGGTGGTACACCCCACACAGAACAGCCGGGCCTTAATGGTTTCACCTCTGAATGCTGCTAGATTAACAGGTGAACCAGAATTAGGAATCAACGAATGTGAAAATTCTGTTAATTCTACCCATTAGACACATGACTCCACATTTCTTATTGGGAAAATAAACAGCTGCATGATGAAGTTAGTTGAAAACTCCTGGCACACCTCCTTTAGAACTGAAAGGTCAAGAGTAAAAACACAAAGATTGCCAAGTAAATTCACTGCAATTTGAGTTTTTCTGGATATCACAATACATGGGTAAAGAGTTATTAATAGGGTCAGTTGCTTTTTTAATCCATAAACATGATTTTTTTAAAGATTCGTTATACTTCTGTTGTAAGAATGAGGAGTAAAAATAGAAAGCACATGGTGAAAATCTGTTTACTTTTTGCCATTGTTGTTTTAATTAAAGCCTTCAGTCCTAGACAGAATCAAAGTGACTTACTGTCCCTTATGTAAATTTTTATTATACACAGCTAGATTTCCACCTTTAAATAAAGGAAAGAGTACAGAGATGAAGAGATTATCTAAAAAGTTCCATTTAAAAATGTGATAGTTTAACTTTAGTGTGTATACATGGTTTGACTGATACCCACGATGAGGAATTCAGTAGGAGACAATCTTAAAAATAACCGACTATTTCCCAAAATCTCATTTATCATTTAAACTGGAAAACAGAAGGTGAGACTAAAGTACATATTTCAATATCAATACTTAAAAGATGAAATCCAAGCCGCTGTGAATTACTAAATTCTGATTCTAAAGTCAATCAGTTTTACAAAATAATTAGCTTAATGGAAACTAGAAGTTCTTATGCCCTACTTTAAGAAGCACCTGCATATTCTGAAAAACACAATAAACTTCAGCTGTACTATAACCCCATTCCTTTAATCTATATAATAGTGTTTGTCCAATTTCATTCTGCCTGCTCCAGAGTTATATTCAGTATCTGGTCACCAATGTTAGTGAACACACAACAGTAATCCAAATTATTCTTTTTCATTTTATTATCCATGGGTTTTTCCTGTTGCTGTTATTTTTCCTTTTTTTCTTTCTTTCTTTTTTTTTTTTTTTTGCTGTAATATAATAAGCTAATTCATGCCTTTCTCTTAGTTTTGGAAAGAGTTATATGCCAACATCTAGGCAACAGATACCCTTTTTCCTAATTTAAAATAACTATAGGTTGCATACTACAGTAGGAAATTTGTAATCAACCTAAAGATAATGTCTTAAAAGTACAATTAAACATGTCATAACAGAAGAAAACCCTGGTAATTACAAATAGTACCAGCCTTTCTGGGGTTTTAAACAGTAGTGTAAGACTAAGAAAAATCGCCACCCAGTGATGCAAATGAAAACTGCAATTTGTTTTTGTGTAAAATGAGTACCCTAGAGGATTACTACAACTTCATTACTGAATGAACGAATAGTACCTTCTTATGAGACTAGAAACTAGTTACCAGGGAAAGGATGTTTTTCTACAAGGTTTTTTTTTTTCCTTATTATTATTCAGCATGTTCGACATTTTACAAAGGCTAAAAGCTTTGCAAACCTTTACAGGGAAAAAGCTTTCTGTCCATAAGTGAGCTAAATGTGTACAAGCAGCCCAGGTATTCCTACTATCAATAAAAGTGTCCAGACTCTGTCTGGACCCTCAATTTCAAGTCATGGGGTGTTGACTTCAGCAACCCATCTAATAACTGTGACCTAAAACTTATTTGTGTTAAGCAGGAAGGCTTGCCTAGGGGAAGAGGTATTCTCAAGGTGGGAAAAATAATTTATAATTTTAACAACATAATTTAACCTTTTTAGAAATACGTTATAAAGGCCAAGTAAGATGATAATCTAACAAATTCTATAGAATCCATATTGATAAGAAGTTTTTGGTATAAATATAATCTAAGTCTTTACTTAGTTGTATCATTTAGAAGTTAATAAACACACAAAAACACTTATATACACTTATTTTCCTGCAATGTATCTATTGTACATAAGAACAAAGAAAGCTATGTGGATACATGATAACCAAAACACATGTGTCAAAGTATGGGGTCATGTTAATAAAAGTATTTCATATCTACCATTTGACCTACTTGGTACTTTTCAAAATATTTACTTGGTACTTTTCAAAATATTTTACACAGTATGCTCTGAGACTAAGCAGATATCATATATGTCAATATAGAACCACATGATAAAAAAAAAAGCAACTCAGAACAAATCAGTTTCTTAAAAAAAAACAGGTTACCATCCTGTTTTTTAAGATAATTAACTATATTCCTAATAATTTATCCTGACTTTTATCAGTCAATTCAGTTAAGGCCTTAACTGCTGAAGGATATTTTACTAATTAAACAATGTATAGTTGTCCTTAGGTTTCTGTAGTACCCCAATACTAAAATCTGCAGCGGCTCAAGTCCCTTATATAAAATGGCATATATGTGCATGTAACCTATGCATATCCTCCTGTATACTTTAAGTCATCTCTAGATTACTTATCATACCTAATACAATGTAAATGCTATGTAAATAGTTGCTAGGCATATGGCAAATTCAAGTTTTGCTTTTTGTGGAACATTCTGGGTTTTTTTTTTCTTTCAATATTTTCAATCTGCAGTTGGTTGAATCCACAGATGCAGAATCTGTTGATATAGACGGCTGACTATATATCATCTTCCAACCTCAACTTCATTAAGGAGACTATAGAGTTTTATGCAATAGTTTTAAATATTTAAAATATTAAATAGTGAAAAGTTTGGAGCAGCCAAAATTAAAGCCAAACTTTATGAATAATAATACAACCAACCCTCTTTTATTAAAAAAAAAATAAACAAAAAAGCACAGCACTTTGTCTTTTAAAAATTAATGAACACAATTTAAATTTTTTAAAAAGAGCTTAAAATGTCACTAATGTCTTAAATTTTAAAATGATAATATGACCTTTTTTTTTTTAAGTGATGGAGGGCTTCCCTGGTGGCGCAGTGGTTAAGAATCCGCCTGCTGGGCTTCCCTGGTGGCGCAGTGGTTGAGAATCTGCCTGCTAATGCAGGGGACACGGGTTCGAGCCCCGGTCTGGGAAGATCCCACATGCTGCGGAGCAGCTAGGCCCGTGAGCCACAGCTACTGAGCCTGCGCGTCTGGAGCCTGTACTCCGCAACAGGAGAGGTCGCAATAGTGAGAGGCCCGCGCACCGCGATGAAGAGTGGCCCCCACTTGCCACAACTGGAGAAAGCCCTCACACAGAAACGAAGAGCCAACGCAGCAAAAATAAATTAATTAATTAAAAAAAAAAAGCAAACATTAAAAATAATAATAAAAAAAAAAAAAAAAAAAAAGAATCCGCCTGCCAATGCAGGGAACACAGGTTTGAGCCCTGGTCCAGGAAGATCCCACAGGTCGCGGAACTACTGAGCCTGTGCTCTAGAGCCCACGAGCCACAACTACTGAGCCCACGTGCCACAACTACTGAAGACCGTGCACCTAGAGCCCCGTGATCCGCAACGAGAAGCCACCGCAATGAGAAGCCCGCATACCGCAACAAAGAGTAGCCCCCGCTCACTGCAACTAGAGAAAGTCTGCCCGCAGCAACGAAGACCCAACACAGACAAAAAATAAATAAATTTATTTAAAAAAAAAAAAAGCGATGGATAGCTTAGTGGTTAAGAGGATAGGCTCTGAAGTCAGAATGCCTGGGCTAACTCCAGATCTGCTCTATGTAAGCTAGAGCAACTAGCTCTAGCTTTTTAGTCCTCCCCTGTATGTGGAGATAACATAACCACTTCATTCACATGGTTGTTCTTAGCACATTACACACATTAACTCATTTAATCACCTCAATAACCCTATTGGGTTGGTACTGTTATCATGCTCATTTTCTAGATAAGCTAAATGATACCCAGGAGGTTTCATAACTTCCCCAAATGATGAAGGGTAGCAGATATACCAACCCAAAATGCCACTTTGGCATAAGAATTATTTTGAGCCAAAGGCACTTGAAAACTAGCAGGTGCAAGAAGGGCCCTCTGACCTCCCCTTTTCTTCCTGAAAGCAGGAGATAAAAAAGAAAAGAAACTTATGGAAAATGCCAGGAGGAAAGAAACATCCTTACCACCAGAGATGGAGAGTCAGGGGCAAGAGAACTCCACAAAATCAGAGCCTGTTAAAATAACCTTCATCTTCCTATAGTATCCCCACATATTTTAGTTACTTTTCCACAACTGCCTCTTTGCTCAACCTGGTCTATGAGAACCTAGGTTTGGCCACCTCTTTGGGTCTTCATTCTCCTGTGGGGGCCCCCATGTACATGTGAAAATCCATATGCTTTTCTTCTGTTCATCTGTCCTATGTCTATTTAATTTTCAGGCCCAGCCGGAGACCCTAAGAGGCAAGAGGTAAAGTTTTGCCTCCCTTTCAATGGAAACCCCAGTAAATTGTAGAGCCAGGATATAAACCCAAGGGGTCTGGCTCGAGTCAGCATTCTACCTGCAACTCACTGGAGAGTCTCTGCCGTGCTCCTGAGAAAGGGAGATGGTGTTACTGATGAAAAGAGAAGAACAGAGGAAGTGAGAACCCAGACATGATGCTGACTGACAGCATCAGAACTTCAAGAGAGTAACTAAGATCACAGAACAGTAGGTACACAAGGAGTTTTCATGGAAAATGGAAGCGGGCAGTGGAGCTTTGCACCTGGGAAAAAATAACGCTAAACAGAGACAAGCATCAGCAGACATGGCAGCTGAAGGACCAGAAGCCTTCAGCCAACATTCGGGAGTCTGCTCTTGCTTGGATCATCTGAATGAGGGTGCACTGCCAGCAGCACCTGAAATTAGATCACAGTCCTGGGACTGGGAGGCAGTGATGCCTCACCATGATTTCCCAACCACAAGACTATGGTACAGGAGTCAACACCAATCCCGCTTAGTCGAAGGTGGCCCTAGGAAAACTTCCTCAAGATACAGCATGTCAGCTTTGGGGGAGATGCACCATTATAGCTTAGATATATCAGATGCAGCAGCTGGGACATGAAAGCATATGAGAGTAATTAATTGCCAGAAATTCCCTCAAGCATTAGAAAATTTGGATATTTCTGTCTTCTGAGGCCCAGTTAAAGACCATTTCTTAAACTAGTCTTTCCTAAGAAGGAAAGGTCCGTAACAGAAGCTTCACCGGCTAAGGCAGAATACCATGGAAACGGGGCCCCTGTTGGGCTAGTTATAAGACAGGCAGTGAAACATCTTCATGTTACAAGCTACCAGACACTGAAGTAGATTTTAGAGAGAGCAGCACCAGGGGTTTTTTTCAGTTGTGGTTAAAAGTTGTCTCTGTAATGCTGCAAAGTGGCAGGCCACAGAGCCAGAGAGGTGAAGAAGACGTATCGAGAGTTCACGAAGTCCAGCTGTAGAAGCTGTATGTGCTCTCAGACACGTCAGTGCACTACACTCACAGCCTTTAAATGCCTATTTGATAACAAAGACAATAAGGTGGATTTCTAATCATGAAACAACAGAAAAGAGCACAGTTCTCTGCACATGTGTTGAGATTACAGAGGTGTTCTAAAATGAAGAATACAGAACAGAGTTTGGAAAACCAGGCTTTGCTGAAGCAAATTTCTGAGAGAAGAATTTATTGTGAAACTCCTGAAGAGGCAGAAACTATACAGGAGACTAGAGGAATCCCTGAAGTTTTTCTGTTAGTGGGGCTAATTTAGCAGGTAAAAGGGAAGCAACGCTGGCAGCTTTTGAAACAGAAGCTGGGGTTGACAGAGCCAGTTCTGACTTAGAAGGCAAGGCACAATTTCCTGACACTGTAAGAAGGGCCAGAGAAGCAGTTGTGCCCATGGCACCCCACTTTATCCCAGTCAGGAGGCTCCCCAGAAAAACCACCAACCCTGGTCAGACTATGCCCCACTACTTTACCTCAGACGTAGGGGATCTGGTCAGAGAGAAAATAACTCTGACCACTCTAGTTACTGCCCCTGTCCCAGGCCACAGGAAGCAGATACAGAAAAACACACAGGCCTGCCAGAATTTGACTGTGGAAAAGATGGGATATTCTATGTTAACATTCAGCCATGAGAAAAACTCTCTTCCGGTCTCCCAGAGATTAAGGCCAAGAAACAGAAGAGGGCCAGAGGGGTAAAATCCTTGCATCCTTACTGTGAGAGACCAGATCCTAAAGGGAAGGGCTGAAGAGGTAGAGACCCACCCACCAACCCTTCTGAATGTGTGGGGTCAGAGGCCAAGAGGGCCTAAGCTGAAGGTTCAGGATTACCCGTAAACCCAAGGAGCCATCTTCTACTCCTCAAGACACACAGACAGGGCTTCCCTGGTGGCGCGGTGGTTGGGAGTCCGCCTGCTGATGCAGGGGACATGGGTTCGTGCCCGGGTCCGGGAAGATCCCACATGCCGCGGAGCGGCTGGGCCCGTGAGCCATGGCCACTGAGCCTGCGCATCCGGAGCCTGTGCTCCGCAACGGGAGAGGCCACAACAGTGAGAGGCCCGCGTACCGCAAAAAAAAAAAAAAAAAAAAAAAAAGACACGCAGACCATTTGCCAATGCCAAGGGATTCTGGGATGACTGGGCCAAGATAAAGACAGAAGAAATTGGAAACCAGAACCTGGAAAGGGAGACACCTGAGAAACAGCACCAGAAGCAAACACTCTATGAGTTCATGCAAATCCTCTCAGAGAAGGAGCTGAATTTGGCGGGAGGAAATCCAGAGTAGAAGAGGATGCGTTTCACAAGGGGACACTGGGTTTTGGTTCCTCCTCACCACCCTGTTGGTAGAGAACTGCTGGGAAGAATTATCTAAAGACTGCAAATCTCTTCCTTGAGGGGAAGACACAATGACATGAAGGAAATGTTATTTTTCAGAATTCCCCTTGGGAAGAGCATAGTACTTGGTTGAAAGAAATATTTTTTAAAGCCACTAAAATCTTAATAACTAGCAGGTAGTAATTTTATAATAGAAAATATACTAGTCTTAACATTTAGGAGACACTATTTAACATATTTAGATTTAAAAGTGTACTTCAACACTGTTGCTGGGAATGTAAATTGGTGTAGCCACTATGGAAAACAGTATGGAGGTTCCCCAAAAAACTAAAAATAGAACTATCATATGATCCAGCAATCCCACTCCTGGTAATATATATGGAAAAAAATGAAAACACTAATTCAAAAAGATACATGCACCCCAAAGCTCATAGCAGCACTATTTAAATAGCCAAGACACAGAAACAACCCAAGTGCTCATTTACAGATGACTGGACTAAGAACATGAAGTATAAATATACATACATACACACACACACACACACACACATACACACACACACACATATATACATACACACACACACACACACACAAAGGACTATAACTCAGCCATAAAAAAGAATGAAATTCTGCTATTTGCAACATGTATGGACCTGGAGAGTATTATGCTTAGTGAAATAAGGCAGACAGAGAAAAACAAATACTGTATATCACTTACATGTGGAATCTAAAAAATAATACAAATGAATGTATATGCAAAACAGAAACAGACTCACAGATACAGGAAACAAACTAGTGGTTACCAAAAAGGAGAGAGAAGGGAAGAGGCAAATTAGGGGCACAGGATCAAGAGATACAAACTACTATATATAAAAAAGATAAGCAATAAGGACATACTGTACACCACAGGGAATTATAGCCATTATCTAGTAATAACTTTGAATGGAGTATAGGCTATAAAAATATTGAATCACCATGCTGTATACCTGAAAGTTATTATAATATTGTAAATCAACTATACTTCAATAAAAGAAATAAATGTAGCTCATTCAGCAACTATTTATTGGATGCCTGATTTAATTTTTGATGCTAATTTAAGAAGCAAGGCTTGGTGCTATTTATAAAACAGAATTTGAATTTACCAAGGATTCATCAAGACTTCTGCTTTTTCATAATTAAGAAAGGTTGACTAGCTTATTGGATAGAAAAAATAGGATGATTTTATAAATTGAATTTGAAGGACACATCCAAACCAATGTACTGTATAAGAAGAGTCTGACTTGATGACAATATTTTAAGTGATTGATGACCTCTATTTTTATAGATTTCATATACATAAACTAACTCTGGAATTAATAGGAAAATGTTTAAAAATCAATCATATACTTTTCAAGTAATCTTTTAAAGGAAAAATAATTCATCTAATTATGATATTGTTTCCTAAAAAGACTCACCTAAAAGGACAAATCCATCTGCTTCTGTCTCTGGTACCAAGGGCTTTTTAGATTCTGGAGGCTTTCTGAAGAAGTGAAACATTGCCGCTTCCTCTGTTACCTGAAATAGAAACACTATATAATATCAAATTCAGATGAAACCATAAAACTTTTACCCTTCTTAGTAAAAAGCCAAATACAGGGACTTCCCTGGTGGTCCAGTGGTTAAGAATCTGCCCTCCAATGCAGGGGACATGGGTTCGATCCCTAGTCAGGGAACTAAGATCCCACATGCTGCAGGGCAATTAAGCCTGTGCACCGCAATTACTGAGCCCACGTGCTCTAGAGTCCATGCACCAACAGCTAGAGAGCCTGCGTGCTGTAACTACTGAGCCCGTGTGCTCTGGAGCTTGCGTGTCACAACTGGAGAGAACAAAGAGCCCTCTCGCTGCATTGAAAGATCTCACGTGCTGCAACTAAGACTCGATGCAGCCAAATAAATTTTAAAAGCCAAATATAAAGGTATCACAATAATTACTTTTAGGAATTCTATTCCTAAACTTAAGAACACAAGCCCTCTCTAGGTGTCAGAAGACAAAATCAGAAATTAAGGAGCATGGACTTCCAGTTTGAAATACTGTGTTCATCCTCTCTCAATTTCTGAACATGCAGGAAATAATCCAAGAAATCACTACAAGTAAAACCAAAGTCAACAGATAACACCAGAATCTGGAAGGATCTCACTAGCCATAAACTGGACACTGGACTGAGGAAAGAGGAAAAAAACACCAAACCCTGTCCAGGTTTCTTGTCATGCCATAACTACCTTAAGCCTCATGAAACTAAGGCCACCTGAAAAAAGAAAAGAAGGCACTACAAACACCCTCTAGAGTTGGTTATCTGATTCAGACACTCAAGGACTGTATTCATTGTAAAATTGTAGCCAAATGTAAATTCCCATCAGTGCAAATATCTGTGTTGGTGACATTATTGTGCACTACCCCCAACACACACATACACACACACACACATATACACCCTCTCTCCTCTGTGTCCTCCCATCTTTGTACATTCAACTTTGTACACTCAGGCAGGGCAACAACTCTTAGAAAACAACTGGGAAGGAAGTTGAAGGAAACTTGGGAGGACACGTCACGTTCTGAGCTGCTATAAGTAAAGCAATATAAGAGACAGCAAAGAAGAGTTCCTGGTGGCAACAAGTGCCCCACATTTCAGTTTCATATATTCCACCCACCAGAAAATCAAGCAGGGAGGATAAGTAAAGATTTTATCTGAGCAAGATGCTTCTAGAAACTGAGAATTGCACCGGGATTTGTGTAGGTCAACCTGCCCTGAGTTGTAGATCGGAGTGGATGGTAAAAGAGCCAATTTGTTGACAGAAAACACATCTGGCAGGTTTCACTTTTTAAAAGAATAAAAAATGGAGAAGAAAAACACAAGCCATGTGAAAAAGGAAATATTTCAGTAAAGAAAAAGGAATCGCCTCTGAAATCCTCAAAGGCTGAGCTTACTGGATATAGTGATGGAGCCAAAAGAAAAGTCTGGAAATAGTTTGGCACCCTCAAGAGAGTACAAGGAGACATGGCCTGTATGAAACTGGTTAAAAAAACAAAAACCAAACCAAAAAAACAAGGTTAGATGGAAAAGCAAAAGGAAAAGATGAAAAGACAAAGAATGAGATGAAAAAAATAAGATAAAGAGAAACCCATGCAAGAAAGAAATGAGATCAGAAAAGAACTGGTTGGTTTATAAGCAGGAATGTAAGACAATAAAGTTCAAACTCAAAGACTTAAAAGACTGGAAGAAGCAACTAACTTCTCAACCCCAAACAGTTAAAACTAAAACAGAGAAAGCCTTTGAAGGAACAACAGATGATTAAAATTCAATCTGGGTAAGGATCAAATCAAGGATATAGCCATCACACCTGATACTAAAGCCTCAGCCTGGATGAATGTGGCACTCAGTAAATTCTTAGGCTACAATGGGTCAGGAAAAAGAGACGAAAGGGATCGGTGTCCAACTGAAGCCTTGTAGAGAAAAGATACCTTCAAATAAATAAAGGGGGGGCACATTTAAGAGTGAAAGAGATGAGAAATGTAGCAAATCTAAGAGTTACAGCTAGCAAAAATTGTAGGTCTGGCTACAGATACATGAAGCTGATTATAATCAAATAGATAAGAAGCCAACAAAATTTTTGGAGAGTTGTGCTGCCAAAATGACTACAAGTCTGAATTAAAGGAGGATTTTGACTATTGGAAATTTACAACAATGCTGTAGACAGGAAGCTGCCAGAGAAAACTGCTCAGCCCCCAAGGAGGGTCTATTCTCCAGTGCCTACTTTGGTGGTAGCCAAGGAAGTTACTGGAAAAGGAAGAAACTTTGGGTGGAGTGCCTGGAGAACACGGGACTGGGGGTGGGGCTCTCCTGAGAAGCAGAATCTGGGCATAATTAATGAACATTCTCCAATCTAAGGCGGGGATCCCCCAAAACGCCTGCTCAGTGGGATTCCAGAATTGCTACCACTCGGTGACTTCTGTGTATCTCCCATTCCTCCCCTTTTTGGATGACAGTGGTTTGGGCAGTTATTTTCCCCAGTTACTGGAGGGGACAGAAGGGACAGACTGCTGGTCTTTTTAGTTCATGAAGTCTCTAAAACAAGAGGTGCCACATCTGGACCTGATGAAGAAATACTGAACTTAGAGCATGATGCTATGACTGAATGGGGCCATTTGGGTTATTGCCCTTGGGGAGGGGTGAGTCACTCTGTCTACCGTAGGGAGAGAGAACTGAGTATATGGTGACCACGGAATCATTAGGGCCATTCACTGGCTCTCCACCTTATATCAGGAGACATGTAAGAACTGCAGTTTTCTACCCTCCTTGGAGGTAGGTGTGGCCATGTTGCTTGCTTGGTTCACTGTGTAACATGCCATTAGAGTGCTAGAACAAGGAGCTTTGTGGCCACAGAGAGAGGCCCTTTAAAAAGTGGGTCCTTTCTAACATATAAAAGAAAAGCCTTTAATAGAAGGACTCAAATTTCCAATACCTTTTCATGTCTGGCCACAAGACAGAAATGGAACAAACACAGAAATCACAAAAGCGGTTCTGATAAGTCATTCTCAAGCCCCCAACGTTTAGATACGTTGTTATAAAAGCCAGACCAAACTCAGCTGTAGTGCCAGAATCCCTTTTGAATGCAAGTATTTTGTAGAGAACTTATGATTCAAATAATTAAGTGAAGCATTTAAGTTTTTCATGACCTAAAAAAAATCAAACTTAAACAATATACAGTCTTAAATAGGCTGCAGCAGGTTGCCAACAGTATGACTTATATGGCAATGCATAATATTACAGTTTGTCACTTTAGAACACTATAAAATTCCAAACATATCTGAGTAGGAGAGAGAACTTAGGTTCCAAGAGTCAAGAAACATCCAGGCACGGAAGAAACAGGTCAGGAATAGGAAAAAGGTAGTAGAGACAGTATAAAGAACTCAGAATGGCAGCAAAGACTAGTTTGCTACAAACATCCATTGGTAACTGCTCTAAAATGGTTATGAAAGTACCAGTCAACCTCGCACCTGTTATTCTGCCAACCTGACCATTGCCTTAACTCCTTCCTCTACAGTAGTCACCTCAAGATGTGTTTCCATGGGAACGCTGTGCCAATTTTACAATAAAAGCCTTGGGATTCCCTTGCACCATCTATACTGCTGCTGACATTCATGATTCATTCCACTAGGTACCTAAGTAAGTCTAACCATACATATAGCTTTACAGTAATCTCCATGCATGAAAAGACCATGTCCTGAGACACTAAAATCTGTAATCAAATTATCTTTATACCATGATATTTTTTGTACCTTTGAAAACACACACAAGGTGGTATAAAAATTTATCCCAGTGGGACCGGCAATACCATTCTAAGATCTTCCCACAGCAAGAAAGCTGCATGGTTAGGTCACCACTCCAGCAGCCAGATTTCCTTTCCCCACCTAAGACTAGAACTGGGAAACAGAACGGGGGGTAACTAAAACCCCACTAACATTTGCTGAGCTCCTACGATGTGTCACACACTGTACCTAAATGCCTTATAGACTCTATCTCCTATAATCTTACAATCATCCCGCTAGGTACACATAACTATTCACAATGTGTAAGTGAAAGAATTGAAGTCAAGTCGGTTAAGTATTGATGCAAATGTATATGGCTAGTAAACAGCAGAGCTAGAATTTTAAACCAAGTCTTTTTGGTACCAAAACTGAATGCTTTTCATCAACAAAGCACCAAAGACAAGGAGCCCTTAACAAGACATTTGTGTTGGACTTTAGTATTTCCTAATATTAGTGAAATACATTTGATTAATTCCATTTCTGTCTTTCTAAATCCGTACTTTCCCAAGCCTTGCTCAGCTCTGTGTTCTGAAGATATTTGCTAATTCCACAATATCCACGTTCCAGACTTTCACTTACTTTATATTTATATTTTATGAGTATTTATTAAGTGCTTAGGCCAGATACTGACCAGGCACTGCAAATGCAGCACTCAACTTATATTTACGGGAACTAATAGCAACCTGAAACTACCCCATTTTGGAGGCAATCCTGAGTAAAACTAAGAGGAATTTAGGAGCTCCATCCCAAAAGTGCAGGAGGCCTGGAACAGTCCTGCTGCCCCCGGCTGAGTATATGGGAAGACATGAGCACTCATGCTTCTGACTTACATGGCCTTGACAGTGGCCTTCTTCTGCCTGGGCTTATCAAGCATGTTCCAGCCTCATTTCCTTAGATACGATTTCAGTATGTTAAAAACTGTCTACAATAAGCAAATTTTACATTTTATAAGTGGGTGAAATATCAAAATTTATTCTTAAAAATCCATTATCAGCCAGCAACAACACTCTTGCCTGGCTAAGCTGTGACCCAACCCAGAACGCCTCTTAATCCCCAAACATGGGAATCCTGGAACTGCTTCCATATGGATGGGGGATGAAGGGTTCACTGCCCAAGACACAGATTGGGAGAAAATCCTTGCAAATCACAAATCTGATACAGGACATGTGTCTAGAATACATAAAGAATTCTGAAAATTCAATCATGAGAAAACAAACCAATAAAAACTGGACAAAAGCTATTAACAGACATTTTCCTAAAGAAGATAGGTGGGTCTTCCCTGGTGATCCAGCGGTTAAGAGTCCACCTGCCAATGCAGGGGACACGGGTTCGATCCCTGGTCCGGGAAGATCCCACATGCTGCGGGGCAACTAAGCCTGTGCACCACAACTACTGAGCCCACGCTCTAGAGCCTGCAAGCCACAACTACTGAGCCCACATGCTCTAGAGCCCACGTGCTGCAACTACTGAGCCCATGCACCTAGAGCCTGTGTTCTGCAACGAGAAGCCACCGCAATGAGAAGCCCGCGCACCGCAATGAAGAGTAGCCCCCACTTGCCACAACTAGAGAAAGCCCGCACGCAGCAATGAAGACCCAGTGCAGCCAAAGCAAAAAAAAAAAAGATATGTGGATGGCAAAGAGCCACATGAAAGGATGCTCAACATCATTAGTCAATAGGCAAATACAAATTAAAATCTCAATGAGATAACACTATACACCTATTAAAATATTTTATTAACGATTTAAAAGGCTTGCCATGCTAACTGTTGACAAAAATGTGAAGCAACTGGAACTCTATTATACACTGTGGTAGGTGTAATAATATAGTACTGTGGCAGTTTCTTAAAAACATAAACATACACCTACCATATGACCCAGACCTTCTCCTTCTAAGTATTTACCTAAGAAAAATGAAAGCATATGTCCACACTTGTACACAAACGTTATACAGCTTTTTTGGTAATAGCCCCAAACTAGAAAAAATCCAAATGTCCAACAACAGATAAAAAGGATAAACAAACTGTAGCATATCCATAATACTATTCAGCAATAAAAAGGCATGAAGGCCTAAGATACGCTATGACATGTATGAATCTCAAAAAAATCAAGCTGAGTGAAAGAAGCCAGACCACAAAACACTTCTAGGAAATGCAAACTAATGTATAGTGACAGAAAGCAGATCAGTGGTTGCCTGGGGAATGGGAGGTGCAGGGAGGGAGGGTGGGAGGGAGGAATTACCAAGGATCACACGCAAACTTTTGAGGGTGATAAATATATTCATTATCTTGATTGCAGGGATGGTTTCAGGGTATATAAACATGTCAAAACTCATCAAATTGTACACTTTCAACATGTGCAATTCACCATATGCTGATAATACCCCAATAAAGCTATTTTAAAAATTCATTATTAGCATGATATTCTAGATGTTATATAAATGTTGTAGTTCACAATTATTCGTAAAATTGTCTCAAATCTCTTAAACGACTCTGTGTGTGTTACAAATGCAGTCTTTGTATACAAAGCAAGATACTTCTTTCTCTATGCATTCACACAAAACTGAAAAATAAAAGGACAGTGTCTTCACTTTTAATGGCACGCAGACTGCATATAGAAAGCGACCCTGATCGCTACACAGCACAGATCCTACTGCGCTGAAGGAGGGCAGCACAAGTGATATATTTATTTTTTCCTATTATTCTAAGACTTACCTTTTAAGTGATATTACCCATGACAAAAGGATTAAGGTAACCTGGTTTTCTCAATTTGATCACCCTCTTTCAATTTCAAAAGACTATTTGACAATATAAATATGTCAAATAAACTGAAATGTCTATGTGGGACTGATAAACAGCAGTCACTTAACTATATAAGAAAAATATATATACACACATTTTTCTTCACATTGTGTCAAAATCCAATAAATATGTAAATTTCATAGTGCTGAAAAACTAAAATCCTGAACCATGTTTAATCCTCTTCTTCTGTGTGGTGGGTTGTGAATTGCATGGTTAGACAAAAGGAATACAAATTTAGATAACAAGTTTCCTAATTTCTTCCGAGAGATGCCAAAAAAAGACAATGTTCCCATACTTTTGATAGTTTTAATCTTGAAAGACAAGATTATACTACCCAAAACAGCATTAAACAGTATAAAACATTCCAGAAGACTCAATGAGAATGAGAAGAGCCCTGTTACACTTCACAAACAGGTAGCCTTGAGTTTAACTTCATCTGATGGGCACAGATATAAACCAAGAAGAGAAGGACGGCCTCTCCTATAAGAAGGATCACCAGGAACAACGAACAGAGTGTTTCGGAGACAGCAGAGAGATTAACCTCACTAGAAGCATGGAGGTAAGCAACAGAAATGAAGACTACAAAAGAAGAGACAAATTATTAAAAGGGCTACTAAGTCAAGAAAATGTTAGAATATCCAGAGTGGCTTACCGGGATTCATCTAATATTATTTTCTAGTCTAGGATCTTGAGGAAAGTAGTGTTTCAGAAAGATTAAATTTAAAACAATAGGCTAGACAACATGGTTGGACCGAGTGATTATCATACTAAGTGAAGTAAGCCAGAGAGAGAAAGACAAATATCCTATGATATTGCTTACATGTGGAATCCAGAAAAAAAAATGATAAAAATGAACTTATATACAAAACAGAAACAGACCCACAGACATAGGAAACAAACTTATGGTTACCAAGGGGGAAAGGAGGGAAGGGGTAAATTAGGAGTTTGAGATTAACATATATACACTACTGTATATAAAATAGATAACCAGGGCTTTCCTGGTGGCGCAGTGGTTGAGAGTCCACCTGCCGATGCAGGGGACACGGGTTCATGCCCCGGTCTGGGAAGATCCCACATGTCGCGGAGCGACTAGGCCCGTGAGCCATGGCTGCTGAGCCTGCGCGTCCGGAGCCTGTGCTCCGCAACGGGAGAGGCCACAACAGTGAGAGGCCCGCATACCGCAAAAAAAAAAGATAACCAACAAGGACCTACTGTATAGCACAGGGAACTATACTCAATATCTTGTAATAACCTATAATAGAAAAAAATATCAAAAAGAAAAAAAATATATATATATACATTATATATGTATATATATATGTATAACTGAATCACCAAGCTGTATACCTCAAGCTAACATGACACTGTAAACCAACTATATTTCAATTAAAATAAAATAAAATAAAATGAAATAAAATGCTGGAGAGACTGATTGAGAGAGTGGAGCCATGAAGTTAGAACGTTGTAGCAAAAGGGACTGGACTATGGTGGGAGAAATTTGAATGAAAAAGAAGGGGTGTACAGAAATGTGAAACAGGACCTAGTGACTCTCAACTCTACAAAATACTGATGGAAAGGAATTACTAAAAGACGACTGAAGTTTCAATCCTGAGGGAGTAAAGAAAGTGATATTAAGAATAAGAAAAGGAAAGTCGGAAAAGGAAATTTAAGAGAAGAAAAAAATTAACTCCATTTCAGACAAGTTTACATGTAGTGAAACAATGACTGGTCCAAATGGAAATATGTGAAATGCAGTTGGAAAAACAGGACATAGTGCTCCAATGAAAGGAATAAATTGGAATTTGGGAGCTGTTAGCATGTAAGTGGTAGCTGAAATTACAAACATCAGTGGTATTTCAAACTGAAAATATAGAAATTCAGGGATTGAGATCCTGATCTCTAACATCTCAAATTATATTATGAAAATACACCCCTTTAATTATCACCAAACGGATGTGTATACCCCCACTTCTTCAAATTTTTCAAAAACATACTTGGCTGTCATACTGGGACTAAAATGTTAACTCGACTATATTGTTTCACATTTCAAAACTGCAGGAACAACTGACCTCTTCAGTATAATCCAGGGGGGTAAATTCAAATGCCAGGCAGATAACTAAGAGTGAAACCAGCCCAGAGTGACACAAGAGTGAAAGAAAGTTCAGGCTTGGTCTAAAGATGGCACCTCTAGGGAGGGGGGAGATGCCCAGGGAGCCACGAGGAGGAGCCCTTCACCAAAACAAGGCTTGTGAGGAACCAGTGAAAGAGCTTTGAAAGGTTTTGAGCTGGGAAAGCCTGGAATCAGATTTGCATTTGCTGTTATGGCCAAAGTAAAAAAAAATAATAATAATAATAATCACTAAAAAAATTAGGACCAGGCTGAGGCTACGGTTAGGGCATCTTCCCACTGACTCCTGGCCACCACCCAAGATGGTCCCAATGCATCTAGGAACCTCTGAGGAATGTAAATTGAACGTGTAAGGTTGCCTCTGTCTGAAGGTCCCTCCCTTTGATGCCTGTGTGTGGGACCATGGGCCTTGGACTCAGAGCTCCTGCTCTCACTGTCACCCAGGCCTCTTGGAGAACATTTTAGCTGAAGTATGTGTTTTATACTATTTCATCCTTTCTAGTACTTTTTCTAACTTATTTGCTTTTTCAAAATGAAACTAGCAGGCTTTCTAATTATAAAGGTAATTTCTATTTTGTATGTGCAGGTAAGTTTTGTACATCCTTAGGAAAAAAATATGGAGAAATATACACCAAACCTAATAGTTGTTGTTACCAGGAAGCATGACCAGTTTATATTTAATTTATGGTTCTTTTGTAGTATTTGCTTTTTTCTAAGTCAAATATCATATATTGTTTTACAATAAAAAATATTTTTAAAAAATTTAATGATGTATACTTGATTTACAATCAAGAAAACTGTGTTATTATGTTACTGTGTGCTGTGTTACTTTCAGGTGTATAGCAAAGTGATTCAGTTTATATATATATTATTTTCAGAATCTTTTCCATTATTGAATATAGTTCCCTGTGCTATACAGTAGGTCCTTATTGCAATCTATTTTACATATAGTAGTGTGTATCTGTTAATCCCAAACTCCTAATTTATCCCTCCCCCAGCCCCTTCCCCTTTGGTAACCATGACTGTTTTCTGTGTCTGTGAGTCTGTTTCTGTTTGGTAAATAAGTTCATTTGTATAATTTTTTTAGATTTCACAAATAAGTAATATTATATGATATTTGGCTTTCTCTTTCTGACTTACTTCTTTTAGTATGATAATCTCCAAGTCCATCCATGTTGCTGCAAATGGCATTATTTTATTCTTTTTAATGGCTGAGTAATACTCCATTGTACATCTTCTTTATCCATTCACTTAGGTTGCTTCCATGTCTTGGCTATTATAAATTGTGCTGCTATGAACATTGGGGTACATGTATCTTTTGTAATTAGAGTTTTCACCTTTTCTGGATATATGCGCAGGACTGAGATAGCTGGATCAGATGGTAACTCTACAAAAATAAAGATTTAAAAAAAATTTTTTTTTAAGTATCGTTGGCAGCTCCAACCACTGTTCCATGAAGGGATGTGGGCCCAGTGTCACCAAGTCTGATTTTTCAAGACAAACTAGAAATCCAACTATTATGTAAAAACCTAGTTTTTAGATGGTAGCATCAAATTCAAAAAATTTTTAAATACTCTGCAGACTGAATAAATCCTCTTCAAACTGGATTTGGCCTTCAGGTGTCAAAGTTTTAGACCTAGTTTAATAGCCTAAATCTAATCAGAATAAGGAAAAACTGTAAAAGACTTCGGAATTTAGTGGCTATTACGGTTAGCACATCTGTCCTGGTTATCTCCACCTCTGTTTATCTGACTCGGTTATGTTACAACTCTATAGAGGCAGTTGATAACTTGCAGAAAATTGATAGTCATACAAATAATCCCTATCCACAGGATGCAATAATGCTACCCTAGGGACAGTGACCAGTTTTGCAATAATTAATAAATTCAACATTCCCTTGACTATACTGTGTGATGATACTTTGAGTTTTCTTTTGAACCAGTTGTAATATTCTACTAATTTCTTCCTTAACTGATGAGTTAATAAGTCTCTGACAGATTTTTATTTGTATGAAGGAGATGATTTTGTCCTCTTTTAAAGTGTATCCATTACCTTCAGACGACCAATTAGGATTACCCAAATATTCTCCCCCTGTTTTTCCACTCATCTGGGTTTTTTATCTTTGAAAGTTTGTGATATTGGTGTCATGGGTGAGAGGTACAGGCATCTAAGAGGATAAGCAAGAGGGGAGCCAGGAAAGACATTTCAATTGATGTCGCAGATGAGCTCCCAGAACAGTTTGAAGGCCAATGAATTAAAGCATTAATAGAAATTTTATTTCCGTCTCTCTGATTTTTGCTCAGAATCCTACCCGCCCCCGCCAAAAAAAAAAAAAAAAAAACACTCAGGAAAGAAAATAAAAACGAACTGAATCTTGGATCTACAGCTGTTTTCCAAACTGTAGGTCTCAACCCTTTACTGGAAATAAACTCAATTTAGTGAATCATGACCAGATCTTTGAATAGAATGAAATGGGGAGGGGGGAAGAGGAAGAAAAAAAAGGAGAAGCAAAAAGCTTATCAGAGAGTGTCACATGTGGTAAGTAATGTTTATGAACTTTTGCTTGTGGGTGCATGTACTAGGCCCTGACATGAAATGTCACGTTTCATGTTTAGGTTGGAGACAAAAAAGTTTCAAAGACACTAATCCTACTTTGGTGCTCACACACTCCCTAAAAGAATTTTGTAAAATCATGCGCTCTCTTGTACATTTTAAGTTGACATCTAAACCTTTACATTAAAAATTATGGAGAATGTAGTTTCTAGCATATTATATTTATATGTTGAAATAAAACAACTGTATCATTCTTTTAAATTTATCTCATGTAATCTAAACACCACAGCATTTTAATATCCACCATCAGCCATTTTAAAATATATAAGCAAGTTCTTTCTTTTGTAACAGCAGGAAATTTGACATTGTTCTATTTTCTCCTTGAACTCATATTTCCATTTCATTTCCACTGATCTGGAGTAGCTCAGAGATGCCCTCAGAACTAGTGCAGCTTTTACAACAAACCCAGATGAATACAAAGCAATGGTGGCAATATCATTTTTAAGAGAGTCTGTCGTCTAATTTATCACTCCTAACCTTTTCACTTGTCACCTAACTGGAAAGTGGTATCATGAACATATATAACAGGCATTAAAAACTGAAGGTACATGATTTAATAAAACTCACTTCCCTATATGACTATATAGTTGCTTTTAGCAAACTGAGACATTAAACATGTATTATTTTCAGCCAAAACAGAACATCTAAAATACTTAGAAAGTCGGAAGACCTCAAGCTACAAATTGATGATTATAAAGCATAGGCATGGGAGGGTTCTAGAAGAGTGCACAGGAGCTCTGAAGAACTTCACAGTATAGATTTCAGCAGGGGCAAAGCTGGGATTTTTTTCCTTGAATTTATAGTTTTTTACTTTTTTTTTTTCTATTCTTACAGTTTAAATCCTTTTCTTATTTTACTTTATATTAAATTAAAGGCAGGAAAAGCTTTGCAGAAATGGGACGCGTAGGATTCAAACATGAAATCCTTAAATATAATACAGGAAATCCTAGGTTAAAAGAGTACTGAGGGCAATGGGGGAGGGGGTTGTAGTTTATCGCCGCAACTTGATGACTTTTAACACTTGGCTTTATTTGCCATGGGCAGCAACACCGGGTTGCATTTGATAATCTCAACAGCCAGATACTCCTCATTCCCATGCAAGATACCTACAACCAGGAACGTTTGCAATCTTAGTTGTCACCATAATAATAAAATCCTGCTATCATGGAAGCATTACATGATCTGGAATTACTAATTTTCTCTAGCAGAATTGCTTTTCAAGCACATGATAAAGTTATTTTGAAAAGTCACAAGTTGGCCCAAGAAAATTTTAGAACAGAACCTTCTTTCTTCTCAGATCCCTTTTCCATCATTGAAAATTGACAGTCTCACTAAGGTAAAAGAGACCTCAGACAATTTTACTCTCTTCCATTGCTCTGTAAATTATCACCCCCCAAAGTCTCTATCAGAATCATCAGGGAAGTTTTGTGTAGTTTTGCTGCTGTTGTTGGATTTGGGGGTTTTGTTTTCCTTTTAATTAACTACCTTATTATTTTCAGAATCAAGAATGGCAGCCTGGGGCTTCCCTGGTGGCGCAGTGGTTGAGAGTCCGCCTGCCGATGCAGGGGACACGGGTTCGTGCCCCGGTCTGGGAAGATCCCGCATGCCGCGGAGCGGCTTGGCCCATGAGCCATGGCTGTTGAGCCTGCGTGTCCGGAGCCTGTGCTCCGCAACGGGAGAGGCCACAACAAGTGAGAGGCCCACATACCGCAAAAAAAAATAATAATAATAAAATAAAATGGCAGCCTGAGGCTTCCCTGGTGGCGCAGTGGTTGGGAGTCCGCCTGCCGATGCGGGGGACGCGGGTTCGTGCCCCGGTCCAGGAGGGTCCCGCACGCTGCGGAGCGGCTGGGCCCGTGAAGCGTGGCCGCTGGGCCTGCGCGTCCGGAGCCTGTGCTCTGCAGCGGGAGGGGCCGCAGCAGTGGGAGGCCCGCGTACCGCCAAAAAAAAAAAAAAAAAGAAAAAAAGAATGGCAATGATAAAGACTGACTGCTTTTTTCCACTACTGTATCTTACTCATAAAATGAAAAATAGGATAGTATAAAAAAGTCTCCACTGAGAGGAAATCATCTATTACATTAGACCAGAGTTTCTCAACCTCTTCACTCTTAGCATTTTAGACCACATAATTCTTTGTTGTCAACTACTCCTCTGTAGATGGGTGCGATCACCTAGTATGTGATGCATTCTAGTCAGAAGCCATCTTAATTTCAAGAGGTTTTATTAAAACAAACAAAAACTTCCCTCTTTTTAATGCAGGACATGCAAAAAACATTCTTTTTTTTTCTAAAGAAGGATGTTAAATAGTGTGAAGAGACAGAAGTTTCAAAGATAAAGTTGCTGCCTTGGAGAACTTATAACAAACCGCGCTTATAATTTATACCATTTTGGTCTCATTCATTGACGAAGAATGTAATTTAGAGGCTTTAGTGTCATCCCGACTCCTCTAAATTAATGATACAATTATATATTTTTACGTTTTAGAAAAGTTACAAGTATAAATCTATGTAACTGTCACACAAAATAATTTGATTTTGGCTTAAATAACACTGATACCTACCAATAAAATACTAGTTTCTAACCACTGTGTTCAATGTTGTAAATCTAAAATGAAAACACACCCTGAAAAAGACCCCAGGCAACTCTAACAAAAGCATCTCTTCACATGAAACAAATACCTTAGGTGATTTATTTAAATAGGTGATTTATTTAATAAAGTAGTAAGGAAGAACGAAGTAGACCAATTGTGAGATCACCCCTCTTTACAACTCTCTATAGCACAGAGAAACGGAGAATCAATTTAAAAAAATAAAGCATTATTCAGTGTGGGTCTTTAAATATCTCTATTTGCTCACTTAAATACATCTAACACACAACAGGAACCATTACATACATCTTCCAAAAAAACTCACTCCTCAATTGCCCATTAAAAATCTACATCATTCGACTTCCAGTACAATCTAACTGCATCATCAAAAGTATTTCCTTCCTAAATAAAAACAAACTTCTAAAATTCAGTCGTTTGTTCATTTGCTCACTTTTTAATTCATTCAACCAACATGTTTTGAAGGCCAAATACTAGCCAGGCACAGTTCTAGGCCCTAGAGAACACCACCAAACAAGGCAGTTTCTCCAAATTCAAGGAACTATCTAATCTATTTGCTGCCTCTTGGCCTGCCTCTCTACCACCTCTCACAAGGCCAGTGGGCACAAAGCATGGTGCTGAGTAAAACCTGTGTAAAACCAGCACAGGCCACGCAAGCGGCTAACAAGTTGCTAACAGTCTAGTCAAATATTGTTACCTGTCTGAAGACTTGCTTCAGACTCTTGAGTAAATAAGAAAGCTGACTGTTTCACCTCCTCCCAATTTTTCATCAAAATGCACATAAAGAAACACAAGAAAAAAACTGGCAATAACTATCAACCACATGCCAAAGTCTGAGTCAAATGTCCATGAACTCCACAATCAGTGGGGATTGACCAAGAAGTACAACTGACCAAGAGTTCATTACTGTGCTCTCTGCCACATGCTACATCTTCTGAAATCCTATCCAAGGATGAATGAATGAATAAGCAAATAGACAAGCAAACTATTACAACAGAAGAGTGAACCACGAAGATGAAGAAAGTATTTCATCCATCCCCATTGCCTGAACTTAATTCTAAAACACAGCTGTACCTACCAGAAAAAAATAGGCTGCCAGACATCCCACTGCATGGGAATTCTTTCTAAAGTCTGGCAAAATTGGATTCCCTCCCTTGACCCTCCCCTTCTCCTGGGAGATCTTCTACCTCCATTCAAAGATGATAGTTTTTGGCCTTGGCAAGCAACAGGGAAAAATAAGGAGGGCAATGGTTTATAACTGCCCAAGGAAGACTTTGTAAAACAGGGTCCCAGATAGAAAAAGCTCCATGAGCAGAACACAGGGAAGATATCTACTTTCATGTTCGAAGAATTACAAAATGCTCCTAATTCTCTAATTCATTCAGAGACCTCAACGGTCTGAGCCACAGAAGACTCAATCTCGGCCTGGCAGACCCACACATCATGAGTTTCTGTTAGCTACTTTGAACTGAACAAGCCAAGGAACGTGTGCAACCACCTGTCTTCCAGGACTAGACCCAGAAACAAGAAGCTGCCTGTGATAGAAAGTTCAGTGAGGAAGACGAAAGTAGCCCACTCCCCCAGTCTCTGCTTCAATGAATAAACATAAGGAATGGAAAATATAGACCAAAAGATCAAGAGGAAAAATATCTCCCTGACGATAATTTTCCACAAGAAACTGTTGAACAGTATAGACAACATCTTGGTAACACTCAAATGGTTGTAAGAGGACACAGTCTCTTCCATCCAGGCTGCTGAGCAGAGCTGGGCAAAACATACCGTCACCCAGATGCTTCAGGATTCTCACTCTCAGACAAGCCCACACACTTCCTTCTTTCTGGGGAAGCACGCTGGGGTTTTCTTCCACCTTTACTAACTTATCGTTCATCATCACTAAGATGTCCAGCAGATACTTTAGGACAATTTGCTCACGCTACTAACAGTTATAAGTTACAATGTATTATTTAAGTACTTAGTGTAACCAGGCACTGTGTTCAGGGATTTACATATGCAAATCTTATTTAATGCCTAAAATAACCCCATGAAGCTTTATTATCTCCCACGTTTATACAGAAATTGAAGCTCTGAAAGGATGAATTATTTTTCCAAAAGTCACCTAAATATCAAGATTTAATCTAGGTCTATATCCTTCACCCTGTGCTGTACTGCTTCAGTGTCCAAGGCTGAGTCATCTTCCCAGCACACATGTCCTACTCTACTCTCCATCTCAGAAAAAAGCATGATGGTCCAAACAGCTGCTAGAGACAGAACCGTAAGTGTTACCTTAATTTCACCCTCTCCCTTTCATCCACTCTCCCCCACCCACTAAGTCCTGCAACCCCATGATATCTCATGAAACTTCTGGTTTCTCTCTATTCCTACTGCCCCTACTTGGGTTCAGCTCACCAACATCTCCAGTTTGATTACTGCAACCCCCTTGGGTGTCTTTCCAACATAGTGGACCCCGCTATGTTCCCAACATGTTTGTACCCAATCCTCCCCAAGTCCCCTTCTACACCATAGTTGTTTGGAAGATGTATGGTCAAGTGACTAGAGCTGGCAAATTATTCTCCCAAGAGCCGTTCACAAAGTTTGGGGTAACCATGCAGGTCTATGTAAACACTGAAGCAACAATTGTTTGGCTGAAGAGAAAGTGGTCTCAAAAGAGACAGAAGACAGTCTGGATTCTGAAAGCTTTCCTCTTCATGGCTTCAGTTCCTTATAAGGCTAATAAACCTTAGGCTAGTCAAGCTAACCCAAAATAGTTCTAATCAGTTTCCTTTTGACCTAAAAGTAAACTGGCTAGAAGGTGGAGACAACCCAAATGTACCCAAAATAAAGAGTGGATAAACAAAATATGGTATTTACTACATACAATGAACTATTATTCAGCATTAAAAGGAATGAAACTCTGATACATGCTACAACATAGAAGAACCTTGAAGACATTATGATAAGTGAAATAAGCCAGACAGAAAAGGACAAATATTGTATGATTCTACTTACATGAGGTACCTAGACTAGTCAAATTCATAGACTGTATAATGGGCAGAGAGTTTCAGTATGGGATGATGACGAAGTTTGGGAGATGGATGACAGCAATGGTTGTACAACAATGTGAATGTACCCGATGCCACTGAGCCATCCAATTAAAAATGGTTAAGATGTCAATTTTTATGTACATTTTACCACAATCAATCAATCAAGAAAAAAAAAGTTTAAGCTTGTTTAAAAAGGTCATGTTACTTGTACCAAAAGCACCTTGATCAGGATATTCCAAGACATTCATCATCATGAACCCAGAATACTCAACCTAAAATGTCAAACTGATCACTCCCTTTCCAGCGCTCTCCTCCAGCATCACTATTAAGCTCAACTCCTTGGCATGGCATATAAGGAAGACATTCCAAATTCTGGTCTCTACTTAGCTTCATTCTTAATTCTCGCCACTCCCCAGTGCCCTACTATACCTTCACCAAGACCTTGTTATCCTCAACAACTAACAGAATCCCCACATTGGCTCTCTAAGAGAGTACTTGTGGTAATGTCTTAAATATAAATATATATTTTTAATGTATGGCTAACCCAATAAAAGAATTTTTAAAATCTATAGAAGCCAGAAAAGAATCTATAAATCCACAAGGGTATATGCAAATACTAGAGTTAACATTTTCCCTGTGGCCACTTTTGATTTCTAATGGCTAAAAGCCTGGGTTTTAATTATCCATGTCCCACAGGGAAAAAGGACAAAGTCTGTGGCTAAACATCTTTGGAAAAAGGAAACAAAGATCTTCTCTGGAGTAAAATACCCTCAAACTAAACCTCAAAAAAATCAACAAAAAAGTTCCAAGAAACATGAATTCATAATCAAAAAATACTGTACAAATAAAGAAATAAGCCACAGTAAGCAAGAGTCAACAGAATCAAAAAACTCTACAGAATCAGACCCATCAAGACTGTGGGTATCAAAACTAGACCATAAACAGACTTACTTTATATTCTGTAATATATGGAGAAATAAAGGGAGACCTAAAACTATGACAAAAGAGTATCAATAAAAACTACTACGATTTGTAAAAAGAACCAAACAGAACTTCTAGAAACAAATAAAAACTAGTATTGAAATTAAAGCAAATGACTCACAACTGCATAAAGAATTAGTAAACTGGAAAATTAGAAAAAATTATCCAGAATTCAGCACAAAGAATCAAAACCACTGAATTCTAAAACAGAGATCAAGAGCACATGAGGTCCTTCCTACTTCTAATCGGAGTTCCAGGAGTTAGAGAATAGGAGAGAAGCAATATTCAAAGAGATAATGGTTGTAAATGTCCAAGTGCTGATAAAGACAAGATTATCGGATTCACAAAGCACAACATATTCACCAGAAAACTAAATAAAAGAACTCCTCATCAGGATACATTATACAGTAAAACTGCAGAATACCAAAAACAAACTGAAGATCAAGCAGATAGAGACATGAAAGAACAAAATCACAATTTAAAAGAAAAGCAAATATTATAAGAGTAAAATAGGGCCTCCCTGGTGGCGCAGTGGTTGAGAGTCCGCCTGCCGATGCAGGGGATACGGGTTCGTGCCCCGGTCTGGGAGGATCCCATATGCCGCGGAGCGGCTGGGCCCGTGAGCCATGGCCGCTGGGCCTGCGCATCCGGAGCCTGTGCTCCGCAACGGGAGAGGCCACAACAGTGAGAGGCCCGCATACCGCAAAAAGAAAAAAAAAAAAAAAAAAAAAAAAAAAAAAAAAAAAAAAGAGTAAAATAATATCAGAGTAGTCTTGAGAGAAATTAATTATCCATTTAGAATTCTATGTAGATAATAAACCTATCTTTTGAAAACAAGGATGAAATAACAATAGTCAGAAAAACACAAACTGATGGAATGTACTGCCAACAATTCTCACTGAAAGAACTTCCGAAGAAGGTACCTCAAAAAAAGGGGGGGGCGGGAAACAACAACAGAAAAAAAGTTGGGACGTAAAAATAAACAGTAAGTGAAGAAAATGATACATATATGAATAATTCCAAGCAAATACTAACTGCATAAGATAATAATAATGCCTAATTTGTGGAGTTAAAAGGAATCAAGATAGAACTAAAACTCTAGACAACAGCATACAATTGGAAAAAGGTCAGTGAAGTTGTAGGTTCTTGTCTTGACACAGAGTAAAGTAACTTTAGACTTTAATGTGTTTGTTAAAGCGTGACCACAAAATATTTTATTAAAGAATATGTAACATTCAAACTAATAGAGAGGAATAAAGTGGAATTATGGAAAAAAAACAAAAAGTCAATTCAAAAGAAGGTAAGAGAGGAGAGAAAAACAACAACAACAATAACAACAAAGCAGAACACACAGGAAGCACAAAATGACTGTTAAAATGAATCCAAAAATATCAGTAGCCACAATCGATGTAAATGGAAAAAAGATAGAAAAACTAAACCTCTAGCTATATGCACCATTTACGAGAGAAACACCTAAAACATAAGGATCCAGAAAAGTTGAAAGTTATCAGGCCAACACAGACACAAATACCACAAGGGTCACACAGTATAAATATCAAATAAGGTGTATTGGTGATAACATAAAAAGCACAGAAGTGGCAAAGCACTCATGATCCACCAAACACTAGTGTTCCCAGAAAAAAAAATCCAGCTTCCACATAACCATTCCAGACTTCACATTATACTGCAAAGCTATGGTAATCAAAACGGTGTGGTACTAGCACAAAAATAGACATACAGATCAATGGAAGAGAATAGAGAGCCCAGAAATAAACCCACACACCTACAGGCAATGAATCTTCAACAAAGGAGGCAAGAATACACAATGAAGAAAAGAAATTCTCTTCAACAAGTGGTGTTGGGAAAGCTGAACAGCTACAAGTAAGTCAATGAAGTCAGAACACTCCCTCACACCATATACAAAAATAAACTCAAAATGGTCTAAAGACCTTAATATAAGACATGGCACCATAAAACTCCTAGAAGAAAACATAAGCAAAACATTCTCTCATATAAAATGTAGCAGTACTTTCGTAGATCAGTCTCCCAAGGCAAAAGAAATAAAAGCAAAAATAAACAAATGGGACCTAATCAAACTTAAAAGCTTTGGCATAGCAAAGGAAACCATAAACAAAACAAAAACATAACCTATGGAATGGGAGAAAATATTTGCAAATGATGTGACTGACAAGGGGTTGATATCCAAAATATACAAACAGCTCATATAACTCAACACTGAAAAAACAAACATCCCAATCAATAAATGGGCACAAGACCTAAATAGACATTTTTCTAAAGAAGACATACAGATGGCAAACAGGCACATGAAAAGATGCTCAACATAGCTAATTATTAGGGAAATGCAATTCAAAACCACAATGAGGTATCACCTCACACCTGTCAGAATGGCCATCATCAAAAAGTCTACAAATAATAAATGCTGTGGAGGGTGTGGAGAAAAGGGAACCCTCCTACACTGTTGGTGGGAATGTAAATTGGTGCAGCCACTATGAAATACAGTACAGAGGTTCCTTAAAATACTAAATTAGACTACCACATGATCCAGCAATCCCACTCCTGAGCATATATCCAGAAAAGATGAAAACTCTAATTAGAAAAGATACATGCACCCCAATGTTCATAGCAGCACTATTCACAATAGCAAAGACACAGAAACAACCCAAATGCCCATAAACAGATGATTGGCTTAAAAAGAGGTGGTATGGGGTTTCCCTGGTGGCACAGTGGTTAAGAATCCGCCTGCCAATGCAGGGGACATGGGTTCAAGCCCTGGTCTGGGAAGATCCCACATGCTGCAGAGCAGCTAAGCCCGTGCTCCACAACTACTGAACCTGGGCTCTAGAGCCCGCGAGCCACAATTACTGAGCCCACGTGCTACAACTACTGAAACCCGCACGCCTAGAGCCCATGCTCCACAACAAGAGAAGCCACCGCAATGAGAAGCCGGTGCACTGCAACGAAGAGTAGCCCCTGCTCGCCACAACAAAGGAGAAGCCCGCGAGCAATAACGAAGACCCAACACAGCCAAAACATAAGTAAATTTAAAAAGAAAAAGGAGGTAGTATATGTATACACACACACAGAGTGGACGATTACTCAGCCATAAAAAAGAATGAAATACTGCTATTTCCAGCAACATGGATGGACCTAAAGAATATTATACTAAGTCAGTCAGACAGAGAGAGACAAATACTATATGACATCACTTATATGTGGAATCTAAAAAATAAAAAAATTAAATCTGTATACAAAACAGAGGGCTTCCCTGGTGGCGCAGTGGTTGAGAGTCCGCCTGCCGATGCAGGGGACACGGGTTCGTGCCCCAGTCCGGGAAGATCCTACATGCCGCGGAGCGGCTGGGCCCGTGAGCCATGGCCGCTGAGCCTGTGCGTCCGGAGCCTGTGCTCCGCAACGGGAGAGGCCACAACAGTGAGAGGTCCGCGTACCGCAAAAAAACAAAACAAAAAAACAGAAACAGACTCAGACATAGAAAACAAACTTATGGTTACCAAAGGGGAGAGGGAAGCATGGAGGGGTAAATTAGAAGTACAGGATTAACAGATATAAACTACTACACATAAAATAGATAAGCCACAAAGATTTACTGTACAGCACAAGGAACGATATTCAATATCTTGTAATAACCTATAATGGAAAAGATTCTGAAAGGAATATAAAACTGAGTCACTTTGTACACCTGTAACTAACACAATATTGTAAATTAATTATACTTCAATTAAAAAAATAAAAAGAATCCAGGCTCCACACATTTGGGCAATTCTGTCATAATGGAAGCTTACTGCTTAAAGAAGTGCCTTGCTAGGAAGGAGCTGCTGGAGCCCACAGGCTGGTATCAGTCTGCTCCTCCTTTGAGCTGAGACCTGCTAAGTCAGCTCTCTGATAAGCCACCAAAGAGATGAGGAAATGAACATCCAAGCTCATGAGTCTTGCCTCCCTTAGGTGAAGTACTGGAAGGAAAAAGAGACAGCAAACAAATTCTAACAAAAAGAAAGCCGATGTGTCTACAGTAGTAGCAACAAAATTAACTTTAAGGCAAAAAGCATGATTTGAGATAGTCACTACTTCATCGCACCATTTTATTTCATAATCTTCATCTTGTATGTAGTGAAAACCAAATCTTCAAAAAAATATAGCACAAGTCATCAGAAGTTCAAGGAGAAACTGCCAATGCTACCATTTGCAATTATCTCTATAATTGAGACATTAATCAGACAAAAGGTAAGAAAACAGAAATAGCTGAATACTGCAATTAACAAGTTTGATCCAATAACTGGAAAACACAAATTTTTTCTGAAGAATACATGAAACATTTGCAAAAACTTGATGTCTTAAAGCAAGTCTCATACTTTCACAGAGTTAGTATCAGACAGACCATACCATTTGATGATAATGTAATTACACTAGAAATTAACAGCAAAACAACTTTAATAAATAAAACCTATATATTTGGAAACAAAAACAACCCTTGAATCAAAGAAGAAATACGCTGTAAACTAGAAAATATTTAAAACTTAATGATGATGAACATCTACTTATGAAAAACTTGTGGGATATGCCTAAAGCAGAAGGTACAGGTTACTATACCGAACCCAGAACGTTTTACAGGTGAGTTCTACCTAACAGTCAACGAACAGGTGATCCAAGTTTACACAAAATCTAGAGAATAGAGAAAACACTCCACAACTGAGTTCATGAGACTACTCTAATGCTAATAATACCAAAATCTGACAAAGACTATATACAAGCAAGGAAAACTACAGGGCAGTCTCACTCATGAACATGAATGCAAAAATCCTAAACAAAACAATAGCAAATCAAATCCAGGAATATGAAATAAAAGACATCATAACCAAGTTGTGTTTCTTCCAGGAATGTGAGTGTTATTCACCACTGAAAAATATATTCATTTCAATCATCTCAAAGCAAAAAAAATGCATTTGATCAAACTCCATAAACACTTAGTTAAAACTTTTATCAAACTAGGAAAGGAAGGGAAAGTTCTTAACCTAATAAGTAGAACTCCAAGTTGTGAAGGACTTCCGGGAGGGCTCTTTAAAGGGAGCTGAGTCCCATTAAGGTAGACCCTTTTGTCTGCCCACTTCTTTGCTGCTTGGAATGGGGACTACATGGCTGGTGTTCTACCACCTACCCTGGTCTATGAGGTGATGTGGATCAACGGGAATTCTCCTACACTCCTGACAGGAGGATAAATCGGTACTACGCCACTTACGAACGGCTACACGCGTGATAAAACTATACAGAAAAGAGAGTGTTTCTTTCTGGATGGTAGAGAGGAGGACTTAACTGAGGATGCCCACCCCTAATGGTGACGTTCCATTTCTTACTCTAAATGAGAGGCCCACATGGGCTCACTTCATTTCTCTGGAAACTATACGTATCAGCTATATATACTCTTCTCTGTGCATTAGATAACACGTAATAAATTTCACGTGACTGAAAAAATATCCAGGAAGCTATTTTAAATTATCTTCTTGCTCATCTCCCTGTTTAGAAAAAAAGATGCTCTTGGTAGGCAAAAGTGCTTTTTTTAATTGTTATAAAACAGTGCTATTAGCATCTGGTGCTTTAAGGGCTGCTCGTTAAAAAACAGTTGCTATTAAAGATATTCATGTGTACTCTATCCTATATAATGCGATCAACTTGGTTTCCAAACCCTCAAGTGCAGATGTTAAGGCTCTACAGGGAATATAAAAGAGGCTCTGCTCACTTGTACCGACAACCACTTTTTTATGCACCAACTGACATGCACCCTGCATCTGCTAACGAAATCCTTCAGATGTTTCAGTGACAGCAACATTAAAAAGCAAATATATTTACATAGATGCTAAGTGCTAAATAAACACGGAGAGATGCAAACTATCATTTAATTACGGCACATCAGATTTCCATCTTAAATTGCCGAGTGATGTCTCAAACTGGAACTTCTTAGCTTAAGGCAACTGCGGGACTAAACTGGAGACTCTAGATAGGTACCTGAATTGGCTTTAGGCAAATTGATGGACTCGGTTTCCAAAAAATAATAATATCCGCCACCCCCCCGATTTTTTTTTTTTCCCCAATTTCCGGAGCACCGTTGGCAGGTTTTTTTTATGAGCACTCATTCGGGAATATCGCTGGCAAGACAGGTATCAAATCCTGGAAGATAAAGCCCCCAAAATCAACAGCCACATGAGCCAGCAACAGATTCAAGAATCCCCTCAAATCTCCTTCAAACGCGTTATCCTCCACACCTCCTCATCTCCCCTCCAGAGTCCTGAGGTGTGGAAAGCAATAGGGGAAAAGATTCCTGGGGAGTTAAGAAGAAAGAGTCCGTAAATCATATGGACAAAACTCAGTCAGCTGGGACCTTGCCATTGAGTTATCTAACTTCCTCATTCTGCGGATAGGTTAATTATGTCTCAGGAAGAAACGCACCTGCTCAGAATCTAACAGCCATTTAAATTCGTCTCCTCTCCTAGCCCAGTGGTCCTTCCCTCACCCACTCCCAAATGCTTCAATTCGTTGCTAACAGTGAGGTGAGAAAACCCGCACCTCCACAGTGTGCCCAAAACGTCGGGGCTAGAAAGGGTCATAGAGATAATGGGGTCAGGCCCCTCCTCTCACAGGTGGGGAAACTGACGAAGGAAAGTGACGCAGCTAGGGCGGTAAATCAGCGACCCTCTGCCACCGAGCAGCAGGAGCTTCACAAAGGCTATGAAAATCACTGGCGACCCCACTTCTCGTTTCCAGAAGGGCAGGGGTCAAAAGGAGACCCGCTCCCTAGATTTCATTCAGCAAGAACCCCGCGCTTCCCAAGCAGAAGTGGGAAGAGGGGAGGCGGGGAAATGCTAACAGCTGGTGGCGCAGCACCGAGAGTACCACGGCGAAACAGGTACCCACTCCCGCCTCTCTCTTCCGCAACAGTAAGGCTGCGGCGACTCCCGCGAGAAGAGGTACCTGAGGCTCACGCCGCAGTCCCCCGCCGCACCAGCACAGGAGCCCGCCACCCTGCTTCCGGGGTTAGGTCGCGGCGGGGAGGACCGAGCCCTCAAAAGGGAGCCTCAGCCCCGCCCCATCCAAGCCCCGCCTCCACGTACGCTTCGCGGAAGACTCAGGTAACTTCCGGGACTCCGCGCGTCACTAAGCAGCCGATCCCCACTTCCGGACGGGTCCTTGCCTTTTTCTTCGCTTTCGGGTGACTGCGCGATTGCAATCGAGATTTCCGTGCGTTTGATTGGTGGAGCGAGAGAGCTGGTCTCCGCCGATTGGTTTCGGAGGAATCCGCCCCGTAGACGTCCGTGGGGCGCACAGTCTCAGTTGTCCGCTAGTTTCCGGCCGGCTGCCGGCCTTGTGTTGCAATCATGGTGGACGTGATGGAGTCGCCCAAGGTGCGCATCAACGCCAGCATGCTAGCTCAGTTCATAGACCAGCCCGTTTGCTTCGTAGGGAGGCTGGAGAAGGTGCGCACACTCACCACCCTGGGCTCCTTGGGGGAGGGGATCCGTGACAGGGTGGCGGCCTCAGGGTGTGTAACGGAGGGTGAAGGAGGAGGGACAGCCTTATAGCATCACTGCGCTCCCCATTGCTTTATTTCTCACAAGGGAACTTTTTGCACACTTTTTAACCATTGCAGCCCTATTTTGGCGCTTCTTTTAGGACGCGGAATCGCAGCGTTTTCGAACGCGCTCCTTTCTAAATTCTAGCGTCCCACCCTCGTTTGTGTTTACTTAAAGGAAATTATAGACATAACTCCATCTACTTCCTGATTTTTTAGTTACCCAGATTTGACAACTAGTCCAGTTTTCTTGTTTCCTTCTTTTATGCAGTTTCCTCTTAGACTTCGTTTTCTCGTTGAAGTCGCTTTTCTATAAAACATTCTTTGATTGTACTTCACTGATCCAATACCTGTTATTTTACCCCATTATTAGAGTGCAGCCCCTCATCCTGCTGGTGAGAAGCAGGCCCAAAGTGTCGGGATCAGGGAACCGAGAAAGCTTTTGTGTAAAGGCTTATTAGTTTATTTCAGTCACATATCTTCTTGAAATAGGTGTATTCGGACTTCACAGATAGGGAAATTGGTTAGGAGTAGTGTATGGTTCAAGGCCGCAGTAAGTAGCAAAGCTGTCATCCAAAGAGGTCTGACTGCACTCTGTCGCAGTCTTACAGGACTAGAACCCAGGTTTTCTGACAACCAGTTCTCTCTTTACTTCCTCATGCCTAATTTTTAAAAACATATCCTCTGTGGGATACGTACCATTTAAATCATGGGTGGCAGTAGATCTCACTTTTAGATAATATGGACTCTTTAATTGTTTTTAGCATAGGGTTGCCAGATTTAGCAAATAAAAATACAGGACACATTTGTATGGAAAATGTTTGTTGTTTATCTGAAATTCAGATTTAACTGGGCTTCGTTTGATCAGGTATGTATGCTAACACACGATAATGTGAACCAGTTGAAAACTGGTTCAAAAACAATTGCTCAAAAACAATTGTCACAATTGTTCAAAAACAATTGCTTTGTGTGCATCGATTAAGTAAGTTTGGGTCAATCTGCTCATCTTTTGTCAAACTTTTAATCTTTTTATTTTTCAGATTCATCCCACTGGGAAAATGTTTATTCTTTCAGATGGAGAAGGAAAAAATGGAACTATTGAGTTGATGGAGCCTGTATGTTTTAAGTATTAATTCTATGTATATTATAATTAATTCTTCATCTTGTTTTCGTTTGTTGCTCATGTTTCTGATTCTTGGAGTGGATGTATAAAGGACCAGCTTATCAAACTTCTCTCTCTCTAAAATCAAATATTTGTCCTCTTCTTACATTATATTTCTCTTTACATTTCTAACCAATGATTGTTTGGGCTCTGTCATTTTTTAAATACACCCCTTAAATGCTGGGTGACAATTCTCATTCCTTATGAAAATCACATAAGAAAAATCTGTTTAAATCACTTTTTCCTTCCTCAAGAGTTTTATGTTTTTAAAATTCGGTTTTCTATTTTTGTTTACATTTATTTTCAGTTGTCACTTACTTGTTTTTACATTTTATGTTTATTGTACTTAAAAATATTTTCTTGGTCTTTTATGAAGACAGATCTGTATGCTGTTTGGTTAATGGATGCAGAACACACTGTACAAATGTAGTTAATAGAAAGTTCCTTTCAATGGGTCCTTTTAAACAAATTACTCCTTGTGGAAATGCTGAACATTCTCAGTATCTTTAAGTGATTTTGTCTTCAACTTAAACATTTAACTGTATCTTTGGACCCACAGCCACTGCTGAAGGTAACAGGACTAGTGACATGCTAACAGTAATAAGTACTCAAACATTTTTTAACAAGTTTTAATTCCATTTTTATATTGATAAATTTTAAAATTATTTTGTTACATGAAATGAAAGATAAGATTAGTAAACTGTAGAACAATTTTCCAAGTTAATTATCAACTGAAAATGTGGTAACACCAAGTTGACATTTTGTTCTTTGTGTTAGCTTGATGAAGAAATCTCTGGAATTGTGGAAGTAGTTGGAAGAGTAACGGCCAAGGCAACCATTATGTGTGCATCTTATGTCCAATTTAAAGAAGATAACCATCCTTTTGGTAAATAAAACATTCTGTAATTCATGGAATTAGGTGGAAAACAGTTTTATTTTTAACTTGCTATATCTTGGTCTTGAGTTTCCGTCCTGCTACATTTTCAATTTCTATAGAATTTCCTGATCCCAAAGGAAAATGGTAGGACATTTTGGCCTGCTTCTAAACAGTGCTTGTGTATGTAAGAAACTCAACAAAGATTAATTAATATTTGTGGAAAGAAAAGTTTTTTAAATGGGGTAAACAAAAATAATGTTAATAGTTTTGTTTGTTTGATTTTAATATATAGATTAAAGGCATCAAATAATGCACAGCACCTAAAACACAACCAGGCAAGAACTGTGCCTGTATAATGGATGTCAAAATGGGTGGTCTCCTATACTCCATGTCTTTTATTTTTTGGAGCCATAGTTAAATAACTATGATGATCTATATCTCAGTTTTAGGAAATGGATTGTGAAAACAAGTTGACCTCTAAAAGGGAGAGAAAAGAGAAATAGGTATAACTCTTTAGATAGTAATTGATGTTACAGCTTTCCACTGTAGATTAAATGTTTGCTGAACTGTTTCTTTCAGATCTTGGACTTTACAATGAAGCTGTGAAAATTACCCATGAGTTCCCTCAGTTTTTTCCTTTGGGGGTTGTGCAGTATGGTTGAACTTGATGAATTTTTTATGATTGCTAAAGAGCTACATTGAAGATTATTAAAGGAGGCCCCTGATATTTAAAGGAGAGATTCCTGTGATTTTTAATACTTTTATTTGTTCTCTTTTTAATTTCATTTACCTAATGTTATTAGATATTGCAGTATGCCATTTTCAACAGAACTGGTTTATTGACAGTTCTCACCTAAGTCCTAATAAAGAATCATTTCTCTGGCATATGGTCAGATTAGATGCAAGAAAAAAGCAGCTGGCTGAGTTTAGTTTTCTGTTTTATTAATAAAAGTTTAAATGATACATATCGTTGGTCATATCATTCTTATTCTTTTAGTCATCTATTCAGGCACAAACTTGGAATTTCATAGCTGTAAGGTCAGGACTTACCAAATGAAACCCTGGGCCAATTGTGTTAAGAATTTACTTGCTACCTCATGAATTACACCATGTTGATTACTTCCTTGACACTCTGTGAAAAATGATTTTATTAAAACAGCAAATAGAATCCAACATCTTATGTAATTTGTGAGTACCTACCTTAGTCAGGGCTCTCTAGAGAATCAGAACCAATAGGATATATATGGAGATATATATATATATATAATTGTTAGGCAGATTGGCTTACATGGTTATAGAGGCTGAGAAGTCCCGGGATCTGCCATCCACAAGCTGGAGAACCATGAAAGCCGGTGGTATAATACAGTGCGAGTCCGAAGGCCTGAGAATAAGGGAAGATGATGGTGTAACTCACAGTCTGAAGACCTGAGAACAGGGAGGACACTGGTGTAAGTCCCAGAGTCTGAAGGCCCCAGAACCTGGAGCTCCAGTGTCTGCAGGCAGGAGATGGACATTCCAGCTCAAGGAGAGAGCAAATTTGCCCTTCCTCTGCCATTTTGTTCTATTTGGACTCTCAACGGATTGAATGATGCCCACCTACTTTGGCAAGGGCCATCTTTACTCAGTCTACTGATTTAGATGCTAATCTGTTCCAGAAACGCTCACAGATACACCCAGAATAATGTTTTACCAGCTATCTGGGTATCCCTTAGCTCAGTCATACTGACATATAAAAGTAACCATCATAGCATCTCTTTCTCAGGATTTTAAAACTGAGCATTCACTAGGCCAAAAAGGGGATACCTGATCATTAAAACAGTTGGTGGAATCATTTAATTTTTTTAAAAATTCTTTTCAACTGTCATTATCCTTAATATGAAATTCCTACTGACTTGTACTTCATACCACCAAGTACCATTGGGAGTGGGCAGGCATGGGTGTTGCAAGTGTAGGACAGTAATACAGAGTAACTGGTGACCTATGTGGCCACAAGTTTTCTGGCCTGACCCATTTTCTTCAGTGAGGAAATAAACTAATTCTAAATCCATTTAGGTTGTAAATTATACCAAAAATATTTATTTTAAATTGGTACCATCTTCAATTTCAACTTTCACCCCAAAATATTCTACAAATTACTTAAGCAACAGAGCTACTCATGGTAAAGCATTTTATTACAGGAAGTAAAGACAATTGTAATTGAAATTTAGGTGTAGGAGGGACATCAGCTAATCTCAATAACACAGTGTTAACTCCAGTGCTAGAGAAGGGGTCAGTCCTCACTTGTGTTAACCTCGGAAAACTCAGTGCTATTAAATGATAAAGGTGTCCTGTTTGAAACCTTCCCTTGAACTACTATGTTCAGTAAACTGGACTAAATGACTAGGGTACCTTGCTTTCTGACAAGTGAATCCTTTACACTAATGATTTATGGTGCCATTTCTCTAGCCCCAGCTTCACCTCTGAGCTGTTCAACATCTGCACTTGCATGTCCCACCAGCGCTTTAGCTTGAATGAGTGTAGTTTGAATAGATGCAGCCCCCCTGCCATGTGTTCCCTGACTTTTTAGTAATAATTTTTTAAAGATAATTCACATATATAATTCACCTATTTCAAGTGTACAATTCGGTGGCTTTTAGTACACAGAGTTGTACACTCATCACCACAATCAATTTTAGCACATTTTCATCACCCCAAAAAGAACCCCTGTACCATTTACCTGTCATGGCCCAGTCCCTACACCACCACTCCCTGCTCCCTGGCCCTAAGAAGCAACTAATCTACTTTCTGTCTATAGATTTACCTGTTCTGGATATTTCATATAAATGGAATCACATATGGCCATTTGTGACTGACTGATTTAGCATAATGTTTTCAAGGTTCATCTGTGTTATAGCATATATCAGTGCTTCATCCCTTTTTATGGCCAAAAGTATTCCACTGTACGGATACACCACATTTTGTTTATCCATTCATCAGTTGCTTTACATTTGGGTGGTTTCCACCATTTAGCTATAATGAACTATGAACATTCATGTATAAGTTTTTGTGTGTACATATTTTTTCTTTCTCTTGGGTATATACCTAGAAGAGGAACTGCTGTATCAAATGGTAAATATGTTTAACTTTTGAGGAACTACCAGACAGTATTCCAGAGTGGCTATACCATTTTACATTCCCAGCAGCAGTGTTTGAGGATTCTAATTTCTCCACATCCTCAACACTTATTATCTGACTTTTTTATTATAACTATACTAATGGGTGTGAAGTGATTCTGATTTGTCTTGTTTCTTTTAAAGTTACCATAAGCTACTCTGTTGGCCAGAAAAGCTTGAATACCTCTAATCCTTTACACTGCCACTATAAGTTCAGACAACTGTCATCTCTCACTTGAGCTATTCCAACAGCCCTAAATATATTACTGGACTTACTGCTTCCAGCCTCTTCCGATCACCCGGCCAATAGAGTGCGTTAAGCATCGATTGTACTACAATTGATACTACAAAGTTTAAAAACCAGAGAAGTGTGAATAGGGGAAAACTTCCTGGAAAGCTTACAGTGGAGAAACCGGGCCAATATGACCTTAATGAAGTGAACAAGGTTAACACCACCAGTGATGACATGTGGATAAATCGTGTGCCCTCTGATGTAATGGGATAAGAAAGGCGCTTCACCTTTGTGTTATTTTTTCATAAATGCATAATGCCAGTCTAATCATGAGAAAATATCAGACATACCCAAATTGAAGGACATTCTACAAACTGATCAGTACCCCTCAAAACTATCAAGGTAATGAGGAAAGACAGAATCTCACAGAGCACAGAAGACTAAGGAGACATGACAACTAAATGTGATGTGGGATCATGGACTGGCTCCTGGAACACAAAAAGGACATTAATGGAAAACAGGTAAAATCTGAATAAAGTCTGGAGCTAAACTAATGTACCAACGTTGGTTTCTTAGTTTTGACAAATGTACCAGGATAATGTAAGGTAACATAAAAGGAGACAAACTGGGTGAGGGGAGGAACTCTATCTTTGCAACTTTCCTATAAATCTAAAATTACTCCAAAATAAAAAAATGCATTGAAAACAAAATCAACACCCGCCAGAGGCTCCCCAGTGACTAGGTCAAGTCCACATTTCTAATTAGTAGTTCAGACCCTCCACAATCTGACCACGTCTCACCTCAGTCCCAAATCCTACTCTCCCCTGGAAGCAACCCTCCAGCACTGATCTACTGTTGCCAGAATACACTAAACCCTTTAAAATCCGGATGTTGTTGAACTTGCTCTCTGCTCTGATTGGAATGTCTGTCTCTATGCCCGAAGGAAAACATTCTCTAAGCTTTCCCTAACTTGGGCAAGCAGAGTTAGTTGCTTTATGTTATATTCCTCTCATCGCACTTAACTTGCTCATAGCCTTTTTTTCGGATTAAGAAATATATAGATTATATATATTTTTAACACTACAAAAATCAGAAGGTAAATTTCCTACTGTCTCCCCAGAGACACTCCTATGGATTGGTGGATTGCTTTCCAGAACTTTCTCTACGTAAACTGTCTGTAGGACCTCAATATACTTCTCTGCAACATGCATTTTTCATTTAATAAGTCTTGGCAATTAACATACTGAGCTATCTCATGCTTTTTAATGGTTGAAAAATATCCACTGAGCCAAGTGTTTCCTAATTTATTTAACCAGTCTTCTAATTAGTCTTCCCCACTAAGAAGAGGCCCTTATAGATGAAGAAACTGTAGCTTAAAAACCTGTTTTATTTGTATTTCCCAATGCCTAACATAGTGTATGAATAACTTAGTTCATCCATCCTGGTTTGAGAAGCCACAAAGCTGAGAGAAGAGGTAATGAAGGCCTGAACCATAATTTGGTGAAGCGACAAAGAATAGGAGGCCAGGAGTTGAGAATATATTATAGTGGATTCCATAGGATAATGGATTCCATAGGACTCAGTGATGATGCTAGGACTTACACAGGGTAAGAGCCAAGGATGAGACCAACAGGTGAGGAAGCAATAAATTTCACTTCAATACAAATTTAAGTAGTTAATAGGGCCTTGAGTAAAGATGTCCAGAAGATATTGGAAATGTAGGACCAGACAGAGATTTGAGACACAACCTGCCTAATATTTAAAGTAGACTTTAAGAGATCTACCAATTAGAAATCTCTAATGGTTTGAAACCCATTTTTCCTAAATTTGGGGCAAAATGCATTTGGCAACAAAACCTGATAAGAATTGTAGTGAGGCTACTTATAGTCTTTATCCTACTTCCAGTAAATACTCATATGCTTCACTGAAGAAATATTACCATGTTTGAGTAGAGGGTACTGCCCCTCTGGGAAGGGTGTTTCATAACATATGGTAAATATACCCTCTGACTTTTCTAAAATCAAAGAATTCTGAATTCTGAAGTACATATGGCTCCAAGAGTTTCAAGTTAGGGATTGTGTTCCTAAATCAGGGAACAGCATCCAGAGGAAGAAAACCACAGAACCTGGGGGTGGGGGGGAACTGTGCACTTATGGAACAGCAGTGGGAGAGTGACTGAGTCAGGAGAAGGACCCCAGTGGTGCCCAACACCTAGGAAACACTCAATAAATATTCATTCACTGAAAGAATATCGTGAAAGGCAATGAAAGAGAGTTTCAAAGACCAGTCAATGATGCTGAAAGCTCAAAGAACGGAAGATGACGATTGAGGATAAAACACTGACATTACTAACTTATATATCACACATTTCTAAAAAGGACTAGGCTACAAAAATAAAAAGGGAAAACATCTCGAAAAAGGAGATAACAACTACAAAAACACTCAAGAGGAAATAAACTTAGGCTTTAAATTTAACTCCAGGTGTGCCTGGGAAGCTAGGAAAAGGAAGGAATAATAGGCCATAGAATTTTAATAGCCTTAAATTTATCACGACAATCAAACTTTTCCCTAATATTAAATTCTAAAAGGAATATCACACAGAATCTAATGTGAGGGATGAGGAGCTACAAAGTGGTTGCCTTCAGTCATAATTCTACAGATGTTTTTCAAATGATTGTTTTTATTTTCATCTGACAAAGACAAAATTAAAACCAACTCTGAAAACATCTCTTCATGGGGTATCACTTTGAGTGATAAACTAGTATTACTAAATTTATAGAATTTTGAGGTTCTCTTTTAAGGTATTAACTTAATATGCATTAAGTCACTCAACAAATATTTTGTGTCAAGTCCTGGGTTAATTGCTAGAAATACATATAACAAAGTCCCTAACCTCTGAAATTTCAATCTATGGCAGTTTAGCATAATTGCCAAAGATGTCTCAACTCAGAACTAGTTAATATTTAACTGGTCTAAGGTTTCAAAGAAATCCATCATGATTAAGAACAACCAAATTCTGTAAGTTCTATTTAGTGAAATTCCAATTTGGTTTCCTCCCTTACTTAATTCACATGGAGTTTGATTCTGATCAGTTGCTGAAAGAAAATTAATAATCCTAGTACCACAGGTTATCATTCCTAAAAAGATGATGCTAAATCTAGAGTATTAATAAAGCATAGGTTTCAAGTTACTTTCTAATTGTGATATTGGTTTGAGGTAAGCCTCTTATGTTCTTTAGGACCTCAGTTGACCTAGAGCATAGGGTTTTGTTTTGTTTTTTAACATCTTTATTGCAGTATAATTGCTTTACATTGCTGTGTTAGTTGCTGCTATATAACAAAGTGAATCAGCTATACGTATACATATATCCCCATATACCCTCCCTTTTGTATCTCCCTCCCACCCTCCCTATCCCACCCCTCTAGGTGGTCACAAAGCACAGAGCTGATCTCCCTGTGCTATGTGGCTGCTTCCCACTAGCTATCTATTTTACATTTGGTAGTGTATATATGTAAATGCCACTCTCTCACGTAGTCTCAGCTTACCCTTCCCCCTCCCTGTGTCCTCAAGTCCATTCTCTACGTCTGGGTCTTTATTCCTTTCCTGTCCCTAGGTTCTTCAGAACCTTTTTTTTTTTTTTTTGGTAGATTCCATATAAATGTGTTAGCATATGATATTTGTTTCTCTCTTTCTGACTTACTTCACTCTATATGAAACTCTAGGTCCAACCATCTCATGAGAAATAACTCAATTTCTTTCTTTTTATGGCTGAGTAATATTCCATTGTATATATGTGCCACATCTTCTTCATCCATTCATCTGTCGATGGACACTTAGGTTGCTTCCACGTCCTGGCTATTGTAAATAGTGCTGCAATGAACATTGTGGTACATGACTCTCTGTGAATTATGGTCTTCTCAGGGTATAGGGCATAGGGTTTTAAGATGGCTAATTAAGACCAGAGGTGTAGGCTATGGACAATTTATAGGGTAATACACTCATCTTGGGGGCAAGGATTAAATTTTTCATTAGCATGCCATTGTTTCTTCTTTACCTATTACAAAATGTCAGAGACAGGACACTATGTTCTTTAGAATTTCCTTGTCTTTAAGATTTGGACTGAACTATAGTGCTTTCACATATGAAAAACATTTTTTTTCAACCTGATTATTTCTGTAGGTGGGGAAGTAAAGAACAACAACCTCTGTGAACTCTACATAATGCAGTATTTAAGATGAAAAATTGAGAAAACTTTGAGCCAGTTCTCAAAAAAACACTGAGCACTGTAAGTTGGAAGAAAGGAAAATATATAAGCAGTGTAACAGTTTTGGGCAATGCCATAGATGACACTGTGACTTAATTAGCCCCCTTTTTAAAAAAAAAAAGACTATTCAGTTTTCACAGACGTTTGAAATATTACCCAGGAAAATCAGGCAATTATTTTGGCTGGTAAGAAGAATCTCTCATCATAAAATGTTATATTGAAGTAGTAAAGTTTATTTAGTAATAATAGGTTTCAAAAATGGTTTCACTGGGCTTCCCTGGTGGCGCAGTGGTTGAGAGTCCGCCTGACGATGCAGGGGACATAGGTTCGTGCCCCAGTCCGGGAGGATCTCACATGCCGTGGAGCGGCTGGGCCCGTGAGCCATGGCCACTGAGCCTGTGTGTCCGGAGCCTGTGCTCCGCAACGGGAGAGGCCACAACAGTGAGAAGCCCGCATACCGCAAAAAAAAAAAAATCTAAAAAAAAATGGTTTCACTGAAAGATCTTGGTATCTTGTCATCCTGAATCTTGAGAGATAATCAGCAAGGAGAAATTCTTCTATTGAATAATTGCTAATTAAAAAGCTAGATAACTTAATATTATTTTTACCTTAGATACTCATTTTCGAAATGAATATTATTTAGGTCTTAACATTTATTTTCATTAATTCAACTTCACTTAATATACAATGATCATTTAAAGCCAAACTGTATTAAATAAATTTAGCATAACTCTATAGAAAATCAGAAACAGTATCACATTTCACTTAAACATTTTAATATTTTTCTTTAGCTTTTGAGGAGCTTTAAGTGTTATGAAAACATTAGACCTGATGAGAAAATACATTTATTTACAGAGATTCATCTTTTCTTTTAAGTAATCAGGGTCCTAGTGAGTCAATTATTTTTTTCATATCGCTCAGAAATGTTATGCCTTAATTGGTCATGTATTTGACCTTTCATGAGAGGCAGACAGTGGACCAAGAGCTACCTCATTTTGGAATCTCCTCAGAAATGACTAAATGTCTTCCAGATGAACATATTATGGATCAAGGGAGGAGCTAGAAATTAGAATCCACTGCCTCCAAAGCAGGGGAATTTGTAGACTTCTTTTTCTTTTAGAACTCAGTGACCTAGAGGAATTAACCCACTGGGCAATTTCCGTCACTCTCAGCAGTATGATTAAGTCATGGAAACAACTCAGTATGAGATATGATATGTATATATTTCTACCCCACTTGTTTCCAAAAAAAAAAGAATTTAAGACAGCTGCAAAGCCTTCTATCCCTTCCCTGTTTTCTCATCATAAATTCATACAATGTGACTTTCCCAAATGTAAACTTGAGCTACCAGTGGAAGTAGAATGGGACGCTCAATTAATTTACTATCATTTGTCACCAGAATATTAATCTGCTAAAACTGGCATTAATATCCTGCTTTAACCCTTATTAAGGAAAACTTTAAAATGTCATTTCAAGATGAATAAAATATGTTCTATGTTGCTTTTCTTCCTTATTTTATAACCTAAACCTATTTGAGGTACAAAATTAAGAACATATTCTAGGCAATTCAGAGAAAATACATTACCAGTACATATGAACTCAAAAACTATACCTAGAGAGACCTTCAAGATGGCAGAGGAGTAAGACGGGGATATCACCTTCCTCCCCACAAATACATCAGAAATACATCTATATGTGGAACAATTCATAAAGAACACCTACTAAACGCTGGCAGAAGACCTCAGACTTCCCCAAAGGCAAGAAACTCCCCACGTACCTGGGTAGGGCAAAAGAAAAAAGGAAAAACAGAGACAAAAGAATAGGGATGGGACCTGCACCTCTGGGAGGGAGCTGTGAAGGAGGAAAACTTTCCACACACTAGGAAGCCCCATCGCAGGCGGAGACTGCGGGTGGCAGAGGGGGAAAGCTTCGGAGTAGCGGAGGAGAGCGCAGCAACAGGGAGGTGGAGGGCAAAGCGGAGAGATTCCCGCACAGAGGATCGGTGCTGACCGGCACTCACCAGCCCGAGAGGCTTGTCTGCTCACCCGCCGGGGCAGGCGCGGCTGGGAGCTGAGGCTCGGGCTTCGGAGGGGAGGTCGGGTCCCAGGGAGAGGACTGGGGTTGGCTGCAGGAACACAGCCTGAAGGGGGCTAGTGCGCCACAGCTAGCCGGGAGGGAGTCCAGGAAAAGGTCTGGAGCTGCCGAAGAGGCAAGAGACTTTTTCTTGCCTCTGTTTCCTGGTGCACGAGGAGAGGGGATTAATAGCACCGCGTAAACGAGCCCCAGAGACGGGCGCAAGCCACGGCTATCAGCGCACACCCCAGAGACGGGCATGAGATGCTAAGGCTGCTGCAGCCACCGAGAAGCCTGTTTGCAAGCACAGGTCACTATCCACACCTCCCCTCCCAGGAGCCTGTGCAGCCCGCCACTGCCAGGGTCCTGTGATCCAGGGACAACTTCCCCGGGAGAACACACAGCGCGCCTCAGGCTAGTGCAACGTCACACCGGCCTCTGCCACCGCAGGCTCGCCTCACACTCCGTACCCCTCCCTCCCCCCGGCCTGAGTGAGCCACAGCCCCCGAAATCAGCTGCTCCTTTAACCCCGTCCTGTCTGAGCGAACAACAGATGCCCTCAGGCAACCTACACCCAGAGGCGGGGCCAAAACCAAAGCTGAACCCCAGGAGCTGTGCAAACAAAGAAGAGAAAGGGAAATCTCTCGCAGAACCCTCAGGAGCAGTGGATTAAATCTCCACAATCAACTTGATGTACCCTGCATCTGTGGAATACCTGAATAGACAACGAATCATCCCAAAATTGAGGCAGTGGACTTTGGGAGCAACTGTAGACCTGGGGTTTGCTTTCTGTATCTAATTTGTTTCTGGTTTTATGTTTATCTTAGTTTAGTATTTAGAGTTTATTATCATTAGTAGATTTGTTTACTGATTTGGTTGCTCTCTTGCTCCTTTTTTTAATACATAGATATATACTTTTTCCCCTTTTTCTCTTTTTGTGAGTGGGTATGTGTATGCTTCTTTGTGTCATTTTGTCTGTATAGCTTTGCTTTTACCATTTGTCCTAGGGATCTGTCTGTCCGTTTTTTTGTTTGCATGTTTGTTTGTTTTTTTTTGTTTTTTAGTATAGTTTTTAGCGCTTGTTACCATTGGTGGATTCGTTTTGGTTGCTCTCTTCTTTCTTATTACTTTTTATTTTTTTTATTTTGAATAATTCCTTTGTTTAAATTTTAATAACTTTATTTTATTTTATTCATTCTTTCTTTCTTTCTTTCTTTCTTTCTTTCTTTCTTTTTTTTTCCCTTTTCTTCTGAGCCGTGTGGCTGACAGGGTCTTGGTGCTCCAGCCAGGTGTCAGGCCTGTGCCTCTGAGGTGGTAGAGCAGAGTTCAGGACATTGGTCCACCAGAGACCTCCCAGCTCCACGTAATATCAAACAATGAAAGCTCTCCCAGAGATCTCTATCTCGACGCAGAGACCCACTCCACTCAATGACCAGCAAGCTACAGTGCTGGATACCCTATGCCAAATAACTAGCAAGACAGGAACACAACCCCACCCATTAGCAGAGAGGCTGCCTAAAATCATAATAAGGTCATAGACACCCCAAAACAAATCACCAGACACGGTCCTGCACACCAGAAAGACAAGATCCAGCCTCATCCACCAGAACACAGGCACCAGTCGCCTCCACCAGGAAACCTACACAACCCACTGAACCAACCTTACCCACTGGGGGCAGACACCAAAAACAGTGGGAACTATGAACCTGCAGCATGTGAAAAGGAGATCCCAAACACAGTAAGTTAAGCAAAATGAGAAGACAGAGAAACACACAGCAGATGATGGAGCAAGGTAAAAACCCACCAGACCAAACAAATGAGGAGGAAATAGGCAGTCTACCTGAAAAAGAATTCAGAGTAATGATAGTAAAGATGATCCAAAATCTTGGAAATAGAATGGAGAAAATACAAGAAACATTTAACAAGGACCTAGAAGAGCTAATGAGCAAACAAACAATGATGAACAACACAATAAATGAAATTAAAAATTCTCCAGAAGGAATCGATAGCAGAATAACTGAGGCAGAAGAACAGATAAGTGACCTGGAAGATAAAACAGTGGAAATAACTACCACAGAGCAGAATAAAGAAAAAAGAATGAAAAGAGTTGAGGACAGTCTCGGAGACCTCTGGGACAACATTAAACACACCAACATTCAAATTATAGGGGTCCCAGAAGAAGAAGAGAAAAAAAAAGGGACTGAGAAAATATTTGAAGAGATTATAGTTGAAAACTTCCCTAATATGGGAAAGGAAATAGTCAATCAAGTCCAGGAAGCGCAGAGTCCCATACAGGATAAATCCAAGGAGAAACATGCCAAGACACATATTAAACAAACTATCAAAAATTAAATACAAAGAAAACATATTAAAAGCAGCAAGGGAAAAACAACAAATAACACACAAGGGAATCCCCATAAGGTTAACAGCTGATCTTTCAGCAGAAACTCTGCAAGCCAGAAGGGAGTGGCAGGACATATTTAAAGTGATGAAAGGGAAAAACCTACAACCAAGATTACTCTACCCAGCAAGGATCTCATTCAGATTCGACAGAGAAATTAAAACCTTTACAGACAAGCAAAAGCTAACAGAATTCAGCACCACTAAACAAGCTTTACAACAAATGTTAAAGGAACTTCTCTAGGCAGGAAACACAAGAGAATGAAAAGACCTACAATAAAAAAACCCAAAACGATTAAGAAAATGGTAATAGGAACATACATATTGATAACAACCTTAAATGTAAATGAATTGAATGCTCAACCAAAAGACATAGACTAGATGAATGGATACAAAAACAAGACCTGTATATATGCTGTCTACAGGAGATCCACATCAGTCCTAGGGACACATACAGACTGAAAGTGAGGGGATGGAAAAAGATAATCCATGCACATGGAAACCAAAAGAAAGCTGGAGTAGCAATTCTCATATCAGACAAAATAGACTTTAAAATAAACACTATTACAAGAGACAAATAAGAACACTACATAATGATCAAGGGATCAATCCAAGAAGAAGATATAACAATTGTAAATATTTAGGCACCCAACATAGGAGCACCTCAATACATAAGGCAAATACTAACAGCCATAAAGGGGAAATTGACAGTAACACAATCGTAGTAGGGGACTTTAATACCCCACTTTCACCAATGGACAGATCATCCAAAATGAAAATAAATAAGGAAACACAAGCTTTAAATGATACATTAAACAAGATGGACTTAATTAATATTTATAGGACATTCCATCCAAAAACAACAGAATACACTTTCTTCTCAAGTGCTCATGGAACATTCTCCAGGATAGATCATATCTTGGGTCGCAAATCAAGCCTTGGTAAATTTAATAAAATTGAAATCGTATGAAGTATCTTTTCCGACCAAAACGCCATGAGACTAGATATCAATTACAGGAAAAAAATATGTTAAAACTACAAACAAATGGAGGCTAAACAATACACTACTTAATAACCAAGAGATCACTGAAGAAATCAAAGAGGATATCAAAAAATACCTAGAGTCAAATTACAATGAAAACACAATGATTCAAAACCTATGGGATGCAGCAAAAGCAGTTCTAAGAGGGAAGTTTATAGCAATACAATCCTACCTCAAGAAACAAGAAACATCTCAAATAAACAACCTAACCTTACACCTAAAACAATCAGAGAAAGAAGAACAAACAAACGAAAAAATTAGCATAAGAAAAGAAATCATAAAGATCAGATCAGAAATAAATGAAAAAGAAATGAAGGAAACAATAGCAAAGATCAATAAAACTAAAAGCTGGTACTTTTAGTACCAGCTAAATTGATAAACCATTAGCCAGATTCATGAAGAAAAAAGGAGAAGATTCAAATCAATAGAATTAGAAATGAAAAAGTACAAGTAATAACTGACCCTGCAGAAATACAAAGGATCATGAGAGATTACTACAAGCAACTATATGCCAATAAAAAGGACAACCTGGAAGAAATGGACAAATTCTTAGAAATGCACAACCTTCCGAGACTGAACCAGGAAGAAATAGAAAATATAAACAGACCAATCACAAGCACTGAAATTGAAACTGTGATTAAAAATCTTCCAACAAACAAAAGTCCAGGACCAGAAGGCTTCACAGGCATATTCTATCAAACATTTAGAGAAGAGTTAACACCTATCCTTACCAAACTCTTCCAAAATATAGCAGAGGTAGAGGAACACTCCCAAACTCATTTTATGAGGCCAAAACCCTGCTACCAAAACCAGACAAAGATGTCACAAAGAAAGAAAACTACAGGCCAATATCACTGATGAACATAGATGCAAAAATCCTCAACAAAATAGTAGCAAACAGAATCCAACAGCACATTAAAAGGATCATACACCAGGATCAAGTGGCGTGTATCCCAGGAATGCAAGGATTCTTCAATATATGCAAATCAATCAATGGGATAAACCATATCAACAAATTGAAGGAGAAAAACCATATGATCATCTCAATAGATGCAGAAAAAGCTTTCAACAAAATTCAACACCCATTCATGATAAAAACCCTCCAGAATATAGGCATAGAGGGAACTTACCTCAACATAATGAAGGCCATATATGACAAACTCACAGCCAATATCATTCCCAATGGTGAAAAACTGAAACCATTTCTTCTAGATCAGGAACAAGACACGGTTGTCCACTCTCACCACTCTTATTCAACATAGTTTTGGAAGTTTTAGCCACAGCAATCAGAGACGAAAAAGAAATAAAAGGAAACCAAATCAGAAAAGAAGAAGTAAAGCTGTCACTGTTTGCAGATGACATGATACTATACATAGAGAATCCTAAAGATGACACTAGAAAACTACTAGAGCTAATCAATGAATTTGGTAAAGTAGCAGGATACAAAGTTAATGCACAGAAATCTCTTGCATTCCTATATACTAATGTTGAAAAACCTGAAAGCGAAATTAAGGAAACACTCCCATTTACCATTGCAACAAAAAGAATAAAATACCTAGGAATAAACCTACCTAAGGAAACAAAAGACCTGTATGCAGAAAACTAGAAGACAGTGATGAAAGAAATTAAAGATGATACAAACAGATGGAGAGATATACCATGTTCTTGGATTGGAAGAATCAACATTGTGAAAATGACTATACTACCCAAAGCAACCTACAGATTCAGTGCAATCCCTATCAAACTACCAATGGCATTTTTCACAGAACTAGAACAAAAAATTTCACAGTTTGCATGGAAACACAAAAGACCCCGAATTGCCAAAGCAATCTTGAGAAAGAAAAACAGCCCTGGAGGAATCAGGCTCCCTGACTTCAGACTATACTAGGAAGCGACAGTAATCAAGGCAGTATGGTACCGGCACAAAAACAGAAATATAGATCAATGGAAAAGTATAAAAAGCCCAAAGATAAACCCACGCTCATACTGTCACCTTATCTTTGATAAAGGAGGCAAGAATATACTATGGAGAAAAGACAGCCTCTTCAATAAGTGGTGCTGGGGAAACTGGACAGCTATATGTAAAAGAATGAAATTAGAACCCTCCCTAACACCATATACAAAAATAAACTCAAAATGGATCAAAGACCTAAATGTAAGGCCAGACACTATAAAACTCTTAAAGGAAAACAAAAGCATAACACTCTATGACATAAATTACAGCAAGAGAGCTTCCATGGTGGCGCAGTGGTTGGGAGTCCGCCTGCCGATCCAGGGGACACGGGTTCGTGCCCTGGTCTGGGAAGATCCCACATGCCACGGAGTGGCTGGGCCCATGAGCCATGGCCGCTGAGCCTGCGTGTCCGGAGCCTGTGCTCCGCAACGAGAGAGGCCACAACAGTGAGAGGCCCGCGTACTGCGAAAAAAAAAAGAAGATACATCACAGCAAGATCCTTTTTGACCCACCTCCTAGAGAAATGGAAATAAAAACAAAAATAATCAAATGTGACCTAATGAAACTTAAAACCTTTTGCACAGCAAAGGAAACCATAAATAAGATGAAAAGCCAACCCTCAGAATGGGAGAAAGTATTTGCAAATAAAGCAACTGAGAATTAAAGGATTTAATTGTCAAAGCAATTAAAAGGGTTAATCTCCAAAATTTACAAGCAGCTCATGCTGTTCAATATCAAAAAAACAAACAGCCCAATCCAAAAATGGACAAAAGACCTAAATAGAAATTTCTGCAAAGAAGATATACAGATTGCCAACAAACACATGAAAGGATATTCAACATCACTAATCATTAGAGAAATGCAAATCAAAACTACAATGAGGTATGACCTCACACCAGTCAGAATGGCCATCATCAAAAAAATCTACAAACATTAAATGCTGGAGAGGGTTGGAGCAAAGGGAACCCTCTTGCACTGTTGGTGGCTATGTAAATTGATACAGCCACTATGGAGAACAGTATGGAGGTTCCTTAAAAAACTAAAAATAGAACTACCATATGACCCAGCAATCCCACTGGGCATATACCCTGAGAAAACCATAATTCCAAAAGAGTCATGTAACACGGTGTTCACTGCAGCTCTATTTACAATAGCCAAGATATGGAAGCAACCTAACTGTCCATCAACAGTGAATGGATAAAGAAGATGTGGCACATATATACAATGGAATATTACTCAGCCATTAAAAGAAATGCAATTGAGTTATTTGTAGTGAGGTGGATGGACCTAGAGCCTGTCATACAGAGTGAAGTAAGTCAGAAAGAGAAAAACAAATACCATACCCTAACACATATATATGGAATCTAAAAAAAAAAAAAAGTTCATGAAGAACCTAGGGGCAAGACGGGAATAAAGACACAGACCTACTAGAGAATGGACTTGAGGATACGGCGAGGGGGAAGGGTAAGCTGGCACGAAGTGAGAGAGTGGCATGGACATATATACACTACCAAATGTCAAACAGATAGCTAGTGGGGAGCAGCCGCATAGCACAGGGAGATCAGCTCGGTGCTTTGTGACCACCTAGAGGGGTGGGGTAGGGATAGTGGGAGGGAGACGCAAGAGGGAGGAGATATGGGAATATATGTATTTGTATAGTTGATTCACTTTGTTATAACGCAGAAACTAACACACCATTGTAAAGCAATTATACTCCAATAAAGATGTTAAAAAAAAACTATACCTAAGGTAACAAACAAAAATAATACTTCCCTGTTTAATCTGTGATTTGAGGTTGATTCTTTCAGTGCTTACTTAAAGAAAAAATAGGCCTAATAAAAGGGCGGGGGGCAAATAAAAATTTGTAAATTTCATCTACAATAATTGGTAAAAGACACCAGTTACATATACATCTATGATTCCTTAATCAAAGGGCTAGAAAGGATTATAAGCACAATATGCTTCTAGGTATGACTCCCTACAAAGTCTGGAATCCATGACATTTGGCTTATATCATTTTAAAAATAGAATCTAGAGATAAGTATTCTGATAAACTGTCTCACTGGAAATGAGGTTATGAAACTGCAGAGATTTGGGAAAATAAAATAATGCATAGAGAGCCATTTGCCGCAACAGAACACTGAGGGATTTATATAATGAAAATTTCAGAAATGAATTATTTGGATTGATGCATTTGAACTTTAAAATTTTTTGAGTTAAAATCATTAAATCAATGACATTTAGAAACAGTCATGCTGCCTTCTGTGTTCTTAACAGATTCTAAATTCAGCTACATGTGTGTGTCTTGTGATCACAAGATCTGGTTACAAATAGCAATAATTGTTGCAAAGCAAATTACACGGTGGCACAGGAAAACACTCCCCCTTCCAGCAGAGAGGAAAGTGGTTACCTCACTTATATAGCCTGAACGTTATATAATGAAGATTACAGACTTTAAAATTGCAATAAAGGATGTATGCTAAAACAGAAAAACTATTTGATGAAGATTAAAAAGATTGCTTTATTTAGGAAAGAACTTCTAGAGCACTGATGAGAAATATTTAAGTGTTTATTGGCTATGGAAACTGCTGTTACTAGGAAACAAATTTATTCATTTCCATTCATAAGAATGCGGGCATGCAAATAAGAGTTTTATTCAAATAAGGCTTGAATATATTACAACATATTACAATATACATCACAAAATAATATTGTATAACAAACATTGTACAACATTTATACAATATCATTTATATACAATGTATTATATTTATGTATTATATATATAATTGTAACAATATACTACAATTATATACACAATATATTACAACCTGGAAATAGGTAATTTCTACTTAGATGGACTCAGTATACGGACAAAAATGACTCATGAAATACTTAAAATCATGAATTGTTAGAGTTTTAACCCCCACACATTTTAGTAAAAAATGGTCAGGGCATACCAAATTTTAGAGCTAAAAATGGCAAACAGGTGAATGCTGACCAGTTGGTAGTTGCTGCCTCCAATACGATGCGGAAGAAGGTTCTGAGAAAAAGATCGTAATTGATTAGCAACTTGTGTCGAGGGTAAAGAAGAGCATAGTTACTTGCTCATCTCCAGATCGAGCACATCTTAGCCTAACCTGTTCATCTCACGGTGACTGAAAAGAGTCATTTGACATTGGGGAATTTTAACATATAAAGGAAGTTTGTTATTGGGCCACTTGTAGAATTCATGTTCCCATGTTTTGTTTTGTTTTGTCTTTCCCATATCACAACAATGTTCCCTCTTACTGAAATCATATTCTGCCCACTTTCCAGAATACAAGTCTCAGTTATTTATATCACTGTTGGGTAAACATGTCCTCTACTTAGCAGTACTCAAAGCTGCCTCTTCTAGCTTCTTAAAATATACACATACCAGAAAAAAGATGAAAACTAACAATGCCATCAGCCACAGCCTAACTACTAGAATCTAGAAAGAATCTTAATCAATATAGGGCAGAAGCAGCTGGATTGAGAAAAACCTACGATGGCTCCATTTCACTGTATAACCAGTCTCAGCTCTGAAGAAAATGCACATGCACTTTGACCAATATAATTTCAGGTAGTTGTCTTAATTCAGAAGTAGATTAAACAGTTGGTCTCATGAAATTCAGAACAGAGCAGAGACAGGAAACAATGGGAAAACATAAGAGGAATGGACAAAAGAGTCATATGCTGGAACACAAAAGTAACTGAGGGGAAGTTTAAGTTCAGTAATATTGACAACTCTCAGGCAGTTATCCCAGGAGCAGAAAGAGATGCTAAAATAGAAGTTCTAAGTTCCAGTTATTTTCCTTGAGTATATCACTTTACCAAAACTACAATCTATCATTTTTTTCTAGGCCTATGCAGACCCTCATTCTCCGCCATCTGTTTTAGAAATGCAGCCCACATCACCAAGACATCTAAATTGTGATGTTCTTATCTTCTCATTCTCACATCTGCTTGCTGAAAAATTAGAAAAGTTTCATTTCACTGTATCTGAGTATCATTTGTCAATCTCAATCCTCCAACTTCTTTCCTTTCTGGACTAATTCTGGCCTTTCAAAACTGTGTTTACCCCTTTACTTTTTCTCTAAAGGCAATGATTTGGCAAGTTTACTGTTCATCATTGCATGCAAGTTGTGTAATTTCATATATGTATTTCATATAACACAACAGTGATTAATAGAGAGAGTGGGAAGTTTGGAAGTCTTAGTGGTTTGTACTCAAAACAACAACAACTCAACTTCTATGCCTTCCATCCTTCTTTCCTCAACCGAAGGTTTTATGATGGTAGCTGATCAGCAAAAACAAAACAAAACAACCTTACCAGGTGGAACAGAGTGACTCAGAAGGGATTATTTTACGTTATTTTTAATGCTGTAAGTTAGTTCGTTTATTTAAATGCTAATCTATTGTCCTAGCATAACCCTCCCATGGCAGAATCAATTTCAGTAATGATGCTGATGGCTGCAGTATGATCAACTGAAGTCTCTGCCACTTGGTACAAAAGGAGTGGAAATGATAGACAACTCATTAATCATTTATCCCAGAGATGAATGTGTTCAGTTGCTGATGGGGTACTGTAGGTGAATGCTGTCAAAATGAGAAATATCAATTGTCAGGCCTCGTGAATAATAATGGTAGAGCTATTTTTAAGCTTCTTTGAAAATTACAATTATGCTCTTTTTCCCTACAGTTCCATCAGGTATGCTTGGCAATTTTGTTCTATGAGAATCCATTCTTATTCTGCTCAGATGTCTGTGCTTGAGAAAATATATACTCCTCAAAACTTAACATAAGATATTTGAAAAGTTATTTAGAAATCAGTAGAATTCCACATATTGGGAGTGAACTCTTAAAGAATTGAGAAGCAGAAGAGGCAAACCAGGAAAGGTACTGAATAACTTTTTGGTTCATTTTCCCCCATAGGATATGTTTTATCAGCAGCGAGGGCAATATACATTTTTAATTTCTCAGACCCCTAGAAGGAACAGATATACTCTATAATTCCTACATTTTCTGTAGCGATAACAGAATTCAATGAAATAGACTTTAAAAATTTTTTGTTCACCAAATTAGGTGAACAATGTTACCAAAAGAAATGACCTTGAGAATCTGCCCCAGCTTATCTCCAATTTGTCTAATGCTTCCAGTGGAAAATAATGTTCCTGGACTGGAGGAGTATTCTCTCTGGAAGCCAGCAGTATCTTACCATTCACTTAGAGTTATACTCACTTTTCCAGAAAGAATTTAATGTATTTCAGAAATCTATCTATCTTTAAAAACTGGTGCATTCGTCCTAAGAGTCACAACTGATCCTACATTCCATTTTTGAGGAATGGAAGGAGGTCAGATTTAAGATGAGAAAACGTATTAACTTCCCCACATTTATCAAGTTGCTGAGTATTTTGCTCCATAAATTATACATCTTCATCTATTTGGAGAACATTTATGTGCCATAAAGCTACACACACATAGTTGTACAAATATTAAGTATACCTGCTTAATGAATAATACAAATTTCCAAATTACTGGGGAAAGTACTTTTTCTTTGACATAACTGATATATGTAGCACAGGAACTTTGTGCCATTCTAATTTTTACTATAATCAACTATCAGATTACTGGATGCTAAAAAGGATATTTCATTTTACCTACCACATGTCTGGCAGTGGCAACTTCTTGAACTGTCACCAGCAAAGTATATGGCTGCAATATAATAAAATGTGGACAAACATGAATTTTGACATTTGCTCTTTCAAACTCCAGGCTTTCTTGCATACACGTCCCCCACACCGCAGCTCACCCTCCCTGCCCATGTACATACGTATGTATACATATAAGTGGAGCTAATATTCTTTAAGCTAAAAGATGTAAGATCAAATCATTTGCATGATTTCTTACGAAAATGCCTGTTTCAAGTTTATGATACATTAATCCCTTCAAATGCTCTTCCAGACTACTCTCGTCTTTGTATTTTAAGAGCCCAACTAATTAGATTCCTATATCTTAATTTCCAGTTATGAAATTATGTTAAGGCAACATGCTTTTCATAAACTGAATGGTGAAAGGATTGTATGCACTGAATTACTATTGTTGCTATTTCTGACATTACATGAATTATCCTTTAATCCTAAAGTTACCTTCTTAGCAAAGCCTTTCAAAACATTGTACTATTAATAGTAGATCAGTAAGAAAATTACATTTTTAAATTAATTTTTATTGGAGTATAGTTGCTTTACAATGTTGTTAGAAAATTACACTTCTGAAAAATGTAATGGGCAACCTCTACTTCCTCAAATTATTTCTAATTAGAAAATAATTTTTGAAAGTCCAAAATTAGAAAATTAAATAAAATAAACTGACATTTTTTTTGGCTGCAGAGACAAGATGCTATAATGATACTCTTTCCAGCAATTATAAATATTAATCTGAGTGAATTTGAGTCTGAAAACAATGCACATGTCTACCGCTTCCATTAGACATTACAGCTCCTCCAAGGCAAAGATGGTGCCATCAATCCTTTGAAATCATAACCTTAAATGTCTGGCGCATGTAGGCATGCTAATGCTTGGTTCTTTGATGGAAGAATGGACATGCAGGCATGTTCAGAATTCATCACTTAAACATAAGTAGCTTGTTAAATTATTGGAAATGAGTTGAGTAAAATGCACTCTACACTGGATTGGACAATAATTAACTAAATTCTAAAAACAGAGGACAGGTGTCCTGCCACAGGCCCAGAGCCAAAACAGAGGAGTCAGGAAATATCCTGAGGAACATCTAGGAGAGAGAAGATTGAAACAAAGTCACTAATTATGTAGTACTATCTCAGGAAAATCAGAACTATTTTATAGATCCATTTCCCAATGTGTTAAATGGAGAACAAAATGCACTGTTTCCAAATATGACAAAAGACACAATTAAGAGAAAGAACCACATCTGTTTATTATTCTTATATATTACTGTAGAATATGAAATCTAGAAAAATGCTTTCCAAACAATTAAATCTCAGTAATCATTTTCAAAATACCTTATAGCAAGTTTCTTCACCTCATAATAATTTGATTGTTCATTATGGTAAGAACAAGATAACAGGTCATGGGTAACTTTTATAAAAGCCACTAAGGTGTGTGTGATATGCATATTCATTTATTTATACATTCATCATTATTGTAGAAAAACTAGAAGATGCAGATAAGAAAAATGCCACTTAAAATTCTATTCTTGAAAGATGACCAGTTAAAATTTTATATTCTCCAAGTGTTCCATACAAATATATTCTACATATACTATCCTATAACTTGCCTTTCCCTCCATTTATATCATGAATCGTCCTTTGTCAATAAAAATACCCATACTATTTTAATAGTTTGTTAGTATTCCATCGTATGTATGTGACAATTTCTTTACTTATTATTGAACATTTAGGTTTCCAAGTTACTATAAAAAATACTGATAATCATTTCATAGAAACATACACCTTTGTGTACTTATCCAATTAATCCCTCAGAAAATATTTCCAATATGTCAAAGGGTATGAAGCTTTTCAAGGCTTTTGATACATATTACTCACTGTCCTCAGGAACACTTGTACTAATACTCTCACAAGTTGTTATTTGAGAATGTTCCTTTCCCATAACCATGAAAATACATATTATTCCTTTTAATTTACACAGGCAAGTGAACAGTATCCTGCTGTCGTTTCAATCAGCATTACCAATTTATTTATTTTTGTTGGCCATTTTAATTTATTTTGGCTGTACAAGTCCTTGATCAATATTATCCATTGGTTGTGTCTTTTCCTTATGGGTTTGAAAAGTTTCTTTGTGAATTAAGGGTATTAAATTTGTATGCATGTTGTAGCTTACCAGTTTGCTTACCTTTTAACTCTTTATGGTATTTTTGCCATACCAAACTTTAAAGACTTGGAAGAGCAAGGGCGTGCCTCCATCCACTTTCCTCTTCTGCACTGCTATGTGCAGAACCAACGGTAACCACTTGATCCTTGTTTTATTCCTATTATTTCCCCACTACGTTGATGCTGGCTGTTTGAGACAGACAGTAAAATAGAAGGGGAAAAAATGGAGGAAAAACATTTCCTTTTCATGATAAAAACTAAATCTAAAGAACAAATCAGGAATCAATTTTTGTATTTTATCAACTGCTTTTTACATCCAAAGAGCCACTGACATGTCTTTTCTCTTTTGGCATATTAATACTAAATATAATAAACCCTCAATTGTCATAGTGGATTATTCTCCTATACACAGCCCATAAAGTATGACATGGAAGTATAAAACAGTAATTAAAAGTACAGATTGGGGGGCTTCCCTGGTGGCGCAGTAGTTGAGAGTCCGCCTGCCGATGCAGGGGACACGGGTTCGTGCCCCGGTCCGGGAGGATCCCACATGCCGCGGAGCCGCTGGGTCCGTGGGCCATGGCCGCTGAGCCTGCACGTCCGGAGCCTGTGCTCCGCGGCGGGAGAGGCCACAGCAGTGAGAGGCCCGCGTACCGCAAAAAAAAAAAAAAAAAAAAAAAAAAAAAAAAGTACAGATTGGGAAGTCAGACTACTGGAGTCTAAGTCTTGGCTCTGCTATTTATTAGCTGTATAACCTAGGACAAGTGACCTAATGTCCCTATGCCTTAATTGCCTCATGTATAGAATGGGAGCAATAATAGTGTATCTGCCTCACAGGGCCACTGTGAGGATTAAACTGGATAATGTGCATGGTACCTGGCAAATAAGCACCAACAGTAACTACTGTTCTCAGTAATATACTGTTGGATTAGATATTGACTTTACTTATGAATTTATCATGAATATTCCTAAATGAAATCAGTTCTTTGTTTTGGCAATCTATGTTAATCTGATACCTGGATTACACTATCTGTTAAAAACATTTTGGGAACTTTCCTTCTGTCTATATACTCTAGTAAAAAATTAATAGTTTATAAAGATTAATATTTTCATAAAGTGCTTTCTATAATCAGTAAAGAAACCTACAAAATTTTCGAGTAGGAGGGAAGAATAGGCAGATGATGTAATGGGAGAGTAGTGGCTAGGAGAGCAGTTGTCCAGCTAGCCCCACCTCTGCCATGGCCATGGGGGTCACAGGCCCTCTATACGAGGATGTTGAACACACACCTAAAATGCCTCTCCCCTCTCTCTGACGCCTCTGAGATGTTAGACATGTACAACTACTTAGTGCCCACTTTTTTTAACTACAGCTATCCCAAAGGAGAACAAATCTCACAGTGTACTTCCTTTTTTATTATCACCATCCCCCCAACATTTTTACTTAAATGAACATCAAGTGTAATAGAATGGCAGAAAAGGTAGGATTTTACTGGGAAAATACTGGATATTTTCTCCTATGAAGGCCAGGACTTAAGAGTTGAATATAGATATGAAAATCTCAAGTTTTCAATGGTTACTGGTCAACTGTCCAGATTTACCAAAATTTTAATTTTCATCCCTGGGTTCACTCTTGTAACACATTAAAATCCTAGGTAGTCGTTCAGAGGACTTCTTCATACAGCAGAAAGTAATATTCTAAATACAGGATAAACAAAAGTAGCTAAGTTCTATCTCAAAAGAAAATGCCATAATTTATCCAGATTTGGAAAAACAAGCTCTTGGGAAATTTTCACTACTGAGACAAATGTAAATGTACATACTTTGTTTAAATTATACCATATTCAATTAAAAAGTACTGACACATGAGTAACCAATAAAGATTAGGTAACAATGACTGTTAAGCACTACCTTTTACAGAGCATTATGTGACAGATATAACACTTCATGTTTATTTCATCACCTAACACACCCAATCACCCTATGAGGTAGGAATTTCTATACCTTTTAACATATTAGGAAATTGAAGCTCAAAAAGGTCAAGTCACTTGGCCAAGATACTGGGGCTAGGATTATAATTTATATTTCAAAACCCATACTTTGAATATCTGCAGTCAAATGAGTGACTGAAATTACATCCAGCCATGCAATTAAATGCAGGACTATTTGTTTCTCACTCTAATACTTACTCGGTGTAGCACTGACAATGGAAATATACTTTTTAAATATACCATTTTAATGAATAATAACCATTCTGGAAAGCTGAAAAACAGAGTCTACAAAAAAGTTACTTCTAAGACTAAGAATCAAATTTGCCATCAAAATAACTACTAATACTATTTTATTATTTTATTGGATTATTTGCAGAGTGGTCATAATTTCTAGATTAGACATGTTGACTTCAATCCACTTTTATTCAATTTAAAAAAATAATAAAACACTTTTATTAAACACTTCTATTGAACATGTTTAGGTAAAATATCTCATTGAGTTTATAAACCCAAATATTAGTGACCAAGTAATAAAAATGAAAAAATTAGTCTATTTTCATGTTTCACATACAATGAAATGCAAAACAAGCATAACAGACATCTTATATGAATATTTGGGTTTCACAGAAAATATTAGAAGGCTGACATAGGCATAAACAATTATTCTTAGAAATGTCATCCTGTGATTACAGGCAGATTATATAATAGACTTTATGCTTATGTCTTATATTGTACTTCCAAAAATTATAAATATTTTAGATATAACCCTATTCTAAACATCAATTCAAAAATTTACCTTACTTTAGCTAAGGAGAAATGAAAATGTATATAACAGTTTGACACTAAAGCTGACTTTTCATATTTTGGACAGAGTAAATTTGAAAGAAACACTTCAACTGAAGCAACTTTAAAGGTAAAGGTTATGTTTTAGTAAAATGAAATCAGTAAGATTTACTTAGAAGACTGGAAAAAGTCCTCTTAATAACAATCTTTGTTTAAAAAAAAAAAAAAAGATTGTAACTATTCCCAGTTCTTTCATTTAAACAAAAGATTGTCATCTAGGTGAGATGTTTAGAGTAGGTATGCAATGTTTTCCTAGAAAAAAGACTTTTGTAACAGATCTCAAAGTACAAAATAAATTTAATCCACCCTTGTTCAGGATTTAAGTCATACCTCAAATTAATCTAACAGATCTTAGTTTCACCAGGTAAAATTGCTAACGTGAAAGCTTCTAAAATTCTTGTTTAAGATATTTCTTTCTTCAAAATCTATAAGATAATTTTTAGGCTTACTTTTTATTTTTCTATAAGTACAACTTCAACTATGAAATTCAGTTCAGTCCTCTGCATATGTCAGATGATGCTACAAATCTTTTGTATTTCTCTTCCAACTATCTAGCTGTGAAAAGGGAAAAAATAAAATTTGAAAATAAAGTCCCTAAATTGGCCCAAATATACTTACTTTAAGAAACTTACATTAAAGGTGAAATTGTCTCCAAAGTGACTCTGGTTTCCCCAACATCTCCCAGTCTACCTTAGAAAAAACAGGATATTCTGCAAGAGGGAATCTGACAGTAGGACATAGTGACATAGATTATGCTGAATGGTTGGTCACATATAGACTTGTATAGACTTTGTATTCAGCCAAATGCTTCCAGATAATGAGCATAAGATGATAAATTAATAGGGACAGAAATCTTTGAAGACAAATAAGGACATTGGAAAGCAAAAGGTTGAAAAGGAAAATTTTATATGTTTCCTTGAAATGGTGCATATTTTTCTCCTCAGAAGAGAAAAAGTTGTAGGATACACTCTTAATTTTGACTTTTCTTTGGAAGACAATAAATCTCTGTGCCAAAAGATTTCTTATCTTAAAATGAAAGTGTATGAGAGAAGAGAATCCTTAAAAATATATGTATCAATCACACCTTGATAAATAATTCTCCAGTGTAGGGTAGGGGGCTTTCTAATTCTGAAAGTAAAAATCCACAATTTAATCTGGAAGGAATCTAAGCATGAGTAAGCTTAAATTACCGTCTGAATCACTGAATTGGTCATATTATTCTATTTTAAAAGTGTACAGATTTTACTGAAAGATAACCAATTGCAACATAAAAAGTATGGTTTCAAGGTCTTTCTTCGTCACTCCAGAAACTCTGTTTGCACAGTGTTCATAATTTCAACAAAACCCTAAAAAGTTCTTTCCAAAATGAACTTTTCCAACCTACTGAACAGAATTCATGCCCACACTCTGATGTTCATTTCAGCAGCATTTGTCTCTGTGAAGTACATCAAAATCACTCAAACATCAAATTGGTGATTTGATAGAATGATTTATTTTCCCATTACAGGAAAGTCACAAGTGACTTGTTCTGAGGTATGTTTCTGAGCTATGAAGGACATCTATCAGAAAGCTCCACACTTGAAGGTTCCTCTTTAGGGGATAACATTTTATGGCTGGACAGTCTCTGCAGGTACCAGATTCCCTGTTGTATCCAACTGCATACATTTACACGTGCATGCAGACACAGGACACTCGGCATGATCCCTGAAAAATAGGTCAAGTCACAGTTAAACATCTAAATTACACATACATACATACATTTATCTATATACCTATCGATATCTATAATGCAATTTTTCAGATGGCATTTGAAAAATACAGGAATTAAAACCCAAAGACAAAAAGCATTAAAAGCATTAAACTAGAAATGAGTGCCAAGCTGAACATGGGGAGAAAGTTACTGAAAAATGAACAGCTTCACTTTCTAATATATAATAAGCTATCTCATTTACAGTTATGAATGTGACAGGGATGTGCTCAGAGTTTAAATTAAAGCCAATGTGACAAACTGGGTGTAAAAGTTATAGCACTGAAGAGTACAGGGCCACTGATACTACTCAAAGTAAAAGTTAAATACGGTTTTGAGTCTCCACTGTATGAAGTGCATACTTACTACATAACAAACTTATTTACGAGATAACTAATATAGGAGTTTGACATGTATTCTATCATTGAATTCAGTTACATACTATATATTATATATGATAGGATATTCGGTCAGTCATAAAAAACTGTAAATATATCCTTTCTCCAAGTGAAGTTAAATAATGCTTTTCAAATATTTAACCCAAACATAATATTTAAACAATTTCTTATACAAGTATTAACTTTATAGTTTATAGTGATAGAAATGTTCACACCACCTTTGTTAACTTAAGTGACAGTATAAAAGAAATTCATCCTTTGGCTGTATACACCTGAACTATTTAAAAGGCCATCTGCTTTATCTCCTCTAACTCCAAGCCTATTAAAGAAAGAATGGGGACTTCCCTGGTGGCGCAGCGGTTAAGAATCTGCCTGCCAATGCAGGGGACACAAGTTTGAGCCCTGATCCGGGAAGATCCCACATGCCGCGGAGCAACTAAGCCATGCGCCACAACTACTGAGCCTGCGCTCTAGAGCTCGCGAGCCACAACTACTGAGCCCGCGTGCCACAACTACTGAAGCCTGCACGCCCTAGAGCCTGCGCGCCGCAACAAGAGAAGCCACTGCAATGAGAAGCCCCTGCACTGCAATGAAGAGTAGCCCCCACTCGCTGCAACTAGAGAAAGCCCACGCACAGCAACGAGACCCAATGCAGCTAAAAAATTTAATTAATTAATTAATTAATTAAAAGAAGAAGGAATGTGCTGATTACCTGAACCAACTAAGCATGTGTCCAGCATGCCCACCGTGTCTGCAATTGTGACACCATGTAAACCAGTTGTTAAACTGAGCTAATTTTTTGTCTTTGCTCAAGTCTACCTTTTCATCTGATTTGGAGCCTCCTATGGGTTAAAGACAGTGATCTTCATTAACTATATCATAATACTTTATTCAAAGTTTCTTAAAAGGTATTTCTAAAATTATGTCAAAATACAAATCACATATCATACTGAAACAGCAATTTTAATGCTAGAATCTAGTTTAGATTGAAAAAAATACCAAATAACCAGAGTTTCCTTACATTTTTAATAGTCAATAATAAATGGAAAAATAGAAATTATCAAACCCACTTAGAAGCAATCTGAATTAACAATTTTAGAGAAACAATCAGTAGTTTAAAAAACTTCCCATAAAGAAAATACCAAGTCCAGTTTACAGGTGAGTTCTACCAAACACTGAAAGAACAGGTAATTTTCATCTACACAAAGAATCGGAAAGAATAGGAAAGAGGGGCAATTTCCCAATGCACTTCATGAGGTGGGTATAGCTTTGCTAACAAAATCAGACAAAGCCAATATGAGAAAGAAGATTATAGGCCAATCTTCCTCCTGAACAGACATAAAATCCTAAGTAAAACATTACCAAATAGTGTGATTTAGCAATTCTACTTCTAGGAAAATGCACTAGAGAAACTTTGGTGTATGGTAAAAGGAAACATATGTAGGAATGTTCACAGCAGCACTGTTCATAACACTAAAAATCTGGAAACCAAGTGTCCATCAATAGTAGAACAGAAAAAATTTGTGTTGTAGTCATAAATGGAATACAAAGCAGTAATTTAAAAAAGGAATAAATGACCACTACATTAATCAGCATAATTGAAACTAGGAAAAAAAAAAACCCAACTCCAATGTTGAGCAAAAAAAGGCTTGTTGAAGGACATATGTGTATGACTCATTTACACAGAATTTAAAACACAGACGACAGTAAACGTGTAAAACAACTATACAGACAAGCAAGAGACTAAACTAACGCACAATTTAGGACAGTAATGACCTTTGGGAAGAGCCCAAAGAGGTGGTATGAAGTAGGGAGAAACAATCCAAGGCACTAGTATAGACAATGCTACCTTAAAGCAGAGTAAAAGACTCACTGATGACTGATTTATCATAGTACACGATGTATACATTACTATACATTTGTCATTCACAAAAACTTGAAGAAAAATGTGTTATTACACATGTACATTTACACATGTACATCTACACACAAATTTATATAACTTTTAGTGCTTGAAAAATGCTCATTCTATTAATTTTGGTCACCTTAATATGTTTTATTTTGTCCTAAAACAGCAAATCAAATTATTTTAAGATCATATATAATTAGAGACAAGAATAGAAGAATGAGTAAGTAAAAATATTAAGTTTAATTAAGCAATTGTGTACCTATTAAGACATAATGCTATGTTCAAAATTTTACCTGGGCCATGGCTGGTCACACTGTAATGACCAAAATTGTCTTGCAAACAATTATTTAAAATACCCATCTCTTTTTGCTAATGGTATGGAGATGAAAGGATGTGAAGGTGGTTCAAGGATTTAAGATGTACACACACTGAAATTCTTCCTAAAAGCTTCATAAAAACAATTAATAATGAAAGAGAGAAAGAGAGAGAAGAGAAAAAGGAAATACAGACCTTTTCAATATAAGGTATTTTATACCTTTGTGTATAGTTCTCACTAGTGACTTTCACTTTGTTTTGCAACTTCTAATACAAAGAGAAAACAGACTGAGTCCAGAACAAATTAATCCTTATGTTTCTGATGAAGCTGAATATAACAGCTCTACCTCACTGCCATGTGAGAAGGCATTTTAAGATCAAATAGCTTTTAAATTTAAAAGATTTATAGTGAATTATGAAAAGTGCTATAGAATAGTTGAGGGTAACTAAAGTTTCACTTAGGCACTAACAACAGCAATAATAATAAAAAAAAGAAGAGTAAGAAAGAAACTAATATATAATCTAACTTTTAAAAATATATCATACCTAGAAGTTAAGCTCTATAAGGACAGCGATTTTTATCTGTTTTGTTCACTGTAACATTTCTAGCACTTAGAAAAATAGCTATGAAACAAACTCTGTTGAATAATGTTTATAATTTTTAATGCTAAATGTTACTGTTTATAACTTATAAATATTATAACTAAACATTTATAAACTCAGTGAGACAGTTTCAATAGAGTTCCAATCTTCAAAGCACAATTGACTGTAAAAATTTGTTAACCCCCAGTTAAATAAGCTTATAGAAATTCTGGCCATTTGGATCACAAAGCATGATGGATGGATGCCATCTCTAATTGCAGGCAAAGCAACACAGAGGTTTGTATACCTAAATCTTTAAACTGCCATGAGAAAACATTTGATTTCTATCAGGTCCTGTTTTATTTTGGAACTCAGATTTTTCTGATTTTACAGAATAAAAAAAGAAAATGCTTATTACTTTGTAATTAACTCAGCTCAGTAATGCCTTTAAAGATCAGATTCAGGCTCCCCTAATTTTCCTACACTGTTTCCTAGGCTCTATCACACTGATGCACTTGGTAGTTTCCATACACTCTCTGTACTTATCATCTTCACTAATCTCTTTACCTTAGTTCATGCTTTGTACCCTTTGCCTACAACCTGGATAGGCTTCCCTAAAATCTTCACATATTTAAATCTATCAGACTTTAGAGGACCAACTTAAATGGCATCTTCTTTTTGAGGTTTTTCAGATATGCTTCAGATAGAAGCAATGTTACCCTCTTGCAAAATTCCTAACATTTTCTTTATATAATATCCCTTATTCACCTCAGAGAGCTAGATGTATTTCAGAATTTGGAATCTGTGGGGATGTCAGGAAAATAATGAGCAAATATTATATAACACCTAACAAATATTATATAACACTTATATAAGTCTGAGGCACCATCTTGTAATGAAACACATTAGCATTTCTGCAGTGAAACATATGAATGTTCACAAATAAACGAGAAATAAAAACTTTAATAACCTCACGTCAATTCTGAACAGATTTTTTCTTTTGCCAAATGAGATTATTGTAAATTCATTAAAAAAAAAAAAACTTTGGCTTTTCAGATCTTTAGAGATTTGGGAATGACAGATAAAAGATTCTGGACTAGTATGTATTTTCTAGAACATATAATTTCTTATTTTACATTAGCTATTCTGCTCATTATATACCATAAGCTCCAAGAGGATCTTTGAGTCATCCTAGCACATCAGCCTTAACTTAGTGCATTAAACAAGTACTCAAACCTATATAAAGAAATTATTTCTGAAGCAAATTTAGAAAAAAATTTCTGAAGCAAATATGAGAAAATGTTAAGACTTGATAAACCTGGGTGTTGAATATTCGTTAAATTAACAGTCTCTATAACAGAGAACTTAAAATGTTTTATGATTTAATTTTCTTCAAATTCCAGAAAATTGCTTTTATCTTTTCTTACCTATTTCAAAAATAGAAAAAACTGAAAAGCTAGTATCTAGCAAAAAGGAACAGCACTCTAGCCATTACAGTTTCCTGAGGCTTATGGTCCAAAAGACATATTAAGTTGAACTATTTCCATGTATCTCAGTTCACATAGAAATTATTTACGCTATATTTTGCCTCCTTGTTCTTTCATTGTAGTAGATTTTTATTCCCAATTGTTATTTTCTATTTATTTGTATCAAGGACGTAAAAAAAGTGATCAACATGCAACGTTAAAAATGAAAATCCTTGGGGCTTCCCTGGTGGCGCAGTGGTTGGGAGTCCGCCTGCCGATGCAGGGGACGCGGGTTCGTGCCCTGGTCCGGGGGGATCCCACATGCCGCAGAGCGGCTGGGCCCACAAGCCATGGCCTCGGAGCCTGTGCGTCCGGAGCCTGTGCTCCGCAACGGGAGAGGCCACAACAGTGAGAGGCCCGCGTACCACAAAAAAAAAAAAAAAAAAAAAAAAAAAGAAAATCCTTGATTAAAGCTTAAGTCAAAACTAACATGTGCATTTGAAAACATCACATATTGCATTTGTTAAAAAAAAGCACTATATTGAAAAATAACTTAATGATATTAGCAAATCTCTTTCACAGATGTTAATGTAACAATTAAACAGACTATTTACAAGAACCAGCTACAGAACAGAATTCCAGAATTTCACAACTAGAAGGGATCTCCCAGTCCAACACCTCATAAGTAAGAGCGTTAAAGTGACTCTCAAGGTCACCCACTAAATGTCACAGAGCCAGAACTACAACAGGCATTCTGATACCATACTCAGTTCTTTATTCCTTATTCATTTACCAGTATGCCAGATATTCAAATGTTTTTCATTAAATTTTTTGCTATAGTATCATTTTCAAGTTATATAAATAGCTGAAATATTTCTAGCCACTAGGTACATTTTATTCAATTATCTACTGTTCTCAAAAATTTTCTCTATATGTTTACTTTAAGCAGTAAACAATAATGTTAATATTTCTAACCATTAAAAAAGTATATGTATTTACTAGGTAGCTGACAAATATAGCAGAAGCTAACACCAAAACTTAGAAGTAGAGGGATCTGACTTCTAGGTTAATACATTCTCTACATATTTTTTCACAGGTAGATTTTGAACATGAAATAAGAGAAAATGTTAAAGTGTTTTGAGACTATCAAAAATTCTTTATGCACACAAGGTATTTGTTACTAGATGGGGCCACAGTGACTTTTAAACATAAAATCTGAGGGAGCTCCTCTTAGAAAAAGTGGTAAGAAAATGGAATAAGATTATTTAATATTTAAGCTCTTCTCACGAATGTTAAATTGTCAAGCATTTGTGAGATTACCTGAGATATCATGGATATAGATTCTACTTTTAATGTACAGATTTCATAGAGAACACAAAAACCTTCAAGCCAGCGAAGTGGCTTGCTCTTAGAAATAATATAAACTCAAGTGAGTATGTCTTTTATTTACAACATCAAATCAATTATGTAGAAACAATTTCAGCTCCAAAAAGTATACTGTAGAATTATGTCATACCAGGACAACTAGAAACAGGTGTTCCCATATTGATGAGGCAAAGTGCACATCGAGGAAGGGGTTTTCGACAGCCAGGACAACTTGTGACTTTAGATTTTGTTGGTGAGCCACTGACACCATACTGACTAAAACCTCTGCCCTGATGGGGCACAGTTGAACAGCTGTAGGAGATAGACTTTCCACAAAAATTGCAACTCACAAACACCTATAAAACAAATGAAAGGAGAAATAAATATAATGCAAACCTTCATGAATAAAATATAAAATAATCAAAGTTTGATCCTAACAAATTACTTTTAAATAATTTTTAAATTTTATTGTGTATTATAAAATAATTTATCTGCTAGGTTGATGAGCTGTCATTTAAGACTTCCACTTAGCAGTTACATTATTTGAATACTTCTCTGTTACCTTTGTTTAGTTATATTCTTCCTAACATCACTGTGATCTACAGAAAAAAATAACAAGAACTTTAGAGTTCACCCTGGGACATTACAGAATATCCCAATATGACTTTTGATACAAAGTTCAATGATATTATCTCCTAAACAAAATTTTCTTGTAAATAAAACACTCATTTCCTAAGATAAAAAGGAGTTAAGGATCCTATAATAATTAAAACTTTAGAATAATAGCAATATAAACTGTTCATTACGCCTTTATATTAAACTCCTAGACTCCTGAACACTTATGATATAGATTAGTAACAAACATTACCATGTACTGCTATTTGATTAATACTCAGGTTGTTTTAATACAAACAGTAATTTCTCAAATTTCTAAAATAAGAAAATAGCACCATCCAGTGCTCACATGGAGCATATACCTGATATTTAACATCTGAACTCAGACACAGTGATTTCACATCAAGTGCTTTATGTAATAATTGATTTCACATTGCTTTTTCTGCTTTATTTTACTTTTTTGTGGTACGCGGGCCTCTCCCTGTTGTGGCCTCTCCCGTTGCGGAGCACAGGCTCCGGACGCGCAGGCTCAGTGGCCATGGCTCACGGGCCCAGCCACTCCGCAGCATGTGGGATCTTCCCGGACCGGGGCACGAACCCGTGTCCCCTGCATCGGCAGGCGGACTCTCAACAACTGCGCCACCAGGGAAGCCCACATTGCGTTTTTTAAATTGAAGTATAGTTGATTTACAATATTGTGTTAGTTTTAGGTGTACAGCAAAGTTATTCAGTTATATATATATTCTTTTTCAGATTCTTTTCCATTATAGATTATAACAAAACAGTAAATATATTCCCTGTGCTACACAGTAAATCCTTGTTGTTTATTTTATATACAGTGTTGATCTGTTTTTTAAACTACTGCTTAAAGAAAAAAAATCTTTCTATGTCTAATTAGACATATAGATATATATGTATATACTGTTAAAGAAACAACTCCTGCCTTATTACATATAACAGTGAAGAAAGTGTCAATATGTAAGTGGAATGTGTAAGAACATACAGTAGTTTAGATTCTGAAAGATCTTGGAATATATTAGAAAACCTTGGACAACCCTAGGACTAATTTAGGTTTGCCTAAGATCCTCTAGACCTGCTGTGGTTTGCTCTATGTCAGACTAAAGCTCAAGTCACTGAGATGATTGTTAGGAAGAGGCATGATCAAAAAAACAGGAAGATTAAGGACAAAGTGCACTCTGGGATAGATAAAGACATGGGAACTCAACATGAGCAAAAGAATGAGTATATTGATAACATTTTATTAAATTGAACCCTCAACTTACCCTATATAACATGTTGTAAACACTTCTATTTTTTGGCTGGGCTATTAGGTACATGTTACAATTTGATTCTCTCCAAAACAATGTACTTACCTGTGCTAAAGGCTTAGAACTGGGATCCAACTTACTCCTGTGAATATCAAATTCAGCTCGTTTGTGCCAAAACCTCCAGGCATCTAATAAATTTCTATAATTCTCAATCCAGTACTGAACTCTTTCATCTTTAAGAACATCTAAGGGAGAACCCTAAAGAGAAAACATGAATTATTTCAGTTTTTAAAATTTTCCTGGGTAAGCCTGAAGATTCTAGGCAACATGCGAGTATGCGGCACAAGGGAAGAAACAGGCCTCTTCTTTGCCAAAAGCTGGCTCCTAATGAGGATACAGATAAAATAACTGATGGAAGCTCCATTAATTTAAGTTGGCCTCTACCAACGACATAAATATGCACTGTACATACCATTATACCTTGCCAGGGAAATGTAATTTTCTACATCTTATTTAGGTTTAAAGACCTAAGAGCAATCAATTCACCTTCCTAGTTGAATGCAGTAAAAAAAAGACGCCAATATTTTTTGTCCCAACAATTAAAACCTCTAGGTTCACAAAATATATTTACTATCTCATCACCAAAATTACTCAATCACATTTAAAAATAATACTGAGCCTGGTCCTTCATATCTAGCAATGTACTGTGGATTAAGATGCTATTTTTGTATACCTATTTATCTAAAAGTTAAAAATGCCTATTGTCTCCCTCGCCTTCAATTAAAACATATATTTATCACCTTCAAATTAAAAAAAAAAAAAGAAGAAAGAAAGAAAAAAACCAAAACTGAACCAGAAATGTTTAGTTCTTTTGCCCCTAGGCCACAGTGAAAAGGAACAATTCCTTTTCCTTAAATTTACTTTAGATTCCTTCTCATTAAGAACTTCGATTTTTTGCCACTAAGACTTTTCCTAAAGCTGTATTTTCCCTGGCAGCTGTGACACTCCACATTTCACCTACGCTTGCTTTGGGTTTTCGTAGAATGCTTTTAGCTCTGTCGAGGATATCGTCCTTATCTTCACATGATGAAGAAAGTAGAGAAAGCCTCTACCTCCAATGATGCTACGGCCATTAATTTAAAGCCAAGTTTTTCCGGTTCTGTTTGGGAGCCACAGAGAAAGTAAAATGTCAGAGGCAACTTAGCATGCATCTTATAGAAAAAGGGAAGAAACCTATAACAGCTAATAAAGACAATCTACCTTTAGACATTCTATCAAAATAGAAGCATATCTTTTACCTAGTAATTAAGTATTAATTTCAATTACTAGAGTTAAATTTAGCTAAAAGAACATGTGAAAAACTCATAGTTGACAACTTCATTTCTTAAAAAAATAAGCATCTACTACAGTCCTAATTATGACCAACTAGCCAGAACTAAGTACTAAAGTATAATAGAATCCCTGATTTAAAAAGAAAATTCACAGAAAAATCAGAAATCTTCATACCCCACTCCTTCCCCTTCCACGGCAGTGAGGATAAACTAAGAAAGAATCTGGTCAATTCCTATCTGGTAAGTCTTCTCTAGAACCGCCCCAATAAAACTTAAAATGATGGTCTGAAAAAGTCTGCAGAGAAAACAGTTCAGAGATTAAGTCTGACCAAATTAAAATTAGAAGGGCTTGGGAAATGCCATGGGCTTCCCATAGTAACAAAATGTAAGACCTAAGTGATCAGCAAGTAATTGAACTTCCAAAAGCATTAACTAACATTCTTCAGAAAAAAAAGGAAAAGAACCCAGATGTCTATAATATACTGCAAACAATGGCCAGTATTCAATTAAAAAATCACTAGACATATAAAGAAACAGGTAAATGTGTTTCAAAGTAAAGGCAAAAGGCAGTCAATAGAACTAAACCTTAAATAGCCCTTATGTTAGAGCAAGTAAAGATCTAAATGCAGCTATTATTCAGACTTAGGGGAAAATAGTGTTTTAATTAGTAAACAGATAGGGCTCTGAGCTGAAAAATATAAACTATAAAAAAATGGAGACTCTGGAACTAAAAAGTACAATAACTGAAATTAAGAATTCCCTAGAAAACCTAACATCAGATAGAAGGTGACAGAATAGCCAATTAACAAATCCAAAGAATTTATCCAATTTGAAGAACAGAAGAAAAAAGATGAAAGGAAAATAAACAGAGCCTCAGATATCTGTGGTACAGTATCAAATGGTTTAATATACGTGCAATAATAGTCCAAGAAGGGGAATGAGGTTGAGGCAGAAAAAAATATTTAGAGAAATAATGCTTGAAGACTTCCCAAATCTGATGAAAAACACTGACTTGCAGATCCAAGAACCTCAGTGAATCACAAGCAGGATAAAAAGAACCACAACTAGGCTTCAAGGGTTAAACTGCTAAAAATCAAAAGAAAATCTTGAAAGCAGCCCAAGGAAAAATGAAGCATTACACAGGGGAAACAAGGATAGTAATATGTGACTTCTCATCAGAAACAATGGAGGCCAGAACACTGTGAAACCACATCTTTGAAATGCTGAAAGAAAATAAGCGAAATAGACATTTTCAATTAAAATTAAGCTGAGAGAATCTGTCCCCAGTAAATGTGAACTGTAAGAAATGCTAAAGAGAAAGAGCAAAGGGAAATGATATGACATGGAATTTGAGTCTCTGGTAAGGAATAAATAGTACCAGGCATGGTAAATAAGTAAGTAAATATAAAAGCCCATGTTTTCATTCTTCACATAATTTACATAAAAGACAACTGACTGTTCAAAGCAAAAATAATAACACTAGGTTGTAGTTTATAATGGATGTAGAAGCAAAATACAAGACAATAGGACAAAGGAGGGGAATGTGTAAATGGAATTACACTGTTGTAACATGAAATATGAAGCAAAAAGCGGAAAGTGTCAGGTGTGAGGTAAGAAACAGAAAAGGTGAAGTAGGAAGCATGATGTATCAGGTGTGAAATGTAAAGTAAGCGGAGGTAAAATGTTGACAGATGAGTTAAGGATGCATATTGTTAGACCTATAGCAACTACTCAAAAGAAGAAGAAAATGAAAAGGGGTATAGCTAAAAAGCTAATAGATAAAATAAAGTGAAATACTAAAATATTCAATTAGCCCAAAAGAAGGCAAGAAAGGAACAGAAAAACAAAAGGAAGAAGAAAACGCAAAAGAGAAAACTAATAGCAAGATGACAGACCAAATCTTGACCATATAAATATAAATGGAGGGAACTTCTCAATTCAAAGGCAGCTGATCATCAGACTAGATTTTTTTTAAAGCAAGATTCAATTACACACCACATTTTAAATGTATTTTATAAACCTTGTTAAGAGGTTACCAACTATTTGCATTCCATAGCCATGTATCTACAGCTTGGTTTAACAAATGTGAACTCATTTCAGTAAGAAAACAATGATACCTTATGCTATAGAAGGACACCTTTTCTTCCATAGTCAGTGGCCTGTTACCTTAGGGTAAGTTTACATTGTGGTTTGTGGGCCAATCAATATCTACTTTTGTTCATAAGAAGGTAGGGTGGGGGGAGGGGGCATTTTACTTTGCTTAGTCAGTATGCAGCATGCTATCATATTGTATAAAAGGATAAGGACAGGAAAGAGAACACCAAGAAGGGTAAGATTAGCTGGGGGGGCCATAGGAAATCTCAGGAAAAAGCTCTAAAATGTCACCATATTTCCAACAAAAGCAAAGTAGTATGGAATCTTTGCCAGGAATCCATTTTTAGCCACTGGACAGTAAAAACTGAGAGAAAATAGATGACCAATTATACCAAATCATGCCCATTTAATAAATGAGGAAATGAGATAATAAAAGGGAATAATGAGAATTAAGACAGCTGTGTGTAACTTGCCTTCTGTATTTCAAGAAAGATGTATAGTAATTCAGATCAGGGAAAGGCAATCTCTTTGTAGAAGGTGTTGCTCTGTCAACAACTGGAGAAAACGAAGAGAGGTGTCTCTGCTCCATTTGAGCTTTACATAAATTCAAGACTGACACTTCTCAAAGTGAAAGGAAAACCCAGATAACCCAATACAGGAGGCTTAGGGACGTAAGGTAAGGCAGACGTCCTGTAGATCAAGTGATTAAAGCTAAATGTCTTCTAAAGATCGTCAGCAAGCAACAGGGCATATCCACTCAGTGAGGGAAGAAAATACTGAAGGCTAAGCAATTTTTTTCTCCTTAAAATATTGCTGCCACCAGGCTGCGCTAACCTGTAACATGCAGTAACTTGCTGTTTGGACATCTCCAGTTCGGTCGACATAACTCTCCATTAAGTCCACTCCATCTTTAGTAAGGCCTGTAAGCAGTATTCCTTCCAAATTTCCAGCCTCTTTCATTTCGTTGGTCAGCTTTTCGATGTATCTATTTAACTGGAAAATTCAAAGTGATTTTTCTAAAGCAATACATTTGATTATTTGTATTTTCTGCTTCATAAATTCTACATTTGAAACAATTTTACTCTTAATGGAAAACAGTTTAAAAGAAAAGCCCTTGTAAAAATCTAGATATGTGATTTCTAAGAAGTCTGCATCTATTATAAATTACAATACAGCATTCATGATCACTTAAAATATTTTTTTTAAAGGCAAGGTATTTACTATCTTTTGATAATTGTTCTATGAAAGATCCACAGAGGGTTTACTATTTTAAATTTAAAGAGAATTGTCCTTATTACTTTGCAAAGTTCTTGATGTCTATTATACAGTACAAAGTAATAAAGTCACAGAATCTGAGTTGGAAGGGAACTTCAAGATTACCAACAATAACCATTTCTTGTATTACATATAGGATGGATAAACATTAAGGTCCTACTGTATAGCACAGGGAACTATATTCAATATCCTCCTGTGATAAACCATAATGGAAAACAATATGAAAAGGAATACATATAGGTATAACTGAGTCACTTTGCTGTATAGCAGAAATTAACGCAACACTGTAAAACAACAATACTTCAATGAAATTTAAAAAAAAAGAACTTGTAAATCTCTTTTGGGATTTTGATCTGTAAAGCTCATGGGTCCTTTACAATCTTATCCTAAACAAACAAACACAAAAACAAACCATTTCTTATAAGGTCTTGCCTGACTTTATCCTACCCCAAACTCTAGCCAAGATGGCTTTATGTTCCCCAGCACTTTCTCATTATTGTAGTACTCAGCACAACGTATTACTAGTTGTTTATGTGCATTTCTCTCTCACTATCTACATAGCATATTCAGGTACTAGCTGTTTATTGTATTAAAAAATGAAGGAATCCTTTGATAGCATCGCTAAGAGGTGAGTTTAACATCTTTATCTACTGATTAATCTCACTCACCACAGTAGAAATAAACTAAAATATTAAGTCAGCATTTTTTTTTAAATTTTAGTTGGTTTACAATGTTTTTAGTTTCAGGTGTACAGCAAAGTGATTCAGTTATACACATATATATCTATTCTTTTTCAGATTATTTTCCCTTATAGATTATTACAAGATATTGAGTATAGTTCCCTGTGCTATACAGTAGGTCCTTGTTAAATCAGCATTCTTAAATAAGTAAACTTAGGTATGATACATGTTTATAATATCTCAATCTAATAAATTATTACCTCACTTTTGAGAAGAATTTATATATAAACCTCACAGATACATATTTATACATAAAGATTAGTTTCTTAATCCAGTGACAGTAAATATATATATATATATATATATATATATATATATATATATACATATTTTTTTTTGCGGTACGCGGGCCTCTCACTGTTGTGGCCTCTCCTGTTGAGGAGCACAGGCTCCGAACGCACAGGCTCAGTGGCCATGGCTCACAGGCCCAGCCACTCCGCAGCATGTGGGATCTTCCCGGACCGGGGCACGAACCCGTGTCCCCTGCATCGGCAGGTGGACTCCCAACCACTGCGCCACCAGGGAAGCCCGACAGTAAATATTAATCACTTTAAATATGGAATTAAATCAGTTCTTACCTGACTATCACTAAGAAATTTACAAGCAAATGCCACTCTGTCACGTACCGCAACTTTGTTTTCATACTGAAAAGAAGAGAAAAAGCAAAGAGTTACTTTCGGGTGCTATGACTTATAAATTTTTGCAGACTAGGTATTTTATACCTAATATATATTTTGATTTTCAAATGTATTAATAGGTTACTGTGTATATACTGGCAGAGCCACTGATCACCTAAGATGTTTTTCTTAATGTAACTCTAAGGAAACTCAGTGCTAAGGTTATTGTCCGTAGAAAGTAAAGATTTACCTCTTAAATAGACCAATTTAGTTTAAAAAAATTCCAGTTCTGTCTTATATAACTTTAACATAAAACAGAAGCAATGATGAACAGTTCATCAAATTTAAGATGCCATGTAGTCCTTTCATCATAGAAATTAATTTTAGTGAAACTGAGGAAATCTTTCCTTGGCTTCTAAGTTAATCAACAAGTCTAGGAAATCTGTGAATTACCAGTAAATATACTGGCTCAGGATTTAGAAGGAATATCAATACATGTTTCTAAACACAAAATTTTAAAACATACCTTATAAGTAAATAGACACACTTTTGTGGCTATTGTAAAATACTCTTATATAGGTGGTTTGTGGCAAAATAAAAGGCATTATGATAAATTCTTAAATTTTTGTATACTTGTCAATAATGTAAAGCACTATTTTGAAAAGTGTTTACTATAAATGTAGAAAGATACAATTAATTTTGTGATAAGTAAAAAATAGCTTAAGGGTGGATAAAGGATCCTATTTCCACTGAAGTCTTCCATGAAATATAGTTTTCCTCCTTTAAACATAAGATCACTTCAGTTGATACCTTAGTGTGTTTTCTCAATTATAAAATATGGTTCTGCCCTAAAAAGGGGACATATTTGGTACAAATTAGATTTAACTCTTAGACTATGTTGCATGTGTTACAATTTTGATCTGGAAAGAGTTATAAATATTCTCTGTCCCATTTTATAGCTGAAAAATCTAAAACCCAAAAAAGTTAACTGACCAGCTAAGGTAACTGTGCACAGCAAGGACTCAGACCTTTACCTTCTGATTTCCCAATTCAAAACTTTTCACTAGATTACTATAACTTAACAATTTTTTAAAAAGAACAATGATAATTATCATTATTTACATATAAAGTATAATCAGGGACACTCCTGAAACAGCTTGGAAATATCAATAAAAACTTCCTACTCAAGATATGATATCCCTTACTTATTTAGGTATAAGAAAAGAAGGTATTTTTAATAGGTCACTTAATTGAAAATACAGAAGTTTAACATTTAGACAATATACTTCTCCATCAATTTAAAATCTGAACAATCCATTTCTTTTTCTAGTCTTCATTGCCCTCTACCACTTCCTAAAAGTATCATTTTATTTCTTCAAGATGCAACATTTCAAGTCTTCTGTTTAACAACAAAGAGTAATAATTGTAAAAACAAAACAAAAAAACCCCAACATGCTCTTGGATATTAATTTGAAGTGGTTAGAAAGGTTCAATAGTAATTTGTTAAAAGTAATGAACAAAACACACAAAGAATTGTCAAAATGGACACTAACAACATTTATTAATATATTCATTCATTTATCTCAATAAAATACATGTTTTTATAAATTCTTCAGAACTGACATTTAAATTATCAATGTGTGTTTTATAATATTGGGTTGGCCAAAAAGTTCCCTCAGTTTTTAAGTAAAAATAAAGGACACATTTCTCATTTTCACCAAGAACTTTATTGAACAACGTATTCACCATTTTGTTCTACTACCTTCTGCCATTTTTCAGGCAACTTCATAATTCCATCTTCCCAAAACTTTTTACCTTTTTGAGCAAAGAACTGTTCCAGGTGCCTATTACAGTCACAATACAATCTAACAAAATTGTTTTGAATGAAGTTAAAAGCGCTACTAGAGCCATCTTACAGAAAAAAATGAATGAACTTTTTAGTCAACCCAATAAATGTTACAATTGCAAAAAAAAAAACAGAAATACATTTTGCCTTAGAAGGCTCTTCTCAGTGCTAGAAAGAAGCCCAACAAATGCCAAGAAAGTTGTGGTACTAAGGTGAAGCTTAAAACCCAATAACTAAAACTGATAAGCAACCCTCACTTCTTTCTTTCTGCACTTTGTGACAAAGAACCTATTTGGTGATGTGTTCATAAGTGATTAAAGCAGGAGAGAGAGAGAAAAAAAAAACAGCAATGAAAAGACCAAATAGTGAAAAAATAAAATAGTCCACTGTAAGTAGTGTGATCATATAATTTATCTTCCAAACTGGTATGTGTCTGTGAATGACAAATACTAACTCAGACAAGATACATGGTTATCCTGACCATAACTGATCATGTATTGATTTACTTAACTAAGAAAAAAGCCAAAAACAAAAACACCATACACACATTTAAAAGATTATATTTCAATATACTATGCATGTTTCTATAGTTGTAGAGTTCTAGAGCTCAGTTCCTAAGCTAAAGGATAAAATCTTATTCCTCCAATGTCTGTAAATTATATTATTAAAACCATTAAAAAAAATCAAGTTCAGTTTGCTATCGGCTAACTCCAAATTTTTAAGATACCTATTTTAAATAATATAAAATGCATCAAAATATGACATTATTTTATGCAACTGACATTTGAAAATTTTAACAAAATTAGATTAAAAACTCCTATCTTAAAAGGAGAGTCTCATGAAACAGAAATTAGCTTACCAATACTCCATCATAAGATCCTGTTTCACTTGTCAGAAACGCAAACATGACACACAGATACGGGTTGTTTAACTGTAATCGTAAAGTGCTGCACATTTCTCTCCAAAGCGAGTTCTTCTCATCCGTATAACCCGATAAAGCCATTGCTACCACATTAAGATTCAGATCACCTGCATATTAAAAAGAGACAGCTAATCAAAGTAATCAAAAGCTTAATGTCTCCTAGTTCTTCAACTATAACAAATAAAGATCAGAGGGTGAATTTACCCCCCAGAAAAATAAGCCTATTAGAATAAGGGTTTTGACACAGACTAGAATATCTGGCAAGAACCACAAGCAAAAATTTCCATTCTTATAAAACTTCTACCCATATTGCAAACCCTGTGCAGGACAAGCACATCTTTTAATTCTCAAGTTTTCATCCCAGACAGATTCCTACACAGTATGTTAACTTAGGATCTAAATGAAGAGTAGTGAAGCAATACTATCAGAATCATTGCCAACTTCATCAACAAGTTAATTTATGTGGAGATGTTTCAAAGTGTTGATAGTAAATATTATTGTATCTCAGGACTACAATTTTCAAAATTATTTGTTTTCCTATTCCTACATATATAATGCTCATGCTTATGTATATGTTTTATCAGCAAAGTACTGAAAGCCAATATTTCAGCATTCTTATTATAGTATTATACTTTTAATTTTTCTAGGACCAAATTAACTATTATTATAGTATTATACTTTTAATTTTTCTAGGAAAAAATTAACTATCAGAATGATCACAGAACTGTATTTAGACATATTTGCAACAAAGCATTTTTTACCAATAGTCTTTTAAACATTTGTTCTTAGCAGTTTATACGGCTGCTGATGAGCTGCTAGCCTGGCAGTCAGCCCTACGGCTGCCTAGGCGTCTAACATTAAGTTAGCTTCAAAAGAGAAAATTAAATTCATCTTTAGCTTTTACTTTTAAGTGTTTTCTACATTTATTATAGGAACTTTATTAGGTTTCTTGATCCTAATCATTTACTTTTTTCCAAATAAAACAGCATTTCCCACTTTATGTTCTTAATAGCCTGTTCCTCATTTCTATAAACATTTTCCCCAAGTTATTTTGTGCCTGCTTCCTGTGCTTACTCTGTTAAAGTCTTTTTTCTTTTTCTTTCTTTCCTTCTTTCTTTCTCTTTCTTTCTCTCTCCCCGCGCCCCCCCTTTCCTTCCGTCCTTTCCTTCTCTCTCCCTCTCCCTCCTTCCCTCCCTCCCTTCCTTTCTTTCATTTTTTTAACATCTTTATTGGAGTATAATTGCCTTACAATGGTGTGTTAGTTTCTGCTTTATAACAAAGTGAATCAGCTATACATATACATATATCCCCATTTCTCCTCCCTCTTGCATCTCCCTCCCTCCCACTCTCCCTATCCCACCCTCTAGGTGGTCAGAAAGCACCGAGTTGATCTCCCTGTGTTCTGTGGCTGCTTCCCACTAGCTATCTATTTTACATTTGATAGTGTATATATGTCCATGCCACTCTCTCACTTCATCCCCAGCTTACCCTCCTCCCTCCCCATATCCTTAACTCCATTCTCTATGCCTGTGTCTTTATTCCTGTCCTGCACCTAGGTTCTTCAGAACCTTTTTTTTTTTTTTTTGGATTCCAAATATATGTGTTAGCATACGGTATTTGTTTTTCTCTTTCTGACTTTAACATTAAGAAACAACAACAACAAAGGAATATCTTCTTTGAATCCTGCTTAGAACATTTATCTCCAAATGGAAAGGAATATCTGATTCACAGAAATCTTTTCTCCAGTCCTCAACCAGGTTATTCAAATCACTGAAAAGATACTTTCCCCTATTGTTAGTATGGGTGTTTAAATCTAACACCAAATTTTCCAGGTACACAAGACAAGGATTATCACGCTCTCAGATCATAGTAAAATTAGAATTAGAAATGGCTTTAAATATCAATTCTTTTTTCCATCACCACATATCTTCTACTGCACTCTCAAATGGGGAAGACTTCAAGAGCAAAACTGAAGGAAAAGAGGACAATCTGGGCAAAACATTAGCTTTTTCAACTTTTAGACTGCAAGTAAGTATATTACAGTTAATTTCAGGTGTTTTTCCTATGGTACCACAGAACTGTAATAGCTTCAAAATGGACCAGCAAATAAAAATTAAGTATTCTGAATACTCATAAATAATTCAGCCAGGTGTATTAAAAACTGGTAGGTATATATACATCTTGAAGTGAAATATTCCCAATAAGAAAAAAACTGAATTCCTGGATTAATATTTATTTCTCTGAGTTTTCTCTTGCAAAATGTCAGGGTGAAAACTTTATCACATATCTTTGTTTCTTCTTTTTCAAAAAAATATTAAATGGAAACTATGTTCTAATCAGCAGACTCAAGTAGAAACACTTTTGCAGATCGAAGTATGATTGTTATGAGAACCTATGTTAGTCTAACTAAAAGTGTCATTCCGTTTCCTAAAAGTCAACCAAAAACCATACAAAAAATAAAGCAAAAACTAAAATACTCTCAAATGTTTGCCATAAAAATGCTTGCAAACTAAAGTAGTCCTAATCTCCAAGAAAATACATTTTTTAAATGTATGTGAACTATCAAGGAAAAAACATTGAAATGAACATACTTGAGTATTCCTTATAATATTAAAAAGACAATTAAGACATTTCCTTTTTCAATAAACAAAAGGGATGGACTAAACATTTACTTTAATAGACACAGTTCTGTGCTAATTTCTCTTTCAAAACAACTTACCAAAAATATTGATTAGAGTTTTAACAATTATCAGCATCTTTTCTTTCAAGGATTCTATGAACGGCAAATATCTTATTATATAACCCAATACCTTTTTCTGAAGATGCCCCTTCATTCAGGATCTGGATTGCTCGTCGAATATCCAAGTTGAACAATGCCACAGCGGCAGCTCTCTCCCATTCCCCTTCTTGTACAAGGGAGTTCAAAAATGGCCCCATGTCGACATCCGTTCCTTTCTTTATCCACCCACAAAGCTGTAAAGCTAAGATTCTCTCTTCATTTAAATTCTGAATATCAGTTTGCTTATCCAACCCACTCCAATTATGTCTGCTGCTTTCTACCATTCCTAAAAAGAGAAACATCTTTATATTATTGTTTATTAGTGTTTGAAATGTATTTGGAAAATAAGTCAGTTTTACATAGGACTATTTCAACATTAGATTTTAAATATTCAACTTCTCAGCCACAATTTCATGATAGCATAAGTATAAAACATGCCACAAACAAAACACATTTTACATGTTGTTAAGTACAAATTTCCCCGAGTTACCAGAAAGAGCTGTGGGACTAACAGTCAATGCTTGATGGGCTATGCTGAGTCACTGCTTCAGAGCAGCCTCCCTGACCACCTAATCTAAAATAGGGTGCCATCTGTATTATCTAACTAACCATTGGTTCCTCTATGTCCTTTACCTAACATAAGCTCCCGTATTTTATTTAATTTATTTTCAGTCTTATCTCTTCTCCTACTAGAACATAAGCTCCAAAAGGGCTCGCATCTTTTCTTTTTTTATTTGAAAGGTATCCCCAGTGTTTGAGATCCAATACTCACACTCTCTCCCTCCCCCTTCTGCCACTCTATGTATGAATATATACATCTATATGAAAAAAAAATGAGATCAAAAACATCAAAGTACTTTGAAATGTTAAGTACTAAGCTAAAGTACAATAGGAATTATTTGAAGGTTCTCCCCCCTTACTAAACCAGGAGACTTTATGGCCTCATTTTCTTTTCACAAGGAATTTAAGTAATTCTTGTAACATTACTTAGATTGCAAACAAGGCAGCTGACCCTAACCGGGGGATAATTTCACGTAAGATGATACTTGGTGCCAAATTAAGGTAAAAGAAAGATGAAACTTAAGGACTCTATTAATTGCAACTCAAATTCTTAAAAGTTCTAGAAAGTTTTACCATCAAAATTGTCATTAATTATCTGTTCTTATTTTAACAAAAAGGATTTTCAGAATAAACTGAATTAGGAATTAGGAAGCAAGAATGTCCAACATTACAAATGTCTTTTATTAGTAGTAATTTACACTTGTAATTTACAGCATCCTACACTTATATAGTTACATATAATACAGTAATTATACATTTGTAGGGACTTCCCTGGTGGCGCAGTGGTTTAGAATCCGCCTGTCAATGCAGGGGACACGGGTTCACTCCATGGTCCAGAAAGATCCCACATGCCGCAGAGCAACTAAGCCCATGCGTCACAACTACTGAGCCTGTGCTCTAGAGCCCACGAGCCACAGTTACTGAAGCCAGCATACCTAGAGCCCGTGCTCCACAACAAGAGAAGCCACCACAATGAGAAACCCGAACACTGAAACGAAGAGTAGGCCCCACTCACTGCAACTAGAGAAAGCCCACGCACAGCAATGAAGACCCAAGGCAGCCAAAAAAAGAAAAAAGAAACAGAATACCTGCACGTCAAAAAGAGGAACAGTGCTCCTCTATATGCAACCATGAGGGAAGTCAGTGAAGACAAAATCACTTATAGCTTATGAAAGTGAGATTTTAAGAACTCTGAGAAAACTTAGAATTAAATGATAAAGTTAATAAAACACTTATGTTAAAAATTAAAGAAGACTTTTTATTCTGAATAACAAATTTAAACTGTTTAAATAGCATGTAGTCATTAAACTTCATGTAGAACAAGCTGCAGATGTACTATAAGGTATTTACTTTCTTATCTCCCGTATAAATTTTGGATTCATTGCTGATGATATTAGTTAATTAACTATAAAAATAACAATTTTAAGCAGGTGAACAAAAAGCAATTTATTTGTTAAACAATTCCTCACAGCTTAATAATTTCTAGTTTCTTAAGAGTTTTTATTTTCTTGAAATTGTGTCATGGAATAGAGATCAATGTGTATGAATCCAAAGAGTTCAGTGCTAGGAGGTGGAAAAGTATCCTGTAAGTGCATGGATATTGTGTCATATTATTTTGGCTGCTCAGAGACTTTCCCACTGCTTAATAACTATGCTACAAGAAATTCGGGTTATCAAATAAGCAATGTGATATTATTGTGGGTTTTTAAGTACATAGTCATATTATGATTTTTAGTATGCATGAATTTTTAAATATATGATTAATTTAAATCTATTTATACACATTATGCAATACTAAAGTGACAAGATTGTACCCCCAAAATTTGAGACTACCCTATATTTAAATAATAAAATCAAAGTTTTATGATGGTTGTGAGGGAAACAAGTGAAACAAGTTCACTTAAACATTAAAAAACATTAAAAAATTTTTTTGTTTCAAATACTACATCAAGCAAACACTGCTACTTGTAGATATGTTTGTTGCATTTTTACATCTATATAATAACAAAGCAGTAATTTTATCCAGTGTTTATAAGAACATTTTTGTTCTTAAAAACCTAAATCCCAGCAATTCTGCCCGTCAAAGTAATTCTTCTTAACAGACATGCTTTCTAGATCAGTTTACCATTTAAGTATGAAAAATATTTTCATCATGTTGGATGGAAAGCTGACCAACATTATATAATTTTCTGCCATCTTAAAATGAAGGAATTATACCTACTGACAACCCTGTGACCCTGCTCCACAAGACGTACAAGGCATTCCCTCAGAGCATGCATTCTCTTCTTCCTGATTGATTTCAACACTTGGCCCGTCCCCAAAACTAGCCTTATCTCCACTGGCCTACACCTCCAAGATTCTACCCACTCCTATCACAGACACACTCCAAATTATTCCTTCTCCAAAAGAGCCACTTGGTAACCACAACCTCATAGCCTTCCAGCTCACAATCTCAACCTCACAATCTCTTGACCACTCATATCTTTACTTATTAGTCTTCTGTCATTTTCCTCCCTATACAAGTTAGATCCCAAGGATCAACAAATGAATCATTCTCTTGCCAGTATTCTTAACTCTCTTGGTCCATTGTCCTTTATTCTTTCTTCTGCTAAAGCAACAATGCCCCCACAGTCCTCCCATTTCTCAAGACAACTCTTTCTCCTCTTGTCTCTATCTCCTCTCCACAGCCTCCCTGCTCTTCTCAACAAGCAAACCTACTATGTTGAGAAAGTAGGAGCCATCAAGTGGAAAACCTGTCAGCCTCTGATCACTGAACATTAAACAACCTGCATACCTTTCCCCTCTCCCTACTGTGGAGTAGGTGTACATCCTCCTGTGTCTAAAGCCAATCTTTCACCTGTGCTTTGGATCCCATTCCTAGGAATTCTGTTTTTCAGCCTCTTTACTCTGCATCTTCCAACCTCTTTCTAAGGGTTTCCTCTCATCAGCATTTAAACACACTTTAATCAATTCCATGTTAAAAATAAAAACTACACAAAAGCCCTCCCATGACTCCAGATTCACCTGCTGCTATCATTGTGTATCTTTTTATCCTCCTTCATACAATCAAATTTCTTGCAAGAATTAATTAAAATGGATGACCTCTTTCTTCAACCTACATTTCTTGCCCATTGGACATCTTTATCTAGCTATATCAAATTTATCCCAAAATAAACTCTTTTCTTATTTTCAAATGCATTCTACCTATGTTATTCCTATCTAATTAACTGCGATTAGTATTATCCCAGTTGTCTTGGCATGCTTTCATTTTTCCTTCCCCTCCATCCCCTGTATCTGATTAATTAAATTCTGTCCCACTCTCTATCCACATTTCTCTAGCTCTTCTGCCACTTACCTTCATAAGAACACCATCATATCTTGCCTGATAACTGTGGCTTCTGAGGTCCCTGCTATCAATCTTGATCCCCTCCAATCCATTCCACACACAGAGTGACAGCTCTAAAACACAAATTTCCCTAAACCCTTACCATGATTTCTAAGTCCTGGTTACCCCACTGCCTCAATTCTCTCTTCGCGTCCTCTCTCATGCTCTGTTCCTGCAATACTGAATGTGCTATGCTCCCTCTCCTCTGGGATCACTGCATATGCTGCTCCCTGTCTGAACCCTGTCTTTGCCTTTACCTCTTGCAGGAAACCAACACTAATTCCTAAAACCAGATTATGAATTCTTCTATACATAATTGTCTGTTCTTCCTCATATTATAACTATTTACTTGTCCATATCCTGAAGTACACTTGACCCTTGAACAACATGGGTTTGAACTGCATGGGTCCACTTATACACAGTTTTCAATAGAGAAAATACCTGTGTTTTCATTTTACAGATCTCTAAATGTGGGGAAAAGTTAGTGTTCGACTAAAGATCACAATATGTGGAAACAAAAGAATGAGGGTTTGAGTCCTGATTCTACCAAACTGTTTCAGCTTCCTGTCCTTGAATGAGTCATTTATCAATTTCTTTGTTTTTCAAGCAGAAATACAAGTATGCAGATTTTTGAGTGGGGTAAAAGGGATCAGCAACCCTAACTACCCCCTCTCCTTGTTTAAGGGTCAACTGTAGAATGTAAACTCCCCTAGAGCAGGAATGCTATCTATCTTGTATAGTCTCCATGAGTGAAGAGACTCAGCTATCTTGTTTACAGTTATGTCTCCAGTTCCTAGGAAAATTCTTGGCATATAGTGAGCAAGTAATAAATACCTGCCGAATGAATGAATAAATTTACCTCATATTACAGTTGTAAGAATTAAAGTAACATGGAGAAAGCAACAAGTATGATGTCTAATTCATAGTAAGCACTCACTATATATTATCTGTCAGCAAAGTTAAAATTTAGCTCTAATTAACTTGTGCATTAGGTAATGGTGGGCAAGATGGCTCAATGTGTTGACTTACTATTTGTTGAATTATTAGAGATACAATTAGAAAAGAAGTATGGCCAGAGAAAAGACTGAAACTTAGGACTGCCATCTTTGACAGTCATTTCTCTACTTTTTACTTTTTGGGTTGCAGAAACAAAATATCTAAACCAAACCAAACAAAAAGCCAAAAGTCTATCAATGAGATAATCTTTCCAACAGTAGTCTTTTTTAGTTTGGGTAAAGACTACTCTTGACTCAAGACAAGATACTCAGTTTGTCTCTACTGCACCAGAAACATATAAAGATATTCCATTTTCCCCCCTTGCTTTTCCTCAGAGGTAGTGTATTGGCTTTTCCCTGAAATATATCAAAGTACAGCTAGACCAGTCCCTCCCATCAGGAAGCTTGCACAAGCCTCTTAGATAGCCTCATCCACAGAGGGCAGACAGAAGAAGCAAGAAGAATTACTATCCTTCAGCCTGTGGAATGAAAACCATATTCACAGAAAGACAGACAAAATGAAAAGACAGAGGACTATGTACCACATAAGGGAACAAGATAAAACCCCAGAAAAACAACTAAATGAAGTGGAGATAGGCAACCTTCCAGAAAAAGAATTCAGAATAATGAGAGTGAAGATGATCCAGGACCTCGGAAAAAGAATGGAGGCAAACATCGAGAAGATGCAAGAAATGTTTAAAGAACAAACAAAGATGAACAATACAATAACTGAAATGAAAAATACACTAGAAGGAATCAACAGCAGAATAACTGAAGCAAAAGAACAGACAATTGAACTGGAAGAAAGTATGGTAGAAATTACTGCCATGGAACAGAATAAAGAAAAAAGAAAGAAAACAAATGAAGACAGCCTGAGACCTCTGGGACAACATTAAATGCACCAACATTTGCATTATAGGGGTCCCAGAAGGAGACAAGAGAGAGAAAGGACCCAAGAAAATATCTGAAAAGACTGTAGTCGAAAACTTCCCGAACATGGGAAAGGAAATTGGCACCCAAGTCCAGGAAGCGCAGAGAGTTACAGGCATGATAAAGCCAAGGAGAAACACTCCAAGACACATAGTAATCAAATGACAAAAATTAAAGAGAAACAAAAATTATTAAAAACAACAAGGGAGAACTGACAAATAATATACAAGGGAACTCCCATAAAGTTAACAGCTGATTTCTCAGCAGAAACTCTACGAGCCAGAAGGGAGTGGCACAATATATTTAAAGTGATGAAAAGGAAGAACCTACAACCAAGATTACTCTACCCAGCAAGGATCTCATTCAAATTCCACGGAGAAATCAAAGCTTTACAGATAAGCAAAAGCTAAGAGAATTCAGCACCACCAAACCAGCTCTACAGCAGATGCTAAAGGAACTTCTCTAAGTGGAAAACACAAGAGAAGAAAAGGACCTACAAAAACAAACCCAAAACAATTAAGAAAATGGTAATAGGAACACACATACTGAAAATTACCTTAAATGTGAAAGGATTAAATGCTCCAACCAAAAGACACAGGCTTGCTGAATGGATACAAAAACAAGACCTGTCTATATGCTACCGACAAGAGACCCACTTCAGACCTAGGGACACATACAGACTGAAAGTGAGGGGATGGAAAAAGATATTCCATGCAAATGGAAATCAAAAGAAACCTGGAGTAGCAATACTCATATCAGATAAAATAGATTTTAAAATATAGACTGTTACAAGAGGCAAGGAGGGCTACTACATAATGATCAAGGGATCAATCCAAGAAGATATAACAATTATAAATATATATGTACCCAACATAGGACCACCTAAATACAAAAGGCAATTGTTAACAGCTATAAAAGAGGAAATCGACAGTAACACAATAATAGTGGTGGACTTTAACACCTCACTTACACCAACTGACAGATCATCCAGACAGAAAATTAATAAGGAAAAACAAGCTTTAAATGACACAGTAGACCAGATAGATTTAATTGATATTTATAGGACATTCCATCTGAAAACAGCCGATTACACTTTCTTCTCAAGTGCACATGGAACATTCTCCAGGATAGATCACATCTTGGGTAACAAAGCAAGCCTCAGTAAATTTAAGAGAACTGAAATCATATCAAGCATCTTTTCTGACTACAACGCTATGAGATCAGAAATAAATTGCAGGGAAAAAAACGTAAAAAACACAAACACACTGAGGCTAAACAACAGATTACTAAATAACCAAGAGATCACTGAAGAAACCATAGAGGAAATCAGAAATTACCTAGAGACAAATGACAACGAAAACGCGATGAACCAAAACCTGTGGGATGCATCAAAAGCAGCTCTAAGAGGGAAGTTTATAGCAATACAGTCCTACCTCAAGAAACAAGAAAAATCTCAAATAAAAAATCCAATATTACACCTAAAAGAACTAGAGAAAGAACAAACAAAACCCAAAGTTAGTAGAAGGAAAGAAATCATAATGATCAGAGCAGAAATAAATGAAACAGAAACAAAGAAAACAATAGCAAAGATCAATAAAACTAAAAGCTGGTTCTTTGAGAAGATAAAACAAAATTGATAAACCTTTAGCCAGACTCATCAAGAAAAAGATGGAGAGGACTCAAATCAATAAAATTAGAAATGAAAAAGGAGAAGTTACAACAGACACTGCAGAAATACAAAGCATCCTAAGAGGCTACTACAAGCAACTGTATGCCAATAAAATGGACAACATGGAAGAAATGGACAAATTCTTAGAAAGGTATAACCTTCCAAGACTGAACCAGGAAGAAATAGAAAATATGAACAGACCAATCACAAGCACTGAAATTGAAACTGTGATTAAAAATCTTCCAACAAACAAAAGTCCAGGACCAGATGGCTTCACAGGTGAATTCTATCAAACATTTAAAGAAGAGCTACTACCCATCTTTCTCAAACTCTTCCAAAAAATTGCAGAGAAAGAAACACTCCCAAACTCATTCTACGAGGCCACCATCACCCTGATAACAAAACCAGACAAAGATTCTACAAAAAAAGAAAATTACAGACCAATATCACTGATGAATATAGATGCAAAAATCCTCAACAAAATACTAGCAAACAGAATCCAACAACACATTAAAAGGATCATACACCATGATCAAGTGGGATTTATGCCAGGGATGCAAGGATTCTTCAATATATGCAAATCAATCAGCACCATATTAACAAATTGAAGAATAAAAACCATATGATCATCTCAATAGATGCAAAAAAACCTTTTGACAAAATTCAACACCCATTTATGATAAAAACCCTCCAGAAAGTGGGCATAGAGGGAACTTACCTCAACATAATAAAGGCCATATGTGACAAACCCGCAGCAAACATCATTCTCAAAGGTGAAAAACTGAAAGCATTTCCTCTAAGATCAGGAAGAAGACAATGATGTCCACTCTCGCCACTATTATTCAACACAGTTTTGGAAGTCCTAGCCATGGCAATCAGAGAAGAGAAAGAAATAAAAGAAATACAAATTGGAAAAGAAGTAAAACTGTTACTGTTTCCAGATGACATGATACTATACACAGATAATCCTAAAGATGCCACCAGAAGACTACTAGAGCTAATCAATGAATTTGGTAAAGTTGCAAGATACAAAATTAATGCACAGAAATCACTTGCATTCCTATACACTAACAACAAAAACTCAGAAAGAGAAATTAAGGAAACAAACCCATTCACCATTGCAACAAAAAGAATAAAATATCTAGGAATAAACCTACTTAAGGAGGTAAAAGACCTGTACTCAGAAAACTATAAGACACTGATGAAAGAAATCAAAGTTGACACAAACAGATGGAGAGATATACCACGTTCTGGGATGGGAAGAATCAATATTGTGAAAATGACTATACTACCCAAAGCAATCTACAGATTCAATGCAATCCCTATCAAATTACCAATGGCATTTTTTACAGAACTAGAACAAGAACTCTTAAAATTTGTATGGAGACACAAAAGACCTCTGAATAGCCAAAGCAACCTTGAGAAAAAAAAAAACAGAGCTGAGGAATCAGACTTCCTGACTTCAGACTCTACTACAAAGTTACAGTAATCAAGACAATATGGTACTTGCAGAAAAACAGAACTATAGATCGATGGAACAGGATAGAAATTCCAGAGATAAACCCATGCATCTATGGTCAATTAATCTATGACAAAGGAAGCAAGGATATACAATGGAGAAAAGACAGTCTCTTCAATAAGTGGTGCTGGGAAAACTGGACAGCCATATGTAAAAGAATGAAATTAGAACACTCCCTAACACCATACACAAAAATAAACTCAAAATGGATTCAAGACCTAAATGTAAGACCAGACACTATAAAACTCTTAGAGGAAAACACAGGAAGAACACTCTTTGACATAAATCACATCAAGATTTTTGACCCACCTCCTAGAGTAATGGAAATAAAAACAAAAATAAACAAATGGGACCTAATGAAATTTAAAAGCTTTTGCACAGCAAAGGAAACCATAAACAAGACGAAAAGAAAAACCTCAGAGTGGGAGAAAATATTTGCAAACAAATCAATGGACAAAGGATTAAACTCCAAAATATATAAACAACTCATGCAGCTCAATATTAAAAAAACAAACAACCCAATCAAAAGATGGGAAGAAGACCTAAATGAGCAGGAGACATTTCTCCAAAGATGACATACAGATGGCCAAGAGGCACATGAAAAGATGCTCAACATCACTAATTATTAGAGAAATGCAAATCAAAACTACAATGAGGTATCGCCTCACACCAGTTAGAATGGGACCATCAGAAAATCTACAAACAACAAATGCTGGAGAGGGTGTGAGGAAAAGGGAACCCTCTTGCACTGTTGGTGGGAATGTAAATTGATATAGCCACTATGGAGAACAGTATGGAGGTTCCTCAAAAAACTAAAAATAGAATTACCATATGACCCAGCAATCCCACTACTGGGCATATACCCATAGAAAACCATAATTCAAAAAGACATGCACCCCAGTGTTCACTGCAACACTATTTACAATAGCCAGGTCATGGAAGCAACCTCAATGCCCACTGGCAGACGGATGGATAAAGATGTGGTACGTACATACAATGGAATATTACTCAGCCATAAAAAGGAATGAAATTGGGTCATTTGTAGAGATGTGGATGGACCTAGAGACTGTGATACGAGTGAAGTAAGTCAGAAAGAGAAAAACAAATATCGTATATTAACGCATATATGGGGAATCTAGAAAAATGGTACAGATGAACTGGTTTGCAAGGCAGAAACAGAGACACAGATGTAGAGAACAAACGTATAGACACCAAGGGGGGAAAGTGGCAGGTGGGGGGGATTAAAAAAAAAAGTGCAGCAGAAACAATAAACCTCAGAATATTGAGAATGCAATGTGGTCTGACCTCCTATATAGCTGTAAATACTATTTATGGGGGTAATACATAACTGTCCTTTTACTTTTATTAGTAAAAATGGAAGTCTCTAATTAAACTCTTTCATTTTATTATTTATAATAAAACTTACTTTTTTGGGTCAAGAGCTAATGAGAGAACACCAAAATGAAATAGATGATATAAGTAGTCTACTGAATCTTCAATGTGAACCACAGTAATTTAAAAGTCCTTTAAAAAATCAAAATAATATAACCATTTAATTGAAATGTTTAATGTACTCTTATTAAAAAACAGCATTTTATTTTGTATTTTTTTGTAGAGTATTTATGAAAGTCCTATAAAAAAAAAGTTAGATTTATTACTTCTACTGCCACTCTTTGACTAAATAATGTAAACTGCTTTTCTAGCAGCTTGAGTTGGGCCCAAATTTGACTGCTATCAAAAACTAAATACCAAATCCTATGTTGGGAAGATAACTATAATATAACCCACAATTCAATTCCAATGAAGACAATAAGAACAACTGTTTAAAGAAGTCAGTGAAAAAACAGTAAGTTTGGCTCTTCTGTCATCTTTATTTTACTCTTAAATAGTTTATTAATTTGAATCCTACATTAATTCATGCATCATTCAATCATCAAAGACTACTTCACATACAGATGGCCAAAAAACACATGAAAAGATGCTCAACATCACTAATTATTAGAGAAATGCAAATCAAAACTACAGTGAGGTATCACCTCACACCAGTCAGAATGACCATCATCAAAAATCTACAAACCATAAATGATGGAGAGGGTGTGGAGAAAAGGGAACCCTTCCACACTGTTGGTGGGAATGTAAATTGACACAGCCACTATGGAGAACAGTATGGACGTTCTTTAAAAAACTAAAAATAGAGCTACCATATGACCCACCAATCCCACTCCTGGCCATATATCCAGAGAAAACCATAATTCGAAAGGATGCATGCACCCCAATGTTCATTGCAGCACTGTTTACAATACCCAGGATGTGGAAGCAACCTAAATGTCAATCAACAGAGGAATGGATAAAGAAGATGTGGTATATACATACATATATATATATAATGCCATTTGCAGCGACATGGATGGACCCAGAGATTGTCATACAGAGTGAAGTCAGAAAGAGAAAGACAAATATCATATAATATTGCTTATACGTGGAATCTAGAAAAATGAACTTATTTGCAAAGGAGAAATAGAGTCACAGATGTAGAAAACAAGCTTACAGTTACCAAGGGGGGGAAGCGGGGGCTGTGTGTGAATGAATTGGGAGTTGGGATTGACATATATACACTACGGTATATAAAATAGATAACTAATGAGAACCTACTGTATAGCACAGTGAACTCTAATCAGTGCTCTGTGGTGACCTAAATGGGAAGGAAATCTAAAAAAGAGTGGATATATGTATATGTATAACTGATTCACTTTGCTGTACAGCAGAAAGTAACACAATACTGTAAAGCACCTATATTCCAATAAAAATTAATTTAAAAAAAAAGGAAAAAAGGAAACTGAATCTACGGCAATTAAAAAAAAAGACTATTTCAGGTAAGACACCTCAGGTAAGGCCATACCTCATGTCATAGTTATACAGTACTTACCATTGGGTAGCTAAGTGAGAAGGTTTAGGCAGCAAAATAAAAAGGGGTCTCCTTCAGTTGGAAATTTTTTAATTTAGTTTTTGTAAAAGCAAATACTGTGATAAAATCTGAACTAACAACCAGGATTCTATAAATCCTCTAATGTAATACCTTTCAAAGTGGGTCTTCAAAACCAATAATAGTGAATAAATTAATGAATAAATTTAGAAAGTCAATCACTTCAAAGAACCAAGACTCCTGCCCAAAAGAATTTTAAATATAAGAACAATTATGCATTTAACGCAACAATTCACTAAAAATATCTAGTCAAAAACAACACAACAAAAAAAGAATATTTATGTATACTATCCTGAGATAACTAAATTTGGGGGAAAAATAAGAGTACAAAAATTATAAACATATTGCAGAAAATAAAATAGAATTTTCTTACCCAAAGATGATTTTACAATTGATTTAATTCCTGAATAAACCAATGATCCTTTGTTGCCTGGAGATTTCTGATCCAAATCTTCTGTATACTGCTTCATAAGTATTTAAGTGCATAGGAAATACTAGTAATGATGCATAATAAAATATTTCAAAGCTAAATTTATTTTGATTTGGAGCCAATTCATAATAGGCATCAGTGCAAGAAGGTGGTTGGTTCTACTCTATTGTAGAGATATATTTTTCTTCCTCTTACACAATCTGAAAAGCAGTGTTTCAACAGTTTTAAACAATTTTACTTTGGAATTTTAGTATTAAGTAACTTGCATCTGCACATAAAACATTCAGCACGATATTTACAGACTGACTTTTCGGCAAATTTCAAGAACATTTCTACCAAATTCATCTTACAAAACTCACAATGCAAAGGATATAGTGCAGAGTATACCAGAGTGACTTGAGCTGTGGATCTTCATTTCCCGCTAAAATATGGTTTCTCCACACCTGTTCTGTATCAAGTCCGTACCTCGATAAAGCCCGAAGGCGCATCTTCGTTGCTATATCTTTTTCTAAAGAATTATCATTTTCTTCTTCCGCACATTCATACAAATGACGACCACAAGCCCACATTAAAGATGTAATTGGGCTCCAGGCAAGAGAGATCCTTTCAAAAACAGTGAAGTCAGACATTGTTCGGTTGGGAGTTACAACTATCATTCGATTTTGACTTGTTGGATGCCAAGCAAAGGAGGCAATGTAATTGTCACAAGGTTGCACACTTCTTTCAATTATTGTGGGTTCAGTTTCATCTCCAATGGGAGTGGGTGTGTGCTGCATATCATATAATCTAATAATATTACTATCCCTTGTTAAAGTGGCAAGCAGACCAGTCCTAGTTGGACACCACGCTACTTTTGTTAAGGGCTTTGGTTGCTCAGTCAAAGTCAAAACTGGCTTCTCAAATTTCCTAAGATCCCATATTGCAACCTGACCTTCATAAAAGGAAGCAACACGATCATGGAAGTATGGGTCTACTGTCACGCCCTGGACAGCTTTTGTATTCACAAACATCTTTTGGCTTGTATTCCGAAGATCAAAAATGGCTAGGTTACGATGCATACCAGCAAGGAGAAGTTTCTGGTCTCGTGGAAGCCAACAAAGAGAGAGACAAGCATCATTCTGTCCTAATTCATAGAGTGGTTTTGTTACTAATAATGTTGTTTCAGTTTCACCTGCCGAAAGTCTTACTTTCTCCATGGGAACTATATCAGGAGTGTATTTGCTGCAGATGTCCCAAATCAGCACTGAAAAGTCAGCTCTATGTTTATCTAGACCAGCAGCAAGCCAGTTACTATCCAATGGATTCCATGCAAGAGTATTGCATTGTCGTGCATGTTTTGGAACAAACTCTTTTCCTATCAAATCTTTGAACTTTGAGTTATGATCTTGACCAAGACTTGTAAGTACAACTCGACCATTTGCTTGTCCAACTGCTAGGAGACATTCAGGATCATAATTGAGATACCAGGCAACACATTTCATATAGGGTGTTTCTGAATTTATTGAGAGTAATGTAGCTGCAGACTCTTCAGATAAACGTAGAGATCCAGCTTTGAATTCTGAATTCACAGTAGATTCCACGTGATAAAGGCTAAGTTCTGAGTCACATACAACAAATCTATCAACCTGGTGTGGCGCCCACAATATATCAGGTTTGGTACCACTCATGCTTACTGATGATCTCCAAGAGTGCAGTTAGGTCCATTCACTGAAAATCTGCTTAAAAATAAAAAGTTTTAAAATGCTAACAAAATACAATTCTAAGCTGAATCAACTATTCAGAAAGTCAGGAAATTTTCTACACAGGTACTCTGTTTTTCAATATATTTATATTTCTTCTAATTGCTATGAATTCAAGACAATATTTATTAATAAAAGGGGAAAAGAAGAACTGCCTCCAATAAGATGAGCTGGTAGGAATCTGAGGACTCCATCCTGGCTTTATTTCCCATGATCAGTTATCTTAACTGCACTATTACTAGCACCTTCAATTTAACCTCAGGGTTGAAATAACTTCAGTGTGGTGAGCAAATTAATAAGTATGATCCATCTGAAGGGGATACAACTTTAAAGGGTTAGGAATCACGTACCTAAGCAACAAGTTTAAAGCAGCACTATCCAACAGAAACTTCTGCAATGATACAAGTGTTCTGTATCTGTACTGTCCAATATGGTAGCTACTAGCCACATGTGGCTACTGAGCACTAGAAATGTGGCAGTGCAAATTTTAAATTTTATTTAATTTTAATTAATTTTAATATAAATAGCCATATGAGGCCACCATAATGACCACTACCCACTACAGATTTAAAGTACAAAGCCACTAGTTTCTTCCTCAGATTTCAACGATAAGAAGCAGGAATGCATTGAGCGGAGTCGAGTTCAACTCCTAGCTCTGACATATACTAGCTATATACCTCAAAAAGGCCTTTGTGTTTGGGGGTCCTTTTATTTTCTCATCTGTACAACATAACTGGTTTAGACTAGTGTTTCCCAAATTTCAGTTATTCATGTACCACCTGTGCCATTATTTAATATTTTTATTTAAACTGACTCATTTTTAAAATCTGAAAATCAATTTTAATTTCATCATAAGGTCCATGAGTCATGGGTACAATATGCTAAATATGTTTTTTTCTAACATACTTAAATAAATATATAATATTAAAAATGCTTGATTGTGTTACCTAAAATCATCCTGTTTATGACCAGTAGGACACACTGCACTTTGGGAAACTGAATTAAGTGAGCATTAGAGGCTCTTTCAGTTTTCAATTCTATAAACTTCGAATAGGTATTTGAAACAGGAATTTTGAAAAGATAAATATGCTAGTAGTAGTTTAAGCACATAAGCACTAAAAATAGTTTTGCTAAAAATGGTAGTTTAATAATAAAAGCTACTTACAAAAATGTAAATTTCTGTTTTTAAGCAAGTCTGGCTAGAGGTAACAGTCTGGATTAAAAATGAACAAAGAGGGCTTCCTTGGTGGCGCAGTGGTTAAGAATCACCTGCCAATGCAGGGGACACGGGTTCGAGCCCCGGTCCGGGAAGATCCCACATGCCGCGGAGCAACTAAGCCCGTGCACCACAACTACTGAGCCTGAGCTCTAGAGCCCGCGAGCCACAACTACTGAGCCCACGTGCCACAACTACTGAAGCCCGCATGCCTAGAGCCCGTGCTCCACAACAAGAGACGCCACCGCAATGAGAAGCCTGTGCACCACAATGGAGAGTAGCCCCCGCTCACTGCAACTAGAGAAAGCCCGCGCCCAGCAACGAAGACCCAACACAGCCAAAAATAAATAAATTAAATAAATTTATTTTTTTAAAAAAAGAACAAAGATACTCATAATCTTCATGGCAACTGGTATCTGTACACCCATGTTGTCAGTTCTTAAAGAGTGAAGTTATGGTTCATTCATCTCTCTATACCCTGTACCAGATGCAGAGCCTGGCACAGACTCATAATAAAGATATTCTAAATAAATTCAGCTCAGACATATGTTTTGATCTTGTAAAAGTTTCAGTTAGGAATTATTAGTCTAGAATTTCAATAAACTCATAAAATTTAGATGACTGGGAAAAGCCTCTAAGAATTCTCATACCACCTTATTTCCTTCCTTAATAGTTCTGAAGCCCAAGATCAATCATTTCAATTATATTCTAACTAGCACCCTCAATTTCGTCATTTCCTGGCCACTTTTGCCTTCCCCGACTAGCTCAACTGTCTTCTTTCTTCCACTAAGGCTGCAGAGTCTCACAGCTCTGCAGACTGACTCCATAAAAAATTAAGGTAGACAACATGTCTGGCCTGTGGTGCTGGTTCAGCAGTTCTTTTTTTTTTTTTTTTTTTTTTGCGGTACGCGGGCCTCTCACTGCTGTGGCCTCTCCCACTGCGGAGCACAGGCTCCGGACGCGCAGGCTCAGTGGCCATGGCTCACGGGCCCAGCCGCTCCGCAGCATGTGGGATCTTCCCAGACCGGGGCATGAACCTGTGTCCCCTTCATCGCCAGGCAGACTCTCAACCACTGCGCCACCAGGGAAGCCCCCAGCAGTTCTTTTATTCATCTTGCCACTCTGGCCTTTATGAAATCAAAGTGATCTTTTTAAAATACAAACTTATCCAGGTTATCCAACTCCTGTTTAAAACCCTCTCATGGTTTCCAACTGCTGTTAGCATAGAGTTCTCATTCTTCAACAAAACCTACAAAACCCTAAATGCTTTGGCCTATCTACTGATCCAGCCTCAATGCACCCTGTTCTCCTCCCTGCTAACTGTGTTCTAGCTACACTGTCCTTTTCATTGCCTAGAATGTAATCCTCCACCCATCACCATACCTTTGCAAATACCATTCCCTCCGGTTGGAGCATTCTTCCCTCCCTTCTCGGCCATGTTAAAACCTGCTCAACCTTGACATCAACCACACTCTATCCCCTCCCCAATCTAAATCAGGTTACTTAGATATATACTCTCAATGGAGAATATTCCTTCCCTTTAAATCACCCTCTCGGGCTTCCCTGGTGGCGCAGTGGATAAGCATCTGCCTGCCAATGTAGGGGACACGGGTTTGATCCCTGCTACGGGAAGATCCCACATACTGCAGAGCAACTAAGCCTGTGCGCCACAACTACTGAGCCTGTGCTCTAGAGCCTGCAAGCCACAACTAATGAAGCCCGCGTGCCTAGAGCCCGTGCTTCGCAACTAGAGAAGCCGCCGCAATGAGAAGCCCATGCACCGCAATGAAGAGTAGCCCCCACTCACCGCAACTAGAGGAAGCCCGTGTGTGGCAATGCAGACCCAACACAGCCAAAAATAAAATAAATAAAATTTAAAAAATAAACAACAAAAAAATAAATCACCCTCTCCATCTCTCCTACTAGATTATAAACTCCTTAAGAGCAGGTGAAGTATCCTTTTTGCTCTCCATTTGAACCTCTAGTACCCAGCACAGTGCTGGGCACTTAGTAGATACTTAGTAATTACTTGTTAAATGAATGCATTTGTTAAATGACACCTCTCACACTGCTTTCTCCAAATTTCACTAATCTCCCCATGCTTACACCCACTGCCCTTTCCAGTAGGGGTTGGCTCAAGCCAAGAGCAAAGTGCTCACTGTCATAACTCATTCCAATAATGGGTAAGGGCCCACAGTGAGCAACCCTGAGAGGATCACTCTAATACACTGACTTTCGTTTATTCTATAAGCATTTTGGGGCATCTTCTATGTTCTAGACACCGTTTTAAATGCTGGGAACACAGAGGTAAACAGGGACAAATAAGGTCTCCTGTTGCTATGGAATGAACTGTGACCCCCCCAAAATTCATATGTTGAAGTGTTAATCATGACTCCATGTGACTGTCTTGGAGATAGAGTCTTTAAGGAGGTAATTAAGGTTAAGGCTAAATGAGGTCATAAGGGTGAAGTCCTGATCTGACAAAACTGGTGCCCTTAAAATACAGAGATACCAGAGCCCTCTCCCCAAGTGAGTACACAGTGAGAAGGAGGCTGTCTGCAAGCTAGGAAGATAGCTATCACCAGAACCAGACCATACTGGCACCCTGATCTCAGACTTCCAGCCTCCAGAACTGTGAGAAAATAAATTTCTGTCGTTTAAGCCATCCAGTCTATGGTATTTTGTTATGGCAGCCCAAGTGAACTAATACACTAATAAAACCTGCATTCTAGTGCTGAAGTTATGTCCAATCTTAAAGAGAATTTAAAAATTTAAGAATGAGAAGGAAAAGAAGCACCTTGTGTAACAGGAAGTAGCTAACACAACAAAAAGAAGGAACAGATGCTGCCAAGTGAGGCTTTATTCATACTCATGCCCTTGCAAACAGAGGAAACCTCTTAACTGGAGGTATCCTTAGATCTGGCCCATCTTCCTATCTCACTGAAAGACAAATGCTAAAATAAGCACACTTTTTATATAGGCTTTCTTCCTACAACTGTACTCTTTACACAAATGATCCATGGTTAAAAAAAAAACTGGGTGCCACATGGAAAAATCCATCTTAGAAAAAAAAAGAAAGTGTTACTATAATTTTTAAAACAATTTGATTTACATGACTCTCAATGAAGAATCATCCGTATTTCTTCTGATATTGTGCACATATTTATATTACCATCCACAAAATCTGACTACAGTAACTCATACAGAATCACAGAACTTGAGAGTTAGAAAGAGGCTAGCAAACCCTGCGTAATTCACATAGGAGTAAAGAGAAGACCAGATGTTTTGATTCTTTTCCAACACCACCCTACTCCCATCCTAGATTACTGCACAGAGAAAGGGTCAGCTACATCACTTGCAGGGCCCCCTTCTTCAAAACTTATTAAGAATTTCAACACTGTGACAGCAGAGCATTACACCAAGTGCCAGGCCTTCTAAAGATGGGCCTTGTGTGACTGCATGGCTCACACGCCATGAAGCTGGCCCTGAATACAGAGGTACATCTATAAGCACCCTCCTAAGCAATGTACAGCTGACCCTTGAACAACTCAGGGGTTAGGCCGCGGACCCTCCAATGCAGTCCACATGTAACTTATAGTTGGCCCTCTGTATAAGTGGTTTCTCCTTATCTGTGGTTCTGCATCCTCAGATTCAACCAACTGTGGATTGTGTAGTACTGTGGTATTTACCATTGAAAAAAAAATCCACGTATAAGTAGACCCATGCAGTTCGAACCTGAGTTGCTCAAGAGTCAACTGTATTTCTTTACAATCCAACACAATATAGATGGATCCTGGATCCTGAACAAACACCACTAGGAATATGGTGGAGAGCAAAGAAAAGTGAGCCTGGAGTCAGAAGACCTCCAGCCACTACTAGCTAGACCCTAACAAGCCCCTTAATATTCCAAGACTATATATAAAATGGAGATAGAACCCACCCTATCTCCTTCTCACAGAGTTGTGACAATCAAATTAAATGAGTTCTATGCATCAACAAATGCGTCAGTATCACTACGATTCCCTTAAACAGCTCTGGAAATTAATGTTTTCAAATGCTGGAGACACTGAAAAATTGGGGGTAAAAGGGGTGGGATTTGCAATAATTACAGCTTATATTTAGATGCTCACCTTCAAGTATAACAAGCACTCACTTCCCATCAATGGTTTCTGAGCAAAGGAAAGCCATGATGATGATTCTGTGTTCCTCACCATAACATCTATAACAGCACTGTCCAACAGAAACATAGTGTAAGCCATATAACTTAAAATTTTCTAATGGCCACATTGAAAAAAAAAACCAAAAAGAAATAAATCTAATTTAGCAATATGTATTATTTAACCTAACATATCAAAAATATTATCCTTCCAACATGTAATCAATGTAAAATTATTAATGAAAAATTTACTTTTTTTCTTTTCTTTTTTTTTGTGGTACCAAGTCTTGGAAATCCAATATGTATTTTACACTTTCAGCACATCTCAATCCTGTGTGGCTACTGGACAGTGAAGATCTATATAATACTAAGTATACAAGGTATCCAATCACCCTTTTATGTTGTTGTCTTTTCTACTTGTCTTATCATGACAAATAATAACAGTAGCAGTTTCAAGAAATTTCTACCATCACCATCTTCAAGGAGATGCTCTATATATCTCCAAATTTCCCTTAAAATATAGTTAAACAAAAGGCTGCAAAGGCAGTCATTTGCTAAGTAATTTAGGAATGCTCGTGGCTCCTGTGAGAAGCTTTATCCTCTTACGGAATTTTCATTACTCGTATATGCAGAGGACAGAGCTACGCGGGTGACAGGCCCTTTAAGAAGTATTTATTTAGAGTACAACCAGAGCAAGGCTGGCTGCTCTGCCGGGTAATGCAGAAACCTAAGGGCGACTCCCACGCTCCAGACACCTGGCTGAGCTTCGCGTCCAAGGGGAGGACGCGGTTCTAGACAACCCGGCCGCGGTGGAGGCTGCAGCGCAGACCCAGCACCCCGAAGGAGGTCCCCGAGCCCGCGGGCCGCTCGCAGCTCTCAGGCCCGGCCTGACGCCCGGCGCGGTTATCCCGCAGCGCTGAACGCGACTCCCCGAGCCTCGGCTCCAAGGAGGACCCGGGGCCCGCACCCGCCCGGGCTTTCCAACTGGGCTCGCCCGGGCGCCTAGCGGCCGTCCTGGAGCTCCCGAGCCCTCGACTCGGGCGTCCCGGTCCGAGTGCGAAGACGCGGCCCGGCCCGCACTCACCGACCTGGGAGGCAGCGCTGCCTTCGTACTGCCGCTTCCGGCCTAGTCGCAGCCCCTCCCGACGGGGTTGGTCCACACGCCGGCAAGATGGCGGCCGCACGACGCGGCCAGTAACCGGGGCCACAGGACCAGAGGGTCCACTACCCGACCACCGCGCCTCTCAGACGCGCGGACTTGCCTGGGCCTGGGAAGGGGAGTTCCCCGCTACGAGCCCCGCCCCTCGCTCGCCCGCGGAGTCGCACCGCCCTGGGGCGGGGCCACGGCCCCAGAGGCCCCAGAGGCCCCGCAGGCCCCGCAGGCCCCGCCTGCTGTCCAAGCGCCCTGGTCCATCTCGTCAGGTCCCGCCCCCTGAGTCCCCAGGCGGGATCCTGGTCACGTGTAGCCGGACTCCTCTCAGAGCTGGGTTATCAATTTTAAGGGATTTGGATGCTTTAGCTCATTTAACTGGTTTAAATTTCCATTAAGGTACTTCCCTGGTGGTCCATGGTTAAGACTCTGTGCTCCCAATGTAGAGGGCCTGGGTTGAATTCCCGGTCAGGGAACTACATCCTGCGTGTGGCATCTAAGATCCTGCACGCCCCAACGAAGATGCCCTGTGCAGCAATTAAGGCCCTCACAGCCAAATAAATAAATATTAAAAAATAAATTTCCATTAAAAATTTATTTGTGGGCCATCTATGTAGTAGAAAGTCCAGGGTATTTGGTTCACGATTTATTCACTCATTTACTCATTCCACAAACAAGTCTCGAGTGCCTATTACTTGCTGTAATTACTCCCGTAATTGAGTGAATGGGGCTGCCACAGGTGTTACAAATCTTATAGAAGCTTTCTTCAGGTGTCCAGCAATCTGTGCTTGTCTGTTCACAGTTAAAGGTGGGTGATTTGGGGCTTGTGATAGATATAAACAGCATACTGAGCTTAGTCCTGATGATTTTCAAGGCGGATAGTTTGGGTAAGAGGATGAGTTTGGGGAGAGTATTGCCTGTGGAGGTATAAGGCTCCTTTTCACTCCTGCTGTTGGAGAAGTGGAGGCTTAGGAAGGTGCTGAGTACTGAGGGCAGATACCATAGGATTCATCACTTCAAACACTATCTTGCCAATCTTCTCAATAGTTTTGGTCCTGGCCCCAAATCCCCAACCTCAGACCAATACAGGTCCCTTCCTTATCCCCTCCTACCATACAAAGCTGAGGGAAACATCTCACACTCAGGAGGTGACTTTGCTTCCTACTTCAGAAAGAAAATTAAAACTATTAGTTAGGAATTTCCAGAGTCTCCTACTATTTTCTCTTTCCTTCCCCTCACATCTTCACTCACTCCCATTTTTACCTTCTTATAGCTGACGTAGAGAAAGAGGGAGGGCCCTCTATGCTGTTTCTCCTGGGACCTAGCACCATCAATTTTCTCCTCTTCCATGGGTCTTCAACCCCCTCCTTTCTACTGGTTCTTTACCTTCAATATATATTCAAGTCACTCCCACTTTTCTCGTTGAAGAAGAAAGCCATACTCACTCTCTCTAATCCCACATCCTCCTGTCTTCCCCTGAATTCGGTTGACTCAGACTTTCATGCCCACCATTCCATTAAAACTGCTCTTTACTTGCCTATTGTTGTCATCCCCTTCCGGAATATATGCTCCACATCCTCAGTTTTCATTCTGTGAAACCTCCACCCGCAGTGTCAGCAAGGCATTTGGTGACCCAGTGAGGAATGACCATTCCTTGGCCTCCCTTTCAGCTAGGCGTGGCTATATCGAAAAAGACTCACAGACTTAGAGAACGAACTTGGGGTTACCAGGGGGAGGGATAGTTAGGGAGGTTGGGATTGACATGTACACACTGCTATATTTAGGACCTACTGTACAGCATAGAGGGTACAACAAGGACCTACTGTATAGCATAGAGAACTCTGCTCAATATTATGTAACAAACTAAATGGGAAAAGAATTTGAAAAAGAATAGATACATGTATATGAATAACTGAATCACTTTGCTGTATACCTGAAACTAATACAACATTGTTAATCAATTGTACTCCAATATAAAATAAAAAGTTAAAAAAAAAAAAAACTGTGACCAGTGAGATGTGAGTAGAACTGGATCATGTCCCATAAAAGAGAAGCTGCTTGCTGTCTACTACCTCTTCTCCCTTCTTGCTCTCTGGAAAATGGCAAAAAGAAACATGGACTAGAAAGGGAAGCCATGCATTTAGGAAAGCAAAACTGCTCCATTGGTCTAAGTCCCCGCCTAATTTGGGGAGCTGAGGTTCCCTCCTCCCTTGGATCAGCCACAGAGTTTCGACCATTACACAAGAGAAAATAAACTCTCTTCTTTTAAAACTTACTGTTTGTTCAGACCTGTTTGTTACAGTGGCTTAGCTTATTCCCTAACTAATAGACAGGGACTCTGCTTTATTCTCTGCTTAATCTCCAAGACCTAAAACAGTGCATAGCACAGAGCATATGCTCAAAACTTTGTTGAATAAATCCTAAAGCAATATCTTTCTCTGCTCTGCGCTCCCCTCTAGCTAATATCTTTTTCTCCCCTTCCTTTTCCATCTAAGCTTTTGTGAAAGTGTTCTCTTTTCACATTGCTTTCAGTTCCTTGCACCCTAAAGTCCCCATAGGAAGAAGTGACACTTTTCTCATTCCACTTGGAGACTGATTCTCCTTCTTCACTAAACCGTGTTCCTTGTGAGTAGAACTGGAGAATGTTCCTTAAAAGAGAAGCTGCCTGACATCGACTTATTCTTCTCCCTCCCTTGCTGTCCAGAAAATGGCAGACAGTATTTTCCTTGTGGATAGTAAACTTTTAGTATAGAACTTTGGATTTCCTCTAGCGCCCGACTACATAATATATATTCAAAAATATTTATGAAGTGGGAGAGTACATTGTATTTGTTGGAAGATTAAACCGTATCAGGGAATTTAACACACTGGTCTGAGGTTACACTAGCTGTCTTTATCAAACATTCATTTTTGGAATGGATGCCAGAGTTGCTAGTCTTAATGTTTGTTTTGTTTTTTAAACTTCTGTAACCCTAACAGGATGCTCTTCTTTTTAATCTCCTTTATTAATGCTGTGGCGATCCAGTACAGGATTTTTCGTTGTGGTTTTAAACCAGTAAAGGAGAGCAGGTGAAGATTGCTAATTTCCTTCTTATTTACTGCTGCCCTCGGCAGCAATTCAGCAACTATTGGAATATTCCATGGAGTCTGTGACTGGCTAATCCCAACTCCCTTTATTTTCACATGAACAAAATCAGTCTGTACCTGAGAGCAACTTTTAACTCTTTAGGCAACAAGTGGACATTAAGGCCCCGTGAACATGTGATATGGCTTAGGTAATCTTTTTACAAAGGTTGAGGATGAGAAGATTTGAGATATCTTAAAATAGTTCTCTTTAAAAAGTACTCTAGGGCTTCCCTGGTGGCGCAGTGGTTGAGAGTCCGCCTGCCGATGCAGGGGACGTGGGTTCATGCCCCGGTCTGGGAGGATCCCACACGCCGCGGAGCGGCTGGGCCTGTTAGCCATGGCTGCTGAGCCTGCACGTCCGAAGCCTGTGCTCCGCAACGGGAGAGGCCACAAGAGTGAGAAGCCCGCGTACCGCCAAAAAAAAAAAAAAAAAAAAAAAAGTATTCTAGCACACTCCCAAATTAATTTTGTAAAACAATGCACTTATTCATACATTTTTGGGGATTACATCTAACACTGTCATAGTAAATTTACAAAGTTGCCAAGGTTATGATTTTTAATACATTTTTAATGTTTATATTGTAAATAAAATGGTTGTATTGAACTTTGAATGTATCCAATGAAATTTAAATACCCTAGTGTAAATTTCTCACTATCATTCATTAAAAAATTTAGTGAATAAGCTATTCTTTAATTGTAGGAAATTTTATATTATTCTATTTTTTTCTCCTTGAACTTGTATATCCATTCTACTGTCTCCCAGTGGATTATTTATGAGTTTGATAACAAACAATTATATAGCATGTACTACATGCCAGATACTTTACAATATAGGCTCATTTAACACTGTCTCAGATTGGGCACTTTCAGAGCCGTCTTTCAAGATGGAGATTAGGATGTAGGATACTTACTAGAGAGTATTCTTGAGATAAACACTTGTGAAAGAGAGGAAGAAGATGTACGATTGGGCAGAGGGAGAAGCCGAGCTATGATTCAATTCAATAAAGGATTCAGCCAATCCATGGGAAACTTTGGAAATGAACTGGCCCTTCAGAGTTGTCTTGAGTTGGGACAAGGGACCCAAGCCCTTATTACTACCTCACTGCTGTGGATGTGTCATTGATGTGAGCTGTCCCTTGAAAAAGGATGACTTTGAATGAAGCAGTTTTCTTGGCAAGGCAGTCCCCAAAGAAGGCTGACAGCTGTGGGCCAGCTGCTGGTAACACTCCCAGCAGCTGAAGGAATAAGTCACTCATTAATGAAGGGGGACATCTGGGTGGTGCATCATAGAATTCACCACAATCTTATAAGGATGAGGCTGATAATTTCCCCACTTAACAGATGAGATAACTGAGGCACAGAGAGGTTAAATAAATTGCCTAAGATATCTCAAGTGGTGGGGCTAGGATATGAACCCAGACAATCTGGCTCTACCCTTGCGCTTCTAACTACTGGTCCATTCACTACCAAATAAAACAGCCTCTGATCTAATTCTATGTGCCATTAAAATTATCTTTTAAAACAGAGGTTAGCAACCTTTTTTTTGTGAAGGACCAGACAGTAAATATGTTCAGCTCTGCAGGCTATACTGCCTCTATCACAACTCCTCAATTCTGTTGTTCTAGTACAAAAGCAGCCACGGACAGTTCATAAACAAAGGGGCATGGCTGTGTTCTAGGAAAATTTACTTACAGAAACAGGTGGCAGTTTGGATTAGCTTACTAACCTCTGTTTCAGGGAAAAAAAATATTTCAAGATAGAGGAAACACTCACCGTTTATTGTTATAGGAATAAAGTAGTACCAGATGGAATAAACATAATGATCCTAACCTTATTTTTTAAAGACTAGAGGGAATTGTGCTAACATTTTAACAGTAGATGTCTCTGTGGGGTAGGTTAAAAGGTGATCAATATTTTCTTTATTATACTTTTCTATTTTGTGAGATAAAAAATGTAAAACTTTTTTAATGAGAGAAAACCCAGTGAATATTATTTTAAAGAGTATTGTTGGAGATATTAGGATGCTTAATTCCATAATGATAGACAGACACTTCAACTTCATAATCCTATACCCACAGAGTTAAGTCAGAGATAATCAGGTTCAAGCAGCAATGCAAAGTGTCTATCAACTGGGGTAGTTTTAGGATGATAGCCGCACCATGGGTGATGCGAACATTTCCTGCTTTGCTCATTGATTGCCTCTTCACAGGGTGTCTGTTTCACTAGTGGATATCTTGGCGTTATGGATTAAATGTTTGTACTTCCGGGGCTTCCCTGGTGGCGCAGTGGATGAGAGTCCGCCTGCCGATGCAGGGGACGCGGGTTCGTGCCCCGGTCTGGGAAGATCCCACATGCTGCGGAGCGGCTGGGCCCGTGAGCCGTGGCCGCTGAGCCTGCGCGTCTGGAGCCTGTGCTCCGCAACAGGAGAGGCCACAACACAACAGTGAGAGGCCCGCATACCGGAAAAAATAAAAAGTTTGTACTTCCCCCATCAAATTGATATATTGAAATTCTAACCCCCCATGTGATGATTTTAGAAGGTGGGGCCCCTGTGAGGTAATTAGGTCATGAGGGTGAAGCCCTCAAAACTGGGAGTAGTGCCCTTATAAAAGCGACCCTAGAGAGCCCTCTCAACCCTTTTCTGCCATGTAAGGACACGATGAGAAGTAGGCACTGGAACCCAGAGGAGGGCCCTCACCAGAACCCGACAGTGCTGACCTCATCTCAGACTTTCAGCATTCAAACTGTGAGAAATTATTTTCTGTTGTTTATAAGGGACCCAGTCTATGGTAATTTGTTACAACAGCCTGAACTGACTAAGAAATTGGGCTTATCCCTTCCGATGAGCACTGAAGCACTAAAGTAGCAGCCATCAACATTACAATCAAATCCCAGTGAAACCACAGCCATCTTTCTGCCTGGTCTCTTCCACTCACTGGGTGGGATTTGAGTAAATCACATTTGGGCTTTTGAAACAGATAAGGTCTCTAAATTCTGCTAATTTCTCTGCTCCCACAGCCATTGCCCTAGTTTATTTAGGTCTTAATTACTGCTCACCCAGACGATAGTCTCCAAACTTGTCTCTGGTTCCCCTGTTCCTACCCTTTTATGCTAAACCTTTGATCTTCCTGAAGCATATCTCAAGCGACTCTCTTATTTAGAACCCTTCATTGACTCATGTTTCCTACAGACCAATATCCCAACTCCTCAGCCTGGAGTTAAGATGTCAATATTGTTAAGTCTTTGTGGTTGATGAGAAAGAAAATTTGTATTTTCAATGGGTCAACTTAATTTTAGAATTACCTGAACCCAATGAAGCCCAAAGCAGTTGTAAAAGTAGGCTTCTTTTGGTAGTAAAATGAGAAAAAGATTTCCCGAACCAACACTGCAAGTTAGCCATATATCTAACTATGAAGATAATGAGTTCAGAACCAGTGTCATTTTGAGGAAAAGACCAGGTCACCAAAAACTCAAAGCATATCTGATTGGCCTCAGCCAATAATTTGGACTGTTTTTGATGTAATGTGCAATGTGTGACTATAAAATCTTCAAATGGGTAATGGACTTAATTCTCATGTTCAAAATCTTGGACTATCAGCCGCTTATTTGCAAAACTAAGCCTGGCTTTCTCAGCTGAGTATAATTGTAACCCCAGGAAGAAATGGAAGAGGTAAGAATTCAGAAGCATAGAGAATCAGACTCAGGATAGAAATGATGAGGAAACAAATTTACTTCCTAAGTTTTAGCCCTTTTGTATCAGTCAGTTTTATAGTCATTGCAATGTTGAGTATATTTTGTCTTCTTTTGAAAAACATTTAAAGAGGGGGATTCAGTTTGCAATGATGTTTATGAGTTTGGAGAAATGTAATCTATTAAATTAGTATATTTCATGAATTATCTGTTTAAGTGAGGTATATAAATTGTTTTAAAATTAATGTTAATAAATGGTGAATATTCCTCTCTATGCAACATACACAAAAGCTTCTGGGATATTAAAAGAAGTTATAGACATGAGATTGTCCCCATTCTGGCCCAACATATCTTTCCAAGTTGATCTTTTAACCCATACTAGCTCCAGTCCTACTGAATTATTCCCAATTACTTTTACAAAGCAACTTCCCTAAACATGTCTTTATTCCATTTTTCCCTGGAATATCCTTCTACATGACTTAGAAAAATTCAGTTCTATCCATTTCTCAAGATACGTCCCTCAGTTTCTCAAAGTCTCCCACAACTGGAGGTTATGTCTACCTTTCTGAACTCCTTGGTACTTGTCGCTGTGCCTGTCTCACACCCTTAGCCTCTTTACACATACACACACACATAATTACATATTATATTATAATAATGTTATTGCAGATTATATTACAATATACTCATATGGTTCTACTGTGAATTCCTTGAGAGTGGGATACACATTACAATGATCATTGTTCCCCATATTATTTGTCAAATCAAAACAACGAATGCATGATGAAAAATTAAAGAAACACATGAATGCTTCCATTCCAACTCAAAATTTAAAAATATTATTGTGAAAACAATATTGAAGGATATGTCTTAAAATTCAGATATTTCTACCATGCACAACAGTTTTCATTTCTCTGCTTCACTTTCAGGATTTAGCTATGCTCATACAGCATATTTGTTTATGTAACAGGATGTTAAAAATAGGATTTGTCATCACTAGACTGGAGCAAAACGATAGGTGATGAATATTCGCACATTCCAAAGTGATATCACCTATGCAGTATTAGCATAGTGCTAACACCTATGCAGTGCTGGAAAAATTTTGTAACCTGAAGACCTAAACACACTGAAGGATATAAAGGGGTTGGAAATGAAGAATCTGGGAGAGATTTTTTTGGAGAAATTCATTTCCAGGGAGTCTTACTCCTTTTAGAGGTTTAAAAGTGCTGTTCTCAATGGAGAGCTTGATCTGTGCAACTGGGAACAGGGATGCAGGCAGGAAACGTGGCACACTGCTGTCTGAGCCATGCCTGGAGACTCAGAAGGCCAACTAGTTGCTCTGAAGGCTGAGAGGTGAGAGGTGCGTCTATGGGAACAACCTTCATTCCTAGCGTTCTTCAGGATAAACGATGCAGGAGCGTGCCCTGCAGACTAGATGTGGGTCACAAGGGGAGAGAGGCAGCCTAGAGCAGTCAGTTAGAGGGCTTTCTGGTAGGAGGGAAGCGACTTCAGCTGATAGACGTTGGAGGCGTTTCATGTCTGGCGTAAAGGAGGACTGTGTTTGACACCTGCCAGAGAGGAGACCTTGCCAGGTTTAAGAGATCTTGACAAGGGATCCTCAGTGAAGCAGAATCCCTGACGAAAGCAGGAGAGCTGGAGAGTAGAGAAAGGGATCACGTGAATATCTTCCAAAACCAAAACAAAGTAGTAATCAGTTAAGTAGATCTTTCCAGGCTTTCTGCCTGAAGAGTCAGAAACTGCTCTTCATGAGTTTGGGGAAGACAGAGAGGCACAAAGTGGGGAAATGGAAATGACCAGGTCCCCTTTCCCACTGCAGGCTTCCAGCCTGAAGCGAGTCCCAGCTGGGGAGAGGAGAAGCTTTAAGCTCAGAGTTTTAGCTGCTACATGGAAATAGACTTTTTAATTATTGAAACATCAGTTTTATGACTCAATGTGAAAGAAGTGATTTTTATATCAAAGACTGATTCAGAGATTCATGACACCTGCCTATAATTTCATCCAAGGGGAAAGGAAAATCCTGCCCTCAAAAATAGGTATGAAAGGACAGTTGGGAGAAAAATAAAGTTGTTTTGTGATGGATCCTATGGAGTCCTGCTCTTTCAATAGATTGGTTACATTCAACTGTAATCAGAATGAGTGAACCATTTTATGCAACTAAAATTTCAAGTCTTTAATAAATTAGTACAAGTTGTAAAATATGATAAATACACAAAAGTTTTTGCAATTGTACACTAAAATATTAATTGCATAAACACTGTGATATTACACAGGGCTGAGGCCTATGGTTCTGTAGTTAGTGCATTAAACACCTCCAGGAAGGCCATTTGCATCATGGTTATTCTACAGTTGTCAGGCAGCAAGAGTCTTGAGGAAGGGACACTTTTCTAATATGAGGTATGATGCTATATGTTACATGTATGGTACCTTAAAGGAAATGATACTGTATATCCCAAGAAGTATTCACGCATGGTGTATTAACTAAGCAAATGCACAGACTATTAAAACGGTTACATTGTGTTGATGGATGTTTTCACATTGAGTTTAAAAATAATCTCTCCAAAAGCAACTTGGTTTTTATTAAGCTGGGGGAAAAAGCATTTGTGTAATTGTTTATTTAATGGTTTAAAAGTTAAAATTCCAAATTTTATTTGTTTTTTTAACATGTCAGCCAAGAAAATACATATCTGTCATATTTGCTGTCTCATAAGTGTGCCAGAAATAAGTGTATTGGGTGAAATTGAATAGCACCAAAGACTGAATTTAACTGGAAGAGACTGTTTAAAATGGGAAGGCACTCAATTCTGTGAGAAACTCTAAGCTTTTTTTCTTATCCTATCCTACTATCTTATTCTATTATCAGGAACTTTGTCTCCCAATACATGTAAATTCTACATCTCTGATTGAAGATCTAAATCATTTCCTGTTTATATAGAAATAATTTCTTATATTAAAGCCTGCAAATTGTTTATTAAATACATGTGTTATTGCCTAACATTTTTTCTTTCTTGTAGTTTTACTATATATGTCTGGGAAGTAAAACTCCCACTTAATAGCCTATAAAGTCTGCTGATGTATCAGCAGTTGCCTTGACACTATTAGATGCAAGTAAGCCCTACCCTGACTATTAAATAGAATAGAATCTAAAAAATATAAGAGGAAGGAACACTTCCAAACTCATTTTATGAGGCCAGCATTACACAAACCAGACAATGACACCAAAAGAAAAAAAAGTCACAGGCCAATATCCTTTATGAACACAGACGCAAAAATCCTCAACAAAATATTAGCAAACTGGAATTCAACAATACACTAAAAGGATCGCACACTATGAACACGTTGGATTTATTCCAGGGATGCAAGGATGGTTCAACATCCACAAATCAATGTGATACACCACATTAACAAAATGAAGGACAAAATTCATACTGATCTCAATAGATGCAGAAAAAGCATTTGGCAAAATGCAACATCCATTTATGATAAATAGAATTGGATAAGCTTATTCATTCTAATAAGTGCATTGACTCTATTCATTTTTCTTTTAGTTGAAATTAACATTGGTGTTCCTAGCATCTCTTTAAAATTTTAGTTTCTGCAAATTATTCCTTTTAACCTGAATGTTTTCCTTTGTGTTTATTTTAGAGGTTGGGGAGTGGAGAGTATATAAACAATGAAATAAAATCTACTCCCTTTTAACTATGCCCAGATATATACACAGGGGGATGGGAGTTAAGGGCGATAATTACTCACAGCATTCTTCCTCTGGACTTGGAGTTATTGATAATTGAGAAATACATATAACAGAGACATGGAGATCAGAGCGTCAGCATTACTATTAGTAAAGCTGAATGCAGCTTGGACCTGCCACCCCAGCTAAGTTTCCTGGTACTAGTATTCATGTCTAGACTTTGGACTTTCTCACCAAACAGAACCTTCCAGCTGCAAGGGACGTTACTCACTACTTCCCATCCTTAGATCTCTAATAGTAAGTTATGTGGAAGATGAGGTCAAACATGCACAGGACTTTGAATACATTAATTCTACCCACTCAGGAAACATGGACCAGTGGATGTTAGATTATTACCCCCATCATTTAGGATAAATCTAAATCCTCCTCCTGTGGAGAGGACGGAATAAGGGGAGAAAAGAGATACCAAAGGTTATACACTAGCAGAAGTATCATAGAAATATGAAAGCAGGGGCGTACTTGTTAAAGAAAATGGGAATGTCAATCAACATCCTTGTTGGAACTACAGTCATTGATCAGTTGCAACCATAAGTTGGCCAAAAATACAAGAATTTGGCAAAAATCAATGGAAGCATCCTATGAGCTTCAATTTGCTATACGGAATTTCCAGTAGATAATAGTGTGTATTTGGTTATTACAGTATTTGTAAGTACATATCCTTCATATCAGTAATATTTAGAGTAAACTTATATACATATATATATATATACACACACACACACACACACACACACTTTTTTTTTTCAGGGTCGATTGTTAAATACTTTTCAGCAAACTACTGGGTACTGTCCATTTCCTTCATTTCCTTCCCTCTGCTGGGTCAGTTGGGTACTAAGCTCTTTGATTCTACTTTCTAAACATTTCTTGGAATTGTTCACTTCTTTCCATTCCTACTGCTGATGCTTAAGAGCCCTGTCTCTTATTTTACTAAGTTTCCTAATAGGTCTCTCAGTCTCCAGGCTTGCTTCCCTATAAGATTAATTCTTCACATGGTCACCAGAGTGATTTTCCTAAAATGAAAATGTAATCATGTCATTCCTCTGCTTAACACTGTTCACTGGTTCCTCATTGATTTCAAGATAGTCTAAACCCTTTAACACAGCAGAAAAGAAAGTGCCTACTTATCCTCTGCTCCCTGCACTTCCAACCTCCGTGTCACAGTCTGGGCTGGGTGCCCTCTTTGAAGGTCTCTTTTATAGATATTATCATGCTGTATTGCTGTTGCCTTTTTTTGTCTAATATTTTGTTATAAAAATTTTCAAACATACACAAAAGTTGACAGAATTATATAGCAAACCCACTACCCACCATGTAGATTCCACAATTAACATTTGATCTATAATATTTGACATATTTGCTATATCATAATATTCATCCATCTACCCATCCCTCTATGCATCTTCTGTTTATATAATGCATTTCAAAGTTGCAGACACCAGTATACTTGCTCCCAAACACTTCAGCATGATCTTATTAGCTAGAGTTGGATATTTGACTACTTAAAAATACTTTTGGTAAAATTTGTCATTGCCTTTTTCTTACCTATCTCTTCCACTAGGCCGAAGTGACTGTGTCATTTGTTTTCTACCCCCCAAAAAAATAAGACACAGTATGCCTCACACATAGTAGGAACAAGGTTAACGTTTCTTAAATGAGTACGTTTCAGATTTCATCAGATGTTAGTTTCTTGATTCATATATCAAGAAATTTTCTCACCCTGTTGATTCATCTTCTTATTCCCCTACCCAGAAAATTTGTAGACAGCAACTTTCATTCTACCTATTCAGCATCATAGGGAATTAAGAATTTTAATCTGTTAAAGATAGTAGACAAACTCTCTCATGGTGTCTTTCTATAAAGCCCCACAAGGTGGTGCCCAAATATCTTTTTTTCAAACAGTAGTCCCTCAAGACCCATGGTCAGTCCTCACTAATTTCTGTTAGTATTTGGCATTTCTGAATTTGGTTAATTAGCGTAATGGAATATTATATATATAAATATAAGTAAGAAAAATTACTTACATAAATAAAATTATACATGTGTATTTCCGAATCTATGGCTCTGGATATAAATGATGAATAATGATATTAAGTACCTTATATTTGTGTGAGTGAGTTGTATATCATTAAAATGTTTTTCACATCCAAAATAGTAAAATATGAATTCATCTCAAGTCCTATTTACCGTAAACTTTGTCCATGAAAAATTTACCCTTAGTACAGAATTTTTAAATTCCTTTTAAGGACAGAGGAAGAAACAAACTATTGTATAGGAGGAACTATGTAATTTAGATGTAACTCAAAAAATGATGACTCTGTTACCTCAACTGGGGACAATGTTGTGTGAACCAGAGCTGTAAAGGGTTGACATAATAATAATAAGTTACTTAATGTTCTTAAAACACTTTAGTTCCAGGAATTTGATTGATTTATTTAAAAAACTTTCCTTGTTGAATATTCTTATTAAATCCCAAATGGACTGACCAGAAAACTCAAATGGATGTTGAGTTTCTGCAACTTTTTATTCATGCAAATGATGATATCTAACCATATTACTAGTTGTATTTTGATCAGGTATCAATAACACGCACAGTAACCACAGTTTACTCAAATCAGTGTAACAACAATCCCAGGCTACTCTGGCAAAACTGCCCAAACCCAGAGGAGAAAGTTCTTCAACTCGGGGCTCTCATAAGTGGTGTTCATTGCCTTTGATGGCCCAGGCATTAAGATTTACACAGTGAGAGATGAGACTCATTATGTGCTGGAATTTAGCCCATGATAATTTGTCTTGAGCCATTTGCTACTAAGGGAAAATTCCTATTTTTCAAACATAAATTGTTGGCCATATAACAGGCTCCTTTTTCTCCTGCTCTGGCACAAGCCTGGATGGTACAAAGGCCTAGAAACCTCCTGGGGTATTTAGGGGTAATGAAAGATGACCAGCTGATGTACAAAGATCTAAACTTTGTTCCCTCACTATCTCACAGGATGATCTTTGGGTGGGTCTCAACACCTGCCTTCTATTTTATCACCTGTGAAGTGGAAGAATCAAACAAAAGTGGTCTCTAAGTTTCCTTCCAGTTCTGAGATTTGATGCTATTATTCGTCCCCAATAAAAGAAAAGTCTAAATACCATCTAGTGGGGAATGGAAGAATTCACCAAGATACAATACAACACCTTCTAATACCTGAAAATAAAATCAACTAAATGAAAAATAGAAAATATTTTCCCCATTAAAAGCAGAGTTTGGTCAAGGCTTAATAAATAGATCAGGGGTCCCCAACCCCTGGGCCACACAGCAGGAGGTGAGTGGCGGTCAAGCGAGCGAAGCTTCATCTCTGCTCCCCGTCGCTCCCCATCGCTCCCCATCTCTCACATTATAGGCTGAACCATCCTCCCCCACCACCGCCCCATGGAAAATTTGTCTTCCACGAAACCTGTCCCTGGTGCCAAAAGGGTTGGGGACTGCTGAAATAGATCCTATCATTTATTTTTGGGTGGATTCTGCATGAAAATATTAAGACTTCTTTATTCACTGAAGGGAATCATTTTTTTTTAAGTTGGACAGTCAAACTTATGATAGAGCAAGACCTGTCTACTTTCAGATATTTCTTAGAAAGGAAAATTGTAAAGATTTCCAGATAGCACCCTGATTTTTTGTCATAAAAAATCTGCTCTTAGTAAAGAATAAACAACACAGAAAGAGAAAATATAAATATTGAAGGAAAATTTTAGAGAAAGATTTTAATTGTCATAAGATTGGTACAACTGGGGAGACTTCCCCTGTGGTCGAGTGGTAAAGAATCTGCCTTACAATGCAGGGGATGTGGATTCAATCCCTGGTCAGGGAACTAAGATCCCACACACCGCAGGGCAACTAAGCCCGTGTGCCACAACTACTGAGCTCGGCGCCTCAATGAGAGCCCGTGTGCCGCAAACTACAGAGCCTGCGCGCCACAACTAGAGAGAGAAAATCTGCACGCCACAACTAGAGAGAAGCCCTCGCCGCAATGAAAGATCCCGCATGCCCCAACAAGGCTCCCGCATGCCGCAACTAAGACCTGATACAGCCAAAAATAAATTAAATAAATAAATAAATCTTTAAAAAAAAAAAAGATTGGTGCAATGGGAGTTTATGCTGTCACTGGGAATTTATGCTGTCACTGTGGTCTAGGGCACTATGTGTTGCATAAGTGACTCAACTATTCAGGCAGGGGACCAAATGATAAATAATAAAGCAACATATATCAGAGAGTAAATAGTACAAAAAAATTGTGTAGAGGGAATGTGGAAGAGTCAACTTAATCAGAATTTGGTGAGGGGAGGGGTAATGGAGTCATGCTGTACCAGAATTAAGGGATGCCACATTTCCTACATTTTATTACCAAGGATAATTTTCAGGGAGATCAGCTCGGTGCTTTGTGTCCACCTAGAGGGATGGGATAGGGAGGGTGGGAGGGAGGTGCAAGAGGGAGGAGATATGGAGATATATGTATACGTATAGCTGATTCACTTTGTTATACAGCAGAAACTAACACACCATTGTAGAGCAATTATAGTCCAATAAAGATGTTTAAAAAAAGGATAATTTTCATTTCCTTGTTGTTGAATGCTTTTAATCCTTCCCTTAGTTAATAAATAGGATCAATACCATTTTGGTGTTTTTCTAATTTACTGTGAATGACATGAGAGAATGTCTGTCATACTTTTGGAGCCAAGAAGGATAATGGATCACAGAAAGTTCAGAGCTTTGGGGCAAGTGTTAGAAATTCTATCAACATTTTATACTGAAAAAAATAGAGGGGGACCTCCAAGGACAAACTTCTCCAAATTGGGTAAAAAGGACATTGACTTCTCCCTTCTCAGTTGGAAATGTTCTTTTCTACTCTGGGTGAGCAGTATGGGAGGTAGAAATTGGGAGAAGATGGTGAAACATTAAATTATACCTTGGTCTTGGTATAATTAACCAATGTCTCATATGTAACTATGAGACAAGTTTGTGCTGATGCGTTACTAGCCCTTTTGTGTTTCTATAACCTCAGGCAGAGAACACCTTCCAATATATACAAGTCATGCCAGATTTTGGTTCCTTTTAAATGATCCTAGGACCCCAAAATACCATCACTGTTGAAATGGAGACCTTGGCACTGGTACCAAAACAAATAAAGCCAACATAGATTCTATATGGTTGAGAATTTTTAAAAAGTTGAAAAAAGATTTCCTGTCTAGCAGTGCTTTGAAGGAGAGCAGTCTGTTGTATCTGGGGTCTCAGGTGATCGATGAACACTAAAAAAATTACTTCAAATTGTCATTCTACTTACTCTAGGCCACCCACAGCAGGAATAGCAAAAATAGGGTGTTTTTCTGTAAAGACTTTGCTACAGAACAACTGTCAGAAAAGCCTGGACTCCAAGTTGCCTTTTTCCAATCATCACTGTTATCTATGCTCTTTTATTTGGTCTGCGTGTGTAGCAGTTCAAGACCATCCTTAAAGTTACGACTGCAGCCTTCAGCCATGGTGCATTGTTTCTCTGGGTGCAAACCTAATTGTTTTTTTGTTTTGTGTTTTTTGGTTTTTTTGCGGTACGCGGGCCTCTCACCGTTGTGGCCTCTCCCGTTGCGGAGCACAGGCTCCGGACGCGCAGGCTCAGCGGCCATGGCTCACGGGCCCAGCCACTCCACGGTATGTGGGATCTTCCCGGATCGGGGCACGAACCCGTGTCTCCTGCATAGGCAGGAGGACTCTCAACCACTGCGCCACCAGGGAAGCCCAATCTAATTGTTTTATATACATTGACAGAACAGAAGATTTTCTTTTGAGTCATCTACCCAATCAACTCAGTGCTGAGTGCCACACCTCGTGAGAGCTGGCACATCTTAGGTTTGGGTCACCCTATCTGGCTTTGGGGAACAGAGGGGAATGAATAAGTAGGCAGGATTCTGACCCCTCACCTATTTCAGTCAGAACAGTTCTAAAGCAGGAGGCTTTAGTCCATTTCTTGCCTCCAGACTCACCTGTTTGCATCTTTGAGGTACTGTTTTTCTGTAATTTGTTAATCTACCCCAGGAAAAAGAGTCGATCTTCTGAAAAATTGCCACTTCCTTGTCCCACGATTCTCTTCTCACAAAAGTGAAAGGTGTGGCTAACATCCAGAGGCTATTTAGGATATATATGTGGTTGCTTCCTGAGAAATTACATTGTTGCTTCTGCGATATATACACTATTTCTATTTTTCTATTACCAAAGCCCCACAAAACTCCCTTAGTTCCTCAAAACCTGCTGTGTGGTGAGGAGACAATGAAGACATTCACATTCACATGGATGCCTAATTTAATGCTGCAACTGTTGTTACAGCTGAGCCTCTGTGATCAGATAGACCTGAGTTAAGATCCCATTCCGGCATTCTCTAGCATTAGTATGACAGTGGGCAAGTTACTGAACTCCTCCCTGCCTCAGCATCCTTATCTGTAAAACACGAATTCTTGCAGCGCTTACTGTAAGTAGATGGTTTGCTTTTGGAGGGTTAAATCCCATAATGTGTGTGAAGCAGTTAGCACAGTGCCTAGCACCTGGTAAAGAGTTCATGAAATGGAAGCTATTATTGTCACAATAAGCAGAGCCATAAATGTTAAAATGTCTAAGAAAGCTGATTCTAGATAATTGTAACATGAACATTTACATGCTTTCTCTGATCGTCTTGCGATTCTTTACCCTTGAGGCAGTCTGTAGCGAAGCCTGCTGCTAGTTGCATTAAGTGTTGCACAAACACTGACTTAATATGGGCTGTAACCACAGGTAGAAAATAGGAAGAAAGAGAATGGAATCACTACAGTGACCACCTTTCCTGGACGGAGACCTCAGAATATTGAGGTCCTCCCTCTCATGTTACAGTTTGATAGGATCTTGATAAATAATTAAATTCACTCCCTCATTTCATAAGTGGGAAACTGAGGTCCCCATGTTAGAGACAGAACCAGGACTAACTTCAGATCACTCTTCCACTATATATTCTATACATTTTATTATGAAAAATTTCAAAAATCACAAATGTAGAAAGACTAGGATCATGAACTTTTATATACTTATTGCCCAGCTTCAATAATTATCAACCCATTAACTCTCTTGAAAAACCAGGTTTGCATCTGAGTCTGGTATGACTTACCCTCTTTCACAGAGATCTTCAGAAACAGTATCTTACAGAGCAACCCCCAGGCAAAAGAACAGAAAGAGGACATGGCATGAGAAACAAAGGCAGGCTGTAAACAAATGCCTAAAATGTAGAAAGTCTGCCCATTTTTACAGCAGCCTGGAAAACACAGACTTGTTATGAAAGGACACTGTTCCTTTAAATTACTTACTGATTCCACCCAGATCTTGCACCCTGGTCAAATGCCTGACCACTCTTGCTTTAATTTAATCAAAAAAACATGAGTAGAAGATTACAAAAGATCCAAAAGCAAAGACAATTTTTATTTCCCACGGAACAGAACAATATCAAATAACCAACTCCATCCCCAACAATGGTCCTTGCTGTTGGCATTTGCTTAGCCAGTCTTTAATTCCTGTTTGATAAACTTTATAAGGTAAGACGTAACCGTTTGGTTTAATCACTTGAAATCAGATAGGACATCTAGGAACTGTGGAAGACTAAATGGTTTACATACTTATGATGTGAAGAAGGCTTATCAAATTTTTTTATCCTCTGCTACTACTTTAAGTGATTATCAGGGAAATATGAATAATTGTTAAAATGTAGAAATTTAAATTTTATTTTAAAGTTATTTTTAAATTGATTTTTAATTTACAGCTTACTACATAGAATTTCAATTATGTTAATACCTTTTGGGACATCTTTTTCTTAATTTGGAACAAGTTTTTATAGTTTAGTATTAACTACAGAATTCTTTAGAACATGGTAAGTTTAGCAATTTGAAGAGTATTCGATCATGTTATTTTCATGGCAAAACAAATGAGATGCAAACACTGTGAATAAAATTAGTAAACTCTGCTGAAAGATAACTGTACTTCTGAAAAGTCATAAAGTCTCTTGGATTTATTGATCCTGATATTTACCCCAAATAAATTTTAGGCAAAAAAGCCAAAACTATGGCATTTGGTTAAAGATGATCATTGTTTCTACATTTATAAAATGTAACCTATAGTAAGCATAGAGGTTTATATTTCTTTTATTTAACTAATGGCATTTTCCCCCGAAACCTATTTTGCTTGTATGTGACATGTAAATGAGAGAAAGGTGAGAACTATGAAAAACTGAGGTGAAATAAAACATGGCAAAAGTGATCAGAAATGGGTGGGCTCTTTAGGTACTAAACTAATAAAGAAGAAAGAGATTTCAGGGAAGTATTAGAACTAAAAAACTGGAGAAAGTTGTAAGGGTGTCCTCTGGCTAATATCAGAAAACAGAAAGAAATAGTATGACTTTGGTTTGGGAGAACTAGATAAAAAATGTCAGAGCAAAGAGTAATAAAATATGAGATATTGTGATTATTGCTAATGAATCAGTTGTATTAGGGAACATTGTATATACAAGGCTTCGGGTATTAATTCATAATTATATGCCAACAAACTAAATGAGCAAGTGCTTAGTTCTGGGAAAGATGTGTTTATTTGAAGCCAGCATTTCCGAAGCCCAAAATGAGGCCTGCAAATGAGAAAAATGTAGTTTTCATCTCAGGCTCCTATATGGGAATCCCCTTCCTTATGTTTTTGAAGAGCTGTCTTGCTCTACAAGCTTGTAAAACCTCTCTTGTTCTCAATGAAATTAAATTTTCCGTCTCTTATTTCCAGAACTTCTGAGAACTTCCTTACGTACAGGGTCAAAAAAAGAGAGATGGCATATGTAATACTACGGACATGATATTACACCTTTTTCCCCTCTGAAAATGCAATAGCAGCTGTGTTTTGCTACGTAGACTTATCCTTATACTAATCTTCAGTGTTAAACTTATACAGCCCTCTGTATTCTTCTCCTTGGTTAGCAAGGGATTACTTGGAGAGACATATCCTCGTTGTGTTCTACTTCCTCAGCACACTTCTTCTTCTTCTTTTTTTAATACGCAGCTATCTCCACATCTTAGCATACCTGGTCTGAAGAGCAGTTGCCATTTGGTCAATTACACTTGAGGCACTTGCCAAGAGAGATGCTTGGCCATAGTGATACAAAGTCAGCTTAATAAAATTCCTGCTAGTTGATGCTATTCGAGGAGCAGACAATGGCATGGAGCCATCTACTGGTCCATCCCCAACCCAACAGCTTTGCTTCTCATTGGGGCTTCTCCATCTGGCATGTATGAAAGAAGTCAGTCACCCATCTCATTCCTCACTGCCTTTGCATATATTTCCACCCCCTATTCAGAGTCTGGAAAAGTCATGCTATTTCCCAAGTTACCATTCCATGAAGGAAAGGTGCCAAAGAAGGAAACTGTTATTCCTTTTCCAGAACTTCTGAAGTCAATATACTTTAAACAGGCAAGCATTTTCAAACCATGCAGAACATTGGTTCAAAATAAGCTTTCTTGTTTCCATTCTAGGGTATACTGAGCTAGCCACACAGGAGTCTTCTCTTGCCAGGGAAGCCCGTGGGTTTAAAAGGCATTTGGTACATAGCTGGGCATACTGAGTGCTAAAGTTTGCTGAAGATTTAAATACAGGATTAGATTTTAAATTGTTAATCTACCCAGAAAAATAGTTTCACAGGGATGTTCAGAGGGGATTGCTTTCTGATTTCAAGTTCTCTTTCTGCGCAGTAGTTCTTCCAGCTAACACTTAGAAAATTAGTTTTGCTCTCATAATTTTTTTTTGGCCTGGTTTTATTTTTTATTTAAAAAAAATTTAAACATCTTTATTGGAGTATAATTGCTTTACAATGGTGTGTTAGTTTCTCCTTTATAACAAAGTGAATCAGCTATACATATACATACATCCCTGTATCTCCTCCCTCTTACGTCTCCCTCCCACCCTCCCTAACCCACCCCTCTAGTTGGTCACAAAGCACCGAGCTGATCTCCTTATGCTATGCGGCTGCTTCCCACTAGCTATCTATTTTACATTTGGTAGTGTATATATGTCCATGCCACTCTCTCACTTTGTCCCAGCTTACCCTTCCCCCTCCCCGTGTCCTCAAATCCATTCTCTAATAGGTCTGTGTCTTTATTCCCGTCTTGCCCCTATGTTCTTCATGACCATTTTTTTTTTTTTTTTTAGATTCCATATATATGTGTTAGCATACAGTATTTATTTTTCTCTTTCTGACTTACTTCACTCTGTTCTCATACTCTTTTGATTGACTGGATATGCAGCTGTAGTACAGCTTGGAACTCTGGTGGAGTTGAAGTTAACAAAGTAAACACAGAAAATGGGGTTCTATGGAAACAGAAGGGCAATTCAGTTTTTGACTTGACCTCTGAACTCATTGAAATTATGCATGTAATATTAAGACAGAAATGGTGGTGGTTCTCTACAACCCTGTAAAAATATTGGCATGGTCAGGAATTAGTTACAATGAAAACGAATGAAATACCCTTGCAGCAATCTGATACTACCTTGGAGAAGGTGGAAAAGTCAAACAGACCCTGTGATCGAACCACAGTCATCATATAGAGTGGGACTGAAATGTTTTTAAATGGCTGTGTGCCTCCTGCTCCCCATAATATAATGGGAAATTCAGACTACTTGGGTGTAATTCTTTGAATATACAAAAATATTCATTAATAGATGTTTGGTTGTGTTGCCGTGATCTATTTGGATTAGAAACTTTAAAAATCTCAATGTGGATAATTTTTTATAAATATGAACGAAAACCCTTTTCTCTTGCCACATGCCAGTTTTCAATACCACTGGCTTGAAATTAAAAATGGCAAACTCTATATTTTATTAAAGTATTTATAACTGATTTTTCTACTAAAGGTGATACACGGCAGATGATTTTCACCATCTACCATAATGTGGAACAGACATTTTGTCTTCTATCTCCTGCTTTTGCCAGCTTTTATGAATCAAGCAATATATGGACAAAGAAAGAAAGGATCAAAGTCCAATTTACTTGCAAGGAAAAGTCTCCAGGGTAAAAAAGTGTTTTGTTCTGTCTTTATTAGTTTTAGCCTCTTAAAACTCCAATATGAATTTTTTCAAATAGTATCTGATATAAATAGCAAACCACATATTTAGGTATATATGTGATATTCTATTTTGATATGATAATAATGCACCTTACAAACTTATAGAGCATACTTATAAAAACATCAGAATTTCTAGAGCACTTGTACATTTATTATCTCATTTGAGCTTCACAGTAGCCTTGTTAAAATGGGCATGACAGAGATTGCCACTCTCATAGATAAAGAAACTGAGGCCCAGAGAGGTGAAGTGGCACACTCAAGGCCGCAGGCAAATTAATTAGTAAGTCACAGAGTTAGGATTCAAACTTAAGTTCTCCCTGTTAGGTTTCTTTGTCCCTTACCACTGCTACAATGTGATGTGTAGTCAGTTTCTCCCTTGATTTCAAAAAAGTTAAAAAAAAAACAAACTGCACCAAAACAAGATGGGGCCTCACCAATATGAGATACAATTTGAGAATTAGGCAGAGTATTATTTACTTCTAGACAACTTTGGCTAGTGTTTGTTGAATTTTTAAACTATAATGTACTTTCTTTCCCTCTCACTTTAAGCAAGTTTTACTTTGGGAAGATGCTCGGAATATATGGTATTTTGTTTGCTTTTGATTTGCACAATTTTACAAGAGGAAAAGAATTTGTAGACTTAGAAAGAGATTTAGTTCTTTACAATGTAAGCCCTATCTCCACAGTGCCTCTCTTTTTCACTTCCTTCTCCTCTCAGAAGCAAGCAATTCATGACCACACCACCTCAGGCCTTTCCTTATGCAGAGTTGTTTCACGAGCAAGGTCAAGGATTTTGCCTAACCTGTTCGTCCTATTTCAGACCCCACTTGCTTCATAGATCTTGTCTTCATCGTGGACAGCTCTGAAAGTTTTAAAATTTTTCTCTTTGACAAACAGAAAGATTTTGTAGATAGCTTGAGTGACAAGACTTTTCAATTGACCTCGGTTGGCTCCTTGAAATATGACATCAAACTGGCAGCCCTTCGGTTTAGCAGCTCTGTCCAAATTGATCCACCTTTTTCTTCTTGGAAGGATCTACAGACTTTTAAACAGAGGGTCAAGTCTATGAATTTCATTGGGCAAGGTACTTTCTCTTATTATGCCATCGCCAATGTCACGAGGGTACTTAAGAGAGAAGGGTGCAAAGATGGTTTGAAAGTGGCTTTGCTGATGACTGATGGCATCGACCATCCAAAGAATCCAGATGTTCAAAGTATTTCTGAAGACGCCAGAACTTCAGGAATATTATTTATCACCACTGGACTCTCTACTCTAGTCAATGAAACCAAACTTCGTTTGATATCTGGGGATCCACCCAGTGAACCCATTCTACTGTTGAATGATTCAACCCTTGTAGATAAAATTCAGGATCACCTGGTAGGTACCTAATGGGTTGGTTTTGTATATATTTCTCACCATAATATTGATAATTTGTTTACAAAATCTGTAAGGATAGATAGTGGGTCAAAAAATGAAAGGGAGGGCTTCCCTGGTGGCGCAGTGGTTGAGAGTCCGCCTGCCGATGCAGGGGACACGGGTTCGTGCCCCGATCCCGGAAGATCCCACATGCCGCGGAGCGGTTGGGCCCGCGAGCCATGGCCGCGGAGCCTGTGTGTCCGGAGCCTGTGCTCCGCAACGGGAGAGGCCACAGCAGTGAGAGGCCCACGTACAGCAAAAAAAAAAAAAAAAAAAAATGAAAGGGAAAAAAATCCACCTTGGAAATGGAAAAGGAGAATCTCTCCCATGTGTCTCTCTACTTTCTTGATAGTTTATACCACGTAATCTGGGGAAGTCCCAGACTCATTCTCTGGAACTTCATTGTCAGCTACTGCTGAGGATTTTGGAAGGATTAATTTCCATTCATCCACCTCAGACTCCTGTTTGTACATCCTGGGCTCATTGAACACTGCTGACTTATATTCGATTTGTAGTCAACTTGTGGTCTGCTATATTTGTACTAAGTTCTTCTTTTCCCATTACACATGTGCAGGAATATTTTTTGACTATTTGTCTCACCTATTGCCATATTATGCTCAAGTGAAGTTCACAGACTTCCATTAAAAAAAAAAATCTCGGGCTTCCCGGGTGGTGCAGTGGTTGAGAATCTGCCTGCCAATGCAGGGGACACGGGTTCGAGCCCTGGTCTGGGAAGATCCCACATGCCGCGGAGCAACTAGGCCTGTGAGCCACTATTACTGGGCCTGCGCATCTGGAGCCTGTGCTCCGCAACAAGAGAGGCCGCAATAGTGAGAGGCCCGCGCACCACGATGAAGAGTGGCCCCCACCTGCCACAACTAGAGAAAGCCCTTGCACAGAAACGAAGACCCAACACAGCCATAAATAAATAAATAAATAAATTTTAAAAAAAATCTCCTTGTTTTTTAGGTGTTAACAAGGTCACCCAGTTTTAAATCAGCTATAACCTGCTGTCGCCCCACAGTTTCTCCCATCAAATCAATGAGTCCCACTAGATTGATCTGATTAGCTGTGTCACTGCTTTTCTTTATTGGTTGTGAGAGCCTTTCCTTGCTGCTAGGGAAAGCACAAGGCAAACCAATCAAAACAAAATCCCTCTTCACAACATTTCTCAAGGAAGAAACTCCTGGAGATAAGGTGGTTGATTTAAGTGTCAAAATTGATTTTCTTAAGAATATTGATTTTAAAAAAATTTCTTGAGAGGAGGGCAAGGACAATGTGTCCTTTAGGTCCTGAGCACTCCATATGGGCTCTTTTCTATCCATTGAAAAAACCGCAGGCCCCGTTTCAGAGTCTGTTTTTCTCCTTTTGTCCCTTCCCTCAATTCTTTTCCCAACATTACTTTGATTTTGTTACTCTCAGTTGTTTTCAGCATGAGATGCTGAGTTTTTCTTACCTAAATAATAGTGATCATGTCTTGAGTTCTCTCTGTGTATTATGCATTGCTCTGAGTACTTTACATATTTTATTTTATTCAATGTTTACAACAATCTTATGATGTAGGTACTATTATTATCTTCATTTTATAGTTGAAAATTTGAGGCCAGCTAAAAACCCTGGAGTCTGCATGCTTAACCCTGTAAAGTTATATTGAGAAGGAGAATAGTAACTATTTTTTATGGTTTTCTCAATTAAAATTGCCTTGAAACAGTTAAGGAACATCCCTTCTCCCAAGTTACTATTGTTTCTAGCCTTTTTTAACTTGGGCGTTAGGGGTAGATGGGGAGAATTCTGACTAGACCGCAGGTGATAGGCTCAGCTCCCAGGTACTTGGGGTGAATGCTTACGTGAGCATCTCTTCTGCAGGAAAGGGGAATGTGCTGGGTGCCTGGCTAACTGCCTAGCCCTGCCTGTGCCATAGTTTAAGGAGTCCTCACCCCTGAATAAAAGTGAAGTTTCAAGCATGTTCAGGAGAGAACCCTGGGGTTGTGATGAGTCACCTGTTGCTGCCTGGAGAGGACATAGGACAGGCAGCTCCTTGTTTGTCCAGATGTGTCGGTCCAGGAGGTTCATACGCCCTCCAGACACACCCTTGCCAAGAGCTCCTGCCCAACTGAGAACACAGGCTGTTGGCAGTAAACCTGAAGCAAGACTGCTTGTTTCTGGGGAAACCAAAAAATGACTAAGCATCCTAATGACTCTGCTCTTCCATAGCATCCTGTGATTTCAGCTTATTTGTTCAGGTGGAAGCTCTGTGAATAAGCCACTTCTTAGAAGGAGGTGCTGCTTTCCAAACAAATTCCAGAATCCAAAGAGCTTATTATGCTTTTCAAAGAAAGATATACCAAGCTTCAATGTTTCAAATTGCCATGGTCTAGGAAGCAGAACTTGACTTTTGATCAGACCATTGGAAAAAGTCCTCATCTAATCTGTTTCTATTACATCTGTAGTTCAGTTTTTTTAAACTTTTTATTTTGTAATTATTATGCAGTTGATTTTTTAAAATAAGTTAATTCAGTATAATTTAAGTACACATCTGTGTCTACTTTGAGTGCACATTTCCCTGAGTTTTGATAGATGTATATACCCATGAAACAACCAGCACAAGTAGGATAGAGAGCATTTCTATCATCCCTAAAAGGTTCCTTATGCCTCTTTGTAATATGTGCTTCCCTTGTCTCTGAGATACTGCTGATCTGACTTGTCATCCTAGATTAGTGTACTTTCTAGATTTTTACATAAACAAGCTCACACCACGTGCACTCTTTTTGTGTCAGGCTTCTTACTGCCAGCATAATGATTTTGAAATGCATCTGGGTTGTTTTTTGTATCAGCAGTTTATTCTGTTTATTGTAGAGTAGACTTTAGTTGAATTTATGGACAGGAGTGTCCACAGTGAACAGATTTTGCAGGAGCCAAGACAAATCAAGGAACCACCACACATTCCTTGACACCTCTTGCAGGAAGTATCACATAAGAATCCCATGAAAGCATTTTAGTTCTGAATTACCCAAGAGAGACCTGATGATTCCAAGGTGAAGAAAATACTTGTGCTGCTATTTTATTATGATTTACATAACAGTATTGAAACCTAAGAAACAGATTCAAATCAATCTCCTGGATATATTACTTAGTCCTTCAAAAGAGCAACAGAGAGTACATAGAGATTTTTAAAATTCTTTATCACCTTTGATATTAAAATTTTTAAAGTCTTTATGGGAATAAAGGTTGTGGCAAATTGGTCTCATTCTCTGAAGATAATTAAGCAAAACGTCCATTTAGTGTATCCTCTCCTTCACATACAAAGAAAGGATCAACTTGATAATTTCTGTATCATCTTTAGAATCCTAGCCTTCATTAATTTATTAATTGTGGTCCACTTCCCAGTTTTTCAAGGCTTCCTCTGTTTAGAGCCTTACTTCTGTTCTCTAAGACTTTATAATGGCTATTCTGCTACTGTAGTAAGCTGCAAATATTTTTTTTTGTCACAGAGTTTGTAATCCTTGCCTACTAAGTTCTTTATTCTCATCCCATTTGCTGTCATGCTAATAACTTTGACACCTTCCTCACATTTTCTCTGTTCCCTTCTCATAGCCTTGACCTCATGGTCACTCGCAAAACTGGCAATTCCATTCTAGCCTTCTTTTTTCACATATATGCCATCATAAAACTCTGACTCCATTAATAAAATGCCCCTTCTTTTGTTCTGGTGAGGTCTTTTCTCTATTTATATTTTTTCATTTAAACCAGTGGTCCACAACGTTTTTGGCACCAGGGACCAGTTTCGTAAAGACAATTTTTCCAAGGGCTGGGGCGGGGGACGGGGAAAGGTTTCAGGATGATTCCAGCGCATTACATTTATTGTGAACTTTATTTCTATTATTATTACACTGTAATATATAAGGAAATAATTACACAACTCACCATAATGCTGACAGGAGGCAGGGCTCAGGTGGTAATGTGAGCGATGGGGAGCGGCTGTAAATACAAATGAAGCTTCGCTCTCTCGCCCACTGTTCACCTCCTGCTGTGTGGCCCAGTTCCTCACAGGCCATGGACCAGTACTGGTCCATGGCCTGGGGGTTGGGGACCCCTGATTTAAACCACAGTATCCACCTAGACCTTAATTGAACATGCCCTTCCCTCTGGCTTTGACCATATTCTCCCAGCTGTCCTCCACACAGCCTGCCTCTCCGCTTAAGTGAAAGGCCTCACTACTTCCCAATTCGCCAGCTCTGTCCACGTGGGCCCTTCTGTCCACTCTTTTCAATGTCCCTTCTCACTGCTTCCTTTGTCTGATTGCCCACACTAGTCTTTATGCCTTTTTTCCTTATAAACTTTGACATATAGAACAGCATTCCATCAATGAGTTGGTCCTTTGCATTCCTTTATTCAAAATTATCCACAAAGTCCAACTATTCCAAGAAACCGTCCTGTTCCTCCCCCTCAACGCCCCCCGAGTCTAGGATCTCCTTCCCAAGCAGCTTGCTTTGCCATGTTTTCTATCACTGGGGCTTATAGGCTGTAAGTGCCCTTAGGGAACGGAGCTTTGTTCTTTGTTTCAAACAGTCTGATCTGTTATGTAGTTTTGAATCCATTTTTGTTTCCACAGAAATATAAATTCCAGCAAACACAAAATCAAATGAGTTCCAAAAATAATTAGTAAGTTGTGCTGTTATGGCTTTTAAGCCCGTGGCACATATTTTTAAAGGGTAATATGGCAAAGCAGAAATTGAATTTTCAAATGAAAAGCTTAAAAGGTGTAAAATTACACATCAGCCACAGTAGCAGTTAAATTTATCAGTTTAAAATTGATAAGGATATTGCTCATTGTAAAAAGGTTGGTAAAGTGACACAACTTTGAATTTTTCCTTATTTTAGTAGTTATTTTCAAATATTACAATTTGACTTGAATTATTAGTTGTTTTATTGTCTCTTTTGAACTCCTTTCAAATTCCTTTCCTCTCTCTCCCTCCCAGAGGAAACCAAGTTTCTGACGTATATTTTAAATATTTTCACAATTTGGATCACATTGTATGTATTCATCTGCAACTTGCTTTTCCACTCAACTTTTTAGGAAATTTATCTATGTTAAAATACAGAAATTCAACTCATTGATTTAACTGCTGAGTAGTATTTTGTTTATTGATCCATTACACTATTGATGGATATTTTATTTCAAATTTTTCGCTATTAAAAACAATGAATGCTGAAATATACAAGTACAAGAATTTCTCTAGGGTATGTCTGGAAGGGATGTCAGGATCACAGGTGGAAGCAAGGACTTGTCCTGGGCAGCCTAGAGATAAAGCATGTACATTTCAACTTTCTAGGCACAGCCGAATGTTCTGGAGAGGGTAAAGCCATTTTACACTAAAATCGTTAGTTTTTCTGAGTTCCATTCTCCACATGACCTACTAGTTCTTAAACATACAAGTATCTCATCTGCTTTCAGCCTGGGTTTACACTGGCTAGTAATTTAAAATCACTGGGGCAGGGGATGATGGAGGGAGAGGGAAAGAAAGCCGTAAGTGAGACTGAATTTGGTAGACAGCGTCTGTGGCCAGAGTTTTACAGCTCCCAAGACCATGTTGTCAAACTTTCTCATTTTATAGATATGGAAAATGACCTGGAAGGATATATGACTTGCCTAAGGCCAGGTGGCTAGATAATGGTGGAAACAGGATGAAAACCCTGGATGATGAAATTCCCAGCCTAAATTTTTCTCTGATTAAATCCCTAGAATCACTTAAAGCATTTTGCTGTCTCTTCCCTCTAAATGATTCATTTGATTGGAAATAGAGGTAGAGTAAAAACAAAACTAAAAGGATGCAGAGTCCTCCATAAAGGTACAACTCTGACTTATCTTTAGCTTCTTCATTACATGCTTTATTTTTAACATCTTGCAACAAATATTCTAGTGCTTTTTGCTTCCATCTTCTATTTTACCATGTGTAAATTACCCCTCAGATTCAGTCATAAGGCATTAATTTGACACATAACTTCTACCTTAAGAAAGCAATAATTCTATCTGTAAACGTAAGTTCTGTCCAGTGTTTGACTTCAGACACGACCTCAACCTTCAGTGCTCTTGTCAGGTAATACCACACTGAGCTCGAGTAGGGTAGTGAGACCTACATATTGGACAAAAACCACATCGGGAATTTCTCTAAAATTATGAATTTAAAGTAGTTTTGAAAAACATTCTGGCTACTTCATTTCTGTGTGGTTAAGTAGAAAATAGCACTGAACTTGGTTAGGCAGCTCAGCCCAAGTGTGTGACCTTGGGCAAGTCACAGCACTGCGTCTCACGTTTCCTTATGAGAGAATGAGCTGCTGGACCGCATTGACTTGTAAGGCTCATTAATATTTCATGAAATTATCACCCTAAAATTTATGTTTTAATGCTGAACAATAAGTGCATATCTGTAAAGGAATAGAAAAATAGAGAAGAGAAAATACACAATTACATATTCTGCCGAAGTCTGTAAATAAAAGTGAGAAATTTCTTATTATGGCTGATTAAGCTTGTAGCCAAACTATGGAGATTACAGAGCTGATAAAAAAGAAACAAGAGATAAAACATAGGATGCAAAAGGATAAAATTTCTAGAAAAAATTACTTTTAATGAATGCTAGTGCCCTTCATGTCTTCTATTAGTAGACGGCTCAGAGTGCTCCTTGGGTTGTTGGCTGCGGCTTTATTGATTTTATAAGGTTAAAAAGGCTGAATTGCTATTTTTCTTGGAAATTGCATATCCCATAGGGAATAATTAAGGTTAATAAGAAGCTGGAAGCAGAACCGTGAATTAATATTTCATTCTTTTTTCCCTCCTAAGATATCTTATTTGAAAAGAAGGTAAGCACCACATGCTGTGATTACTATGAATTACTCTAAAAGCTCACATAGGCAAACCAGCATTATAATTCACATTAGAAGATAAGGTGTGACTAAATAAAAATGCTTATTTATTTTTAAAATGAGCCACTCTATTTTGAGGCAGCCATTTGATTTATTTTATGTCACCATACCCACTGCAGGTTGGAAATTTTAGAAAAAGTAGGAAATATTTAAACGATTTTAGAGAGTGATTTTAGAAATCAATGATAACCAGACAACATAGTTTTTGCTGACTTTGATATGACTTCCTTTTTTCTAATTGTGTCTCAATATCTGCTACTTATGGGGGTCCTTCACTCTAGGAACTGTGCCTTGTGTTGGCCAGGGTTAGGCAGTGTTGCTGGCTAAGGGACAGGGCTTAGAGTTGCCCCCTGCTGCCTGGTGGCTGACTAAGTTTATTCTCCTCCCTGTTGGTGGCAACCAGACCAAGTGACAAAGGAAGCCAGCCAATATCGATTGGACAGTACTCAGCACAATAGATGACCATCAGCTTGCTGAGGACTGCTCTACTGGATGTGTGTTTCTGGGCAAAGAGTTTGGAACATCTGAACTTTGTTCGATAAACTGACTCTTTAACATTAGGAGTATCACATAAAATAATAGGAGCCAACCAAAGCTTGTAGAGCACTATGTTTCATTATTTTATATGCCATTAAGACAGATTAAAAAAAAAACCCTCTGGGGCTTCTCTGGTGGCGCAGTGGTTGAGAGTCCGCCTGCCGATGCAGGGGAAACGGGTTCGTGCCCCGGTCCGGGAAGATTCCACATGCCACGGAGTGGCTAGGCCCGTGAGCCATGGCCGCTGAGCCTGCGCGTCCAGAGCCTGTGCTCCGCAATGGGAGAGGCCACAACAGTGAGAGGCCCGCGTACCGCAAAAACAAACAAACAAACAAAAAACCCTCTGTCAATTAAACTATGATACAGTACCTTCTTATGAATTACAATTTTTCATTTTATACTATGGCAAGAGTCCTTTTAGATTTATTTAGATATAGATTTTTAAATCCTATTATTACTTCTGTGCATACAGATAAGGGAAAATATAAGCAAACTAAATTGGTTATTTCTAAAACTTCTTCACATTCAAAGTTGAAATCCTCTAAATCACTTTTTGTCTCAGAGTCATTATTGGCTTTTCTACACGATACCAGCTCCTGTGCCACCAAAAGCGTTGGTGATGCAGTATTTCTTCAAGTGCTCTTGTTTTATCTCTGGAGTTTTATTCCATCTCATTCTGGAAGCGCTGAAGTGCATGCGCAGAAAATACCAGCTTCATCTTGGTTGGGCCTGACTTATTTAATATGCATTCTGGTTTCAAAGATGTGAAAATAAGGAAAAATATGCATCTTAGAATTGATAAAATATGGTATAAGTCAAATTTTTTCCTTTTTTTGAGTAAAGGAGTATTTGGTGTTTGTATATTATTGAGCCTGGATGTGTTGTATAGAAGAGAAACAGCAGAATTTCCCAAAGTCCACTGAAAATGTTTATTTCTCCATTTTAACTGGCAAATGATGTTATACATAAATTTTTAATGGGAGGTCTATTTTATTTAACCATGGCAACATTTAATAATACTTTATTAGCTAGGTCTTCCCAGATCAGAGTTTTCCTGGAAGAATTTAATAGGGAGAGCAAAAGCTCCATATATTTGCAAGGTAAAGTTTCTTCAAAGAGTGCTCCATTTAGTTGTGTACTGAATGAGATTTAAAATGCTATATTTCACTGAGTGTTAATATTGTGTTTCATTATTGCTTTAGTGTGAACGCAAGATTTGTGAATGTGAGAAGGGGGATCCAGGCGACCCAGGGCCTCCTGTGAGTATATTTCTGTTTTGAACTTAGGGCCAAGTCAGGAAGTCCTAGCAATGATAGCTCTGCCCTGAAAACACTGGGCTACTTTGTGCTGTTGAAAAGCAGTTGTGTGCAAATAGCAGCAAAAACAGAAACGCTGTTCCTTTCTTTTATTCCTAAAGGGATACATTCTGTCCTTAGAAATAAGCTTGAGATTTTACTGAACTGAATTGAGGGCAGATTTGGTTTAAAATGACGACGTTCTTCCCACGAAGGATATTTCAGCATCACTTCTGATGCAACAATTGAAGCTAGAATTTCTCAGTACTGAAGTGAAAATTTAGAGAAAGAGCTCATACAAATCCTCAGTGCTCTAGGCAAAGCTTTATCCTACTTCCATCTAGAAACAAGTGACCTCTCCAGAAATTAACTGTGTCTTCACACTTAGCCAAGTGCAACCCCAAAATGCCTCGTGGGGAGGAAGCTTGTCAGGAAGCTCTGGGAATTACAGTGAATTGCGTGAAATGGAAGACACCACTTGGCAAACAAAGGTAAAGGGCAGGATTTACTAAGATGATTCAATACTTGAAAAGATAATCCCCAAAGGAGTGCTTCCTTTATATTCTGCCCTAATATCTGGTAGGTGCCATGTCTGTACCGGGAAGGCATTGGAAACGACATCACAATGACTGGAGATGCTGAATGTTTCTCTAACAGACACCTTCAGGTGCCTCCACGCTGCTGCTTCAGTTTTCTATTTACTTCTGTGATTTCAAACCCTAGAGGTCAAAAGCCCTGTGGAGATATTTCACAAAAATTCATTGATAATGTTTTTGAACTGATGCTTGTATTTGGGGGCAGGGAGGGGAATGTGTACAGTGAATTTCTTAAGACTATAACACATTTTCCCTTGAGTCTTGGGTCCAAAGCCTATACTTTTTCAAATCATTCTACTAATCAAGGCATTAGAAAGAGGGAGCGTTTGTCTTTTTTTTTCTTCAAAATACAAGTTAGATACATTACATGATAACGTGGCAGTCAGTAGAAGCTGATTTTGGCCAAAGCAAAGGTTTAACTTTCCCTTCCTATAAAGTCTTAGTTTATACTTATTACACCAAGAGATTGCCAGGGAAGGTTTGCTTGGGATATTCAATTACATTTTAGAATAAACAGTGAAAAGAAACCTTACAACTGCTGAGCTAATCTGACAATTTCAGTCCCTTAATATTGTTGGAAGAGATTACTGTACCATGTTTTAATAAGGATAGCCATAGAAATATGTTATTTAAAATTTATTGAGTGTTCCCAAAACCAGTTCACAGAAAAGTGAGATTTTTGGTGGTTTGAGAATAGGAAAATAAAATGCCTTTCTAGAATAGGATTGAAGAACTCTCTTCTTCCATCTTTTGAGATTCTCTCTTGGACATCAGGGATAGAGAGACATTATCTTTTTTGAGCAAATCTAGAGAATCTGCCATTTTAAGACTGTGCCGTCTTCCTGGTGTGTAGTAAGGGAAAATAGAGTTGAATCTCTGCTTGGTAAGTAAAGTGTTTTTTACAATCTTCTCTAATTTTATGGAATGACGCCGATCAGAAATTAATGTAAGGTATAGGAAACTAATAGAATACCTGGCTCCATATAATATTTTTTCCCTTTGCCTTCAGGGTACACATGGAAACCCAGGTATCAAAGGTGAGTGAAGACCTAAAGGAAACCTGGTAAATGAATAAACAGCTTTCACTTAAACCAGTGTATCGCCTTCTAGGTCTACTTAAATAACAAAAATTAAAAAAACAAAGGATTGTAATATATGCCAATGCCAAAAACCTGATGATTCCCACGAAGAATACAGGCCATTTACTTCCTACATCATCTGTCTGGTTTGTGTAAGCTTGTATTTACAAATTCTGAGAAACATATGACCATTTTAGTCAATAAGTTCAGGAAACCTAGGGAGCTGAATAAAGAGAAACTTGTTCTAAATAATGGTGGCCTAAATTAATTACTACAGTGTTCCACGAATCACTAATACATATTCCAAAACAGATTGCTATTGACACTTGTATTTTTTATGGATTCACTTGATGGGTAACTCACCTACAATAACAATAGGAAAAACACCAGATTGTCTCTTACTCCCAAACCAAGTTCAGGCATTTCCCCAATTCTTTTCTTTGTGTACTCATCAAAAAAAATCCTAGATTAATTTAAAAAAAATCATATCATTGTTGGGATGATGGTCTTCCAAGTTCAAGAGCAACAGAAGGAATCATAGGAGAGAGATTAGCAGATGTAACCATGTGAAAAATTGAGGAAAATTCATATATAATGAAAAATAATAATTAAAATAAAGAGGAAAACATATAGGGAAATGTTTATGTCAAAATACAATGGACATTGGGTTAATTGCTATAGTACATAAAGACTTTATAGAATAGGTGAGAAACTAATAATTAAATGGTCAAAGGACACAAACAATTTTCAAGAGAGGAAATAAATCCAGTGAAAAAAGAAATAGAAAAATGTTTAATTTCACTGGATAATGAATGAAATTTAAAGACAGACAACGAGGTACCCTTTACTACTAATTATTCACATTTTAGAAACTTTGGACTCAAGGGTGTTGGGTTGTTTTTTGCAAGGGAGGGGAGTAATTTTCTAGTTCACGGAGTTTGTTTTTTTCTGTATTTTAAATTATAAAAAACATTTCTTATAGCACTTAACACAGCAATATTAAAACAATAATAACTAGTGATAGCAATGTGGTGATGAAACTGGTTTCCCCTTCATTGCCAAGGTAACCTGGCACAAACACACAAACATTTTTGGAAGCAATTAGGCACTATAAGAAGCATTTAAATATTCAAAATTTTAATGCCAGTAACTCCATTTCTGAGAATATGTTTAGGGAGGTAATGAATAATATAATAAGTTAGGTGCATGAAAGTATTTTTGCCAGTTGCCTGCTTGTCAAAAAAGGGAATGTAAAGCATCCTTGGGTGGCTTTACAACACACACACACACGCACACACACACACACACACACACACACACACCCCTACACTCACCCATTTGTATGGGTCTAAATTGATGCCATCATGTCTTCTTTTTGCTTTGTTAAATACGTGTTGTAAGTCTTTGCATGCATTTCATTTATTTGGCTTGTAATTTTGTGCCATATAATATATTTTCCTAAGTCTTACTGAAATCAAGCAATCACTCTTAAGGACATTTTGGAAAACATTCCAAAGTCCCTTGGAGAAAAGCCAGAGTAGCTTGGCTCCAAGTGGGTACAATGCTATATTTGAGAACAATGGCCGTGTTGTTAAACTAGGATGCAAGTCTCGGCCTAAGCTGTGAAAATATACCTGGATTCTGCACCCTATACATCTGGCTTCACTCCAAAGGGCAAAGGCTATCTGAGCTGTTATTTTCTTCCCTAGACTGCATGGTGAAAATGTCAATGGTCAAGGTCAAAGATATTTTCCCCATTGGTTTAACATATTAATCTGGGAAATCTGAATAGTGAATTTTATTGAGCAATCACTCGCTCTGCAGGGCCATGGAATTTTGACTAAGTTTTTTCTTGACACAGGGTGATGCTCAAAAAGGGGAACCGGGAGAAGGAGGCCCAGGGGTACGTACACAACTGAAATGCTTCCTAAGAAAGTAATCCCAGGACACTAAGATTCTGTAATGGATCATTTTGACCCCTGCAGTGCAAGTGCAAAAATGATTTATGTCCATGTGTGCTCTTGATGGCTCAGACAGGCAATCAGACAGATTATGATCTTAGAAGTGGAAATGTGAGGAGAAAATACTCTGTCCAAAAGGAGTGATAATGGGACAGGGCGGTCCACCACATGACATTCCTTGATACTCAAGTTGAGATTTGTGAAAAGCTCAAATAAGAAAAATATTTTGCTTTGCTTCCTGTGTTTTTTTTTTTAAATAGAGTAAATTAAAATTCTGGGAGCAGAAGAATTACATAATCTCAACTATCCTTTTGTAAATCCAATTCTACAGGCAAAAGAAGAGATTGTTCTAGTTGATTTATTATCCCTAAAATTAGAAGATGTCAAGAGATGGTGTGAGAAATAATTATAGTACATTTCTTCTTTTGCATTGTCCTGGAGGACTGCAGCAGTACAGCAAATAGCAGAGAAATGTACAGTGACTTAAAAGGAGGCTGGCATTTCTCCTCCCAGCTTTTCCCCTTGGATGAAAGCCCAGGACTCAGACCCAGAGGTTTTAAAAATGGTTCTCTTGGTGTTTTTAATCAATTTCATGAAAAATTCTGATAGAAAATTTGATCATTTCAATGGAAATTCCTTCAGAAATTTGTGTTAGTCATTCAGGAAAGACTTCTTAGGTATCTTATATGTATAAAGCCTATTGTTATGTGAAAATTAAATTAAGACAAAGCACTTATTTTTGTGAAACATTCATTATCTCAGAGGAGAGGTAAAACAGCTACAGTATGAAGTGGAATGTCAAAATATTGTAAAAATCTCACACATAAAGTATGGGCATTCAGAGGAGACCAGAGCTATCAGGGTAGGTTCTACAGGATGACCCCTGAAGGGTGTAGGACTGGGACAGGTAAAGACAGAACAGGAAAGTGGAAGGGGCAGGCATTCTAGATGGAAAGTGCTGTGAGCAGCAACCAGAGGGAGGGCAAAGTGTGGGGAATGGTGAGATGGGGTGCCTAGGGAGGAGTACCGGCAGAGCGGGTGGTCCATGCCGGCTGGAAGGCTGGGCTTTGCAGGGTGATGGGCACCTCCTGAGAGTTTAGATGAGGCGCATGGCCCAAGAACTGTGGATTTGGAAGATTAATCTGGCCTGGCTCTAAAAGCAAAACTGAAGTGGGAACAAGCAGAAGGAAAGAGCATTTTTTTTTTTTTTTTTTTTTTTTTTTTGCGGTATGCGGGCCTCTCACTGTTGTGGCCTCCCCCGTTGCGGAGCACAGGCTCCGGATGCGCAGGCCCAGCGGCCATGGCTCACGGGCCCAGCCGCTCCGCGGCATATGGGATCCTCCCAGACCGGGGCACGAACCCGTATCCCCTGCATCGGCAGGCGGACTCTCAACCACTGCGCCACCAGGGAGGCCCGGAAAGAGCATTTTGAAGAAGGTTTCTTGCTACAGGCTGTAGGAGAAGTAACAGGGTCATTAGCTAGAGCTGCTCCAGACAATGTGAAAGCTGCTGGCCATGCGTGCTTACCGAGCAGTTGAAAGAGGCTAGCCAGAGTGGAGGTGTGCTGGAGGAATAGACTACACACTGAATTTTTATGACTTAGTACCAAAAAAAAGATGTAAAATATCTCATCAATAATTTTTTAATATTGATCACATGTTAAAATGACAGTTTTTGGACCTATTGTGATACATACATATTTATTAAAAATTAATTTCACCTGTTCATTCTTGCATTTTTTAAGTGGCTGTTAAGGAATTGAAAATGACATAGGCGGCTCATGTTATACTGGACAGAACTGGGCTACAGTGATGACAAAACAGAGAGGAAGAGAACATTGTGAGAACCAGGAAGGCGTAGAAATGAGGGGATGCAGTGACTAGCTCTACTTCAGATGTTCAGCAAGATTTACTGAGCACTTGCCATGCGCTGGGCCCTCTTTTAGGTGCTGGGGATACAGAGGTGAGCAAGGTGGAGAGACCCTGTTTCATAAATCGTTCAATCAACAGACAAACAAGTGAGTAAGAACTCCAGTCAGTGAGAGGGCTATGAAAATATAAAACGGGGCCACTAGGAGGTCCTAGGCAGAAAGAGAAGCAAATATAAAAGCTCTGAGGCGGGAGCAAGCTTGGTGGGCCCAGGAAATGCAAAGAGAGACAGAGTTTGAGGAAGAGTGGCAAGGGAGATGAGGCTATGAGGCAGGCAGGGTCTAGATCACACAGGGCCTTCTTGGCCAGGGTCAGGAGAGTGGATTTAAAACTAAGTGCCCTGGAAGCTGTTGGAGGATTTTAACTGGTTGGATTAAAAGAATGGAGGGGGCAAGTTGAGAGCAAAGATGATTATAAATTTTGATTCTGTATGATTTGAAATATGATGGTACCATTCATAGAAATAGGGAAGTCAGAAGCAAATTTTGCAGAGACCAATGAGTGCAGTGCTGAATATCTTAAATTTGAATATTTTACAACTAGTAAGTAAGGTGCCCTGAAAGGAAGAAAGAAAGGTGAGATCAACCAAACATAAATTGACCAGAAAGTTAGGAAAACAAAACAAAAAACAGGAAAAAAAGAGAGTATACTATAAAAAGTAATATTCCTTGATTTTTAAATTTTATTTATTTTTTTTGCGGTATGTGGGCCTCTCACTGTTGTGGCCTCTCCCGTTGCGGAGCACAGGCTTCGGATGCGCAGGCTCAGCGGCCATGGCTCACGGGCCTAGCCGCTCCGCGGCATGTGGGATCTTCCCGGACCGGGGCACGAACCCGCGTCCCCTGCATCGGCAGGCAGACTCTCAACCACTGTGCCACCAGGGAAGCCCTATCCCTTTATTTTTGTAAACTGTATTGGCCCCTTCCAAAATACAATCTTAACGCTCTTAACATAAAATAATGACGGAATTTTAAATATGGGGGTATAAGCAGTGGAGGGCACCCCAAAATTCCTGAGATTGATTCCTTTTTTAGTGCTGCAGACATGAATTGTTTTTATAGAGAACCCCAATTTAACTATCTTAATGTGGCCTTTAATTTCAAGCACGATACTAAACATAGAACTGTTTATGTGAATAAGTATTTCTGACAGGGATTAAATTGTAGTGTAACAATTTTTTTGACTAGTTTTACTCTTATTTTCAATTTCTCAGTGACTGCACATTTGGGGAGAAGTGTTATTTCCTTCCTAAAGAATTCCTTTTTACCTTTTGTAAAAAAGTCATACACAACAAAATTTTGTACTCTGACTCACAAGTAACTACAATCACAGCTTGTTTATTTTATTGGTTTCTCCAGCTCACTTAAAATACTTCTTACAATTCTATTTTCATACTTAGAAACTAGTTGTATGAAAAAGACATGTGATCATATTAGAAAAAGACTTGCTGTTGCTTAAAGTTGGTAATTTACCAGTCTGTTTAATATTCAGTATTGTGTTACTTAAAGGGTTTATGGGCAGCGACACAATGGAGAAGGCTGTGCAGAATTCCCAAGAGTGACATACAAAAGAAGCAGAAGCACCGGCCCCTTATTTAGCCTGAGATAAAATATAGTAAATTAAAGGTCACTGTCTCACTAAGGTTGACAAAGGAACCATTCATTTCCTGATGTTCTATATTCTAGACCGAATTTGAAAGGAGGATCATAATGGATATAAATATTTACGGACATTTTAAAGGCCATTATCTCAGCTCATTTTCAAAGCCAATTTTTCTAAACTGTCTCTGTGAAGCATCCTCAGCTGTGATAGTTCATAGTTTAAAAGTCAATATAACAATTTTGAAAGCACTATTATAGGTCATCACTTTTACAATGAGATTCAGTGTATAGTTTCTCCTTTAGCTTTGGGCCAAAGGGTAAGAAACTGGGTTTGAAAAAATATGTGGAACTGAGAATAGAATGTAATAAAAGGAAAATATAGGTTCTTTTCTTCTCCCTACCATATGCACATTCCCTAAGTGCAGAGAGAAGTGAAAGACCTTACCTTTATATGGTCTTAATATCCAAGACTATACAGATGTGTTTTGTTATACTTTATAAAATGAAAAACATCAACTACTTCCTCCAACTATGCCTTCTAATATCATATTTTACTTATCTTTTCTTTTTTAATTAGGGAATCCCTGGGTACAAGAGTGAGAAGGTAAGTCGGTAACAACAAATAGATCAGAATTTCATAAAGAAAAACAGCAACATAACTGTATTTATATATTTAATAAAAGTTATTTTCCTTTATTTTTGTAAGTCTGGAGTCCCAAATTCCTAAGTATATTCTCAACTCTGTTAACATAAAATAATAATAGAACTTAAGATACAGGTGTATGTTATAAAGGATGGAAGGAAGCCTAAGATTCCTGAGAATCCAGCCTCTCTTAGTCCTGCAAATACGAATTCTTTTAATAGAGAACCCCAGTTTAATGGTCATGCAATACGGGTATCAATATCAAAAGTTTCTATGTACAAATGGATGCAGCAATACTACAATTAGACTGCTGCCTTGGTGCTTAACTTCCTATGAAATGTAGACACAAGACCCTCTCATGGGGGAAAGAGGATCTATCCTGGTTAAGCAATAAAGAATTACTTAGTTCATTCCATCAGGCACCTGGGTAGAGCTTGCGGGGCAGTAAATTTGACAAACAAAGGTTATGAGTTGGTACATTATTTTATTATTCTTTGCAAATTACCAATTAGGAAATCAAACTGCTTCCAAAGAAATTAACACGTTAGACTGGGGCTCAGGAATCTTCGAGAGGGTTCAGTGGTTCATTCATTAGTTTAAGCCACTATTATTATATGTTCTCTATTATCAGATTTTTCTGTCTGAAATCAGAACATAGCCCTCATCATTCATTCTGTCCTACAACCCTCAGACGTGGGCAAGAGGCATGCACTTTACAGGGTCCTGCTCTGGGTCTCCTCCAGCCTCCTCATTCATGAAGGAGCTAGGTGTCTGCAGAGTGAGAGGCCCATGTCCCCTTCTCCTGGATCATGCTTTGGGTAACCAAGCCCCTGAAGTCCCTGCAAAATGGCCTGAGCCTGCTTCGAAGGCACACACGAACCTCCTTCCCATGTCCATCTTCTTCCTAGGCCTGAGGGAAACCAAATGGAAGTTTTGTTGGGGCAGGAGGGGGCTTTGTTGTGCTGTCTGTGGCACCATCACAGACATATACAGCTCCTTTGGCTGTGGGAGGAGCTGGAGGCAGGAGGTGAACTGAGAGCTGGGCTGTGGGCTGTGGGCATGGGCCTCCCACATGGACCTCTGAGGAATTCCAAAATTCTCTAACTTTTTACTCCTTTTGGAGATACATTTGTCAAGAAAGGAAGCCAGAACATGACTAGTTTATTAGCTCGATTTGGAACTTTCAGCTTCTTAGATAGGTGGTATGTGGGCCTCTGCTTATACTCTTGCTCTGGGCCCTATAAACATTAGGGGTGAACATACACACAGGCATATAAATATATCCCTAAACACTGGAAATCTTAGGTCGAAAAGGGGAAGAGTAAGAAATGCCATGATTCTGTAATTCGCCGTCAGAACCTGGACAACTCAATATCTTAGAGTGTCTGTTTCTTCATCCATATAGAACTGGATTAATACAAGCCTCCCTAATTTACAGGGTGGTTGGAGAATCAAATAGAAGAATGGATGTGACAATGTATTTTAAATTATTTGCTGGTCTATAAACATAAGGTGCTATTATAAAGAGATAGGGAACAAGTGATAATATGGGAAAGTTAAAAAAGTTTCATGATTGTAAAACTGTCCTATATATATAGTTGAAGAAATTTCTCTATGCCACCACCATTTTGATTTAGACAGTATGCTAATTATCAACACCAGGAAACTCTCTGTGTATTTTTTTTCTTTGAAAAGATTCACTTAAACTTCTGGGGAATTATAGATTCACTGGAGGGGCCCTTGTTTGGAAAATAGAAGCTGTTGGAGCAAAATTACCCTGAACCGTCAACATTCAAACCAGAATTTCACCAGTCTAAGCAGCGTCAGAAATCGAGGCTGGGAACAGAGCTCATCTGTTCAATTTTTTCTGAAGCACTTGCTCTTGGGAGCTTTGTAATTCTGCCCATTCCACAGGGATTACTGAGCCCATCAAAAAAGAAAACGCCTTTGCAGAGGCAAATAACATGAGTACAGTATCTTCATTGATGGGAATCTGCCCCCATGCCAATGCTGTTCCTCAGGACCCTATAGCTAACAAATCTGTCTGGACAAATGGAACGTGAATTCTAGCCCAAAGAATTTTGAGCATATTTATGGTACTTTTCTGTTTTATGTTTTGGTGGTTGACTCATTTTATTTCCATCCAACATTCTTCAATTAATTGCTTTCTAATTGATTCTTCAAGAGTGATTTTCCATTTGCATTCAGCAGTAAATGTTCAACTTGTTTTAAGTGAAAGCTCAGTTTTTCCTGGGTCAGTTTGACTCACAATATGATGTGGAGAGAGAACAGATGGCTTTTGTTTTTTGGGTTTTTTTAAACTTTTTATTTTATGTTGGAGTATAGCCGATTAACAGTGTTGTGATAGTTTCAGGTGCACAGCAAAGGGAGCCAGTCATATGTATGCATGTATCCATTCTCCCCCAAACTCCCCTCCCATCCAGGCTGTCGCATAACACTGAGCAGAGTTCCCTGTGCTATACAGTAGGTCCTTGTTGGTTATCCATTTTAAATATAGCAGTGTGTACATGTTGATCCCAAACTCCCTGACTATCCCTTCCCCCCACCCTTCCCCCCAGTAACCATAAACAGATTGCTTTTGAATAGAGACATAGCTGGATCTAAACATTGTACCTCCCTCTTGACTGCTCCCCATGCCAGCAATACCCCAGGCAGGACCCTAGGCAGAAGTGTCAGGTTAGTGGAAAGTAACTTGAAGACCATGGCAGTGTACCCTGTTCAGCTTTGGGTGGCTGAGGGAGAACACGGACTTGGGAGCCTGACAGACTCAAGCCTGTGGTCATGGGCAAGCTACTTAATCTCTCTGAGCTTCACTTGTGTATGAATGGAGATACATACACCTTGCAAGGCTGTTGTGGTGATCACCAATAACATCAAGACTCTGGCACATACTCTGCATCCATAACTGGTGGTCACAATTATGATATTCCTTCACAGAGCAAAGTGTGGTCTGCAGGTTGGCAGTCAATCTGTGAACTATTTGTTGCTATTTTGTGATGAGATGAAGCTTGCACAAGAATATAAGTCCACTGTATCACTAAACATACTGCTTAGTTCAGCTGACATTTATTTTTCATAGCAAGACTTCCCTAATGAAGGAAGCAGGGCAGTGATGAACATTCTAGTGCAAGTTCCTTATGTAGTGGCACTTTGAGTTGCATGCTTTAGAGGAGCACAGAAATAATAAAGCAGCAGCAGAAACAGAAACTAGTAGTGAGGGCACCAGCCTAGGAGTCATTGGCTGGCATGGACATTTACATAAATCATTTAACCTCCCCAACTGAACTGCCCTATCTTAAAAATATGAATTGCTTCAAGGCTCAGAATAAATATAGATATGTATGAATACACTTTGAAAAGTCTAACTGCAGTTGTTTTTCTAATTCACCTTGTTTCTTGTTAGTTCTAATTATTAGAAGTCTTGAAAGTCTGATATAGTGGATTTGTATTCAGAGGCCCCAATTCTCATTCTATCTGAACATTACTTAACCTTTTTAAATCACAAATTTTCAACCTGTGAAATTGGGCTAATAATATCTACCTCAGACAGCTAATGTCAGATTAAGTGACATAATGTCTGTAAAATAACATTAATAATAAACAGGAAAGCATAATTTAAATGTCAATTTGTTTTTCCGTTAATATTCCAGGAAAGGCAGAACAGCAGTCTGTGGTGATGGAAAATACACAGCATGCTTGTCGCCATGCCCAACTCTCTCTCTCACCGCAGACCTTGATCATTCATCATGGCTCCTTTCTCCACCAAGTCCGGACATGCTCTCAGAATCTTTCTCTCACAGTTCTCTAGGCAAACACTACTAATTGATCAAAGTTGGTGCTCAGGCTGGAGCATATGGTGTTGTGGAAAGAATACGGACTCGTAGTCTGAGTAGACCTGGGCTGAGACCTGATTCTTCTTACTAGCTCCAGGATGGAGCAAAGTCACCTTGTTGAGCTTAAGTTTCCTCATTTATAAAATAAGATGAAGGTGAAGGGGATTATGAGGTACAAACTGCCAGTTATAAAATAAATAAGTCACAGGGATGTAATATATAGCACAGGGAATATAGTCAATATTTTGTAGTAACTTTGGATGGTGTGTAATCTATAAAAATATTGAATCACTATGTTGTACACCTGAAACTAATATGATATTGCAAGTCAACTATACTTCAATAAAAAAAAGACATCTATGGATCAAATTGAAAAAAAAAAGGAATTGTAAAACTAATCTCATTGGGCTATAATGTGGATTCAATTAAATCACATATGCAAAAGACAAAATAGGGTAGATGCTCATTAAACCTTAGTTTCTTTCCTCTTAATTTGATCCATGTCTCAAAAATGTTAAACCTCATTAGGTGCTATCACTAATTTGATTGTGTTAAGAATGGCTCATGGGTAAAATCTTTCAGAGTTCAATGCCCAAACAACCCACAGTATTGAGGATAAAACTGTGTATAACTCATCAGACTGCTCATGTCATAAGATTCTGCTGGGAATCTTTTAAAAAGAATCCGAACACTGAATGACTGCAAATGTCTTCTTATTTCATGTATTCATTTTTTTAGGGTGAATGTGGAGAATGCGGTAAACCAGGAATAAAAGGTGACAAAGTAAGGAACTTGTTTTTAAAATGTTAACAGCTGTGATCCCTTTGGGACTGAGTTTCCTTAAAAAGAAATTCCTGGATTCATTATGTTGCTCTCATTACTGGAATTAGAGAGTCATCGGCTCAATTTTCAGGTCTATAAAACATGAAGCAAAAAACAAAGCCATCCCTAATTTTATTTAATGGAGCCCCCAAAGGCCTTTCTTACGGACCATTAAGACTTTGCCTTGTGGCACCCTAACCTTTGAGGCCAGGCCCACTAAATGTTATGGTGAAAAGAATAATTTAACTAGCAAAGTCAATTCAAGCTCCAGTTGGGTCAAAGGAGAATTGTTTTCCAGATATAAACTCTGAGAACAAGCACCTTCCAAAGTAGAGTGAAGAACTCTATGATATAGGTTAATGAAATACTTTTCAATAATGTGGAAGAACTAGACACAGATAAGGATTTGAAAATGCAGCAAGCCACAGAAAATTGGGTAGTTATTTACCTTTCATTAAAAAATAAATATGAATAAAATATGTAAACTGGAGACAATATTAAAATATTAAGGAGTTCCTTAATGGACCAGAAATACATAGAGTGTATATTTGAAACATGATAAAGGGTCCAAAAAAGTACAGAGTAAAAGTAAATAGTTTTCATTATAGTTAAGAACGGTTACCAGCATGCCACCAAGATACCAAAGTCTTTCAATATCTATTTTTTAATTATGGGAAGAGTCAAGGAGAGAAAACGAGGAGGAAGGTGAAAAGAAAAGGATAAAATAGTGACACTGGCTTATGTAACTAAACACTTTAAATAGGCTGAGACTTTCTGGAAGCTTTTAAACTACTGTAGAGTTAAAGGTCAGATGAATCTGAAAAATGTAGGCTTGGTAATTATCTCTGGACAAAATGAAAGGTGTGATAATGAATTGATTCTTCCTGGAGAATACCTGAAAATGGGAGACGGACATAGACTTGAAAATACAGAAGAATGGACACATAGAACAAAAATGAGTCAAAAAATAACTGGAGAAACTATTTGAAATAAAAATGGCTGACAAAGATTTAGTACAGTTCATTGACTAAGATGGCAGGGATTGTTAAATGCCCTATTATTTTCTGTGCTATAAAGAAAGAAAAAATACTGCCCATTATAAATATAAGGTGCAACTGATTGTACAATGTATCCCAATTTCAGAGATGTAAAAATCTGGAAAAATGCATGTCTAAGGTCAATGAAATATAGTGCCCTTGATGTGAAGAGTTCATGTGAGTTTACACATAAAATGTACAAAGAACACAAAGCAACATAAAAGAGGAAATATAAATGGGTAATAAATGAAAAAATTATCCAAACACATAAGCAATCAGGTAAGTAAAATTAAAATATTAAATATTACTTCACCTATCAAATTAGCAAGCACTGAGATAATATATAATACTCAGTATTGATGGAGATATTGTAAGATGAAGATGCACTCTCTATACTCAGGTAGTGAGAATGGAAATCTGAACAAAATTTATGGAGGAAATTTTTACTTTTTCTTTCCATATATGGTGTGAGAGACCAAAGAGGGTGAATGAGAGCCTTAAATGTGCTTACAGTCTCTGTGTCAGTCATCTTCTTCTAGGAAATTATCCTTAGGAATGAATCAGAAGTTGAACAAAGATTTATATACAAAGATATTCACTATACTATTGTTAACAATAGAAATCATCAGAAACAACTTAAAGTGTCAAAACTAGGGAAATGAGTAGCTATGACAGAATCATATTCTTGGATATTATTCAGTTTACTAAGAGTTTTTAATGACATGGAAAAATATTTTTGATAGAATGGAAGACCAGATAAGTAGGACACAAAATTGGATATACACTTTGATCAAATTATTTAAAGAAAGACCTACTGGATGAAATGATAATATTGGATGAAAATATGCCTCAAATGTTAACAGCTGTTGCTGTTAGAAATTTACTTTTTTCTATAATTGTCAAGGTATGTCTATTATAAACGGGTTACATTTTGGTAATCAGAAAAAAAGTGGAAATCTGAGAAAAGAGAGACTAGATAATATTATACTGTCATAAAAACAAATTTTAAAGGGCTTCCTAGTTATGGGACATATTGAAATACTTTCTGTTAGAAGAGTGTTGAGTATAAGTTGTGTTTTGCCAAGTTCTATGTATTGAAGATGGGCAAGAGAGTGATCTAGACATTGTGGAAACTCACTAAATTTTTTAAAATTTATTTTATTTATCTATTTTTGGCTGTGCTGGGTGTTTGATACTGCTCATGGGCTTTCTCTAGTTGTGTCAAGCGGGGGCTACTCTTCGTAGTGGTGTGCGAGCTTCTCATTGCGGTGGTTTCTCTTGTTGCAGAGCACAGGTTCTAGGCGCACAGGCTTCAGTAGTTGTGGCACGTGGGCTCAGTAGTTGTGACATGGGGACTCTAGAGTGTAGGCTCAGTAGTCGTGACACACGGGTTTAGTTGCTCCACGGCACGTGGGATCTCCCTGGACCAGGGCTCGAACCTGTGTCCCCTGCACTGGCAGACGGATTCTTAACCACTGTGCCACCAGGGAAGCCCACTAAATTGTTAATTTAACTGACATTGCCTTGCTGGAAGGAAACAATATTCCACCAAGTTTATTGCTTTCTAAGGATTCTTAAGAAATAAATTTTTAAAATTCTGATCAAAATGTCAATATACAGGCAAAGGACTTAACCTAAAATCGTGTTTTCATGGAGTCTGTTTACTAGAGAAAAGTTTACTAACAAGTTGGCCTGTTAATTAGGATCATTTTGTTAACAGTGAATTTGTTGGCTTTGATGTTTGGATAACCTGGGAAGACTGGCCATTACTGGGAACACAGTTCCTTCTCTTCCACGTAAAATCATTGCAAATTGAATGGATATTTAGAGCAATTTACCATTAATTTTATTCCACAGGGATCCCCAGTGCCAAATGGACCAAAGGGACCCGGAGGACTTCAGGTAAGGAGGCGAAAACCATATCTAAGTCTGTATTAGAACACCTAGGGAGCTTTTGAAATCTCTGTGCCCACTTGCACCCTCTACCAATTCAGTCAGAATGTCCGGGGATTGGAGTCAGGCATCAGTATTTTTAAAGATTCTCAGGTGATTCCAATGTGAAACAAAGTCTGGAAATTGGTGCTCTAATATTTTGAATAACTAACGCAGGCTCCTTCAAAGATAGGTGCCGGCAGGTGAGCCTACTTAGTGAGTAGCTGAAGGGATAAAAGTTAAAAAATTAGCATTTAGGAAGACGAATAAAGTCAAAGCAGTTAAAAGCAGGATGTAGCAATGTTTGCATTGCTGCTCTAATGCAGTAGGAAAAGCTATGCATTTAATCTAAATTACAGCATTTGTATTGTTCCATCATGATAAGTAGTAACTGCTCAATAACATGGAATGATTCTTTAAAGCATTTATTTTAGACTTATCCCAGGGATTTCAGAAAATAATTGGATCAGTTTTTCCAGTCTGGGGACTTGTCTTGTCTAAAGCTGTAACGGGAAGAGGGTGTGTATATGTGTGAAGAACTAATTTCAGCATTTCAAAGAGTCTACTGAAAATTATACCTTTACCCAAAATTTCCTAGATGGCATCTAGTTGACCATCAATGCCTTTGTTCTGGTCTGAAATTGTGTCAGGACAGGGGAGTAACTCTGATTATCACAGGTCATTGGAAACTCCAACTTACAGTTATATATGCCTTAGATATATACTTTTAAAGTTGTTGTTTATTCTTTCCAAAAAGGGGTCCAGCACAGGAATAATGTTGGAAACGCAGGTTTAGAAAACAAACACCTCATTAATAAATGTTTGCTCTCAGTTTAGGTACTATTTTAGAAGCTGTGTGTTTGACACAAGGAATTTTATCTCATTCCATTTCTCAATCGTGTGTAACCCCAACTTAACTCTGACTTAGATAGTCTGACTTCTAACTCCAGGATCTCTAGGGACCCTAATGAATGATCCATTCCTGATTGGCCTTCTGTACACAGAACTAATTCTTGGTTTTCATCTTGGAGCAGGGCATTACTGGACCTCCAGGGGATCCAGGCCCGAAGGGTTTCAAGGTAATAAGGTAATCATTCTCGTTGATTATAGACAGGCAGAGGGCCTTTCCCGTAGTGAGCTATGGTAATACATGTTTTTATTAGGCAGAAGTCAATGGATTCTTTGAGGACAAATCTTTGGAAATACATAATAACCTGCAGGTGTTATACACAGAATCATGTTTAAGTACATGCAGGAAGACAGTGTCATAGTCTTTTCATTTATTATTATTATTTTATTCAAAGGAGCATTATTAAATATAAGCCATTATTTTTGCAGTGTTTCCATCTTACTCCTGCCCTTTTAGTCATTTTATGACTCACTAGAAACTGAAAAGTAGTAATAAGCAACGCAATTCAAATCACTCTGTTTCCCACAGGTAATGTCAACTCAATACACAGTTTATAAGAGAAGGGATATACCAACAAAAAAAAACCTGTCATACCAACAAAAATTAAACTTTTTTAAATTGCGAGGGTGTAATCTCTATCAGTACCTGCCTTGTACTGTCATTCCACAGGTAACCAGGCAAGACGTATAGGGAGGGGTTGAATAAGAGCCAGATGGAACCAAAAGTTGAGATAGAAGGGATCTTTAAAAGACCCGTTTATAAGACTCCATTTTCCAATGAGAGTGGCTATTAATTTGCTGAAAACAAGCGTTTTAGTGCCTTTTTTTGGGGGGGGGGCTTATGTATCAGTAGTTTTTTTTTTTTTTTTTTTAATTTATTTATTTTATTTATGGCTGTGTTGGGTCTTCGTTTCTGTGCGAGGGCTTTCTCTAGTTGTGGCAAGCGGGGGCCACTCTTCATCGCCGTGTGCGGGCCTCTCACTATCGCGGCCTCTCTTGTTGCAGAGCACAGGCTCCAGACGCGCAGGCTCAGTAATTGTGGCTCACGGGCCCAGCTGCTCCGCGGCACGTGGTATCCTCCCAGACCAGGGCTCGAACCCGTGTCCCCTGCATTGGCAGGCGGATTCTCAACCACTGCGCCACCAGGGAAGCCCCTTAGTGCCTTTTTAACACTTCTCAGTGCTTAGTAAATTCCACAGATATAGTAAATATCTAATAAATGGTGTTGAGTTAGTGACTGGAGATCTGTGGAATTTGTGGCAGTAATAATAACAGCAGACGGTACTGTCCCCAGAGGACCCTAGATAAAGCCAATCTTTTAAGGGTGCTATTAAATTTAAGTTGTGGGGAGCAGTTGGGCTACTTGACTGTTCTTTTTTCCAGAGAGAGGTAAGGGAGTGACACATATACTATTTTTTTTTTTTTTTTTTTCTTTTTGCGATATGCGGGCCTCTCACTGTTGTGGCCTCTCCCGTTGCGGAGCACAGGCTCCGGACGCGCAGGCCCAGCGGCCATGGCTCACGGGCCCAGCCGCTCCGCGGCATATGGGATCCTCCCAGACCGGGGCACGAACCCGTATCCCCTGCATCGGCAGGCGGACTCTCAACCACTGCGCCACCAGGGAGGCCCCGACACATATACTATTTTTAATGAGATAATGACAATGTGTGATTTCCTGGGGCAGTTTTAATTGGCAAATTAAAATAGAATGAGCTTCTCAGTGGGCGTGTGCTTAAGGCTGTCTGGGGAAACTGTCTTTTCCAGTCCTTGCCTATGATTAATTCTCTCTGGGGGAAAGAACTGGCTTTTCTGAATACTGAGTAGAAGTTTTTACAAAATTGCTTTGGCTGTAGGTAAAATCCTGCAGCAAGGAAAAGAAAATATTTTGACAGTCCACGCTTATTTCTAGGATTCTTTGGTTACCTAAGCTGATAATTTTCACAGGTTTGTGAAAAAGGCTTAAAATCAGGGATCAGGTTTGGAGTTTGCAACAGTGATAGAATTATAGATTGTTTGAGCCACAAGGGATATTAGAAATCATACTGGCCCAAAGTTTTCATTTTGGAAAATGAGAAGTCTGGAAATCAGGGCGTCTGTGGAGGTGCTGGGCTGGGAGCAGGGCACGCAGCTTCGGGAGACGGGTGATGGCAGTTCATAAAAACGTGCCAACGTTTGACCATTTCTCTTCATGTCTTATACAGTTACTACTCAGATTTTTCTTTTAAAGTGGATTTATTTCCACAGAATTTAGCTTTTAATTCTAAGAATGCATTAATTCTTAGAATAAATAATGAGTCAAGTATATTGGGGGAGGCTGTAATTTTCTGACATAACACTTCATGCTCTACTTTCACATCATCCTCATAAAAGGAGTCACTTTTCCAAAGGTATCTGAGGACTTCAACTTTCCAAGGGACTCTCTTTTAAAACATTCTTTTTTTCAAAAATTTTGGTGAAGACATTTAACGTAAAATTATCACAGTTTAAAATCGCAAAATTCACTGCCAGGTGAACACAAAAAATTCATTGTCAGTTAAAAAGATGTCAGTATCTAAAGAATATTGGGGGTTCTTGGGATGGAGTGAGATGGGAGTAAGCTTCTCATTTTTCTCCTAGTTATATTTTTGGCTTAAGGTCACAGATTTAATGGTCTCTTGACTGTTACTTGGAGACTATTACTAATTTCTACCCCTCTTTGGATCTGTCAACCAGAGACACATGTCACATTCATTAATTGTCTTAGGTTTTATACATTTATTCTTGTATTGTCTTAAAAGTCAGGTTTCAGGGAATGACTTCATCTTGCATCCCAGAATGTACTTCTAAATCTTAAAAACTTAATAAACTATTTTTTTGCTCAATCTGGAAACAATGTTTTATAGTGACATTTCTTTTTATCCATTACCATTTTATTACAAAGTGGTTTTACGATATTGCTCTTGCAATTCATGCCAAAAAAAAAACCTTTAAAATTCAGTAATTCTGTAGTTTCCAATGGACACAGGGAGGATTATTATTTTGAAGCTTCTAAAGTAACAGATAGCACTTATTTAGTGTATATTTACTATGCACAGATACAGTTCTAAATACCCATTTAAGATAACACCACCTTCTGAGGCATGATCTATTCTCACTCCCACGGTATAGATTAGGCTACTACGGCACAGAGAATTTAAGCAATGGATTCAAGTCTACACAGCTAGGAAGGAACAGAGCCAGGATTCAAACCCAGCCAGTCTGCTCTTCACCACCATATTATATCTCTCTCCTTAGGAAAACTGCTGAATTCCCTAGATAGTCAACCTGAGGTAAATGCCTTTCTTCTGGACAGTATGGAAATTGCATCTGTCTACCCCCTCTAGTGTACTCTGGCTGGAAACAAAAGTCTGTTGAGAGTGTACTTCTACTTGGTTATAATGTTCATCTGAAAATGCAGGAAAAGAAGGAAAGGAATCTCATGGGAAAAAGAAACCAGTAATGTGCATTTTCAAATAATTTGTCTCTTATGAGACCTTAAAATAGAAAATTTGGACTTGTAACATTTGCAAAGATTCCATGGGAGTTTCTACATAGGGCCTGCCTATGAATTTGAATTTATGAATAGTCTCTCTCATGAGCGACAATCCCATTCTGTTGCTCTAGTGGTTGGGTTTTCTTCATCAAAGGGTTCGCAGAAAAGGTGGCCAAAGAATAAAAGGAAAAAATAGCATGTGAGAAATTAAGGGAAAATGTGATTCTGGCCCTATTTCACAAATCATTTCTGTCATTAGTATTCTCCATATGTAAAGTAGTATTCTGTCCTAAATGACCTTGTTGCCTTAGGAACAAAACATAGATGTTTCTCAGAAGGAAGCCACCTCAGCCTCTCCCATACATGGGGGTCAAAAGTGGTATTCATAAGAAGAACATCCCATCAGTCTCTAAAATCAATTAGAACTATCGTCATGCAGGTATCTGAGAAGCCATATCCCTAGGACCAAACTGGCAATGTCCCTAACGAGAGAGTACGGTGCTCCTTCTCAGTAAAAACTGAGGGTCTAAGAACCCTACACCACCTTCCAAGGGCTAGTGTGGTGGTTCAGGTGGCAATCCCATCTGGCCATAGAATGGGCCCTCCAATAACGAGAAAGAATGGCTCAAGACTGGCAGGGCTCTCAAATCACAGAGAACAAGTAACCAAAATTAGTTTTGAACAAATAAACACAGTAGAATGCTGGATGTGCCAGGCCCACATTAGGTAAATTTTGCCATTTCTTTTTTTTTTTTTTTTTTTTTTTTTGCGGTATGCGGGCCTCTTACTGTTGTGGCCTTCCAGACGCGCAGGCTCAGCGGCCATGGCTTATGGGCCCAGCCGCTGCGCGGCATGTGGGATCCTCCCGGACCGGGGCACGAACCCGTGTCCCCTGCATCGGCAGGCGGACTCTCAACCACTGCGCCACCAGGGAAGCCCTTTGCCATTTCTTGATGTCCTTCTGAGGTTATTTCTGAAGGGTGTTTTCTTCTCAAATCTCATCCAAATCTACTCTTTCCAAGACCCTCTTTGTGCTCTGGGAGGAGGGACTGCTCACTGTGGCCTGAGCAGGAAATAGCCTGTGACACGTTGAAGCATCCTAGCATGAGAGCTTCGGTGCTAGGGCTAAAAGGGCATTAGGAATTATCCCTGACGTATTTCTCCAAGGCAAAGCAGCACATGTTAATCCTCAAACAATTTAAAAATACTGTGATATTTATGTTATATAGTAATTTATCTTAATAGACGTATTGCCTCCCTTCTTCTAACTTCTTCCATTTTTCTACTCTAGGACGCTCATACATTTTCTGCAGGGCTTTTCCCCCCTAAGTGTTTTCTTCTTGTGCTACACTCAAGTATAAGAAACTCAAAGTCCTCTTACTTTATGTTCAGTTTAGCTTCTGAGATGTTAAAAAAACTCATAGAGAAACAGCACCAGTCTGGTCCAGTTTAATAAATGGATATGGTCAGGGTAAATAATCTCCAGTGAATCAAACGTCCAGCCCACATCCAAAATAAACAACAGACCTAGTATTAGTGGATAAGTGAAACTTATGTTTTAAAGGAAGTAAATGAGGGCAAATGAAGCACTTAGCCCACTCCAAAGCTCTGCACTGCACATGATCTTTGGACACCCTACTCCTCCTTACCTAGCTCTGTCATACTTCCATCCCATTTTTTGAGGTTCCCAAGCATGGTAGATAATTTTTTTTCATAGTTGGTGTTCTTATAAAGAAATTAATTAAATGAGAGCTAAATGTACAGATCCTGAAATTAAAATTGTAAACCTAGTAAACATCCCTACACATCATCCTGTTTTCTTCAAAATGCTCTATGAAAAGAGGTTAGTTTTTAAAACAGGGATGGCTGTCCACCTTTGACATAGCTATTAGGAATGCGTATGTATTTTGGTAACTGAAAGAGTACTAATCAAGTTTCCTTTTAGTTTCCATGCATTATACCTTTAAACATTGCCACTCTTCTTTCAAATATGAACCATTGGCAGGAGAATTAGATAGATATGTACACGTCCATCACTGTTTTTGAAAAATCCAAAGCAGAAAATCTAGGGACAATGGGTCAGGAGTACTGCTATCATATCTGAGAGAGAAAAAAAATTATTATATCTACACTCACACATGTTTAAGATAAGCAACAAATAAATATTTGTTGAATGAATGAATGAGGAAATAGTCTTAAATGGAATGAGCTGTCAACAGTATCATACTGCAGACAGGTCAAATAGGCAGGACCTATGCAGTCACTTAGATTGTCAATTTTGCAGGTTTGGGAAACCTTTGAGAGATTGGAGAGGTGACAATGGATTGTGGAAGGAATCAGAGAGAAGGGTGCAATAGCCAGGAATTTTGACCATTCTTCCGAGATATCTGGACAATAAGTAGAAACAGGAGAGTATAGATGTAATCCATCAGAAGCTTCTTGTGCCTTGAATAACCTAATGCGTTATTTGTAATTCCGCTTTCTTCTAAGAGAGGCATAGAGGCTTGGAACTTAATTTTTTTTTTTTTTACAGTTTCAGATATACAAGTTAGAGTCTTATGTTTTCTATAATGTCACTATTTTCACTAGAACAGATATATCATTAATGAAGATTTAGTAGTTTTAAAAATTCATTCTTGGGGCTTCCCTGGTGGCGCAGTGGTTGAGAGTCTGCCTGCTGATGCAGGGGACGTGGGTTCGTGCCCCGGTCGGGAAGATCCCACATGCCGCGGAGCGGCTGGGCCCGTGAGCCATGGCCGCTGATCCTGCACGTCTGGAGCCTGTGCTCCGCAACAGGAGAGACCACAACAGTGAGAGGCCTGCGTACCGCAAAAGAAAAAAAAAGGAAAAAAAATTCATTCTTTAGTTTTGCCATTATTTGAATATCGATGCTTGATTTGACTTAAAGTTAGCTTAGCAGCTTTAGTAGGTCAACCTACTGAACATAAATAATATTTCAACTGTGGTTTAGAAAGAGTTCAAATACCACAAATATGAACTACGAAGAAGCTGAAACTTTCTCCTCAAACTAGAAGGTTGTGTAGTTTTATTTCAGCTCTCACACAACTCAAAAGCCTAAAAATCCCCTAACATCATGATGTTGCTTTCAACCACTAAAAAAAAAATCATGATTTCTAATAGGATATAATTCCTTATAACTTGATGGGAAGGAAATCAGGTGAAACATGTAGACATCAACAATCCCTAGTACAGAATAATCAAACAGAAAACTTTTTTAAGTTCACAGCTCTCAATACAGAATAACTATATTTTTGGCTTCATGAAAAGTATTTTTAAGTCCAGGGTATTCAAACACGTCAGCTTTTCCAGTTGTCCAAAACCAATAATGGGCCTTCTGGTTCTCCTGGCAGGCTAACACCTTTGAACAAGGTTGCGACTGCTCAGTGTATAGCAGTGCGAAGAATCCCTTTACAATTTTAATTACAAATATCTGTCTAATGCAGAATCAGAGCCAAGCTGCCAAACTATGTGGCTGTTTTTCTTCGGGGATGTCAAATTCTAAATGCTATTTCTGTCCTGGGCCTAATTAAAGGGAAAGAATAATTAGTAATCCAGCGATTCTTGTTGTGGAAAGGGCTTTGACCTACATGCCTATCTGCCCACCAGGATACTAAATGAGCTTATTAACTCATTTGACGTGAGACAACTAATAGTGACAACTTGAAGTGGCTGCCAGAACATGTGGCGTGTCAGCCATTGGCTTCAAGACAGATGATTTTCCTCCCCAAATCTCTGACACATATGGTCCTCAGCAGATGGGGTACACCCTGCGTGCGTGTGTATGTGCGCATGGGTGTGCAGAGCCTGCCAAGACAAAAACTCCGACGGATCAAGGCACCCAAAATGCTGCCAAAATTTCCCACAAAGGTGCTGAGTCTAACCCACAGGCCCAGTCAAGTGGGGCACTAATGTGGAACACAATGAGTTACTGCATGTCTTCAGAGCATTGTCAGAATTTTTTTTTAATACTTATATCAGTGCTCTTAATTAATTTAAGTTGCAGCAGCAACAGTGCAACAGGGAAAATTAAGTTTATTCTAAGAGGAAGTTCTTTTTTTAATTGTGGTAAAATATACATAATATTTATCATTTTAAGCATACAGTTCAGTGGTATTAAATACACTCACAATATTGTGTATCCGTCATCACTATCTGTGCTCAAAACTTTTCCATCATTCTAACGTAAACTTTGTACTCTTTCAAAAATAACTCTCCTCACTTTCCTCTGCCCCCAGTCTCCAAGAGTAGGTTTTTAGGAAACATATCACGCTGTTATGAACCTCTCTTCTCTCGTAAATTGGTGTCCTTCTTCTCCAATTTACGGAGAGGGTTCACCCTGAATAGTTTCCAGCCACTCATTTTGTGCTAGAGGAGTCCCAAGAGTGTCCACCAGAGCCTAGATTCTTAAAAGCTCTCCTGATGGGCCGTGGAACAGTCCTTCCTTTTAAGGAAAATGACACACAATTCCTTAGGTTTTATTATATATAATGAAATATGACTTTCCTATTAGATTGGAACATATGAATCATCCTTTTTGTAAGTCAAACCTAGCTGTATATTGTCAATTTCATTCGCTTTAACATAATAGCAATCAAGAAAAGGAGTTGAATTACTAAAATCTGGTACAACACTACAATTTTCATCACATTCTCCAGCAATTCTTTGTTATTATGGAGTCTTTTCTTCTTTGAAAAGCATAAGTAGGTAGAGTATGTGAACAGTGATCTTTTCTCTTACCCAAGTAGATGTTATTAAAAAAGATTGCAATTGGAGATTTTAAATAATGATGGTTCCAACAGTGCAGTTGCTTAATAACTGCTTTATATGTAGAGTTACATTGTGTGATTACAGGATTGCCAGTTATTATTTATGTTAACTTTACCACTAATTCAGTGACAACATTGATCCAGGTAGACTTTATGTGCCTGAAAGGGCATATAAGTTGGCTTGTAATAGTATATACTTTCATGTGGCTTATTTTTATTTTAGAGATTCTTTGTCTTCATATGATGATTCTTCAACTATGGGTAGATTGTAACTATCTGATTTTTGTATTTTTCATCTTGTAACAAAGATATAAATTTAGTCTGCAATCAAATGATTTTTGAAATACTTTAAGAATGGAAAAGTCCCAAGAGGCAGTTTGTCATGGTGGTTAGAGCACTGGCTCTAAAGCCAGACTGCTGGGGTTCAAACCCAGCCCTATATTGTATTAGTTCTGTGATTTGGGAAACTCACTTTTCCTCCTCATACCTCAGTTTCCTCATTAATGTAATGGGTTAAAAATAGAGTTGTTCGGAGGATTACATGAGTTAATACATGAAAAGCTCTTAGAATAACACCTGTTACATAGTAAGTGCCATATGTATCAGCAATAATTAAGCAGTTAAGTATTTTGACAACCCTCTTTTCATTAATGTAGAACTAAGCTAGCCTGATATATTTTCTAAAAATATGCCTCTTATTACATAACACTTCTCTGAAATAAGAGAAATTAGGAACTAAAAATAGAGCTTGATTTAACAATAATTTGATAAATGTTAGTTTCATGCCTCCACCCCACCCCCGTTTTTCCTTCTTTCCAAAAAAAAAAAAGGGCTTTTCTTGACTTTTCTCCCAAGCCTTTGTATACAGTAATCACTTCATTGAGTTTCAGCTAAGAATGTATTTTGTCCATACTTGAACCATTTTGCACCTACAAAATGCTCATTCATCATTTTCTTCCACTGGGAAAGTATGAGAATATTTGTCACAAGACTTAAATTATTACAGTTGGTGCTATACATATCTGGGAAACGATAAAAAGAAGTTGCTAAAACATCTATCTAATGTTAAGAGCCCAAGGTATGACTAAATTATTTATAATTGTATTATTCAAGAAAAGGTAAAGTTGTGTCCTCAAAAAATTCAGAGTCTTGGACAACCATTCATTATTTATTATTTTAGGGAAAGGAAAGATGTTGACTTTGGTTAGAGCCAGTGTCCGGAATAAGAAGTGTTGGGTTTCTCTAGCTGAACTTTCCATACAGTGTAACCTTAGGCCATCTATTGGCCTTCAACTGAAAAAAAAAAAAAAAAGATTAATTGTATCTGGATAAGTTTGTAGCAAAAACTGTGCGATAAATACTTTATATCACTATGTAATGTATGCACAGTCGCTCTTAGTTAAAAACGTAAGTAAACCAGTGGGAACACCAGAGGAGCAATTCCAAACCCCCAGTTCCCCGTGCCTAGACCAGGTTTCCTGTTTTGTTCACCTCTAGCAGCTGGCACAATATCTGCTCCTTAGTCACTGTTCAGTAAATGTTTGAGGCCTGGATGGTTGAGTAGATAATATCAATTAGCTAAACTTTGAGAATGGAGAGCTGAGCAAAATCACATGACATCCTCCCACAGTCTATGGGGAGACATATTAACACATGCAGAAATGCAAAGTTGCAACTGAAAAAGTTGCTCCGAAAAGGAGGAAAATGATGTTATCAGTGCCTCCAGAATAGGGATTTTACCTGACTAGAGAGGCCTTCCCTGAAGCCATGCTGTTTAAAATAAGATCTGAGGGATGAATAAGGATTAACTAGGAAAAGAGAGAGGTAACCACATCCCAGATAGAGACAACAGCACATGCAAAGACCCTGTGGCAGGAGGGAACATGGCAAGTACAAGGAACTGAACAAAGGCCAATGGTGCTAGGGTGGCTAGAGAAGAGGCAACTAATAACAAATAGTTTTGAAAAGACCATAGGACCACACCATGCAGGGGCTCACAAGCCTTGGAAGGAGCTCTGTCTTTACCCTAGGAGCAAAGGGAAAGGACTTGAAGGGTTTTACTCAGATTAAAATTAGAAGATTGCTCTGGCAGCAGTGGATGGGTGGGGGAATAAATTAGAATGTGCTAGAATGGATGCATGTAGAGTATTAAAGACTTTGCTATAGTCTGAGCAAGAAATGGTAGTAATTTGGAGTAGACTGTAGAGGCATGGTAGAGGACACAGAGGTGGATGGATTTGAGACTTGTGAGCATATTGTTAGGTGTTGGTGATGCATTGCATATGATGGATAAGGGAGTGAGATATGTTAAGAATGACTCCTAAGTTCTGGCTTGGCATGTGGAGGGGTCTTGATGCCCTTCCCTGAAATAGAGAATGCTGGAAGATGATCAGGTCTGCGAGTGAAAGAATATGACTCTGTCTTTGGAAAGGATGAGTTCCTTTTGAAATTCTCTTTTTCCTGACTTCTTTTATACTGCCTTGGTCAGCTCTCCCTGCCCCCTTTATTTTTTCTGGGCCACTGTCTTCCCCAAATCCCCACAAGACATCTCTGTGTTCTTTCACTCCCACCCAACTTAAATGTTGGTACTCTCCATGGTTCTGACCCGAGCCTCCAGCCTCTTTAATCACTCTAAAGCTGCACTGTCCAATAGAGTAGCTATACGTGGCTTTTGAGCACTTGAAATGTGGCTAGTCGGAATTGAAACGTGCTATAAGTGTTAAATACACGTAGGATTTCAAAGGCATAACATTAAAAATAATGAAAAATAAAATCATTAGTAAGAGTTTTATATTGCTTATATGTTGCAATGATAATATTTGGGGTACATTGGGTTAAGTAAAATCTGTTATTACTTCCTTAGTGTGGCTACTAGAAAATTTAAAATGACAAATGTGGCTCACTGTATATTTCCAGTGGACAGTGCAGCTCCAGACAGTGATGCTGTCGTCACCTCATTCCTGTCCGCTTGCCTCACAGAGCTGCTTACTGTCCCCAGAACATTTCACATCATTTTATGCCTCATACTCTCTCCTTTTCCAGAACTTTCGTTCGCCCTCTCTCCTACTAGATTAAATATGATTCTTACATTTTTGTTCAGAGCAAATATCTCCACTACTATATAAAACTTTCCCAATTCCTTAAGGTAGAATTAACCATTTCTGCCTCAGAGTCTTACATGCTCTGTTAATACACTTTTTATAGCTAATTCACATGCTTATATTTTGTTTTATATTCGTTTGCCTCTCCAGCCAGATTCTAAGTGTCTGCAAAGTACAGGTGCAACCTGATTTATGTCTATAATTATGTTAGGGGGTACTGGGTACCAGGTTGGTGCTCAATGAAAGTCTGGTGAATAACAATTGCTCTACACATATGATACAGCTACCATGTGACTGGTTATGACTTAGATGTTTTAAGACAATATTTCAAATCCTCTCAACAATGCTGCAAGGTAGATATAATGATCCTCATTTTGCATATGGGGATCTTGCAAAAGCTCAAACTGTTAGTAAATTATAGAACCAGAATTCAACTACACTGACTGAATGAAAAAGCCATGGGTCTTTTCCTGTGATACCATGCATACTGAAAAATGAATTTAAAAATGAAGATTATATTCCTACATCATAAAATAGGAAAAAACACCAATTTCCTAAGATTGTTAGAAGATTAAATGTGATAATCTATATGAAGTGTCAGGGCAGTGCTTGAAAGCAGTAGGTTTTATTAAACATTGGCTTTCTTCCATCTTGAGGTCCATAGCATAGGCATCCTTAATTTCTGAGAAGGATCAAAGCGGTTTACCTAACCTCCTCGACGCCCCTCACATGCTTACACTCATGTTCACTTTCACTCACACTCATCCAAAGGCCATGAGACACAGACTTCTCTGGGGCTATCGACTTTAACCCAATCCTCTTTGTATATCCCCCTGATGTTTAAAGAAAGTGGAGTAGAGAAATAATAAGTAGTACTGAGGGTATTCAATCTGTGGGTGTGTTTGTTGGTGAGGATTAGGGCAGGAATAATAGCAAAGAAGGAATCAAGCCTGGAGTCTTTCAAGGCTATGTTCCCTTGGTGAATTCCAGGAAAATCATTTGGAGTAGAGTGCTGACTCTTTTCTTCCTGTTCTGTCTTATCCAGCTATGGTATTTTACAATCAGAACCACTTTCTTTACCATCTCAGGAATCTCTGTAGGAAAGGGAAAGGGGAAGTGTGACAGGGATAGACATTAATTGTGGACCAATACTGTTCTGCAGGTCCTAGGTTGAGATGCAAGCCTCCCGGGAAATAAATTTAAGCAGGTGAAGTGTGAAGATATGTTGCTATGGGGCTGTGTTCAGGTAAGGGAAAGTGGCCCCTCTATAACCTCAGATCCCTGTAATTCCCCTGAAAAAGCAATATTAGGAAGTCTCTCAGTTGCTGTTGGTAGGGGACCAAGGCTAAAGGGAGCTCATGCGCTCAAGGGTAATATAGTTCTTTATCCTCTTGGCTCTCCTGGCTCCCTCATTTCAAGTTAACAGCAGAACCAGCGCCTTGTCCAGAGTTGGGAAACTTTCTCACCAACCTGTGTTCTTATTTGTTTTAGATCAAACATAGGGACAAGTACACAGTAGGGTAGAGCTTCCACTATAAAACACCCAAATTCTCCTCCAAATACATAATATATTTAAAAGCCTTCTGATCCATTACAGAACCAAACTACATACCAAAGGGCAGGGAATGAAGAGAATAGGGAACTTAGAGCCTTATACCATTATTATTATTATTATTATCATCATTATCATTATTTTAATGGTGTGTTTTACCTCTCAAACTAGCCCCTTGAGTGTGGGGCCTTTGTTTTAAACTTCTATTTATTACCATCCACATAGCAAGTACTTGGTGTTCCTTTGCTAAGTGATGGAAACATTCACCCCTATGCCGGGTAACAGACAAGGTGATTCCAGCTTGAATGGAGAGCACAAGAAGTTATAAGGAAAGATTCTTTGAAGTTAAAATTTGGAATCTTTAGGAAACTGAATATTCTCTAGCACTTAAACTTGAGATTAAGAAAACAACTTCAAATTTGGGGAGAAATTTTATATTCTCCCCCAAAGAGAGAATATTTGTCTGATATTATACAGAGAGAAATTCCATGGCCAAGAACATGTAAAAGATAAGAATGGCAATTACTTGGCTGATTCAGAAAATTTAACCTATATTAAAAGATAACTAGAACCTTGAATTTTATTTATTTATTTTTTTTTGCGGTACGCGGGCCTCTCACTGCTGTGGCCTCTCCCGCCGCGGAGCACAGGCTCCGGACGCGCAGGCCCAGAGGCCACGGCCCACGGGCCCAGCTGCTCTGCGGCATATGGGATCCTCCCGGACCAGGGCACAAACCCGTATCCCCTGCATCGGCAGGCGGACCCTCAACCACTGCGCCATCAGGGAGGTCCTAGAACCTTGAATTTTAAAGGAAAAAATTCAGGTTGATTTATCTGCCAGATTGACTTGTACTCAAAAGGATAAACAGAAGGTACTTTTCAATTCAATCCACTGAAACGCCAAAGCATCATGAACTCTTACAATCAACTGATTTTGAGACAGGTTTTCTTTGATTCATCTTGAGCCTCTACATATCTTTTAGGGAGGCGATTTAACTATGACCTTTCTCCTTTCTCTTCTGTTCCCCTTTGCATTTGGCTAAAGTCAACAAACTTCTTTCAAGTAATGCCTCCACCATATCAATATAACATTGCTCTAGTTACTAAGAGTCCCCTCCAAAATCACAAGCCTCTGGGGAGAATTGAGGCTTTAGCTTAGGGAAAATTCCTTTGTTCCCCTCAACCTGGGAGAAGGTTTGTCTCCACTTCCTGTCTGTTGGCTTATAAAAGGATGAAGAGAAGAGAAAAATCTGTAAGTTTAGTGAAATTTTAAATAGCAAGTATTCATTAACTCCAACACAAGCATGCTTTGAAATTTTTCTTAACATAAATTAGAGGTACATGCATGTATGTAAAGAGAAAGAAAAATACCATATCATATCACTTATATGTGGAATCTAAAACATGACACAAATGAACATATCTATGAAACAGATACAGACTCACAGACATACAGAACAGACTTGTGGTTGCCAAGGGGGAGGGGGGTGGCAGAGGGATGGATTGGGAGTTTGGGGTTAGCAGATGCAAACTATTATAAACTATAATATTCAGAATGGATAAACAAGAAAGTCCTACTGTATAGCACATGGAACTATATTCACTATATACTATCCTGTGATAAACCATAATGAAAAAGAATATATTTATGTGTAACTGAGTCACTTTGCGGTACGGCAGAAATTAACACAACATTGTCAATCAACTATACTTCAATAGAATTCTAAAAAAATAACAATAAAAAAACCCGAAGGAAACACACCAAAAATTAACAGTTGTTATAGATAGATAATGTAAAATTTGCTTTGTATGCTTTTCAATATATGGCAAATTTTCTACAGTGAAGATACATTATTTTGATAAACAGAAAAAATTAGCATTATAAAAAAAGAAATGGTAATCAATAGCCACTCTCCTTTCCTCTATCAACATGCCAAAGGACCAGAAGCTTGAGAGACCTAAAGACCCATATCCCTGTGGGTGATACTGAGGTGTGAGTTTGTGAAGGCCAGGTAACCCCTCTGGGACTCAGGTTCCTCACCTGTGAAATGCAGGAGTTTGAGTGCCGTGGTCTCAGTTCTATAATGCCTGAATTCTATGATGGGCCTGCCACATCATAGACTATATTAACTGAAAATGCTTCTGGTTTCTAGTAACAAACATCTCGACTAATAGTGGCTTAAATCATAAGAACGCTTCTTGTTGAGTAAACAGAATGTTTGAAGGTAGGTAGTCTAGGACTGTATGGGGAGCTCAGTGCGGTTGTCTAGGAGCCAGGCTCTTTTAAATTTTTTCTGCATCATCCTCTTCAACTGTTGGCATTCATCTGAGAGACTGTTGCCTCATGGTTACAAGATAGCTATCACATCTCCAAGTAGGAAAAAAGAAGCAGAGGCAAAAGTTTCTCTTTGCATCCAGTAAGGTCCCCACATCTCATTTATCAGAACTGAGTCAAAGGATTAACCAAGATTAATCAGTGGCAAAGGGAAAGATTCTACCCTTGTTTTAGATGGATTATCATTCATCCTACATATCTGAGGGCGAAGAATAGTTGCCCACTAACCTGAACAGGTCAGAGTTCTAACAGCAGGGAAGAAAGAAGGGAGAGGATGATCACTGGGTAGAAAACAAATGTGTCTGCCAGAAGTACTTAATAAAGATGTATTGAACAAATGAGTGAGGGCCACATGATGACTTTCATGGATCCTAAAAACTTTTGCCTTTCTAGGTACTTTCCTCCATAAAAGTGTTTAAAATTATATTTTACTACTGATTTGGTACAAAGAAAAATGTAGTCCAGACTGTATTCATTATTATATACACTATTATTATGTTTATTTTTTATTCTGATTTAAAAAATTAAAATGGACATGGCTAAGTCCATCCTGGGTCTGTGCTGTCTGTCCAACTGGATGGTAAACACTTGAGGGTGGAGACTGTGTGCTAGGTTTTGTTGATGCCCTCAAAGCCCCTATCACATCACTATACGTCTAAGAGCTGCTCAGCAAATACTATGGAGTTGACCTAATATGTCACTGTTTCTTCCTCTAGGGTGAACCTGGTCCTCCTGGTCCTCCTGGTCCTCCAGGAGCCCCTGGTATTGGACAGCCAGGTATTAAGGTAAAGATAATCGTCTCTCGGACCATTGATGACTACTGAATTTATTGTAGGGCTGGGGGAGCTGTGATTTGAACTCTGCTCAGTGTTACCCTCATGGATACAAGGAGGCTGTCTGTATGAGTTACTTACAGGCTGGATGCTTGGACACTGCAATGCCCTGGTCAGGGGCAGTTACCACAAGAATACTCTATATATTTTTTGATTTGGTTGCAATGAAAATTTTGTTTGTCTCCAAATACCCACCCTCTTGCCAACAGACATCTAGTTCTGTTGAGTTTTCATGGATTTTACATGTTGGCATGCAAAAACGTTACTGGGAAGTGAAACACCTTAACATGTCAACTATCACCTGCTCACATCAAATAAGCACAGAGGGGCAGAAACCAGAAGAACCATGACACTGAATAAGTAAATGTTGACGGAGAGGTTTGTAGGGAACTAGAAAGGACTAGAACACCCAACAACCTTGGGTGCTCTACATCATGCAGGATGTACTAGAGCAGAAGTGCTTATTTTAAATGGCTTTTCTATGTCATTGGGACAATAAGACTTCGACGCGGGGCTAAACCAGAGAGCAGTACAAAACAGTGCACTTCGAATGTAATCAGGTGTCACCATGGAATGCATTTAGACAATAAGCACATTGAGATTCCAGGGAAGGTGGAGTTTATACTGGCAGAGTTACTGGAGAAGAGTTCTGAAGGAGAAGAAATGTGAAACAGAACTGAAGGGCGAGGTGAAATGGAACAGGGCAGGGTGGCGGGGGACGCATCCCCAGATGGTGGCGAGGGGGCAGAGAACAGCACGGGCATTGTTAACTTGGTCATTTCAGTAACCAAAAAGAGTCGTACACAGTCTGACCTGTCAATTGCTACGTAATCGTTTCTGAAAGCTGAAATTGCGTTTAGACAAGAAGGAATGAGGAACGTTTGGGGGTAATTTGTTCACTTAAATTCAAGGCATTTTTCCTCCTCTAGGTTTTTTTTTAATCTTTAAGAGTTTGAAAAGTTTGACAATTTTGTTATTTATCTTTGTGGAAATCTCCAGAGTATTTTGTGCTATGTGTATTCTTCATTTAAAAAAGCAAACTTTCATTCAATTATTTCTTCCTCCTAGGGGGAAAGAGGCCAGGAAGGAAGAACTGGGCCTCCAGGACCGATTGGTGTCGGTGAGCTGGGCCAGACAGTGAGGAGCAAGAAATTCTACGTGGAATTAAAAGGACAAATATAGTTCTTATGTGCTCTTTTGGGTTAGAATAAATGGTTAAACTAAGCCATCTTTATCTTTTTAAACAACAAAAGACGATAAATATATAAAGACCAGATCCAAGTGTTATTTTTCATAACACTTGAAATAGGGATATCTATCTATCTATCTATCTATCTACCTATCTATCTATTTATATTTATAGGATATGTACAACAGGCTCTCTCTTACTGTAATCTTTTGTGAGATTAATCAGTTTGTCCTAGAAGGAAGGAGTTCTCATATGTCAAAATTTCCTAGGAGATAGGAGACCTAGATTCATACCTAATGTCTATACTTTGTAATTGACTTCCGTGTAACCATGAGAAAATCACTGAGAATAAGGACCTTGCTCATTACCTAACCCGTGAGTATACTCTAAAGCTAGAATTGATCATGGTAGACAGGTAATACCTGTGTTATTTGCAGCTTCTACCTTATGTAGCTTTGATATTTACTATTGTTGGAAAAGAAAAAAAATTCTGTCAAAAGAGAGCTGGAGAGGAAACGAATAAAACATGACTGTTCTGGAATAAGAAGCTTTTTAACTTTTCAAGTAATCATTATTCTCCCAGGAAAGAACAGTAGCTGACTTGCTGGGGTAAAAATAAAAACAACCTATTGTGAATAGTTGGTCACCCAATTGGGCTTTGCATTGCATAGTTCCTCACATATAATATTAACAGAAACCTGTGCTTCCTTGCTGTACTCTGAGAATGAAATGGTACTATACTATCTGAGGGCTAGTCTTTTCACCAATGTCTTGATACACTAATTCAAAAAAGAGAACATTATATAAAGGAAAAATACACTGGTCCAATTATCTACTGTGTTTCCACTAACTAGATAGGTCTCTTAAAACTAAACCACTGAAAAAGAAGAATATGAGCTCCCTGCAGACACTGCTGGTTCTACACTGGAGAGGCTGGAAACCTAGAAAACTGAAATGACATCAGCTAGAAATATACAGGCCCAGATAAGTTGCCGTGTATAGAGGGAGTACAGCAGAGAATTTGGGAAGTTTTAGACAGAAATGAAAAAATCTTTTCACAATGTTCTGAATAAGTGGGAATAAAAGTGAGCTTCATGTTTCACTGCAAGCCCTTTATGAACTGTCCAAAAGAACCTGAGATTTTTGAAGCAAGCATAAGATCTCTTCTTTTTCTTCCACATGCCTACTTTTAACTTAATAAACAGCTCTGCCTTGCTGCTGGATCCTAGGAGAGACTGAATGGCTAATCATGGGACAATACACGACCATATATGTCGAATTTTTTTTTTTTTTTTGGCTGCGTTAGGTCTTTGTTGCTGCATGCTGGTTTTCTGTAGTTGTGGCGAGCAGGGGCTACTCTTCGTTGTGGTGCGCGGGCTTCTCATTGCAGTGGCTCCTCTTGTTGCGGAGCATGGGCTCTAGGCACGTGGGCTTCAGTAGTTGCAGTACGCGGGCTCAGTAGTTGTGGCACACGGGCCCTAGAGCTCGCAGGCTTCAGTAGTTGTGGCACATGGGCTTAGTTGCTCCGCAGCACGTGGGATCTTCTGGAACCAAGGATCGAACCCGTGTCCCCTGCATTGACAGGCGGATTCTTAACCACTGCGCCACCAGGGAAGTCCATGTTGAATTATTCATCATGAACTGGGTGTTATACAAGCCATCTAGGCTACGTGTCGTAGAAGTTCATCATTATTCTTGAAGATACAAATAGTTTCATGAGTAATTGGCTTAGACTCCTATGGCATCTACTCCATTGCTACTTTTCCCACAAGCCACACCTATAGCCCCATATGAACGGACAAAGGAAGAAGAAAACTGAGCATGTTTTGCTGGCCTAGCTGGAAGTAGACTCCTGTTCTCTGCATGAACACAGAGTATGAAGATATTTGTGTCCTAGGTGAATGCTCACCAAACCATATCCATTTAAAAGAAGGCTCTAAATAAACAAGTAGACAGGATGTCAATCAATCTATTTTCCCAGCTCTACTACCATCCACTCAGTTTTTTTTTTTTTTTTTTTTTTTTTTTTTGCGGTACGCGGGCCTGTCACTGTCGCGGCCTCTCCTGTTGCGGAGCACAGGTTCCAGATGTGCAGGCTCAGTGGCCATGGCTCACGGGCCCATGTGGGATCCTCCCGGACTGGGGCACGAACCCACATCCCCTGCATTGGCAGGCGGACTCTCAACCACTGCACCACCAGGGAAGCCCCATCCACTCAGCTTTAATGAGTGGCTGGGATGGAGGTTATACACAGGATCAACATAAACTTCCTTTTAACAAACCTAATATGGATACTGCCACTGCTGAGTGACCAACCTGCAAAAGGTACCTGCATGCCTAATGTCAACTTTCTCTGGAAAGGGCCAGTCACATTGGTAGTATCAATATGTTGACTAGCTGGAACTCTTTCATAATGGAGAGGGTCATGATGATGGCCATAGTTGGTGGGGGGGGGGCAGGCAATTAATCAAGTAAGGATTTGCCATTACTGTCCACCACTGAATGACTTACTGAATGTCTCCATAGATCTACTATGATGCATATAAATATGGATATATTTGTGTGCTTCAAATTCATGGGTTTCATGAATCTGAGAATTCAACAATTTTGAAAGTTCTTAGTTGTTATCTCTTCAGATATTTTATTTTTCCATTCTCTATTTATTCAGAAATTCTGTTAGATATTTAGTTGCATTTTAAGGTGATTTGCTCAAATCTAACTCATAATTCACAAATTTATCTTTTTCTGGTTATAAAATGTCCTGAAATCATACCTTGTATTTTTAACTTAATGAGTATTTTTTAAAATTCTGAAAGCTACTTTTAAAAATCTGCCTTTTTTTTTTTTACTAATATGTTTTTGCTATACTGTCCTCTTTGCTTCTTATATTTCTATTCCTTTCTTAAGACCATTAAAGTATACTTCCTTTTTTGGTCTCTATTATTTTATCCTATTATTTGGCAACCTTGGGGAAGTTTACATTATACTGGCTCACTTTTACTCACTGAGAATTATTTTCTTGTATGTTTTGTACTCTCACATCTGAACTCACTGTCAGCCAGGTTTGATTGTGAAATCCCAAGTGTTCTGTGTGGAGCATGTTTGAAAGAAGTGTGCATTTGCATCTCTTATGTACTCCAGGCACATCCTTGATGCTATTGTCTTGATTAAGGTGTCCCCAGACCACCAACGTGGTGTCACTTGAAACTACAAACCCATACACAGCACAGGACCAGGTTGGGAGTTTTCGGGCCCATTTAGAGCCCAAGTGAAGGTAGACAAGATTCTTGCCATTCATAACACTGTGTTTATGGGATGGCTTTTTTCCACCCTGCCCTTTCGTTGAAGATATATAACTTTGAAGGTCCTAGCTTTATGGGGGGGATCTTAGTTCTAATTTTCTCCTTGTTTTCCATCGAGTGAGCCAAAGTCTTTGCTCCTGGTTCTCCCTCTTAGCCTACAAGACTTTGTTCTACCAGAAAACCACACTTTTTACCCAGAACAGTTACAGTGTCAGCTTACATGCTTACCTCTAGTGTTCAGTGCTCTTTTTGTTTTGGAACTCCATGATTTCCCTTATTTATTGATTTTTGGGGCCTTCATTTTAAAGAAAAATGTGTATTACTTGCCTTTCTGTTTGTAGCTAGAGAGTTTTCATGATATTGCCAGAACATGAAATTCTTGTTTGTTTTCTTGCTATCCAATCACAATTACACAAATTAGAGTGACACTGTGACGTCTTTGATTTAATTGGGAACTAAAATCATAACAAAGATGGGAAGGATCTCAAGTAATACATGAAAATATTCTCCCAAAATGTCATAATAAAAAATCAACAATGAGAGCTTTTTAATTATTTCAAAGTAACATAAAGACTTACCTTAGGACTGACAAAGGTTCTGCTGAAAGAACCTTTGTTTCTTTGTCTGAATCATTTCAAGTGGTTTCAGGTTTAGTACTAACTATTCTTTTTATATAACAGTGATAAATAAATCTGATTGACTGAATTAATATTCCAGCTCCATGACCTAACTTTGAACTGTCAGCTACCTTCTTTAATTATATGATTACCACTAGTTTTGTGTTGGTCTGACAGATGACTGATTCATGAATAATAAATTGATTCAGATTCTCAGGGTGATCTGTTTGTTTTTTGTGCAAGGATACTCAGAGCAGTATCTGTGAAAAATATCCCCTGAAACAAAACTATAATTATTTTGAAGTTAAAAGTATAGTAGATTTCACTGTTTTAATATTATGGATAATTTTTATTATTATTGAGCATATTTATATGTAGCATATGCTTGCAACATATACTGAAACCACTTTTATTGATTACCCACACTACTGAGATTATTAAGGAAGATAATCAGATGATGGGCAGTCATATTTTATCTTGTTAATGTCTCATATAAAGCATTTCTGATCAGACTCTGTTAGCTGATAATTAGTTCCTTCCACTAGATATTTTTAAATTAGAAGTGTTCATTAGAAGCCAAATAAGAATGTCATAGCTATAATTAGTTCTCATGGCCTTTGAAAAGGACACTATTTTTTACAGAGCATATTCGTCTTTTAAAAAATAATCTGTTGGTACCATCTTAATAAATTAACAGTATAGTTCATCTAACCCAAGTACTTTCTCTTTCTCTTCTCTGGTTGGCAGTCATCTTTCATCTTGACTGTTTAGCTGGAAAACTTGAGAATATACTGATAGTGTAGAATATTACTCTGACAGTTTCCAGTAATTACACCTTGAATCACTCTTTTTTTTAATGTCCCTAAGTGATTGTTCACAAGCATTAACTCTGTTCTCAGCAGCCTGGAACACATGACTCCTAAAAGCCTTCATTATTTTCATTTTCACCTTGGCTAACGTATTCTAGAAATGCAGAGACGTAGGAAGGGTCTGTGCTTACTCTGTGCAGCATGCCTCTCTCCATATTGCTTAACATAAAGCTGTTCACTCTGAGACTACCTAATTTGTAAAAACCTTATAAAAGGACATTCTTAGCAATTGCAGGATTCAAGGGAAATAATTTTGTTAGTGATAGCAGATATTTATTGAGTGCTTAATATGTAAGAGCTTTAAATCTCTCTGAGCTAATCTTTATATTAATATGTGTGGTTGAGGTAGGTACTATTGTTACCACCATTCTGATGACAATGCTGAACTTTAGAGAGATTGAATTATTTGCTTAAGGTCACATTGCTACTATGTAGCAGAGCGGGGGCTTGAACCTCAGTGCAAATGACACCCAAATCTGCTTTTAGTTACCATGCAAGACTGTAAACTTTATGAGACAGGGAGCAGGGCTGCCTACTGTTTTCAGACCCTAGCACAGTGACTCGCACCTACCAGGCTTTTGGTAAACATTTGTTGAACGAATGGGGAAAAAAAAATTGAATGAACTGGAAAAAGATTCCTTTGCATTCAATGTAAATTGAATTATTTTCCTTTGTCATATCGGTGGGGAAGAAGAATAATTTGTTAATATTTTTGGTATCGTGTGTGATATTAGCTAGGGCTTGTCTGTTTAGTTTGCAATCTAGTTTTCGCGCTTATGTTTATTTTCCCCCTCGTTAATTGCTCTAACATTAGAGTAAACTGTCATGGATATTAGAGCTTTGATTAAGGTCTTGGATGGTTAAAAGCTAGTTTTCCCACAAGCATAGCAATTTAAATTGAATTAAATGCTAGCTTTTTCCTTCAATTAAAGTCTTTACTAAATTGGCTATGCACAAATACTAAAGAAGACTCTTAAATATACAGTATTAGGGAAAGGCAAAAAAAATTAAATATGGGATACAGTTAGCTTTCTCTCTCACAAATCTGTAGCTGTGATCAGTCACTGATGAGCATAATGCTGTATCCTAGTTCTGCTACCAGGCTTGAGTAGAAAGTATCTCTTAAATTACCCTGGATAACTATATACTGAGTCCCAAGATCACTCAGAGGGTCTGCAGCCAGCTGGCTCTGGGGCTCTGGGCAACTCAGTAGACCTTGTTCCATCAAAGATTTACTGCCCTGGCAAGAAAGCCCTAATTATCTTTCTAGGTGCATTAGAGGAAAAGCTCCAGTTCATGCTTCTACAATTCTTGTTGTTGGTCCCTTTTCTACCTTTTTTTTTTTTTTTTTTTTTGCCTTCTGGCCAAGAAGAAAGAGGGGAAAACTTTATAACCTTTTAAAATTCCAGGTTTAAGTGACTATTTTGCTATTATTTTTCAATGAGTATGTTTCCTGTCAGTCCATTTCAAAGCCTGGGACTGTGTTGTTTTTCTTTCCTTATGTGAGAAGTCCTCACCTATCTGAGTGCCTTTTTGAGGAATAGCCACATGGGCTTCTTACTTTTAAACACTGAGATGGAAAATCCTGTTCCTCCTTAATGATTCTACCACGATTCCTACTTGCACATAAACCTCCAGTGGATTCAACCAGCTCCTGAAAGAATTCAAGTCTGAATCTAAATTTATCAGGATGGAAATTAAAACAACATATGAATAGAATTCAGTGCTTTAAAACAGCTGTGTAGTGATTTCTTCACAGGGCTCCCCTGATACCTAATTAAATTATTAATCACTTCACATCCTTCTCCAGGCCACACAGTCCTAGATTTTTAGCCTTTCCTCATAGGATTGATTTCCTCATCCTTATTCTGAAGCATCACTTAATTTCCATTTTCCTCCAGTTTGAGAACACCGGAATAGAACATCTTATGCCAATCAAATGGAACAAGTGTTTAATACAATGAGAATATTATTCTTCACAACTCTATGATTCTACTGATCAGTATGGAGTTTACTAGAAGGATTCTCACTAATCACATGAACAGGACTATGCCCATGTGAACTGAAATATGACCATTTTCTTTCTTCCTGTCTCCTCCCTTCCCTCTTCTCCCATTCTCTCTTTTTCTCTCTCTCTCTCTTTTCTCTTGCTCCTCATCCCCTCGTATCCTAATCAGGGTTCCCATGGGCCTGAGGGAGCACCAGGAGAGAGGGGCTTACCAGGAGAAGGACCTCCAGGACCAAAGGTAACAACAACACCTTCTACACTGAGGAAAAATGCTTTGTATTGCCTGGTCATGAATGACAAATTTAAAAAAATGTGTCCTAGCCAACTATCCCAGGTCAAGTATTCTCCTGACCAGCTTCACCCTATTAAACGAAGTAATATGTAAATTTCCCCTTAACATGAAGCTATAGTGACATTTGCAAATATAAATAAGTAAATGAAAAGCTGCTTCTTCATATAATTACTGCATATGAAATTAGAGAAATCTCTTAAAGTAGTTTGTAGTCATTAAAGTCACAGTGATAAATAGCATCTTTATGCCCAGAAATTAAGTTATTGAACGTGGCTATACCAAGCTTTACCCACAGCTTTGTTTTGTGAAATGTACAGAAGAAACAGTCTAATAAAACAATTTGTCATAGTACTTCCATTAACATAAGAAAGGAAACGTGGGTGGGTGGAGGGAATTGGAGTTACCATGTTACAAGAAGGAGCAAAATGTTATGCAAGACCTACCTTTTACCTGGCAATTGAGAATTTAAATGTTTCCACTGCCTCCCATATGTAGTTCTTGGAGCTCAGGTTCCTCTAGACCAGGGCTTGGCAAACTTTTTCTGTAAAGGACCAGACAGTAAATATTTTAGGCTTTGTGAGCCATACGGTATCTGTTGCAACTACTTAACTTCTGCTGCTGCAGCATGAAAGCAGCCCTAAACAATGTATTAATAAATGAACTTGGCTGTGTTCCAATAAAGCTGTATCTACAAAAACCGTGCAGTGGGCTGAATTTGGCCAATGGTCTGTACTTTGCTGATCCCTGCTCTAGACTCTTTACCCATAATATATGGCTCATTTGTCAAAGGCCACCTAGGAAATGATTTTCCAAGACACTTTGGGCAGCATCAACAAAATTTCAGAGTAAGTAAGGATAAACTTTAGGGTCCTTTTTCCTTCTTTTCTAAAATCTTTCCCCCAGAGACACATGCATGCATACACACTACCCAGAGAAGCATGTGCTGCTTTCTAAGTGTCTAAGACCTTCCACTTCAGTCATTCAGTCGAGTCACTGAGATCCAACCTTCTCAGTATGGCCTCACGCTCTAAAATTGCTTCTCATTTTCAGCCTCTTCCACCATGATCAATATTCAGTTATCTATGAAAAACCTAAATCTCAACTAAAGGGAAATCAATTAGTTAAAACAAATAATTCACATGAAGTTGTAACTGCTGGATTGAATTTTAAAAGAAGCCCTTGTTAACTAACAAAGTTTAATTTGTTATAGTAAATGGAAATAATATGTTGGATGAAGGGGACATTACTAATGCTCTTGACTAACCAAAATATCATCATGAGAAGGCAGAGGCCAGCAATTTGGCACTACATTTCAGAAAGTTTTATAATACATAATTTCTTGAATTTTTTTTGGCACATAGTAAATTTCTATTTATGTGTAGCCCAAACAACCTGAAAATTCAAATAGCCAGAATTATTTCTCCTTATAATCTGTGGGGTTTAAAAAATAAGAAATAAGTGAGAAAGGAATAAATGAAACACTGCGAAGCATATTTCAGGGCATGTCTTAGTGACAGATTCAACTGTATGATATAATGATACACTCCTTCATAATAACCTACTCTGACTCATCAAAGAAAGAACTCATTATATTCAGTGTTGTTTTAGGTTGACTGGACACAAATATACTCTGTGGTAACAATCAGAAGAACCCATTAGTCAGAATACTTCACTCCCCAACCAGCAAGACCAAATTGGAGTTTTCTGTATATTCTTCTTGGGGCTACTTTGCAGTGACGTAGGGCTTAAGTGAAGAAATTATGAATATAGAGGGACATTAAGGTGTGTTTTCCTGTTTCCTAGGTTTCCTGAAAACGTTCTTTGATTTTGCTCCCAGTTCATGAAATGTGTGCTATTTCTGATTGATTATATGGTTTGTTTTTCATACAAATGCACAGTGTTATGACTTCATTGATATTACATCACAACCAGAGCTATTCACATAGGTCATGTGACTCTAGAAGCATATCCAAGAAGATTTTCCATGAATTCTTCTAAAACTAAGTTTTCAATAAATGATTATAAATTCTGGTATAAAACATGTAATAGATAATTCAATCTTAGCAAATATTATTTCATATACTGAGAGACAAATTTTCATTGTGTAATGGATCCAGTTATAGAAATGTTGAGGAAATGGAAGACTGATTCTGTTAGTTATAATGTGTGATTGATCAGATCTCCCATTTCCAGATATATATGAGTATATTAGGAATGGAGAGCTTTTCCAACTTTAGTGATGCTGCATGCGTTATGCTTGGATAGATTCTCTTTATGAATGTTAATGCTAATTTTCTTTGGCAATTTACAAATCTTGGAGTTAGAATTACCCACTTGTAGTTAGCAGTGAATTTAGATGCTTTGAATGCTTGAACTGTTTTAAAATCCTGAATTTTATTAGTGAGTTGATATGCCTTCCATATACTTTCAGAGTGAAAAAGGTTCTGAAGGACCAGTTGGCCCACAAGGATTAGAAGGCCCATCAATCGAAGGGGACAAGGTACTGCAAAAGGGTGTATAATAGAAAGGATGCCAATACAGTTATTTTTTTCATTGTTCTTTATGTATGTTCATTTATGAACTATGTACAACCTGATGATCATACACCACGGGTATCCAGTTAATTATAAAGGCCTTAAAGACCAGTGCAAAGGGAAAGCTGCCAGAAGGGGAAGAGATATAAGAAATGTGCAAAAAGCAGAGAACTCAAATCAGTTTGGAGTCATTTATATGTCAATATCTAAGCATAACATTATATTAAAATAACAATTGACATTGATGATTATCTTGGGTGTTGTATTTCTACTCGAATTACTTATTCCTTTCAGTTACTATTTACTGGTAGCTGTCTCTTCTGGGCATCTGTATTTAAATAGTAGAGACAGTGGTAAATAGTGAATTATACAAATTTTAGTGTCATACGATTCTTGGTTCAAAGAGCTCAGCACTGGTGGTGTAACTCTACTTCCAGAGAACCTTAAAAATACGTAAGATGGGCCTCCCTGGTGGCGCAGTGGTTGAGAGTCCGCCTGCCGATGCAGGGGACACGGGTTCGTGCCCCGGTCCGGGAGGATCCCGCATGCCGCGGAGCGGCTGGGCCCGTGAGCCATGGCCGCTGGGCCTGCGCGTCCGGAGCCTGTGCTCCGCAACGGGAGAGGCCACAACAGTGAGAGGCCCGCGTACCGCAAAAAAAAAAAAAAAAAAAAAAATGTAAGATGCTCTTTCTGCCTTTGGAGTACTGAGTACAAGAGAACTGTTGTGTTTTGAGTTTAGTAAATTAACTTATCCAGGTGTTGTTGACATGGCATTCGTGGTTTTACATCTGGGGCTCATGCAAAGAAAACACATTAAATATCAGAATATTATCACATAGTAATTGCAAAACTTTCATCTGCTATTCCCTGACCAAATCAGTACTGTCTTCCCTTTCTTCCTTTCCTATTCTTTTATATTCTGTGATTCAAGTGGCTAGATAAACACTATGATAAAGACTCTCAAATACACACAATTGTTGCAGCACAAGGAAGTAGCTTTAATATAGATATTAAATGTAAGTAATAATACCCCAAAGAGGATCTCTCTTATTTTTTTTGAATATTTGCAGAAGAGCGATATGAGTTGGGTTTGGAGTTAGGGGGAGTGAACATGAATCTTGCTTCTGACATCTATCAGATGTGTGAATGGGAGTTACTTAACCTTGTCTGGAAAATGGAGACGCTTACTTTCAGAGGGTTGTTGTGAGGATTAAATGAGATAAAGCATGAAAAGCATTTAGTGCACTCTCTGCCACATGATAAGCGATCAAGTTCTGAATCAGAATAGCCCAGCTTTGAAGTAGAACTTGAGTCCTTTACATGTTTCCATCCATGATATTTATTTAGACTAGGGATTGACACAAACTGAAACACTGAGAAGCACATGCCAGGACATGTCTTAATGACAGGTTCAGGTTTTTAATATTATATAAAGTAGGATCTAATGATGTGCTTTTGTTCATAAAAACATATTTATTTTAGCCCAGGCATTGGCAAACTACAGGGCAGGCTGCCTGTTTTTGTAAATAAAGTGTTACTAGAACACAGGCACACTTGTTCATTTGGGTATTGTCTATGGCTGGTTTTGTACTACCAAAACAGCATTCATTCATTATGAAAGAGACCTTATTATGACCCAAAAGCATAAAATATTTACTATCCAACCGTTTAAGAAAAAGTTTGTAAACACTGATGTAGTCTAAATACAACTGACATTAAAATAAGAGTATTTATTCATGTTGCCTAATCCAGTCATCAATTCTCAGTTGCCAACTTACTTGACCTATCAGTAGCGTCCTCTGCTAGCATCTTCACCTTCTTGAAACAATCTCTTCACCTGATCTCTCTGGCTGCACCTTATCAGTCTCTACTGCTTGTTGTTCTTCATCTCTCTGACCTCTAATACTTGGAGCCTCCAAAGGGCTCAGTCCTTGAACCTTCTCTCTTCCCTATCTACTTGTAAACTCACCCAGTCATGGCTTTAAATACCATCTATATACTGAGGGTTCCTAAATTTATGTCTCCAGCTCAGGCCCCTCTTGCCTACTTGATACCTCCATTTGGATGTCTATTTTAGGCATCTCAGGCTTAACATATCCAAAACTAAGCTCCTGGTATACCCTCCCCCAACCTTGCTTCATCTCAGTCTTCTCCTTGTCAATAAATGACAAGCCTATTCTTCCACAAACCTCAAAGACATCCTAGGGTCCTCTCAATCTGTAACAAATCCTGTTGGCTCTATTTTCAAATTCTATTTAGGATCTGAGCACTCCCCACCACCTTCACTCAACAGCCTGGTCCAGGCCCCCATCACCTCTCATAGGGACATCTCTTCAGTTTGTTCTCAGTACGGCTTCCAGAGTGAGCCTTTCAAGACTATATCAGATCTTTCACTCCTCTGCTCAAAACCCTCTAGTGGCTTCTCATCTCCCTCAGTGAAAAGCCAAAGTTCTTACTATGGCCTAAAACACCCTACTGATTGTTCTGTCTGAGCCCACTGCCACGCTTCCCTGACTTCATCCTCTACCACTTCCCCTCTGCTCACTAGCTCCAGCCACATTGCCTCCTTGCTATTTCTGGAATCTGCCAGGCATCACCCTTGCACTGGATGTTTGCTCTGCCAGGAATGCTTTTCCTCCAAGTTTCTACCTGGCTCATTCCCTCTCATCAGTGAGACCATCCCTGGTCACCTTTTCCAAGACTGCAGCTGTCTCCCCATCCCTCCATTTATTTTTCTCCTTAGCACTTATCATTATTCAACATACTATTTATTTCTTCTATCCATCTTGTTTATTATCTTCTGTTTCCTCTACAAAAATGAAAGCTCTATGAGGAAAGAGAGTTTTGACTGTTTTGGTCACGGCTGTTTCCCTGTGTTTGGAACAGTTCCTGGCAGGTAATGAGCACTCAACAAATATTTGTTGAAACACACAGAGAATGGATGAATGATATTGTTTTTCTTACTGATAACTCTCACTTAATTTCCCAAACTTATTCATGGAAAGAGAAGGTGAGGTTCTTTAATTTTGCTGCACTTTCTTAATTTTTAAAATGCATTTAAGATTTGGAGGGAAAGGGTATTAGGAAATTTAAAATTTTAAAAATATTTTTCTTTAATTTCTCTCTCAAATATTTATTTTCTTGCACCCTATGAATTTTATACTTCTAAATATTTCTGTTATGATCCTAACAAGAAGTGTCTGTGTCATTATAATAACAATTCAGGAATTCTGGGTTCTTGTGTGAAAAATAAATGTAAACTGGGGCAAAGAGTCACCAATTTAGACCAAATAGTGAAAACATCATTCACTATTTTGGCAAATTTGAACTACAAACTATTTAAAAGGAACGGTGTTTTCTAACTTTCCATGTGGAGCTTCTTTATGGTTTAAAGACAGACTTTAACCCAGCATAATTCAAGATTAGCATAGTATGAAATAATGAGGGTAGTTGTTATACTTCTGACTTATTTTCTACACAGTGGGATATGCGACCTGTGGGACCCCAAGGACCAATGGGCATCCCCGGAATTGGGAGTCAAGGGGAACAGGTAATCAACGCTTTCTCTCTTTCCCTTTTGTATAGAACATTCTGGCTTAAACCTGGTGTTCACTGAAGGCCAGTACTGCAAACTGCTATAAGAACATTTGATAGTGAAATTGCAATGGAATATATATCCAAAAGTGCATGTAGGGAAGGATAAGATGGTTTCATGAGATTTTAGTTTTTAGAACTTCTAAAGACTTAAAAAATAAATTGTATGTTTCTTGGTGTTGTGACTTTTAACATTAAAGCCTAATTTACAGGACAAGAGTTTTGGAGCATTATCTTATATTTTTAGTTTCCCTTGGGAGTGATAATTTATTTACCTGTTGGTTTGTGTGTGTTTTTCCCCCTTGAAGCTTTGTGAATGATGAAATCCCACTCTCTTCTGATGCAAGAAGATTAGTGTTTCCCACCCCCAGCCATGTAGCAATCTAAAAAACTATTAAACTTAAAACAAGGACCATAATCAGAGGGAACCACTTTACTGAGGGGGCACTGTTCCTGAAGAGAAGCAAACCACAGATAGGGTTTACAAATAGCTCTTGGCACCTCTTGGTCAGAACAAAAGAAAGATCTGTGAAGCTGTGTCTAAATTTATGGCTGGAATGACTTCCAAATTCTTCTGATCACAACTTTTGGAAAAGCAAGGCAATTTTGTTAGATTGAAATAATATGAAGAGGGCTCCCCTGATGGCGCAGTGGTTAAGAATCCGCCTGCCAATGCAAGGGACACGGGTTTGAGTCCTGGTCCGGGAAGATCACACATGCCGCGGAGCAACTGAGCCCTTGCGCCACAACTACTGAGCCTGTGCTCTAGAGCCCGCGAGCCACAACCACTGAAGCCCGCGCGCCTAGAGCACGTGCTCCGCAACAAGAGAAGCCACGACAATGAGAAGCCTGCGCACTGCAACGAAGAGTAGTAGCCCCCGCTCTCCGCAACTAGAGAAAGCCCGCGCACAGCAACGAAGACCCAACACAGCCAAAAGTAAATGAATTAATTAACTAATTTTAAAAAAGAAATAATGTGAAGATAATATAACAGTACTATCTACCTACATAATCTCATTTAATCAAAGTGACCAACAAATCCAAATCTATGCTGAATGTCCTCCTGGGTAGAAAGTGGCAAAACAGTTTGATTAAAATTTATGATTATGGTTTGAATTATTCTGTTGCTTAGCAAACTTCCTTTATCTAGGGTAGTGAGAGAAGGGAAGGATAAAAAAGGAGATAACTCCAAATCTCACTGTTGACATTAACTCTGAGTTTATTTCCAATCATATTCTAATTAATCAGTATTTTTATTGTTGTTAATCCAAGCAACAGCCAAGTTGGGTATTACTCCTTTTTCTATTTCCTTCCCCTTGGTAGAGGTCCTAGTATAATACATTAGGTGGATTAGGGTGCAGAAAAAGCCAGGATAAATATTTATATAATATTTAGACAATAATTAAGAGCTGGTTTGTTTGGACTACACAAGATCATGGTTTGACTATGCTGCCAGGCATTCTCAGACTTTGTAGTTTTTTTGCTGGTTTCAGCAAAACCGTTTCAGCTAGTTTCTGATCTTGGAAGTGACAGCGCTGTCACATCCTGGGCCTTGTGGTGTTCCTGGTGCTGAGTCACCACTGTGAAGCTGAAAATGAGGTTCAAAGAAAGCCAAGCCTTTCCAGATGGCCTGTGAATCTTGGACCTCCCACCTGCAACTCCCTGATGCCTTTAATACTGTTTCTTGGTGGAAGCTGTTGTTCTACAGCTTGAAAAGAAAAAAAAAGGAAAAAAAAAAAAAAAGACCCCTTTGACTTTTGTTTTCTCACCCCCTTCTCTTCTTTTCCAAGAGAAAAAACCTTTTAGGGCATATGTGACCATATGGAGCTGGCCCCTATTGGATAGGAAATTGAATGGAATGTGTCATTTGTAAACTGTCTGAACAAGAAAAGAATTTGTTTACCTTTTTAAGACAAATGATTTCAATTCTACTTCAATTTAACCTCTATGCAGGCAGTTCCCCATTTTTCTTCTTATCCTTAATTTAACATGTTTACCCATTGAATTACTTTTATAATTAGATCTTCCCATTTCTCTTACAGACATTAATTTTCCCAGTCATCTGTTTCTGGGGGAACTCCTGTTTCCAGCAACATGTTTACAGTATTTCTCAAGTGGCCTGCAGATTTTCACTAAATACTTGGACGCTTGACTACTTCAGATCTCTTAAAAATGAATCGAAATATAAATAACCACATATACCTGTGTACACACGTATATGAACACATATCCTTTGAATTTTGGGGGGTCTTGCATGCTACTTGTAGACTACTGTATAAGTCAGGAAGGTTTCCTTCTTATAATGGTTCAGTATAAATACTGAATCTCAGCTTCCTTAAGTTGTTTAGACTGCTTCATCTTCATCAACAAAAATGAACAAACAGTTGTATCATCTAGCTGGAGAAAATGGGATAGCATTTGTAATAAAATAATCATGTATCTGTAACCATTATTTGCACAATCATGGCCTGTGGGGTGTAAACAAAACAAAATCTTAGTTTTTTCTCTCATCATCACTTTAAATTTTTTTCAGTGGGTAAAGTTTTTTCTTTTTCTTACCACAGAAAAAAATTACCAGCAGGCTACAGACTTTCCTTATCACTTTTAGGTAATAATAAGTTATAGGATCATCTCTAAGTTTCAAATCAGTTTTAATTGTCTAACAAAAACTATGTAGTCAATGTATTAATCTTCCTTTTAATCTTCATTTATCTTGTACGAGCTGCAGGGAGAATCTGTTGTCCATGGGATGGAAGGTGCTTCTTATCCTCCCAGGCTGAATCAAGGATGGGAGGATGGGAGGATGGAGGTTCTTTCTTGGCTGGTCTATTGTCAGATGGCTTTGGGTCCTCTGGTCTTGGCAGGTGTTTGATGCTGACACTCTTCCTGGTGGGGCTCCTGCACTGCCCCTGTGACTGCTCCTCCTGGGACATGGATGAAGGACTTTTTCCCTCCAGCTGTTTCTCCCCATCAGCCTCTGCTTTTCTGGGGCTTTACTCTATGCTGACTCTCTCTGTTGGAGTTCCATTACTCTTCTAAGTCCTCTTGGACAGGATTCAAAGCAGTTCCAGGTCAACTCCAAGCATCTAGAGTACATCTGGGCCACAGGAAAAAACTCATGTGTCCTTTGCACTGACAAACTCTGGATGCACAGGCTGGTCCCACCCCAGCCCTCTGCTGGCTAACACAGCCCATTTTAACTTTCTCAGGCATGAGTCAGACACTGGTCCATTGTGTTCCAAAAATAAAAATCAAGGTCTGTAAGTCGTTCCATTAATGTTCCCTGGCTAGAATGTGGTAAAGAGAGAAGCAAGCCAAACCCCTTCCATTTTCTCCAAGGAAAACACTTTATGAGACTATTTTCTCCAAAGAAGACCTTATTACATCCTGTCTCTTCTCCCTTTTTATACCCACAATGTGAATGAGAGTCAAGTATCAGACCGTTCTTCAGTTTGCTGTTTGCAGGCTATCGCTTCTTAGAGCCTAGGTCAAATTTTCAATTTCACATCCTGAGAGATATTGCTTGGTACAGCTAGGATACAGGTTTGCCTGCATGTACTGAGGTGAAATAGGTTAATAAGATGGAATTTTTGTTTCTCTTATTTAAAACTCCAAGCTGGTGTGTTGGCTCCATTCGTCAGGGGCTTCAGAGTTTCAGGCTTCTTCATTCTTTTTTTTTTTGTGGTATGTGGGCCTCTCACTGTTGTGGCCTCTCCGGTGGCGGAGCACAGGCTCCGGACGTACAGGCTCAGCGGCCATGGCTCACGGGCCCAGCCGCTCCACAGCATGTGGGATCTTCCCGGACCGGGGCACCAACCGATGTCCCCTGCATCGGCAGGCGGACTCTCAACCACTGCACCACCAGGGAAGCCCTCTTCCTTTGTTTTTGCATTCCCTCATTTCACTAATTAGTAACTGCCTGTGCCTGCTCCTTAGAACTCAGGGAAGGCCCAGGAAATTAAAGCCTTTTTCTACAAACAAGAAATGGGGTAAATGGAGGGACTTTTGTACCTGGGAGGGCCTCACAGGGTCCTACTCGATTTCAATCCCCCTTTTTCTATTACTCAATCCTAAGGGGAACAGGGCAGACAAGAAATGGAATAAAGTTTTGGATAGAGAGGTTAATCACAAACTCAACAGAGGAACTCAGTTTTATGGGGACTCAGTTTCAAATCCACAGACACAGAACCGGCGGCTACCAAGGTGACGGACTATATTTACACCATCTTAATTTACTGCTTTTATTACTTTTACTTGTGAGACCCTGTTCTAGAAACTCAAGCAGTAATATCAGTAGAGGTTACCTGTGGGCTGGCTAGTTTTCATTCCCCACAGTAGGTCCAACAACCAAAACGTTTAGTTAAAGATATGGAGTCAGGGACTTCCCTGGTGGCGCAGTGGTTGAGAATCTGCCTGCCAATGCAGGGACACGGGTTCGAGCCCTGGCCTGGGAAGATCCCATGTGCCGCAGAGCAACTAAGCCCGTGTGCCACAACTACTGAGCCTGCGCTCTAGAGCCCACGTGCCACAACTACTGAAGCCCACATGCCTAGAGCCCGTGTTCCACAAGGGAAGCCACCACAATGAGAAGCCCGTGCACCACAACGAAGAGTAGCCCCTGCTCACCACAGCTAGAGAAAGCCTGCGCGCAGCAACAAAGAACCAATGCAGCCAAAAATAAATAAATAAATACATTTCTAAAAATAAAAAAATAAAGATACGGAGTCAGAAATAACCTTGCAAATAAAAATTTTTCTATGAACTTGGAAGCAAATTACCTTCTAAATTAGAACTATTATTTATCTCTTGGGGAGAGGCATGACACTTATTATTTAACCAGCTGTCCTTAATGTTGCTTCAAAGAATCACTGATCATTATTAAATAAATACTCCTCTGAAAGTACCTCCCTTTCAGTAGATTCCTTCGCGAGTCCCATGTGAGAAGTAGCTCAATAGAATACAGTTACTGTCTTTGAGATTTCTGATTTGAGCTCAATGGTGAAAGCTCAGGTTGTTCTCTCTGGTTATGATACTGCTTTTGATCAGCAGTAACCTTGGCTTCTCATGTGTCAATTTTAGTTACTCTGGAATATAACTGCCTATCTTTTCCAAATATATATATATATATATATATATATATATATATATATATATATTTGCCTGAAATATATTTATATTTGAATAGATACGTGCACATATACACACACATAGGTGAATAGAGCATATGAAACTCAGTTTTTTCTTACTTTGCTGATATGTTTTGCTCTTAGGAGATCAAAGATAGGTATATATTATTTTTATTTTGCTGCTATGTTCAAATACTCTTCAAATACTCTTACCTCATTAGGGAGAAGTAGGCCAGATAGGACCTACAGATCCTAGAGCACCAATGGGACTTGGAGTGCAAGGTCCAAAGGTGAGTTGTCTAAGCTGCTTGGAAGCATTTATGTAATATTATGTAAAGTTTCGTTTATATCCAAATGCAGTACATATCATGTATGTGTCATCTGTTATTTCATCAGAAAAGAGTCTGATGCTTAACTCGTATTGTTTAAGAGAAATCAAAATCTTAGTTTATTTTAGTGATGACTATTTATATTTTTTATTTATTTATTAGCATTAGAGGTCCTCTTTCGGCACAGAGTGATTCTTTAAGAACATTATTGTCTGCCATATTATAAAAGCATTAGGAGAATTTCAGTAAAGTTTACTTCCCTTCTTTGGTTTTATAGCTGGCTCCTTCTCATCCTTCAGATCTCAGCTCAAAAGTTACTTCCTCAAAATTCATTTCCTAAATATAAAGTATGTCCACCCCACTACTGTTACCCCAGACTGTTATTTAAAATCACACTGTTCGTTTCCCTTGCTTTTTACCACTTACCTCAACTTGCATGTTTTTTGAATTACTTTTCATCTTACTACACCCTTTAGAAACGCGCTGCCCAGTATGGCAGCCGCTAGCCACAAGTGGTTACTGAATACTTGACATGTGGCTGGTACAAACTGAGGTGTGCTGTAAATGTACTACACACTCTGGATTACAAAGCCTGGTACAAAAAAAGAATGTAAACTATATGATTAATACATTTGTATATTGATTACATATTGAAATGGCAAAATTTCAGTTGTATTAGAGTAAGTAAAATATATTATTAGAATTGTACTTATCTGTTTCTTCTAATGTTGTAAATGTGGCTGTTAATAATATAATTACATATATGGCTTGCTTTATATTCTATTGGACAGTGCTACGCCACTGGGGCAGGGATTTTGTTTCCTTTTTTTCTTTGTTACTGAATCCTCAGTTTGGGGGACAAAATAGGTACTCAATAAGTGCTGTTGAATAAATAAATGAATCCTTATTTTACCCTTCACAATTTCTATAACTCATCCTGAAGGCATATAGAATCTGGCAAGCTATGCTGAGCATTAAAATTCATCATTGTTCTGCTGTCATTGACATGATCCTTATGAGAATTTGGGTATTAGAAGAATATGTAAGACACAGGTCTAAAACAAATATACATTTTACATATATATAAACATATAATTGCAAGAGACACAAAATATACTAATAGAGTGATCATAGCTGCCATTTATTGAATGATTTTGATGTGTCACAAAATGTGCTGTGCTAAATATGCTAAGTACATATATGTGTGTATATACATATATATACTATATTTATGTCTATACATGTCTATAGTATGTATATATGTATATATACATATTATGTCATCTAATACCAATTTCAGAGAGGCCATATAGAGTAACAAGGCTACTAGGCAGTTAGACTACCTAAGTTCAAATCCCGGTCTTGCACTAGATGGATATATAATCTTAAGCTTCTCTCATTTTAAAAAATGAAATACTTAAAATATACTCACTACTATAGAGAATAACAAAGAACACCCATGTATTCCACAACCCAGCTTTATCAAATATCAACATTTTGCCACATGTATTCTAGAATTTTTTTAAAAGAAGCATTACAGATATAGCTGAAGGCCTCTGCCTGTGCTGCCCAATCCTATTGCCCTCCCTTCCCTCCCCAGATGTAATCATTATCATGGATTTGGTGTTTATCATTCTTTTGAAGTTTTTTATAATTTTCCCATGTTTTTATGCATAAGCCATATATTGCTTTTTTTGTATTCTTGAACTTTACATAATATATCATTCTGCAATATATTTATACTCAGCCTTAGTTATTTGTGTTTTTATATGCCTTTAATCCATTCAGTTTAATTATTTTATGATACTATATTGTATGAGAATACCTCATTTAAATTGCTTTCCATTTTGTGCATTTGCCAACAATGCTGCCATAAACATTCTCTGGGTTTCCTCTTTTGTAAGGATACAAGTTTCTCTCATTAGCAGGATTGGATGATCACAGAGTATGCAAGTTTTCAATTTTGATACTGTGAAAATCCTGCCCAAAATAAACAATGGGTAAAATGTTTGGACCAGATTACCCTCCTTCCAGCAACAGGTGAAACTGCTCTTTTCTCTACATTCTTGCCAATATGAAGCATGTAAAAATACATCTCATTGGTTCAGTTTTTATTCCTTGATAACTGAACAGTTTTTGTGTGCTTAATGGACCTCAGTTTTTCTCTTTTGTAAATTCCTGTAGATACTGATTTTTTTTTGTTTTTGATGTTGGGTGTTCCTTTCTTATTAATTAATAGTTCTTTATATATCTGGATAATAGTCCTTTGTTATTTGGGTTGCAAATCTCTTAGGCTATGGCTTGTCTTTTTCACTTAGAGTACTTTTCAGCATATACAATAGAAGTTTTAGATTTTGATGTGTTTCTATCCCTTTATGGTTTGGGCTTTTGGAATATTATTTAAAAACATTTCTTGACTCCAAAGTCATAATATATTCTTACGTATTTTCTTCTGAAAAATTTGGTGTTTTACTTTTTAAAATTTAGGTCTTTAAACACTTGGAATTTATTTTTGTGGATAGGGCAATGTAGGGAGTCTATTTTTTCCCCATATGGATAACCAAATATCCCAGCATCAGTTATTAAGTAGCCCATCTTTGCCACACTGATTTGTAATACCTCCTATGTCATATATCAAGTTTCTATATTTGTGAGGATCGGTGCCTGAGTTCTCTATTCTGCTCCATTTGTCTATTTATATCTCTCAGTGCTATTACCTCTCTGTCTTGATTATGATAGATTTATAATGTTTTATCATCCACAGAGAAAATACTCTCATCTTCTTCCCTGGTTATTCTTAATTCTAACATATATATTTTAGAATTGGCTTGTCAAATTTGACAAATATCCTGTTGGAGTTTTTGAAATTGCATTGAATCTGGATTAAATATTGAGTCTTTCAAACCACAGAGTAAAGCTCTCTACCTTTTTTAGGAAAATATTTGTCATTTTATCCATAAAGATCTTCTACTTGGGGCCTCCCTGGTGGCGCAGTGGTTGAGAGTCCGCCTGCCGATGCAGGGGATACGGGTTCGTGCCCCGGTCTGGGAGGATCCCATATGCCGCGGAGCGGCTGGGCCCGTGAGCCATGGCCGCTGGGCCTGCGCATCCGGAGCCTGTGCTCCGCAACGGGAGAGGCCACAACAGTGAGAGGCCCGCATACCGCAAAAAGAAAAAAAAAAAAAAAAATCTTCTACTTTTTTAGTTAAAAAGGTACCTTGGAGAAATTTTTGCAATTGTGAGTTGTTTTTTTTCTGTACCTTCCAATTAACTATAACAGGTGTATAGCAAAAGTATTGTTTTGTTATTGTTATTGTCTTGTTTTGTTTTGGTATATTGATTTTTGTATCCAGCCAGCTGATAAAATCTCTTATTTCTAATTGTTTGTAAAGTCCCTTGCTTTTCTACTCCCTGTGTACATAAGCATACTGTCTGAAAATAAAAACAGTTTTGCCTCTTCCTTTTTAGTTCTTTTTCTTATTCACTTTTTATCATTTTACACTGCTAGGGTCTCCAGTGCAACGTTTAAAGGAAGTGACTTCAGAGGAAATGCTCCTAAAATTTCACTTTTAAGTGTGACATTTGCTGTAGGTTTTTTTTTTAATATAAATTTATTTATTTATTTATGGCCGCATTGGGTCTTCATTGCTGCGTGTGGGCTTTCTCTAGTTGCCATGAGTGGGGGCTACTCTTCGTTGCGGTGTGCAGGCTTCTCATTGCAGTGGCTTCTCTTGCTGTGGAGCATGGGATCTAGGTGCGTGGGCTTCAGTAGTTGTGGTGCGTGGGCTTAGTAGTTGCGGCTCGTGGGCTCTAGAGCGCAGGCTCAGTTGTTGTGGTGCACGGGCTTAGTTGCTCCACGGCATGTGGGATCTTCCCGGACCAGGGCTCAAGCCCGTGTCCCCTGCATTGGCAGGTGGATTCTTAACTACCAGGGAAGTCCCTGAAATCTATGTTTAACATGTATGAATAGTTTGTTATTATTTATTGCTAAATAGAATTCCATTGTATGGATATACCACAATTTGTTCATCTATTCATCTGTTAATGGAAATTTTGGTTTTCTCCAGCTTTTGAATATTATAGATAAAGCTCTTATGAACATTTATGTACACATCTTTGTATAGACATATGTTTTACATTTTTCTTGAGTAAATACCTAGGAGTGAAATGGCTGGGTCATACAATAAGTATTTAGCTTTTCAAGAAACTGCCAAATTGGTTTCCAAAAGAGTCTGCATTCTGTCTACATTTTCACTGAGTATGGAATTCTAGATTAATGGCTCTTTTTTTTTTTTCCAGTTCTTTCATGATGTTGGTCCCCTGTCTTCTCACACTATTTCTGATGAGAAATCTGCTGTGATCTATACATTTGTTTCACTACATAATGTCTTTTCTCTGGCTACTTTTGAGATTTTTCTCTCTATCACTGGTTTTGAGCCATGTGATTATAATGTGCCTTAGTTCAGTTTTCTTCATATTTCTTGTGTTTGGGTTTCATTGATCTTCTCGGATCTATGAGTTACTGATTTCATCAAATTTTGAAAATATTAGGTTAGCATAGCTTGAAATATTTCCCACCCTCAGCCTTCACCCAGGAAATTCTCACTTAAATTTAAATGCTTGGAGTTTTCTCACAGTTCACAGATGCTCTGCTTATTCTTATTCAGTCTCTTTTCTCTGTGTGTTTCATTTTGAATAGAGTCTATTGCTATATCTTCCAGATTGTTTATCTTTTCTTCTGTGATGTCTAATCTGCTTTTAATTCTATCCAGTGTATTTTTATCTCATACTTTGCAATTTTCAACTCTAGCAGTTCAATTTATGTCCTTCTATATCTTTCGTATCTCTATTTAACAAGTTTTAACTTTCCTTTAGTTTCTTGAACACATGGAATGCAGTATAGTAACTGTTTTGATGTTCTTATATGCGAATTCTATCAACTGTGTCATTTTCTGTGTCAGGTTTTTGCAGCTTTCTTTAATCCCTGATCATTTTTGATTAGCTGTCAAACATTGTGAATTTTACCTTTTTAGGTGTTAGATAGTTTTGTATTCCTATAAATATTTTTGAGCTTTGTTCTTAGATGCTTCTATACTACTTGAAAACAGTTTGAGCCTTCTGGTCTTGCTTTTAAGCTTTATTAGGTGGGACAAAAGCAGCATTTAGTCTGGGGTTAATTTTTCCCCACTACTGAGGCATGACCCTTTTTAGAACTCTAATCTATGCCCTCAGCACTGTGAAGTTTTCTTTCTTGCCACTGGGAGCAGGCACTGTATCTCTCCTGCTGTCAGTTCTCTCTGATCCTTTAAACTGGTTGTTTTCTTGGCCTTGGGTAGTTTCTTCACTTTGTGCTGAACAGTATTCACCTAAATACTCAAGGTGGATATGCATCAGATCTTCATAGTTCTCGCCATGGCACTCCTTCCTCTCTGGTAATCTATTGTGTGAATTTTTGATACCTTGGCTTACCCAGACTCCTATCTCTGTCTCCTTAAATTAGAAAGACTTCTGAACTTTCCCTGGGTTCTCTCTCCCTGCACCATGGCCTGGGAACTTTACCCAAACAGTAAACTTGGGAAATTGTAATTTTCACCTATTTTGTTTCCCCTCTCTCAGGAATTATTATCCTTCATTACTTAGTGTCTAATGTCTTGAAAGTCATTGTTTCATATATTTTGTCTGCTTTTTTAGTTGCCTCAGGTGGGAAATTAACTCTAGTCCCTACTGCTCCATTTTGACGAGAACCTTAAGTTGCATCCTTTTTCTTAGGTAGACTGGTCTGTGATTTTGTTTTCTTATCTTGTTGTATGACTTTTTAAATCAAAGTTTTATTAGCCTCATAAAATAAATTGGGTAGACTTCCCTCTTTTTCTATTTTTCAGAACTATTTGTATAAGAGAGGGAATATCTCTTCTTCAGATGTTTAAAAATTTGGTAAGTTTTGACTGTAAAACTAAGTGTGTGATCTGGGAGGGAGAGGAAGTTCCAGACTTGCAATCACTGATTCAATTTATTTAATGGTTGGTTTATTTAATTTGTTCATTCCTTATGTCATTTATGTAATTTATATTTTTCTTGAAGATTATCCATTTATTAATGTTTCTAATATATTTGAAATTGTCACAGAAATTTTCTATGATCAAAAAAAATGTTACTATGTATATAATTATATTCACCTTTCATTCCTAATACTGTTTTTTATGACTTTTCTTTTTTAATATTAATCATTACTGTTAGAAGTTTATTTTCTTCGTATTTTTAAGTATTACCTTTTAATTTTGTTACTCTTCTTGCTTTTTGCTTGCAAGTTTATTATTTTCTGCTGTCATCTTTATTATATCCTTCTATTTATTTTTAGGTTCACTGTGCTTTTTTTCCACTAGTTTTTATAATTTAGCTGAAATGACTTTCAATTATTTTCAACATATTTTCCTCTTAATAAATGCAGTAAGGACACTTGTATACTGTTTGAAAGTAGCATGTGTTTTCTCTGAACATTTTAAAGGACTTGTTCTTAATCACAAATTAACTAGAAAGTGAGTAGAATTATTGAATATTAGACTTGGAAGCAATGTTTGGGTCCCAATGGTTTCATTTCATTTTTATATTAGTTTTTTTTCAGGATTGCTATCACTAATTACCACAAACTGTGGCTTAACATAATAGAAATTTATTGTCTCACAGTTCTGGAGGCTAGAAGTAAAAAATCAAGGTGTCTGCAGGGCCATACTTCCTCCAAAACCTACAGGGAATCTTTCCTTGCCTCTCAGCCTCTGGTGGTGGCCAATCCTTGGAATTCCTTGGCTTGCAGCTATATCACTCTAGTCTTGGCTTCTGTTTTCACGTGGGGTCCTCCATATGTGCCTGTCTTCACATTATGTTTTCCTCTTATAAGGACACCACTCACATTAGATTAGGATCCACCTTAGTTACCTCATCTTAAGTTGATTACATCTTAACTTGATTACAAAATAAGGTCCATTCACAGGTGCCAAGGGTTAAGACTTCAACGTATCTTTTGGGGGAGGGGGCTGGTCACAATTTAACCCATAACAAATAACATAACCCAAAAGTGAGACCCAGAGAGGTTAAGGAACTTGCCCAAGGCCAAATAGTTTAATGACTATTAATTACTATTCAGATGTCCCTGATCATAGGCTTTTCTCAGGTATTACAAGATGTAACCAATTTCGAGTACCTTAAAGGGGAGTTCCATGATAAATATGAACTTCTGGGAAATAAAAATCTTTGCTCATCCACCAGGGGGAGCCAGGCTCAACAGGGCTCCCAGGACAGCCAGGAGTACCGGGAGAAAAAGGAGCTACAGGGAAGAAGGTAACACTGCTTTTCATATTATTGGTGTAAAACTACTGAATCACACTGTATCTTGGTCCTGCAGAAGCTCAAATTAAACCATTCAAGACAAACTTAGTCTTTTCAAGAAAAAAAAAATCCCACAATTCAATTTCCTTTTTCTCTTAGTTCAGATAAAAGAGCGCCAATTCAAAGCCTGAGTAGTATCTGACACCCTCTGCCTTCTCTCTGGTATTTTGGCCACGGTATCCTACAGTGACCTAGTCCCTTTGGGATTCCTAGAAAGCACTTTTATTTAAACTTACAGAAAAACACTTTTTTCCCCCCTCCAAAAGGAGAGTCTGTAAATGCATTCAGGAAGTAAGGCTACTATAAAGATTTCCTGAAGTATTTTGAGTTGACATTTGAAATACTCATTTTTCAATATAAGTAGTGGAAAACAGCAGATGGAAAGGCTGAAGGTCTTTCTTGTTTTTTAAAAAAACAAACCACCAAATCTGAATGAAGAGCCAAAAGAAAGTGAGCTTATTGCTTTGGCAATTGGCTGGGAAATTGGAATTTTTCATGGTATTTCAGCTGCTCTGAGCTAAACTGGAGTTTGATATGAATTTATTCAAGTTGGTAAACTTCCAACTTAATTTTGAGACTAGAGTGAAGGTCTGGTCTGTATTGGAGGATTGCAGCAGAGACTGCTGGCTGTAAGAAGAGACAAGGTGGGTGTGTACATACTGTCTATGGAGGGTCAGCTAAGACATCAGTGCCATTTTCTCTAGGGAGAAGTGGGGCTTCCAGAAGCAAGAGGCCCTGAAGGACCACCTGGAAAAGGACAACCTGGCCTCAAGGTATGGAATTGACAGTGGTAGGGGAAGGGAAACAGACTGCCTGAGTTCTGGTCCTGATACGAAGCAGCCATCTTAGGAGAAATTTGATGTTATTCTTGCTATGTCAGAGGTGTTTACTTCTGGCTTAAAATTATGGATACCAGCTTTTGAACTTTTGTAAGGCAGCAAGTACGTATTATTCATTTTCATTTTCCTACCATCTGCCATTAAGTCCCAGCTTAGAGGAAGAGTTCAACACATTTTCTTAATAAACAGCCAAATTGACATTTAAAAAACACATAGTAAGGGAAAAGAAGACTTGAGATACATCAGTGAGATGTCAAAGTCCATAAATTTTTTTCAAATATTTATATAATCTCACAGAGTAATAAGAAATATAACCTTATTAAGTGGTACTTTCACAACATGGAATATATTTATTTTATACATTGTAGAAATGCTAGTTGAATATCATCTTTATATGTCAAGATGAGAATATCCAAATTCATCAATAAGACCATTAGTGACATTATCTATAGCCTCTAAGGTGTCAGATGTTCCTGCATTTCTTATGTGCGGTCATCAATGACCATATAAAGATTCTGAAGAATTATATATGAGTAAAGTAAAAATAAAATCCATATACTCATTAGTGTTCTGTTTATAATTCTATTAAAATAGTAATTGATAGCTTAGATGTCTATGTCTTGTGAAAATAATGGCTAAAATTGAGTTGTTTACCTTAAATGTGAAAAACTGAAATATATTTGTAGAATTTCAAACATTTTAAATAATTGACTAACCAGACTCTGAGATCTATTTTTGGTGGGATGGGAAGCAGGGAGTAAAAAGATGAACAGAGAATCCCTTTTCAGCATGATGCAAAAAATACTTTTAGAAATAATTGCCTATTAACATTCATGAGAACTAACATTTTCTTGAATATACTTTTGGAAAACAGACCCTTGGACTTATAACTGAAGCTGTGGGAATGAATGATAGCTCTGAGAAAGAGAGCTAAGGTTTGAATCCCACATTTTACAGTAGCTGGAGCAAGAGCATTCAAAACAGCATGAAGATAGGCAGAATGCATAGTAGTACCATGTTAGAGAAACCAAGGAGAAAGGGTTTCAAGAGGAAAGCAATGGGTGGTGTCAAATAGACCAGCAGAGCAAGAAGAATATGCACTGACTGGATCTGTGGCTTTAAGGTGATTCGGGGCTTACGGAAGGCTATTGGAGAAGAGTGGTAGGAATATGTTACATATCCAAGGTATGTTATGGTTCAGTGTTGGCACTTTGTAATAATAGTTGGATTCTTACTGTTGGCTTCTGGGATGATTTAGGTCAATAAGTTCAATTTGGTAGTTAATGGGAGAAAATAAATAGTTGTGGGTAGATCTCATTTCTGTTGGCATTAATAATGATACAATAAGTTATATTCAATATGTGGACATTCAACAGGTTTTTTTTTAATTACCTGTGTCACTACTCTCGATTAGTATGCATATTAGGGAGTTCTTTGCATGCCTGTGGATTCTACAGGTCACCTTTTCTTCTTAGTGAAGTGTCTGCATTGCCGATGACCTTGGTATAGTCCAGTGGTTCTCAAGGTGCAGTCCCTGGAACAGCAGCACCTGATGCTGCTGTCAGAAATGTAAATTGTTGGACCCCAATCCAGACCTATTAAATCAGAAACTCTGGATGTGGGCCCAGCAATCTCCAGGTGATTCTGATGCATGCTTAGGTTTGAAAACTGGAAAACTGTGGTATAGTCATTTATGTCATATATATTGAATGGCCTCGGCTACAAACCCCAAGGAGTTCTTTTGCTGAGCTAGGCACAAACTTAGGTATGGTGCCTTGCAGTTGAACCCTAGTGTAAGGATAGTTCTGAAATTCTCTGAGGCTTCTGGCTGAAGGTAATACAATTCTTTGGAGGTAGCATTTGTGTACACAATCCTGCTGGGGAACACTAGGCAATTTCTAGCTCTGCACCAGGTTAATGCTCACTCATCTTTCTACCAGTTGAATTATTGGCCTCCTTTGGGAGAAAGAACTAGACTCTCCACTGAGGAAGAAACAAGGCTGGATTTTTTAAATGTCTTATTTTTTGTTTTAAAACTGAAATAGCACAGAAGCTGAAAAACAGCATGACAAATCATTTCTTTTCTGAAACTGACTGTCTGAAAATCATCTGTTAATAGACCAAGGGGGCAAAAAAACTGTAAAGTCAAATCAAAGGCCCCAAAGGAAGATACTGAACATAGAGTTTAGAAAATACTAAATCATACTGAATAAATGAAGACTGAACAATTCTGAAGTCATCCAATCTGCTCAGGAACATCGACAAACCCTGTGCAGCTGAGCTGGGCTTGGGGAACATCACTTTAAAGTAGGTATTCATTGAGAATCTGGCCATGATATAACATTAAGGAGGGTCTGTTAATAGAACAACTATATTTTTATTATAATTTTCATCAGGGTGATGGAGGAAAGAAAGGGAGCAAAGGAAATCAAGGACAGAGGGGATTTCCAGGGCCAGAAGGACCAAAGGTATGTTTCTTATATTCTCATTTACGCTTTGGGGAGATTGTAATTGTGCCTGGTTTTAATGGAATATTAGATTTCCACTGTTTTCCTTTCAACAAATACAAAACAAAAGCCCCCCAACATGAAAAAGGCTTTAGAAACCACACTATTTCAGACCATAATAGAATGGAATAAAGAGATTGCATAAAACATGTGGTCTTCATAGAAATATTTATTCTGCTAGGAGAGAAGCTGTGTGTCAGTCCTCTCTAGTAACAGCAAAATATTCAGTAGTTGGGATAAAGTTAGGACCATAGAAGGTATCAATTCTCTATCATCTTGTTTTGCGGAATAAGAACAAAAAAGTCCCAGACTGGGCGGCAATGCAGTAAAGGATGAAGAGCAGTGCTTCAGAAGGCAGGAGAGTGGGGTTCTCGTCCTGCCCCAGCCTGGAACTTTTGGGGGCCAGTCAACTTCAATCATAGAAGGAAAAGAGTAATAGTATCTATCTCACAGGGTTGTTGTGAAGACCTAAAAGAGTGAATAAATAACTCAGCATGGTTCCTGGCACATCGTAAGTGTTCAGTACATGGAGTTATTCAGAGAGGAAAAAACCAGTATGTGAAATGGAAAGTAGGGCATATATGTCCTGATAAACTGCCCGAGACAGGGTGCTGAGGAAGAAGTAAGGAAATTGTGAAGCAAGAAGTTAGATACGTGTCCTGACTAAGCAGGAGAGAATATTGAGGTCATCTGGATGTGCTCAGGGCTCTAGGAAGACGCTAATTGTAAGAAAGAAACAGGGAGTCTGTTCAAGGACCAGACTATTAAAGAACAACTAAAAAAAAAAAGGGTACCAGCAAGATATGAGCAGGTACAAAAAAAAAGTCATCCCCTATAGACCAGTAATTCTTAAACTTCCGTATCATCAGTATTGCCTGGGAGCTTGTTACAAACCCCTGTTTCTTGGTGCCATGCCTAGAGATCTGGATTTAGCATGTGGGTGGGTCCCAAGAATCTGCATTTCCTAAATAAGTATCTTCTGCTGCAGGTAGTTCAAGGAGCACATGATGAGAAAAGCCATTATATAGGAAATGTGTTGGTTTAGTATTAACAAATGTGATTACTCTATGTCTTAGTTACGCTGACTCAACGTGAATATTTTTCTGTGTTTTGAAAGGAAGATTTTTCTGATAAAGAATTGCCATATTTCAAAACATACACATAAATAAGGGTCTTTAAAAGAATTGCATACTTTCTATGTATACAATTTTGTATTTAAAAGTAATTGGCTTCTCTTAAAAAAAGAAGAATAGATTAAATCTAGAAGCATAATTTTGCTTCATCTGGTTTTAGTGATATTTTAACAGGTTAATGTTTTATCCCTTTGCCATGGGATTGAATAGGGTGGTTATCTGTTGCCAGAACCCTGGTCATGTCCTGTGCCATTGCCACACAGGTTTGGAATTAAGGACTGGCACATACAGACCTCGGCATCACTTGGCCCCAGCGGCCAGTGTGCTCAGCCTGTTGGTCGTATTATGGAATCAGCACAGTGGGAGGCCTCAGCTGTGAAGATGGAGGTGGCTTAGGGCAGGAGTCATCACCAGTGAGTCTGATTGATAGAGTTCCTCCTGGAGGAAGCAAGAGGACCAAATAGTCAATTTTGTAAGGCAGGAGGAGGCCAATGTTTTGGTAAAGGTACAGTGAGCAAATATTTTAGGCTTTTTGGGCCAAGAAGCAAAATTGAGGATATTATGTGGGCACCTATCTAACAATCATTCAAAAATGTGAAAACCATTTTTAAATGATTGTTATATAGGTGCGGTACAGTAGAAATTAACGCAACATTATAAATCAAACATATTCAATAAAATAAGTTAAAAAAACAAAGACAATTGCTTTGCACAGTGTTTTAAAGTGCTGTAGTGGTACTTATATCAGAATCACCAGAGGTGCCTCATAAATATTCATATTCCTGGGCCCAGCCCCTAGACCTATTGAAATAAAATCTCCAGGCCTGAAACCCTGGACCCTATATTTTACCAGATTTCTCTAATGATTTCTCTGTTTCCTAAAATTTGAAAATCACTGATCTAGAACCAGGTAGGACAGAGACATTGCTTGTTGTTCCAGACTGAGTCTTTACTGAGACTCATACTGAGACAAAAAAATAAAACAAAAAACAGAGAAATATTTTAATTTTCCTGTTCAAAATTTCATTTTTTTAAAACATAAACTCTCTACTTTTAATAAGGGAGTGAGATACCACACAATGGAAGACTGATATACTGTGGACCATAAAATAAAATAACAAAGGAAAAAGTTATAAACTAGAAGGAACATTATTTACCTACCAAGTGTACTCAAAAACTTACACTAAAGGTATTTGTTATAATGGAACAAATATTTCCCTCTAAGCTTCCTGGCACACAAACACAAAAGTGAATCACCACGAATTGCATGATTTTTATTAACTAAGAAAAGGATGCACGAGAGAAATTTCCTATTACTCAGCAATTAACTGAATGCATTTATTAAAGGGAGTGAAATTTTAACCATCAATAACTTTAGTAGTGGTTTAACAAAGATGCTCAAATATTTTCACATTGGTCTGTGAAACAGGTCACAATACTTTAAAATGCTAGAAATACATTTTTATATTTTTTAATATAATTCCTGTATATGGTTTCCTTGTTTGACATGTAATGAGTATTCTGCTCTTTTTTTAGGGTGATCCAGGGATTATGAGCCCTTTTGGGATGGCTGGAACATCAATTCCTGGACCACCTGGGCCAAAGGTATGCATTCTTGGGAATAGTTTTTTTCTTTTACTTGGGTCTTTGGCAGTTGGAGTGGGGAAAAGATTCATGAAACCAGTGAACTAGAATTTCAGTTTTGGAAGAACCCAAAGATATTATATAGCTCAACCCTGATATTTCACAATTAAGCAGATGAAAGGCCAGCAGCAAATTTAAGATTAGAAACCAGATTTCTTGCTCCTGGTCTTGAACTTGTCACTTTACCTTGAACTACCGCCCTTAAATCCTAGACCCTAAAGCATGTAAGAATTTATTGCATTTGTTCAGAATAATCTGCTAATCAGAAAGTCTGGCAGAAAAGAAATCCACTCAGATGTAAGAGCAATTCCTGGACGTTTTCACAGTCTAAATATTTGAGTCTAGAGAGCCACCTATTATTTCAGTGGCCTTTCTCTGAACAGCTTAGTAGTCTTTACTGACAGTTTTTATTTGCTTAAGATTCGAAACTCCCCTCAAATACATTAGAAGATGTACTTTCTCAGGATCTGATTCTAATAGATTAAGCCCTTTATAATTGGCCAATGGCTTTTTTGCTCTGTGCCATTATGGTTTCTCATAAAATCTAAAGCCTGAAACTGTGAACATTATTTGAAATGTACAGGGAGATACAGGAGGACCTGGGTTTCCTGAATTTAAAGGAGAACCTGGAATTGCTATTCAAGCACCAAAGGTATCCTTTTTTCATGTTCTTTCATTGTTGTTTTTTTCCTGTATGTGAGAGAAGTGAAAGTAGATTTAATGCATCATAAGTTGATGATTGTGATTGTTCTACTTGAAGTCTCTACGTTGATGAACTGAAATGTAAGAATACACTATTCCCTTTTAAAAAAATCAAGCTAGCAGATCATTTATTTTTCATAAATGTGGGGGAGGATAGCTCCTCTGGTAAAATATTTGCTGACTAAACAGTTGATTGAAAATGCTTTTTGTAATATCTTTCATATGAGATTATATGGCCTCTAGCCTCCTACATTTACATAATAATGGCCAATGTATCTCTTCTATAAAACATTGTCCAAAAAGTTCATGTTTGGAAACTTTACTGAATCAGATTTCCCTGCTTTGTTGTCCATCATTCAGAGTTATTTCAAATGAAAATGCAAATTATTATAGGAGAAGACAGCTTTTAGTAATCAACACTTTTTTCCCATGGCAACAAAGTACCATTTCCCTCCTCACATAAAACCCAGCATCAAGCAAAATTCTACATTCCAAATGTCAACAAGCACATCCCTGTTTATGAGAACAGGCTTTAGGGCTTCATAATCAGCACTTATTAAATTAGTAGCATGTTGTTATGTAGCTTTGAAGCTGGCTTTAGTTTATCAGATTGTCTCTTCTAGATGAAAGGGTTCAAGTACTAACGTCAGTGATTTTCAAACTTCAAAAAAGAAAACTTAGAACCATCTTTGAAATATAATGCAAAACCTATTATATACTGACATAAGTTGGAGTGGTTCTTTTTGAAGGATGAGGTAAGATCCTGACCTCTGCTGTTCTTAATCACTTTAAGAGTCCTCCTTCCTAGGGTGATGATCTGGCTTATTTGAGACAGAAGAGGTTTCCGGGATGTGGCATTTTCAAGCTAAAACAGAGAATGTCCTGGGCAAACGAGAACAAGATGGTCATCCTACTGCCCAGACTCTGAGGCACACAGGAACCCAAGATATGTAAATATTCTATGGAAAACCAAGTTATGTATGACTCAAGGAAAAAATTCCAAATTTCCTAATGCTAAAACTACAGATATGACCTCAATCAAGAACATTTGGGTGACATTTTTCATATTGTTTGATAACTTCATGAATCTGTGTATTCCTAGGTCCGTGATTTAAAAGTTACTTCTCTCTACTTATACTATTCTTTACAATAGAAATAAAATCTAATTAAATGTGCAGCCGGGGTTTAAAAGCTCCACCTGTTTTCTACTGATCATTATTAGGCATCGTTGGTGATAGTATTTAAAGTTATTTGCCTCTTCAATCAATTTTCTAACCCCTTGGCCTCTAATGATACTCTTTCTGCCATTCTCCCTAATGCATTGGTTTTTAAGCTCTTGGAGGGTTAAATGTTTGATAAAAGTTTTGGCATGTTAAATTCAGTTTTGTGTATCACTTCAGGGACCTCCCAGATTTTTCTGAAAGCCCATTTCGAAACACCTGATTAAGATTTCTACCCTAATTTCTGTTGAATGAGAGAGACACTTCAAAGTGAATCACTCTGCAAGACATTTTCTTAAATCCAGTGCAGAAAGACCAAGTGGCAAAATTCCATCCATAGAAATACTGTGAGGCATCCAAAATAAAAATCTGAGCAAGAACACTGCCCTTTCCCCACCCCCATTAGCATTAGAAGTAACAAGCTAACTGAAATTTTTGTAGGAGAGAGGACAAAGATCCCCAGGAAAAAAAATGTTCAAAAACTATGAATGTTTCAATGGCTTTCCCCCCACTCTGGATGCCAGAGGATAAAAAATAACAGATGCTGATAATTTGTTATAGGCTTGGAACTTAGAAATGAAAACTGAAAGTGAATTTTGTTACCAATTTTTTTTCTTTCAACTTAACCAGGGAGCAGTTACTGCTTTGTTTTGTTGCTGGCCTGCTCCTTATGTAAGCATGCAGAGAAATGGGCATCTTATTTTAGGACCTGTCCCATAGAAAATATTTAGCATTTTAACCTTGAACATAATTGGAATAGGATAATAAATTGCTTCTGAGAAGCGACCAGTTCCTTAGTGGGGAATACACCAAAATTCACCTCTCCAGAACAATTTGTTTTTTCTCTGTCATACAACTTTAAGAGATCACCTTGGGTTTTTGTTGATGATAAATAGTACCTTAAGTGTTTATAAGTGGCCACATGTTTACTGAAGATCGTTCTTAAGAACGTTAACCACATAAAGCCAGTCTCTTTGTTTTAACGGGAAATGACAGCTATTGCATTCATGATTTTCAAAATCAATTTAACATTCTTGTTGCTTAAATTGCTTAAATAACTTTTTTTCCCTATCATTCATTCACAGGAGTAGAATCAGGAGCAGTTTTGGGGAGTTAGATTTTGGACAACACTTTGGCTTGGAATAATGGCACTTTGATTTCAGTGTTTGCTTGCATATAATACAAATATTAAGAATCCTGATACTTCTTCCAATCTTGGAAAACAAAGGTCTATTAGTAGAGTTTTCTCCTAATGTGGAAAAACATAAATATTTAAAAACATGAACAGCTCTTTATCAAAATAACTGACGTGTATTGACAAGGGCCATTATAAGAGTTATCACAGCAACAGAACGGAATGTGGTATAAATAGAAATGTTTTAAATATAAGTGTAGTAGACTTACAATTAATAAATCTTCTCTGGTAAGAGTTTTCCTCTTTTTCTCCATTTTAATGTAGCCAGAAATTTCTCCAAGTTCTATTTGTACAGAGAACTCTAATGTTCAAATGGCAACAATTCTCCTTCCCTATCCTCTATATAAGAGGTCAGTAGTTGCTACTAAAAGTTTTTGATGCCCAAGGTCATCACGGTAAAGCAGTATTTATAACTTTTTCCTAGGTCTCAGGATATGAACCACAAACTCTATGTCCTATTCTTTTATAAAGTGTTTTTTAAAAATTAATCTGTTTTTAATTTTTATTTGAGCTTATTTATTCCTCACCTAATTTGGGCCCCATTGAGGAAGATAATAGATGTAACATAATAATAGGTAACCTACAGTATCTTATTTTATACTTAAACCTTTACTACATATTCTTCTCTATTCTTCTCACATGATGCTTACTAAATTTTCTCATTTTATACTTCCTGATTTATGATGCATTAAAAATAGGTAATTTTTAAAATTAAAATATCAGCAACTAGCCTTTTTCTAATGCCCATGAAGTGTGTTTCCCATAGAGGACTTTGTAATGGTTCATATATATTCTCTACACTGATTCCATGGGTAAGACTTATGAGGAGATAAGGAGTTACCATATTTCCTTCTAAAATTTTTCAAACCATTCCTTTGCACTTATCAAATCCACCTTTGGCATGTTGAGTTGGTTTTGTGCTTAAGTTTTGCCAGGTGTTTCACAGTTTAGTCTTATGATATCTCCTGGTGTTGGAATTTACCCAGGGTGCCCAAGGCCTTCGGGGACCAGTGGGCACTCCAGGACTCAAAGGTGACAGCTATCCTGGTGTGGCTGTAAGTGTGGACATTGCTTTTATTTCCTTCCTTCCTCTCTCCCTCTTTTCCTCCTTTCCTTTCCCTTCCCTTTCCTTCCTTTCCTTTCATTCCTCCCTCTCTCCTTTCCTCCCTCTCTTTCTCCCTTCCTCCCTTTTCTTTTCTTTTCTTTTTTCTTTCTCCCTCCTTCCTTTCCTTTCCTTCCTCCCTTCCTGAACACTGCACACAACAAGGTTGCTCCAAGGTTGCTCCCTCTCTCCCTTATTATGTCATCTCAGGGCCCTGGAGGATTACCAGGACCCCCTGGACCAAGGGGTTTACATAGAGAGGGAGACACTGGAGCAAAGGTAAGACTTTAAAGTAGGTAATGGTAGCTTTTAAAAATGTACCTTTAGTTTGGTAAAGGTGAAAATCTTTATCAGACATGATAGAAGAGGAGAAGCATCTACAGAATTGATCAAGTTACTTTTCCTCATCTATGGACTTCCTGGGCCTTGTACTCACTTGAACATGTAGATTAACTTTATGGTTTTTGGTAGCAACTCTCACATTCCTTTGCTGCCTTGTCTTCCTGTACTAAGAACAGACTTTGGTTCAGATCCCTCCCCTCTCTGGCCATGCCCCTGCCTAAGTGCTCTCATTCAATATCATGGTTTTAACCACTATCTGCACACTGATGGCCTCCAAGTTTCTATCTTCCCTCCTCTAAGCCCTGCTTTCACACGTCTAGTTTCTTACCATACATCTCCTCTTAGATTTCTCACAGACAACTCTAACCTAACATCCAAAATAAAGCCTTTGATTTTCACTCCATAAGCCTGGAAATGGTTCTACCAAGCACCCTTTGCTCATGCCATGATACCTGAGTCATTCTTGGTCCTTCCTTTCCCTCTCTTCCCTCCCCGTGTAGGCCTATGGTAAATCCCATCAGTTCTACCTTCAAAATGTATCTTGCTTCTGGCTGCTTTTCTCCTGCTGCTTCCATCAGGCAGCCCACCATTATCTCTCACCTGGGCTCTTCAAACCTCTTCACTGGTCTTCCCTCTTCCACCTCTGCCCTTCTATTACCTAGCAGGCAAATTGATCTTTTAAAACCATAAATCAGATCACATCCCTTTCCTTCTCAAAAAAACTCTCTAATGGCTTCTCTTTATACAGAGAACAAACTCCAAGCACTTTCCATGGCCTCCGGGGCCCTTCACAACTTGGCTGCTGCTCCCGCCCCTTGCTCCCTTGCTGCCCACCTCTAGCCACACTGGCCTGCCCTCCTTCAGCTCACTCCTGCTTCCAGACCTTGGCTTTGTCAGGATAGCTCCTTCTTCAGGTCTCAAATCTTGCCTCCCTGTCCGCCATACAAAAGGCAATCCTCTCTCCCCACCCCCATCACCGTCACGTCCCCCAGTGTGTTTCCTCCATAGCATGCAGCATTTCTGAAATCATCTTGCTTATTTACTGCTCTGCATACTTCACAAGAGTATAAATATTCCTGCAGGCCGGCTCTTTGTCGTACTAACTTCTTGGACCAGAACTAGATGTGCTACCCAGTAGGAACTCTATAACATGTTGAATGAATGGAAAATGAATAATCAGTGTTACCCTACAGAGTGAAATTCTCCTTAGAAATATACCTACTCACTTAGTTTTTCAAATGCTTTCAGGTCATTAGAGAAAGAGGTTGTAAGTGCCTAATGTCAACATTTTGTCTTGAGTTTTTGGCCTCTGCCCCAGCACTTGGGAGTGTTGACACCTTGACACTGCTTCTGTACAGTGGGGCAAGTACCCTTTTGGCCTCTCCCAGGTAGAATGAAAGACTGGAGGCCCATCGCACTCAATTCATCTCTAAAGGGGATCTTGATTGCTGCCCATCTCTGTGTGTTAGGGTAATCAGGAAGGTCAGGGAGACGTGTCTAAAAGTGCTGAGTAGGCTGTGCTGAGGACAGACGCTTAGGTGCTTTTGTCAAGGTTCTGGCTTGTCTGACTCAGGACTGAATCTGATCCTCATTTGAATTTGGGTACTGAAATATTCTTTTATCTTTAAGGCAAAGTGTCTGTCAAAATGTTAAAATTTAAAAATAGAAAGAGGAACTTCAATATGTAAACCGCATTACTTTCTGCTGAGCAAAACACTGGTAAAGACTTTTGTTTTTACACTAAACATTCCTTTAGTTATGGAACTAGAAGCTTATTCCTATTCAAAATAAGGCAGGTGTTAAATATACTGGAATGCATTTGTATTCCAATGGAAGCATGTAACCATTTACATTTCCACAGAGTAGATTATTATAAATATTTTATATAAGTATACATTGTATTATATTAAATTATACCATCGCGTTACTGCTTTACATTTAGCAGTAATAATAAAGACAGGCACTTAAGCACAGATAGTGAGCACTTAAAAATTTGACTCTTGTGGGCTTCCCTGGTGGCGCAGTGGCTGAGAGTTCACCTACCGATGCAGGGGACACAGGTTCGTGCCCCGGTCCGGGAAAATCCCCCATGCCGCGGAGTGGCTGGGCCCGTGAGCCATGGCCGCTGAGCCTGCGCGTCCGGAGCCTGTGCTCTGCAACGGGAGAGGTCACAGTGGTGAGAGGCCCACGTATTGGAAAAAAAAAAAAAAAAAAATCGACTCTTGTGCATGTTCCACCATGTCAGGTTATTTAACATGCAGACTAAACATTTACTAAATGAGTTCATTTATCATTTCCCTCTAAAAGTCCCTTGTATTTTTTTCATACACATTTTAAGGGGAAAAATCACAGGAAAAATAAAATGTTCTTTCAAAATTTTATCCTGCCTATTTTCTGTTTTTGTTAACAGTCAGCATGTTGTCAGAAGATGCCTTAAGTGAAACTCATATTCCCTCTGCTAACTCACACAGGAGGCTGAGTGGAAGCAGTAGCCTCCAGCTCACGTCTACTGAGGGGAGATGGGAACACAAGTGAGGACCTGCCTCCATCCCGCTGCCTTCTCCTTCTGTCGCCCCTTCCTGTGGATGCTGGGAAAATGCATTACCCTGGCCCTCTCTAGCCCTGGAAGGAGATGTCAAGAGTGCAAGCTAGTCTTAGAATCAAAGAACCTGTGGATCATGAACTTGAAAAATAAAGGAAATTCTAAAAGCAAACACCAGCTTTTAATAACTTTCAAAATCACCTCTCTTCCTTTATAGAAGGCTTAGAGACTTTATGGGCCCTTTTTCATTTTTTTTTCCTGAAGAAAACTTTTGGACACACACACAAGCACACACAGCCCAACAGAAGCTGGTAAAGAAAGGGAAATATTTGGAAAAGTCTAATTCCACTTAACTTTGTCCTTTTGGTTTGGTAAAGTGGAGGTGAGACTCTCAAAAAACCTAAGGTTGCCAATGGTAGCAAAAGCACAGGACTCAAATGTATGCAAAATTCCCCTCCTTCCATTTTTTCTTAAAATGGCAGAGAAATCGTAAGTGCATGGAAATGTGTCGGTTTGTGTGCATGCACACACATGTGTGTGTAATTGTATAGACATATAATCAGACATGTTTCTTATTTAAATTCTGTGTTGTCACCTTAAAATATTGGCCTTAGGGCATTAACTTACAAAACAAATGTGTTTTGAAATGAGGAAACCGTTAAGGTTGACGATTAATTTATGGTGGGTTTTGCGATATTTAGTTAAGGTCACATGTGTTTAGCATTTGACACAGACATTCGAATCAAAGCTTCTATGTTTCAAAACATATAAAAAACAGTCCCTGACATCTTGCACCCTTGTGGCACTCCATGGCTTTTTTCCAAGTGGAAGAATTCCATTATGACATCAGTGGTTACAGTACTTCTCTATACACTTCCCTTGAATGAATGTAATCCAAATTTTGACAAGGGCTTCTGAGAGATTTCTAAAATTCTTGTAAAAACTACAATTTCTAAGGAGATAGTAGATACAGTTTTAAAATCTACTTTTTTTTTTTTTTAGTTTTTTTGCCACACCGCAGGGCATGCGGGATCTTAGTTCCCTGACCAGGGATGCAACCCATGCCTCCTGCAGGGGAAGCGTGGAGTCTTAACCACTGGACCACCAGGGAAGTCCCTAAAATCTACTTTGGAAACATGCCAGAAAGAGGAACTGACAATTCAGGGGTTTTTTGCTAAGTTGGAAGTGCTCATCCAGTTCCCTGAACCCTAGACCCAAATTGTCTGCTGGATGATGGGGAGGGCAAGCTCAAAGATTCTACCTAACACTGCTACCATTTCTCTCCTGGACCCAGAAAGATGAGAAGGACCCTTTGTGATTTGGGGACCCTCATTATATAAATCTCATCTCCCTTTGACAAGCCCAGATAATTCTTTGCTTCTGTAGTTTCACCCCCATAGGCTAGTGAATCACCCCAGGGCTGATTCACTGACATCTCTGAGGGTGAGAATTTACTCTTGGCCTCCTGGAAGAGAACTACAAGGAGTGGCTCTCCTGAGCTCCAGAAGGGCAGGAGCATCTTGCCAGGCACCTCTCCCAGCTCTTTCAGCCCCCATCAGAGTGCTAGTTCATCACAGAGAAAGCCAAGGCCTTCCCCAAAGCTTTGCGGCAGTTGAGCTTAGGCCAATTCTTGCAAAGAGGAACTTTAAGCTCGCTTTGGAGCCCTCAAGGGACCTTTTAACCATAGAGTCGTTGGAATAAAGTCTGGGCAGAAACAGCTTGTTGGGTTGTTATTGTTGTTATCATGATTGTATACTACCTAAATATTATATGTTACCTAAATATTTCCAGAAGCTCATGGCATTTTAAACAACTCTCTTATTTTACAGATAAGGAAATCAAGAGCCAGAGAGGTTGAGCAACTTGCCCCTTTACAATATAAACAGTGTTGACACTATATTGTGTTGAGTGTGAGAGGGAGTCTATAAATATGGATGAATGAATGAAAAACTAAGTGCATGAATAAATCAGAGCAGGTAGAATGACTTGTCCTGATCTACAGATGCTCGGTCTTCAATACTGTCCATTTTCCAACTACCTCGGCACTGTTTAGTGTACAGTTAGATTGTTCCTCTTTCCATTCTAGTTTTTCCATTGTCAAAACTTAAATTATGTAAACATGAAGCAGAAGCATAAACCTAAAACCCAAAGAGTTAAACACTTTCCAGAAGCTTTAAATGTTTGATTATAAATACACGCTTTATTTGACAAAGGTGACCCATACTCATAAATTAAAATGGAAGTCTATGTGAAATTCCACTGAGTATCATTATTCTAAAAATGTTCCCAGCATCTGAATCGCCCCTCTGTTCTCTGCAATGGCTCACATATGTGCACACCACCAGCAGGCAGTGGTGGAACAGAGGAGCGATTCACACAGAGACGCATTAGGAATTGGTGGATTCCACTGGCGGACATGGACTGGACAAGGAACTCCATTTTGAACTGTGTCTGACAAGGAGGGCTGGCCTAGGATACAGACTTAATGCTAGTGAAGTTGAGGGTCCATGATTCCAAATTGGAGTTGAAGAAACCCACCTTTTATAATATGACTGCAAAATTGCTACAGGCAGGACAATCAGCTTGAAAACAGGACTAATTAAAGCCAGAGCCATATCAAGTTTAAATACCAGGCAATTTGACCTTTAGATGCCAGAAAAGGTCACTTGACTAGGTGACTTTTCAAGGTTACTCCCCAATTCAGTTCCATGCATGATCTCTGAAATCAGAGTTGGAATGTAGTCTACCTTATAATTTTCAGTATTGCTTTCATTTCTCCTTGCTGTTTTCCTAGCTCTGCATTTCTCTTCCCCGGAGTGCATACATACCTTCCTTTCAGCCTTAAGGATGCACACTAAATCCTCTTATCATTCAACACCCACATCACCATCAACACACTTTTATTTTTAATCATGCAGACTGGAGGAACTTTCCCCCAGTGGAAAATTATATTGAATATCCGTACAAGAGCCTTTTCTTCTCCCTGATATTAAGGGCACTGTCAACATTTTTATTTTTGAGATTTCTAACTCAACTAAATAAGAAAGAATGTCCCTTTCCAGTGAGATTCTTGGTACAGGGGAATCATTTGCTCATCTTTGATGAGTTCATTTTGAGAAAAGGAAGAAACAATCAACAACAAATCCTCCCAAATCCTAAAGCAAGTTTTTAAGTTATCATTTAAGATACTGTTGCTTTGGGGTAAATATTAAAGTTCTATGAGAGAAATTGATTTGAAGAATTGAAATTATTTTAAATATTTTGAAATTTCAAGCTGGGAAAGTACACTAAAGGAAATGTTATAGCGACTTGAGTTTTTGTTTTCTAGCACCTTCTTGTTTCCCCATCCCCCTGAGAAGTATGCTGGTAATTGTTACTGTCTCCCTTTTCATCTTAAAGGGTGTCAGTGAAAAACAACTGAGTTGTACGACAATGGCCAATCTATAATTAATACACATTATCAATATCTGGGTTGTCTGCCCGTAAGCTTAGAAGAAGGCCTCTAAAATTTCCATTGACATCCTGGCAACCAAAAGTGAGGTATTCAGGAGTCACCAAACCATTACATATACTCGTTACGTAATTCATTCCAGAGTGGTGCTTGTATTTGTGGTAGCTGGAGGCTTAGTAGTTATACCTTAATTTTATTTAAAAGCCAGAAAGAAACATTAAGCAACTGCTAATCATCACTTTGACTTCTTCTACCTTATTTTAAAACTCAATCATTCCTTGGTTTCATCATTTAGTGGACTCTTCAGAGTAACATTTTTTGGGGAAAATCCTTGAGAAGCTAATTCTTTTCACAGTGAATTCAATTTGCTTTTTATTGTCCCAAAGTAGAAAAGCATGAAATCACTTTTAGAACAACTGTAACCTGCTTCCACCGCCCTCTCATAGAGTGACAGAGACTTAACTGGCACAAACAAAGGGAGAAATGGTGATTAAAGCTTTATTAATATATGTAGGGGGAGAAAGTCTAACGGGCTGTCTTGTCTCTAAGAGTACCATCTTCTCAAATATTATATTTAAATCTTATAAAACATAAAAGGTATAACAAACTATTTCCTTATCACTGGTCCACTTGAAACCTTTACCACTTATTAGCTCTGTAACCTCAGCAAGTCATTTAATCTCCCTCAGACTTAGCTTCCTCATCTGTGACTTGGGATAATAAGCCTCCATCAAAGGGTTATTCTGCGAAGTGAATGGAATAATGTCTACAAAACATTTTTATGAATTCTAACACACTAAAGTGGTAGTAGTAGTGGTAGTAGTAGTAGTAGTAGTAGTAGTAGTAGTAGTAGTAGTAATAGTAGTCGTAGTCGTAGTAGTAGTAGTAGTAGTAGTAGTAGTCGTCGTCGTCGTCGTCGTAGTAGTCGTAGTAGTAATAGTAGTAGTCGTAGTAGTAGTAGTAGTAGTAATAGTAGTAGTCGTAGTAGTAGTAGTAGTAATAGCAGTAGTAGTGGTAGTAGTAGTAGTAGTGGTGGTGGTGGTAGTAGTAGTTGGGGTATGCATTACTATGCCAAATGAAGTATATTTGCAGTATGGATAAAAAGAGAGTAAGAATTTGTATAGCTAGGAGATCTGGAATGAAACCAATTGAAACATCGGGGAAAACCACAAAACTGAGGAATGGCAATAGAGGCAAAGGGAGAGGGAAGCCTTAGACAGCTGGGTACTTGTGTAGGTTGTGTGGGCCTCTTGGGAATCTTACAATCAGGATGTTTTCTTTCTTCTTTTTGAGAGAGTGTGATTGACTCAATGTAGGAAAAGGACTTCCACAGCCACATAGCCATGGTCTTTGCATTAAATGGCAGCTGGAAACAAGTCTGGGGAGAAGTTGTCATCTTGCATCTAGCTCCAGCCAACACCAAGCTGGGAGACGGACTCTGGAGTCAGACCTGGGTTTGAATTTCTTCCAGCTGCATGGCTTTTGGCAAATCATGTATCCTCTTAGGTCTCAGTTTCCTTATGCAGTAAGTTGATGTTAAGAAGTTCAGATAAGATAATGGCTAAAATGCTCCTGCCACATGATAAAAAATAAATTTTAATTTTGAGTTCTTTTATTAAAAATTAATTATAATCATTTTAATATTAACCAAAGCAAATATTTGCCAAAGAGAAAATGAATGCATGTGATAGTGCCTTTGTTTTCTTTTTCTTCTTTTCTTTCTTTTAAAATGTAAAATGTTCAATGAATGATTACTAGAGCCATCATAAGATTATGTATGATTTTAATGAGGTTGAAACTAACCACACTGCAGGGTTATGGTCTAGGTAAAACCTTTACTGAATCATTTGCTAAGTTCATATATGCAAGCACTGCAGAAAGTCCTAAACTTGGCCATTTTCTATGAAATTGAAAGGAGTATCTCCCATCCAGAATCCCTTTTGTGGGCCAAGAGGAATCTGGAGGCAATCTAAATAGTTATTCTTTTTTTGAGGGAGTGGAGATGAGAGGGTAGGGGTAGGATTTATAAGACTTCTGGTCTTATGAAATTGATGGACAAAGTTAAAAATGGCAACTCCAGAATTTGCTTTCAGGTCTGTTCATTATCTCCTAATGCAAGGGCTCCCTCTGCAGGCTCCAATAACCTTGGATCCTGTGTGGGAAGGGAAGTCCAGCTATGCAAGTACCTATTGTAAAATCTTATTTGTGAATGTCACTCTATCCACAGACAATAAAACTACATATCTGAAAATATCATAGTAAATGCACCTTTTAGGTACCATTGGCGCTGCACTGTAGCAAAACCAGAGTTATCAAGGGATGAAATGAGTCCTGACCATGGTCCTCTTGTGCTCATTCACCTTGTTGTGGTCTAGCGTGGATGCATGGCCCGTGGAACAAAAGACACTATACATTTTCAAGAACCCACCATAGTGGAGGAACACTATCTCTGTGGACTTACACAGCTCATTAAGGGCTTGATATTCCCATCTACTGAAAAGTATGATCCATAAACACCAAGGAACCACCCTAAAACCTGTTACTGACCAACTCTAACACTTGCAGAATGTGTTAAGGTAAGTCTTGGTTTAAAGTCTATCAGATTCATAGAAGCATATATCAGGTTATATTAACATAGATCAAGAGATTACAAAAGACAACTTTGATAGGTAAAACATAGTTATATGTCAACAATTACATAGAAAAGGACAGATAGCTTGTTTGAAGTAGACACTGCAGTACCACAGTTGACATGGATCACACCCTTAAAGCTCACTGGCCAAGGTTCAAATATACAGAGGGCAATAAGATGTCCACAGAGGCAGCTATTCTATTGCATTTAGCCTTTAGACACTCCTGAAGGGTGATGGTTGGGGGAACTGAATAAGAGAGAAAATGGAGCAAGTGTGTGAAACAGTAAGGTATAATTGGAGACCCTCACCTGGTGAATTTATAGATACTCCTTTTAAAGGTACCTCAGAAGTACTCAAGAAAGAAGAGATAATAGAAATGTATATAATATAGAACAAGTTCATGTTCTCTACTTGGAACTCTTGATGATAGGGGTGATCATTTAATCTGGGGGAAACTTGGGGTCACTAAAACTTGGCAGTCAGAAGGAGAGAGGTGTTAAAGAGATAATTAGTACCTGTGGTCTCAAAAGCAGCTAAGTATTAAGTGGAAGAGATGGATAGAGAAAACCAGAATCATAACAGTGGCCTGCAAGCAAAAGGGAATACATAATTATGAAGTAGAGATTAAAATAATTAACTCAGTAATAAAGTTTAAAGGTTTCCCCATTTCTAAAGGCCTTGTTTTCTCTAGAAGTATTTTAGGGTTTGGAAGTAGAAAGCAAAGCTAAATAAAAGATGGGATTTTTTCTACATAAACAATTTAATCATTTCTTATCATTTATGACTTTTGCACTGTTGAAAGCTATTGATATCAGCTACTTAGCTCCTAACAGGACATGGACAAAACAGAACCTAGGCCTAAGAGCTTGGGAGTCTAGGTTCAAAGCCTGGTTCTGGCCTTTTTTTTTATTTATAACTTTATTGAGGCATATTTTACTTATCACAGAATTCACCTATTTTAAGTGTAGAATTCAATGATTTTTTTTAGTACATTTACCACGTTGTACAGCCATCATCACAAATCAGTTTCAGGACATTTTCATCCCCCCAACAACATCCCTCGTGCCCATTTACAGTTAATCCCCCTTCTTAGTTCCTATTCCTGGCCCCAGGCAACCACTGACTTACTTTCTGTCTCTATCAATTTGCCTTTTCTGGACATTTCATGTACATGGACTCAAACAATATGTAGTCTCAAATATTTGATTTATTTCATTAAGAATAGGGTTTTTTTGTTTGTTTGTTTTGGATTTTTTTTTTTTGCGGTACGCGGGCCCCTCACTGTTGTGGTCTCTCCCGCTGCGGAGCACAGGGTCCGGACGCGCAGGCTCAGCAGCCATGGCTCACAGGCCTAGCCGCTCCACGGCATATGGGATCTTCCCAGACCGGGGCACGAACCTGTGTTCCCTGCATCAGCAAGCGAACTCTCAACCACTGCGCCACCAGGGAAGCCCAAAAATAGTTTTTGAGGTTCATCCATGTTGTAGCATGTAGCTATAGTTCATTCCTTTTTATTGCTGAATATACCACATTTTGTCTATCCATTTAGCAGTTGATGGACATTTTGGTTGCTCCCAGCTTTGTGCTATTATGAATAATTCTGCAAAGAGCATTCATATGTAAGTCTTTGTGTGGACATATGTTTTCATTTTCTTTGGGTGTATACCTAGGAGTGAAATTACTTGATCAAATGGTAAAATTATGTTGAACTTTTTAAGAAACTGCCAAACTGTTTTCCAAAGTGGCTGTACCAGCAACACACAGGGTTCCTATTTCTTCACATCCTCTTAGCCCTGCCTCTCAATAGCTGTGCAGCTTTGGGCAAACTTTAGTTCCCTCTGTAAAAAACCAGGTGGGGTGGGGAGTTAAGACTTACCAAGCACCTGCTCTGTGCTAGACATGGCGGCAGAAGCATGGCATTCTTTGTCTGCCTCCACTGTCATCTCCACGAAAGGTAGATATGATTTTCTATGTATCTGATGAATTTACAGAGGTTCAGAGAAATTAGGTAAGTTAGTCATTGTCATACAGGATTCTTGTGAATACTAAATTATATCAAGTCTCATATACGAACATGCAGAGCACAGTGTTGGGGACACAGAAGGCGGTTAATAAAGAGATTTTCATTTCTCTGCTTCTTCCCATCATTCCCATCTCAAATAGGTCTAACCACAGGGCCTGACCTGCGCCAATCAGGCCCCAACAACTTTCTGGTGATAGTTGCCTATTATGAAACCGTCATGCAGTGGCGAATCTAAAAGCCTTTAGAGAACCCACCCTGCAGTCATAACCACTCTAGGGGCAGGAGTATCCTAAAGCCAATCCCTAACCCAAGTCGCATAAAAACATGAGAGCAACCAGTTCAGGAGAGGGTTATATCTTTTAACCCTTGTTTTTTATTCTTGTCTCTTCTTTCTCCCTCTCTTCACAATGGCAGTAATTACTTTTCCAAATTCCTGAGAAGGGAGTTCCGAAAAGTATATATTAAGGTTGCCAAGAATTTAATTGACTTTATTGCTCTGAAATGAACCCGTATCGGTTGGCTTGATAAATGGCAATAAGAAATAAAAACAGGGCTTCCCTGGTGGCGCAGTGGTTGAGAGTCTGCCTGCCGATGCAGGGGACGCGGGTTCATGCCCCGGTCTGGAAGGATCCCACATGCTGCGGAGCGGCTGGGCCCGTGAGCCATGGCTGCTGAGCCTGCACGTCCGAAGCCTGTGCTCCGCAACGGGAGAGGCCACAACAGTGAGAGGCCCACATACCGCAAAAAAAAAAAAAAAAAAAAAAAAAAAGAAATGAAAACAAAGAGGAATAACACTCCCTTGACCAAGTATAGAAAAGTGATATGGAAGAAAAGTGCTCAATTATCATCTTAGTCAAATTCAAGGGTTTGGGATTTTAAAATATATTTCTGAATATGAAAATTCATATGAAATATTTTAATATGAAATATGAAATTTTATATGAAATATTATACATCACAAAATTTCTTTTAATCAATAACTTGTCATTCATTGTGTCTTTTCAGGGAGAGCCTGGTGTCAGAGGCCCTCCAGGCCTCCCTGGGCCTCGGGGCATAGGAACCCAAGGGCCAAAGGTGAGTCCCTCAGGTCTGTGCTCTGGGTGAGGGTCAGGTACCACCCATGATGATGCATAGGAAGTGCTCATTCTGATGCTGACTTAGTTTTCTCTTGATTGTTGATGAAGAGTCTTATTTTCTTATATCATGTGAACTTTCAGTAAAATAGAACATTTAGGTCTACGAAGCCATTCGCTTCCCCCAAAGAAATTAGAAAGTTAATGTCTTTTTAAAAAGTGATTGCAAAGTGCTCAAAATATTCCCAGGTTCCTTAGAGGCTGTGCCATCATTAAGAAGCACGTGTTTACTTTGGCCAGAGGTGCCTCAGGTCGCCTTTTAACAGGACACCAGCTGATGGATCTATTGTGTGCTGTGCCCGTAGTTCGCTCTGTCCTCAGTGCAAGGGCCTAATTTATTGTCCCCGTGGAAGGTGAGAGGAACTTCCTTTGGCTCCCTTTGCTCTCACTTCTATTTCTCTTCCTTTTGTCGCCTCCAATTTGGTGATTATTTATCCTTTTATTCTTTTAATCCAGTGTTTCTCAATGAGGGAGATGTCCTCCCCTCTCCACCTCAGGGGGACACTTGGCAGTGTCTGGAATCATTGTGGGTTGTTACATCACACTGGGGAAGGAGTGCTACTGGCATCTAGTGGGTAGACGCCAAGGATGCTGCTTAACAACACCCTACAATGCACAGGACAGCCTCCCATGATGAAGAATTATCCGGCTCAAAATGTTAATTATGCTGAGGTTGAGGAGCCCTGTTTCAATTGTTCATTCATTTGGTTAACAAATATTCCTTTGATTTGTTCAAAAAGGAAGGTAAAGTATCAGGCATGTTCATAGGGCAAACAGGTTTCAGAGAGCCACCCATCACAAATTCAAATGTTAAACATGTATATTTACATCCAAAATGCACAGAAGTGAATTAGAATCCTATTATCAGAGAGGAAAGGGAAAGGCCTTTATGAGGCAAAGATTTGACTGAGGATCCTAGAATTACCAAGATTCTTAGTTTATCTATTTTTGTCCATCAACTCCATTTTGACCGTGGGCTATTTCTTTTTTTTTTTTTTTTTTTTGCGGTACGCGGGCCTCTCACTGTTGTGGCCTCTCCCGTTGCGGAGCACAGGCTCCGGACGCGCAGGCTCAGCGGCCATGGCTCATGGGCCCAGCCGCTCCATGGCACGTGGGATCTTCCCGGACCGGGGCACGAACCCGTGTCCCCTGCCTTGGCAGGCGGACTCTCAACCACTGCGCCACCAGGGAAGCCCAACAATGGGCTATTTCTTAACCTTACAGATCCCTTTATATGGATAAAGATCCCTCCAAGATGTTAGTAGTTGTTATCACTGGGTGATGCAATGATGGGTCTATTTTTATTCTTCATTGTCATTTTAATTTCTTTTTCTACTTTTTTTTTTTCCAATGAGTTCCTCTTACAATCAGAAAAAAATAAAGCTTTTTCCCATATTGGAAGAAAAAGACTGACTTATACAGTAACTTTTATTAACTCAGGATTTCTCAAAGTTTGTTTCCTCAAAATGTTAATTTGGGAACTTCTGGGATAAACAAAGTTAAACTAACCTTTCTATTGTGGGACTTCTTGAGGCTTTAATATATTCATACCGTGGTGTAGAACATTTTCCAATCTTATTTGACCACAGAAGTCTTTCCTCAAGAAACATGGGGTCAACTTAAGCTGTAAGGAACATATACTGGGAAATGATGCACATTTTGCTTCATTTACATATTTTCTTAAAAATTCAACTCTGATCCACATCAATAGCTGCTGAATCTTTAACTGCAACCCCTGTGAATTAATACACCATATTGAAATGGAGCAACACAGTGAAGTCTACATAGAATTATGTATGAGTGGTCTTCGAACCCCTGGTGTTCTAGGGGTTGACGGTAGAGCAGCTTGGAGGAGTCCAAGCAGATGAGGCTACGGGGCCAACACTTCTGCTTACTCCAAGCAGCTCTGTCTTATCTCTTTACAGCTGGATTACATGTAAAACTTTTGCAAAGCATTCTGTGGCTTAAAATTTTTGTGAAAACACTACTTTATATCAATATGGGCAGCGTGGATGTAGGTCTCCATCAGACTGAAGTGAGAATGTAGCTGAGAGCAGTAGTCTGTTGTTTCTTTCTAAATCTCCTTAACCTTCTCTCCGATTTCTCTCTGTCTTCTAACAGGGTGATACTGAGCAGAAAGGCTTGCCTGGCCCTCCTGGCCCCCCCTGGCTATGGATTACAAGGAATCAAAGTAAGTGAACAGGAGTGTGCCAGGGTCGCCTCTCAATTCACTAGGGCGATGGGGAGAAGAGGTTGTGGATAATACAAAATACAACTATTATGAAATGGACTTAATGTAAGCTTAGCAGTTTTTAGAGGCATCATCCAAAAGTGGAAACATGGTGTAAGTCCAACAGCTTCACAAACGCTAATCATTACATAAGTAGCTTGGAGAAAAATTGAACGGGTACAGTGGTTTACTGTTCCGCTGGTTTCTGAGCTGAACGGAGAGTCTGTGCCCCACCACATGTGCTCTGTCTCCCTTACCTTCCTCACCTGTAGCCTCCATTCTTTGCCCAGGGCTTCCCAAGTTCCCAGTTTTAGCTCACAATGGACTCACCCGGGGAGCTTTTGAATAATGCTGCTGCCCTACCCCAAAAGAAGGAAATCTGAATCTCTGCGGGTAGAGCTTGAGTACTGTGGGTTTAAAAGCCCCCCACATGATTCTCCTGAGCATCCAGGTGAGAACCCTGACTCTGTGCTACCTGAGTTCACAACCGCCCATTCTGCTTGATTTCTGTCTCAGCCATGACAAGCCTATCTATCAAGATGGGACTCCCAGGGTCTCCCCTGTCTCAGTAGACAAAATTTGACATCTACAGTCTGCTGTATAATTTCAAACAATTCCCTCTTCTACTTCTAATATGGTTTATTTATTTTTTATTTTGTTACTGGCTCCCTCTCATTCTATTTGTTTCCCCCCAAATAAACTTCTATGGTTAAGCTTCAAAAATAATTCCCTCCTGGCTAATTGATATTGGCTCTAAAAAAGTGGAAGCATTTGGGCTTCCCTGGTGGCGCCGTGGTTGAGAGTCCGTCTGCCAATGCAGGGGACACGGGTTCGTGCCCCGGTCCAGGAAGATCCCACGTGCCGCGGAGTGGCTGGGCCCGTGAGCCATGGCCACTGAGCCTGCGCGTCTGGAGCCCGTGCTCCACAACAGGAGAAGCCACAACAGTGAGAGACCCGCGTATGGCAAAAAAAAAAAAAAAAAAAAATAGTGGAAGCATTCAAAATAAACTCTTTTTTAGATAGCAGAATTTCTTAGTAAGCAGGAGGCAGTAGGAGCTGAAGATAATAAATGTGAAAATGCTGTGTTGAAATTAAACCACCTACCTGTGTTAAGAGTGAGCTTTGTCGAGAGCAAAACTCATTGAATCTGTGATAAATCTTCCAATCTATCACGCAGAGTCTAGGGCTTCCACTGCAGATCTTTTTTTTTTTTTTTTTTTTTTTTTTTTTGCCGTACGCGGGGCTCTCACTGTTGTGGCCTCTCTCGTTGCGGAGCACAGGCTCCAGAGGCGCAGGCTCAGCGGCCATGGCGCATGGTCCCAGCCGCTCCGCGGCATATGGGATCTTCCTGGACCAGGGCACGAACCTGTGTCCCCTGCATCGGCAGGCGGACTCTCAACCACTGCACCACCAGGGAAGCCCCACTGCAGATCTTTTACATAACAGTTGTTCATCTTTCAGGCTGAGGATCCAAGCAAACGCCAGTTAATACTGCTGATAGTGAACAAGCACAGGAAAATACAGCAGAAACCTGCTTCCTTGTAAACAGCATCTTTCATACTTAATCTTCCTATTCTACAGTTAAAAGATAGTTTTGTATTTATGCGTTTGCTTTAGCAATGAACCTATAATTGACCACCGGCTTGTCACCAAGCTCAGTTCACATGTGCTGTGAGTTCATTATCACTACCTCGTTAAATCCTGTGCCAGCTTTCTCCCTTTGTTATCTGGGAACTATTTCCTTATTGACATAGGGGCCTCTTAGGCTGCACTTAATTTAACCTTACCAACTCTGCCCTTCCTTATGCCCTCCAGGTTATGCCATGTTCAAAGTCCCTCCTGAGTGAAACTATGGTGGGAAATCTACCATAAAAAGGAAAGAACCAAAATGAAAACTGCCACGTATCCAGTCCTATCAGAAATGAGATAACCTTTCCTCCACCGAGGGTTGTGGCCTGATGCTACTTGGCAGTGAGCCTTGACCAAGGCTGCCTCACAAAACCTCTCTAGACATCCTGGCATCCTGTTGGCAACAGGGCAAAATTATTTCCCTTAGGATGCCTACCTCGTTTGTCTGACCCTGGCTTGTACCATCACTGCAAAAGGGAGGGAACTGAAAAATCGAATTGGTGGTGTTCCTGAGTCATTTTAAGGCTACATATTTAGTGAAATTTCATTTCTTATGTTCATTTGTTGAATTTATTTCACACCCCTTTCTAAAATCCATTTGAATCAGTGAAACTTGCTTTAATTGGTACGTCTGTTGGTGAGACTTCGATGGACGCCCTTGCTGTTAACCTTTAACATCAGGGCCTGACTTGTACCCCATCTCTCTATGCCATCCCAACCACGGGGAAAATAAGGGCTCGGGCTGCAATCACAGAAGTGATCTGCTCTAGCACTGACCTAACTTCGTTGCTAGAATATTGACTTTTCAGTCAGTTATTCATTCAGCCAACCAACCGACTGACCAACCAACAAACCAACCGATACTGACTAAGCACCAACTATGTCAGGGAAATAGGCTAAGTGCATCATAAAACAATGAGTAAAAAGATGTGAATTCTGTCCTCATGGGGTTAGACATAAAATAGTCACTTTTTGAGCTTCAGAGCATATGGAGGGGTGGCACGGTGAAATGAATTGGGTTACAGGGGTAGGCAAGAGCCCTGTAGGGTCCAGTAGGCCACAGTAATGAGTAGTCTTAATCCTAAGGGCAACTGAAAGAGCAGGGTGACATGATCGGGCAGGTATTTAGACAAGACTTGCCATTGCTCTGCAATCCCCACTGTGGCCCAGCTGCTCCATGCTGCAGAGGAGCTCCAGCTCCTCCACGGGCCTCAGTGCTTTTTCTCAACCACACATGTCTACTGATTGTATGGATGAATACAAGACTGTGGCTCCTTTGTCCCAAGGTGGCCTTGGCCATTCGGGTTCACAGCATAGGTCAGGAGGTTACATGATGCCACCATCTTGTCCCACGTGAGCCCCCAGCACTGACCATTTTCCCTAGATATGCCAGTAATCCTCAGATGAAGTCAGGAGGGAGAAGGGATGGGGCTTGGTCTTGAGGGATTGCTTGATGTGTCAACTAGCCCTTGAAGGGCCAAGAGAGATGGAAAGAGAGGATGGGTCATCCAGGTTAAAAAGCCAAGTATGAGGACAGACAGAAATGGCTTCTCCCCCCACCCCCCTCTTCATTTCTACTCAGGAGCTGTGCCTGTTTTCCTCTCTCCATCTTTGTTTAAGTCAGTTCCTGTGGCCTGATCAGCCCTGACATTCTCAGAGGATCAGGAGGTCCTTATAAAAACAGGATTCCTGATGGCCCTCCATTACCTTAGGAGTTTCTGAAACAGATGTGTGGACTGGACTATGACTCCTGCTATGCATAAATCCTTCATTCATTACAAAAATGAGCTTCCATGCCACTGGCTTCCATTCTCTGTTTAGGTCTGAACATGACTGATCTCTTACTGGCTGAGGAAACACTCCCTGTGTTTAGGTTGTGGCAAAGGATGGGCTGACTGATATTTCAGACCTCGCCAATTTGTTATCAGTGTGAACAAATAGCCTCAATGACGTGCTGGGGGAATCCAGTGAACACTACCTGGTAGAAATCCCAGTGTCTCCAAAGCTGACAGAGTGTGATGACTGCAGTGGTTCCATGATCACAGAGCTAACAGATCAACTTCCGAGAATCCTGGGGCCCAGAAATGGAGAGAAACTTAGTCCCAATGACCTCTCCCCTCGATCTACATTCTGATCTTCATGATCTGATGGAAAGAGAATGAGCTTGAGAGCCGCTCGGACCTCAGCCTGAATCTGTCTAGTTGTGTAAGCTTGGGCACCTTATTTATCTTTGTCGAAGCTTAAAACGTACTCATCTTTAAAATGGGGATAATAAAGCCTATTTCACAAGGTGTTGTAAAGATAAAATTGTACAAAATGCCTAGTACACAGTAGTGGATACTCAACCAGAGCCTGGGCTATGGAGTCAACAGATTTGAATCATGGCTTCCTGAGTACTACACCTCTGCCTCAGTTTCCACATCTGAGGAATAATGATAGTGAGGATAATAATAGTACTATTTCCTAAAGTTGTTATGAGGAATAAATGAAATTAAATGAGACAGTATGTGTAATATATCTAAAACAAGGTTTGACACATGGCTACATATGCCATAAATGTTTGTAGTTATTCACATTATAATTTCTTCTAGCTTCCCTTCCCTTTCTACTAGTCCCTCTTATATTTTCCAGAATGAAGGCCCAGAATTTTGACAGTCATGTGATGTAATGCTCTAAAACATAAAATTTTGGTTGCATTAATTAGTGTAGGCCTGGCACCTGTACCAAAAAGACCACCAAATGTATAATGGGTCAAATACAACAGAGGTTTCTGTTCATATGGCAGGCCAATGGGAGTCTTCCTAATTGGTGGGCAATTTTCTTCCACATAGAATTTCAGAGAACCTCAACTTCCATTTATGTTTCCTCCATTGGATGGGCCCTTTTACCACTTACACCCAGCAAGCAGAAAGGGGAGAGTGTGGAAGAGGCACACCTGCTTCTTAAGAGTCTTGGCCAAGAGGTGACACACATCACCTCTGCCCACGTTTTAGTGGCAAGAACTAGTTTCATGGAAAGCTAGTCTAACTATGTGACCAGAAAGAAGGGGAACCAGGGGTTTGGTAAAGACCTGGCAATTGCCATGCAAAATTCAACCTGCCTCCAGGAAAGATGGAAATTTAAAAGCTATATGTTATTCTGAAGTATGTTGGTGCTTCCGGAAGAAAACAGAAAACAAGAGTGGTCTCCATGGCAACTTCCAGAATGCCTGTCACTCTCCTTATACTGTTGGGCACAGTGATCTGGCTTACAGGGACTGGGTTCAGCTTTATCATTCTTTTTATCCTATCTTCAAAAAAAAAAAAAAAAACCCTCAGAGTCTTGCTATCTTCTTATTTCAAGCAGCATCAGAAGTACCACTGGATAATTTAGAAATTGCCTTGAGTAGACAGGCTGAGTACCAACCAGCCAAAGAAGTAGAGCAGGCTTGGGGTTTAGTGAGATGAGGAAACAAACAAGAAATGCTCATTCTTGTCTTTGACAGAGCCAGGGCCAAAGGGACACCTGAAACCAGGCAGGAGAGCTGTGGTCGAAAGGCTGGAGAGAGGCAGGGATGGCATCAGAGGAGGGAAGCAGAGCTGATACAATGAACCTCATATCATGAGACAGAGAAGCCAGCGATTAGGCTCAGGTGGAGAATAAGGGAAAGGTTGGAGTCCTAGGGGATTACATGGGATGCCAGTAGCATTGGAAATCAGCAGGGGTGTGAGGATGGGTGAGTCAGCCCAGCTTGCATAGGGACAGCAAGCGGGGCTGACTCACCCAGCTTGCTGGGTGAGTTATGTAGTACTGCTTCCTAGAGTACTGCATAATTTATAATTATGTGAACATGCGGCCATTTTAGATTGTTGTTTTTCTCTCCCTTTCCTTCCTCCCTGCCTCCTGCCCACCTGTTCATATCTATCTAATATACAAAGATGTAAATACTATATATGTATTTCTTTTCTTTCTTGTAACAGATATTGTCCATATAAAACAAAGTTGAGGGGCTTCCCTGGTGGCACAGTGGTTGAGAGTCCGCCTGCCGATGCAGGGGACACAGGTTCGTGCCCTGGTTCGGGAAGATCCCACATGCCGCGGAGAGGCTGGGCCCGTGAGCCATGGCCGCTGAGCCTGCGCGTCTGGAGCCTGTGCTCCGCAACGGGAGAGGCCACAACAGTGAGAGGCCCGCGTACCACAAAGAGGGGAAAAAAACAAACAAAAAAAAAACCAAGCTGAGTAAAGGACATGGATAATAAATTACCCTTAGTTGCTGCTACCATCTTGATAGCCCATGAATTTCACTGTTGAAAATTTATAAAATGTATTTTATCTTTTTCCCACTTCTCAATGCTTGGTTAGAAATAAGTTACTAGTATATATGTTTTCCCTTCTCTATTCAGCAAGGTAAGAGACATCTTTACTGCTCAGAGCTTTGAGCCTGGGGAGAGATCTAGGGCCATATTATATGCTCTAAATTCCATGTGTTATCTTATGCAAGCGTCACCAGCCTATAAGGTAGGTTCTAGGAAACTAGGGCACAGAGATGTTAAGTCATGAATCAAGGTTGCTCACAGCTACCCATCCAGGCGGCCCCCCTGAAATAATCATGTGTTGAGTAGTAATCAAGTCAAGGTAGATGTCAGAGAGAGGAAAAAGATCAGTTTAACACCTTCAAAATTAAATGCCACTCAAAATTTTTATTTGCACCTTGCGATGTAAAGTTGGCCCTTTGAGAGGTGAGATATATACTGTGAGGTCTTTTTTCTTGATAATCTAAAATTTTTTAAAAGAAAGAAGCATAAAAAGTACTTCTTTTTCCCTGAGCACAGTTCTGTCCGAAGCCAGGGGTTGGACTTGGTGACCTTTTGAAATCAATCACCAGGCATAAGGCTAGGAATTACAGCAGTATCTGGGCTGGCATGCGTAGCTGCTGTGGGGTGAAGCGGTTATAACCACTATACTAGTCACACATTCAAAGGCTTATCAAGTCCTTTCCGGTTTGGGTGGTTGAACGACATACTCTTTTGTACTGCAAACCTCTGTGACAAGTCAGTAAGTGGCCAATTGGTCTGTAATGTAAACTTTTTATTGCTTTTACGGACATCTTAAGAACTTCATAATTACTGGCTTTTTATTATCAGCATCTTTGCTTATCTAGCTGCAGATATGACTTCTTATTTTAAATATAACAAGTGAGGAGAAATGAGGTAAGTTACCTGTTCAAGATCACTCACAGAATCCCTAACAAAGCAAAGACTGTGGAGTCTATGGGGGTTGGTGGCTCAAACTGACAGGTGATCAACCTAACCCCAGAATGATCTCTCTTTCATCATATGAAAAAGTCTTCAAACAATAATTCTTTAGAACTGCTTCTCACATTATCATAATGGGAATCATGGGTCCAACTGGTGTGCACTCTGCCCTAGGTAACCAAGAGAAGAGCAAAGAGTACTGAAATAGAGAAAAACAGGCAACAAAATTATATGCCTCTAAGAGAGAGGGAATTAGGAAGAAAAAGGAGAAAGGGAAATAAAGGAAATTGGTTATGGTGAATTCTTTAGGATGCTATGGTTAATAATGCTTTTGGCCTTAAAGTTTCTACTACCTGAAATTAATGTAGTTACTGTCTTTTGGTTACATTTTCCTGGTATTCTACTTTCATCCTTTTACTTCTGCCTTTTTGTATCCTCTTACTTTACATGTTTCCTTTAGACAACAAGTATCTGGATTTTTAAAACTCTAGTATGACAATGTTTCTCTTTTGCCAGGAGCATTAATTCATTACATTTAATGTAACTAGTGAACTTTTTTTTTTAAAGATTTATTTATTTATTATTTATTTATTTAATTTATTTTTGGCTGCGTTAGGTCTTAGTTGCGGCTCGCGGGATCTTCGCTGAGGCATGTGGGAACTTTAGTTGCGGCACGCTGGTTTCTTTCTAGCTGTGGCATGTAAGCTTCTCTCTGGTTGTGGTGCACAGGCTCCAGGGAGCATGGGCTCTGTAGCTGTGTCGTGTGGGTTCCAGAGCACATGGGCTCTGTAGTTTGTGGCATGAGGGCTCTCTAGCTGAGGCAAGCAAGCTCAGTACTTGTGGCCCACAGGCTTAGTTGTCCCGCGGCGTGTGGGATCTTAGTTCCCTGACCAGGGATTGAACCCACGTCCCCTGCATTGTAAGGAGGATTCTTTACCACTGGACCACCAGGGAAGTCCCACTAGTGAACTTCTAAAATTTATTTCTACCCTCAAATTTCAAACTATTTGTCCCACTTATTCTATGTTTCTTTTTTTTAATCTTGTCTTTCCATTTTAAAGATTTATTAATTTAACTGTTGCATTTTCCCCTTTACTAGTTAGGAATTTACACATTTTCTTCCTCTTTTTTCAATACTTCCTCCTAAAAATATTCACATTTGCCTTATGAAATATCCATACCAACTTTCTGGTTACTACAATAACTTAGAATGCTTTAATTCCATTTGCCCCTACCTTAATATTATTATTGTGGTTTTATATTCTAATTAATTTTAAATCCTTCAAGACATTTTTATATGATTGCTGTTTATTTACATTTATCCACATATTTTCTAGTCTCTTCCTTTTTAATCCACCTTTCATCTCATACTGGAACCATTCTCCTTCTGCCTGACTTGGATTTTTCAGAATTTCTTTTGGTAGGGAAATTCTACTAGTACAATCTCTCTCCATTTTTGTTTGCCTGAAACTAAATATATTTATTTCTCCTTAATATCTGCTTAAAATATATTTTTCTGAGTATAGAATTCTAGGTACACAGTTTTCCTCTCAGTGCACAGGAGATTTTCCCATCCTTTGGCGTCAATGTTACCTGTTGGTTTAGCTATTCCATTGGTGGTAATTTGTCCTTTTCTCTATGGCTTTTTTTTTTTTTTTTTTCCAGTACGCGGGCCTCTCACTGTTGTGGCCTCTCTCGTTGCGGAGCACAGGCTCCGGACGCGCAGGCTCAGCGGCCATGGCTCACGGACCTAGCCGCTCCGCGGCATGCGGGATCTTCCCGGACCGGGGCAGGAACCCGCGTCCCCTGAATCGGCAGGCGGACTCTCAACCACTGCGCCACCAGGGAAGCCCAACAGTGAGCTTTTATAAATCTTATTTTTGGCGTATGCAATTACGCCTTTAAATAGTGGCTCTTAAATTTCAAAGGAGAAAATAAATTTTTTATCTATTAGAATACTAGTCTTCTGAAAGTTCTCCAACTGGCTCCTGTTGGTTTTAAGTCAGTAGTTCCCATTGTTATTATTATGCCAGTTTTAGAAAAAAATAAATCTTCCACAAACCTCAATCTGTTCTTCCTTCTTAAGTTACCTTACTGTGGTGATTTGGTAAAGCAAACAAGTTTTCTGTGTCTTCTTGTTACGTATATACTTAAATAATAGTGCACACACACTCTGCCAGGATTGTGAAATGAGTAATGCTAATACGCCCTTCAAAACAGAATGCTTTTGTTCTGCAAATAAGGAAAATAAGTTTACATACAAATTTTAAAATCAGATCTTCTTCCTGCTCAAAATCAAGGATACTGACTCTAATACTCAGTCTTGGCTAGTTGTACAAAATTTTGTTTCAGTAGTTCATTCAGTAAGTGTTTATTGAGTATAGGTAAATATGCTGGCTCTATTCTAGGTGCTTGGGATGTATTATGAGCAAAAGAGACAAAGATTCCTGCATTTATGGAAACTGCATCCTATTGACAATAAATATAATAAATAAGTTATATAGTATGTTTGAAGATGAAAACTATTATGGCAAAAAAGGAGAGCAGGGTAAGGCGGATAGAGGGCTATGATGAAGTTTTAAGAGTATAGCATCATGAGAAGATAACATTTGAGCAGAGACCTGAAGGATGTGAGGGCGGGAGCCTTGTGGATTTCTGAGAGAAGCACATCCCAGGCAGAGAGAAGAGCTTGTGCAAAGGCCCTGTGGTAGCAGGAGGCTGCCTGGCATGTTTAAGGAAGAGCAAAGAGACTTGTATGTCTGGAGATGAGGTCTAAGAGGTAACAGCAATGAAGTTGGAGGAGGGCCTGATCAAGTATAGCCACATAGGCCCTTGGAAGGACTTTGGCTTTTACTCAGAATGAAGTGAGGAGATTTTCTAGGTTTTGACCAACAGCGTGATATGGTCTGACTGACTTTTAGAAAGAACAACAGTGACTGCTGGGCTGAGAATAGATGTAGTAGGACCAGGACCAGGATTGGACTAAGGAGGCTATTTAGGAATCCAGGCAATTATAAATGGTGTTTGAAAATCTAAGTTTTGTAATCTAGTTACGTAAATTTAATTCCCTAGGAAAGAATTTATATCTAGTGGCCTGTGTCTGAAAACAGAAATGTGTAATAGGAAACATTCTGACAAAATTGATGCCAGATATGTAAATGTGACTGCAAATCTACCAACTGAATTTTGAGCTATTGAATCATACTGAACTATACTTTATATATGGATTGTGGCACAAAAATAAAACATCCTAACCCTAGATACGTTTTCATTATGCATTTGGAGAGAACAAAGGTGGAATTTTCCTCTCCTCTTTTGCCTTTATCTCTTTGCTCCCTTTTTCTCTCTCTTCCGTGTATGATAATTACATGCTGAGACATTATAGGTGAAATTGTGAGGTTTATAAGATATACGTGACCGAAGTAACACTTGCTGTTACCTGACTTCCCTGCCAAAGTCCAGTAAAAGAGGTATCTGTCTTCTATTGGCCATTAGAAAACATCTGGAATGTACTTTTTAGTAAACTAAACCCTCATCCATGGTAAAGATGTGGATGTGAATATGTTATCCAAAATCTATTGACAGTTTATAATTTTTAAAACCTTTATGCATTTATATAACAGGAAAATAAATCTAAAGTGTTTTTAAACACATACCCAAAGAGATCAGCTTCAGAAATTAGCAAGACTGTATGATCCAGGCACCCAATCTTAAGTCTTCTCAACACCTTAGCTCCCAAAGATCTAGTCATACCGAAAGCCTTTCAATTCTCTGTGAAAGCTGTGTTCCCTGGCCCCAGGTCTTTTGCATGTACTGTTTCCTTTTCTTGGGGAGATCCTTTTACCCCCCACTTCAGCAGGCTCACTCTTACTCATATGTCAGGCACATATTAGGTAGCACTTCCTCCAGAAGTCCTCCCTGTTTGTTTTTTTTGTTTTGTTTTGTTTTGTTTTTTGGCCGCACCATGCAGCTCGTGGGATCTTAGTTCCCTGACCAGGGATTGAACCCTTGCCCCCTGCAGTGGAAGCGTGGAGTCCCAGCCACTGGACCATTAGGGAATTCCCCCTCCCTGTCTTCTTAATTCTGTGTTCCCTTTGTGTTTTCACTGGATAACCCCCATGATAGCACTTCTCACATTCTATCATAGGTGCTTGCTTTCTTATCTAACCACAAGACTGTGAGCTACGTAAGATGGCGAATGTCTTGTGTCTTTTGTTTTTTGGTACCTGAGCACCCAACAAATGCCTGGTGCATATTAGGTATCTAATAAAAAATGAATCCTGTCTATAGCCTTCCTTAATATTTATCATCTTGCCTATTTCCAGAGCATTCACTCAATAAATATTAGTCAGCATCTACGATGTGCTGGCCACTGAGCTAAGTGCAGGGGACAGAAGTGACTGTGAGGCTAAATAAAACACCTATGCATGGAGGTTAGATTCTATAGACTTTCCATCTACCAAAAAGAAACTTTGTATAATTTAAAAAGAGGTCAAAACATGCAGTGGAGAAGAAAATAGGGACCAGTGGATTGGGTCTGTGGGCTTTTTATCTTATAAAGGATAAGATGACTTTCTTTAATATTTTGACTTCATATTTATTTCACCCACAGTGAAAACTACAAGTCTACGGAGTCTGATTCTATAAACCTCTTTATAAAGCACATTTCCTTCAGTCTGAGACATCCGCTACATACATTCTCTCACATGCTATCTAAGTAGCGAAATGTGTTTGTGTTGAAAGTATTGGGTTAAAGATTTGTATAGGAGATGGATCTGGGAACTAGGGAGACTGAAGCATATTTCACACTTCAAGGAGAGCCCATTTTTTGTGAGCCACGGAATACCTGTATTTATAATTTACCACTTCTCATTGCATAAGACAGTGGCATTGCAAACAGCCTTGACAAGAAGAAGCAAAATGTCCTCAAGTTTAACCCTGGTTACTTTGCTGGTGAAATCATGAACTGCAACTCAATCCTAATAATGGCAGCCAATGTGGAAAACAGTTTCCCAGAGTTGTCAGCTGTACTGATAGTAGATTCTAAAGTACGAATTAAAGGGACAAAAGACACAGGGCGACACTTCTCCAACTGGGAGAATCCCTTTACCACCTGCTTTTGCTTCTTTTGTCAAAACGCTCCCTTCTTGGCTATGCTCTTTGTCTTTCTTCACTGTGCATCCCTAGCCCTCGACATTCCATGCTGCATGTTGAAAGATGGGATAGAAGCTCAGGCAGTGGGTAGAAGGAATTTTAAGCATTCTTACTTAGGGATTTGGGATAAGAACCCATGCCTGGCATACTCAAAGAACATCAGGGACAGGATGACTGGAATGCAGTGAGTCATGAGGTGTGATGAGAAGTCAGTGGAGAGCTCTGCATAGAGGAGTAACCTGATATAAATCATGTTCTGGCAGCATGTGGGAAGTAGACTGTGCGGGTACAAAGACAAATTAAAAGTTGGGATAGGAAGAGATTGCCAAAGTGCAGGTAAGAGATGGTGCTGGTTTAGCCCAGGGTGGTAGTGGTGGAAATGGGAAGGGATTCCACCACTGGAATTGGTAAATTGGATTCTGGATTGGATGTGGGATGTAATTTAAAGGAGTCAAGGATGACTAAGATTTGGGGCCTGAACAACTGAAAGGACAGAGTTGCCACTTTCTGAGATGGGAGAGACTATAGGGAAATGGGGATGGATAGGTATGGAAAAAATAGCTCACATAGCCTGAAATTTTGATTTGGACATGAAAAGCTAAACCTCCATCAGAGCTTTTTTTTTTTTTTTTTTTTTTTTTTGCGGTCGGACCTGCAGGCCCAGCGGCCATGGCTCACAGGCCCAGCTGCTCCGCGGCATGTGGCATTTTCCCAGACCAGGGCACGAATCCATGTCCCCTGCATCAGCAGGTGGACTCTCAACCACTGCGCCACCGGGGAAGCCCCCATCAGAGCTTTTAAGTAGGTATTTGGGGATAGAAATCTAGAGTTTGGAGCAGAGATCAATACAGGAAATATACATTTGACTTAACAATATATAGATAATATTTAATGTCTTGAGAGTGGATGAGTACATGTGGGGAGTGAATGCACATTGAAAAGAGAAGTGGGCCCTGGGCCCTTCAGCAAAAGGAGGTTTTTATAACGAAAAGGACTCAGCAGGGGAGACGGCAAAGTAGTAGCCAGTAGGTAGAGAAGCAAGAGGAGGTGGATCCTGGAAGCCAGGTGAAGTGTTTCAAGAAGGAGAGCATTGTCAGCTACTTTTGGTGCTGCTGATTGGATGAGAGCTGAAAAGTGATCATTAGATTTGACAACATGGAAGTCACTGGTGATCTTGACAAGAACTGTGTGTGTAACACACACACACGTATTCATGCATACAGAGGGGGAGGGAGAGAGGGAGAGAGGGGGAGAGAGAGAGAGAGAGAGAGAGAGAGAGAGAGAGAGAGAGGAGAGAGAGAGAGAATAAAATACAGGGGGAAAATCTTAACTGATGAATCTGGGTGAAAATAATATGGGAAATATTTGCATGATTATTGCAATTTTTCTGTAAGTTTGAAATTATTTTAAAATAAAATGTTTTAAAAAGAGATAATGGTGAGAAAGGAAGTGAAGACAGAACATATAGGCAACACTTTTGAAAAGGGAAACATAGAAATAAGACTGATAGAGCGAGTGAAGTGTGTGATTAAGGAAGTTTTTTTTTAAAGGTGAGAGATATTATGGTATGTTGTATGCTGATGGGAAAAACCTAGTGAACAAGGAAATATTCATGATGCCAAAGAGGAAGTAGCTGCTAGAGGCATTGCCCTTAATCTTCTGAATTAGAAGGGTTTTTCCTCGTCCTCCGCCCATCCATCACAAGAATCTATTCTACAGCATTCTCAAAGGCATCTGGCCATCCAGACTCTGGGCATGCTAGGGAGAAGAAGCTTTTTTCCTTTCTTGTATGCTTTCCAATGACCTTGTAACAAATTCAAAAAGCTTTGTTACCTTTTAAAATGAAAATTGCACATCCTTGTATCAAATCCAAAGACCTCACAATCACTCAAAGTTGTGAAAGTCTCCCTCTGTCCCCTTCAGTCCTACCCTGTAAAGGTTGCCTCTGTTTGCAGTTTGGGGGTGTAGCTTCCACATTTTCAACTAGATTGCAAAAACACGCACATATATAGCACAGCAACCTTTAAAAATCATTCTATACATAATTTCCCCAACTCGCTCACCCTACCCGCTCCCGCATCTCAGTTACTAGAGCAAGCATGGCCCTTCAAATCAACACATAAAGATTTACTATATTTTTTTAACAGCTACATAGTAGTCCAATACGTGGGTGTAACATAATTTATTTATATGTTTCCCTTGAGAACATTCTTGTATTTTCCCATACTTGTACTGGTATTAAATATTTCCATTTCAATATATATATATTTATGTATGTATGTATGTATGTATGTATGTATGTATGTATGTATGTATTTATTTATTTTGCGGTATGCGGGCCTCTCACTGTTGTGGCCTCTCCTGTTGCGGAGCACAGGCTCCGGACACGCAGGCTCGGCGGCCATGGCTCACGGGCCCAGCCGCTCCACGGCATGTGGGATCTTCCCGGATCAGGGCACGAACCCGTGTCCCCTGCATTGGCAGGCGGACTCTCAACAACTGAGCCACCAGGGAAGCCCCCGTTTCACTATATTTTGAAAGACTTTTTCTATAACTTTAATTGGTAGACCTTTCTTCTTTATGTTGGACTGAAACCTGCCTCCCTGTGAATTTTTCTGCAGTTGTTAATCCCTTGATGTGGTTTTCAACTTCACTGTGAGCATGAGTCTAGGCTTATAAAAATTTGTGAATATAATTTCATTATACCATATTTGTCTCTTTTACTGTTAAATGTTAACTCAAGTGTTTTCTTACTTTAGCCTTGAAGCAAGCATGATGCAATTAAAGCCTGAGTTAACTTTGTTAATAACAGAATTTTCTTAAAAGATATGTTTTTATAGGAGACTGTGACTTTGTTTTCACAATATTTCATTCTGTTTCTTGGCCTCAGATATGCCACCCACATCTGTGTGTTCTGTGGTACAGCAAGGACAACTCTTAGGTTGTCATTACGCAGCTTATGAAGACAGTAGAAGAGTTTTACAGGGAAAAATCAAGAGAAAAATTTCCATATATGAGTAGCTCTGCCCCTCTGAAACTTGCATCTGAATTGTCAGGAACAGTTACTACCATGCTAAGTTGAAAGCAATGAGAAAGGAAAACAAGGCATATAAATGAATGAGGTTGAGGACAGCCTATAGGAATTATTAACCATAAGCCTCCATTGTACTTTTATTCTTTCAACTTTTTAAAATTAACGTAATTTTCTTTATTTTCTTAAAAAACAGACTTGGATATATTTATCATTTCCATTTTTTAAAACAAATCATTATTTTCAGCTATTTCAGTTTTTAATTTTTTTTATTGTGAGTACACTTAACATGAGATCTACTCAAACTTTTAAGTGTACAGCACAGTATTGTTAGCTCTAGGCATTATGTTTACGACAGATCTCTAGGACTTATTCATCTTGCATAACTGAGACTTTATACCCGTTGTCTCCTCATTTCCCCCTCCCCTGAGCCCCTGGCAACTACCATTCTACTCTGCTTCTGTGAGTTTGACTATTTTAGTTATCTCATATAACTACTATCACACAGTATTAGTTCTTCTGTGATTGGCTTATTTCACTTAACCCTCCTATGTTCACTGCAGCACTACTCACAATAGCCAAGATATGGAAACAACCTAAATGCCCATTGAGGGATGAATGAATTAAGAAGATGTGGTATAAACATCTAATAGATTCCTAATCACCGCCCTCACAAAAGAAGGAAATTCTGCCATATGTGACAATGAGGACCAACCTGGAGGACATTATGCTAAGTGAAATAAACCTATAATACTCTTGTTTAAAGAATTCATAGGACTTTATAAATATTACTCCTTTAATCCCCATAGGATATCCAGAAAGAGACATATAGATGAGCAAGTACTGTGAATCCTCTGGTGAAAGAAATACTCTAAGAGGGCAATTAGCTGTTAGTCCTTTCTGTGCTTTTGATTCCTGGTAAAGAATAACCAGCTTATAGAATGCTACTGTCTTTCAGTAGCTGTCATCCTGATAGGCATGTAACATGTAACACACAGCATTTAAAAGCAATCTATGTCCACGATGGCTTTTCAGTGCCAGTGTCAACCATACCTCCAGAATTTCTTGGTGGGGGGGGCAGCAATTTAAGTGTCAGGGAGGCCAGGGGCCTGATCTGGAAGGGTGCTGGCATAGCAGGTACTCTGCTTACAGTGGGTTGGAGGTCAGCGGTGTGGCTGGAGATCATGGGATGAAGTGTGGGTGTAATCCACCCCTGGGTCTATTTTTGGGTGCACCACACAAGTTAATGGGTCTCACCAAACCTACTGATAGGAAATAACTTAGACCTAAGGGAAGGCCTGGCTTAATGTCACATTGGTATATTCTTTTCGATATAATTAAACATGTAACGTGTAGTCTAAATGCATATTTCCCTTTCCCCAGAATCATATGGTGATGATATGAAGATCATTTTTTTTACCAGGCTTCACACCTAAAAGTGTGACAGTTAAGAGACATTCATTGTGACAGCTGGAACTGCTACCTTCTGCTTATGTATAAAGCTGCCTGCTGTACTTCTCTGTTCACTTAACAGAAAAGGCTCTCACCCTACATTTCCTCTTGATGTTTCTGAAGGCTGTGCATACTGAAGTTAGGTAAATCTAACTAGCATCTTCCCTTTGGCTGTCTGTTCAAGGAAGAATGGCTTATATATTTTGATAAATTTGGAATTCCTAGGTTTATGCCTCATGAAGACTGGCTTTTCCATTCCTTTTTCTTTATGGCCCCAATCCCAGGGGATTTGGAAAGGCACTAGCACCAGCTTTTAGGAGGAAGTAGTTACTTGTTTGTGTGAGATGTTAGGGTGCTGGGGTGATCTGGGCCCAATCAATGGTCCAGAAACATTAACTGAATATCTGCTTTTGCCAGGCACTGGGCTAGACACTAGGGGTAAAATGACACCCAATATATGGCCAAAAAGTATGGGGGAACCAGAAATAGATCTATATGAGTTAAGGTTAAGATGAGATAAAGCCTGCAGAGAAATAGGCTACAAAACAGGGGGAGCCAGACTGTGAAGAACCTGCATGGCTGAGCTGAAGAACTTCAGTTGGAGTCTATCAATCAGTGATTCTCAAAGCACGGCCGCCAACCAGCTCTATCAGCATCACCTAGGAACCGGTTAGACATGCAAGTTCTTGGGCCCCACATAGACCTAATGAAGTGGTAACTCTGAGAGTAGATCCCCATAGCCCTTGTGTTAACCAGCTCTACAGATATTTCTGATGTACACCAAACTTTGAGAACCACTGCTCTGATGACAGAAAGGCCTGGAAGGGTTTGTTTATTTTAAAAGCTCACTTTTATGGTGATATAATTCACATGCCATGCAAGTCACTTGTTTAAAGTATACAATTCAATGATTTTTAGGATTTTCACAGAATTGTGCAACTAGCAATGCAACCTAATTTTAAGACATTATCAACATCCACCAAAGAAACCCCATACTTCATAGTCACTCTCCATTCCCTTCCCACTAAACCTCTAGTCCCAGGCCACCACTAATCTACTTTCTGTCTCCATGGATTTGCCTATTATAGACATTTCACATAAATGGAATCACATAACATGTGGTCTTTTGTGGCTGGCTTCTTTCATTTAGCATAATGTTTTCAAGGGTCATCCATGTTGTATCAGAACTTCCTTTTTATGGCCAAATAATACTGCATTGTATGGATATACCACATTTTGTCTATCCATTTGTCTTCTGTTGAACATCTGTGTTTTTTCCACTTTTTGGCTATCGTAAATAATTCTGTTATGAACATCCGTGGGCACATTTTTATGTTTTCATTTCTCTTGGGTATATAACCTGGAAGAGTTTTAAGAACACATATTGACACAGCCAGTTGAATGTTTTAGTATATTTGTTATTTAGTTTGGAACAATGCTTCTCATTCTTTTGCCTCCATACCATTCACATGTCCAGAACACTCCATCAGCAACTATTCTCACCGTTCCCTTTTTAGGTAGTGGTGTGAGGGTAGGAGGTGGATTGTGTAGTTGGAAATATGCTCCTCCCCTTGCATCCTCTGGGTCTCCTGTAGCATCTCCTCCCCCTGCCCCACAGTTGAGAATCTCTGGTATACAGGCATAGGAGCAGAAGTAAAGACATGGATTAAGAAGCTATTGTAGGCTTCCCTGGTGGCGCAGTGGTTGAGAGTCCACCTGCCGATGCAGGGGACACGGGTTCGTGCCCCAGTCCGGGAAGATCCCACATGCCGCGGAGCGGCTGGGCCCGTGAGCCATGGCCGCTGAGCCTGTGCGTCCGGAGCCTGTGCTCCGCAACAGGAGAGGCCACAACAGTGAGAGGCCTGTGTACAGCAAAAAAAAAAAAAAAAAAGAAGAAGCTATTGTAACAGTTTAGTCCACAGGTAATGTGCATCTGAGCCAGGGCAAGTTTAGAAGGGATGGACTTGTTGAATCTGAACCATCATCATTAGTGACTCATAGCCTTCTGCCAATTTCCAACTATGCTGCACAGGCAAAGTCGTACACTGACTTCCCTTTGGTGTGAAATATTTTTCAGCATTGCTTTCTCTCCTGGAGGGAGAAAAGCCATAGAAGAGCATCACTTCTCAGAGAACAGTCTTTGCCTGCAAAATCCAAAGCCACCCTGGGCGCAGCTCACAGCCTCCTCATTTTAATGTTTGAATTTTCACCTTCTGACAACTTGAAATACAAATGATTTCTGAGCCAAATTATTTCTTGGTAATTTAATGCAAAATGCTCTGTGTTGTGATCTGATCTGCTAAAGGTGGGAGGAACCATAAGATTCATATCTGTGATAGTTTCCTATGGCTGCTGTAACAAACTACTACAAATTCAGTGATTTAATACAATACCAATCTATTCTTTTTCAGCGCTGGAGCTCAGAAGTCTAAAATGAATCTTATGGGGCGACAGTCAAGGCATTGACAGGGAGTCCAGAAACTGGGGGTGGGGGCTGGATCCTATTTCCTTGGCTTTACCAGAGTCTAGGGCCACATTCTTTGTATTCCTTGGTTTATGGCCCCTTCCTCTATCCTCAAAGCCAGTGGTTTACATCTTCTCTCTCTGCCTCTGTTTTGCTGTTTCAATCACCAGACCTTCTTCTCTTCTGCCAGCTAAGTCTCTCTCTACCTCTCTTTTGTAAGACTATTTGCGACTGCACTTAGGACCCACCCAGATAGTTCAAGAGAATCTCCCCACCCAAGATCCTTAACTTAGTCACATCTGCCAAAACCTTTTCTCCCCTAAGTAAGATAACATTCACAGGTTTCAGGCATTAGGCCCTGCATAGCTTTGGTGGCCATTATTCAGCCTACCTCAGTATTAAATCAGCACACTGCTGCTTCTGGGTCAATTCTTGTGTGTTAATGAAGGGTATATGGAAAAGAGAAGAGTAATTTGGAAGCATATACCATTTCCTGGAATCCTTTCATTCAGCAAACTTATACACAGGGACTGAACGCTGGGCCAGGAGGCCCAGAAGCAGGAGGCTCCATGTCCTGCTGCTGTGGTAGCAGCTGTGGCCGCACAGGCCAGCATTCCCACTGTGCCTGCACCCTCGCAGCCCGGCTGAAGCAGCCTGTGCAGTCAGCAGAAGGCTTCTTCAATGAGTCACTGTGGTTTTCTGACTTGTGGCAAACTCCTCACCTGCTTTGTTCAACTGTCTCCCAGGCTAGTGCCACAGGAGATATTAATAAAGTCGACCTGCTTATAAATAATGGGTTGGCCCAAAAGTTCGTTCGGGTTTTCAGTACCGTCTTATGGAAAGCCTGAGTGAACTTTTTGGCCAACCCAGTACCTCCTTTGGTGACCCACAATAGGAAATCTCTGCTGGCACTTTTCCATGCATCTCTACTTTGTTATCTCTTTTCCACATGGATCCCAAATGCTCATCATGAAATTTACCGAGGTACCCATGGGGGTTTGTGAGGCTCAACAAGACAGAGATTAGGATGCATGGTCTCTAGGCAACTTCTACCAAAGAGATGGCCCGCCTCCACATCCACTGTTTCTAGCTCAGGGCGATATGCAGGGCCCTGGAATTAGTACCTCAGAGGGTGGGAAGATAAATAAGATGAAGTGCTTCAATTTGGGGAGTTTAAGATAAGCAGGCCAGAAAGAATACGAACATCCAAACCTGTTCTGAGACAGGCTACAGGAGAGGGGTGGGTAGATCTGGGGGAATTACTCTTGACTGGGGGGAGGGCGAGTCAGGGAAGACTCCTCGGACGCGTTTGGTGGGTTGGGACATGCCCAGAGATGGGATGAGCGTGTTCCCGGAGCACAGATAAGGTCAGAATGAAAAAAGAATCCCAAGCCTGGAAGACTGAGAGGTGAGTGAAAGAGGGAAAGCCAGGAAGAAAGGCAGATGTGGCGAAGGAGAGTTTCTGTATTTGATAGTTTTGGTTCCGAAATGGCCAGCAGGAGGAAAGGTCTAGAGAGCAGATACAATGTTACGCCTGGAGCTTAGAGACTGGGGTAAGACTGGGGATTAGAGAATTGGGGGTTATCCCCAGAGGGTCACCATGGATGTGGACAGGAATAAGGGTCAAAGGCAAACATCTACCTTGAGGGCACAGAGAGCACTGTGAGAGACACCGGAGTTCTAAAACACAAACCGACAATGACACAAACAAACCACGAGAAACTCAGGAGGGAAACCAGGAGGTTGCACCATGCAGATGGCCAGCAAAGGGAGCATCCAGAGTCCCCTCTCTCTAGCAGAGGAACTGCCATAAAGCCAACCTTGTCATTTTGTATTTATCATTTGTGGTCAAGTGTATTCAAATGTCATGCAAGATATTTATGAAATTTGGCAGGTTTTACAGAAGGTTATTTAGGCAGGAGGGCAGGATAAGTCAATTTATGCAACTGAATCCAGCTGATAAAAACCCTCGAAGCTATGATGCTCTTTGCACTGTGACCTATCAATGTATTTAATTCTAGACTTTATGCTAAGAACCATTTTGTTACTGGAAAACGGGACTAAAGTCTGTGAGTTGGATAGAAAATCCTAACAGTGAGCACACGTGTCCATGAAACAATCAGAGTCCCGTGAAGTGGCTTGGCTTTTGCTGAAATTATTTGCAGATATTCATGTTGCTACTTGTTCAATTACTTTATCATCTGCTGGTAGTTATAAACAGAAAAATGGAAGTAGGGACTAAAAGTTTAAGAAAAATGACTGGGGGGAAATATGGCCAAATGGAGCACATTTGGCTATGACTGTTGTGAGCTGAACTAGGCCAATATGGACATTCACAATTTGTCATATTCTTTTCAACGACTGTCGGTAGTCTCTGAAGATTAGAAGTCAGCAGGAGTGACCTGCCTTCTCCTAGACAAACTTCCTGTTAGGTGCCATGCTCCAATTAAAGCAAGTTTCAGACAGAATTCTACCCTATGTTCAGCTACTTATTAACAAGTAGGCACAAAAACATGTACTGAAAACTGGGTCCAAATTCCATTCTGTCTCTTTAAGTACTTTAACAAGTACTTTGCCTAAAATGATCCCTCTGAGGCAATGACAACAATGGTCTTATGATGGGACCAACTAACCTCTTAATCAGATCAGGTGACAGGATTCTTTATTATGGGATGAGGGTAAGAGGCACCTGTTCTGAATGAGTTCTAGAATTTAGGGTACTCTAGCAGAAGCATTCATGGGGGTGTGGGCCCACCTGGCTATTATACCCAATTTATGAAAGAGGAAAGGGCCTGTATGACACTTCCAGCTACCACACGTCTTGAACACCCCGTTTTTCCCCCAGAGATCAATTGTTTCTATCATCCTTGTGGAGCAAATTCAGAGGGCAAGAGTCGAGTCACCTGTCTTTAAAGTGTGGACTACTGAGTACAGTATTTCAGGTGTTAACTCAGCAACCCGAGTGTAAATTAACTTGCACATACACACATTCATGGTACTGTTTAAACTGAAGTACATTAAGGTAAATTACAAAAAAATAATTATAATAATTAACTTTCTTTTTACACGAATATGGAAAAAGCCACTGTGGTAAGCTGAATAATGGCCCCTAAAAATGTTCACGTCCTAATCCCTAGAATTTGTGAATATTACCTTACATGGCAGAAGGAAGGTTGCAGATGTGATTAAGTTAGGTATTTTGAGATGGAAAGATTATCCTGGATTATTTGTAGGCCCTACATTTAATCATGAGTGTCCTTATAAGGGGGAGACAGAGGGAGAAGAGACTGTGGAAGAGGCGATGTGATGATGGAATCAGAGGTGATGAAGGGGAGGAAGAGGGAGGAAGAGGCCACCCGCTAAAGAACACAGGTGACCCCTGGAAGCTGAGGAAATCGGGGGAAACAGCTGCTCCCCTCAGAGTGTCCAGGGGAAACCAGCCTTACCAACACCTTGACTTCAGCCTAGTGAAACTGATCTGGACTTCTAACTTCCAGAACTGTCTGAGAACAAATTTACGTTGTTTTAAGCCACTAAATTTGTGGTCATTCATTATAGGGGCAATAGGAAATGAATGTAGTCATCAATATATATATATTTTTTTCCCGGTACGCGGGCCTCTCACTGTTGTGGCCTCTCCCGTTGCGGATCACAGGCTCCGGACGCGCAGGCTCAGCGGCCATGGCTCACGGGCCCAGCCGCTCCGCGGCATGTGGGATCTTCCCGGACCGGGGCACAAACCCGTGTTCCCTGCATCGGCAGGCGGACTCTCAACCACTGCACCACCAGGGAAGCCCTATAGTCATCAGTATTAATGTTAGTAGCATCTTGGTCCAGCTCATGGAAATTTCCATGGGAGCTGTTTTGAAAACCCTTGCCATACATGGCTGACAGTTCTTGGGTTATTAAAAAAGACGCTGTCCTGAGGGCCATAGAGAGAGGACCTTTAGTGTCTAAAGGTCCGGGCCCAGGATTCATTCCTGCCGGCTTTAGTCTGTTTCCTTCCCTCAGCTGCCATGCATCGTCATCTGTGCCCTAAAGGCTTGCTTCACTTCCCCTAGCTGTTTTGATTTTTGTCCCATGGGGGCCTCGGGCCTTCCCCTGGGGGGGGGGGCTGCTGCCTCCCTCCCCTAGGTCTGCCCCACTAGGGAAACTTCAGGACTTGCCCTGTCCCCAGTCTCTCTCTTGAGCACTGGTGAGGTCCCAGTAGAGACAGGGTGGGTGGGTATGAATTTGCCTTGTGCCTGGAGCTCCCAGGAGTTTTGTCTTCTCCAACTAGCCCACACTCAGCAATTTGTTAAGAATTTTAGCTGGGGCCTCCCTGGTGGCGCAGTGGTTGAGAGTCCGCCTGCCGATGCAGGGGATACGGGTTCGTGCCCCGGTCTGGGAGGATCCCATATGCCGCGGAGCGGCTGGGCCCGTGAGCCATGGCCGCTGGGCTTGCGCATCCGGAGCCTGTGCTCCGCAACGGGGGAGGCCACAACAGTGAGAGGCCCGCATACCGCAAAAAAAAAAAAAAAAAAAAAGAATTTTAGCTGAATCCTTCTTATTAGCTTTTATGACATCTGTCATCTCCAGCAGGTAAGTGCCCATGTCCTGTCTCTCCTTGGAGGAGCCTGTGTTTCCTTAGATTTTGTGTAAGCTGGTGGCTCTGCAACCATAGCTCTATGGTAGATTCAAGGAAAGTTGCGATTTCATAGATTAGTTAGCAACTTTGGTGAGGTTGTAAGAATAAAAGAAGCCTCGTTTTCTACGTCCTAAGAAGAAGCCAGACATCCATTTTATATTTTTTGGCTCATCTATGAATTTGATTTTTTTCCTCATAGCACCTTACTGAGAAAACATTTGGAAAGAAACACTGTTGTTTCCTGACATACCGGTAATATGAACGCCACACAAATCTATTAAAATATTCAGGTAGTTGTGCATTACCCTTAGAACTCTCTCTCCCAGAGAATAAGCAATCATCTGCAAAATTAAAATGATCACAACTTTAGCAGAAAAGATCTAAGACTGAGATATAGTGGTTAAGAAGCTGGGTTTGAAATGTGGACTTAATTATATATCTTCAGATAGACAGCTTATTTTGTGCAGTGGCTTCTGACCCATCTTGAAATCATTGCTATCATTTTCCTGAGACTTGCAAGGAAAAAAAATCTGATTGGATAGTATTCACCTCTGCCAAGCCAAGGCATGGACTTACGTGCTAAAGGCTTTCAGCCAGATAGTCTACTTAAGAAGCCTTCAAGTATCTTGAAGGGAAACTGGTGATTAAAAAGAAAAAAAAAAAAAGCCTTTATTATAGGGAAACCCAACTGCCTGGAATAAGTACAATGTTAACAATTATACATAAAATATCTATATTATGAAGTAATGCAAAATAAATTCCTGAACATGGAGCTGATTCTAACATGATAATTGGCTATTCTGAGGCTTTCCCCCCACCCCCAGGGCATGGCAATGAAGCCACAGTAGCTTTTAACTTCACAAGAAAATTGTGTCATTTCTCAAAAGCACCTAGTCAGTCATAAACATTTACTGAACATGCTCTGGATTAGCTGCTGTGGGAATCTAAAAGGTTGTAAAATAAATAAGTATTCTGAATAATTGTCAGAAAGGTATCAAGTTCTTTCTGAACCCACTTTTTCTAAATATATAATCCCCAGTGATAATTCACCATCACACCATAGTCCCAGCCCCTTTGTTTTTCACACTATTCTGTCCTTTGGGGTTGGAACAAAGCCAGCTACAGATTTCTCCCAAGAACCTTTAATCTCCCTGACACCTGGCTAGGAACCCTCCTGACCCCGAGGTACCCGTGCTCTCAAGCATAGCCTTGACAACCCCAAACCACCTTTCAACCAGGGACCTGGTTGAATGAAGATGTCCTTATTCCCCTCCACAAAAAATCTGAGATGGCTAATTTATGCCGAAGTGTCATTTACTGACACATCTTTCTTCAGAGGATACCTTCCTTGTAATTTTTGTTTTTTAATTTTCTTTTTAATGAGAACAGAGAATGGTAGCATCTCAGGCAGGAATCTTCCCCATGTCCTTCATCTCACTCTGTGGGCTGGCTACCTAAACTGTATGACAGGCTAGTCCGTATGTAGACAGACCCTTCTATCTTCATAGTCAAGATGAGGCTGCAGATCACTCTTGGTAGAGCATGTTTTCCAGTAAGTGTAATGAGCTTGGGCTGTGTCATCCATATATTCCCACCTATTCCTCTTCATTACGCCTGTGTTGGCAGTGTAATCTTTAGAAACAGAACAGATTTTTCTCCTCTACTTTGTCCTGCTTGAATCTCCAGCTTGGAATCAGAGTGTTGCTTTACTGTTTGGGGCTTACTTAACTGGCTCTAATCCCTATCCAAGTTTCTGGGGCTCCAGGTTTCCTGGGAACTATTCTGTAAAGTGAATAAAGCAGACCAATGATCCCGGCCTGTCTCCTTTAACCAGCTAAGCACCTAAGGGGCACTCCTTCTTCAGGGGAGAGTCTCCTTGGATAGACCTGAGACATCTGTGCACATCACTGTATAAATATTCACTATGAGCCCTCTGTGCTAGAGCGTTGTGTTTCGCTCAAGTGTTAACAGGGTGAAAAAGACATTCAGTAAAGGAGTTCTCTGCAATCTGACCACAGTAAAGAACTTGCTATGAGACCTCTAGAGTTTAAATGAGGAAGCAGGGGCTTCCCTGGTGGCACAGTGGTTGAGAGTCCGCCTGCCGATGCAGGGGACACGGGTTCACGCCCCGGTCCAGGAAGATCCCACATGCCGCGGAGCGGCTGGGCCCGTGAGCCATGGCCACTGAGCCCGTGCGTCCGGAGCCTGTGCTCCGCAACGGGAGAGGCCACAACAGTGAGAAGCCCACATACCGCAAAAAAATAAATAAATAAATAAATAAATAAATGAGGAAGCAAAACTACACCTCCCTACCTGCCGTCCATTTAGAAATACTACATGACAGAGATGAAAAGGGCCTCAGAGTTTAGCCAAGCCAGCTTGGCTAGGGGACAGGGATGGATGCAGGAAGAACTGAGCACTTCATTTACCAACAAGAGAATCTCCACTTATATTCATTTTATTTTGTACTTTACTATATAAGATTTGTTACAATGAAAGAGTTCTCTCCTAGGGATGTGTGCAAAGATATATACAAGACTATTTGCTGAAGCATTATTTGTAATAGGGAAATACTGGAAACAATCTAAATGCCCATCACTAGAATAATGTAGTCTAGTTATTTAATGGAATGCTGTAGAGCAGAGAAAATTAACAAACTAGAACTACATATATGTACACAGATAAATTTCAAATAGATAGTGTTGAGACTTAAAATACAAATTAGATGCATAAATGTATCGAGTATTTGAAGTTTAAATATAAAAAACAATATTGTGCACTGTTTTAGAATATACACATGTGTAGTTAAAGCATAAAAACGTAGATATGAGTGTTGCATATCAATTTCGGAGACAGGTTTCCTCTCTCCTTCAGGGAAGGGGATTAGGTACATTGGGGATTTCAATGGTATCTGTACTATTTAAGTTTTTAATATGGTGTTATATCAGTGTTTGTCTTTTTCCATATAAAATTTTGTGTCTGAAATATTTCACTATAACACTTTTAAAAAGAAACGGTTCTGTTTTTAAAAGGTTGAAAGCCAATGAGCTACAACAAGGGGTTCAGGAATGCTGATATTTGAAGTTACAATGGTCTCCAAGCAACCCTCTGTGGCACTTTCCAGCAGTGACCTTCTAAAGCCCATCCTGCCTTCTGGAGCCTTGGATCTCGAGCCTTCGCAAGCCTATGGCAAAATGCATATTATACCCCTACCTCCATCTTTGATTCTCATTAAGTTGGTCTCAGGTTTTTATTGAGCATACCAGTGATTCTAGTGGGCATGGTCAGGATACCTTTGAGAAAGATGCTAAAGGTAAGCAAATCAAATCCCAGGAGCCCATGGTCCTTCAAACCTTCGCCAAGGACTCATTGCTAATAATGATCTAAAGTAGGGGCTGCTGATCCAAACAGCATCAGTGCTATGACTTTTGTATACTTGTTAGTGATTATTCCTGTTTCATGTTCAACATCATGAAAACCTTTTAAACCTGTGCGGTTTTGAAGATGGGGGTACAGGAACAGCAGATAATGTTAAGATATGATGGGGAAAGTTAAAAACAAGTACTGAAAGGAAAATATTTTTATTTTCCAAATTTAGGAGGTATTGAATTTAGATAAATGGATTTACGTTGCTACAAATGATCAGGTATGGAACAAAGAGTGTACGGTGAATTATAAAAACATTCCTTGGCATTAATTGGGGAGAGATGCTGTTAAGTCCTCTTGTACTCCATTATTAAGATAATACATGCTTTCGGGCTTCCCTGGTGGCGCAGTGGTTGAGGGTCCGCCTGCCGATGAAGGGGACACGGGTTTGTGCCCTGGTCTGGGAGGATCCCACATGCCGCAGAGCGGCTGGGCCTGTGAGCCATGGCCGCTGAGCCTGCGTGTCCGGAGCCTGTGCTCCGCAATGGGAGAGGCCACAACAGTGAGAGGCCCGCGTACCGCCAAAAAAAAAAAAAAAAAAAAGATAATACATGCTTTCAACATATCAAAAGTATAGAAAATGTAAAGAAGATTATAAAAATTACCAGTAATATCATGACTGAAATATCAATAACAGCTGCTTGTTACTTGTGAACCGGTTGATGTCAAGTTCACAGTTTGAAATTGGCAAAGGCGGAAGTATTTACACCACAGAAACAGACAAATGCTATAAACCAACTCCCTCACTTCCACCCCAGATAAGTAGTTAAATTTTTACTAGCAAAGTATTGAGCCCATCTGACTTATATGTGTATTTCCCCCCAAATTTAGATAATGCTATAATGCAGTTTTGAAAGTGCAGATGTATATCAGACCGAAAGTATATTCTGAGAAATATCTTGGGAAATTAACAGGAGCATCCCTTTCACATATTGAGTGCAGGGGGAGCAAGGACCTCAAGGCTTCCCAGGGCCAAAGGGCATGACAGGCCATGGCCTCCCTGGCAGGAAGGTAAGTATTTCAGGACCTAAAAGAAATGCTTAGGTTTAGGATCTCAGTAGCTTAACTTGAACTCTGGAAGAGCTCTCATGCACTTGACACTCTTCTCCTTACAAAGCTCAGAGGAAAAAATCCATTTCAGAGTGAATCCTTATGCATTTCCTTTCCTAACTACAAACATGTTTACTTTATGAAATCTCATTTTCTTCAAACTCAAAAGCCAGCTGATAAGGAATAAATCCTTACAACGTACCATGTAGAAGATACCAGATAACTCAGGTGTTAACCTGTATAACAGTTGAAGTTCCTAAAGGCAGTGAGCTAATCGGATGGCATCTCATGGTCTCCTCACCTTGAGGTCCCGAGTTCATCATGAATTAGATTATGGTACCTGGGGGGATGTAAATAAAATGCCCCCCCATTTTTTTCATATAGTATATTCATATCAACAAGAACCACAGGTCTTCAAGAGGTACCACAGCTGCAAAGAAATAAAACTTTAGGGTTCATCTTATTTGGTGTTAATATTCACATTCTAAGCTTATCTTTTCATCGTATTATAAAGGGAGAGCGTGGAGAACGGGGCGATGTGGGAAAGAAAGGGGATAAAGGGGAAATTGGAGATCCCGGACCCCAAGGAAAACAGGCAAGAAGTGATTTTTAACATCTTATGGTAATTGTATACAGTAACTTCTTCCAACCTACATTGACTGTTACTCTTCTTCCACTAAGTAGGGGTTACACAGACCAAGAGGAGACTGAGGACTGACAGTGAGTATCAATCCTGGAGGGTAATTGAGGGGGTTGTGCTCACAAAATGATTGCATTTGTGTTTTAGCTTTAGAAGTGACTTCTTTTGACACAGAATTAGTGCTGACATAGATGCAGGAGGTAATTGAACCCGAATGTGAGGGAGACATAACACCCAGCGCCCTTATCCAGCCTTGTGGTAGAGATATAACTGCCCACCCCCCGGTAGAAAGGTTAACAAGGAGATGAACTGTTTAAAAGAAGCCAGATGAGCAAGGGACTTTTTATTGTACATGATCCTTCACATTTCAGCACGGGGGCTCTTTTTTCCTGAACTAGTTCCTTTAAGAAGTGCTCTGAGAAGAACAGCAATCACAAAATTGGGATTACTTTTATGTACTGACTCACCTATTCAACAAATATTTGTGATGATGTACAAACTTTCCCTGTTCTTCTCTCTTCTGTTCTCTTTTGTTTGCACCACTACAAACAAAAAGCTGACCCCTGAAAGTCCCACAGGATGGGAAAGTTCTAGAATTTCTATAGCAAAGTCTATGTCTTCCTTTCTAACTTTGAGACACTACATCTCCGGGAGTTGAGGAGAAATAGGGACCTTCTCTTCTCCCCCCCTTTTTTAAATTGGGGTATAGTTGTTTTACAATGTTGTGTTAGTTTCTACCGTACAGCGAAGTGAATCAGCCATATGTATACATATATCCCCTCTTTTTTGGATTTCCTTCCCATTTAGGTCACCACAGAGCACTAAGTAGGCTTTTTCCCTTTTTGATTCTTTGGTGGGTCATGGTCTGGGGATGTTGACCTTATGTATAGTGCCAGGAAAACCCAGGGGTGGGAGTTCAAGTGGTGAAGGCGAGAGCTAGACATGTGACAAACAGAACTGTGCATGGTTTTATGGCCCATCTGCCTTTTTCTCTTTGTTGTTCCCCACCAGAAGTCAGACCCTCCCCAGATGCCTATGGAGGATGAAGCAGCTATATATGCAGCAATTTCTCCCTAAAGTAGCAGAGGAGGGTATATGTAAAATGCCCAGAGGAATGTTTCCCATAGGTTTATACCCTCCCTCCTGTCCCAACATGGAGAGGGGAACCTTCATCCATGCAGTTGTTCATTCACTTCACCAACGTTTATTGGGCACCTACCCTGGGTCAGGGTCTAAGACAGGCACTGGGAGAATAGTTGAGAGGAAGAGACTCTGTCTCTGGACTCAAGGAGCTCACAGCCTAACGGGAGAGAAAGACAAGCAAAGGATGTTCACCTATAGTTTGATAAATGCTGTGATAGAAGTGATATGTGGGTCCAGAGCAGACAAAATCAGGTATGGCTTGATGCAAATTCTCTTTTCCTTAACTCTTCCCTTTTTGTAGCATTTAGAAAGCCAAGGTCAGCATTAAATGAGATTCTAATATGTGACAGGCTCCTTCATATGAATACCACCCTGACCCAGTACTGCAGGGTGCCTGGGGGGCCCATGTAAAGTACGGCCCCCACTCTGCACCCCTGGACTTCTAGTCCTTCTCCAGTTACACCCCTTCCCCCAGGTGAGGAGTGACCACCCTGAGCGCACGCCCCCCTCTGTATTGCACTCTGGATACACAGGATCTCAGAATTGCCCCAAATGGCCCCAAGTTTGGAAGTTGAGAGCACTGGCCTGTATGCACGAGGTGGCCAAGGGGCAGGCATCTGGGGGGATGGGACGGAGCTTGGATTCACCTCATAAGTGCTGGCTAAGGCCCGGTGCAGCACAGGGCCGGTGGGGAGAGGGTGCAGGGAGAAGGGGACAGGATACAAGCCGCAGCCCCCTCTCGCCCAGAACCCACATGAATCCACATGACAGCCCATGAGGTAGGTAGTAGTGTCTTCCTTCCAGATGAAGGCACGCCAAGTCACGCAGAAAGCTTGAACGATACGCCCCAAAACACCTCAATAACAAGTAACAGAGCCGTGAGAGCCAAAGCTGGCTTGTCTGACGCCAAATCCCGGCTGCTCCCCCATGAAGGCTGTTCTTGGAAGGCATCTTTCCTCTCCCCACCCCCATTCTCTCCCTGATCAAATATATTCCCAAACACTCTCAGTGGCAGATTTGGTCCAGACTAACAAAGTCCTCTTTTCAGAGGCCAATACCATTGATGAAGTTCAAGTTTTTAATCATTCACACCAAATTGCTTCAGAAAGACTGTTTCTCCGTGTGCCCCTTAAATGTCAGTGTTTCCCAGTGTCTGCCCTCAGTCTTTTCTTCCCAGTCTTCAAACCCTCAGGGAGGGACAGCTATCAAAGTCAGGGGGATGCACAGTTTGAAAAGGCTAAGTTAATATTACAGTAAAGTTGTGTGGAGAATGAAAAAATCTTTTTATATTATAAATATAGAAAACAATATGCTTGACAAAAGGGGGTATAGGGAGGGGTTAAAAGGGGCAGAGAAGCTCTGCTCCACGCAATCTCATCTGCCACCCCTGTTTCAACAGCCAACTGTACACTGACATTTCTGAAATCTGCATCCAGCTTGAACCCCTCTCCTGAGCACCAGGCCTCACATCCTACTGCCTACTGGACATCGCCAGCTGGGTGTCCCACAGGTGCCTCAAACCCAGCCAGAATCAAGCTGAACCAGTGATCTTCATTAGCTTCAACATGCCCCTGTTCTATCCCTCCCTATCTCAAAGAGCGGCACCGTTATCATTTGCCTCCTAGACTCCTTTCCCTCATCCTTCCTTCCAATTACTCACCAACCCCCTTCATCTCCTTTTGAAATGTCCCTCCAGGTCATTCCTTCCCATCCATCAATACCACCACGGCTTTCTAGTGTTATCTTCTTTGCCTGAACTATATAGGAACCTCAGACCCCTCCACTGGCTGCCACAATCACCTTTCTTCTCTGCTACGGACTGTGTCTCTTCTCAGTGCTCAGGATAAGTCCACGCTCTTCAGCATGACACAAAGGCTTTCTAAAGTCCATCTGTCTTTCACATTTCCTGTCATTCTTTCAGTCACATTCCCTGAGTCACAAGTTTAATCAAGTACTCCAGTGCACTGCACTTTGTGTGTTCCATCCTCTGCCTGGAAAGCTCTTTCTCCTCCTCTCCCCACCCCACCCCGGTCAGAGTCTGCCTAACCTCCCTAGACCACAGGCCCACACCCTCTCTCCCATCCCTGGTATTCCTGGCAGACCAGCGTGGTTCCTTAGCTCCAAGCCAATAGAATAGTACTTACAAAAGTATTTATTTATTTGCCTACTTCTTACTAGACTCATGTAAACATGAGTCCTTTGAGGGGTATAAACTTGATGCCTTCATCATTGGCACTGAGTAGCCAACGTGGTCATTCAGCAATTTTAATGGAAAGGGTGAAACTATTCCAGTGACTTAAAAGCAAAGAATACAAGGAAAAGATTTATACACACACACACACACACACACACACACATGACTACTTAAAGCATATTAGACCTGGTTATGCCATGAAAGCACAGTGAAAAGAATTAAAATGCAACCTTGATATATAAATTGCTCTTACAAGTCAAGAAAAGACAAACATTCTAATAGAAAGAAACGGACAAAGGACAAAGACTGTGCATAAGAGAATACAACTTAGAAACATACATATAAAATTCAGCCTCACAAATAGTAAGTGTAATTTAAAACAATGAGATATTTTGCTCTATCAAGTGGCAGAGATTATATAATAATAATAATAACCAGTGTTGTGTCTCTAAAACAAAATGGGTTTTCTTATATACTGTTGTTAGAGGCGTCCGTTACTACAACTTTTCTGGAGGATTGTAAGGCACTCTGCATCAAGAACCTTAAAATGGCCATGCATCTGACTTCAGTAATCAAGTTTTTCAGAATACTTAATAATGTAGGAAATTAATTACTACATAATGTTAAGTGAAAAACTATAATCATAAAACTTAGTGAAAAGTATTTTCTCCACTTGTAAAAAATTAAACACAAGTATATTAAATACATAACATTTCCCCTTCCTAGATAATATAAATATATTAATAGACATTTCCCCTTTCCAGACATACTCTAGTTTCAGATTTATGAAATCTCTCTCTAAATGTGGAAAAGCATGACAAAGCCTAAAAAAAAAAAAGATAACTGTTGACTCCTTCATTTCATATAATTTTAAAAATCTCACATTGGGAGTTCTTTTTGTATAGCCACTTGAAATCATTGGCTTTTACTCAATTTACAGAAAAAGAAATTAAATTAAAATGCCCTGAATATTCTCTGTACATGCTTCTGTTAAGCCATGTCACCTTCACCTCACTTCTGTCATTATAGGTTTTCTCCTTTAAAACTTTACTTTTGCAACTGTTACATGGTCCACTGCTCTTTCCAGTTGAGATTTTCTGGGCTTCTGCTTCTCTCATCTGTTAAGTTAATCATCCCTGTCAGCTTCTTGTCTTTGGCAGATGTAGAATCCTGACTTCTCCAGTCTCATCCCATGGCATTTGTAAACATGCCATGCAGGGCAGGATGTTGGCAGATTGATTCCTAGTACCCAGTTCATCTCAGGCCCTTCTGATGGAGCTGGTGAGCAGCGGGACCTGCAAGGAGCATCCAGGAACCCAGGGAGGTTTCATGGAAGAGCCCAAGTGAGGGTATTAGGAAACTGGAGAGAAGACTTGCAAATTTGGGGATTGGTACAGAAAAAAAGGAGGGAATACAGCATTGGATGAGATCCCTTTTGGCCCTGGTGCTTGTCCTGGTTTGTCAGCACATGTGGGTTAAACCATGTAACTGAAAGCATGCATTGCCCACACCATTATTGTCCTCGGAGTCTGCAGGGGATTGGTTCCCAGACACGCCCACCATGCCCAACCCAGTAGGTACCAAAATCCGTGGATGCTCAAGTCCCGCATATAAAATGGTGCAGTACAGTCAGCCCTCCGTATTATGGATGCAGAACCCATGGCTATGGAGGGCCGACTGTAGGTAGTACATCTTTTGTGGGGCCAGACCCTGTGTGCGTGTTACCTCGTTTAATCCCCCTACATCCCTGAGACACAGACACTGTTAGGTCACTTCATGCCCAAGGTCACACAGCTGATAAATACTGGAGCTGCAATTTGAACTCCAAGTCTGAGTTATTACATTTCACAGCTCAAACGCATTTCAATTCTGATATATTATAGGCAACTTTTAACCTCTGTGCTATGTATTATTTATTTATTTATTTTTGGCTGTGTTGGGTCTTCGTTGCTGCGCACGGGCTTGCTCTAGTTGTGGTGAGCGGGGGCTACTCTTCATTGTGGTGCGCAGGCTTCTCATTGCGGTGGCTTCTCTTGTTGCAGAGCATGAGCTCTAGGCGTGCGGGCTTCAGTAGTTGTGGCTCCTGGGCTCAGTAGTTGTGGTTCGTGGACTCTAGAGCACAGGCTTAGTAGTTGTGGAGTACGGGCTTAGTTGCTCCACAGCATGTGGGATCTTCCCGGACCAGAGCTCAAACCCGTGTCCCCTGCATTGGCAGGTGGATTCTTAACCACTGTGCCACCAGGGAAGCCCCTGTGCTATGTATTTTATTTGCAGTGGAAGGATTAAGTCAAATAGCCCAATGCTGATTATAATAAGACATACCTTTCATGACTATAGGAAAAAATATGGTCACACAATTAATATTTTCCTCTTTTCCTCCAGAAAGAAGAAATCATCAAGCTTATTTTTGAAATATGTGGTAAGATTTGATGACCAAGAAAAAACCCATCACTTTAAAGTACCAACCCCACTATGTTCTGTGTTGTCAAGATAATGTACTCACCCAGGATATGTCTACTGTAGAGCTCGTGGGAAAGTTTCGAGCTCATTTTCAGTTTCAGTGGGAAACTGAAAGGAAGCAGTGTGAGGGGATGTGGGAATCCTGATTTAAGAAAAGAAGTCATTTTCCCAGGGTAGTTAAGAGGTGTGAAGATAGTTGGGTCTGTGGGCAGCCAGGCCTTTTGTTAGCACAGAGCTCATTTGTATTCAGTGACATTTACCTGAGCCTGAGAAGGAAAGAACAACAAAGGAAGCAGGACTACAGGGGCCTAACTGGTGTTTGACTCCAGCCTAGCTGGTGATGATAATGTCTGTGTTTTTCCTGAAGCAAAAAGTCTTTCTACATTGAGTTTTGAGCCCTACGTCTAGAGTGCCTGCCACTTCAGAGGCAAAAGGACCGAGTCCAGAGGTCATCTTGGGTCACAACTCTATCTAAATGCTTCTATGGCGAAATAGACTTAAAACAGAGTTACCAGAACAAGGAAGTAAAGCAAAAAGACTAGCCAAAAGGCAAGCAATTAATGGATAATGAAGGTAACTTCTGTGTTTAAAACGAACAGAGGCAGGAATATCATTATCCTTCCATACAGAGAACCCCAGAACTGACTTGTCCCCCAAAAGACTTCCAGACCTTAAGAAGCAGCCTGGGACTCTCTATGGTGACAGGCCGATTTAGACATTGCTTCTGAGTTCTAGAAGTGCTGTAAAATAGCAGCCAGTTTCCTGATGACTTATCGTGGCAGGGCTGCTGGGCAACATGTGGATATGAATACACCAGTGGAACCCTGATAATTTTTATTGCCAAGGAACTCTGGCAACTGCTTTGAATGATAAACCCTAAATAGAAGTTGTTTATTGACCAGTGTTCTGAGATCATTTCCCTGAAACAGTTTCACAGTATGGATGGACTGCTGGCCTCCTTGATAAGATGGGAGCCACTTTAGTGGTCACTAAGGGTGTGACTGGGGACATAAACCAGAGTAGCTAGGGGCCGCTACTCTTGGGTCCAGTTAAAGACCTGAATCTTTCCCCCCACAATTAAAATGTTTCATCCCATTACTTTACCCATTGGCCACGCCAATGAGCAAGTATTCATTTTCACATAAGGATATGGTTGAAGACTGAAATATTAGCATTCAGATTCCGATTAAATACAAATGGTCAGATGATAAAGGGCAAATTTAGGATGGTGGTTATCTCTTATGGAGAAGGGAAATGGAATCAGGAAGGCATACACAGGGATGCCGAATCTTTTAAAAATACTATTTTATTTTTTAATCTTAGAAATTGGCTATCTGTTTATTGTTTTATCCTCTACAGCGTTTTGTTTTTTTTGTGGGGGAGGTTTTTTTTTTTTTTTTTTTTTTGCGATATATCTTTTTTTTTTTTAAAAAGTGAGGTATAGAAACCAGAAGGGAGACAATCGTCAGCTGTGCTCACGGTCACAGAAAAGGAAGGTTACAATCTAGTCTTAGGTTCATCCTTGCCCCTTTCCCCCTCCCTCCACCCATCTGATATCAATTAGTGATGTTTTAATTTTCAACCCCGCTGTGTTTCTATGTCAATATTTGTGTTTCAGGTTGTGGGTGTAAATGCAGAGAGGCACCCCTAGAGCTGATGTTTGTGATTGACAGCTCAGAAAGTGTGGGACCGGAGAACTTTCCGATTATCAAAGACTTTGTGAAGACTCTGACTGACAGAGTTGCGCTGGACCTTGCCACGGTCCACGTAGGCGTAATCAACTATGGCCGTAAGGTAGAGGAGGTGGATCATTTGACGCAGTTCTCCAGCAAGGATGACCTCAAGCGGGCCGTGGACAACATGCAGTATCTGGGAGAAGGCACCTACACAGTCACAGCTCTCCATGCCGCCAACCGCATGTTCGAAGCCGCAAGGCTGGGTGTGAAGAAGGCGGCCTTGGTCATCACTGATGAGCAGACAGATATGTGAGATGAAAAGAATCTGACAGAGGTGGTGAAGGATGCCAGTGACATTCGATGTGGAAATATTTGTGATTGGGGTGGTGAAGAGAAATGACCCCAACTTCGAGATGTTCCACAAAGAAATGAATCTCATTGCTACCGACCCAGACAGGGAGCATGTTTAATCTATTTGATGACTTTGTTACCCTTCAAGGTAAGACTCAGCTCCAGAGGAAAGGAATTCACACTGTCCTTCCAAGTACCACATCACAGAATTATCCTGACCAAAAATGAAAATCAGGAGGCTAATGAGGTGTATACTGGCATTAAATTGTAACACAGAAACTCTGGAAGACAAAGACGTTTAGTATTTCATTCAGGGAGTACAATCCCTTGTTGGCCTTGGAGTTGTTTAACTCGGGTAGCTGCAATTCAAGGACTAAAAAGAAAGGACAGGATTTGGGGGCATTGCTAAGATTAGTTCATGTTCTAAAAGTTACCTAACTTGGATAAGAGATGGAGCAAGCCAGCAGCAAGACAGAAAATAACTCATTTTGATTCTATGGTTATCATAGAATAACTCAAGACAGAAAATAATTCATTTTGATTCTACAGTTATCATAGAATCAAAATGAATTAAGAAGTGCAGAATGAGTGGAAAACAGGGATGGTAATCTAAAGAGATGAGAGACACGGTAACTGGGATTATTTTCTTCTATTCTCTCTTCTCTGTTCCTATGAAAAGAGATAATGAAGAGTAAACAAGTTGACGTCAGGAGTTTATCTTAAAGAACAACATGTTGAATATTCCTCATACACTCAGTGCTGATCTGATGGCTTTCCCTATGTTGCTTTACCCTTCACATGAACTGACATTTCCTGACGAGCCCTGCTAAGACACTGACTCACCGACCAACATCACTTTACAATGAAACACTCCAGTTCTCTGGAAACTGATAACACATTCTGGCAGGGCCCACACCCAGAAAGCTTGTGAAATAAGTAAAATTTATATTTAATGTGTTTGCAGGCCTCAGTTTGACACCATCCTTCCTTCTCCACTCATCTGGGAGCAGGGCCTGACAAAGCCTCATGCTGTTCCCAGCCTACTCCAGGTACCAGCACGTCTGGTCCTAAGGAGAGCAGACCATGCTCAGAACCTTCCCACTTTCCCTCTTTCTCCAGACCTTTCTAACCTGGGGTCCCATTTCCTTAACACCCTATTGGGTGACTGGTCTATTCAATCTCACTGGGCTGTTAATGTGTTAGAACGGCCAGCAATATTACACATTTCAGAGACATGTTATATTTTAATAATTGAAGAGCTATATCATCTTAATCAAAGGAGTTACTAATTTGTTCTAGGCAATGAGGGGTATATTTTTGGACTGGGTGGCTTTTTGCAATTCCCAAAACCAGAGGTAACTGCCTGTTAAACTTATTATGGGTTAGACTTGTCCCTTCCACAGAGTAGTTCGCAGATAACAGACAGACACTTCGGATAACAAGCATTTAATCATTCTTTTGCCTATTTGGGCCATCAAATATTATTAAATTAAATTAAATAATTAAATTATTTTGGATGGCCTCTTACAGATGAGGTAAAAATGCGTTAAAACTTCGTTCCGGGCTTCCCTGGTGGTGCAGTGGTTGACAGTTCACCTGCCGATGCAGGGGACACGGGTTCGTGCCCCGGTCCAGGAAGATCCCACATGCCGCAGAGCAGCTGGGCCGGTGAGCCATGGCCGCTGAGCCTGCGTGTCCGGAGCCTGTGCTCCGCAACGGGAGAGGTCACAACAGTGAGAGGCCCGCGTACCGCAAAAAAAAAAAAAAAAAAAAAAAAACTTTGTTCCCCTAGTGGTTGACTTCAAGTGATGGGGAAGTGTCTGTTTACTTTAAGGAGAGTGCAAAAGGTCTCTCTTTTTTTTTTTTTTTTTTAACGCGGGCCTCTCACTGTTGTGGCCTCTCCCGTTGCGGAGCACAGGCTCCGGACGCGCAGGCTCAGCGGCCATGGCTCACGGGCCCAGCTGCTCCACGGCACGTGGGATCTTCCCAGACTGGGGCACGAACCCGTGTCCCCTGCATCGGCTGGCGGACTCCCAACCACTGTGCCACCAGGGAAGCCCCCAAAAGGTCTCTTTAAACAGATTTTGAGTGATGTTTCATTGCTCCTCCTGTTCCCTTTTCTACTTCTCTTTTAAAAGATAGATACCCTGAAGCAAAAATTGTTTAAAAAAAGTTGTGAGGATTTTGAATCCTACCTCTCATATTTTGGGTTCACCACTGCTTCAACCTGGATTTGGGATATCGGGGGAAGAACTCATTGAATCCGCTCCAGAACCCCAGAAAGAAATTTCTGAGTCTGTAAGTAACTGTCTTGCTTAATTTGTAAGCCTAAAATCGTGTATTCAGTCTGTTTTACATCAAAGACAATCTTGCCCCACGCTGTCGAGAATCAACTGAGGTATGGATATTTTCAGGTCCTTGGCTCTAAATAGCAGGCTTTTGTCTCCAGATTTCTAGCTCTGAAATAGCTCTGGGGCTTATGAGCTTGAATATGAGATTTTTTAATATTTCCATATTTTATAATTATTTATTAAATGTTACAAATAATATTTTTATGTTATATCCCTGCCACCACCAAAAGTAATCGTGTACATTAGAACAGATTAACACTATACTATTTGAATCAATTAATACTATTTGAATCAATTAATACTATACTATTTGAATCTTGCCACACTGGCAGATCTTTCTGTATGGGGTCACAATTCTCCCTCATCTGTCTGGGTATCCACTCCCCACTTTGCACCCTCTCAAGTTTCTTCCAAGTGCACACATGCTCAGCCTGCACTCTCCCAGCTTCCAATCCACGCTCTTGTTCATTTAGCTTCCCCCGCCTGTGCCCAGAGTGGGGACAGGGAGGGAAACCATGCATGCATATCACACAAGGTGGGTGCTTCATTTCAGAGCTCCCCAATCACCTGTGCATGAAAGAACTACCTCCTGAATGTATTGAGACAAATGTGATCATCCTTAGAGCAAGCTTCTGGGAACTGACTTCAGCCGATCAGGTCACAAGCAACTGTTAGTTTCTTTTAGGTGAAAACTGGAGAGCCTCTCATAGTTACTGGTAAGTGAGTGTTGTAGTCTCTTCCCCACCAAGTTACAACTAAAGCAGCTGTGGACTGATGTTCACTGCATGTATGGACATCGTCTAGCAAGCAGGCACACAGCAGTGTCCCTATTTTGTAAGCTCAGTGAAGTCCCTGTGCTGTCCTTTTATGAAGTCTTCATAGACATGAAAGATTCATTTTGAGCCAGTGCAACAGTATTCAAGCATCAGGATTCAGCTAACTGTATAGTTGGACTAAGGCCCTGAGAAACCTCCATATCAGGAGGTGGATGCAGAACCATTCATGAGTCAGGCCTAGGATGCCATTCCTATGGGGACAGATTACAGGACTCACAAGATTTTTATATTATGTTCAAAAAGGGACAGAAAGGCCTCTAATATATTTCTATTTGATTAAATACGAACTGACTTCGAGATGAGACATTCCAATTAGGGCAATAGACTGCCCCTGGATTGTAGATTGAAATTAACACACGCATTTATATCACATGGTCTATATCAGGGGGTCAACAAACCCTTTCTGTAAAGGGCCATATAGTAAAGATTCTGGGTTTTGCAGGCCATTGGATCTCTGTTGCCATGACTCAACTCTGCCTTTGAAATGCAAAAGCAGCCATAGCCAGTACTTCAATGAATAAACATGGCTGTGTCCAGATAAAACTTATTTCCCAAAACAGGTGAAGACTCAGATTTGGCCCATGGGATTTGCCAACTCTGGGTTTTACTCAGTATTTTAAAGTAAGTTACAGACAGTAATGTACACAGTCCATCTACTCCTGCTTGTGTGAGTTACCCCTTTGTTCTTCCCTTAGTCAACCCATGTCCCTTTCTAAAAACTTCCTACACAAGAGCAAACTCAGGTTTCATCCAGCAAGTGGTGCCTAAACGGAGCTCTCCTCATAATGAATTCCAGTGGCATGTATTGATCATTTACTGCAGTGCTCAGGGGTGGCTCTTAGGACACAGTTCCTGCCCAGGAGAAGTCCATGGTCTCTCAGTGAATGGATAAGTACAAGAGGTATTAAGAACTTTAGCAGAGCTACGGATGAAGCTCAAGAGACGGTACAGTTAAGTTCAGGGCAGAGTAATGGAAGCCTTTACAGAGGAGGTGGTGTTGAGCTGAGTTTTAAGACTAAGTAAGTGTTTTTGAAGGCAAGAGTAGGGGGAAGCATACTTCCAAGAAAAGGGAACATGTGGGGGCAAAGGGGAAATCCAAAGGGAATGGCATTTTAAGAAATGAGGACAAGTTCAATCTAACTGGAGCCGAAGGTGTATCTGGCAGAAGGGCAAGAGTTAAAACTGGACAAATAATTAGAGGACTAATTATAAGTGGCTCCATGTGTCAAGCTAAGGAGCTTGAACTTCATCCATAGGCCAGGCAACCAGGAGAAAGCAGGAGAGTCTTAAAAGCAAGGGTCGTATGGTCACATTTGGTTGCATTATGAAAGATAAATAGAAGGAGGAGGGGGAGAGGAGACTGGAGGTGGGATAAGAGGAGTAATGGTCCAGGTGAGAGATAATGAGGCCTTAAACTAAGGCAGGGGCCATTGGAATAAAGGGATACATGGATTAGAAAGCCATTTCTGGGGTAGAATGAACAGGATTTAGTGACTGAATGGATTGGAGGTTAGGGAAAGGGTTTGGGGAGGGCGGATGTATCTCTAGCTTGGAGATGAGGTGAACTGAAACACCATCCACTGAGATGGAGAATATAGGAGGCAGGGTAGGGTTCTCTGAAGGAAAATAATGGGCTTATTTTGTACCAAAGCGGAGGTGGCTGAGGGACATCCAAGGCAACGGCACAGAATGAGACAAGAGCCTGTGCCTCTGGTGCCATGACGCAGGAAGTTAGATGCCCTGAGAGAAAAGTGATGTTAACAGGTTATGACAGAGGAGGCATTCTAGTAGCTGGTGGGGGCGGGGGGGGGGCATAAGAAGAGGACATCCAAAATAGTTTAGATTTGTAACACCAAGAGTCACAGGGTGGGTATCAGTTGGATCTCCGTAGGGGCCCTCTGACTGAGATAGTGGGAGCTTGTAATGAACCTGAACTTGGATAGTCCCTCTTGTCTCTACACCTTCTCACCCTGTCTCTCTTTGCACAAGCACTGAAGAGTGAATTTTTAAAAGTGAACGATCCTAATAGATATTTAGTCTGAACAAACATATATGCATTTATATTCACATTTTAGATCGGTCATATGTATATGTAATGTATACACACACATAAATACAAAAACATATGTATGTATCTGTGCATGCACACCCACCTTTATCTAAAAGTATAATTATAGTATTGAAACACCTAAAGTAACATGAATCTGTCAAAACCTTTCAATCCTCAGATGGTTCCCAAGCCTACCCTAGGCAATACTGCAAAATAAATAAACAATCTCAGAAGCCATTTCCCTTTTTGCGTCTCTATTTCCTCTCTGTTGTCTCTTCTATCACTCCTTAAGACACCTATCTCTGTACTCCTTCTTCCTCTCCTTTCTATCAAAATCTGTTTTTAGGGGAAAATCTGATATCAGTTATTACACTTTTGTGAGAAATCTAAGCTAATGGGTTGATTTAAGTCAAGAAGGACATGCATTTGAACTATTTTATCTAGTTGTGGAATGAACATGATGTACACTATACATCAACAAACAGATGTATTGGGAAATTTGGAAAGCAGAAGGATTTCCCAGGTTCCACTAAATTCATAATGCTTTGGCAATCCCAGCTCTGTTGCCTTTTCAGGCCAGTCTTGAGAAGCTAAATGTGTACATCCATTCTATTCTGCCTCTTTCCTGAAATCTCAGGATAGTTTATACTTTCTTCTGGAATTTATCACATTTTAACATTGTTAATACTTATTTTTGTATGTACCTTAACTTTCCTAATGGATTTAAATTCCTTGAGGACATCTGTGTCTAATTAAATTTTGTGTCTCTCAGGTCCTAAAACTGTGCTTCGTCTTGCACACAGTAGATGCTCAATAAATACTTATGGACCAAACCAAGGCTATACCAACTGTTAGAAAAAGAAATCTGAAGATTTCCTTCGGTGAAAGATATCAACTATACCATCATTAACAAGATTGTATACATAAAAATATCCTTATCTTTTATGGGACTAACAATGTTGGTACTTGATGTTCCTTTATTCTTTCTGGGTGTGGCCAGTTGGGGAAAGATTTCCCAGATATAAATGGGAAGAGGCCAATTAAATCAAGTAAACATCATTTAATCAGACCAAGTGGCTATATCCAGTAATGGCCCATTAGGCAAATAAGTATATGGATTTCATATATGAAGTCACTTCTTGTCATTCTAAATGTATTCATAATTAATGTCAATGCAAAGAGTGTTTATTCACTGAAGCCAGTTTCTTGTAACAGTATTACAGATTTCTTTCCCCCTTGAAAGAGCAGAAAGGAAAGAAGCCCTGTCTACCCTTTCCATAAAGGTCCTTTTTTGTATTATGAAAAATTGTCCCCAGATTGCAAATAACTTAGATAACTGGCAGCAGAGATTTTTTTCTCTCTGTAGAAAGGAGGCTGTGGGATTCCTATGAGGAGTGATTCCACAGCAACACAGTGAAGGTGACAGCCAAGCTGGTGTGGCAAGAGTCCCTCTGAGTAGCTCCTGCATGAGGTGGAGAGGCATGGTGGAGGCCAAGGGGGAGCTCAGAGTCCCCTCCTTCTATTTAATATGGTCCTGATGTAGAGTCCAATGCCAGCCTTAAGCCGAGCATGCCGGTTCCTCATTTCTATGGAAGAAATGGATGTTCTGTATAGACGTAAATTACAGAAAACTAACACAGCAGGCTGACTTTGCTGGCTGTCCTGCCCTCTCTTTGTCCATCCTCTCTTTTAGTGAGACCCTATCCCTGGTCCCCATTCCACTGGCCGCATTTCTCCCCTCCTTTCATTATCACACAAGCTGCTCAAAGATCTCCATCTCCATTTTCATTTTTTTCATCTCTTCCATCTCTTACTCTCAATGCCCCATAACCCTTATGTGTTCTTACTCCATCTCAAGATGCATCTAAAGAGGGCCACTTCTGAAGCCAGGGTTCCACTGGCAATTTCTTTGAGAACCGGAGGCTTAGGCAGGTTCTGCCTTGATAATGGAATTGGATGTTTCCCTTCATCCTCAGACCTGACCATGGGCTCTGTCCTCAACTCTGATGTGACACCTGCTTGTCCCCTACTGTGTTCTGAGGCCATTCCCTTCTGCATCTTCCAAGACCAGGATCTTCCTTCCCTGTGGTACCCTTTCCTGATGACACTTCTGACTCTTTCCGTAGAGTCAGGAAATAGGCTTCGGCCTCTCCCATCTCAAAAATTCCCAAACCCTCTCTTAGTTCACATGTGCCTTTTGCTACTGTCCTATCTCTATGTTTATATAATAAAGTTATTCCACAGGCCAGTCTCTGCTGTCTCTGCCCCTCACAAGCACACATGCACCCTCACTCTCCTTCTCTCCATCTCCCTCTGGCTCTCACTGTTTCCTCACTTCTGTTCCCCTGGGAAACCCTCTGAAGTCAGGCTGCTGCCTCCAATATGCCCCTGAAGCTCATCTGAAAAAGTCACCAACAACTCTTTAATTGCCAAATCTTTATTGCCATATTCTTACCTAATCTCTCTTTTGCATGTATCACCATGCCGCTGCTTATTTCTGATTTTGCAAGTCGTCTCTCTCCTTGTCCTTCTTCTGAGCATTCTTTCTCAATTGCTTTTGGGTTTTTTCTTTCTCTGTTTACCCCTTAATATTAAACTCAATTTTTCTGAGATTTGTCCTTAGCCTGCTTCTCTTCTTGTTCCATATTCTCTTTCTGAGTTCCAAAGCCACGTGTGCTAACTCTCAAATCTGCCTCCCCAATCCAGACCTTTCTCCTGGGTCCCAGATTCACATTTTGATTGTCTGTGCACATCTTCTTCTGGGTGCCCCAAAGGCATTCAACATGGAATACATTCACCGTGCTGCTCCTCCAGATTTCCTTCCTAGGGGTATGGTCCCTCCAACCAGCCGGGTACCTGGCAAGAAACCTGGGATACACCTGTAGCTCTGTTTTCACTGTATCGTCCCCACTTGTTGGTACTATGGTCTTTGGTCTGTTCTTATCATCCCTCGATCTATGCTCTCAATTCCTTCCTCCTCATCAATACCTCTACTGCTTTAGATCAGGGCCTCATCATTTCTTAACAGTATTTAATAATATGGTCTCAAAACTCTTATCCCATCTCTCTCTCTTTTCTATATCCTCTTCAGCTTATCCATTACTTGCTGATAGTGTCATTTTATATCTTTGCTCTTTTAAAAATAACATCATTGAATTATTTATCATATATATGATTCCATTTTGGCTGAATTTTCTTAAAAACCTGTCTTTAGTACCATGGCCTATATTTTAACTTGGTACTGAATACCCATGACAGATTAGGAAAAAGACACAAATATTTGAGGACATCTATATTTTCTCCTTATGTCATATTCAAGTAAAATTTTATAAGCTGCTCCATCATATTATACCCACTATTGAATGAAGTAGCCTATTCAAAGTCCATAATCAATACTTTCAAACTACATGGACTTTTTAAATTTTCAAAAGACTTGGGACTAAGCCTAATACTAGTTTATTTTCTCCACTGACACGAAAATTAAGTTGATTTCCTGAAATCAGACCTAATTATTTGTAAGTGGCCTTGACTAAGCCACATACACAGATATAGCTATATTGGTCAATACAATAATTTATTTGTTTATAAAGTAAAATTAATACTTTCTCATTGTGGTAGCCAAAAAACCTCAAACTCTTCTTGATAAACTGCATAAAAATGAATTATTAGTATTGCCAGGTGATGTTTCTGTAGAAGCCTCATATATTGCTAATCATAGACTTATTAGCCTCAGAATGTAAGATGTTCCTCTCTTAGGGAGAAGAAAAAAATAACATATTGCAAACTGATCTAGAAAAAATATCCAAGATCTGGAAGTCAGGAAACTTGGCTTGTAGTCTCAATGTTGAAGTTAAATCCTTTATTTCCTTGTCTCCAGAATTTATACTTTTCCTACTTTATTATTTCAGAGATTGGTGTGCATCTGCTTAGTGTGCTGTGCTCTTTTTTTAGACTTAAAATTTATAGTGTATTCCACGTGAATGACATCTTAGAAATGAGATCTGACAGCTGCCTGGCATTGGGTGAATCACCTGTTTCTTAAGGTTTCCATTTCCTCATTTGTAAAATAAGGGATTATTACCAGAATATTCTTCCTTTTGTAAAAGTATGTGATTAGAACAGTCAAAAACCTTTACTGGGCAATGCCAGAATGGAGGACATTATGCTAATGTATGAGAGGGTTTAGACAGAATAAAATCCTGCAGTTTCCCTCTAGGAAAGCTGCAAGCGATCAGGGGAGGTGCAGTCCAAACTCAAGGTGTTCCTCACAGCCCTCAGCAATCTTAAATGCAAATGGAGAGCATTCAGTTTAAGTGCTTGCGTGCTGAGAGACCTGGCAAAGAAGCATTATTACCTGGGAAGCCTCAATCAAGGTCAGAACCTGCGAAGCCAGGCACCCTGAAGGCCTTGGCAGTGCCCCAGCTGGCAGGAGAAGAATCCCCACTGCTGACTGGGAGAAACGTGGCCCTGCACTGCTGGGGAAAGCTAAGTCTGAGCACATGGGCTAATACACATGATCATCAGCACTCACCCAGGAAAGACGGGAGCTCAAGTTTAAAGAGCTTGTCTGCAATATATGCAAGGTTCTGGGTAATGAGTTATGAGGAAAATGTTCGGAAATCAGAAACCAAAGGACCTTCTAGAGCTGTGTGGCACCTACTTAGTTATCCTCCTTTAGGTCATACACTCACATTCTTGGATGCTGCTTGAAATCTGTTTTCTCCCCTTAAAGATCTGCTCTAAGGCTAGAAGGGACTGAGCATAACACATCTGCCTGTCCAGCTGCACGGAACAGCCCGGCCTCCAGGTGTCAGCCCCTCATGTGCCCGGCTCCTCTGCTGTGTTTTACTGTGTGAGCTCTGCTCGGAGCTGGGGCCATTCATCTCCTCCAAGGCAGGCCAGTGTGGGGGGAGCAGAAGTGTGCAGAGCTGATAGGCAGCCTGCTGTGTTTAGGGTTAAGATTTATAAATAATAATAATAATAATAACAGAGAACGCATATAGCAAACACTGGAGTGCCCACCACCCAGACATAACTGGTGTTTCCCTCTGTTCATCACTGTTGCTTCAGATAAACTTAGAGTCCTTGCTGTTCTCCTTCAGAGTCTCTTTCACCTCCTCCTCCTCTCTCCAGAAGCAGCCACTATCATGAATTCGGTGTGTATTCTGCCAGTAAAGTTTGGGGTGGCTTATATCCCACTTTCAGAGTTGGAAGGTATGTTAGGGACTAATCTTTTCCTATTTTAAAATGATGACATTAAAGCCCAGAGGAGAGAATTCTCTGGGAGTCCAGTGGTTAGGACTGCTTGCTGCTTCCACTTCAGGGGGCGCGGGTTTGATCGTTGGTCCGGGAACTAGGATTCCGCATGCTGTGTGGCATGGCCAAAAAAATCAATCAATAAAATAAAATAATAAAGCCTAGAGGAATTGAATAATGAATCCAAAGTGTCCCCCATCCCCCTCTCTCTCCCTCTTTCTGTCTTTCTCTCTGACCCATTCTGAACTTACCCAGTGGCAAATATTTCCTCCTCCATGCTATAAAGATTTTAAATAAAGAAGAAAAGGCAGGAAGGAAGAAAAAAAGAGAGAGAGAGAGAAATGTGGCATGGCTTAATTTGTCTTATCAGGAAAGTGATATTTACACATGTGAAACCAGAAATGATCGAGAGGATAGGCTTAAAGGTTAACTTCTGCATGGTCAGGGCCAAGTATGGAGCAGCAGAGGTACCATGCACCTTCTGGAAGGGGGGCCTTAGTACTGACTGGGTCCCTGGGGAAGGTTCTGCTGCTGGGGACGAACTTTTCCTGGGCGGTGGTGGGAGGACTGACTTTGAGAACCAGAGGCAGCGTGAGGAAGAGGAAGGAATGAGAGCGTAGCAGGGTGTGCTGGGAGGAGTGGGACGTGGGGTTACAAACGTGGGGAGGAAGCAGGAAGTGGTGGGGCTATAGGTAGATCAGTTGGAGGACTTTTGACCCATCAAATTTGATCTCTTTTTCCAATCATAATATCTCATAAATGGTGATAGCTTAGGGAAGACACTTACTAGTGAAAGTATACATTGGTAAAACTTTGTCTCACAAGGCTCAAATATGTGTGTTCCTTGACCAGAATGAGCAATGTGGTTTCTACAGAAAAAAAAAAAAAAAAGCAAATAAATTAAATGTTAAAAAACGCTATTGTAGTTATGTATATTCTGTATTCAAAATGGTGTTATAGAGTCACAGTAAAATATATGGAAACATAATATATTAAATTAAAAAACCCCAGAAAACCAAACATACAGTATATATTTTGTTAAAAAAAATATATATGCGTATAGAAAAAAGACTGGGGAAAAAACCACCTGAGTATCAACAACAATTATTTCCGGGAAGTGGAATCACTTGTGATTTCTAGTTTCTTCCTTGCTTGTCCAGATTTTGTAAATTCCCTTCAATGAACATGTTTGCTTTTGTAATAAGAAAATTATAAAAATGGCAAACTATAATATATAACATAATTATGTATTATGTAAACTATACATAATATAATTATGTATTTGCTTAAATAAACTGAAATCTCATGGAGCCAAAATATAAAATTATTCTCATTTATGAAAAAAAAATATTTCACTTGTTCTAGAACCTGAGGTGTAATGTTCTAGTAGTCAAAATTCCCAAATAGGGCTTCCCAGGTGGCGCAGTGGTTAAGAATCCACCTGCCAATGCAGGGGACATGGGTTCGAGCCCTGGTCCGGGAAGATCCCACATGCCACAGAGCAATTAAGCTCATGCACCACAACTACTGAGCCTAAGCTCTAGAGCCCGTGAGCCACAACTACTGAGCCCGTGTGCCACAACTACTGAAGCCCACGCGCCTAGAGCCCATGCTCCACAACAAGAGAAGCCACTGCAATGAGAAGCCCGCGTACTGAAATGAAGAGCAGCCCCAGCTCGCTGCAACTAGAGAAAGCCTGTGCACAGCAACAAAGACCCAACAGAGCCAAAAATAAATAAATTTATTTTTTAAAAAATTCCCAAATAATGACATAACTGAGAAAGAAAACATACACTCCTAAACTTACAAGAGGTAAAGAATGACTTATGAGACCTTAAGACTTGAACAAGATGGTTATTTAGAGGCTGAGTTAATTCCTTTAAGAGAACCATGCTGCCCAGTGAAGTTCTTCAAAGGAACATTCTCACCTGACAGTATATCTCAAGTGTAGCCATAATGTTTGTTGTCTCTTTTATGTTTGATAAGCTACTCCTCAGTCAAGCTTTTCTTTTAACTTATTTTTTGCTTAAAATGAAATATGAGCAAGCAAAAAAACAAAAAAAAAAACAGCATTTCTTTCCTGAAAAGGGCATTTCTAATTTTGCCACTAACTTACCAATAATTGGGGGGAAGCTTTAGATTATTAATTATTAATTATTTGGAGCTTCAGGTTCCTCCATAGAAAATGAAGTACTGATAAATGTTTCCTCTAAACTTAAAATTCTGTAGCTCTATGAATATAACAAAATTCTCACTCAAATCGTCATCTGCATATACAGGATCATTCTGAAAGAAAGAGGAATGCCAACTGACCCACAGTTCTACCTCCATTTGTACCAAAAGATGTGTTTGGGGTTAGTGAAACATCACTACTGTATTTGAATTGAGTGCCCTTTATATAGGCTGATAACCAGACCAGTCCCAATGGAAATATTTGCTCTGATAATCATTTAATTATTGTAAAAATATACACACATGAGTAATAGAGTTAGCTAGCTCTTCCGCACTGTGTGTATGTGCGGGGGGCGGGTACAGAATCAAAAGCAGTGGAACAGTTTAGATGGCAGAGAGCAGCTAATGATGACAGCTGGCTTTGGTCATAAGATGACAGGGGGGCTTCCCTGGTGGCGCAGTGGTTGAGAGTCCTCCAGCCGATGCAGGGGACACGGGTTCGTGCCCCGGTCCGGGAAGATCCCACATGCCGCGGAGCGGCTGGGCCTGTGAGCCATGGCCGCTGAGCCTGCGCGTCTGGAGCCTGTGCTCCACAATGGGAGAGGCCACAGCAGTGAGAGGCCCGCGTACGGCGAAAAAAAAAAGATGACAGGAAACACAGGTGAGGAAGCATCAAAAATGACTTTACCTAGTTCACAGATTTGCCTATTTAAATAAATAAACAAAAGCAAACAAACAAGACAGGGCCTTGCAAGGATAAATGACCACACTGTGCTAGGACTGAAATGAATTATCAATTCAACCTCATGTAGCTGGGGTCCAAGGAAAAAGAAAAAGAACTTAATTGGACCCATAAAAGATTGTCCTAGCTCCTGGCAACTGTAGTCAAGAATAACTGATGTGACTTTTTTTTTAAAGTTTTTAAGCAAAACACATTTTCTTCCTTGTTTCATTATATATCATAAATTTAGATGAAACTTGGAAATCTTAGTTCAGAAAACTTGCTTTTGAAATTATAATCCTTTATCCCTTAGCTAGCATACATTTCTCAGAACTTCTTAGAAGCTAAGCATCCTGCAGCACTTGACATTTGCTGGGGTCCAGATAATAGGATGAGATGAGAAGTGATTGCTATTGTTTTTATTTTAGCAGTATTATTGTCCTCTGTCACTTCAATTCCCAATCTCAACATTGGTGGAGTTCATGGTAGATATTTTGGAATATATTGTTAAGTTCTCTAGTTTTAGTAAACAGAGAGGAAAAGGCCATTAAAAAAAAAAAGGTCAAAGAAATTAGTGGTTATTCTACCTCTTCATACAACTGACTAAGAAAAGGATGAAGATGAACTCCTCCCAAACTCACATCTTTTGTACCCTGCAGGTAGATCTCTCTGAAAGGCCCAGCACAAAAGCATTTGTGCCTGGCAGTGGGAAAAATGTGTGTGACCACGAGGTGGTCAGAAAATCCATAACTTAGGTATTCAGGAATGCCTGACATAGGGGAGAGGCATCATTTCGTGAGCTTTTATTGAAATAATTAATATTGAAGAACTGGGGAGAAACTTTTCTTTAAGTGTTCCCCAAAGTAAAGTAGCTTTTTTGACTTGATATCACCAGATTCAAAACTGCGGATTTTTTGTATAGGTCAGTGTCTCTGAAGCCCAGGACAAAAAGAATGAGCCTTCAGAGCCCACCTGGGCTGCCAGCCTTGCTGCCACTCCATCATCTGAGGCTGCCACCACCCAGGGGCCATTGCTCAGGTCCCCTGAGGATCAGGCAGAGGGTCTGGAAACCAGAGCTCAAAGTCCCATTTTGAACTCAGAGCGAGAAAAGTTCGTGCACGAAGGTAAGAGATTTCTGCCTATCAGCTGTTGTATCTATAATATCAAGAAGGCACAGAAAGGATGGTCTCTAAAATCTCATCCAGAGAGAACATGTTTTGACTCTAAACAGGGAGGACAAAAGACACTTTTCATTTCATTTTATTATATATAAAATTAGAAAACTGGCTGGTTGTTGGAACAAATTTGGTCAATCAAAAAACTTAAAGCTCTTATAGTGTTTATTGTTATTTTAAAATTTGAAAGCCTTTAGAGAGGATATTGCGCTCATGTTTGCAGTAGCTCTTACCACTCCCTATTGTCTTACATGAAGCCTTCACACATGTAGACATTTGAATTTTTGACCCCTGGTTGGAAGTAAGAAAAAGAAGCTAGAATCTAGATTCCAATTCATCAGCATATTTTCTATGGAGTTAATGTCTATAGAAATTAATCATTACATACACATTTGTGAAGAACATGCAAGAGAGACAACATCCTTGCCCCAAAGCAGCTTAGATTGGCTTGACAACAATATACATTATTCAGTTATTGCTTTTAAAGAGTGGAGGTAGCGAGAATCCACTTGCTCCCTTCTATTTGGCCGAAAAGATAAATTTAGAGGTCAGTTTTAGCAAATAAGTGAATTGAGACATATTCCAAATCTGGGGAAATGATTATGGCAGATCGAGAAAGGGCTTATTTTGCTATTAAGAAATGAAGCTTATGGCATGTAAACTGTCACACAGAACACAAGTGTCAGGCAGCAAATATCTATTTGGTCTTTTTTGGGAATTTTCTCACCTTGGTATAAGTTCCTCAGTAAGAAATAATAATTAAAGCACTAAGGACAAACATGAAATAAAAAGGGATTTAACAAACAGCTTTATTGTTGTAACTCTAATTAGCTTTATTTTTTATTTTTTTGGAGAGTGGAAGTGTTTCTGAAACTTATTTGTAAACTGACATTAGAAGGTCATGTTTTTATTGTCCTGTAAAAGCTGATCTTTTGGGCTTCCCTGGTGGCGCAGTGGTTAAGAATCCGCCTGCCAATGCAGGGGACACGGGTTCGAGCCCTGGTCCGTGAAGATCCCACATGCTGCGGAGCAACTAAGCCCGGGCGCCACAACTACTGAGCCTGTGCTCTTGAGCTCTGAGCCACAACTACTGAGCCCGCGTGCCACAACTACTGAAGCCCGTGCACCTAGAGCCCATGCTCTGCAACAAGAGAAGCCACCGCAATGAGAAGCCCAGGCACTGCAACGAAGAGTAGCCCCCGCTCACCACAACTAGAGAAAGCTGCACACAGCAACAAAGAACCAAAGCAGCCAAAAGTAAATAAATAAAATAAATAAATTTATTTTTAAAAAAGCTGATCTTTTTAAAAGAAAATTGTGATATAAGGAGAGCCCTTCATGGAGGTAGCCATTGTTGGCACGTATTCAAGTGGCACCCCAGAAACAGCCCAGGACCACCTTGCTGCATGCCCTAGCCCAAGCCAAAGGAACATTCTGGCCCCACTCACTTCATGCTACAGCCTAGCACTAGATCTGGGGTGGCCACAAGTGAAACAAGTGAAAAGACAGGATCATGGGGTACATCCGAGCCAAACTCTGTAAGCCCATGAGCCCTACTTGCTTCAGCACTCCCCTCCTTTTGGGGCAAAGATTCCAGAGTGAAGAGAAGGAAAAACACACACTTTAAGGGAGAAGAGTCAGCTCAAGCCTGACCCTCGGGGCTTCCACTCCAGCAACCTGGGAGCAGACCCAAGGGCGGTGACAACCACTGAGCAGAGAGGACGTCCTGCCTCACACACAGCTCCAGTTCTAGCTCCTCCACCTCCAGCCCAATCCCCTACCAAGGTGACAGCTGCCAGCTCACCCTGAGGAAAGACATGGCTGGCATCCACATCAAATCCAGCTCTCCCACCAAAGGCAGTGGGCACATGCACATAGCATAGGGACACTCCTACATAAGAACACCCCTTCAAAACCAAAATAGCTAACTGTTTCATCTAGGTTCATAGACACAGAGAAACTTAAGTGAAATGAAAAGGCAGAGGAACTACTCTCAACTGAAAGAGAAAACCCATGAAAAAACAATGAAACAGAAATAAGCAACTTAGGGGCTTCCCTGGTGGCGCAGTGGTTGAGAGTCCTCCTGCCGATGCAGGGGACGCGGGTTCGTGCCCCGGTCTGGGAAGATCCCACATACCACAGAGCGGCTGGGCCCGTGAGCCATGGCCGCTGAGCCTGCGCTCCGCAATGGGCGAGGCCACAATGGTGAGAGGCCCGCGTACCGCAAAAAAAAAAAAGAAATAAGCAACTTAGCAGATAAAGAATTCAAATCATTGGTAATGAAAATGCTAATTGAATCAGGAAGAGAAATGATCTAAACATAGATCATTTTAATAAGGAACTAGAAAATAGAAAGACCCAATCAAACATAGATAATTCAGTATCTGGGATAAAGAATACTCCAGAAGCAATGAGTAGCAGAATAAATGACACAGAAGGACACATAAGTGATCTGGAAGATAGAAGAATGGAAATCACTCAATCAGAACAATAGAATGACAAAAAACAAAACAAAACAAACAAACAAAAACAAGTGCAACATGCAAGATCTCTGGGATAACATCAGACGTGCCTACATTTGTATCAAAAGGAGAAGACAGAGAGAAGGGGATCAAAAATGCATTTGATAAGATTATTGCTGAAAACTTCCCAAATCTGAAGAAGGAAACAGACATCCAGGGACAGGAAGCATAGAGGGTCCCAAACGAGATGAACCCCAACAGACCCACACCAAGACATATAATTAAAATAGCAGGGTTTCCCTGGTGGCGCAGTTGTTGAGAGTCCGCCTGCCGATGCAGGGGACACGGGTTCGTGCCCTGGTCCGAGAAGATCCCACATGCCATGGAGTGGCTGGGCCTGTGAGCCATGGCCGCTGAGCCTGCACATCCGGAGCCTGTGCTCCGCAACGGGAGAGGCCACAACAGTGAGCAGCCCGCGTTAAAAAAAAAAAAAAAGCTACATATTTAAAACAAAAATTGTAATTTAGACAAAGGAACATTTTCTACCCTTCCTTTAAAATGTGTAAAAGCAACTTTGAATTTTAGTGGGGTGGGATGAGAAGGTACTTGATGGCCGAGGACCACTTGAAGCCCACATGAACTCCTGAGCAGAGCATTTTAAACATACAGTATACACTAAAAAAAAAAAAAAAAGAGTCACCAAATTGAAATATAACCCAACAGAGTAGCAGAGAACTGGCTCTGTCATTTTATGACATCCAGTTTGGGAAGATCACTAGTTCTGAGCTGAACTCAGGCAGCATTGGTATATATCATCTCACAACACACTTTCCTCTTCTTTCAGGCCTGTGACCCTCATTTGAGTTTGGGGGTACACAAAAGTGCACCCAAGGAAGGAGAAGCTGGAATAACAGCCATCTCAGCAAAAACAATCTTGTATAGCTTAAATTTTTATTATGTAGTATTTGATACTACAAAATAATATATGCAATATACTTGTAAATTAAAAAACATGATACCAAGATGGACACAAGTGAACACACCACATGGAGAATGAACCAAACATAAGCAATTCTGTTGAAACTTCCTGTGAGCCCCTGCATCATCCCAACCCCCTGCTTTCTGCTAGAATAACCCATCTTGAATTTTGGTCTTACCATTTCAATTTGTTATTGGTTTTTATATGTTATTTTACATGTGAAACCACATAAATCTCTAAGTATCTCTAAATAATACATAGTCATGCTTATTTTAGAACTTTATAAAAATGGTGTCATACTCTGGTCTTCTGCAACTAGCTACTTTCATTCAATATTATAATTAATCACTGTTTTACCATATCTAAATGTATTCCTAAATAATTTATTATTTAGGTTTTTTGAGCTTTAAAAAATTGGTTTCATGATGTGTAATTCTTTTTCACTTGATATGTTATTACATTATAATTCATACTTGTTCACTTTCACATTTGTATAATACTGGTATGAATATATCACAACATATTCAACCATTACCTTGTCTATGTTAAATTATTTCTAATTAATATTTTTCATCAGCTTTGTTATGAATGCTCTTACGTGTGGCTTTGGGTGCTCGTGTACCAGTGGTTTTCTAGGATATATACCCAAAAGTGGAATTGGTGGGTTGCAGGATACGTAAACATTCAAAATTAGTACATCATACCAAATTTTTTCCTGAAGTGTTTGAACCAGTTCATTATAAATTTGCACCAGTTGTTGTATAAGCGTTCCCATTGCTTGACATTCTTTTTTTTTAAATTTATTTATTATTTTATTTAATTTATTTATCGTTTCTGTCTGCATTGGGTCTTCGTTGCTGCGCACAGGCTTTTCCCTGGTTGCGGCTAGTGGAGGCTACTCTTCACTGCGGTGCGTGGGCTTCTCATTGCGGTGGCTTCTCTTGTTGTGGACTACAGGCTCTAGGCACGTGGGCTTCAGTAGCTGTGGCACGTGGGCTCAGTAGTTGTGGCTCGTGGGCTCTAGAGCGCAGGCTCAGTAGTTGTGGCGCACGGGCTTAGTTGCTCTGCAGCATGTGGGATCTTCCCGGACCAGGGCTTGAATCCGTGTCCCCTGCATTGGCAGGCAGATTCTGAACCACTGCGCCACCAGGGAAGCCCTTGACATTCTTTTTAACACAAAATTGTCAGACTTCTTCATTTTGTTAATCACGGATGTGAAATAGTATCTTGTTTCAATTTGCCTTTCTCTGGTAGCATCTTACCATATTTATTTACCATCTGTGCTGTTGCTTCTGTGAAATGTCTATTTATAATTGGGGGAGATTTTCCTATTGGATTGTTTGCCTTTGCTTATTGAATTTCTGGAGTTCCTTATATATCCTGAATTTGAATTCTTTGCTCATTATTTGTGTTGCTAATATCTTTGTGGCTTGCCTTTTTATTTTACTCTTTTCTTTTTTTAGTGAACAGAAGTTCTCAATTTTAATGCAAATTTACCCATCTTTTTTTTTTTTTTGTGGCTAGCACCTTTTTTCCTTGTTTATGCTGCTCAGCCTTTCAGCCACCTTTCTTGGGCAGGAAACTCACCCAGGACAAAACCTGCTCTGGGTGCTGGGTGTACCTCTCTAGCTTCCCATCTTCATGCCTGGTAATTCCTATGAGCCTATTAGCATGTTGGTGATTTCCAGGTGACTGTCTTTTCTTCATCTTTTTTAGTTGTCTCAGCATGATAGTGGGTCTGAGCTACACAGATGGCCACTACCTTATCTTTTTTTGTTGTGGGATGGAGAGCTTTGGGTATTTTCTTATTTCCTGGAAGCCCAGCAATGCATTGAAAAGCCTGTATTGTCACCGTATGGTTGTTGGAAAGCAGAAAGACCCTTCAGAGTATCTAGCCTGCCATTTTGCAAAGAGCAGAAGTACTTATGTTTGTTTTTCAAGTTTTTCACAATTTTCCCATATAGAAAATTGATATGCAAACATATTGTAATGTTGACTTAGGTGTTTATCTCTTTGTCTGAAATGTTCTCCTCTTCCTTCATGTGACTGAACAAATCCTAATATTCCAAAGACAACTTGCAGGCCTCCTCCTTTGTGGTACTTCCTCATCTCTCTCAGTTGGGCCATGCTCAACTCTGAGGACACAAAGCACTTGCCCTAATGCCTCCATTCTACCCTGATCACAGTCAGAGCTGCCTTGCACTTAGTGGAGAGCACTTGTGTTAGTTTTGTTTTGCTGCTTTAACAAATTGCCACAGGTTCAGCAGCTTAAAAAACACAAATGTATTATCAGTTCTGGAGGTCAAAAGTCTGATGCAGGTCTCGAGAACTGGGCTAAAATCAAGGTGTCAGTGGGGCTGTGTTTCTTCTGGAGGATCTAGGGAAGAATCCGTTTCCTTACCTTTCCCAATTTCTAGAGGCTACCCATATTCATTCTTTGGCTCATGGTCCCTTCCTCTACCTTCAAAGCCAGCAACAGCTGGTTGGATTCTTCTCATGCTACCATCTCTCTGGTGCTCTGATTATAGCTGGGAAAGGTTCTCTGCTTTTAAGGACTAGTGTGATTTGATAAGGCCCACCTGGACAATCCAGACTAACCTCCCTATCTCAGGTTCCTTAACCTTAATCACATCTACAAAGCCTTTGTCCTATGTAAGGTTCTGGGGATTAGGGAATGGACACTGTTGCATCCATTACTCTGTTGATCACAGCAACTGTACCGTCTGCCTGTTCTCTGAATTTAGAAGCAAAGACATGCCTTGTTTATCTCTGTGTCCCTAATTCCTGGCACCTAGGAAGAACTCAATACATTAAAAAATATTAGAACTCACTTTATAAAATTCATTACAGAAATAATTAACTCCTTGAAAGAGAGGAATAGAAAACGTTAAGAAAAAATCACACCAGTTTAAAAGAATAAGAGAGCAGTGATATGTCAATGAGTTAAAAACTATTACTCTCATCCACTTTGAGATTCAGGACACTCCTCCCCTCTTTTCCCACCATAATTAGCAAAACAAAGGGAAAAGTCACACGGAGTGTTGTCTGGCTAGATAAAGAATCAAAGAGGCTGAATTGAACAACCTGAGATTTTGGAAAAGAGAATGATGATTTATGTTTTCATTTTAATCTAGTTAAAAAGCTAATATGGAAATAACCCAAGTGCCCATCAACAGTTGAATGGATAAAGAAGATGTGATACACACACACACACACACACACACAGGAATATTACTCAGCCATAGAAAAAAAGGACGAAATATTGCCATTTGCAGCAACATGGATGGACCTAGAGAATATTATGCTTAGTGAAATAAGTCAAACAGAGAAAGACAACTACTGTATGATGTCACTTATATGTAGAATCTAAAAAAATAATACAAATGAATCTATATATACAGACTCAAGTAAAAAACAAACCTACGGTTACCAAAGGGGAGAGGGAGAGGGGGAGGGACAAATTAGGAGTCTGGGAGCAAAAGATACAAATTACTATACATAAAATAGATAAGCAATAAGGATTTAATGTTTAGCACAGGGAATTATACCCAATATCTTGTAATAACATATACTGGAATATAATCTGAAAAAAAAAAATCCAAAACTGAATCACTGCACTATACACCTGAAACTAACACAATATTGTAAATCATTTATACTTCTATTTTTAGAAAACCAATAGAGATGGGGGAGATATATGACATTTTGTTTCTCCATTTTCAAATAAAAAAGGAGAGACTGTGTACACAATGTGCTAAAACCAAGAATGTGTATCGAGAGAAGTGTCCATTTTAAATTAAGACATTGAGAAATCTTTAGTATTTTATTAAGTACTAATGACGTTCAAGAATTTTAACAATGACAAACTTCCACTGAAATGTTAAAATATCTTAGACGATCATTTCTGCCGTTTTCATTTAGTTGAAACCTCAGCTTTGCTGACTGCAAGAATTGCTCTCGTGGGAGGTCTGAAGAGCATGCTAAATTTATAAAATGCCAAGTAGGTTTGGTGATTTTAGTCTTACTGTTTTTCCTACACACAACAAGAAGTAAACGAAAGAATGAGAGAAAGCCATTTGCACGTTACATGTAACAGAATCGTTGCACGTCACTAATAAACCAAGAGATCCTATAAGTAAAAAAGAATAAAAAGGAAAAAACAGGAAAATGATAGGGACTGGCAGTTCAAAGGAGGTGGCCAATACACCTCTGAAGGGATGCTTAGCTTCATTAACTGTCAGAGAAATGCATGCTAAGCAGGTCTGGGGTGAGGCTGGGCAACCACGGGTGATTCTGATGAGCTACCCTGGCTGAGAACCAGCAAGGGGACATCTGAATTATGCCAATCTCAGGAGAGAGTCCACTATTTGAATTGGAATTTTAGATGTTCAATGATTTATGCCCTTTTTCTCTACTAAACTATAATTCAGTGTCTTGCGTGAACAGCCGTGCAAAGATGGATTAATGCTGTTGAAGTGTCCGGAAGCTTTCCCCCTCACTAAAATAAGACATGTTTTAGAATATGTGTGTCTGATCGTTAAAACAAGAATAGCTCCAAATCATATTTCACACATATGAACGGCATTTCAGATTTAAATATATATATCTGACTTGATTTCTAAATTCATTATTTCTTACCATTTTCATGAATTAGTATCTTTGAAAAATCATTCACTTAAGCCAATGCATTAAAAGTCACATCAAACTCTGAAAGTTAGGAAATTTTAAGCCCTGCCGAAATCAGGTTGAGAAAATATGGGCTCTTCGACTTGCCAAGGATCCTTAGAATCTTCTAGTACTATGTCTCCTCTATTCCTCATATCCTTTAGACAAATACTCTGACTGGGCATTCTTGGGGTGAGCGTTTCTGACAAGACAGTTTTCTCCTCCAGAGGCAGCCCATTGTTTAGGTAACACCAACTCCCACTGCTAGAGTTGAGCTGGATGTCCCCTGTGGCTTCCATCCTAATAAACTCCTACCCTGACCTTGTGGAACCTTTCAGAATGGTTGTGTTATTTTAAGACAGCCAATATGTCCTCATTCGTTTGGGCTGCTTCAGCAGCTTCTCCTATTTCCATGGCTCCACCCTACCCTCTAATTCTGAGCATGCCCTCCAGCTTGTGATGGGTGTTCTTGGTGCCTAGAGTAGGAGAGGAGCAAACCTGTTAACACATCCCTGATTCTAAACAGTATTATGTCCCTGTGGAATAGAAAAAAACCTAAGGTAACTGCCACATCAGTAGAAGACATGGGAAAATTTCCCTCTATCTTGGAAGCAAAGAAAAATAAGAATTACATCGTAGGAATTCTAAATAGTAAATCAGGACTTGTGGATTGCAAAGACAGAAAAATAAAGATTTCTTTCCCTATTTCTCTCTGAAATTGACTGAAGCTTCAATTTTATTTTTACTATCCTTCAAATTTGTCTTTAAAGTCTGCACTCACAGTTTCTTGACATTATTTTTAAGTACTACTGGAATTCTCCAATTATTTTCTCCTTAGTATATTAGCTGGTGTTACCTTAAATTCATCATTTGGCTGTTTTTTTCCATCTCTTGCATCTTAATGAAGAGTGCTATGGTTTTGCTAGTTTTAGCAATTTGGGATTTTTCTCAAGTTGATTCTGTTATGAATACATCACTGCTCAGATTTGTTTTTGACTCTTTAAAACAAAACAGAGCATGTCCCTGATGGGAAAAAAATCAAAAACAAAACCCTAACAGACCTTGTTTTTATGTAATCATCTCATCTCTAGTCTTCCAAGAAATAAATATTGGAATTTGTGTAGACTTTCTTTGTGGTATATTACATAATTTGCTATTAAACAATATGGAAAAATACAGTAAAATTGACTAAAATTGTGCCTATTCAAATTTTAGAGTGTTACTTGAGCTTTTCCCATACTGAAAGTTGAAGGCCAAGCCTGTTAAATTTGCTTTGTACCACCCTCTCCCTTCACCACAAACCAGCAGTCCCTCTGTATTCCATTTCTCTGAATGGCGCAATCACTCAGCCGCTGACCTCATCTGGCCTCTGAGGAACACCCCAGACTCTTTTCCTCTCCCTTACTCCCAATATCCAATTGCTCAGTGCTGGTCCATCTTACTTCTCCCTGATCTCCTCCACCCTGAGTTTCTCATTGTTTCCAAACCAGCCTCCTCACCTCCATCTTATCCCTCACCTCTGATCTTTATCCCCCCAGTGCTGCTGAGTTACAGTAAATGTGACCCAATCATTCTCCTCCTTAAAATGCTTTAGAGGCTCTCTGTCTTCTCCAAGGTACAGAGCAAACCTTTTAGCGCAGTATTCGAGGTCCTCACCCCTGCTTACATTTCTCATTTATCTTCCTCCAGTTTCTTATACATATTCTTCAGTTCAGCTATACTCAACCATTTGCTACTTTCTGAGAGCACCATTCCTTTCCCTTTGAAATATTCCCTCTTTGTGTCCTCCCTTCCTTTTTTTCCTTCCTCCCTCCTTCTCTCTCTTCCTTTCTTCTTCACTTAGTATTATGGAACTCATTCTGTGTCAGTAGATGGAGAGCTACCTTAGTCTTAAAATGCTTCACAGCAGTTCATTTTATTTAATCAACCCATCTTTCCTTTGCCTTTCAATGTTTCCAATCTTTTGTTACTATGACCAAGGAAAAGCTTCACTGAATAGCCTTGTACACATTAGTCTTCTTTTTTTTTTTGTACATATTAGTCTTTGTGTAAGTATATCTATACAATATATTCATGAAGCAAAATTGTAAGAACAAAGAGAATGTACTTTTGATAGGCATGTCAAAGGACTTACCTTAAAGATTGTGCCAATTTACATTCCCCCAACTTACGAGTGTACCTGCTTTTTCCCTTTCTCACCATTCTTGAGTCTTATCAGTTGTTTGATCTTTGTGATCCTCTGATGGTTGAAAATGGGATCTCACTTTAGTTTTAATGTGTATTTTTCTCTTATTTTTTCGTTTCTTTATATTGCAAAATATTTGATATATTCAAAGGAATATATATTGCATATAAGTAGGTTTTAAAGTAAAATAATTACATAAAAACCTGTGTATTTACCACCCACCTGAAGAAATAGATCACTACCAATATCATTAAAGCCACCTCTAAGTTTGCCCCCAGCTGGACAAAGGCAACTTGAAAATAAGTGGTCATGGTGACTTGAGGTGCCCAAGAATATGCTATATGAGTCTCCAGAGATTACCATGGCCAGCAATGTGCTATACAGGTCCTGAGATTATCATGCCCAATGATACCCTATGTGGATTCCAGAAGTTACTGTGTCCAAGGATATATCATGAATCTTCAGAGGTCACCCTTGAAAGCAGCTCAAAACAGGATAATCTGGGGGAGCCAATCCAGTCTTAACCCCAAATACCTGCTACAAATAATCCAAAGGTCTGTGCTAGAGCTCTGTGGGAGGCTAACCCAGTCCTTGTGGCTCACAGAGATGCCATGCCAAGTTCTAAATGCCACCAGAAACCCCGCTCAGCTTTGATCTTCTCACCTTGTATTCTGCTTCCCTGCTGCCTGCCACTCAGTATGCCAAGTATTAAAACTGGGTGTAGTTATGGAGGTGATTCATTTAGGATTATGCCAAGAACTGAGGAATGCCTGAGAGTTACTCCAAACCCCAGCTCCCCACATCGACAAGAATATGTACAGAGAACAACAGCAAAGGACAGCAAATCTCCACATCAGAGAACAACAGCAAAGGACAGCAAATCTCCACATCAGAGAACAGCAGCAAAGGACAGCAAATCTCCACATCATTTCCTATACTTGACTCAAGTGCCAGGGCTGAGCTTTCTGGCAAGTATGACTGAACCGCACAGCATTTTTGGTCCTAGGCTAGTTCATCCTAAATAGTTTCTAACCAAATGCCATCTAGCACATTCCTTAGTGCCTTGGGAAAGTAAGCAGGAAAGACATTCTTTTATTCACTCACTCACTGATTCGCTCATTCATTCATACAATTACTGTCTACTGCGTGCCCGGCACTGTCTCCGCATTTATGAAGCTTATTTTCTAGTGGGGGACAGACTTAAGAGTCACGTAAATGTCAAATAGAAATTAATCTGTGAAATATATGATGTGCTCAGTACTATGAAAAAGGTCCATTGTGCCAGTAGAGCATGTAGTAGAGAAAACACAGCAAGAGAGTGAAAGTCATCAATGGTATGGAAGATTGTGATTGTTTGTTTACAATTATCTTTTCTTTCTCTATCCTTGCCATGTTTGCTGGAGGTAGGGTGTACTTTCCTGCACATTTGACTCTGGGCTTGGTCATTGATTTGCTTTGGCCAATGGAATGTGCACAGATGTCAGGTATGCCATGACTGAGCAGAAGCTTTAAATGTGGTTGCATGCTTTGGCCCTGTGCCTCTTCTTCTGGACCTTCACCAAGAAACTAGCATGCCTTCACCTTTGGTCCCAGAATAAGAGGATGCACAGAGCTGAACTGAGGCCAGGCAAGCCCACTTGAACCAAACCAAGCTTGCTGAGCCCAGCAGAGCTGGAGCCATTGATAGCCCTCAAGTCATGTGGGCAAGAAATCAATGTTTGTTGCCACCAGCCACTTAGATTTGGGATTGTATGTTACCACTATAAAAGTTGACAGATACAAATCCGTACTCTCAGGCTTGCCTTGGCTGTCTATGGCAGGCTGTAGGTCCTGGCCTGGCTGACATGTGAGAGAAGAGAGAGGCTGTAGGAGATGGCTGGGTCTTTTCCCATGTAGAAAAAGGCTCTGACATGTCTACTGTTGCAGCTTCTTAGAAGAGGAAAGAAAGAGAGAGATGGATGGTTTTGCTTCCAACTAAGATGGAGTAATATGGACCAGATTTATCCTCATTCTTGAAACAACTGAAAACAGACAACACTTAGGAAATGACCCTTTGTAAAACATGTAAACCAGTCAAGGAAGGACAGTGGGCCTTGATAGGCAGGAAAGAAAATGAAGTGAGCCCTGCAACTGCCCCAGTCTACTGCTTTGGCAGCATTTCCAGGCTTCAGTGCAGAGAGAGGGAACTAAGGCAGGACCTGGCAGATTCCCTGGGATGAGGCCTAAGAGCTCAGAAGGACCAAGGTGGCTAGAATTCTGAGGATGAGGATGGAGATCTGGACAGGAGAGAAGCTCACAGGGTGCGAACTTGGGAGGTCTGTGGAGGGTTCCCCCTGAGTATTCAGCTAGGTACTGGTGAGTGAATGCACATGCGGAAACTACCCAAACCTAGGAACTGAGCCAACTGAAAAGATTCAAGGTAACAGTGTCAGGTGCTAACTTTGGGCCGGGAGCAAACAATGCCTGTCATACCAGCCAGACTGGAAAACCTCAAGACTCACTCAGTGTTTGGTAAAGTACATTCTGGACCATAAAATAAGTGCCAATAAATTTAAAAGAATTCAATTCATATAAAATATGTTCTTATCACAATGAAATTAAGTTATAAACCAATAGCAAAAATATATTTGGAAAAACCTCAAATCGTTCCAAACTCTATAAACTACTTCTAGATCCATAGGTCAGTAAAGAAATCAAAGAGGAAAATTAGAAAGTATTTTGACCTGAATGAAAATAAATACATGATATATCAAAATATGTGGCATGCTGGAGCTTCCCTGGTGGTGCAGTAGTTAAGAATCTGCTGCCAATGCAGGGGACATGGGTTTGAGCCCTGGTCAGGGAAGATCCCACATGCCGTGGAGCAACTAAGCCCGTGTACCACAACTACTGAGCCTACGCTCTAGAGGCCATGAGCCACAACTACTGAAGCCAGTGTGCCACAACTACCGAAGCCTGCATGCCTAGAGCCTTGCTCTGTAACAAGAGAAGCCACCGCAATGAGAAGCCCTCACACCACAACGAAGAGTAGCCCCCGCTCGCCGCAACTAGAGAAAGCCTGCGCACAGCAAAGAAGACCCAATGCAGCCAAAAAATAAGTAAATAAATCTATTTTTAAAAAAAGAAAAAAAAATTTTAATAAATAAAAACAAATAAATAAATTGTTCTAAAAATTTTTTTTGTGGCATGCTACTAAAGCAGTATGTAGGGGAAAATCTGTAACACTAAATGACTATTAGAATAGAAGAAAAGTCCCAAATCAATGACTTAAGCATCCAACTTAAGAAACTAGAAAGGAAGAGTAAATTAAACCTAAAATAAGTTGAAGAAATAATCATTACCAGAGTAGAAACTAATGAAATAGAGAGCAGAAAATAAATGGGTATATACTTATTTCAAACTTAACAAACTGTATAAATAGTTTCAGTTTATTATATATCAGTTATACCTCGATGAAGCTATTTAATATTTTTTAAAGTATCTTGGAGTGGGGGAGGAAGGAAGGGAGAATGAATGAATGAGCTGACCCTTCCATAGCCTGAGTGAGAGAGATAGAGAACCTCTCCAGAGACTAGAAATCACTTATGTGCTTGGCATTTTAATAGTTTAATACAAATTTCCCGTCTAGAAGTAAATGTAGGTACTTTGGTGATCTGAGTGTGATTAATCAAATTAGCATCCCTTATTATTAAGGGGAGGAGCTGGGGTTTAAGATGTAGCTCTTAACCTCCCCTTACATTACTGAACCCATAAAGGAGCTGGCATAGTTTCAGCTGTAATTTCAAGTCCGCTGAACCCCAGCCTTACTCCTGTTGTTCCTGTCTCTGTTTACGGCATCACCACATATCTTCACCTTCAGATCTCACCTTCCTTTCACATTCCATAAGTCACTGAGTCCTACCAGTTAAACCTCAAAAATCCTGTTGCATCATTCTCTCCCCACCTTATGCTCCACCCATTCTGCTTAATAATCCCAAAGTTACTAGGTTGGGTTTGTTTTTGGTATTTTGCCTTTTGTCCTCACACCTGCTGCTTCCTCTGTCTCTTTTCTGCATGGCAGACTCCTACATATTCTATAAGACTTAGTTTAAATATTGTATCTTTGACGAAGTCTTCCCCAACTTCCAAGAAAAATGGCCCCCTTTTGTTTGACCCCCAAGTAATACTGCCCTAATGGCATCTACTAATGGCACAAGAAACACGATAGCTGTAACTGGGGCAGTGAACTTGGACTCCTACAGTGGTTTGGGCTTGAAGAAGTCACAGAAATGCTAGTGTAAAGTGGAAGAAGCAGGAAGAGAGAAGGACTGCTTACATCAGAGGCTGCAGTACCATCTTTCTTGGGGACACCTAGACACTAAGAGCATTTTCAGAAACACAGCAATAAACCATGAAGAACAACCATTTTTCTTAGAATAGACATTAGTAGAAAAAAGAAATGTGCTCTGAGGATTTAGAAGCCTGCCGTTATCAACCCTACCCATGTAGGAAAGAAATAATTAGCTTACTGGGGAATTCCCTGGAGGTCCGCTGGTTAGGACTCTGCACTTCCACTGTAGGGGGCATGGGTTCGATCCCTGGTCAGGGAACTAAGATCCTGCATGCCATGCCACACTGCGAAAAAAAAGAAAAGAAAGAAAAAGAAAAAAGAAATAATTAGCTTACTGACAGAGGGACTTGTGTCATTGCAATGCGGACTATACCCAGGCGTTTTAAATGGGGGCTCATGCAGCAGGGACAGGAGGAGACTGGCCATTTACTTCCACTGGCCAGTGTGGCCAAAAGCTAATTGAAAGCCCATGTACATTCTTTTTTGTTACTGTGGACATTACAATTCATTGAAATAAATATCTATCACTGTGGGAGAAACAACCTGGTGTAAGAAATGGAAGCCAGGAGACAAGCTTCCTAATTCAGCTCTACTAAAAATATTTGCAACTGATTTATCTGGTTTGTTTGATAAAGAAAAACAATTTTAAATATCTTAAGATAATGATGCTTTTAAACTTAACATTTATATTTATAAACTTATAAACTTAACATTTATATTTATAAACTTATAAACTTATATTTATAAACTTAACATTTATATTTCCACTATCAAAAGGCTCTGGCAAGTAATTTTTAAAGTGGCATTTAATCAGAGGAGCATGTCCAAACAAGAAGCAATGTCCCTTTTTCCCCCGGCAGCCTTGATTCAGTTAGTAATTAAATTTTTGTTGAATGCTGACTATATTTAGAGTACTGAATTAGGTGTTGTTTGGACTGAAAAAGAAGTTAAAAAAAATTGTACCCACATTGAGCCTACATACTAAAGGAGCACATTTAAGTCCACATGTTGACAGCAAATCAATTACAGTAACATTTCAGAAAACCCATCATTGTTAGGGAATGTTGGGTGCTACCCAAATGAACTTTTCTTCTAAGGTAAACATTTTTCACTCAATACCAAAAATTTATTCTAACTTAAAGAGAAAAACAATACTGGAGGTTTTTATGAAGTGTATATATTACCCATTAGTAAGGAAATCCAGAAAGGTTGCTATACTAGTTAAGAATCTTTATTTATAACTCCAAGGTTGACTTAACTGAATCATTTGAGAAATACCTTAGGGAGTTCTGGATGAACCAGACCTAGACTTTTCTTCTTAAGACTTACATCCTAACTGACATGAAGTTCATGTTTCTCATCCTAAATCTTAGCAGAAGTTTATCTTTTGCTAGTCATTACCAAGTCTAATGACTTCATTTTACAAATGCCAGACTCAGTTCCTGGAGGTGGAATGATCTGCTCAGTCACTTAGCTAGTTACTTTAGCTAGTTAATCTGGTTAGTCCTACAGCTAGTTATATAGCAATGTTACTACTCAAAACCAGTTCTTCTAACTCCAAGGAATGTGTTGCTCTTGCTTTACCTGCCCCCGGCTGTTGCTCAGGGTGTCTAGAAACGGGGAAACTGGCCTGTCAGGAGCCTTTCACACACAGCCCACGCCCAAACGCTGGTCCAGTTCTGGACCACTCTCAGGCTGCTGTCCATCCTGTGGTTGGTTAAGGCCTCAGAGCCGGATAGTGAAGAAACAGTCATTTCCAGCCTTCCTGGCTCTGAGTAATTCCTGGGTTGCATGTATCCAGGAGGGTGGATGAGTTATGAGTTAGACATGTGGGTTTGGTCAAAACTGGACAGTCCAGTTACCATAACAGAAACTCAACTTTTATTCTTTTCTGCACAGGGCATATAGGAATGCCTTAGAAGTATGAGTCAGACAGCAGTAGCAACTTGTGAAACTGCTGTGGACTATTCACAGAGTGCCTCTTAGGGTTGAGGTGAAACTGAAGAGCTGTTCAAAGGTGTCTTTAAATTTTCAGTCTACACTTAATCAAACTCCTACCTCCCTTCTTCACAGTATCAGGTCCAAATAGGCCCTTTTTAGTCCTCTGGGAGCAGACTATATATAATTTAAGAGGGATCCAGTTTCATTGGACTTAATACCTATTTTCATACATGATGCTGTAGGTATTGTTTTACCATTACCACTGACTCTTATTTGTAAAACACTGATTCCTCTTCACACTGATACCAAATGTCATCTGTAATTTTCACAATGCAATTTCTTCTATTCGGCAGTAACTCCAGACCCCTTAAGAATTTGCCTAGAGGTCCACACTCCAACATTAGGGAAGAAAACTGGTACATCTCAGACGGGAGCCCAAAGGCCTCAGTAGGTATTAATATAGTTGATGAGGGCGGGCAAGGGTGGTCCACCAAGTATTTCATATCTTCCACCAGGCTACAGAATGAGGGACCAAGAGCTTGCTTTGTTTGGGGGTAGGGTGGATGCTCCTTGGGAAGACATGTCCCATAAGAGACAAAGGGTGACCATACAGCAGACCAGGTTTAGTCTCCTGCGTGTCAAACTCATAACCAGTGTTCATCTCTGTTGGGAGTGTGGCTGGTCTTCAAGGGAGTCCAGAACTAATTGCACTGATCAACTCACTGCTCAGGGCACTGCACAGTGCCTGGGTCTTTGTCACATAGAGGACAGTGCTGGCCTTCTGTCCTCATGTGACACAGAATCCAGGTCTCCTTACTCTCAACCTAGTGCCCTGTCCACACTGCCTCTGTGCACCGTTCTGCCATGTGTGGTTACTTCAGTGACCCCAATGAGAAGAGAATAAAATGACTCCTAACATATTAGACTGTCTGTTCAACATCATACATAGGCAATACACTGAAACACTTATTACACCCACCTTCTCATGGCAAAAGGACATTTATGTTTCTATGATGCATTTGGATTAAAAAAATTTTATCCACGTGCCTTTCCATTGATTCCCTCACATCCCCTGCAATTACATATGAGCATAAACTTAAGTCTTCTTTAACCCTTTTCAGAAAACAAAAAGCAAAACCAAAACACCACCAGCTTGGAATCCCTGCTTCCTCTTGTATCCTTTAGGAAAGAACTAACCTCTCTGAGTCATAATTTCCTTCCTCTCTCCATATACATGGAAATGATCTACCAACCATTTGGTGGCTTAATTCCTAGCCTCATAAAGAGCAACAGAGTCATGGTTACTTCTGCCTAATCTGTTTCTTTGTAATCATATTACTGGTTAGACTCTTTCAGATAGCAAGGAAGAAGCTCATCAGTGTCGTTTACAGGATGGTATCCACAGGGAGGGCAGATGCTGAGGAAGCCAACTCTCAGCCCAGGGTCTGTACCCATCTCAGCACTTCTGAGACCAGGTTGTCCAGAGAGCCAGGGGGAGAACAGAAATCTTGTCAGTCAAGATACAGAAGCAGTGCTGATGATTCAGATGTGTGGCGCTATCTACTCATCTATTTCAGTGGCTGTTTGAGCAATGTTTTTGTTCAAGTTCGAGAAAGCATGAAGCAATTACTGGTATTTAGAAAATGATTATGAACAAATGAGGCTGCTTTCACAAGCCACGGGTCCTCACACATTCTTTTTATATGTGTGACATGAAAGTCACAACTTAGATCTAATTTTCACACCGGCCTTGGAAACTGGAATATCGGGGCCAACTGAGTCCAATTTGCAGGAGGACATACTCATACTCCTGGGAGAAAAGCAACCTCAGAGGTAATGGGCGGATTCCTGGGGGTGGGGTGACTCGAATGAGCAGAGGATACATTCAAGGCGGTGCCCATGTCTTCCTCAAAGAGAATCAAGGGGCAGTTAAGCAACTTGGGCTACCTGTAGGTTCTGTAGTGGCGGAGATGGGGAAGGACAAACCTGGTCAGAGGTCATTAGGAAAAGCTGAGGGTCAAAAGCTGGAAACACCATCCACAATGGTCATTATCAAGGATGACAGGTCCACAGAGTCTAGGGTTAGGATCACACTAGATCATATTGAGAGCAGGATGGGAATAAGTGAGGGGAACGTGATACCTGCTGGATCCAGGGAGTTGGCTGTTAGCAGGAAAGCATCAGGTGGCTTGGTTAGAGCCACTCAAAGAACCAGAGGCAGGACAGCACAACAGCACTAACAGTGAAAGGTCTGCTTTATGTGACACTGGTAATAACCTTCAAATGCCCTCTGGCCTGGTTTCTAGGACATTCTGGCTAAGTGAAATGTCTCTAATCATGAGGCAAAATCCCCAGCACTCCCAATCCCCAGACAGTCTTTGTAGCAACTGGACAGCAAGTGGCAATCACAAGATGAGGGAAATATGAATGTACAGGTGGTAGCAGGTGTTGCTAGGCAGTCAATAAACAATGACAGGAATGTGGCTACATGCCGCCAGTACAAAAAGACCCAACAGCCACTAAAATTGTAAGCAGCTCTTGCAGGAAATTGCTCTCAGCTGGAAACCCCTTTCTTCATCACTTTAGCAAAGCTATATTGTAACTAACTTCTAACCAGGCACCCCCAGAAACCCCCATGTTCTACTCATCTCTGGCCCAAGCATACCTTTCAAATCTCCTGATCACACAATACCTTGCCTAACTTGTCAGTTCTTTCGTAGATCAAAGAAGTAGAAATGAAGAACAGGTAATTAACAGATGGATAGATCTCTTCCCTATCTTCCCCTTCAGTAATCCCCCGAACAAATTTTGTGACCAAACAGTGTGAAGAAGATAGCATCTATTCTTTTTAATGGCTGAGTAATATTCCATTGTATATATGTACTATACCTTCTTTGTGCATTCATCTGTTGATGGACATTTAGGTTGCTTCCATGGTTTGGCTATTGTAAACAGTGCTGCAGTGAACAATGGGGTGCATGTACCCTTTTGGACCATGTTTTTCTCAGCCATTAAAAAGAACGAAATAGGGACTTCCCTGGTGGTCCAGTGGTTAAGACTTTGCCTTCCAATGCAGGGGGTGAGGGTTCGATCCCTGGTTGGGGAGCTAAGATCCGGCATGCTTCGTGGCCAAAAAACCAAAACATAAAACCAGAAGCAATACTGTAACAAATTCAATGAAGACTTTAAAAATGGTCCACATTGAAAAAATCTTTAAAAAAAAAAGAATGAAATAATGCCACTTGCAGCAACATGGATGGACCTAGAGACTGTCATACTGAGTGAAGTAGGTCAGATAGAGAAAGACCAATGTCACATGGTATCGCTTATATGAGGAATCTTTAAAAAAAATGATACAAATGAACTTATTTACAAAACAGAAACAGACTCACAGACCTAGAGAAAGAATTTATGGTTACGGGGGGAAGGGTGGTGGGAAGGGATAGTTAGGGAGTTTGGGATTGACATGTACACACTGCTATATTTAAAATGGATAACCAGGGACTTCCCTGGTGGTGCAGTTGTTAAGAATCCCCCTGCCAATGCACGGACCTGGGTTTGAGCCCTGGTCCAGGAAGATCCCACATGCCGCAGAGCAACAAAGCCTGTGCACCACAACTACTGAGCCTGAGCTCTAGAGCCCGTGAGCCACAACTACTGAGCCCACGTGCCATAAGTACTGAAGCCTGCGCGCCTAGAGCCTGCGCGTCACGAGAGAAGTCACCGCAATGAGAAGCCTGCGCACCGCAACGAAGAGTAGCCCCCGCTCACTGCAAGTAGAGAAAGCCCGTGCGCAGCAACAAAGACCCAATGCAGCCAAAGATAAATATAAATAAATAAATGAATTTTTTTTAAAAAGGCATATTTGGAGCTTACTATATAATAAATAAATAAATAAAATGGATAATCCACAAGGACCTACTGTAGAGCACAGGGAACTCTGCTCAATATTATGCAACAGCCTAAATGGGAAAATAATTTGAAAAAGATACATGTACATGTGTAACTGAATCACTTTGCTGTACACCTGAAACTAACTTAACATTGTTAATCAACTGCACTCCAATATAAGGTAAAATGTTAAAAAAAAAAAAAAGAAGAAGAAGATAGCACCTAGAGGAAAATCAGGAGGAGTTGAGGCGCCTGCACGCAGTGGGGGGTGGCGACAACTGAGCCCCACCTCTCAGTGATTAACTGAGATGCCTCCCCTCCTTCCCTTTACAACTTTCACGGCCGAGCAGAATCTTCGGACGTGGTTTCTGAGGGACACCGAGTCCACCGTCTCCCCAGGTTGCCAGCATCCTGATTAAAGGCAACTTTCCTTTGTACCAACGTTCATGAGTTTGATTTTGTAAGCGGTGAGCAGCAGGACCGACTCGGTAAAAATATGACACTTTGGGGAACTGGGTGGGATGAAGGCAGTGCCTGCATCCCCAAGCGCGGAATTCCTCCGTCTCCCGCAGTCCTCTCCACTCTCTCCCCTCCAGCTCCAGCACACAGTGCCTTCTCCCAGGGCTGGCACGGTGGCCTTTGTTCATATAAATCCTATCCAGCCACTCTCCTGCAAGGAATCACTCAGTGGGTTCTCAGAACCCACGCACCAGGGCCCGGCCGGCACCGACTCCCGCCTGCCTAGTGGAGACGTTCACGTTTCCTCCTGGTCACATCCCATGCCCTCCAGCCCACTGGCAGCCTTTCTGTCCCTCCACAGACAGAGTTCTTTCCCATCTCAGAGGATCTTTTCTGGCTGTTCCACAACCGCGAAGGTTCTTCCTCCAGCCGTTTTTGCAAGGCTGGTCCCGGCTTCATACCCCAGGGCTCAGCTCACATGACCTTCCCTGACCTCCCTGTGTAGTCGCCCACTGCCTTTTTAATACCTTCGCCAACCTCCTCACAAGGTTTGTTTACTTCGTATTATCTCTTCTAGGGGCACGGGCCTTGCCTGCCTTGCTCACTGTATCGAAGTGTCCTGTGCATAACAGGCGCTCTGATAAATTTGTCTAAGTTGAATGGATGGATGAAAGAATTCTCAGTTCGAGGGTGGGGAAAAGATGGGAGGAGAGGGACCAGCAGGACTACGCTTTGTTGAAGGCATTCTGAACAATTACCACCTCACTCTTCATCCCTGGGATGGGGCCCAGCCCTCTGTCTCTCTGGTTGGCTCTAGACCCTTTTCTTATTATCTTATCCAGTTGAGGGACCAGAAGAGGCAGCAACAGCTGGTGCAGGCTTTTTTTTTTTTTTTTTTTTTTTTTTTTTTTTTTTTTTTTGCGGTATGCGGGCCTCTCACTGTTGTGGCCTCCCCCGTTGCGGAGCACAGGCTCCGGATGCGCAGGCCCAGCGGCCATGGCTCACGGGCCCAGCCGCTCCGCGGCATATGGGATCCTCCCAGACCGGGGCACGAACCCGTATCCCCTGCATCGGCAGGCGGACTCTCAACCACTGCGCCACCAGGGAGGCCCTGGTGCAGGCTTTGAGCATAGAGGGAGCAGCTTCCAAGGTGCCATGATGTGAAGGGACTGGCAAAAGCTCTCTGACCCCAAAATATCCATTCCATCTACTTGCCAGAGCCATCTTTTTTTTTTTTTTTTTTTTTTAATTTAGTTGTAATTGACGTCCTGTGTGAAATTCTTCTATTAGCATTACAAGCCTGCCTGTCAGCTAAGACATTGCCTCCTGGGTCCTCCTTTTTTCAAATGTAAACAGCTCTGGTAAGGGTAACACAAAAAGTTGTCCCAGCTCCCTGCCATTAAACACACGGAGCAGGATCCTGCCTGGGACTGAAGCAGAACCAGGGGCCTCCCCTTTGCCAGATATAGAAAGTCCCAAGGGGGTAGCTGCCTCCATCTTGAATTGGGAAGTTGTGCAGCTGCTTTGAGCTAGAAACTCTGGTCTGAAGGTGGTGGGTTTGAGGCCTCTGCCCGCCGCACCGTATGAGCCAGTGAAACTAGACTAAGTGCAGAAGAAAAGAAAAGAAAAAAAGTGGCCTGGAACCGAACCAGCAATATCTTCGAGGTCTGCCTGTATACAACTTGATGAATTTGGACATCTGCAGACACTCATGAAACCATCACCATGATCAAGGACATGACTGAGTAAAGTCAGTGAAAAGTCATAGTTCCGACGGATACACCAGAAATACAGCTACACGTGGAACAACTCCTACAGAACACCTACTGAACGCTGGCAGAAGACCCCAGACCTCCCAAAAGGCAAGAAACTCCCCACATACCTGGGTAGGGCAAAGCGGAGAGATTCCCGCACAGAGGATCGGTGCCGAGCGGCACTCACCAGACCGAGAGGCTTGTCTGCTCGCCCGCCGTGGCGGGCGGCGCTGGAAGCTGAGGCTCGGGCTTCGGTCAGAGCGCAGGGAGAGGACTGGGGCTGGCGGCGAGAACTCAGCCTGAAGGGGGCTAATGTGCCACAGCTAGCCGGCAGGGAGTCCGGGAAAACTCTGGAGCTGCCGAAGAGGCAAGAGACTTTTTCTTCCCTCTTGGTTTCCTGGTGCGCGAGGAGAGGGGATTAAGAGCGCTGCTTAAAGGAGCTCCAGAGACGGGCGCGAGTCACGACTGAAAGCGCGGAGCCCAGTGACGGGCGTGGGACGCTGGGGCTGCTGCTGCCGCCGCCAAGAAGCCTGTGTGCGAGCGCAGGTCACTGTCCACACCGCCCTTCCGGGAGCCTGTGTAGCCCGCCACTGCCGGGGTCCCGGGATCCCGGGATCCAGGGGCGGCTTCCCTGGGAGAACGCACAGCGCGCCTCGGGCTGGTGCAACGTCACGCCGACCTCTGCCGCTGCAGGCTCGCCCCGCACTCCGTGCCCCTCCCTTCCGCCCGGCCTGAGTGAGCCAGAGTCCCCGAAGAGGCTGCTCCTTTAACCCTGTCCTGTCTGAGCGAAGAACAGACGCCCTCCGGCGACCTACACGCAGAGGCGGGGCCAAATCCAAAGCTGAGACCCAGGAGCTGTGAGAACAAAGAAGAGAAAGGGAAACCTCTCCCAGCAGCCTCAGAAGCAGCGGATTAAAGCTCCACAATCAACTTGATGTACCCTGCATCTGTGGAATACATGAATAGACAACACATCATCCCAAATTGAGGAGCCAGGAGTCAGTGCTGTGCCTCTGAGGTGGGAGAGCCAACTTCAGGACACTGGTCCACAAGAGACCTCCCAGCTCCACATAATATCAAACGGCGAAAATCTTCCAGAGATCTCCATCTCAACACCAGCACCCAGCTTCACTCAACGACCAGCAAGCTACAGTGCTGGACACCCTATGCCAAACAACTAGCAAGACAGGAACACAACGCCACCCATTAGCAGAGAGGTGGCCTAAAATCATAAAAAGTCCGCAGACACCCCAAAACACACCACCAGACGTGGACCTGCCCACCAGAAAGACAAGATCCAGCCTCATCCACCAGAACACAGGCACTAGTCCCCTCCACCAGGAAGCCTACACAACCCACTAAACCAACCTTAGCCACTGGGGACAGACACCAAAAACAACGGGAACTACGAACCTGCAGCCTGCAAAAAGGAGACCCCAAACACAGTAACATAAGCAAAATGAGAAGACAGAAAAACACACAGCAGGAGAAGGAGCAAGATAAAAACCCACCAGACCTAACAAATGAAGAGGTAATAGGCAGTCTACCTGAAAAAGAATTCAGAATAATGATGGTAAAGATGATCCAAGATTCTATTTCCCAGATCCAAAATCTTGGAAATAGAATAGACAAAATGCAAGAAACAGTTAACAAGGACCTAGAAGAACTAAAGATGAATCAAGCATCGATTAAAAACACAATAAATGAAATAAAAAGTACTCTAGATGGGATCAGTAGCAGAATAACTGAGGCAGAAGAACGGATAAGTGAGGTGGAAGATAAAATAGTGGAAATAACTGCTGCAGAGCAAAATAAAGAAAAAAGAATGAAAAGAACAGAGGACAGTCTCAGAGACCTCTGGGACAACATTAAACGCACCAACATTCGAATTATAGGGGTCCCAGAAGAAGAAGAGAAAAAGAAAGGGACTGAGAAAATATTTGAAGAGATTATAGTTGAAAACTTCCCTAATATGGGAAAGGAAATAGTTAATCAAGTCCAGGAGGCACAGAGAGTCCCATACAGAATAAATCCAAGGAGAAATACGCCAAGACACATATTAATCAAACTGTCAAAAATTAAACACAAAGAAATCATATTAAAAGCAGCAAGGCAAAAACAACAAATAACACACAAGGGAATCCCCATCAGGATAACAGCTGATCTCTCAGCAGAAACTCTACAAGCCAGAAGGGAGTGGCAGGACATAATTAAAGTGATGAAAGAGAAAAACCTGCAACCAAGATTACTCTACCCAGCAAGGATCTCATTCAGATTTGATGGAGAAATTAAAACGTTTACAGACAAGCAAAAGCTGAGAGAGTTCAGCACCACCAAACCAGCTTTACAACAAATGCTAAAGGAACTTCTCTAGGCAAGAAACACAACAGAAGGAAAAGACCTACAATAACGAACCCAAAACAATTAAGAAAATGGGAATAGGAACATACATATCGATAATTACCTTAAATGTAAATGGACTAAATGCTCCCACCAAAAGACACAGATTGGCTGAATGGATACAAAAACAAGACCCATATATATGCTGTCTACAAGAGACCCACTTCAGACCTAGAGACACATACAGACTGAAAGTAAGGGGATGGAAAAAGATATTCCATGCAAATGGAAACCAAAAGAAAGCTGGAGTAGCAATTCCAATATCAGACAAAATAGACTTTAAAATAAAGACTACTAAAAGAGACAAAGAAGGACACTACATAATGATCAAGGGATCGATCCAAGAAGAAGATATAACAATTGTAAATATTTATGCACCCAACATAGGAGCACCTCAATACATAAGGCAAATACTAACAGCCATAAAAGGAGAAATTGACAGTAACACAATCATAGTAGGGGACTTTAACACCCCACTTTCACCAATGGACAGATCATCCAAAATGAAAATAAATAAGGAAACACAAGCTTTAAATGATACATTAAACAAGATGGACTTAATTGATATTTATAGGACATTCCATCCAAAAACAACAGAATACACATTTTTCTCAAGTGCTCATGGAACATTCTCCAGGATAGATCATATCTTGGGTCACAAATCAAGCCTTGGTAAATTTAAGAAAATTGAAATTGTATCAAGTATCTTTTCTGACCACAATGCTATGAGACTAGATATCAATTACAGGAAAAGAGCTGTAAAAAATACAAACGCATGGAGGCTAAACAATACACTACTTAATAACAAAGTGATAACTGAAGAAATCAAAGAGGAAATTAAAAAATACCTAGAAACAAATGACAATGGAGACACGACGACCCAAAACCTATGGGATGCAGCAAAAGCAGTTCTAAGAGGGAAGTTTATAGCAATACAATCCCACCTTAAGAAACAGGAAACATCTCGAATAAACAACCTAACCTTGCACCTAAAGCAATTAGAGAAAGAAGAACAAAAACATCCCAAAGTTAGCAGAAGGAAGGAAATCATAAAAATCAGATCAGAAATAAATGAAAAAGAAATGAAGGAAACGATAGCAAAGATCAATAAAACTAAAAGCTGGTTCTTTGAGAAGATAAACAAAATTGATAAACCATTAGCCAGACTCATCAAGAAAAAAAGGGAGAAGACTCAAATCAATAGAATTAGAAATGAAAAAGGAGAAGTAACAACTGACACTGCAGAAATACAAAAGATCATGAGAGATTACTACAAGCAACTCTATGCCAATAAAATGGACAACCTGGAAGAAATGGACAAATTCTTAGAAATGCACAACCTGCCAAGACTGAATCAGGAAGAAATAGAAAATATGAACAGACCAATCACAAGCACTGAAATTGAAACTGTGATAAAAAATCTTCCAACAAACAAAAGCCCAGGACCAGATGGCTTCATAGGTGAATTCTATCAAGCATTTAGAGAAGAGCTAACACCTATCTTTCTCAAACTCTTCCAAAATATAGCAGAGGGAGGAACACTCCCAAACTCATTCTACGAGACCACCATCACCTTGATACCAAAACCAGACAAGGATGTCACAAAGAAAGAAAACTACAGGCCAATATCACTGATGAACATAGATGCAAAAATCCTCAACAAAATACTAGCAAACAGAATCCAACAGCACATTAAAAGGATCATACACCATGATCAAGTGGGGTTTATTCCAGGAATGCAAGGATTCTTCAACATACGCAAACCAATCAATGTGATACACCATATTAACAAATTGAAGGAGAAAAACCATATGATCATCTCAATAGATGCAGAGAAAGCTTTCGACAAAATTCAACACCCATTTATGATAAAAACCCTGCAGAAAGTAGGCATAGAGGGAACTTTCCTCAACATAATAAAGGCCATATATGACAAACCCACAGCCAGCATCGTCCTCAATGGTGAAAAACTGAAACCATTTCCACTAAGATCAGGAACAAGACAAGGTTGCCCACTCTCACCACTCTTATTCCACATAGTTTTGGAAGTTTTAGCCACAGCAATCAGAGAAGGAAAGGAAATAAAAGGAATCCAAATTGGAAAAGAAGAAGTAAAGCTGTCACTGTTTGCAGATGACATGATACTATACATAGAGAATCCTAAAGATGCTACCAGAAAACTACTAGAGCTAATCAATGAATTTGGTAAAGTTGCAGGATACAAAATTAATGCACAGAAATCTCTGGCATTCCTATATACTAATGATGAAAAATCTGAAAGTGAAATCAAGGAAACACTCCCATTTACCACTGCAACAAAAAGAATAAAATATCTAGGAATAAACCTACCTAAGGAGACAAAAGACCTGTATGCAGAAAATTATAAGACACTGATGAAAGAAATTAAAGATGATACAAATAGATGGAGAGATGTACCATGTTCTTGGATTGGAAGAATCAACATTGTGAAAATGACTCTACTACCCAAAGCAATCTACAGATTCAATGCAATCCCTATCAAACTACCACTGGCATTTTTCACAGAACTAGAACAAAAAATTTCACAATTTGTATGGAAACACAAAAGACCTCGAATAGCCAAAGCAATCTTGAGAACGAAAAGTGGAGCTGGAGGAATCAGGCTCCCTGACTTCAGACTATACTACAAAGCTACAGTAATCAAGACAGTATGGTACTGGCACAAAAACATAAAGATAGATCAATGGAACAGGATAGAAAGCCCAGAGATAAACCCACAGACATATGGTCACCTTATCTTTGATAAAGGAGGCAGGAATGTACAGTGGAGAAAGGACAGTCTCTTCAATAAGTGGTGCTGGGAAAACTGGATAGGGACATGTAAAAGTATGAGATTAGATCACTCCCTAACACCATACACAAAAATAAGCTCAAAATGGATTAAAGACCTAAATGTAAGGCCAGAAACTATCAAACTCTTAGAGGAAAACATAGGCAGAACACTCTATGACATAAATCACAGCAAGATCCTTTTTGACCCACCTCCTAGAGAAATGGAAATAAAGATAAAAAATAAACACATGGGACCTAATGAAACTTAAAAGCTTTTGCACAGCAAAGGAAACCATGAACAAGACCAAAAGACAACCCTCAGAATGGGAGAAAATATTTGCAAATGAAGCAACTGACAAAGGATTAATCTCCAAAATTTATAAGCAGCTCAGGCAGCTCAATAACAGAAAAACAAACAACCCAATCCAAAAATGGGCAGAAGACCTAAATAGACATTTCTCCACAGAAGATATACAGACTGCCAACAAACACATGAAAGGATGCTCAACATCTTTACTCATTAGAGAAATGCAAATCAAAACTACAATGAGATATCATCTCACACCAGTCAGAATGGCCATCATCAAAAAATCTAGAAACAATAAATGCTGGAGAGGGTGTGGACAAAAGGGAACACTCTTGCACTGCTGGTGGGAATGTGAATTGGTACAGCCACTATGGAGAACGGTATGGAGGTTCCTTAAAAAACTACAAATAGAACTACCATATGACCCAGCAATCCCACTACTGGGCATATACCCTGAGAAAACCATAATTCAAAAAGAGACATGTACCAAAATGTTCATAGCAGCCCTATTTACAATAGCCCGGAGATGGAAACAACCTAAGTGTCCATCATCGGATGAATGGGTAAAGAAGATGTGGCACATATATACAATGGAATATTACTCAGCCATAAAAAGAAATGAAATTGAGCTATTTGTAATGAGGCGGATGGACCTAGAGTCTGTCATACAGAGTGAAGTAAGTCAGAAAGAGAAAGACAAATACTGTATGCTGACACATATATATGGAATTTAAGGAAAAAAAATGTCATGAAGAACATAGGGGTAAGACAGGAATAAAGACACAGACCTACTAGAGAATGGACTTGAGGATATGGGGAGGGGGAAGGGTAAGCTGAGACAAAGCGAAAGAGAGGCATGGACATATATACACTACCAAACGTAAGGTAGATAGATAGTGGGAAGCAGCCGCATAGCACAGGGAGATCAGCTCGGTGCTTTGTGACCGCCTGGAGGGGTGGGATAGGGAGGGTGGGAGGGAGACGCAAAAGGGAGGGGATATGGGAACATATGTATATGTATAACTGATTTAATTTGTTATAAAGCAAAAAAAAATAAAAAAGAAAAAAGAAAAAAAAAAAAGAAAGTCCCAAGGGGCCATCACTCCTACCCTAACAACGTGAACAAGCCTGATGAGGTACAAAATCATCTTTAAAAACAAAACGCTTGAAGCAAGTGGTGAACAGAACCCAAGTGAAGCCCAAGGAAGCCCAGGGCTGCGGGTGAGACTGCCAGAGGCCCCGCACTATTCCCCTCCCACACAAGCTGGCAGCCAGCTTTAAGGGCTTAGCCTCGTCTGACTTCTCTGGGAGGCCTCCTCCTCCACAAGCATTAAGAGTAACAAGGTTGGATCAGAACCTGCCCAACCTGCTTCACAGGGGAGGCTGTAACCTGTCCTGAGCTATATAAACATAAGCACCCACACGGACTTTAGCAGTTCAGCCCAGGGCCGTTCCTTCCTCTGCCTCTCAAATTACATTCAAGAGTTTCCAACGAGAGAAAAACTCGACCCCGGTGGACACCACTCAGAACAGGCACAATGTCAGCTGACATTTTAGGTCTAACTACCAGTGTTTGTAGACGACATTTTGAAAATCACTCTCTTTGAGAGGGGACACGATTCCCCCTTCTGCTCTTGGGTTTCTCAAGTCTCCTTTGGCCCACCCGCAATCCTACACACGTACACACAACACACACACACACTCTTCCTCCGCTAGGGTTCTCAAGTCAGCCCCACTGACCTGAACAAGGATCAGTCTTGAGCAGGAAGCCGGTTCGAATCGAGGTCGACCTATGAACCTGGCCAGTCCCTGGCAGACTGGGGGGTTTGGCCAGCATCTCTAGCAGTTATTATGAAAGTCTTCTGTAAACCTGTGCTGGCGCTTGCGCAAATCCCCCAGCTCTTTGACACAGGTGTTTTGACTTGGTAATGCAAATCTAGACCTTTAAATGCCATCAGGTGTTTTCACTTACACCTGAAATTTTTGCTATTGATTTTCTTGCTTTCCTGGGCTTGGTTTTCAAGCCCCTAAAAGACATGAAGCTTTCTATTTAGTAGCTAAAGCTCTGTAAGAGTTGATTTTTATTGGGGCCCATGAATTCTTTCCCACAGCCTTGATTTAATCCGGGTCCCAAAGATATACTTCATTCACATTTACTACGAGCAGCATAACCAAAGCAGCTCACTAATAACTGAAGAAAAAATATCAGGTCATAAGGGAAGGACAGGAGTAGGCGCATTTTACAGATGAAGAAAGCAAAGTCTGCAGATAGCTCCAGTCATTTGGCCAAAGGCATACCATTATATAGGACTAGCAGAGATGGTCCTAGAACCTGTCTCCAGCCCCACATTATTCCCACCGTGTGCGGTGATAAGGGCTGCTCTGGAAGGAAGAGCCAAGGTGAAGACTGCACAACTAGCGTATCGCTTAGATTAGGTTTAGTTGTCAAGTAACAGAAAACAATTAATTAATTAATTAATTTTAAATATATAGATTTTATATATATTTCCACAAAAAAAGAAATAAAGAGGTAAATAGTCCAAGCCTGGCATGTAGGCTCCATAATATCACTGGGCCATCTGGGCTCCTTCCGGCTTCTCTATCCACCTTCCTTAGGGGGTGTCCGCTGTCCTTTTGTTGTCAGGATGACTCCCAGATTTCCAGCCATTATATCCGTGTGTCAGGCAGGGAGGGATGCACTAAGGGAAACAGGCACTCAAGCCAGTGGACCAAGTTGGTCCACTCTAAAGAACTTTCTAGGGGCTTCCCTGGTGGCGAAGTGGTTGAGAGTCCGCCTGCCGATGCAGGGGGACACGGGTTTGTGCCCCGGTCCGGGAAGATCCCACGTGCCGCGGAGCGGCTGGGCCCGTGAGCCATGGCCGCTGAGCCTGCGCGTCCGGAGCCTGTGCTCCACAACGGGAGAGGCCACAACACTGAGAGGCCCGCGTACCGCAAAAAAAAAAAAAAAAAAAAAAAAAAAAAAAGAACTTTCTAAAAATCACCATTCCATGCCTTCTGTTTGCCCTTAATTGGCTAGAACTGTGCCGTAATTACTTCTAGCTTCAGAGGAGGTAGACACATCACCACCCTGGATAAAACCGGGGTTCTGTCAGTAAGGAAGGAGAAAACCTCTTCCACAGAAAGCTAGCAGTCTCCCCCATGGGGAGGGTGGGTTCTCGGTGCCACCAGGGATCGATCCTATTCTATCACATGGGATGAAACACGGAGGAAGAAGCCAAATCCTGTGGAAAACCCTCAGGCCTCATTTTACTTCATCACTTTCAGCCTTTCCAGCACTTGATCACTCCCTCCTTACTAAGCACCTATTTTTCCGTTGGCTTCCAGGAAACCATATCCCGGGTTCTTCTTAGTGTCCTCGGCTAGGTCCTCTTTCTCTTCCTGACCTCTGACACTGGGTGGACCCAGGGCTCAGGCCTCGGATGGCTTCTCAATCTAGCCTTCTCCCTGGAGGCCTCATCCAGCCCCTGACTTTATATACTCTTTATAAGCTAAAGACTCCCCAATTTTTATCTCTAGCCCTGTTCTCTATCTTCTGGTCTCTTCTATCTGTGCTAAAATCTCCCCTTAGATGTTTCACAGGTCTCTCAATACTAACAGGTCCAAAGCCAAATTTTGTATTCATGCACCCAAACTGATTTCTCTGCAGTGTTCTCCATCTCTGGAATCACACCACCATTCACATGTTCATGCCCAAAGCCTCAGGGTCATCCTCAACTCCTCCCACCCCAATGCCAGACCTTCAAACTGCATCTGGAATCTGACCACCTCTCACCAAGTTCAGTGACAACATTCCTGGTCCAAGCCACTCTCATACCATCTCTCAGCAGGTATATGCAACCGTCTCTTAACCGGTCTCCTTGTGTGATGATTAATTCTATGTGTCCACTTGACTAGGTCACGGGGTACCCAAATATTTGGTTAAACATGTTCTGGATGAGATTAACGTTTGAGTTGGTAGACTGAACACAGCAGATTTCCCTCCCCATTGCGAGTGGGCCTCACGCAATCCATTGGAGGCCTGAAGAGGACAAAAACACCCGAGCGAGAGAGAATCTGCTGTCTCAGCCTGTCTTCACGCTGGGACTCTGGTCTTCTCCTGACTTCAGACTCGGACTTGGGATCTCCAGCTTGTTACTGCAAATCATGGGACTTCTCAGCTTCCATATCCATGTGAGCCAATTCCAAACAAACGAACAAATAAATAAATTCACTCATTCATTCACTCCATCTATTGGTTGTTTCTCTGAAGAACCCAGACTCCTACACTTTGCTTCATTCCTTCTCTTCTATAGTCGATTTTTCACACTGCATCCAGAGTGAGACTTCTAACATGTAAATCAGATTATGCCCTTTTGCTCAAAGCTAGCCAGTGGCTTATTGGATATACATTATCTTCTCTAACTGCATCTCTATTCTTTCCCTCGCTCATACTTCTCCAGCTATGCTGAGCTGCTTGCTGTTTCTTACACACACCAAGCATATTCCTACCACAAAGCCTTTGCCCCTGCGGTTCCCTATTCCTGGAACTCTTTGCCCTCAGATTTCCACACTGCTTGCCTCCCCAGGTGATTCTGCAGGTTTCTGCTCCAATGCTGTCTCTTCCAAGTGATCGTTCCTGCTGGCTGATCTTATCATTCTTCATCCTCTTAATCTGCCTTATTTTATTTTCATAGCACTTTTCACTACCTAATATTATGGTATATATTGATTTACATATTTTTTTCTTTACCTGTCTTCTCCATGATAATGTTTACTCCATGAAATCAGGGATTTTGTTTTGTTCAGGACTACTTTATCCCCAGTGCCTGATTATATAGTAAGTTGCAATGAACTGAATATTAGTGCCTCCTTACCAAATTCATATGGTAAAGCCCTAATGCCCAGTGTAATGCTATTAGAAAGTGAGGCCTTTCAGAGGTAGAGGGGAACAAAATTTGCCAACCTAAAATATCTCTTCGAAATAATGTGGATTATTTCGAGCTGAAAATAATCAAAGCCCAAAAGTCTCAGGAAGAAACTTTGACTTTCCCCCTAACCGCTACCACCTGTAGATGGAGGACTTGTTCCAGGAAGGGAGCTATCACCATAGATAACTATAGTATGAACTAGGTGAGTGAACAGGGAGGGACCTAGCAAAGTCTGTTTATTAAAATTCCTCTCTGTGTCCCATTGTCTCTGCAGGGCCCAGCAAACACCTATTTACCAAACATTTGCTTTTCCCTCTCCATGTGAATTGCCTTCCTCCCCTTTGAAGCCCCAAACCACTACTCCCAACACCCTCTTTGTCTTTAGCTGAAGATGGTACTTAAGGTGAGGGCTTCAACCATATTGGCAAATTCCTTAGTTTTCCTGGGTCTCTCCCATGTATATATGTTATTAAACTTTGTTGATTTTTTTCCTGTTAATCTGCCTCATGTCATTTAATTCTTAGACCACCCAGAAGAACCTAGAAGGGTAGAAGAAAATTTCTTCCTCTCCAACAGAGGGAATTAGGTTATGAGGGAGAGGCTCTTGTGAATGGCATTGGTGCCCTTATAAAAGGGACCCCAGAGAGCTCTCTAACCCTCTTTCTGCCAGGCGAGGATATAACAAGAAGACAGTAGTCTGCAAACCAGAAGCAGTCTCTCACTAGAACCCCACCACACTGGCACCCTGATCTCAGACTACTAGCCTCCAGAGCTGTGAGAAATAAATGTTTGTTGTTTCAACACCCAGTCGATGGTAATTTGCTATAGAATCCCGAACTAAGTCATAGACACTCAGTGAAGATTGGTTGATTGAAAGAGTGAATTCATAATAGAAAAAAAAACCCTTTAGTAGACACTAACCATATATAGCTATACATTTTTCTTAGGGAGGCTTATACAGGGCTTTAGAACATTATCCTTTAGCCTACGCAGAAATCCTAAGAGGCAGGTGGATCAAGTTGGCAAAAACCTAAAAAGAATCCTCCAATGAAAGACATAATACGCTCTATTTACGTTAATACGAATTCCTTCCATCTTAGAATAAACACTGCTGACTCTCAACAATATAATCCCTATCTAGCAAGTGACAGAAATTCTAGAAAGTGAGATGTAAAGGTTTTGCTTTATCTTCCAAATAGCATTGAAAATATAACTCAAGTATAAGCCCAAGAAACACGAGAAAGGGTTATGTTCTAATCCACATAGGCTGTTGCTGACCTTGAATTTTAGTAACTGACTGAATTCCTAACATCAAACCCTCTGTAGCAGGAGGGATAAAGATACCATGGGCTTTCTGACCAAGCTGCTTCTTGAACAGAGATTCAGGGTATTTGTAAGAAGGGTACATATGTAGAGTAGGAATCAGTATGCATGTGGCAAAGTGAGAAATAAGAGCGATTAGCCTGTTGATCATAGTTCCAGAAAGGTCAGTGACCATAGCAAGTCAGGACCTCAGTGATGGTGAATAAAACACCCCAGCAGGAGTGGAAAAGGGCTAGAAGAGAAAGTTACAAAATATTCATTGTTGTTAAAGCAACAGCAGATACTCTTTCTTAAAGGCTAGTCCACATTTCTCAAGATGGCATGTATAAACATGAAAAGAAAGCACTAGAAAAAAACTTGAACAATTTTTTTTACTATTTTTTACAGTGAGGAATGTATCTTAGCGAGATACTAACGTCAGAATCAACAGAGGAAAACAATGACAATTTAATTATGTAAAAAATACTACAGAAAAAAAGCATTAAAAATTATAACACAGGGCTTCCCTGGTGGCGCAGTGGTTGGGAGTCCGCCTGCCGATGCAGGGGACGCGGGTTCGTGCCCCAGTCCGGGAAGATCCCGCGGAGCGGCTGGACCCGTGAGCCATGGCCACTGGGTCTGCGCGTCCGGAGCCTGTGCTCCGCAACGGGAGAGGCCACAACAGTGAGAGGCCCGCGTACCGCAAAAAAAAAAAAAAAAAGTTATAACACAGGTAACATACTGGAAAAAACATTCGTCTAATGTATGACCAAGCATGAATTTCCTTGGTATAGAAAACCCTTAATTAATCGATAGTTAAAGAGAACAGCCATTGGAAAAACAGCCCAAAGACAAAAAAGTAATTAAACATAATCATTTTGAATAAGCAAGCACAATTCACTGGTGTATAAACAAAATATAATGTTTTTCCAAAAGCTGCTGTGAACTGTACTGTCTTTTTTTTAATTGAAGTATAGTTGATTTACAATATTGTGTTAGTTTCAGGTATACAGCAAAGTGATTCAGTTCTCTCTCTATATATATATATATATTTTTTTTTTCAGATTATTTTCCTGAACTGTATGGTCTTGAGTCACCTCCTCTTCCCCTTGTCCCCCACCCATACTTGTTAATAGTCAGGATAACTTAGCAATATCTCAACCTCACTCCACAAGTTTTCAGTCATTCAAACAATCTCATTCCAGTTCTTTTATTTTAGTCATGTTCATTCATAAAATTTCAGTCTCCTATGAAATGGAAATCTTAATCTGCAAAATGTTAATACCATATTCAAACCACCTTTCCTCGTCCAGCACAGGCTGAGTGGTGGCTGGGAATGGAGAGAGGTGAGCTGCCCTCTCACACGCCCCTGCTCCATGACTTCTGCACCCTGACTGCTGAGGAAGCAGAAGGAATGCTTCTGCTTGGGCCAAGGCTGCCCCTCTCTCTTGGTTGTTGCCACCTCCTTCTCTAACACTGACTGGCCTTGGTTTTCACAGATGGCGAAGATGACCATAGCCAGCTCTCCAGGGGACGGACGATTTGATTTTCCTATGGTGACCCCTGTCCGGGGCTCCAGCCACAGAGCCACTGCTCTGGGAGGCTTAAGTAAGGCCTGACCCCTTCCTCACCCCCTACACCCGCACGTCAGCCTCAGGGATGGGAGGTCCACCTCTGCACCCTTCCTCAGGAGGCTTCCTACCTCTGTACCCTGATCCGAGGGAACTTTCAGTGAAACGGGAAGTTGGGAAAATCCTACCCACTATGGTGAAGATCTTTTAAATGATTTCTATTTTATTTTTATTGAAACTTAGGTCTTAAAAGCTTAAAATTAAGAACAGAATGCATAAACTACTCATTAGCAGCCAGGAGGTGGTGGAGATATGTTCCCACCCTCGCAGGGAAGGCTCCCTCTGTGCCTCCTTCCAGTCACAGCAGCAGGGCTACTACCTAACCCAAAGGTAGAAAAAACTTACAGTGAAACTGCTCTTCTAATCGACTGGTCAGTAGCCTTAAAAGTAATTTTCTGATTGTAACCTTCTTCCTTTCCTTGCCTCAATTAAAAATATTTTCTAGTAAGAAACTCACTACACTCTCAAAGCCTCAAGCTTTCAGTTTCCATTTAAAGAAGAATATACCTGTACATTGGCATCAACCTCAGTTCCCAAAGGCACGTATGTGACAAATCTCATCTCTGTTTTTAAAATATATTAACTTAGTTTTTATTCTGTGTCCCCATGAAGCTAACCTGGGGGTAAATTCAGGCCTGGACCTTCTCTTTACTTCCGTTCTGCTTTTAGGTCACAGGAATCTTTTTGGTGTTATGGCTTGAATCACAGGGATTACGACTTTTTCCATCAAGACCTGGCAACAGCTACGTCCCTGCACCCTTGACACCTCCTCAGTCCATGGCCCTGCTCCTCCAAGACCACAGCTCTCTCCTCTCCTCAAGCCAAGGGGAATAGTCTCAATCTCTCTTTCACCCTGGCCTTACCCCTTTCCCTCAAGCCCTAATCTCCTCAGTTGATAAAAGTGTCTAGGAAAACAAATCCAAGAAGTCTCCAAGCTTCCACAGAGCTCTGCTGTCCACCCTTCTCCATGCCCCTTTGGACACAGTGGAGCACAGATCCTGTTATGAGCAGGGTTGGGGGTGGAGAAGATAAGAAAAGGGTAAGTATGAAGGGAATAAGAATTATACAATTAATTCACCAAAATATTTCCAACCACGTCCTGGTCTTGTGCTCTGTTTTCTCAGTGCTCAAATCACCCTGACATGTAAGGTGCCCTCTCACAATGAGACATCAGGGCACATTTCCTAGGAAGTAAGTTACCTTGGCGTGTGATTTCATATAAGGTGGCCTTAGATGTCAATCTCTATGAATTAGGCTCTAAGCAGGGTGGTAAAAAGTAAGGAAACCCCATTTTAAATAACCTGTCTTTACTCCTGAGGTCTGTGAATTAATCTACTAATCTAATTTCTTTGAAACTTTCATTTTGGTTGGATGCACAGGCATTTGATACTAAAATAACTGGACAAGAGTAGATGGTTTAAGTGCACAGCTAATGGGCTTTAAACACTTCTTCTACCTCCTTGGCTTGCCTGACTAGCTACCATTCCTGGTTCAGGATAGGACTTATTTATGAATAGGCAAGTTATAGCATCATCTGTTTGTGTGATCTAAGGGATTCAAAAGTTTCACCCCAAAGAACAAAGATTTGTCTCTATCAATCTGCATTGCTGTCTGAAATTCTACTCATTAAACATTTATTTCCTTGTAATAACCAATGTCTCTTGGATAGCTCAGGTGTCCTCTTAAAGATGCAATTATTAACCTTGGGAAAGAGAATACTGTTATGGGATGTGATTTTATCTGATTGCTTTTAATTTGAAAGGAGCAGCTAATACCCTGACTCCACTGATGCCTTGGGGAATACAGACAATGATTACTGGGAAAATGAGGTATAACTAATATGTCCCCAGTCTTGACGTGCCTGAGGCAATCAAATAAGGCCAACTTTAAAAAAGTATCTATAATTCAAAGGCACAGAATCTTCATCCCTTAGATTCCAGGAATTCCTTTTTTTTTCTTTCAGCCTTAATCCCAGAGGGAGGGTGACTTGAGTTAGAGCCCTCCTGCTGACTCACAGTGAAAATGTAGCGTGAGTCAATAAGGACCCCTGTGGCCTTAAACCATAGAAAGTTTCGGATTTATTTGTTGCTGAGACATACTCTAACCTATTCCTTTTTTTTTTTTTTTTCCTGAGTTTACCTCCCCAAAGTAATCCCTGGAAATCATTGAGGAATGTTTACATGGTCCCCAGATTCTCTCTGGTTGTTGCTTGTCCCCTCTGCTGTACTCTGAGCTGCTGCTGCATTGGGACTCAGAAGTTACCTCTTGACTTCTTGTAGGTTCTGATGTTCTGCTTCTGTGGCTTGCTCTCCTCCTCTTCCTCCTCTTCCTTCTCCTTTTTATTCTTCTTCACCACTTTCCTCCTTGCCCCTTTGGCAACTCTCCAAAGTACAGCTAAAAATAAGCTGAAGGTTTAAAAATATTTATTGACGACTGAGGACAACAGTAAGGAATTACTGCCCAAAAGAGAACACTTAAAGCTGTATGTGGGTTATTGCTTCTACACACACCCCTCCACAATGAGTGGCCCCCTAATGACTAACTCCCTCCTTAGCTTCTCACAACATTGAAGTAGCAGTTCAAATTTCACCAAGATAGGGGCCATTCACCATGTTCCACCATTGCTAGACCCCACCATCAACACAAAATCATCTCCAGACGTCTGACTCTGCTCTTCTTTAAGAGACTCTGCCAAATTATTAGGTATAACTGCTCAGCATCTCATCTCTTGGATGAAATGGACAAATTCATAGAAAGATATAAGTGACCCAATCTGACCCAAGGAGAAACAGAAGATCTGAATAGACCTATAACAAGCATAAATAAATAAATAAATAAACTAAATGAGCAATGGAAAAATTTTCAACAAAGGAAAACCTAGGCCCAAATGGCTATACTGGTGATTTCTATCAAATATTTAAAGAAGAAATAATGCCAATATTAAACAAACTCTTTTAGGAAATAGAAGAGGCTGGACTACTTCCAAATTCATTTTACTAGGTCAGTGTTAGCCTGATACTAAAGCCAGATAAAGGCACTACAAGAAAAGAAAACTAGGCTCATGAACACAGATACAAAAATCTTTAATAAAATGCTAACAAAATAAATGCAGGAAAATATAAAAAGAATTATACACCATAAACAAGTGAGGTAGGTGTATCTGAGAATACAAGGTTGGTTTAACATTCAAAATCAATTAATGTAACACTATATTAACAGAAGAAATGAAAAATCTATGATCATCCCAATGAAGCAGAAGAAGCATTTGACAAATTCCAATACTTATTTATGATTAAAAACTTTTAACACACTAGGAATAGAAGGAAACCTCCTCAGTTTGATAAAGGGTTTCTATGAAAACCCTACAGCTAACATCATACTTAATGTGAAAGACTGAATTCCTTTCCTCTAAGATCAGGAATGAGACAAAGATATCTACTCCAACCACTTGTGATAGTTAATTGTATATGTCAACATATGTACACACACACACACACATACACACACACACACACATATTCTGTTTCCCTGGAGAACATCGGCTAATACATCACTTCTATTCAACATTGTACTAGAGGTTCTAGCCAGTGCAACAAGGCAAGAAAAATAATGTAAGAGCATATATATTGGAATGTAAAAGTATAAAGATTGGGAAAAAAAGAAGTACAATTGTATGTATTTACAGATGACACAATGTTATGCATAGAAAATCACAATGAACCTATAAAATCTATCAGAACAAATAAGTGAGTTTAGCAGTGTCACAGGATAAAAAAATCAGCGTACAAAAATCAATTATGTGTTACACTCCAATAAAGATGTTAAAAAAAAAACACAATTGTGTTTCTACATACGAGCAGCCAACAACCTGAAAATGCAATTAAGAAAACAAATATAGTCATAATAGCATCAAAAAGAATAAAATACTTAGGAATAAATTTAACAAAAGAAATGCAATATCTATACAATGAAAACAACATAACATTGTTGAAAAAATGTAAAAGATGTAAAATTTAAAAGATCATTATAAATGAAAAGATACAGCATATTCATGGAATATAATACTTCATATCACTAAAATTGCAATTCTCCCAAAACTGATCTATAAATTCAACACAACCCCAATCAAAATCCCAGTTGTTGTTTTTCTTTTTCTGAGAAATTGACAAGCCAATCTTAAAATGTATATAGAAATGCAAAGGACCTAGACTAATCAAAATATTTTAAAAAAAACAAATCTCAAACTTACTGTAAAGCTACAGTAATCAAAACAGCATGGCAGGGCTTCCCTGGTGGCACAGTGATTAAGAGTCCACCTGCCAATGCAGGGGACACGGGTTCGAGCCCTGGTCTGGGAAGATCCCACATGCCGCAGAGCAACTAAGCCAGTGTGCCACAACTACTGAGCCTGCACTCTAGAGCCCACGAGCCACAACTACTGAAAGCCCACACACCTAGACCCCATGCTCTGCAATAAGAGAAGCCACCGCAATGAGAAACCAATGCACCGCAACAAAGAGTAGCCCCCATTCACTGCAACTAGAGAAATCTGGTGTGCAGCAACAAAGACCCAACTCAGCCAAAAATAAATAAATAAATAAATAAATTTTTTAAAAATTCCTTAAAAAAAACAGCATGACATAAGCATAAGGATAGACATATAGATTAAAGACACCAAATAGAGAGTTCAGAAATAATCCCACGCACCAACCTTCAAGATGGTGGAGGAGTAAGACGTGGAGATCACCTTCCTCCCCACAAATACATCAGAAATACATCTACATATGGAACAACTGCTACAGAACACCTACTGAACTCTGGCAGAAGACCTCAGACTTCCCAAAAGGCAGGAAACTCCCCACGTACCTGCGTAGGGCAAAAGAAAAAAGACAAAACAGAGACAAAAGAATCATTCAGCTTTTTTCTTTTCCTCTACAGCTGACCATAATAATAAACAAGTAAATTCCCTGTTAAAAAAAAAAAAAAAAAGAATAGGGACGGGCCCTGTACCTTGGGGAGGGAGCTGTGAAGGAGATAAAGTTTCCACATACTAGGAAGCCCCTTCACTGGTGGAGACGGGGGAGGGGTGGATGGGGGGGAAGCTTCAGAGCCACGGAGGAGAGCACAGCAACAGGGGTGCAGAGGGCAAAGCAGAGAGATTCCTGCACAGAGGATCGGTGCTGACCAGCACTCACCAGCCCGAGAGGCTTGTCTTCTCACCCGCCGGGGCAGGCGGGGGCTGGGAGCTGAGGCTCGGGCTTCGGTTGGATCCCAGGGAGAGGACTGGGGTTGGAGGCGTGAACACAGCCTGAATGGGGCTAGTGCACCACGGCTAGCCGGGAGGGAGTCTGGGAAAAGGTCTGGAACTGCCTAAGAGGCAAGACACGATTGGTTGTGGGCGTGCGAGGAGAGGGGATTCAGAGCACCATCTAAATGAGCTTCAGAGATGGGCACGAGCTGTGGCTATCAGCATGGACCCCAGAGACGGGCATGAAATGCTAAGGCTGCTGCTGCAGGCACCAAGAAGCCTGTGTGCAAGCACAGGTCACTAACCATACCTCCCCTCCAGGGAGCCTGTGCAGCCCGCCACTGCCAGGGTCCCATGATCCAGGGACAACTTCCCTGGGAGAATACATAGCATGCCTCAGGCTGTTGCAACCTCAAGCTGGCCTCTGCCACCGCAGGCTTTCCCTGCATTCCGTATGCGCCCCCCCCGCGCCCCCACCGGCCTGAGTGAGCCAGAGGCCCTAATCAGCTGCTACCTTAACCCTGTCTTGTCTGGGCAAAGAACAGATGCCCTCAGGCGACCTACATGCAGAGGCCGGCCAAATCCAAAGCTGAACCCCGGGAGCTGTGCGAACAAAGAAGAGAAAGGGAAATAAAAACAAAAATAAACAAATCAGACCTAATGAAACTTAAACGCTTTTGCACAGCAAAGGAAACCATAAACAAGATGAAAAGACGACCCTCAGAATGGAAGAAAATATTTGCAAACGAAGCAACTAACAAAGGATTAATCTCCAATATATACAAGCAGTTCATGCAGCTCAATATCAAAAAACAAACAACCCAATCCAAAAATGGTCAGAAGACCTAAACAGATATTTATCCAAAGAAGATATACAGACTGCCAACAAACACATGAAAGGATGCTCAACGTCACTAGTCATTAGAGAAATGCAAATCAAAACTACAATGAGGTATCACTTCACACCGGTCAGAATGGCCATCTTCAAAAAATCTACAAACAATAAATGATGGAGAGGGTGTGGAGAAAAGGGAACCCTCTTGCACTGTTGGCTGGAATGTAAATTGATGCAACCACTATGGAGAACAACAGTATGGAGGTTCCTTAGAAAACTAAAACTACCATATGACCCAGCAATCCTACTACTGGGCATATACCCTGAGAAAACCATAATTAAAGAGTCATGTACCACAGTGTTCACTGCAGCACTATTTACAATAGCCAGGACATGGAAGCAACCTAAGTGTCCATTGACAGATGAATGGACAAAGAAGATGTGGCACATATATACAATGGAATATTACTCAGCCATAAAAGGGAACGAAATTGAGTTATTTGTAGTGAGGTGAATGGACCTAGAGACTGTCATACAGAGTGAAGTTAAGTCAGAAAGAGAAAAACAAATACTGTATGGTAACACATATATATGGAATCTGAAAAAAAAAAAAAAACAGTGGTTCTGAAGAACCTAGGGGCAGGACAGGAATAAAGACGCAGGCATAGACAATGGAGTTAAGGACACGGGGAGGGGGAAGGGTAAGCTGGGACGAAGTGAGATAGTGGCATGGACATATATACAGTACCAAATGTAAAATAGATAGCTAGTGGGAAGCAGCCACAGAGCACAGGGAGATCAGCTCAGTGCTTTGTGACCACCTAGAGGGGTGGGAGAGGGAGGGTGGGAGGGAGATGCAAGAGGGAGGAGATATGGGGATATATGTATACGTTTAGCTGATTCACTTTGTTATAAAGCAGAAACTAACACACCATTGTAAAGCAATTATACTTCAAAAAAGATGTTAAAAAAAAGTTATTATAAGGAAAAATTTCCAATGACCCCAGATTCTTGCATCTTCCCAAACATAGAAAAGCACAAGTATCATAACTTGAGATGCTTGTTCTTTGTGATTAGCAGTAATCTCTTGATGCTTGACTATGTGATTTTCCCAGCAAAAATTTCATATATATCCTGGCTCCTCCCTTATCTCTTTAGAGCAGTTCCTCAGAGCTATCTAAGAGGCTGTCTCCCAGACTGTAGTCCTCAGTAAGGTCCCTGAATAAAACTTAACTCACAGCTTTTACATTGTGTGTTTTTCTTTCAGTTGACATAATATAAAAATATTGAGATGTTTTAAAAAATTAAGTTTTAAAAATCTGGTGTGCATTTTACATTTACAGCAAATTTCTGTTTGGTCTAGCCACATTTAAAAAAATTTATTTTTTTACTTAGGCTGCGCCAGGTCTTAGTTGTGGCATGCATGCAGGATCTAGTTCCCTGACCAGGGATCGAACCCGGGCCCCCTGCATTGGGAGCATGGAGTCTTATCCACTGAACCACCAGGGAAGTCTCTGGACTGGCCACATTTTAAGAGCTCAGTAGCCACCTGTGGTTAATGGCTACTGTATTGGAGAGACCAGCCCTACCAGACCCTGATCGCTTAAATTTCTGTCAACCGTACTCATCCTTCCCTGAAACACTCCAAGATTATTTGCTTCGTATCTTGATAGGCACTGTTCCCTTTTCTTGGAAATTCCTTCCCTTGTCTAAGTCTTTTGAATCTTGCCTACCTTCTAGTGTCATCTCAAATGTAAGACAAAGCTTTTCCGCCTGGGCCAGAGGTGTTCCTCACTTATCTTTTCTACCATAGATTATCTTAATCTATGCACATATATCATTTCTCTTTATTGTCTTGTTGAAAGTATTGAGACATTTTTGTTTCTCTTCTCAGGCCTAACAGATTGCCTTGCACATAGTAGGTACTCAATAATCATTCATTGTTTTAAAGTGGATTGCACTGAATTCACTGCAAAGGAAAGGAACTAGTCTATTGAGAATCAAACCACTGATAGCTAGTGAAACATCTGTCTGGCAATATGTTTTCTACCTACCGGGAAACTAGAGGCCTGCTGGCTTGTCACTCTATATCCAAAGCAACCATTAATTATACGGAAAATGTTCACATAATGTTATGTGGTAATTCAAGAGAGTCCTCATCATTAAGTTGATGATTATATTTTATTTAGCTATTATCACTTTAAGGCTGTGCAGGGCTCCCTTTTGGTAGACTGTCTGTTAACTTAGCCAGAATATTCTCTGTCATTTTGTAAAAAACTGCCAGTTAGTCTGTTTTTCAGGCACTGAGGATTGTTGAAAGGGATGGAAAGAAATGGTAACTGCTTTGACTAAATATTTATAAAGTGTTCACATCTCCCTGGTCCCATTCTATTTAAAAAGCGAATTCTGTCTGCTAGGAAAAAAGAGTAAAGGAGCACTAGAGCACGAGATTTCCTCTCTCCAAGTTCTATCTTTCCACTTACGCTTGTTTCTGTCTGCTGTGAGGCTGCAAAAAGCACTAGCTTGCTTTCCTTACAGAAGTCCCAGAGCCGAGGTTACTTAAGTTTCTTCCCCAAAGAATACGAAAAATGACCTCATACAAAAACTAGTTACTAATACTGAAGTGTTACCTCACATAGGTGTTTGCACTGTATTTATTTGACAATACAAATGAAACCATTGTGGGTCTCTCTGACTTACCCGGTGTCACACCATTTAGACTCTCCTGTACAAAGTATCAAGACCAGCTTTTCACTCACCAGAGTCCTAGACTTTGCAGAATGTGGAGGTTCTCGAGCAAGACGAGATTACTCCATGTTAGGAACTTGTGCTCTGACAAGAAAACCCCTGGGTTAATAACCATTCACTGACTGTGAGATATTGAGCAAGTTCACAAACTGAGCTTTGTTTCTTTCCATATAATACTATTTAGCTCATAAAATTGTGGACAAAAAAAAGTTGCCTGCCATTTCAGTAAACAGCAAATGTTGCCCGCTGTCAAGGGATCAGCCACTGCAGCCACACCCAATGGTGTGCCTTGAGGGGAATTCAGAAGGGAGAAAAACAGGATACTGGCCCTAGATAGATAAGATGCCTATCTAAGGAATAAGTTCAATGAGCCCAGACTCTTGTATCTTCCCACACTTAGAAAAGCACTAAAATCATTAACTTGAGAGGTCTGTTTTTTTGTGATTAGTAGTAATCTTTGATGTAGGACTGTATTTTTTTTTCCAGCAAAAATTCCTAGATATCTTGGCTCCCACCTTACCTCTTTGAAACAGTTCCTCAGTGTCAACTTAAAAAAAGGCACAACATGAGACTTGTGAGTTAAGTTTTATTGGGGGCAAAATGAGGACTATAGCCCGGAAGACAGCATTTCAGATAGCGCTGAGAAACTGCTCCAAAGAGGTAGGGGGGAAGGTCAGAATATATGTGATTTTGGTAAAGGGGGAGTACATGCAATCAAGCACATATTTTTTGCAGAAGGTTTCTGCTAGTCACAAGGAGCAGTCATCACCATGAAGGATTTTAGTGCTTTTCTAGATATGAGGAGATACAAGAATTGGGCTCATAAAATCGGCTCCTGAAAATAACTATCTGAAGAACTGTTCTGCCAGTTTTTCCCAGAGCACAGAGTGCCTCATTTCTGCTCTCGACCCTGAGCTCCTTTCAGGGAGTGTTGAAAGTCAGCAACTGCAGCAGTTTTAATCCTTGTAGAGGTAGATGGCAAGTGCCAATGGCAAGTGCCAATTTATAGTTGACAAGAGCTATCTGAGAGGCTGCATCCAGGGTATAGTCCTCAGTAAGGCCACCAAATAAAACATCATTCTCAACTTTAGGTTGTGCCTTTTTCTTTTTCGTGACAAAATCATTGTGAGGTTTAGATGAGATAAGGTGCCATAGTACATAAAGTGCCTGATGCATGGTAAAGGCCCAATAAATATAAGATATTATTATCTTCCTCTGAGAAAGACATCCATTTACAAAATAGTAGGTAACCTACTTCTTAATCCTCCTGTGAATTAAATGGTAATTGTCACAGTCCTCAGGGGTTAACAGGTGAGGCTGCCCAAAGTCAAAGGAGAGCAACCCAGAGGTTACACCCAAGATCTTGTCATACATTTGTTATGAGGGCAGAATGTGCCACCCAAAACATGCTTCCTTGGCATAAGGATTATTTTGAGCTGATTTTTTTGAGAAACTGCACACAAGGGAGCTCTGAAGATAGAGTAGAAGTTACTGTTTTGTAAGGGAAATTTACATTAGAAAGGGAGCCTGTACCAGGAAGAGTTATTACCAGAAATAACTTTTTCACCTAAGAGGCTTACCCGCATAGCAGGGCTACCTTTGTTTACCTAACATTTTCTCTTCTCACCTTCCTGTGAATTGCCTCCCTGACACTGAAGCCCCAGAGCCCTCTCCCTTTCTTTATTTAGCTCAGGATGTATAAGCCTCAATGTCTGGCTGCCTTTTGAGTCTCATATCTTTGTGGGGCCCCCATGACCAATTAATTAAATACATTAGTTAATTTCCAATTTAATTTTTAAATTAAATTAACTAATTTAATTAACTTAAGTACCTAATTAATTTAATTTACACACTTAATTAAAATTTTATTTCTTCTGTTAATGTCTTTTATTAAAAGGGTGGAGGGTCAGCCAAGAACCTAGAAGAATAAAAAGAAAATTATTTTTCTCCCCTGCATTTGGGATACCAGGGTGCCTCAGAACATCAAAACTTGGAAGTTTTGCTATAAAATATTATTGTCCCCCACTACACATGGGAGAAAAATTGAGGCTTGAGAAAGTTAAGGCTACATAGCTCATCAGTACCTAATAAATAGTGATGCTGTTGCTAATAACCAGTGGTGCTGAGATTGTCTTCAATAATCTTCGAACTATTTAGTCAAGTCAACATGTTTATTTTAATATTTATGGCAGTTATTTTTTCATTAAACTTTTTATTTTGAGACAATTGTAGGTTCAGATGCAGTTGTAAGAAATAATAGAGAGAGAGCAAGAGAGATCCCATTAACCCTGTACCCAGTTTCCCCCAATGATAACATCTTGCAAAACTATATTATCACAACCAGTACATCTGATAGGGTTAGCATAGGATAGTTACACAGGTAGTTGTAGAAGTCCCAGTAGGGGACTATAGATACAGAGGGAAACCTAGGAAACTTTGGGAGACCACTGTAAGTAAATGATCACTCAAGAAAGCTACTGGAACATCATGGAATGAAGCAGGCTTGCTTAACTATAAAGCCATAAATAAAAGCACAAGACATGCCCCAGGCCATTAGGTGGAAGAAAAATGTTACCACCCTTCTACTGATTTGAATAAGCACTATGATAATCCTAGTTTGACCTCAGAGGGTCAGACACTCTCCTGCCTGATATGAAGGAGGAACTAGTGATATAAGTCTCATGTCTACTTGAAGAAGGCCGTCTTTTCCCCTCCCCCTTTCCTTGACTACAAAATTGTAGCCCACTTAATCCTCAGGGCAGAGCTCTCTCACCTGCCTGCTTGCATCTCTTACAGCGTCCTATATTAATACATCTACTTCTTTCCTATCACTTTGCCTCTCACTGAATTCCTTCTGCACTGAGACACAAAGAACCTAAGTCTCAGTAAGTCCAAACACCAGGTGAGTGATTCTAATTAAAAGACCGTGGGTTCAAGTCCCAATTTGAGGTGCACAGTTTCACACCCACCTTGATGCCGTCAAGTTACAAAATGTTTGCATCGCGAGAAGGATCCTTCATTTGCCATTTTATAGGCACCTCTACTTCCCTCCTGCCCCTTCCCCCTCCTTAACCCTGGCAAGCACTAACCCTATTCTCCATTTCTATAATTTTGTCATTCCAAGAATGTTATATAAATGGAATAATAAGGGTTTCTTGTCGCTTCAGACTATATTAGATGTGACTCAAAGCACATATGCTCTTTCAGTGAACAATAAATATGAATTTAGGGTGGATGAAGAGGCTTGAAGTTTATAAAGCTGGAGAGATAGGCAAGGGCCAGATCATATGTGCCACATGAAATAATTTGAATATTATTCCATAGCCCATGGAAAGCTGTTTAAGCATTTTAGTTAGGAGAGTAACAATTTCAGATATGTGATTTAAGGAGCTCACTCTGGGGCTTCCCTGGTGGCGCTGTGGTTGGGAGTCCGCCTGCCGATGCAGGCGACACGGGTTCGTGCCCCGGTCCGGGAAGATGCCACATGCTGCCAAGCAGCTAGGCCCGTGAGCCATGGCCGCTGAGCCTGCGCGTCCTGAGCCTGTGCTCCGCAACGGGAGAGGCCACTCTGCAACCGGAGAGGCCACAACAGTGAGAGGCCCGTGTACCGCAAAAAAAAAAAAAAAAAAAAAGCTCACTGAGCCCACATGCCACAACTAATGAAGCCCCCGTGCCTAGAGCCCGTGCTCTGCAACAAAACAAGCCACCATGATGAGAAGCCCACACACCGCACAAAGAGCAGCCCCTGCTCACTGCAACTAGAGAAAGCCTGTGCACAGCAACCGAAGACCAAATGCAGCCAAAAATAAATAAAATTTAAAAATAAATAAATAAAGAGCTCACTCTGGTAGCCACGTACTGGATGGGTCTAGGCTGGAAGCAGGAAGAGAAATCAGAATCTAATATCAGTAGTCTATGGAAGGGATTCCAAAGAGCTGAACTAAGCAATGGCAGGAAGAGGAGGAGGAAACACACAGCGAAGATATTGAAGAGAAATCACGGAGGCGGAGGGTGAAGCCCAGGACTCTGGCTTGGCTGACTGGCTGGGTAGCTAGGCCATTTACCAGACAAATGAAGGTCAAGATCGGAGTGCAGAGGGTGAGCTCAGATTTCAAATACTCATTTCAAGACACTTGAGAGACATCTGTGGACAACGTCCAGGTGGATACATGGGGTGTGAGCTCTAAAGAGAGTTCTGGGCTGATAATAATGATTTGCAGTCTTCCACCCACATGTAAGAGGCAATGGAATCCACGGAGATGAAGAGTTCCCGCAGAGATGGTGGACACAGGGAGAAGACAGAGAGCAAGACAAATCACTTCCCTTCTATTTTCTTACCTGCAAATGGGCTATAATGATAACCATCGAGCCTACATCATATCTCTAGGGGCGAGGGGCAGGGGAAAAATATGTATGACAAAGGTTAAGACACTACAGAATTTGATAAATTCAAGGTATTACTACTGTAATAAAGATAATCTTAAAACGTTGACCTATAATAAAATACTGGCAAGTTTTCAGCCCTTTTTATTTTTTCCTTTTAGTAGTTAGCACTTTTTTAAACCTTTTCCACATATCTAAGTCATGCTCCTATTTTTGAAGAAGTCAGAAAGGCAGACATGCAATTACAGTGGTATTCTGAGCAGTTGTTCAGGCATAAACAGCAACTTCAACAGACAAAATCTTATAATTAGGGGCAAGTCCTCAACCACAGCTCCAGAAAAAGTGGGATGGGAGCAAGTGAAGCACCAAAGGATTTTATCTTCAATTGAAAAAGTGAAAAAGCAACATCAAATGTATCTTTTCTTCCTGTGGTACATTCATTTCTGAATTTTTCATTTGCATATTGCTCTCAATACCTTCTGCCAACAGAAAGGCAGCACAAGTGGAGGAGAGATACTCGTGTGAGAGAGCCCTCTTGCAAATCAAAACATGTGTAGTCATATCTAGTAATCCCTCCTCCCCTCCATTGCACCACATTCCCCAGCCTCACTGCGGGGGTGCCTTATTTCCTTCACTTTCTTTAAATTTTATTAATAGGATTCATGGATACTACAGTGAAAGCACAGAGAGGACACCAAACTGATTAATAAGGAAAATGCACAGAAGTACCTACCTGTGCAAAAGTTTCATGCTAAACCATAATATACTCTAAGTATCTGGGAAATGAAATCACAGATTTCCAAATACTCAACAGACTTCACAAATTCTATCAAACTTACACATATATTTATTAGGCTATTTCCCTCTTATTAGACTGAGGGAAATAGGAACCATTTATACAAATTCTTTCTGTCACATTGATTGATGAACACTCTCATTCATCGGGCCACTATCTATCTGGTGAAGACTGGGAACATGTCACTATGTTAGGGTCTGGGTGGGGCCTGGGGCTTGGGGAGAGTAGAATAGCTTGAAAATTTTAGTCTGGTGGATACTAGTGATTTAATAGAATCTTTTTTTTTAATAGAATCTTGATTGTCATGTTACCAAAATCTCTTCACATTTTTAAAGAATTCCATATTACCTAAGGGACCTTGGGAAGCCAAAGGCGTATATATACTGTAGATTCTCCATATTTGCTAATTCTTTTTTTTTTTTTTTGGATAAAGCAATCTATAGTGAGTTATCTTATTTATCACTGCTTAATTTGGAAAAGGTTGTGAGCCAGGAGCTAAGGGTCCCAGTCATGAGTTGAATAAAGGAGGCCTGCACAAATACAATAAAGAATCCTACATAACCATATGACCTGCCAAGGCTACATCTGCCCAGGGGAGCAAACTGAGTATTGCCACAAGAAGTCACTCTGTGCTGTTCTGAAGCTTTGCTGAATCGAGTTGTGCACCAAGCCAAGGCATTAAAATCAGCAGGGCTGGTTCATGGTTTAATAATGCATGAAATTCATGAAGACAGAAAGCTTCCTCCAGGAAAGCCCCATCCATCTCTGACCCATGTCTCTGCTTTTTACCTAGGTTTCATATGTATTGAGAAGAATCACTCCCAGTTACCAATAATCTTAGTGGTGCTGAGAAAAGCTCCCTGTATGGAGGAGCCGATGATGGCCCACCACGTGGTACAACAGAGTTAGTTGCGGGGGAGAGGGGGGAGAGAGTCATGGTGAGGGCTGGTGTTGGGACTCAACATGACCAGAACAGATCTTTTGCAGGTCGGGGGGGTGGGGGAGGGGAGTAGTGTTGGGGACAGGGCAAAGTAGAGAAGGGAAGAAACACAAGAGTGTTTCTCTGCTTTTACCGGGATGCATGGCTTCCTATTGCTTCTAAATCCAGAATGGGTTTTGTGGGCTGGCTGACTCTTCCTCTCTCCAATAATGAGAGTGAGAAGGAATACCAGCTAGTTTAATTAATCATGCATTCAACAAATATTTAGTGCATACCTGTTATGTACCAGCTGTTCCAGGAGCTGCAGTGAACACGTCAAGGAGCTCAGCTTCTGGGTTGGAATAGGGGTTGGGGATAAACATTCTAAAAAATAAACATTTTATTTATTTTTTATTATTTTATTTTTATTATATTATATATTTATATTATTTTATTTTATTTATAAAAAGTTTTATTATATATATTTATATATATATTTATATATATATTATTAAAACAGTTTTATTTATAAAACAGTTTTATTTATAAAAAGTTTATTCTAAAAAATAAACATTCTACCAGCATCCTGGTAGCACTGATCATCCCAGGGCCCTTGACTCAAGTCTCCAACATTGTACTTGTTTGCATGTCCTTGGCCTCTCAACCACATGCTCTACCTACAGGGGACCATTGACATAACAACAAGCCCTGCATTCTTGACTCCCCATTTACACAGGCTCAGTCACACTGTTTTCACTCTTCTTATTCATCCTCATGGTCTCACTTTCTGCCCTGTTCACTCCTATGCATTGTCTGCAACAGGAATACCATGAGCAGTTTTGAGGATTTAGCCAAGCCCTGAGGCCTGAGCCCACTCCCCGCTTTCCATTTTGATGGACTTCCGGGCACAACACCTGCTTTGCCCTTGTTTTGCTACAAGCCCTCGGCTCTTAATGTGCCCCCCCAGTGCTGCCTTGTGTGGACACTCTCCTCTGCTGAGAGCCAACCAAGAGATGACTCCCAGCACATTCTCCACTCTGGTGCCCACCACATGTGCCTTGCTGAGAAATAAGGGTACCTATCCTCCTTCCCATGTACAGCAGGCTGTGCCATGCCTGCAGGCCTCAGTGGGGGTGATGCCCACCCCCGTACCCCAAGACATCAGTCGGCACGATTGGAACTATTCTTCTGGGCCCCTGCCTTTTTGAAAAAATCAGAATAACCAGGTCTCTGAGACTTGGGCCTGGACATTCCAAGGAGGGTCGGGGAGTGGAAGCAAAACCCCCAGCCCCTGTACTTGGGCATGGACTGACTGGACAGGCTCAGGATTGCACCCTGAGCTGGAACATTACCAGGTTATTACCATCTGAGAATATTGTATAGGCATCATATATCATTATGAGAATTATTACTATTTGCATACAAGATATGCAAGATAATTTTACCCCAAGGTAAGAGTAAGTGGTTGATGTTGGTAGATGATCAGCTCCCTGTAATGCTCTCTAGGAGATGGTGACAAGAGAAAGGCAAAGTGTTCCCGTCTAGCACCATCCCCTTCTTTGGGGACAGGCATTGTGACTTGTCTTGGCTCTCACTTCTTCCCATTCAATAGTGTAAGTCACTTACTAGTCTGTAGTTAAGTCTTGAGGTGGAAACACTGTCCTAGAGGGCTGTAAACTAACTCAAAGGCATGGCCTTTGGGGAGCTTTTTTGTGTCAAAGAGAATTAGATCCTCCAGGTACTTTGATGTCCTGGGGAGATCAAACATAGATTCATGAAGTAGAAAAAGGAGCCTTGTAAAGCAATATAGCAAATAAATGCAAATTAAAATCAAATAGCTATAAATTCTAGAGGGACCTAGAATAGAAGTGCAATATAGAGATGACAGTAAAGGAAAGCTTACTGGAAACAGGATCCTCCCAAGATAGCGGGCATGGTACCTGCTGCCAGTCTGTACCACACCAGCCACCAGATAGAAGGAAAACCAGTCAGGGATGCTAAAGGGAAAATCCAATGTCTGTGATTAGCTGTCAGACAGTCATTAGCATTCCCCTGATCACAGAGGAGCTCAGATTTGAAGGTCTCACCTGATCAAACACACTTTCTGTGTAATGAAGTATCGAGCCAATACTTGGAATAAAAAACCTGAAGGTCTCCTTGGAACTACACTGCGATTTGGAGTGTGTTCATCTCTTGCTTGTGGGATCAAATCCCCATCGGGTCCATTTTCTTTCTTAAATCTCAACTATTAAAATAGAAGGAAACGACCCACTTTATTTAAGGTGGAATTGACACCTGATCCATGTTCTTTCTTCCAATCTGGGTAACAAAGGTGTTGGCAGTTCTGATGTACTTATGTTGACCTGATACATTTCTGAATGAGAAACTAGTATAACTCTAAAACAGGTAGTTTAAATAGAATTGATCATTTTTTCTTCTGATAAATTTCTTTTCCCCACTTTACACTATGTATATACTTTAAATGCATTTGCTTTTTATTCAAAGGACAGAAATGTCACTTTTTCAACTTGTCTAAATTTTAGAAGGCAGATTCTTTTCACTACATACTAGTGCAACAAATATATACTCAAATTTCCTAAAGAAGTCACTTAGAAATGTGTTCATATTAGTTGCATTATCAAAAATAAGTATTAAGTTTATCTAAGGTGCATTGAATCTATGAAACAGCATGATTCAGGGATCAGAGCAACTGGGCTGTCATCCCAGGAGTTTACTTAGTTTCTGAAAGGTTACACCCAAACTCCAAAGCTTCAAGAAGAATAGAACCTGTGCCTATAAGACTATGATTGTTGGCACGAGTATAGTCTTGGGCTCCAAGTCCTAAAGGATTATCATACAGTAGTTCTTCCTCATTCAGACTTAGGTTCCTTAAAAACACCAAAGGAAGTGCTATTTGAAGTGGAAGAGCTTAAACCCTTATACAGAAAAAATAAAAAACCGTGGCAGAATCAGCTGTACATCAACTTAGGAAAGCCCCTATATTTTTAGGTTTACTAAAATACAACAAAGAGAATTTGAAATAGAAAGATATTCATATTTCTATTCATTTTACATAAATAATATGAGTAATGTAGTTAATTTCCTTTTATCATTCCTTGCTCACTGGAAATTTAACTGGCTGTCCCTCCTTCTTACACTATTTCAGGAAGAGGTGTCTAATTTAGTTTTATTTTGTTACAGATAATATATTCAAGATAATATAAAGGAGTCCTTTTTCTCATCTTGGTGGGTCTCTTCCCAAAGGTACCTTCCTCTGTCTGTAGAAGTACGCTCTGCTTCAAATAACCAAAAATGCAGCGGCTCCAGGTTTTCATCAGGAATCATCGTCTTTCCACCTTCCAGCTCTTTCTATACTTGGTCATGTGATTTTCTTCCTCGTGGTTGCAGGATGACTGCTGCAACTGCAGCATCAGGACCACTCACAAGGCAGGAAAGAGGAAGGGCAAAGGAGAATAGCAGTACTCTTTCCTTCCAGAGGCTTTGACATTTATTCGAGAATGAAAGACTGTAGGGATATTTGCCTACGCCTCATTGGTGTCACATCACTCTCATGGTTGAAAGAGAATCTGGGAAAACTAGAGTTTTTAACTGATGATATTTCTGCCCTAAACAAATGAGTATTTTGTTAATTTGGAAGAAGGCGGAAATCCCGTAGGTAACCAGCTATGTTTGCTACAACTCTCTTTCTGAATGTGTAACTCTGGGGCTATTGACTTCTCTCTCCTGCTTCCCATTTCCTCAGCTCTTCAGTACCTCTCTGTACTCATACACTCCACAGACTTTGGCTCCTAGGCCCTAGGTTACTTTTAATTATCTTCTTTTATCTTTCCAGTATTTCACTGCAAAAATCTCTATTCATTTCCTGCCAACTCTCTCTGCCTCCTTCTATTACTTTGCTCTTTTCTCTCCTTTTTCTCTCCTTTTTTCTAAGTACCTCTAACAGGAGCTGCTCCTGATCCAAGATTCTTCTGTTAGTCAAAACACACCCAGAAATAATTTCATGTATATCCTCTTCTAAGTCTGTCATTAAACATCAGACATTAATCAGATATTTTTATATTTGTAAACTTTTGCATCTGTAAAATTAGTGTGAGCTTGCTGACAAGCAGGGTGGCACTCAAGTAAGTCTGGTTATTGATTGGGGGACATGAGCTCAGGTTGCTCAAGGATATATCCCTGGGCCAGAAAGGCAGAGTCTTAGTCACAACGAGAAAGGTCTGAGTGTAGAGTCTCAGACGAGCAGGAGCATGGCAGGGTGGAGATGGCAAAATGTCTGCCTTTGCAGCATTTGTAGACATGCTACTATACCTTGCTGATTTATTGATGATATTGTGAAAAGAAAGTATACATATTCAATACTGAATCTACTTTGAGCACTTGCTGGGGGTAGAAAGGGGTGGTTGGCTGAGATGCTGAAGTGGGCAGCTGGACTCACATACAGAAAGGAAAATGTAAAGTCGGAAGTTAAGAACCCCACAGCTGCCGACAGCAGCTGGGGTGGTCTGGGAGAATTCCAAGCAACTTTCCTCCCAAGAAGCAAGTTCACACATCCCAACTGGACAGCTTGGGACCTGAGGATGTGACTGAGACAGACTTCTTTTTTGGGAGCAGCAAGCTGTTTTTTGGCAGCAAAACTGAAATCCAGTTTGAATCCAGATAATCTTTCTAATTGCAAAACTCTAACCAATGTACACTTTTATAAAATGCTGCATAAGGATTTTCCACACTACCTATATCTGCTCATGGTAAAGACTTTGACAATGGATCTGCTGCCTCTTTGGAAAGTAAGAAGATGTAATAACTGGACAAAAAGGAGGATAGTAAAGAGGGAGAGAGGCTGAGAGAGCAGGCTCCATCATTTTCAAATAAGACCAGTTGCCACAGAAGAATGTAAAGGAGTTGTCCTTGGCAAATGGATGCACAGGGGGTGCCAACTGGAAAAACACTGGAGGGAAGGTGACATGACGCTGAGCTAAGACACTGGACACAGACACGCTGAGCCTTCAAGATCCAATAGCTCATGATAAGAATGCCTACTTGAAAAGATTTTATGTTATATTCACCATGTACTCTGACAATTTAGACATAGTTATCACATTTGTTTTATAGCAACAAGAGTGATTAGGTAATGCCAGCTTTTTGAGTTGCTCCTCAACACACATTATATTCTATCAAATCCTCTAAGACCTCATGTGAAATGAAAGGCAAATAGATGCCTTCATCAGGTTTCAGTTATATTTAAATCGGGGCAGGGGGCTTTGCGTTGAGTTGTTGCCATTGGAGCATAAGCACCAGATCTTTGAAAGACTGTGCTGGCAACTTGGATACTGAATTTGGTCCTTAACTTGACAGCAAATGGCATCCTTTTGTTCTCAGATTATGTTCTTACACCATGTATTACAAACCACTGAAAGAGAATAATACTTTTTAGGTAATTATAATTATAAATGAAATATAATCAGTGTTTACCATAATTCTGAATTAATAAGAACACATTAAAATTATAGCCATATAAAACAATATTTTCTTCTCCTATAGTTTTTGTTCAAAGATATTCAAGAAATAAAAGACATTTTACATACTCATGTCATTATCAGTTTCTAGACCTTTTTTTGATGTATGAAAGTGAGAAAATCTAAAATCACATAATCTCCACTGCTGGCTTGGCCATTTGTAGGGTATGCTAATCAAGTTCACCAGAAATTCCCAAGCCTTTTTTGCTAAAACCTATTCTTTGGGTCATAATTCAATAAGGTTATCTTTTATGTAGAGGACTTTCACTGATACAATTGAGATTTTTCCCAAAATGGCTCCAGTATCCTTGGTTTTTACTCTTTGTTTTGCTCTGCATGGTATCTCCAGTGGGAAGATATCCATGTAAAGAGTCACTCAATTGTTGCAAATAAGTTGTCACATCAGTTGAGATGGTCATTTCTTCATTTTCTAAAATTGTTTCTCTAAGAAAAGGAAAGTTACTTCAACATACTTTATCCCAACTAGAAATTGCTGTATACAAGCAAATAATTTCTCTCTGGCCACACCATGTTCTTATTAGATCAATGTTTAGATGAACTCATTTTTGTTTTTGAGTACAACTGATACATATGGTAGGTGAAGGATAAATTTTTTTTTAAATTGTCCAATAAAGAATTACTTTGGTTGTGAAAAACTGACTTGTTTCTCATGGCTTTCAAAAAAAATGTAACAGGGTTGCAAATTTAACTTACAGTACAACTGAAATATGTTCCTTTGTTTTTAATTATAAATATTGTAGGCTTCCCCTCCTGACCTCTAGTCATGGGGGAAACAATCACTAACTTTTAGCCCTATCTGGGTGAAATCTTAGTTCAAATGAATAAAGGAAACAATCCCTTTAGATAATGTTCAGCTTTGGGGAAAAAGACAAAAACAAAAAACAAAAAAAAACAGCTCCCAGATCTCCTCTATGGTATGTCCCCCTGACCCCACTGCAAGATGGCTTCTGTGGACATGGGGGGACAGGCAAGGTCTTCACGACTCCTGGATAGCCAGGAAGAATATTGGGCACAGTGGTCTTTGGGGCGATGGACCTAGTTTACCTGGTTGATTCTTGCCCAGCTGATACCTGTGGCTCAATTCTGTGGCTTCTGTACAATGTAGACCTCCTCCAAAGTCCTTATATGTGCTGGTTTGGCATCATCTGCATGCTCTCCCTCCATTCTCCACACAAGTTTTAACTTTCTTCATATTCTTCTGGACCTCTTCTTCAATGTAGATGGTTGGGAACCATTAGAGCAGTTCCCGAGAGCTGTCTTTAGGTCTTCATGTGGTCAGAACACAGGCTCATGAAGGGACTTGTGGTCACTCTGTCATCTGGTCTCTCTTTGACTGACTCAACCTCATTCTGGTTCTTGCTCTGTCAGAGCAGGTGACTTGCTCTGTAACCTGCTCTACAGAGTACCGCACCTCTACTATAGCAACCCCCCACGGGGATGCTCTCCACCTCAGGCTCAAGGACTGTAGGACCCTATAGATACACCTATGGGAACCAAGGCCACTGGGGGAAACCACAACCTCCTCCCAACTTCCTGCATGGCCAAGTGATGTGGGTTCTCCCCAGGATGGTGCAGACAGCCTGTGAGGTTATTCCTCCCAGAGTCCCAAGTGGAGTGTTGGGGGCAAGAACATCTCTGCCTTCTCTACTTGTGTGTTTTCCTCACTCATCTGGGCAGGGGAGTGGGGCGGGTGGCAGGGTGGGGAGGGAGTGTGAATACATCATCCTAGTGCTTTGCTTTCTTAGTCCTCCTACTCCATTCAGCTTCCCTCTTCCACCATCCCCTGGGAAGAAAAATGGATGGGTTGTCTTTGATTTTGTGATGCATCTTCTTCCATGTGGCAGCAGGTCTTGGAGTTCTGCTGTCACAGGCGGCCCAGGTTTCTTCTCTAGCCCAGAGGAGAAGTGCATAAGCTGGCTCCTCCAGGCTGGGGCTGCCGTATGTTAAAGAGGACAGAGACCATTTGAAAACTCTTCTCTCAGAGGGCAACAGTCTGACTTGAAAGTCTTTTTAAATTTTTTTTCCTGTATAATCTTATTTCTTATGCCAGAATTGGAATAAGACAAAATAATGTGGGGATTTTTTGCATTTCTTCTTAGTATAAATCCTAGTCTCCAAAACTATGCACCCCCATCACTTTCAATTAGATGAGTATTCAGGTAAACTGGTGAAGGACACCCTCTCAGAGAGGCAAAAGAAAGAAGCACTTTACTCATTTTCATCATTTTCCCTGTTGCAAAATAAATGTGCTGCCATGGGAATTCACCTCACTTCTACATGGAGATGGATGCTGTGCCACCTAACAATTCCTTAACAAAAATCACAGGAGAAGCAAAGATTTGTTTTTTACCTCCCAATGGGGTTTTTGTTACTATATAAAGAAGACAGAGACTTCTTCATTTTTGCAGACACATTTCTTGCACTAAGTGCATGATAGTGTATTATACAAATAGCTATTCCTTTCTGTATATAGGGAGCAAAGCTTGACATTTTACCAAGCACAGCAGGGGTTACTATCAGTACAAATTGATCCACACCCCTGAAGTGTTGGCTTATGGCTCAAAAAGAAATCTTAGATGAGATTGAACACATCAATTCCTCTCATAGTTAACAGAAGCAGTACACAAAAGAAGAATTCACCTACCCCCTCTCCCTTACATACTGCAAAAATACCAACAGCTGACTGCAGCCATTACTATCAGGTGGCTTGTCAAACTAATACCTCCTTTCAGAGCGAGAGGTTCCGCATTCTCTATAACTTACTCCCGGATATCCTGGCTTTTTGCATACATTTTGAAACAAATCTCATCATTACACAAAGGAACATGTTGAAGCTTCTTTGGTCCATTCCCTCTCAATACAATTTTTAAAAAACATTTCCAATGCATAGAAATTTACCCATTACAGGAGCCTCTTTTCCTTGGCTTATGAATTTGCTACTTACTAGGATGTTTGAATCCAGAGCTTCCCAAGTCACATAAACTCACATGTCCTCAAGAGTTTGCTATGATCAAATCATTCCCTTGTACATGCATGATAACCAGGTGTCCCTCCTCACATTAAAAAAATTTTATGGTCAGACAGTTTCAGCGTTTGAAATAACAGGGTGCACAGAACACACTGCAACTGTTGAGTCCCATCCCTCTCTATGTCCAAGAAAAGCTGAATGAAACTTTCGGTTCTGGTTCTGTTTGCATCTACGTAACGTGGCACAAAAAATTAACAAAGATATGGAATTTTGCTGTGGAATAAACTGCAGTCAACATATTAACTAACGGTTAACTATTCAAGCAAATCCATCTTTGCCGCCAGCATGTCATTATCTACACATACATCAAGAAGTAACCCACAATGCGGCAAGAGAGATGAAGCCACAACAGAATGGCTTTATATAAGTAAGTCAACTCACTACTACATCTATTATTACTGGCATTTGCTTTTATATTTTAATTAATAGCAGCAGTTGTGCCCAACTCAGTTACATACATTGGTGAATTGGGCACGCGCAAGATGTGGGGCTAGTGAATCCCACTGTGACAGCTAAATCTGTGTTCTTGATTGCAAAATCATGCATGTCTCCCTCTTCCAGAAAGGGAAGAGCTCCAGTAAAGAACCTCTAGTGTAGAAGATTGAAATGTACCACACAACATCAAGATAGGGTGGGCAAAACACCTAAGCCACCCCTCTGGCCTGATCCCTGGACACACCCCTACCCTCACACCATATGAGGAACAAGCTCATCCCCCCTCAGGGAGCAAGCGAGCAAGGGAACCTGTTGTTTGTTGTCGCTCCCCCCTGCTGCAGCAGGTGCCCCAATAAAGCCTTACCTGGGAAAAAAAAAGATACAGTGTAAGTTCTATGAGCATTGTCCCAGGTGATATTTGGAAATATTTCATAAAACAAGACCTATGAGTATCTGGTTACCATATTAAAGTTTATCTCCATATAATATCTGCTCAACACTTCTTTATAGGTGAGGTCCAGCTATTCATGGAAAAAGTGGAGGGAGAAGTTGGGACCCAGCTCATGTCTCATCCTTTATACCCTAGGATCAAAGCATAAGTGTTCAGTTACGGAACCCACACTCGGTATTTCAGTGAACATCTGGTGTGACTCCAAATGCTCTTGGAGACCTGAGCTCTCATCTTCAGCAGTCTAGCAAAGCCTTTCCTACGTGTACAGTATTCTCCCTGAGGCGAGTTCTGGCCAGCACAGTTTTCTTAATCTTATTATGTCTCCAGAAGTGTCTTGGTGCCCCTTTGGATTGGTGTCTCTGTCAGATGTCTCATTAACCTTCTCCTTAATCTAGCTTGGAAAATATCCAGACCCCAGAAAAGTTTTCTCCTCTATCTGGGTGGTCACATGTTAACAGAGTTTACTGAGAGAAAAAATGTAGCGAACCACCCTACAGAAGGCTAAAAATCTTTGTAACTGATATTCCATGGACAGCATGGGGGATGTGAGGCTCATGCAATCACAGCGTCAGGGAATCATAGGTAAGAAATGGAAATAGAGGGCCTTATTCTTTCTTTTTTTTGTAATATAATTAGATGTCTTTGTAACCTGATCATGATTCACAGAGACTGAGCAAAATGTTAATGACTTATAATCACTTCTATTGGCAAATGAGATTCTTGGGACCCATTTTCCCTCCTACGAAATAAAACTCCAGTCATGTAGGATGAGGGCTGAGATGGCTTAGTTTAGAGTTATATCTTGAGAGCAAGACTACAGGAAACTAGAGTGGGGCTCCTTCTAATTTGCCATTTTCCAGCATAGATCTGAGAGGTTCAAGTAGACAATAATAATAAAAGAATTAAGTTCTTACATGTCCAAGGCACTATGCTAAGGAACGTACATGCGAACTCGTGACATTTTATAGATAAGGAAAGTGTGGGTCAGAACTTTTCACGTTTAAGATTGCCCAGCTGGAACTTCCCTGGTGGCACAGTGGTTAAGAATCTGCCTGCCAATGCAGGGGACACGGGTTTGATCCCTGGTCCGGGAAGATCCCACGTGCCGCAGAGCAACTAAGCCCGTGCGCCGCAACTACTGAGCCTGTGCTCTAGAGCCCACGTGCCACAACTACTGAAGCCCGCACGCCTAGAGCCCATGCTCCGCAACAAGAGAAGCCACTGCAATGAGAAGCCCGCGCACCGCAATGAAGAGTAGACCCCGCTCGCCGCCACTAGAGAAAGCCCACATGCAGCAACAAAGACCCAGTGAAAGAAGACCCAACACAGCCATAAATAAATAAATAAATATATTAAAAAAAGAAAAAAGATTGCCTAGGGCTTCCCTGATGGCGCAGTGGTTAAGAATCTGCCTGCCAATGAAGGGGACAGGGGTTCGAGCCCTGGTCTGGGAAGATCCCACATACCGCAGAGCAACTAAGCCCATGCACAACTACTGAGCCTGCGCTCTAGAGTCCGTGAGCCACAACTACTGAAGCCCGCACGCCTAGAGCCCGTGCTCTGCATTAAAGAGAAGCCACCACAATGAGAAGCCTGTGCACTGCAACGAAGAGTAGCCCCGGCTCGCCGCAACTAGAAAAGGCCCACGCACAGCAATGAAGACCCAATGCAGCCAAAAATAAAATAACTAAGATAAATTAAAAAAAAAAAAAGATTGCCCAGCTGGCAAGACGTAGAGCTGGGATTCACACCCAAGAAAATTACTTAATCTCAGCCTCATTAGTAAATTGGGACAATTTATCCTACCTTGCAGAGTGATTGTGTAACAAATAAGTAAATCTATGGCAGGTACCTTACGTCTGGTACTAGGTATTGAGACATACATAGAATCTATTAACTTTTGCTTCCCCTAAATGTCTTCTCTGCAGACTGAGTTACAGCTTCTGTCCATTTCATTCTTTTCCAAACTATGGACTAAAACTCATTTAATATTCTCCCTCCATTCTGTTTTATTCTCCTTTTAAACTATTTGACTGTGTACTGTTCACTGTCCTGGACCTCTTCCTATCACATCATTTTTAAAACAAGATAAAGGAGGGGTGTATTTTTTCCTGCACTCTTTTCCTTCAGAATTTTTTTTTCTAAAAAGTAAAAAAAAAATCATTAAAAAAATTCACTTAAGAAAGTCATGTTGGGTTTCCCTGGTGGCACAGTGGCTGAGAGTCCGCCTGCCAATGCAGGGGACACGGGTTCGTGCCCCGGTCCGGGAGGATCCCACATGCCGCGGAGCGGCTGGGCCCATGAGCCATGGCCGCTAAGCCTGCGCGTCCGGAGACTGTGCTCTGCAACGGGAGAGGCCACAACTGTGAGAGCCCGGGTACCGCAAAAAAAAAAAAAAAAAAGAAAGAAAGTCATGTTGCAACATATTTGCTTACCATACCTCATCAGTTATGTGATTTTCGTGTCACATTTCTAAACGAAATGCCATCCTTGAATTGAAACGTACATATTTTAGAATTGGTAATTCTTCAGCAGTTAGGTTTACATTTTAACATATCTAGTATTTAAGGAGATATATTTTCATCCAGAAAGTATTTATGCACTAGAGTATTACCAACACATAAATATCTCTGGAAGCACAACAGGCACCCAAAAAAGCTCAAACAGTAGACACCCAGACACTTGAGGAAGACTTGCTATTTGTCAAAGATAAACTTCTTTCCTGAATCAAGACATGGTTGATTTATGTTTAAACAAAACTTTCATGCTTGTCCATCAAAAGCTAACACCCTAATTTCAGGAACTCTTATTTGGAAAACTACCAGTGTCTCTAAAGGGTCTCAGCACTTCTCAGGCTTTAGCTATTAAGGTCTCCAGCCATCCAGGTAGGCCTGTTCTGTGTGTGTCTCAAGCCCTTCTTCCTGGAGAGGCCAACAGGAGATATAGGCCTGTTGAGAGTTAGGATTTAAAGAGCATACACACATACAAAGGATAATTTTAATCTGATACAGAATCAGATCTCATGTTACCCTTCTGTTTGTATGCCCTTTAATCTCTCTAAACTTCCTGATGGCTCAGTCTCTATGCAATGCTGGCCTGAAATCAGGACTCAGTGAACTTGTGGGGGAGGGGAATTTTGCCCTTTTTCTCCTTTCAGTTCTTTTGGCTGGCAACTAAAATGACATAAGGCAGATTAACAGGAGAAAATTAAATTTATTACATATGTACAGGGAAACCACATAAGCATGAAGAATTTCAAAAACAGCAAAGCTACGGTATATATATATACACATACCATTCTGAACTCTGGAGGTCCAGGAGGCTGGGGTTTGAGACTTTGAAGGGAAGTAAGGCAATTCACAGAAAGATGAAAAGAATTAATGTTTTGTAAATAAATGTTTGCTGAGCCATCTGAAGACAATGGGACACAGAGAGGACTTTGATCAAACAGGGCTTGCTAAGTTCTTCCCTGTCTGCCACACCTAGTTCATACTTTCCTACAGTTGTCTATGGTGATATCTACCTCCTGGAACAGGCCTTCTATTTTAAATTCTTTTAGGCAGTAAAGGGGAATTTCAAAGGTTCTTCCTGAGTCTTCTGGGCCTTGCTTGTTTTCAGCTCAAAATAATCCACATGCCTGAGTGGCACATCTTGCAGTGGCCTCCCCTGAACCCCATCAAACTCATTCATTCAACAAATGATTTAATCTCATAGTTTTAGGCTAGTAGGCCCTCACTTGTTGTAAATACAATTTAAAACTCAAATAGTGGATGAAACCAAGTTCAGCCATTCCCCACTGTACTGATCTTTTGGAAAAGGAAACTAGTAAGTAATAATAAGGGCCTGGGTGGTTGGGGAGAGTTGGGGTGTCAGGAAGTTGCTCAGGACTAGGCAAAGCAGGTGCCTGTAGACAGATTTGCCTACCCCATGGGAAGAAACCCCTTCCTATAGGGAGAAGGCTGTTCTGACCAATTTAGGGCAGGTTACCATTCAGACAGCCAGCATCTATTGACTATACCTTAGGTCCAAGGCCTTGTCCTGGACACTGTAGGACATGCAAAGATACAGACTGAATCCCTGCCTTCTAAGATGTGCCAATCAATTTATTACAAGAGGCTTGCACTAAATGGTTCTAACAAGTGCCATGGAAGGGACAGAGAGGAGTGGTGGGAGCTTCCTGGAGGCATCTGAACTGAGCCTGAAGAGACAAGGAGGACTTGGGCAGCTGGAGATGGAGAATGAGAACGTGCAAAGATAGTAAGAACAGAGCAGGAGGGAAGTGTGTTCTGCAAGCGCCACAGGGGCACTGGGGAGTAAGAGGCTGTCAGCGAGGTCAGCATGAAGCACATGGCTGGGTCCTCTCCATCAAGCAGTGAAGGAACCCCCCAGTTCCTTGAGACTCAGTGTCTCCATCTATACAGTACAAGGAATAAACAACACTAGAGGTGGGGAAAGAGTAATGCATTGTTATTTTCCCACAGATTCCTCCAAAAATGAGTTGTCAATTATAATTCAACAGGGAAAATATGTCAGTTTTACTATTGGGCAGCGGGCCGACTCACATCCAAGAAAATATGTCTTCAATTCATTACAGAAGATTTATTTCCCTCCCAGGTGATCAACTAACTCTTTTGATGTTGGAGCAGTTAAGAAAACCGAATTCTGAGTCCTTTGTTTGTTGTTGTTTGCATTTTAGCTTATAAAAATTTTGTCTAAAGGTAAGAAACATCTGTTTGGTGAATCTGGGAAAAACAGGCTTTTCTTTCTTTCTTTTAAAAATTGAAAAAAAATTTTTTTTTATTTTTAAGATCATTTTATTCTTTGGACCCATACAATCTATTGGAAACAGCAATTTTAACATATTTCCATTTGCTATATAAGGTTTGTTTCCTTGTTGGTTTGTTTCTATCCTCAAACAAGCTCCCTCAAGTTTGAACAGGGACTGGACTGGTTTGGGATCTCTTGAATGTGATCTGTAGGATCAGAGTATGATCCTTGAGATCTCATCTGTCTGAATTGGGGAAGAGGTCTTCTTGCTCTCTTAAGTGATGTCCTGGAAGGGGACAGCTAGGACCATTTGCATTTGGGAGACAGCAGCTCCTTTTGACCAAGTTTGATTTTACCCACATTTTAAAGAAATTTAGGGAAGTTTTTCTCTTGATCATTAGCCGTTGTGGTCCAGAATCCCTGTTTCAACGTGCATTTTTCTTTTTTCTTTAAAATGGCAGAATGTTATTTGTTGAGGATAAATAGTTACCTCTCTGTTCCATGTAATCTTCATAGGGGAGATGGTGTTGGAGATTGGTTTTAAAGAAGGGTGATTTGGACAGAGCTGGAGGAATCAGACACCCTGACTTCAGACTATACTACAAAGCTACAGTCATCAAAACAGTACGGTACTGGCACAAAAACAGAAATATAGATCAATGGAACAGGAAAGAAAGCCCAGAAATAAACTCACACACCTATGGCCAATTAATCTACGACAAAGGAGGCAAGAATATACAATGGAGAAAAAACAGTCTCTTCAAAAAGTGGTGCTGGGAAAATTGGACAGCTACAGGTAAAAGAATGAAACTAGAACATTTTCTAACACCATACACAAAAATAAACTCAAAATGGATCAAGACCTAAATGTAAGGCTGGACACTATAAAACTCTTAGGGGAAAATGTAGACAGAACACTCTTTGACATAAATTGTAGCAATATATTTTTGGATTCATCTCCTAGAGTAATGAAATAAAAACAAAAATAAACAAATGAGAGCTAATTAAACTTAAAGGCTTCTGCACAGCAAAGGAAACCATAAACAAAACAAAAAGACAACCCATAGAATGGGAGAAAATATTTGCAAATGAAGGAGTCGACAAGGATTAATCTCCAAAATATATAAACAGATCATGCGGCTCTATGTAAAAAAAACAAACAACCCAATCAAAAAATGGGCAGAAGATCTAAACAGACATTTCTCCAAAGAAGACATATGGATGGGCAAAAAGCACATGAAAAGATGCTCAATATCACTAATTATGAGAGAAATGTAAATCAAAACTACAATGAGGTATCACCTTACACTGGTCAGAATGGCCATCATCAACGAGTCTATGAACAATAAACGCTGGAGACAGTGTGAAGAAAAGGGAACCCTCCTACACTGTTGGTGGGAATGTAAATTGGTACAACCAATTTACAGAACAGTATGGCAGTTCCTTAAAAAACTAAAAATAGAGCTACCATATGACCCAACAATCCCACTCCTGGGCATATATCTGGAGAAAACAATAATCTGAAAAGATACATGCACCCCAATGTTCACTGCAGCACTATTTACAATAGCCAGGACATGGAAGCAACCTAAATGTCCATTGACAGAGGAACGGATAAAGAAGATGTGGTACATATATACAATGGAACATTACTCAGCCATTAAGAAGAGTGAAATAATGCCATTTGCAGCAACACAGATGGACCTAGAGCTTATCATACTAAGTGAAGTAAGTCAGACAGAGAAAGACAAATATCATGGTATCAACTCATGTGTGGAATCTAACTTAAAAAAAGATACAGGGCCTCCCTGGTGGCGCAGTGGTTGAGAGTCCGCCTGCCGATGCAGGGGATACGGGTTCGTGCCCCGGTCCGGGAGGATCCCATATGCCGCGGAGCGGCTGGGCCCGTGAGCCATGGCCGCTGAGCCTGCGCATCCGGAGCCTGTGCTCCGCAACGGGAGAGGCCACAACAGTGAGAGGCCCGCATACCGCAAAAAAAAAAAAAAAAAAAAAAAAAAAAAAAGATACAAATGAACTTATTATTATCTCACATAACAAGAAGTCTCCTAATAATGGTTCCAGGGTTGGTGTAGCTCAATGAGGTCATCAGGGCCCCGAGCTCTTTCTTTCTATCCTACTTTCTCAGCATGTTAGTACTCATGGCGATGGCTGACACTGTTCCCTATAACACATCCTTTCACCACGATGCTCAGAGAATGGCACCAGACAGCTCTCCTGGTGCCCCCTGTTTTCCAGAAAAAAAAAATCTTTCCTAGAAACTCATCACCCCGGCAGAGTCTCCTTATATGTTTTCCACCAGAATCGTGTTACTGGTTGCCTCTAGCTACAAGGAGACAGGAAGGTATTTGAGAAAGTGCAATGGGATAACATGGCTAGAGTGTAAAACTGAAATGACTGTGGCAATGTCCCCTAAGGCTAGGCACACTGCTACCTGAACATAACTGGGGCTCTGTTGTAAATGAAGAAGTAGGGGATGGCTGTCATGGGACAACCATTGTGTCTGCCCTGGCCCTGAGGGGATTCTGACACTGGCATCCATGAACCACATTTTAAACCAGTGGTTGTCAAAACATCATCTGGTTATATCAGAATCATCCATGGAACTTAAGAAAGTGCCAGAGGTGCACCCCTATGTTCACTACAGCACCATTTACAATAGCCAAAGTATGGAAGCAACCTGAGTGCCCATCAATAGATGAATGGATAAAGAAGATGAGGTATATATATGCACAATGGAATACTACTCAGCCAAAAAAAAAAAAAAGAAATCTTGCTGTTTGTGACATGGATAGACCTAGATAGTATTACGCCAAGTGAAATACGTCAGGCAGAGAAAGACAAATACTGTATGATTTCACTTATTGGTGGAATCTGAAGAAATAAAACAGACAAACCTAACTAAATAGGAACAGAGTCATAGATATAGAGAATGAACAGGTGGTTGCCAGAGGAGGAGGAGGTGGGGGAGACGAGAGAAATAGGTGAGGGAGATTAAGAGGTAACAAACTTTCAGTTACAAAAATAATGAGTCAAGGGTATGAAATGTATAGTGTGGGGAACAGAGTCAATAATTATGTAGTATATTTGCATGGTGACAAATGGTAACTAGACTTATCCTGGTGATCATTTTGAAATATAGAGAAATACTGAATCACTATGTTGTGTACCAGGAACTAGGAGAGTGTTGTAGGTCAATAACAGTTCAAAAACATATGAACTCATAGAAAAAGAGATCAGATTTCTGATCACCAGAGGTAGCAGGTGTGGGGAAGAGGGATTTGGAGGAAGGCAGTCAAAAGGTACAAACCTCTAGTTATAAGACAAATAGGTACTGGGGATGTAATGTACAACAGGATAAAGGTAACAACGCTGTATGTTATAAATGAGAGTAAATCCTAAGAGTTTTCACACAAGGAAAACATTTTTTTTCTATTTCTTTAATGTTGTATCTATATGAGATGACAGATGTTCACTTAACTTATCATGGTCATCATTTCATGATGTACGTAAGTCAAATTATTATACTGTATACCTTAAGTGTATACAGTTCTGTACGTCAATTACATCTCAGTAAAACTGGAAGAAAAATAAACAGTAAATAAATAAATAAGCCCTGTGATTAGAAGTAAGTTAGAAAAAAAAAAGTGCCAGAGGCCTGGACCGCAATGATTCAGGCCTGAGCATCAGGATATTTTAAAAGCTCACTAGGTGATTCTGGTGAGCACTAGGATTGAGAACTCATTGGACCAATAACTTAGTTTCTGTGAACACCAGTTAGCAGCCTATGGAGATGATATTAGGATACTAAGAGCATTTGTCACATAGGATAGGTGTTCAGAGTAAAAGGTACATAAAGTTGCAGCTCAATGATGCAAAATAAGTTTTGATCTCAGTCTACCCTCCCCTTCTGACAGACTGGTTTAGAGGCAGATTCTAGTTTTCTCCAAAGAAACAGTGCTTTTCAAAATAGTGAGGAGAAAACTTGTTGATTTTGGCTACTGTACTAGCTCTCTATTGTTGCAGTAACAAACTACCACAAATTTAGCATCTTAAAACAACACCAATCTGCAATCTCATAGTTCTGTAGGTCAGATGTCCAGGCAGACTAGGGTGGGCTCCATGCACGGAGTCCCCTGAGGCCCCATTTTCTTGCTGGATGTCAGCTGGGGTTCTCTCTGCTGCTAGAGGACATGAAAATTTCTTTGCACGTAGTCCCCTTTACCTTCAAAGCAGCAACGGGGTGTCAAGTTCATCCATGCTTCAGCTCTGACTTCCTTTTCTGCTCTGGTTGGAGAAAGCTCTCCATTTCTAAAGGCTCTTGTGATTACACTGGACCCATGTGGATAATGCAGGATAATCTCCTTATTTTAAGAAAGTAAACTATGCTTTATCACAACAGAGTCATGGAAGTGATATTTCATCATATTCACAGGTTCTGGGGATTAGGATGGGGTATCTTTGGGGAAAGGAGACTATTTTATAAATTCTGCCTACTATAGCTGCTCATCCACTTTCCTGCTTAGCACCCCTTTATGCCACTGGCTCTTATCCATTCTTCGATTGTGTTATCAGCTAGTATTTAGCAATCCCCAGGTAAGTGTTCATGCAATCCCCAAGTAAGTGTCATGGACATGGAGGACAGTAAGCTGGCCTGACTTTGAGGTATCAGAGGTATCAGGCAGTCAAGCCTGGGAACTCCAATCAGACACAAAGTGATAAACGAAAGGAGACAGTTCACTCCAAGGGCAAGGTGAGTGACACTGACAGGTAAGCACCACTGGGGTTCAGAGGTAGTTATGAATGAAGACGATGTCAGAGCCAATGGCCCTGGGAGATCTCCATGACAATTCTAATCACACGGCACAGGCAGCCCCGAACTTTCCTGCCTCCTAAACTCATTTTGACTTTTCTCGGAAGCCCAAATTGGTCCAGAAATGTATTCTTTGGAGCAAAGCATAACTGGTAGTTGTCCAGAGTAACTTAAGGAGTTGTCAGGCAAGTACTGTTTTAGCTTTTCTTTCAATCTTTCATTGAGAAACTTTTCCAGTATTGAAAAATCAAAGCACAAAGAGAAAGAGGGAAAGTCTAGATACTCTTGAAAAGCCAAAAGAAAACAAAACAAAACAAAAAATAAAGGCCTGAAGACAGAAGCCATAGGCGAGCTTTCATGGCCAGATTTTTACCATGATTCTGTAGTGGACACTGTGGGGTGTGGTCTGGTCTCCCCTTCATGTTTGAGGCACCTATTCCCCAGCTGCTGGGAGTGCTGGCAGCTGATGGCTCTCAGCTAAGTTCCAAGAATTACCCTCAGCTGAAGAGAACTACCTTGTCCAAGATCATGCCTTCTCCCTGGGCAGTCCTTATCCAGTGACCTGCTAAATACAGGTGTCCCAGCTATCTGAGAGCAGAGCGTTCCTACAAAAGCTTTCATAAGTTGAAATGGCATAAAGCAAAGAGGCAATTATCTTAGGACACATCTTGCTAACAGATGTACAAAATAAACTGAAATAGACCACAGATGCTCACCGACACAGTTCAAAATTCTGGTGGCTTGATGCTGCGTGACGTTTCCTGGGGAAGGAGCTCGGCAGTGCCACTCTCCCTGCTCTGTTCAGGGTGTGTGCTGCCACTATAATGGCTCCATCGCTGCAAAACAAATGCGGAATGCTATTTTCACTTTTCACCTTTTTCGTAAAAGTGAAAATCCTCTTTGGATTTCTTTGTGTTAGCAAAAACAGGTACTAATATAGGTGTTTCATAAAAGTAAAGTGGAGGAAAGCAACTTTTGAAAAGTGGGGGGTACCTGTATTGGTGCATAACGGTCAGGCAGTCTTGCCCCAAGTAGGACAAGACTGAAAGGCCATCCCAGTTCCAGAGTTTCCCTGATGGGCTGGCTCAGGCCTTTGTTAGGTCTGCTTTACAGTTCAACACCTCCCTCTGCACGGACCTGTTCCCTCGACTTCTCCCTCCGTAGGTATGAATCCCAAGGGCACTTCCCATCCACCTTCCTGCATGCTCCTCTCAGGCCAGCAACAGAGCCTAACAAGTCCCATTAACCCTAACGATAGATTGTTCACCAGAGGTCTCCAAAGTGGATGTGTCTGTGTGTGTATGTGGTGTACAGGCACACGTGTGTGTTGCGTTTAATTCAAGGAAGAATGGGAAAATGATCTAGCAGTTTAAAACACGAGTGGGAAATAAATTTATTGAATTTTAAAATTGTATCATGAGCTTCAATTTTTCTTTTTAAAGTCTCAATTTCATCTGCTAAAAAGGGTTCTGAAAGCTAACAATGAAAAGGTGAAAAATTCAGTGGTACAGACATTGTGAATATATTTTGATTTTGTATGTTAAAGCCACATGCCTGATGTGATTTCAGCTTGAGAGCAGAGTAGATTGAAATTATTCACCAACTCATCCATTCACCACCCTGGTCTTGATCTTAGAGTGGGGAGATGAATTGAGAGCAAAAAATAAAATTACTAGTTGGAATTGTATGAGCATTATATTAAATGACTTCCAGGATACAATCTTACATGAAGAGATGTATTGGGGAAAACTGAATTACATGTTTAGTTGAAAATTAGAAAGATGACATTGTGGATTCAGAGAGCAAGAATTATATCTCATTCATCTTTTTATTTCCCACAGATGTTTGCAGAGGGTAGGTCATCCATAAATATTTGTTCAACTAAAAGGATCTCAGACTGCGACTTCATTACTTAAACCTTATAACGTATCTGTGTGCTGTGGTCACAGTCCAAGGGGTTTGGGCTGGATTTACCACTGACCACTCCTCTAGCCCTAATGCAGGTCACCCTGTTATGCCAGTTTTGCTTACATTTTAGTGTGTCTTGGCTCTAGAAGCCGTATTGTTTATTGTCAGATTGTTTCTGTCATTCTTTCTCACATGAAAAAGGATGTGGACTGATGGGCTTAGAATTAGGGTATTAGGAGATTGATGTCTGTATTACCACACCCTAGTCTCCTGGGTGTGATTTTGACTTATATTAATGCCAAGAAAATAAATCAAATGTTTGTTGACCTTGTGTGTACAGAATAGCTTGGGTTGAACCAATACTCTGGGAAGAATTACCTGTGGAGAGGAGAAAGAAGTAACCATGACAGTTCCTAATTTTAACATGATATGCCATGGGGTGACGTTAACTTTTAATTCTTAGCAGTAAAAAGTACAGCACTTTTTAGAGAGAAAACCATCCTACGATCCTATCACATAAAGTGGAGTCTGGAGAAAAAGTGTCCTAGTAAACCAATCTACTTTCTTTAATTTCATAAAAAAAAATAATCTCACTGATGATAGTAACCGTGCTTTTGGGTATAGTCACTGCCTCACATTTTAACACCTTCTATTTCCCTTGCTTCACTTATTTGAATTTCGGTAATGGCAAGAAGTTTGGGTAATTCTACATCAAAAGTTTTGATGTAAAAAGTTAAAAAGACAACCCTTTAAAGGAGATTCTGATAAGTGAGTTTGAAATAATCTATGCAGTGATCTAAAGTTATTAAAGAGCAAATTTAGAAAATATTCTGTAAGTTTAGGATTTGTAAAGAGTACTAATTAGTAAAAGGCTAAATTACTACTTAATACAAAGATTCTATAGTAAAGCACTAATTTACATTATTATGAGGTAATCATTAGCCCTAAATGAGGTCATTTGTGATCTTAAAATTTATGAGCACCAAGCAGTTTTTCATTTTTTCCACCCTCCTAAGTCAGTATATTATAAAGGAGACTGGATCTTGGTGTGTTTTGAAACTTCAGACTCAGGTTAAATTTCACCACTAAGTTCTGCTTCACTTGACCTCTGAACACCAGTTTTCCATTTGGTAAATCTGTTTGAGGATTTAGTAGCCTAAGAGAGTGTAAGGACAATAAAACATGAAAAGAAGGTCTAACTTGGTAAAATTATGAGAGTTTCAGGTGGAAAACAACACCAAATATCATTATTACTTAAGGATCGTAGAAAATAGCAGGGCGTATGTCTAATTTAGGATCACTAAGAAGACACAGGTGATTCACTTATTATTTCCCAACTCTTTTTTTCTGCTTCCACTTGAGGATGAATATTTGAAAGTGGCTAATTTTAAAAAGGAACATGGGGGACTTCCCTGGTGGTCCAGTGGTAAAGAATCTGCCTTACAATGAAGGGGAAGCGGGTTCGATCCCTGGTCAGGGAACTAAGATCCCACATGCCATGGAGCAACTAAACCCACGTGCCACAACTACTGAGCTCGTGAGCCTCAACTAGAGCCCGCGTGCCGCAAACTACAGAACCCAGGTGCTCTGGAACCCGTGAGCCACAACTACAGAGCCCACGTGCCCCGGAGCCTGCAAGCCACAATTAGAGAGAAAACCCACCACCACAACTAGAGAGAAGCCCGTGCACCACAACGAAGAGCCCACGTGCCACAACTAAGACCTGACACGGCCCAAAATAAATAAATTTTTAAAAATAAAATTTTAAAAAAGGAACATGATATAAATGAAGTTATAAAGTAACTTCTGTTAAGTTTCAAAGCTCATTAGTATTATCGTGAAGTGAGCCCAGCTGAAATAGGATCCTAAGACATGTTGGAAACCGTTAATGCAGTGAGATGAAACAGGAACAGAATTCAGCCTGGTGTAGCCTTCACCTGGGTTTGGCTGTTGCTGCTCCAAATGTGATTTATTTAAGAACAAACAATACAGGCTTCATGAAATACAATGAAGTCAGATTACTGGGTATTTCCATATTGGGGCCACAAATCCAGACCAAACTCCTCTGGGTGAAGATGGCATTTCCTCTGAAGAAAGTGAATGTTTCCACTGTCAGTTTCCCAGGGGAGGGGTCAGTTCTCCAGCAGGAAGTGAAGCGTGAGAGCTTTAGACTGGGGTGAAGGGAGAGCTTCCTCATTTTTCACAGGGCAGATGTCAATTTGGCTGACACTCTTAAAGATGTGGTAGTATCTGGAATGTTCTAATGGGGGTGGTTCAGCTACCTCTGGTGCCTTAGAAACAGGTGGCAAGGAAATGATAGCTTGGTGAGGGGCAAGAGGGTCCCACTGGATCTGGGCAGCTCTCATAAATTATTCTCTGGACTTTTTCTTCTGTTATTCTGGAACATTCAGGAATGTCTGGTCTCTGCTTTGCTGTGGTAATAAGGGAGAGGACAAGTTCCTTCTTCAGGGCCAAACAGGATGGTAGGAGGAAGTCACAGCCCAAGATGACAGTGCCCAAAGAAGCAGGAAATGGCCAACCAGAGGAGAATCCTCTGCCTCACTGTTTCAAATAAAGTAGAAAAATACTTGCAATTCTGTTCCTAAGATCTACCTCTGCCACAAAAACCTCACGAACCACTTTTGAGCGCCACTCAAGACCTCACGAACCACTTTTGCCAGACAAGATGCTATCAATTTGGGGTTAAAAATAATAAGGCAGATTCTCACTGGTTTTCAAGTATTTAAAAAAATGCACCCATATTTTTTGGGGGCAGGTTCTAGAAGAAAACATTTCCACAGAAAAGAGAAAATTCTAGGATTTTGATGAGTCTTTTCTGTTAATTCTAGGAAATTTTCCTTCTCGTTTCTGTCAATTCTAGGAAAGTTTCTTCAGCTGGTGAGAGGGAACTGAAATTTACAAGAGGTATGTGATTTTTTTTTAAAGTCTTTAAAACACACCTGCTGATAGAAAATGGGGTCAATAAGAAGTCTAAAGAAACAAAAGAATTGCTGACAATGGGAAGAAGAGGAAAAAAGAAAAGACATGGAATGAGAGAAGAAAAGAATAGGGGAAGGTTCTAAGAGCCAGAAGTTCACAGGCAAGAAGAGGAAATTCAACCAGGCAAGTAGGTCTGTAAGAATTTTTATAAACAATCAATCATTTCTATGCCTTATTTTTCTAAGCATATACTTTCACCTCATCAAATAAAATTATTATGTAAATCTAAACAGCATGAAAAAGCAAGTTTCAACATTTTAAAGAAAAAATCCAACTATTAAAATAATCATACCTTTCTATTCCTGTCTCTCACACACATGCACATATACACCCCACTGAACAGTACAGATACAAGGAAGACAGCCTTGCATAAAACTAAAGAAAATGTTGAATCATTACTTGTCTCTCAAACTCCTTTCTAGATTTTATTACCATTTCTCTACAATCTAACAACAAAAATAATGGAAAGTGAAATTCAACTGAAATGCTACCAGGAGTATGATTCCAGTGTTAACAGGAATAGAAGGAGGAAAGACAATTCAGTTTAAAGTTCTATAAAAAAAGATTTGAAGCTGACAAAAATCAAAATGATTAGTTGTTAAGACTAAGACACTGCACTCTAATTCTGTGCAGACACATTATCTAGCAGTTCTACAAATGAGGAACTACTGTTAATCTTTCAACTACACATTCATTCGAAAACTCAAATAGCTAAAGTCCTAGGACTGAATCTCATAAAAAATAAATAAAAACAATGTGTATTTCATGAATGCAAAGTAAACAGGTGTATTCAACTGCACTAAACAGAGGCAATATATAGGAGAAAAAAACTGTAAATGCCCTGGACAAATTTTCAGTCCTGGAAAAAAAAAATATCTAAAACACAATATAAGAAACACTAGCAGAAATAATGGGTGGTTCTTTTGGCAGAAGAAATGATGCAACACAAAGATAGTTTTAAGAACTATGGTAGTTAAAGTTCTAGACAAAATAACTAAACATTAATTAGCAAAAAATCAAACTTATGGCAAAACAAAGTTTACTTTCATGGTTTGCTAATACGGACTTATCTGGAGAATGTCAATGTGGCTTAACTCCAATTGTTAAAGGTTCATTCAGTCTTAATTAAACAGTAAAGGAATTTCTATTTGCACAATCGATATTGTCAGCATTATTAGATCTAATATAAAATATGTTTGGGGTAGAGCCCTTTCCTTTAGCAAGAAAATAAATTCAACAATAATCATGTATCCTTTCCAGGATTATACCTTCGGAAAACTTAAAATAGGTAATAAACCTGTATATATTTAGGTAAATACATCTCTTCTCTGACATTAACTAGCAGTACAACTAAACACTACTGACTGGAAAACATGGGACTTTCTGGATATGTTAAATTGCACAACTCTGATACTAAAGCAACATGAAGTAGCATTTCTCTCCTTAGCTTTTCTAAAGCTGCTTAATCCAAATGGCACTGCATGTATATATATATATATGTTGGTACATACATATATGTGCTTGGGCACTAGTAAGTAGCATATTGGGTAGCAGTTACTGAAAACTGAGGCAGATAGGCTAGCCTCAGGGGCCTTATGAACAGCTGTAATAATTTGCTTAGGAAGAGGTAGGTCAATTTTTATTCATATCCTAAAAGTCCCAGGCCGATCTAATACCAATAGACCTGAGCTTTGTATGAAATATGCCTAAAACCACAAAGTTTTTGGCCTATAGATCACATTTCAATGAGCCTTCACATATGCCCAAAGCATGATTACACAAAGGTGGGGAACATTATTATTACTATTTTTTTACATAGTAGGAGCAAAGAACTTCATAGACATAAATGCCTTTTGAAGCATATAAAATGTCTGTCATTTAGGTCAGCTCAAATATTACCTCAGAGGTCTTCCCTGACACCCCACCCAGAAAATTGCTCTACCATATCATTCTTTTATTTTCCTACCACCATTCTCTGAAATATCTTGCTCCTTCATCTATTAATTTGTTTATTGTCTAGCTGTAGAATTAAGGCTCTAGGAGAACAGAAATCCTGTATATTTTCTTCACCACTGTATTTCTACTAGATGCTGGGCACAATTATTTAAATAAATAATTAGTTGAATAAATTAATTTCTCAGTGTACATGACAGATCAAAATATACCAAGAAATAGAAGAGCAATCTTTTCCTCTTTCTATAACATACATATACCTATACACATATATACACAGACACACACTTACCTGGCCTACAGCGTAGGTGTTTCTGTTTTTTAAGGCACATTATTCAAAATCAGAGGTGGAGTGTTTTGTTGCTTTAAAGAAAAATAATATATGTTGCAGTAAAAATTATTTAAGCCTATTTAAATTGAATAACTTTGATGGGAAAATAGTTTAATATTTTTGGTAAATAACCCCAAAACTACCCATTAAAGGCAATGTTTCTCCCACAACTTTTACATCAATTAAAAATAATCAGATAAAACAGCTTTAAACATGGTAATTTATTTTATGCAGTTGTTTAAATCCATTGTTTAAAAATGTTCAAAAGGCACTTTAAAAAACATATTTAAAAATACATTTTTCGGACTTATTGGTGATCACTTAAAATAAGCAAGTCACCAGACATTTTTAAATCATTCATGATACTATTACCTTACATAATTTTTAAATTCCAAAACACAAACGTTCACTGGGTAATATAACACACTGCTTAGCAGTAAGATTAGTTTCCCTCTAATAATATACTTTATATGGATTATTAATTTGCAGGGCCCTGCAAAGTTATTTAAACTTAACACATAGAAACTAAAAACTAGAGAGGTAAAGGAATTGAAATAGAGCATTATTCAACTCTGAAACTAGTTTAAGAGTTGGTTTCTCTAAAGAGAATTTATAAAATTTCTTATTCTAATTTGAATTAAATCTCTATTTCAACTCCAATATATAAACATAAGCCATCTTTTAAAAATCAACAGAGGTTACATTTAGCACAAAATAAACCACAGGTTGTCCCCTAGATTTCTTAAGTATGCTTCTGTCAGGTCTACTATAAATAAGTAGAGAGATGAGGCAAATGAGGTTTTTTTGTTTGTGAAAAGGGGAATTTACTTCATTTAATTGTATATCTAGCATTAGTTTAACATCGTAGACTTTTAAGTAGGTCAAGTATCCTGAGAGCCAGCAGGCATTATTCTTAGACAAATTTTTACTTCCAACCTCATAGGGAAAACTAACGTTAATAGGTATAAAATAATGTAAGTGATACATACAAACTCTAATCACTAATAAAAGCCTAATTAATCTTGTGAAGGCAGAATTAAGAGTAGTTAGAAAATGGAAGTTAGTTATCAAGGAAATAAAGGGCAATAAATACAAAGAAGCAGAAATTGTCAGAGAATATTCTAAAGAAATGAAAATTTAAATGAATAAAAGGGTAGACCTGATCTAATCAATCAAATGAAGGATTTTTCAAGCCTCAATCTGGTAATAATACAGTATAACGGGCTCAAGGAAGTGAAAAATTAATACTCAAACAATTATGAAAATAACCAGTTAGTAAATTTAATGCTCAAATCCAATTACCATACTTAAAAAAAAAATTGGTCAGTGATTTATTTTTGAATCTTCTTACAGTAACAAAAACTCCTCTGAAGTTTATTTGAAAACAAATAATTGAACTCTGGGATAAAAATCTGCTTTGTATCAACTATGAACTTCCCACTTGAAAATACAAGTATATATTGGAGAATGTAAGATAGCAAAAGCCTGTTTTGAGACCATACTAAAATCATTTACCCAGACGACAAAAATCTTAATTTAAAAGACAGTAAGTCATTATCATCATGAAATCTGGTTTTATATGCTCTATCAAATACTTGGAGAGTTTTTTGCTTTATTAGGTCCTATAGGACAGTCAACTGATTCTTGAAAAGTGATGAAATTTTGATAGTATGAATTGGCAGAAAAACATTCTGCACATTATAAAATAGTACTTTGCTACCTCTATTTAAAATTATTTTACTAACAATTGTGGACATTTTTTATGACATTCATTTAAGTATGCTTTTAATGAATTAATATATACTGACTAGTATTTACTGAAACTTTTCTGCCCCAATATGAAATTACTAAACTTTATATTTTACTGTGGGCCCTGATATTAGTAACTCTGAAGCAGCTAAAGAATTTTGCCAAAATGAATGATCCACTGACCCTTTTAATTATCTTTAGTCTTTTACATTTAATATAGTGTGATGCTGAACTATACTCATTTAAAACATGCTTTATCTAAATTTTTGAAAGATAACCTTACTTATGGGGCAAGTAATCCTCAGCGTGTTCCAAGGATGATTTGCATCAGAATCACCAGGTTTTAGGGGAATGCTGAATAAGACTCACCTGGAGGGCTTGTTTAAACATAATTGCTAGCCTCTACCCCCTAGAGTTCCTGATTCAGTAGGCCTGGGGTGAGACCCAGGAGAGGATGCATTACCAACAAGTTTCCAGGTGAGGCTGATACTGCTGGTTGGGACCACACACTGGTAGAGAACCCAAGGTTCTCTACCCAAGGGTATCTGGTAAGAACCAGATAAGTTCTTATCTGGTAAGAACCCAAGGGTATCTGGTAAGAATGCATACTCCTGGGTCCCATGATAGAATCAACATTTCTGGAATTGGGGTCTTGAAATCTCCGTTTTCACAAGCCCTCAGGCAAGAGTATAATAACCACAATTTAAAAACCACTATGACAATTTGGCTGGTTAATTTGACTACTGCTGGCCAATGTATCAGATGTCACATGCCATCAAGTAAAAATGGAAATAATGCTAATGATTAACCTCAAGGCTAACATGGGGCAAAGAACACACAGGCTTCGAGTATAAATCCTAGCTCTGTTACTTAGTAGCTTTCTGACAGTGGAAAATGACTTTAGTTTTCTGAGCCTCAGTTTTCTCATCTATAATATGGGAATAACCCCCAATTTGTGAGGATGAACACAGAGTATCTAAGCACGTTACCTGCCATACAGTAGGCATCAAATAAAAACTAGCTATTACTTATTGTAAGAAATATATATTTCCTTTATTACCTGATTTGATTAAAGCAGATTTCTCATTCATTTAAAACAAATATTTACACTCCAAGGTAAAGAATAATAAGAAAACTTTATACTTAGCACTCCATACTCTGGGCCAAACAGTGTTTTTAAAAGCCATACACATTTTCACTCATTTAATCCTCATAAAAATCCTATGAGGTAGGTAGTATTATTGTCCCTAGTTTACAGATGAGGGAATTGAGGCACAGAGAGATTAAGTAAATTGCTCAAGGTTACAAAACTAGTGATGGAGCAAGAATTTAAACCTAGGCAGTCTGACTTCAGACCCCAGGATTCATCACAATGTTGATTTCCTATGAATCAATTTTAAGGTTTTCGGATGTTCATGGTAAACCATTTATACTTCTAGTACAGAAAAGTAGCATGTACGGACTGCAAATAAATTCCTATCCATACCAAGGTAAAGAGTTGTTCAAAGAATAGAATGAACACCTTGAAATTTTGGCAGATGATATCATCATGAAAATAACAAAAAACAATTCAATTGGTGAAAACTGGTGTAAGTTTTCACTATGTTGACAGAGTAATCCATAATTAGCCACTAAGATGAACATCCTCTCAAATATACAACTGAAAGAGGTCATAGTTTTGACATGTTTTGGCACAATAAATATAAACTATTTAGCTAAGCAGCAGAATCAATGGCATGACAGCCACATAAAATTAGCATAATGATAAAATATAAGAGAAATGTAAATTATTTGTAACGTTTAAGATAATCTTATGGAAAGTCTGTAAAGTATTCTGTTATGATACACTCAGATGATATTGCTAAAGACAACAAAAATTTTAAATTTCCTTTCCTTCCAGAAATTCTTTAAATAGAGGGTCACTAAAATTAGAATGAAACATTTATGAATGTGTTTTTGATGTCATCAAGACTGAGCTCTCAGGGAAGGGATATGGGAACAGATGTATATGTATAACTGATTCACTTTGTTATAAAGCAGAAACTAATACACCATTGTGCAGCAATTATACTCCAATAAAGTTGGAAAAAAAAAAAAAAAAAAGACTGAGCTCTCTTACAACTGTCCATTGGCAAAACAATCATCCCCAAATAAGTCAGCATCAAAATTCAGGCTGTTATTTGTAAACTAAGTATTTGGTCTTTTAATATCTGACATATTTCAATTTGTTTAAGCACTCTGCATTTTTTAATGTTTTTAATTAACTCTGGTCAAAATCTCACAAATTATTTTGCCAGTGTAACTAACAGCCACCTCAGAGCCTGAAAATGAATCTCAAAACTCTGCTTTAAACAAGTTATGAAAGGCACAAACAAGTTCTCATCTCTCAACAGGATGAGAATGAAAGGAACTATAATTATGTAGTTGGACAGTTTTAAATAATCAGTTAAAAATGTTACTTAGTGATTCCTGAGAGTGGCACTAATATAAGAAAAGCATCCCCAAACAGCATTTCATTTACTATTTATTAGTTACCCATAATTAACAATGGGTAAATTTGGGAATAAAATATCTAAAAATGCATGTTTACAGAATGCTATTAACACTTTCAGTAAATAAATATTAATAGTTGAGAATGGCATTCAAGAATGGTTAAACATGTTTAGGAAAGAGACAACGGGGACTCAGTAAAAGATTAGCTATTAATTAGAACCAAGTATATAATACAGTCAAGGCCCATGATAATTTCAAAATGTGGTTTTATTAATGCACTTTAGGTCAAGTGCCATTCTTATTCTACCTTATTCTGGAAGAAATACTGCCAATTATAAATAGTCACAGCAAAATTTTCATTAGACAAAAGTTGCATGTGTGTGTGTGTGGGGGGTTGGTTCATTTATATCATACTGCAAATATAAACTCATGTTTTGAGTTTACAAACAACACCGAGCAACAATATTTCCTTCTAAATTTTCTTTAAGGCAGATCTGTGTAGCATCATGTGTGGGTTACTAACAATGGTGCAGTGTAGTTTTAGCAAATTTAACTGTTTTAGTTTCTCAGTGAAAATAATACATGTGGTCAGGAACAGGCAACAAAATCTCTTCTAGTTCCTCTGCCTGGCCACCATTTTAAAAACACAAGTTTTTCATATATGTATATATTACTGTATCAAAACACATTTCAACAGACTTCACAGCTCACTTAAAGCTTCAGTTTACAGTCATTCATATGAAAAATTTCTAATATGGAACGTTCACTTAGAAAGAATTCCTCACTGGGATTCCAGTGTTCTATATCAGAAATGGAGAAGTTCTTCTTCAGTGCAATGCTAGACATTTTACCTCTGTTCATTTATGTTTTTCTTTCAAGGGCTCCTGATTTACTTTTGTATCTTCATTTTTGTATGTTTGACTTATTTCCTTTAGCATCTTCTCAGGTAAGGCAGGTTGATATCTGTATAAATAACCATATGGACGAAGATGATAAACGAGGTATTCTAACTCATACATAGTTGTAGGATCAACATAGTGAAAAGAAACTGCAAGAGCAGAACAGCAACCAGGACCCTAAAAAAGTAGTGGAAACAGGCATTATTAATAAATAGCACATTGTTAACATACAATATTCAAATACTGATAAAGGAAACACTAATTTTAACAGAATCCAAGCATTAAGGCTGGCAAAGTAAAGCAGAGGCACATAATTTATTAGACCTGTGAAAGAAACCAAGAGTTTTCAGAGTTCCCAATGATTTAAAATCAAACATGAAGTTGCTGAAGTATATCTAACTGAAACAATATTCTCTCATGCCCTATGGATTAGCAAAAAAAGAAAACGCTTGAGACCTCTTCAAATAAAAGGGTCAACTATACAAACGATAAAGCTCTATTTCTCCAAGTTTTGCTTTCTCTTCATAACTTTCTCACTATGAAGTTTTGCTTGGCTCAGCCTCAGAAAGACACCTTTGGAACATTCAATGACTACAAAGCCTTGCCCAGTATGTGTCTGCAACCTAATACTTCATCGACACATCAACCCAAACAGTATAGTATTTAAGAGAGGAAGTGCTGAGTCACACCTAGGTTTTAGTCTAAATTTTGCCTACTAGTATATAATCTTGGGCAAGTTACTTAATCTCTATAAGCTTCAATTTCCGCATGTTCAAAAGATGCTTACTTAAAGGAGACAACGTGTGTCACACGCTTGGTACTACGCTTTACCTATAGTAAATGCTCAATAAATGTTAGCTACTACTGACAGAATAATCAAGTTCAGGTGGCCCTCAGTAAGTAGGTCAAAGTTAAACTTTTGTTCAGTTATATAATTCTCATAGATTTCTAATAGAGTTGGCATGAGAGCAGATTTAAATAAAACAAGACAAAAACAAAATAACAAAAATGCAACAAACATACAAAGAGGAATGAAAAAGCAAGAAAATAAAGAAAACAGAAATTTTAAAAACTGGTCCCAGACTTAAATAGTCACAAGGTCATCTGGGGGTCAGAATTGGTATCTGGAGACTGGTTCACTCAGATGACTCCAAGAAAACTTAAGTCTCTAATGTCTTTGCAGGGACCCAGGGAGAAAAACAGTCTGGCAAGTTCCCAGAGAAGATTCATACTGACCTATTAAATTGAACATTTAATAATTCATGTTTGGAAGTATGTAGCTTACAGTGCAGTAAAAATCATTAAGAAATTGTCCACTGTATTTTCTCTGACCTTTCCTTTGAAACAAACACTGGATATGTGGGTTTCTTGGACCACTATGTAGATGCTGGAAAATTATCTGGTGCCTACTTTTTACATCTTTAGGGAATTTAAGAATAGGAACAAATATGAAAAGTAAACAGGTAAGTCAACTTGTGATTATCAAACCAGCTCTGTCCAGTAGATATATGTGAGCCACACAATGCAATAGCCATACTTAAAAAGTAAAAATAGGTGAAATTAATTTGAATATATTTTAACTGAATAAATCTATATTATTTTCTTAATATTCAATAGGTGATCAATATTTTTTAAATTATTGATGAAATCATTCTTTTTATTTGTGCTAAGTCCTTGAAATCAAGTATGACTTTTATACCTGAGTACATCTAAATTTTGATAGCCATACTTCAAACACTCAATAGTCATATGTGGTTAGTGGCTACTATAGTGGCCAGTGCATAGTAAACTAAAGACTAGAATAAGAGCGGTTAATATTAAATTACTGATCCTCTCTGGAAGCAATTTTATATAACTCTGAAATATTGCAATAATATTTTTGATAAGATTTACTGCATTAATTATGTTATACTCTATTGCGCTTTTTTTTACTGGATGGCCAGGATACTGTTATTATTAAGCTTTATAAGCAATAAAAGGCTATAAAAAAACAGCTAAAATTATTAGAAACGAAATACCTAGTTCTTTGCATATGATTATGGATACCCCAAAAACTTGAGAGTAGAGTGAAAAATCATCAGAAATAAAAAATCCAAGAACAGAGCCAGATTGTAAAGATGCTTTAAAAAAAAACAAACAAACAAACTAGCTTTCATGTATATACTAATTAAAAAGTTTTAAGAAAAGAGCCCAAGTAGAAGAGTAACAAAAATACTAAAAACCCAGGGAGATACTTAAGAAATAAAGATTTACCTGAAGAAAAGTATAAAACTTTACTAAGGGACCTAAAAGGAACTTAAAAAATCCTGGACAAAGATGTCCACTGTTCCTAAATTAATAAGTTTATACACAAGAATAAAGACATGAGAGTTGCCAAAACAATTTAAAAGAGAGGGAGAAATAAAGAAGAGGAAGACACACTCTTAATAACTTAAAATTTTTGTAAAGCTACGAGGTTCAAAACAATATGGTACTGAGCCAAAACCAAATAGAACAGAACTGAAATCTCAGATACCGATCCTACCATAAGCAATGCTATAGTGAATGATAATAAAGGAGGTATTTTTAAATCAGTAATGAAAGCAAGACTCAGTTAATAAATGGTACTGGAATAATTAGTTAACAATTTGGAAAAATCAAGAGTTCTCTACATCAACCATATATCAGTAAGTTTCAAATGGATTAGAGTTAATGCAAATAAAACTGAAGAATTAATATAATAAACCATATTTGATCATTTCTGACCTACGAAAAGGCAATTTCACAAGTAGAGGGTTTTAAAATATTTTAAAATCCACTTATTTTAAATCCACTATATTAAGACTGATTGTAAATTTTCTGGTGAAAAATCTACTGCTAGGGAATAGACTGTATGTAGTCCTAGAGAATAGACTTTATTCCTAGGGTACAGACTTTATTCCTAGGAATAGACTTACTTCTAGGGAAGTGAGAAGGTGGTATGAGAAGGGAACTGCACACAAAGTTCTGAACAACCAGCTTAAGAACATAACTCTTTGATCAACTAGAATATCTCACATCCTAACCTCTAGAAAAAAACTTTCTACACTGTATTTTTAGTGATTACTAGAGAGAGGAAGTGTATGTATGAGACTCAGGATGGCTTTGAAAACAGTAACTCCCTTAGAAGACGATTTAAATGATGAGTAATAATAGAAGTCTGATTTCACTTTGGGTTTATATAGAACCTCCTGAGAGAGAAGAGACAATATCAGAAGGTTGGGTCAATTTTGGAACTTCCAAGCCCATTTTACAGTCTTCAATACAACTCACAAATTATTATAGAAGGAACATAAAATTTTCCATCCATTTAAAAAGCTAGTACAATTTAAATAAAATATGTACTATAGAAATATTTATTTTGTTAATATAAAGTATATCGTTGGGTATACCCTATTTGTAGGTGGGAACTGTGGGCAGTACCCTTAAAGAGAAAGTAGGATATTTTACTGGTTACAAAATAATGACAATTATGATGTCCCTTTGCTGTTACTGTTATGTGTACTCAATATCAGATACTCTCAGTAAAATCTTACATGCATTAGGTGTATTTGTTATTATGCATTTGTAATGTTTTTGAGTTTGGGTATATTTTTGTATGGGAAGGGGTACAGAATTAAGAAGGGAAGAGGTCAAGTAATCTTGGAATGGTTTAAGAAGAGTTTACACTAAAGAAGCATCCAAAGTAGTACCTCACTAAAACCAAAACAAAAATAGACTATCAAAAGCACACTTGGGAATACATATGTTTTATAGTTTAGGAAATTCTTACATCTCTAATAGCGATAAGATGCTAGCATACGGTTTCAAACAACCTCATTACATAAAACTGTGTTTTAAAATGTTTATTCAAGTGGAATTTATCCCAACAAAAGAATATTTATTCTAACATATCCCCTACCCTCCTTTTGGGGGCACATATCCCATTAATCAGAGAGGGGTGCTCATGATGGAAATAACACAAGCTTTTAGAACCAGAGTGGATTTGCAACACTGCCTAGGCTACTTAGCAGGATAGACCAGTTACTTGATTTTCCTGAGCCCCAGTTTTGTCCCCTCTTAAATGCAGGATTGCCGTAAGGATTAACTATGATTTCTGTGTAAGTAACAAGAACACACTGGTGGTTGAGAGCTGAAACGGCAGTGATTTGCTTCAAATTTTCCTTTTTAAAGCTGATAGCTTAAAGCTTGGGTCAGATATTTTCGGTCAAGGTTTTGAAAACACAGTTCTGTTGACATTTTGGGCTAATCTTTGTTGTGAGGGCTGTCCTGTGCATTGTGGAATGTTTAGCACCTAGTGGGTTTACAGTCTCGTGGGTTTCTATCCATTAGGTGCCAGTAGCAACTGCTAAGTTAACAAGCAAAAAGGTCTCCAGATTTTGCCAAATGTCCTCTGGGAAGCAAAAAAGCCCCCGGTTGAGAACCACTGTTCTAGATGATGATCTAAAAACATTGGCTCGTGAAGAAGAGAAAGGTAGCACAAAGTGTGTTATTTGTACCTTAGGGCCAGCGACAAGAAGGCGAAGAGCACTAGCGACTTGCCTCGAGACATATTAACAAGAGAACTGAGTCTAAAAGCTAGGTTTCATGACTCCCGGTCTCCAGTCATTCACTGCTGCAATGCTCATATAGTGAAAAACCGGGAACAGCCTACTAAATATACATCGGCTGAAGAATAGGTAAGTTACAGTATATTCATATATTAGATTATGACACAGCAGTCTAAATGAATGAAGCAGATACATACATTAATGTTGACAAATTTCAATGTGTAAAAAAGGCATATGTTCAAGTATACATGAGGTATAATTCCACTTATTTAAAGACCTGCAAAACAATATCCTATACATTATTTATGGATTCATAAACATGTAGGAAAAATATAAAAACACGCATGGTTATTTTAAGTACTAAACTCATGATAGTGGTTAACTCTGAGGAAGGAGGTAAGAGAACTAGACTGAGGAGGGTACATAGGCCTCACCTAGTTCTATATCTTTTTCTTTTTTTTTTTTTTTTTTTTTTTTTTTTTTGCAGTACGCGGGCCTCTCACTGTTGTGGCCTCTCCCGTTGCGGAGCACAGGCTCCGGACGCGCAGGCCCAGCAGCCATGGCTCACGGGCCCAGCCGCTCCGCGGCATGTGGAATCTTCCCTAACCGGGGCACGAACCTGTGTCCCCTGCATCGGCAGGCGGACTCTCAACCACTGCGCCACCAGGGAAGCCCTATATCTTTTTCTTTAAAAAAAAAAAATCTGAAGCAAATGTGACAAAGGATTAATATTTGGTAAAGTTGGTTGTTGGGTACAAAATAGTATATCCTTCTCAAATATTTAGCTATACATCTGAAATATTTAGTAAAATAATGTATTTTAGATAAAATTCTCAAGAATGTAAGCTAAGGTGTCAAGTGAGATCTAGGACTTATTAGGTGCTCACTGTGTGATAGACATAGTCCTACACCGTAACTACCACTGAATGAGACAGGTACATCAGATCCATCTTACAAATGAGGAAACTTAGGCTCAGGAGTTAGGCAAATTCTGTCCATCCAAGGTCATTCAGCTATTAGGTGGGACAGCAGGATTTGAACGCAGGTTTTTCTGAACCTCAAAGTCTTTTCATGCATTGTTCCTAAAGACGTGAAGGCTCTTTACCCAGATCTTTCCGTAGCCTGCTTTCTAACCTCACTCAGGTTTCTGTTCAAAAGTTACCCTTTAGAGAAGTCTTCCTTAATTGCCTAAACTACAGTACCCCATTCCACTCTGGGTCACTCTCCATCCTCTTACCTGGTTTTACTGTTCTTCAGGGCACTTGCCACTATCTAAAATCATATTATAACTTGACTTGTCTGCCTGTTTATTGTATGTCTCCTCATCCAGAACGTAAGGTTCATAAGAACTGGAACTTGGCCATATTTACTGCTATATTCTTAGTGCCTGGCATACAGTAGACGAATATTTGTTGAATTATCACTGCCAACACCTTTGTTCTCATCTACTCTGTTATACTGCCATTCAATATAAAAAGACTAAGGTAGACTCTTAGTTATTGATACTAAAGAAACATACGCATTATGGTTTTTTTTAAAGTAAACAAAAGTCAGTCTAAGTATTTATACAGTAATAAAATTTCTAAACTTACCTCTACAGGAGGATAATAGTTATAATTCCAGTACCAAAAGGTTCTAGGCAGATAACCCTTAATTAAATGGTGTTCTGGTACAAAGGGATGAAAAGTTTCTTTTCCAGTGGTATCTCTGGAATCTCCTGCTTCTACATTTATAATTTCCATGCATCTCCCCAGTGCTAAATCTTCGATGGAGGAACTATGCGTACATTTGTCTGTTTTAAATGCATCAACAAATCTCTTCAAGGCTTCTTTGCTCAGTACATATCCTGCTCCTCCACTCATGTAGCCCTGCTTTACATAGGGCTTAAATCTTCTCCCAAAGTAAATGGGTTCTTCAGGGTTGTATTTTGAGAGAAGCCATCTCAAGTTATCTAATATAACATATGTATCATCATCTGCTTTCATAAACCAATCAGCATCTTCTAAATAATGATCATGAACATACTGAAAAGCTTTAATTGTTTTCCAGTATAGTTGGTCTCTGCCTTCTCTGGTTTTTAATCCCACAGCAGGGAAGTCTTTATTTTCTTCTGAACTCATAAATAACACTTTATTACAACGCTGGGCCCATGTAGCTTTGACGTGTTTAGCCTTTTTCTCTAGATTTTGAGGCCCTGTCATTACCCAGCAAAGAATTTTAACCTTCTGATAGAGGTTTTCGGCGATGTCAGTGTTCTCATCTATTAAACAGAAAATGTTTAAAGTTAATTTACATAGTTGTAAAATCCAAATAAATTATACCAAAGAAGACATTTTCTTAAACAATTTCAAAGATCCCCCCCCCACCCCATATACCTCTTTACCATTAGTGATTTAGCTGAAAGAAACAGAACATTGACAGGAATTTCTCACTGCTGTGAATAAGCTTCTGAAGGGCAGAAAGACAAACTAATGAAACAGCAGTTCATTTTGGAGTCCACAAGAGTCTAGTGTTAAGAATTTCGACTAGTACCCTGAGGTGGTTTTAAAAATGCTTTCATGACTACCCCTGTTCGAAGAAGCGGAGTTAATGCAAAGCAGAGATTACTTCTTACAGTAACATACCTCATTCCAAAATGCAAATTAGCAGTGAGAAACAGAACAGGTAGAGGTAGTATTTCCAAGATTGTCTAGAGCAGTGTTTTTCAAAGCACTAGTTTGCAAAGAAATAGGGAGCTTAGGCCAGAATATAAAGCAACATGTTACTTCTTTCATAGAGGAAGTTTTACTACAACCTATCAAAACGTCCACTTAACTCAGCAGTGAGCTTAACTGAGTTACTAAACTGAGCCTGGTGCAACATCCTTATTAGGATGCAGACAGGTAACAAACAATTCACAGGCTGTCAAGCCAAGGCTACCTTTTGAGTAACACTGCTCTAGAGGAAGAATCCAACCATGATATTCCAGATCAGTGTTTGGTGAAGGATCAATTTTTATTTCCAATAGTTAGAGACCTATACTTCTGTAAATATGCTAAAAATGCATTACTAATAAAATAAAATTTAAAAAAAATATATAAAATACAAGCCCAAAGTTTTTATTTCTAGATTTATTCAAAATTATTGTCAAATAACCATAAAGGTTTCTAACTACTTAATCCTGATTTTAATACTTATTTAGTTGTGGATCAGCATGAGTCTGCAAAACCTCACTTTGTGTAGCACTGCTCTAGGCAGAATCCTGAGGAAACATCCTTAAAGTTAAGGTCAACCAGTGAGTTACAAAAGCTCAGCCCTGCGAGAAATTAACAACTGGAGGCATAAATTTCTAGTTAACTGATGGAGAGGGAGTAGAAGGAAAGATTGGGCAGGGCATGAAAGTATTCTCATGTCCCTCTGAATATCAAGAATTCACAATCCAAAAACAGAGAAAATTACCCTCTTTTCAGTCAGAGAGCATTCACATTTCATATACTTGAGGAGCCCAATCTCTTAGCTGTACACATATACCAAATCCTGGATGGTGGGGAAAGTGGTGGAAGCAGCAATCCCCAATATGTTTCACTTAGAGCAAGACATCCTTCTCCCTACTGCTGGATCCTGGTAGATAGTCTTTCTCATTCTTTCAATTATTAATTCATTCATTACTCTGTAGTAGGCATGTGCTGGTACAGGAGATAAAAAGATGAATAAGACACATGTCCTGCTGCAGAAGAATTCATTCTAGCATGGGAGCCTGGCATGCAAACCAATACCTGCCAAATACTAGAAATGCTATAATAGAGGTATATATGAAGCTTTCAATGTGCTGAGGGTAAAATAAAGCAATGCCTTATAAACACTATAGAACAGTGGAATGGGAAGTTGGCTAGAATAGAGAAGAAGGGGATATAAGGCAATATCAGGAAAAATAAGAGATGATGCAAAAATTAGGTCTTTAAATGAAGAAGAAAGGACAAAAGGCATGGTGAAGTTTGCTTGAGAGCAGGTACATGGATATACGGCCTGAACTAGGGCAAGCATGCTACAGATTGAGAGAAGTAACCTAAAAAACGGTAAAGAAGCAGACTGTTAGAATTTATGAGAAACAGGATTGATTGGTAAGCAAAGGAAAGCACCTACCACGACTTCATAGTTTCTGGCTTAGGCAGAAAGTAATGAGCTATATAAAAATAGAAGGAAGAGCGAATTTTAGGATTATAAAGGAAAAGGAGTGTGATTTACACATGTTAAGTCTGAGAGAAACAGACCTCTAGCACACCCCACATTCTGTGGACCATCAAGTAGGACAAGTAGATCCTAATATATGTGCCTGCAGTGAGGCTGATCTAGTACAGCCTACCAGGAGTAGAGAAGCCTGGCTCCAACTGATCAGCTGAAGACCTAGAGCAATGATACAGATCAAGTGCACAATGATTAAACTGCTCTGTGATAAGAACATGGCTGCTCAGAGCTGAATCACTGTCATATAAACATTCACACACACGACACACTTTGTAATAGTATGCATGTATTTGCTAGTTCATGAAACTCAACAAGGATGTGATACCTCGCCCTCAACCTCAGCTTGAGAGATAGGAAAGAAGCAATTTACTGCCAAAAAGATAAGAGAAAAAACCCTTAATGGGGGACCCTTGCATTCCAAAATTCCAATGGTTTTTCAAGCTGCTGTATTCTTTTCTGTCAAATAAATCACAATTTGCAGAGATCTTTGAATTCTGAATGTCTTCTCGTAGTGTCTGGAACTAGGCTAAGGTAAAGCCAGCAAGGAACAGATGGAAACTAAAATTATGGGGATTGATGACATCACACAGGCAAAGAAAGAGCCAAAGGACAGAAACTTGGAGAAAACCAACATTTAAGGGGCACATAGAGGACATAATTCAGAACATCTGGATAGAGGTAGAAGACCAGGAGAAAATGAAGTCATTATATATAAAACATTCCTAGTTTTCTACTTCCCTAATTTTTTATGCCTCTCAAAACAAGAAAAGATTAGTTACGTTAGCTACTGATAAAATATAAATTGAGATTTATATATACCTCTTGAGCTTTTCTAGGAAAACAAGACTAAGCAAAAACCAAGATTAAAACAAGATGATAGCAAACACAGATATGAACCATGATAACAAAATTAAAAATTTTAGAAACAAATCTAACTTGAAAGTCTTGCCTTTCCCCAAATTATGGTTTCTGAACTATTTCTATTTAAAAATAAATTCAAAGTTAATATCTTACACCCCAAATAAATCTGGGTTTTAGCAATTTCCTTCTCCTGAGGCAAACCAAGAACTGTCATTTAATATCTAGAATTAAGCTCATTTTCATAAAAAGATATAGTGATATAATAAAATTCATATAAATAACTTTTTCCAATTCTCTCAACACTTAAACAGATTGAAAAATATGGTTTCTCTTTACTCTTTAATAAAGTAAGCCATACCTTTATGTTGGCTAGCATCTGCATCAAAGTTCATCTGTCCTTCTAGATGATTCTGTTCATTATCATATGAATGCCTAGCATGAGGATCATTATGAAGAATATTAGGCTGGAGGTCCCTCTGTTCTCCCAACAAAATACTAAGTAGCTGAGAACATAAAACAAATCCGATTGCTGATCCACAAAGGAAGGTTAAAAAATTCAGCCAAGATTTAGAGGCCATTTCCCGAAAATGTATTTCTGTAAGAAAAAAATTAGCAGGATGTTATAAATTATAAAGCAATATAAATACCAAGAGTAAGGACTGATAACTTTTAGCTATACTGGGAAGTTAATTCCTTTCATACAGGAGAACATATCTAAGAGTATTTAACTTCTGTCCCTCTATTTGCTGCAAAAGCACACAGTATGGACAATTCAATACAATAAATGAGTAGCAACTAGGAGGATCACTGCTGGGCTGGGGCACGGGCAAATATGTCAGTATTTAAACACGGAATTTCCTGTTCTTCTAGCCAGGATCCTGCATGGACCCAAGCCTGCTTGCCACGTTCTTTTTCTTTCTTTGCTCTCAAAATACTTATATTTACCCTTTTTCTCTTTTGGTAGTAATCATTACCTACTCTCATCAGGGGTCAGCAAACATTTTCTGTAAAGAATTAGAAATAAAATACATCAGGCTTTGTGGACCACAAATAGTGTCTTGTATATTCTTTTTCTTGCTTTTTATTAAAACAATCTTTTAAAGATGTAGGAAGAATTCTTAGCTTGTAGAAGGCTAGAGACAGCACTGTTTCGGGATCCGCAGGGCCAAACCTATCTGCCACCTGTTTTTGTAAGTGAAGTTTTACTTGAATACACCCAGTGCTGACTATGGCTGCTTTTGCACTACAACAGCAGAGTTGAGTACCTGCAACAGTGGCAGTATGTCCCACAAAGCCTCATCTAGCCCTTTAAAAGAAAAGTTTGCCAACCCCTCGCCCTAATACCCAGGCTTCATTGCAGTGTTGAATGCAGCTGCCACCTGCTCACCATCTTTCATTGTTATCCCACTGGACTGCAAGACCCCGAACAGTATCTATATGTCACTAGGATTAAGTAGGATGCCTGGGACAGTGGCTGCTCAACAAATTCCTGTTGAACTGCCCGACAACGAAACAGGCTCTTCTTAAGAGTTTGCTAATAACTACTACATGGTGAACTTATAAATTCCTATGAAATTCTTATGAGAATAGTCCTAATTCTACAGTTTCCAACTCCCCAAGATAATTTTTAAACGTTTGCTAAGCATCTACCACATGCCAGATGCAGTCCATACTTTATTTCGCTTGAAAAAAATTTTAATTTTTATTTCATTTTTCATTCTCACTATGACCACTTTGCAGATAAGAAAACAGAAATTTTAAAAAGTTAACAGATAGTTTGCACAGGTTGACAAAAATCAATAAAAGTCACAATTTGAACCCAAGTCTGCCTGCTTAAAAAGTCAGTGCTCTTTCCACTGCATTTCTCAAACTCTTTACCCAATCACCACTAACAGCACAGGACAATGGACATGTATAGTGAAGGTAGGGGTTTGGGAGATATGACCGTCAAAATAAAAACTGCTTTGAAATATTTTGTAAAAACAAATAAACAAACCAATGATCACCACTGGAACAACAAAACAGCTTCATGTGGTTATATTTCCAGAATGGCTAGGTTCTTTAAAACCAACCATCCAGCTGAATACAACCAGAAAAACTGAACAAAATGTAAAAATATATATGTTTGGAGACACTGGTAAGATATCAAGGCAGTGAGAATTGAGGGGAGGGGGGACAAGCTCTGGAAAAAGAAAGAAGTCAGGAAAGGTGGGCTGGACATTTGGCACAGCTTCATTCCTCAAGACAGCTACTGATTCTGACAGAGAAAACAGGAGCTGATGCAAAGAAGCTAAGAAAAAAAACAGAGTCCATCATCTGTCTCGGAGAAGAGGTCTTGGAAAACAGCCAGGCTTTTATCTGGACCCTGAAAGGCTACAATCTAGGAATAAGGAAGGAAAAGAAATTAGACCAACCTTCACAAGGACTGAAGCCCAAGTTGGAATCATCTTAACCACTGACTGATTAGGGTGATCTACCCCTAGCCTAACTGCAAAAATAAAGTTTCCTGGATAAATATAAAATTATGGAGAACCTCAAATTATTATTATAATTTTTTGGTAGTGATAATGTCCAACACAATACAAAATAATCAGGTATCAAAATTAAAAGTCTGACTGAAAACAGAGAAAAGAGTAGAAAATAGAAACTGACCCGCAGGAGACTTAAATAAGACATTTTCCTACTAATAACTTTAGTTAGTCAATAAGTTCAATGACAAGATTAAGATATAAGGTATAGAATAGACATAGATGAAGAGGAAAATTAATAAACTGAAAGCCAGGTCAGAAGAAATTACACAGACTGAAGTACAAAAAGACATAAGGATGGTAAATAAAAAGTTGAGTGAAAGAAACATAAGGAATAGAGTGAAAAGGTCTAACATATGTGTTAATTGGAATCTTTGAAGAAAAAGAGACATATGATTGAGGAGAACCAGTATCTGAAGAAATAATGACTGAACATTTTCCAAAACTGACAAAAGACTACCAACTATCAGATTCAGGAGGCTCTATGAAACACAAAAATATTTAAAAAGTAAAAAAAAAAAAAGAAAGAAAAGAAAATGATACCAAGAAACACCACAGTGAAACTGCCAAAAACCAAAGACAAAGAAAGCATTCTATATCCAGCAAAAATTGCCTTCAAAAATAAATCTGAAAAAGATTTTTCAAAAAACAAAATCTGAATGACTTCATAATAAGCAGGTCTACTCTAAAAGAAATACTAAAAAGAGGGACTTCCCTGATGGTGCAATGGTTAAGAATCTGCCTGCCAATGCAGGGGACACAGGTTTGAGCCCTGGTCTGGGAAGATCCCACATGCCACAGAGCAACTTAAGCCCGTGTGCCACAACTACTGAGCCTGTGCTCTAGAGACCACAAGCCACAACTACTGAGCCTGTGTGCCAAAACTACTGAAACCTGCGCGCCTAGAGCCCATGCTCCACAACAAGAGAAGCCACTGCAATGAGAAGCCTGCGCACGCACTGCAACGAAGAGTAGCCCCTGCTCGCCGCAACTAGAGAAAGCCCGTGCACAGCAACGAAGACCCAATGCAGTCATAAATAAATAAATAAATAAACAAATAAATAAATTTAAAAAAATACTAAAACAAGTTCTTCAGGCAGAAGGAAAAGAATTCCATGAAAATTCAGAGATGTAAAAAGGAAGGGTGAGCTATAAAAAGCTTATGTATATAAATAAATACAAATGAACACAGGCTACATAAAACATTAAAAAGTTCCCACAAGGTATTATTACTATTATCATTAAAATAAATGACAAAATTTGCACAAAAAGTGTGAGAAGGATACAAAGAGTTTAAGTGTTCTAAATCATTTTGTTGTGTAAAAATACTAATATCAGACTTTAAGACACTAGGAGGGCTTCCCTGGTGGCACAGTGGTTAAGAATCCTCCTGCCAATGCAGGGGACACAGGTTCGAGCCCTGGTCCGGGAATATCCCACATGCTGTGGAGCAACTAAGCCCATGCGCCACACCTACTGAGCCCGCGCTCTAGAGCCCGTGAGCCACAACTACTGAGCCTGCGCACCTAGAGCCCATGCTCCGCAACAAGAGAAGCCACTGCAATGAGAAACCTGCGCATCGCAACGAAGAGTAGCTCCCGCTCGCCGCAACTAGAGAAATCCCGCGTGCAGCAGCAAAGACCCAATGCAGCCAAAAATAAAATAAATTAAATAATAAAAAAAGACACTAGGAATGTATACTATAATTTCTGATGTAATCATTAAAAAAGGTAAAAATATATAAGTAAAACTCTAATAGAAAAAATTAAATGATAAAATAATACAAGTATTTTCAAGGCAGAAAAAAGGGAGAAATGGATAAAAAAATACGTGGGACAAACAGGAAACAAAGTTATATGATTAACTAAACACAAATTTATCCACAATGGCATTAACTATAAAAAGACTAAAACTTCGATTTAAAAGATACAGATTACAAGCCAGACTAGAGAAAAAATAAACCCAAGTATACGCTGCTTACAAGAGACATACATCAAATATATTCAGAAAGTTAAGAGCAAAAGGATGGAAAGAGATATGTCATCCAAACACTTATAAAAAGAAAGTATGTTAAAATCAGACAAAACAAATGAGTCGTTGTTACCTGGTTTGTTATCCTCATGATATTCATTAAACTCTGCATTTATGATTTACACACTTTTCTGTATTAACATTTACTTTAGTAAAAGCTTTATATAAAAATACTTTCATATGACCTTTTATTTTATCTCATTTAATACACATTCAATATATGTATATTTGACATAAAAATATTTATTCCAAAATCTGTAAGTAAATTTGGCATGCCATGGAACTATATACCATGCTTATCCTGTATCTTGTATCTCAGGCCCTCTCTCTTGAATAGCAATTCCAGTTTGAGAAGAATGACCCTAAGGGGAAGTGGAGAGCAAAGCTGCTCAACACCAGAGATGCAAATTACCAATATGAAACCAGCAGGCACTTGTTTACTTCTTTTGCTCTATCTTTACTATAACTTCAAGTTTAGAAAGGTAGGCCTTCATGGGTAAAGAGTATATATGTCCCGTTCAACTCCCCCATTCAATTTCCCAGAGGAAAAACAGAAACAAGTTTACCAAGTCTTTCTGTTGTTTTCCCTGAGGGGCAGCGTCCTCAAAATCTCCCTCCCACTGTCTTCTTTTCCCCATTCAAACTGCCCTTTAACAAAATCCTTATAATTCAAAAGGTGTAATCTACAATCCCAGAAAAATATCCTTCCTGCTTTAAGTGCTTCTTTTGAAACTCTAAAATTCTCCATATTATTTGAAGCCCAGTTCATTAGACCTTGCTCTAGCCAAAACCTTGGTCTGAGATTACATTCAAAAAGCCAAAGAGAACTATTTAACTATCTTTTTGCTATTATGTGAGCTCTCCCTTTAACTGGAGTGTACATTATTAAGACTTGATACAACTGAGGTCAGTGATTTCAAAGAATCATGAATTGAAAACATGAAGCTGAGAGAAGTAAGTGAAAGGCATCACAACTCCAAATTTCTTACGGTAATCAAAGAAAGACTGGCAGAGTAAGATTGAAGCCGTAAACCCAAAGGAAAGCTACTAAGGTAACATTAGCAGGCACTTAAGAAACTGAGAAGTCAACTAGGAGCCACAGTGCAAGCAATTCCCCACGTCTTGTAATTCTCCCACTGACACTCTGCCTTCTAACACACTAGTTTTGATTTTTAATTCTTTTTGTACTGGCTATGACTTTCCTTACCTTAACACCAGATATAATCATCTTACAGTCTCAGAAGGGCACAAATCCTTCTGAAATTTCCATGGCTGCAGAGTCTACCACTCCTGGTACTGGAAAGCAATAGTCACAGTGGCATTCAGTACCACTCAGACAGAAAGCACTGTGACTGAGAACAGGAAGTAAGGACTGTAGGGCCTGAGAAAATTCTTATTTCCATCACCACAGTGAATATCTGAAGTGAAGGAAGTGCTGATCAAGCTCCAGTAACCATGAATACTAACCTGCTACCCAGCCATTTTCCAAGAAGATACTGAACTTCAGAACAAGCCTACTTCTGCAGCATGGAGGTTTTATTATTTGTAGATGGATAGGATTTTCTTAGCTGTGGTAGCACTTTTTTAGAAAGACACCTGTTCTGGGGTGAGTGGAGGGAAAACTGACTTCTTGATTTTACAAAATTTGTTACCTTAAAAATATTTTGTGATGCTGTTCGATGCCTGTCATACTCTCACCCCTTCCGGTCCAGAGAATTCTCAGTCAGAATGTGCTGGCTTATCCCTGTTGCTTTTACCCCATCTCCTTCCAATTTCAAGGGCTCCTGCCTTATGACTAAATTTCTGTATACCTCCATTTTTCTTTCTTATTCCTGGCATATAAGAGCTACCTCATATGAGTGGAATGCACCCTAAGCCCCATTCAGATTTTTGGCAAAAATCATCACCCCCACCCCTTCAGATTCTTAACACAAGAGTCTAAAGTAGACCAGACTGGAAGAAGACATTGCTTAACAACACCGCATATTACAAAGGCTTCAATATATATTAATTAGAATTGAATGCAGGGAAGTTATCAATGCCACCTGTTTTCCAAACCTGATGCATAATCAGAATCATTTGAAGAGATTTTAAAACTACAGATTTCAGATGCAAAAGTGCTGGGACAACTAAAATTTATATTTTTATTTTTTAAGGAACAACTTTGTGCTATTCATTGGTTAAAAAAAAAAAATCAAGCAAATACAGAACTATGTGAAGAAGAAAGAAACCACCCCAAATCCCATCACTCAGAAACAACTATCATTAACATCTGGTGAATATCATTACAAATATGAATAACATCTTTATGAATAACAGAGATAGAAGGGGGGATAATTATACCTAACATTTGGGCCCTGTACTAATAAGAGCATGGATTACCTGTAAACCATAAACTAGGGACTATTAATCCCACTTTACAGATTAACTCAGACACAGAGGGTTTAGTAAGCTTCCCAAGGTCACACCAGCAATCTGAATCAAGAATTCAGATTCTTAACCATTGTACTATCGTTTTACAGAATTGGGATTATATTAGTCATGCTACTTTAAAGACTTAACATAGTAAATTAGATTTATTTGAATTTATAGAAAAAAGGAAAATTAGGGCTTCCCTGGTGGCGCAGTGGTTGAGAGTCCGCCTGCCGATGCAGGGGACACGGGTTCGTGCCCCGATCCCGGAAGATCCCACATGCCGCGGAGCGGCTGGGCCCGCGAGCCATGGCCGCGGAGCCTGTGTGTCCGGAGCCTGTGCTCCGCAACGGGAGAGGCCACAGCAGTGAGAGGCCCGCGTACAGCAAAAAAAAAAAAAAAAAAAAAAAAAAAAAAAAAAAAGAATAAAAAAGGAAAATTAAGTGAATCTAAATTAACTTTGAACATCAGCTAATAAACATTTAGAATGTGAACACCCTCCTCTAAACAATCCCTCTAAAGATAAGGATTATGAAAAAATAAAGCAATCAGAGGCTTTATTTTTTATTACATATTTCAAATTTAGACAGTACCTATTGATTTCTTGCTTTGAGAAAGTGTAAATCAGCATATATATACATACTCCCACAACAATCAATTTTTGTGAACTACTTTTATTCTGTAAAATTTACATAGCTTATATTCTGTAAATTACACTGTAATTCCCATGACTGCTTGATCTTGAATATATTTTAAATTGGACTCCATGCTCACTAATAGTTCTTTTATCACAGCTGCTCTAAATGTGAGTTCTTTATTAATGTCGTGTTTTTGTTGGCTGGATTTCAGCAAGTAATTTTTGTAATGGTGCTCATTGGTGCTATATTCTAAATTCTTGCAGGCTGGAGAATGTTTACTACTGCCTTTGTACCTGAAGCACAACTTGACCTAGTACAATCTCTCTTCTTCTTAAAACTCTAAAAATAACTCATGGTCTTCCCACACTGGTGCCAGAAACTTTGAGGGTAGACTGATCTTTTATCCTTGTATATAGATAAATGCTCCTCTTCTTTTATGGTTGGTTTTCAGTCACTCACTGGTCACTAACATCCTCTCACCAAGACTTTAATGCCCTTTATTACACAAGCAAATCCTTCCTCCAGTTTTTTAGGCTTTCAGAAAGTCACTGGAATTCACAATAAAGTCCTAGGCTTTCAGTGTTTTTTGTTTGTTTTTTATATTTTAGTACTTTATACCATATCCTGCCAGGGTTGTCAGTCTAGAATTTGTAAACTGTTCTGGATTATCATATTCATTTGTTATATTCACATATTCAAAATATTTTTATTTCTCTCTTCAAATCACATTAAAATGATGTTCAAAAACTTTTCCCCAAAGACTTTCCTTATAAAACTGGGATGAATGTTATATAGTGATACAACTTATAAATGCTTACAAATACACTGCATGTGAGGCATTATGTTTGAAACTTTTATATGTTTTCTCTGATCCTCACAATTGGCTATAAAGTAGGAGGAATCAGTCAACCTGAATTCAAGACATCATACAGCTACTGAAATCAAGATTCTATAGTACTGGTGGAGGGAGAGACTCATGGATCAATGGAGTAGACTAGAGAGCCAGAAACCATTTAAATAGCTCCACTGATTTCTGACAAAGGTACAAAAGCAACTGAGTGGAGGAAAGATAAACTTTTCAATAAATGGTGCTGGACATCCCTAGGCAACAAAATAAACCCTGACCCAAGTCTCACAACTTATATAAAAATTAAATCAAAATGGATCACCGACTTAAATGTAAAACATGCAACTATAAAATTTTTAGGAAAAAGGAAGGAGAAAAATCTTCAAGATTGAGAGGCAGGCAAAGAGTTCTTAGACTTGACTCCAAAAGCACAATTCATAAAAGGGTAAAATTGATAAACTGGACTTCATCAAAATTAAAAACTTTTGCTCTGTGAAAGACCCTACTGAGAGAATGAAAAGACAAGCTACAAACTGGAAGAAAATATCTGTAAACCACATACCTAACAAAGAACTAGTATTTAGAATATATTAAAAACTCCCAAAACTAAACAGAAAAAAATCCAATTAGAAAATAGGCAAAAGACATGAACAGATATTTCACTGAAGAGATGTACAGATGACAAGCAAATGAGAAAATGTTCAACTTCATTTACCATTAGGAAAAATGCAAATTAAAACCACAATGAGATATCTCTACTTACCCATAAAGATGGCTAAAATAAAAAACAGTGATAACACCAAATGCTGGTGATGTGGAAAAACTAGATCACTATATATTGCTGATGGGAATGTAAAAGGATGTCCAGCCACTACAGATCAAAGGTAACTACGCAGAGAAAAATATGTTCTGACCCATGAAACAAACCCAACTTCTTATCAAGGTAAACTATTCACCCTGACAAAATGGGAAAACAGCCAAACAAATTTGAATGATATGCCTCCAACCTGGTGAAGCCCCCCTACTGCCTAGTCTTAAAATAAAAAATCATTAAAAAGTCAAAGTTCCGGGCTTCCCTGGTGGCGCAGTGGTTGAGAGTCTGCCTGCCGATGCAAGGGACACGGGTTCGTGCTCCGGTCCGGGAAGATCCCACATGCCGCGGAGCGGCTGGGCCCGTGAGCCATGGCCGCTGAGCCTGCGCGTCCGAAGCCTGTGCTCCGCAACGGGAGAAGCCACAACAGTGAGAGGCCTGCATACCGCAAAAAAAAAAAAAAAAAAAAAAATTCAAAGTTCCTACTTGCAGCTGTCCAAGGTCCCAGCTCCCCAATTTACCTCTCTCAGGTGTCTAACTGACTAGACAGAAACTGTCAGCCAGCAGCAGCATAGATCTCTAGCTCAAAATTTAAAGGGAAGATCCAAATGGTGCATAAAACAATCATCTATCTATCTAGGTAATAAAAGAGATTTTCAACTACACGATTTTTAAGCAAGGTTACCTAGAATTGATTCTATTAAAAAATGAACAAGCAGAAATACATGGAACCTACATAAAAACCTTGTAGTGGGAAACAAAATTAAACATAGGATGCAAAAGACAAGGGAAAAGCACAGACCTGAATACTTACTCCATAGGAAAGAAAATCTTAAACTATATAGGACTATTTTGTAGTCTTTTAGAAACTGAAGGGATTAGAGCAATTATGCAGGAAATGATAGCTATGAAAGACAGGCAATGGAGAGCCAACAGAGAAATAACTTATTTCTCAAAAGAGAATAGAATAAATGAAATAGAAAAAAAAAGTCAAAGATATAAAAGAAAATGCACTGAAATGGAAGCCATGCATCAAAATATTTAAAGGTCTCACATATAATCAAGAAAAACCTTGGTTAAGAGATCCTGAACTTGGGGTGGGGGGAGGTTGTTGTTGGTGGTGGGATGAATTGGGAGATTGGGATTGACATATATACACTAATATGTATAAAATAGATAACTAATAAGGACATGCTGTATAATAAATAAATAAAATTAAATTGAAAAAATTAAATTGAAAAAAAAAAAAGATCCTGAACTTCAGTTAAAAAAAAATCTCTATAAGTATCCAGGGAAAAATAAGCAAGTCAAAGGGAAAAATTAGGTAGAACTACAAGGGAAAAATTATTAGGCAGCTTTCTCCTCTGTGTTATTATATGTCAAAAGAAATGCTGCAAAAACCCAAGTTTTTGAGGGGGACAACATTCCCATAGACTTAAAGATTCAGCAAGTTGTCATTCAAGAATCCATATAACAGGAAGACATTCTCAAATATGCAAAGGACTCAGTACCCACATACCCTTGATACATTACCTACTTAAAGGTAATGAGAGTTACCAGCTGAGAGTAAAATCCAAATTAAAACAAAAACAAAAACCCAAATTCACAAATGAAGAAATCACACAATGAAAGGGTTAGCATTAATAAAAGGTTGTAATCCTTTCCAATATAACACTGTGGAGTGGTAATGATGAAACAAAGCAGAAATATTATTATCCTAGAAAGAAAAGCTACATGAGATAAAGTGATAATAGTAATTTAACTGTAAGACACATAGGCAGAAAGGGCATATCATGTGAATAAAAATGGAGTGGGGAGGGGTAGGAGAGAATGTGCTAACAAGTATGTACTCTAATTTCATTAGAGGGGTAACTCAGAGGTTTTTCTTTAAGCTTAATTTAAGCTTTAATTTAATTTAATTTAATTCATTGCAGCACTATTTACAGTAGCCAGGTCATGGAAGCAACCTAAATGCCCATTGACAGAAGAATGGATAAAGAAGTTGTGGTACATATATACAATGGACTATTACTCAGCCATAAAAAGGAACGAAATTGAGTCATTTGTTGAGACGTGGATGGATCTAGACTGTCATACAGAGTGAAGTAAGTCAGAAAGAGAAAAACAAATATCGTATATTAATGCATGTATGTGGAACCTAGAAAAATGGTACAGATGAACCGGTTTGCAGGGCAGAAGTTGAGACACAGATGTAGAGAACAAACATATGGACACCAAGGGGGAAAGCCGCGGGGGGGTGGGGATGGTGGTGTGCTGAATTGGGGACTGGGATTGACATGTATACACTAATGTGTATAAAACTGATGACTAATAAGAACCTGCTGTATAAAAAAATAAATAAAATTTAAAAATTAAAAAAAACTTCAAATACACACAAAAGTATAACAATAAACCCCCATGTATCCATCACATGACTGAATTATAACTTTAAAATTTGCTACATTACTTTATTATTTCTTCAATTGATGATAGTATTTTAATGCAAATCCCAGACATCAAGTCATCTCACCTCCATGTACGTCTATACACCTCTCCGAAAATATGGACATTTTTTTACAAGCCAAAATGCCCTTATCAAATGCCTAACAAAATTATCAATGCCTAACAAAATTAACAATAATTCTTTGGACTTATCCAACTCAAGTCTGTAATCAAATTTTCCCAACTTCTATAATCAAATTGCCTCAATTAGCTCACAAATGTCTTTTCACATTTGGTTTGTGCAAATCAGGATTCAAACTATATCCAAACTCACAAATGAAATGAAAAAAAAGAGCATTTTATATAAGAAATAACTATTAAACATGAAAACCTAAATGAAAACCACATTTCTCTAAAAAAACAAATAATCAAAGCTGACTCAAGATATAAAACCTAAATGAACCAAAAAACCAGAGAAGAAATAAAGAGTGCTGTCAAACAGCCAGACTTCAAAGAGGTCCAGGTTTTTCCTGGATAAAATACTTCAGTCTTTCAAAAAACATAATTATTATACTACATAAATCATTCAGGAAAATTAAGTAGCAGAACTTAACCAATTCTTCTTTTATGTAAAAGGTTGGGTACTGATATCTGACAAAGAGAGACCAAAAATAAAATAGAAAACCTCAGTCCAATCTTACCCCCAAATAATACATTATTACAGGAAATGCAGCCCAAACATTAGTAGTTATCTTAAGTTGGGTCCCCAGGAAGCAAACTCTCAGATGACGCATTTGTGCGAATGTGATTTATTAGAAAGTATTTCTGGGAAAAACTTGTAGGGAAGTAGGACAGGGAAGGGTAGGAAGCCAAGAAAGGGTAAGATACCAAGCAAAGTCCATGGAGGGTAATTTTAGCTTAATCCCTCAAGGTAGTTCTAGAGGCAGTGTAGGCCACACCTCAGAGCTGTACCCACACAGTCAATCACTGGTTAAGGGCTATCCATAAGAAACAAATTCCCCAGACAATTCCAGAGCCCGTACATTGGCAAAACAGGATCTGGCAGTGTGAGGGCAGCCCTACAACAAAGCCTGTGAAGAGGAAGGAGATAAAGGTCTATGGACAGAGTATTAGCATCACCTGTTACAGTGATTGTTGCATAGGTAAAGTTAAAAACCAATTGGTTTGTTTTGCATTATGAAATCCCCAAAAGGTTAAGCAATGAATCATTCCAATTCAACCATCATACAGTGAGGACTACTGGTAATAAGCCCTAAAAACATGTACAGAGATTTCAATTATTTTTTTAATATCTACTCTAAAATATAAATAGCCAGTTAAGAATCACCAGATATTTTAAAGAAAGCCTCTAATATGAAAGAAAAAGATCAACATAGTCAAATTTAACGTAACTTTAAAGAGACCATGTAATGAGATGAAAACTTAAAGAAAAATCCTCAGAACTATCACTAATATCCTGAAAGATAAAAGTCGTGCCATGGTATTCTTTTTTTTTTTTTTTTTTTTTTTGCGGTATGCGGGCCTCTCACTGTTGTGGCCTCTCCCGTTGCGGAGCACAGGCTCCGGACGCACAGGCTCAGCGGCCATGGCTCACAGGCCTAGCCGCTCCGCGGCATGTGGGATCTTCCCGGACCGGGGCACAAACCCATGTCCCCTGCATCGGCAGGCGGACTCTCAACCACTGCGCCACCAGGGAAGCCCACCATCATATTCTTGAAATAAGAACAAGACACTACCTTAAAAATTTTTTTTCTGAGAAAAAGTACCCCAAGAACTTAATTTATAAGAAAATCAAAAAACTCAATAGAACAGCTGTAGGATAAAGTTAAGGAAATCACCCCAAAAGTGAGCAAAACAAAAAGGGAAGGTGATGGAAAAAAAGAGAGACAATTGATAACTAAAAATCAGTTTAGAGGTGTAGATAAGAGAGGGGAGGAAATCAACAACCAAATATTTCAAGGAAGTTTCCAAACTGAAAAGATGCAATAATGCCCAGTACAGTGAATAAAAACAGAACCATAAAGATACATTATAATAAAATTTCATAATACTTGTCAAAGAAACCATTCTGTAAACTTTCAGAGAAAGTGGCAAAGGGTCACATGTAAGAGATCAGGAATTCACTGGTTTTGAATTTTCAAACAGCAATACTGAAAGTTGAAAACAATGGAGAAACTCCCTCAAAATTCTGAGAAAAAAAAGATTTCCAAGCTAGAATTTTATACCCAGTCAAACTATCCATAAGGATGAGGGATAAGTAAAGATATTTTAAAGACAGGACAGGCTTGGTCAGATCAATATTCAGTGTATCACACTGTTTCTATTTTAAAGCAACAGTAGGGAACTGATGCAGAAATGTTGAGCAAGCTGTTAAGAGATGCAAGTATGGAACCTGGGAAAACACTCACAGTTGGTCATTTGTATATCTGAATTACAACATTAAAAATAACAGCCAAATCTAAAATATGATGTAGCAAATAAAAATAGGTAACACTGAATGATGATTCAATGCAAAGGATACTCTTCTAAGTAATTTAAATTCATTCATTTAAACTTTCCATAGCATGATGCAGGCTAAAAGAGTTACATAAATTCCTGATACTTTTGATAGTTTGCCATGTGGCCTGATATCATTAAAAACTCAAGATAACTTAAAAATTTCTTTAGTGTATTCCCTTTTTGTCTTCAAAGGGTAGTTTAGTGGCTCAACTCAATATAATTGAAGGAAATCATTTTAATAACATATAAAAAAGCATTTATGAATAATGCCTGCACATAAGCCCTCAATTATCTGCTAAATGAGTCAGTCAAAAATTAGAATCAATAAAATATAAAATTATATAAACATATATTCACTAAATAGAATATTTTAAAATCACTAAGCATTTTCTGAAAATTACACAATAAATGGAAATATGCTTAGCACACAAGTGAAAATAAAGAGGATGCAAAGTTTTATTTATAATGTTATTACAATTCTGTGCTTAAAAAAAAAAGCTATCCTAAAAAAAAAAGACTAGAAAAAATATATCAAAATGTTAACAATTTCTCATTTCTAATCTTAATTCTAATTTCTAATTTCAGTGGTGGAATTAGGGGCAACTAAGACTATTTTTCTTTCCATATTTTTCCAAATTGAGTTCAATGAGTATACATTACTTGAACAGTTCTCAAAAATTTTAGTCTCAAGATCCCTTTAAACTCTTCATTAGTGAGGATCTCAAATAGCTTTTGTTTATGTGACTTATATCTATTGATTAGAATTTTATTAAAAATTAAAACAAAAATGTAAATATCTATTTATTCATAAATAGTGACAAATCCACTACCTGTTTTACATAAATAACTTATTTTATGGAAAAGAATTACATTTTCTAAAAAAATTATTAAGAAGAGTGGCATTGTTTAAAATATTTGCAATATCAGTATCTGGTTTAATAGAAGATACCTGGATCTGGCATTCCATATCTCCTTCTGCATTCAATTTGTCACAATATCATATATTATGTAGCTTCTTAAAAAACCTGACTGTACACTTGTAAGAGAATGAGTGAAAAAAAAGCAAATAACATTTTGATACTAGTATAAATAGATTGACTTTATCAACCTCCTAAAACAATATAAGGGATCTCATTTTTCCTGCACACTTTGAGAATTGTTGCATTATTTTGACTAAAATTTTTTTTCTCTCCAAAAATACTGAATGGTGGCTGGTAGCTTGCTGGATCATGAAATAAATAGGATAGAGGCTTGAGAGTTCTGATTTCTGAGTGAATAGAACTCAAAAAGGAACATGCTGTACTCAACTTCCCTTCTCGGCTCAAAGAGTAATGTTTTTTTGTTGTTTTTTTAAAATAAATTTATTTATTTTATTTTTGGATGCGTTGGGTCTTTGTTGCTGTGCCGGGGCTTTCTCTAGTTGCAGGACTACTCATTGTTGCGGTGCACGGGCTTCTCATTGCAGTGGCTTCTCTTGTTGTGGAGCACAGGCTCTAGGCACACAGGCTTCAGTCGTTGTGGTACGTGGGCTCTAGAGAGAAGGCTCAGTAGTTGTGGCACACGGGCTTAGTTGCTCCACAGCATGTGGGATCTTCCCGGACCAGGGCTCAAACCCGTGTCCCCTGCATTGGCAGGCAGATTCTTAACCACTGCGCCACCAGGGAAGCCCCAAGAGTAATGTTTAAAGCAGGGAAGAGAGCCTTGTCTTTAGTTCAATGCTCTTTCCATTGGGTTTAGATTCAGTTCTCTTTGAGTTACTGCTAGGTATATGTAGGCTTGGAAATCCCAACCTGAGTGTTAGCCACTAAGTAGAGCACATGTGAAAGGAAATCTGTATGGCACTCTTTTCCATTCTCCCTTTCTTCATTTTGATATAAAGCATTATAACACAGCACTAACTTTGGGTATTATAGAAATCACCGAGGATGCAAAAAATATTTGTGAAACTCACAGAACAGTAAAAGGCATTCTCACTTTTTGATCTTCCGAACCTGGAATTGGTGGGAATATTTAAAAAAAAAAAAAACAGAATTACAGTTTGAGATTTACGAAACTTAATTTTAACTTGACTGTGAGGTTTTACGAAATCTTTGGAAGGTGATACTGATTGAGCACCTTTCAATGTGTCAAATACTGTCCTAGAAACTAAGGATATGGTCATTGGTATATTTTCTCCTGTTTACAGAATATAAACTCCCAGAAGACAAAAAACAGTTTCCTACCTCTCAGAGTTGTTGGCCATGATGCTTTTCACAAGACATTGGTACAGTAAGTATCAGCTGGCTTGAAATAAGAGGGCAAAGCATCTCCTTATTCATGCCCCAAGTCCCCAAACCTGATTATATTTCCACATCTATTTTACACTCTGTAAACACTTTTCTCCATTCCTTGATCATTCTCCCTTGGGCTCAACTCTCTTACCTCTGTTTCCCAACTTAATAAAGGCTTCACATAGCAGTCTTGTTTAAAGGAAATACTTTCCAATGCCACAGGATCAAGTCCATACTGCTTACTTGGTAAACAAGATCTAGCTCTAGTTTACCTTCCTGCACTCTTTTTTTTTTTTTTTTTTTTTTTTGTGGTATGCGGGCCTCTCACTGTTGTGGCCTCTCCCGTTGCGGAGCACAGGCTCCGGACGCGCAGGCCCAGCGGCCATGGCTCACGGGCCCAGCCGCTCCGCGGCATATGGGATCCTCCCAGACCGGGGCACGAACCCGTATCCCCTGCATCGGCAGGCGGACTCTCAACCACTGCGCCACCAGGGAGGCCCCCTTCCTGCACTCTTGATACTCCCTATCCATAAAGCTTATACTGAGCCATTCTCCAAATCTGCCATGGCCCTTCATATGGATGACTTTGGCCATTCTATTCTTTCTGCTTGGAGTGCCCTCCTCAGTTATGTCTACTGGATAATTGCATAATTATCTTTCATGGTTACCTTAGTTTCAGTACTTTTCATAATCAGTCTTCCCCATCACCCATGATCAAATTAACTGCTTTCCCATCAAATATTTTCTTGTTCCTTCATTCACATCTCCTACTATGTACCTATCACACTTCATCATAGTAGGTATGTGCATATCTATTTCCCCCTAGACTATAAGTTCCTCAAGAACAACAGCTATAACTCTTTTATCTCTAGCTCTCCAGCAACTAACACATGGCCTGGCTTGTAAAATGCATTCAAATGTTTTGTTTGTTTTAAGTGTGTATATGTGGGGGGCACAGATGAAATTATTTTTTCCAAATAGGTATCTTTATCTATACTGCCTAATTTACTGAATAAAAAATCATATGGTCCCATCATTTGACACATTTACACACTTATATAACCCAAAGTCATAAACTAGATATATAACATGAACTATATGTACTATTTCCTTTGATGTGTATTAAACTCATACAAATTATAACAGAAGTACATATTAATTCAGAAAAAGAAAGACTAAAAATATTTTCTATTTGTAATTTATTAAAACTACAGAAATAGAAAATATTAACACACAGCCTTCACCTAATGACCCTGAAGTATTTTACGAGCATTACAGTTACACAACCTCAGTACTAGAAAGGACCTTGGAATTTTATGAATCCTGAAAAAGTATGTAAGGATTAGAAACAAATAAACCTTCCAAAAATTATGTAACACCTCAAAAGCAAGTTGTATTAAGTCTCAAACTATAACTCTATTTTTAAAACTATTCCCACAATTTCAGATTCAGAAGATCAAAAGTGAGAATACCTTTTTGTTACTTTTCAATGAGACATTAATATGTCTTGCATCCTCAGTAGAAATTAGAGAAGACACAAACAGAATGACATCCCATGTTCATGGACTGGAAGATTTAATATTGTTAAGATGTCAATACTACTTAAAGTGATCTACGAATTCAATACAATTTGTATCAAAATCCAATGACTTTTTTTTAACAGAAATATCCATCATAAAATTCATATGGGATTTCAAGTTACCTCAAGGAGCCAAAACAATTTTAGAAAAGAAGAGTAAAACTGGAGGACTCACACTTCCCAATTTCAAAACTTACTATAAAAGCTACAGTGATCAAAACAGGGTGACACTGGCACAAAGGCTGACATATAGCCCAATGGAATAGAACAGAGTGCCCAGAAATAAACCCTCCCATGCGTGGTCAAAAGATTTTTAACAAGGGGGTCAAGACCATTCAATGGACAAAGGACAGTCTTTTTAACAAGAGGTAATGAGAAAACTGGATATCCACATGCTCAAGAGTGAAGCTGGACCTTACCTAACACCATATACAAAAATTAACTCAAAATGGATCAAAGACCTAAGTTAAAACCTAAACGTATAAAACTCTTAGAAGTAAACATAAAACAAAAGCTTCCCAACATGGAGTTGGCAACGATTTCTTGGATATGACACCAAAAGCACATGCAACAAAAGAAAAGACAGTCAAACTTGGCTTTATAAAACTTTAAAAACCTGTACATTAAAAGACATTATCAACAGAGTAAAAAGGCAACCCACAGAATGGGAGAACATATTTGCAAACCATGCATCTAGTAGGGGATTAATATCCAGAATATATACAGAACTCCTAAAACTTAACAATAACAACACAAACCCAACCCAAAAATGGGCAAAGGACTTGAATAGACACTTCTCCAAAGAAGATATACACATGGTCAATAGGCATGAACATGTTGAGTATGAAAAAAATGCTCAACATCACTTAGCATTAGGAAAATGCTAACCAAAACCACAATGAGATACCATCTCACATCCATTAAGGATAGCTACTATCAAAAAACCCCAGAAAACAAGTGTTGGTGAGGATGTGGAGAAATGGAAACACTTGTGCACTTCTAGTGGGAATGTAAAATAGTACAGCAATGGTGGAAAACAGCATGGCAGTTCCACAAAAAAATTAAAAATAGAATTACCACATGATCCAGCAATTCCACTTCTGGGTAGATGCCCAAAAGAATTGAAAGCAGGGTCTCAAAGAGATATCTGTACACCGATTTGTATAGGAGCATTGTTCACAACAGCTAAAATGTGGAAGCAAGCCAAGTGTTCATCAATGATTGATGAATATGCAAAATGTGTTATATACAAGATGGAATATTATTCAGCCTTTAAAAGTAAGGAAAACTTAACATATGCGACAACATGGAGGAACCTTGAGTACATTATGCTAAGTGAAATAAGCCAGTCACATAAACACAAATACTATATACAGTAAGTCCCCTACATATGAACGAGTTCCATTCCGAGAGCTCGTTCATAAGTCCAATTTGTTTGTAAGTTCAACAAAGTTAGCCTAGGTACCCAACTAACACAATTGGTTATATAGTACTGTACTGTAATAGGTTTATAATACTTTTCACACAAATAATACATAAAAAACAAACACACACACAAAATAAACATTTTTAATCTTATAGTATAGTACCTTGAAAAGTACAGTAGTACAGTACAACAGCTGGCATACAGGGGCTGGCATTGAGTGAACAGGCAAGAAGAGTTACTGACTGGAGGAGGGAGAGGAGGTGGGAGATAGTAGAGCTGAAGGATCGTCAGCAATAGGAGATGGAGGGCAAGCTGCAATTTCACTCATGCCTGACGCTGATGGCCCGGGTTCTGGCTCCTTGCTGGATTCAATTCTGTCTACCCTCTTGAAAAAACGATCCAGTGATGTCTGGGTAGTGGTTCTTTTTTTCTTGTCATATATGACACTTTAGCACTGGATTGCATTCTGAACAGCTGCTGCAACCTTCATGTACCGTTCTACGTTCGGGTCCTGTGCCTCAAAAACTAACAGTGCCTCCTCAAATAAAGAAAATCCCCTTGCCATTTCCTGCATCGTGAATCTCTTCGGTTCTTCAGTCACTTCTTCTTCCCCTTGTCTCTCTTCATCCTTTCTCTGGGCCTCCAATTCCATCAGGTCTTCATTAGTAAGCTACTTGTGTTGCACAGCAAGTTCCATCATTATTGCTTGTTGAGTCTTAGCAGTACCAGCTACATCACCACTGCTTTTACTCTTGCTTCCGGACATCCTGGGCTTGAAATAAAGATACTGTACTATTGTACTCTATACAGTACTGTAAAGTACACAGAAGTACAACCACTTGTAGAGGATGCATGCACGTAACAATGTACGCCACACACGTGAACATACATTATGTGATTGGACGTGCAAACACGTTTGCATCTTTGAAAGTTCGAAACTTGATGATGGTTCGTATGTAGGGGACTTACTGTAATTTCACTTATATGAGATACTTAGCTAAAATCATAAAGACATAAAGTAGAACAGTGATTTCCTGGGGCTGGGGGAGAGGGGAATGGGGAGTTACTATTTAATGGGTGTAGAGTTTCAGTTTTACAAGATGAGAATAATTCTGGAGGAAGATGGTGCTCATGACTGCACAATATACACGTACTTAATACCACTGAACTGTACACTTAAAAATCGTTAAGATGGTATATTTTGTGTATTTTACCACAATATAAAAATTGGGAAAAAAACAATGATAAAGATGTAGATTTGCTCCAAATTAATCTATATCTATCTATATATCTATATAAAATGTCATCCCAACTAAAATATAAGATACTTAAAAGTTAAGTAACTTGGTAAAATGTAACTGAAAAGTTTGAAAAAATAAACATGAGAGTATACCTGGGAAATTCCTGAAAGGGGTGTAGGGGTGGACTAAGCCTAGGCAGACCTACAAGATATACGATTTTTAAAAATTAAATAATGTGGTAAAAATTACTGTAAATGTTGTTTGGAAAAATAAACCTGTGAGTAAAACAGGTATAGTGGTATAGTAATTAAAACAATTTGATATTCAGGCTGAACAGGCATATCAGTGTACCTGTGAATTGGAAAAAAATTTTTTAAACACTTTTATTAATTCATACTAAAGATATATTGCTGAGAAACTTTTTTTTTCTCTACAACCAGACTGTTAGAATTATTTGAAAGTGTATCAGTGAGATTGGAACACCCCACTCTGACATGTATGATGAATCGCTAATCAGAAACAGCTTCAATTTCCAACCCAGAGCTTCAGATAAGTGTTTCCCAGACACAACATTCCACATTTATCTTAACTTTGTAGTCTTCAAGGAAACAGGACTCTTGAGTCTACTTCTCAGCCCAGGCCTGATGTTAATTAACCCGATTCACAGTCTTGCTGTACTTTAAACCTATCAAATATTGTTTCATTTAAATTCTGTCTAAACTCCACCCTTCTCCAGAATCCTATAATAACCCTATCCCCTCTGGCAGTTCCTCTGGTGTGTGATCTCCCTCACAGCAGCAAGTTAATTAACTTAACTTTGTTAGCCTAAAGATGTATATCCCTGGTGGTCTTCATCAGATCGAAATAGTCTGTTAAAAAAAAAAAGTACATATGGAAATTTAATACATAATACACATAGCATTTCAAATCAAGAAAAAGATGGCTTATTCAAGAAATGATATTGAAATAATCTTCTGGGAAAAAGATAAAAAGCAACCATCTGGATCCCTACCTTTCTCTTTCAAATTCCAAATGTTTCTAAGATTTCAATATTTTTTAAAAATGAAATTAAAAAAAACTAGAAGAAAACATCTTTTTACATCTTTACATCATGAACTGAGATCTTTTCAAAACTCAAAAGGTGTAACTATAGTAAAACTGTATAAGATTATGCGTTGAATAAATTTCTGGCAGCGAAATTGCTGGTTCAAAGGTATGTTTCTGTATAAAATGTTTAAAAAAATCTGTACAGCAAAAAATACCAAAAAGTATCATAAAGAAAAAGAGAAAAGGCCAACCTAATATAAAAACAGTTAAAGAAAATAAAGGATTTGAAGGAAAAGAAAAAAAAAAAAAGGTCAAGAATGTTCACATTTCACTCATATTACAGAAATGTAAACCTCAAATGCAGAGATACCATTATTTATTTATTTATTTATTTATTTATTATTATTTTTTTTTGTGGTATGCGGGCCTCTCACTGATGTGGCCTCTCCCGTTGTGGAGCACAGGCTCCGGATGCACAGGCTCAGCAGCCATGGCTCACGGGCCCAGCCGCCCCGCGGCATGTGGGATCTTCCCGGACTGGGGCACGGACCTGTGTCCCCTGCATCGGCAGGCGGACTCTCAACCACTGCACCACCAGGGAAGCCCTAATTTTATTTTTAATTATTATTATTATTTTTATTTTTGGCTGCGTTGGGTCTTCGTTGCTGTGTGCGGACTTTCTCTGGTTGCGGCGAGTGGGGGCTACTCTTCCTTGCGGTGCGCAGGCTTCGCATTGCAGTGGCTTCTGTTGTGGATCACGGGCTCTAGGTGCGTGGGCTTCAGTAGTTGTGGCTCGCGGGCTCCAGAGCGCAGGCTCAGTAGTTGTGGCTCGCGTGCTCCAGAGCGCAGGCTCAGCAGCTGTGGCACACGGGCTTAGCTGCTCTGCGGCATGTGGGATCCTCCCAGACCAGGGCTCAAACCCTTGTCCTCTGCATTGGCAGGCAGATTCTTAACCACTGCACCACCAGGGAAGCCCAGAGATACCATTTTTAATCTATCACAGTGGCTTACAAAAAGGGGAGAACACCATACTAAGACAGAGACACACAGGGAGAATGCCATGTGACAACAGAGGCAGAGACTGGTGTGATGTAACTTCAAGCCAAGGAACGCCAGTGACACATGAAGCTAAGAGGCACGGAACAGATTCTTCCCTAGAAGGTAGAGCATGGCCCTGTCAACATCTTGATTTCAGACTTCCAACCTCCAAAACTGTGAAATGATAAATTTCCGTTGTTTTAAATCACTCAGTTTGCTGTACTTTGTTATAGCAGCCCTAGGAAACTAACACAATGACCAAAAATGCAAATGACTACACCAAGCTGTATAATTTCAAGTCTCCCTATTATCCAACTTGCACCAATTTGTTTTAATATATAGCTTTCATTGTGAACTAATCAGACTTCCTGTTTCAGAATCTCCCCAATTTAATACCGCCTCTCTCTGCCCTCCATGTGTCCCTTCAATGTGCAAGGCAGCTCACACTACAGGTTCTAGATAATGTACTCAGATTTTCTTTTTGGTTTCTCCTACCTTCCTATGGGCTACCCTATTTCACATACAACAGCTTCTTTATATTTTTTTCTTCAAGGGACACTTCTTATTTTCACACATTATAGATTTTGGCATGTATCTTCCCATAGGACATCTGAATTAGTTATAAACTGAAAATTTAAATACACATTCGATACACATTTAGAGTTCAAGATAAAATGCTAACTTCTCTTTTATGGAACAATTCTCCATTTTCTCCCCCTTATTCTAAAAGAATGACCTTAATCCCACTTAGGTTTGGGTAAAAGAATTTTGCCATATTCTTTCCACCTTGCTGTCGTTTGTACACTAGCCTCTTTACTCAAATCTCAACAAATCTTCTAAAAGTAACATGGTTGTACTGGGAAGCTTAAAATTTTAAGTGAATCTGAATGAAATTTCAGCATCAAGTTGTCCATTTTCCGTTTACTGTTTGTTTACAGGTGCACTGTCACAAGAATTCCAATCAATGATTTCTTCCCACAGAAAATCTACTTTAAATTACCATGGTTTATAAAGTAAGCTGTAAAATGCAATTTTAATCTTAGTGAGCACAAGTCAATATACAAATAGTATATAGCATATACCTAAATGACACACTTTTCTATTTCTATGACTAGGTGATCATTAATTGATATGTACTCCTAAATGACTGTGATAAAATTCTAATAATTTCTGGATACTGAATTTACTCAGAAATATAGACTAGTATAATCTATACCCCCAAAAAACCATATTTAAGAAAAATACCTATCTTTAAATGGGTAGTAACCACAAAATATTTTTAAAATGCTGAATCCTAACTAAAAAGATCAGAAAAACAGAAACTCCAAGCAAATTTAAGAGAGACATCTAATTGTTCTCCACTAGTACTAAAATACCACACTCTTTTCCTGTGAAGAATTTTAAGTGAGTCATACTTTCCTTACTAAATCACTGTTTTACTTAACATATGGTAAAAAGAGTTAACTGTTTGGTAACTTGAAACTTCACACTCAATTAAACTGTACATTAGTATACACTACGGCTGGCAGAAAATAAAATAAGTATGATTACTAAACACAATACTTAGAACACACAGCATCAAGTGACATTTATCTGATAAAAGTGTGGAAAGTTGCAAAAAGTTAGTTTTACCTCCTAAAACCTCAGATTCCCACCGTCTAAACTAACACCAGAATTAAACAACTTGAAATTATGCACGACACCTTTTCCTGGCACCCAGGCAGAGCTATCACTGCCCAGTTTTTGGTAAATGAACATATTTCTGTTCGTTACACATTGGCCTAATTACTTACTCTATTGCATTCAAGTCCTAACTTTATAATTAACTTTTAAAATAATAAGGAAACCAATTCATGGTTAGGATAATAGTTTTCAACCTGAAACGCTTTAAAAGGATATACCACAATAACTATAAGGAATTGAGAGAACTAGATTATAAATCTAGTCAACTTTTCCAAAGCTTGTGATGTTTTGTCATTTGACAATAATAATAAAGGGAGAAGGTAAGAGCTGGGCAAGAATAAATCCCCACCCCTAAATTTCGCTCATTCTTTTGCGTATACATCCAAATTCAGAGCTGTAAAGCCAATTTGTCAGCACCTACGAATCCCATCGCACTTGGTGGGGGAGGGAGGAGGGAAGGAAAAAACTCCTTTTCTCGTCCTCCACGCAGCTAGTGCCCAAACACACCTGCCTCACTAGAGGCTGGGAAATTTAAAAGAACAAATCGGCCACAGACAAACCTGCTGGTCCAAGAGAGCCCTGAGGAAGTCCCCCGGCACTTGCGGAAGGCGCCCGCTCGCTGGGCGCTGGGGCGGCGCGGCAGCCCGGCTGCTCTCCTGGAAGATGTCCACACCTGAGCGCCCGCAGGTCCGCAGGGAGAGGGCCCAGCGGGGCAGGACCGCTAAGTGCTCAAGCCGCGGGGTCCGGAGCGCAGCCCGTGTCTCACCGTCGCCACCCGACGGCAGGCGGCGCGCGAGGAGGCGAGGGTCACGAGAGGGTAAAAGGGAAGGACCCACGACCCAGAGAAGGGTACATGTCAACAAAATAGCGGCCCGGTGGGCAGGCGGCCCCAATGGCAGTTCGCAGAGACGCCGGGAGCAGGAAGTGCCCCGCGCCTCCCTCAGGAACCCGCAAGTCCCCAGCCCCGGCGACGGCTCCGAGACACCTGTTTGGCGGCGCCGGGGGAGGGGTTCCACCCTCCACGCTCCCCCACTCACACACTCACGCTCTGAGAGGGGGAGGGCGAGGGGAACCGAGACATTGGACCACAGTCTGAGGGCGCCTCCGCCGGCGTACCTGACATCAGCCTCAGCTCCCTCTCGCCCCTCCGCGGGGGCAGAGAGGGGGACGACACGAGACCGGCGACCCTCGTTCTTCTCGGCAGCCGCAGAAGTGGCTCGTGGCTGCTAGCCGGGGCCGCCCGCTGCCGCCCAGATTATTCCCCGGCAGCGGTGGCGGCTGCAGCGGCGGCAGCAGCCGAGGCGGGCCCAGCGCGCGCTCCCGCCCGTTCGCTCCGCCCCTCCCCGCAGCGCGTCCAGGCCGCGGCCCGCGGACAGCGCAGCCGCCACCCAGGGCTCTCCTAGCGCTGACGTCGCCGCCGCCGCACCAGCCCCAGGGAAGGGAGGAGCGAGAGGGGGCAGGGTGGGGCGGGGCTACGATGACGTGTGGGCGCGGGGATTGGCAGCCGAGCGCACGCCCCGCCCTTGTGCGAAGGGGTCTGGGAAGTCGCGTTTTCTCTGGGCGATAGTCGCAACTCTCTTGTGGCTCCTCGCTGGCGGCCTCCGGCTTCCTGATCCTGCTCTAGGGTTTTGCGTTAGCTTGCGGACCTTGAGAGGAGTTAAAAGCAGTGAGGACCGAGACTGCGGATACCTGAGGGATCTTTGTCTGAGGGACAGGCTCTTACCCTGCAGGAGTCTTATGGCCTCTAACCTGCTCTTAAACAGTTCTTTTTACCCCTGTTATGCCCCCCTCCCGACTCTCTTTACTCAGTATCTCTCTGGGCTTAATGAAAGGAAATACGGCAAGATAGATACGCGAACTGTTGTTGCATAACCAGGTATGTGAACCCGCAGGGGCTGAAAACCCAATTAGTGATACCACAAAGCCTCCTGAAGGCACACGTGGTCTTTTGGTTCTGTCATTACTTCACTGCTGTCAGGCAATGGCCGGAAGAGCTTCCTCGAATCCTTGCAAAACCTCACACCCCCCCCTTTAGTTGGCAAAGGGACTTTGTATCAGAAAACTGTTTTCGGATTAGAGCGAGGAGTCCTGGAGCGATTGAGGCAACCCCACAGCAGTCAGGAGGTGGGGTAAGGTCTTGACTTTATTGGTGTTAACCATCGTTTACAAGGCCTAGCCTGAGGGTGAGAAAGCTACCCTGCTTCCTTTAAATGCCCTCCTCAGCAGTTCTTTAGTGCCTTGGCCTCTGGGCTGGAATCTTGGTTCCCTCCACCTATTAGCTGTGTAACCTTGGCAAGTTACTTAACATGTCCGGGAGAAATAATAACGTTAGTAAGGTATTGTTGTTGTCCACCCCCCTTTAATTTGTTTACATTCAGCTTTAGTGTAGTTTAGCAGTATATGCGATTAATAAATCCGAAAGAATCTTCCAAAAGAGTTTTAAAACATCTAGATTCTTATCCAAACCTCTCATTTTTTCAGATGAGAAAGCTGAGATCAGAAAGATAAACTGAGAAACCCGTTCTGGAAGAGAAGTGCAAGTATCTGATGTCCAGGTTAGTGCTCTTTCCTGGGCCCATGCCTCCAGACTTCTCTCTTGGATCCTTACCTCCATCATTTTCTTTCTTTCCCAGCCTCACCCCCTTTTCTTCCACAGCCACTGTGAAACAGGGAAAAGAGACCCTTCAGAGGTCAAAGTGTTCCAACTAGAAAGCAAAATAAAAGAAAACACCTCAGGATTCTTATCTTAATTTTATTAATATTTATAATGAACAAGGAATAATATTTTTCCAGTGAGCAAAGATAAGAAATCCTTCCAAGGATAAGCTCAGATACAGCATGTCTAAGATAATTTTCTTAGTGGCAAGAAGGTATGTTGATACAAACAACACCAGATCAAATCAGCCCCTCCTACCCTTCTGGGTATTTTTGAAAATAGCTATTATTTTCATGAAAACAATACATACTTATTCAAATACAAAAAAAAATTTTCCAAATCCCATAATTCAGAGGTAACCATTTTTAAAAGTTCATGTTATACTCATCCAGACATCTCTAAGATAAAAAATACATAAAGATATATAAATACAATGTATGATAAACTGGATTTCATTATGTACACAGTTCTTTTCTCACTGAACAATATATGATGAATAACATCATTTCTAAAAGTTGCATAATGTCCATTAAGTGGATGTGCTATCATTTATCTAACCAGTATTCTATTGATTCATTTCTGTTTTTTTCCCAAATGTTTACTATTTTAAACAATTCTGTGATGAGCTTCTTAATGCACGTACCTTTGCACAACTGTGCAGCTGTCACCCTGAATAAATTCCTGGAAATGACATTCATGTCAGCCAATTTTTCTTCATTATCAACTAGAAAAAAGAAAGTGTGATTACTTTGAATATAATTTATATGTGAGACTCAAAATGACCAGACTCTCCCATCTGAAACACAGATAAACCTTGGACAGTATGTTTGTCTGTCCGGTGTGGTGTTTCAGTAATGTATGTCAAAGCTCCTTGGAGCAGAATAATGTGTGTCAAGGCTCCTTGGAGCAGGGTGATAGACACTGATAGTTGATTAAACCCTTTCTTTCTTACTAGCAGAACTCTGATTTTTTTCAGGGTGACAGTGTGTCCAGTTAAAAATATTTACTTCCTCAGTCTTTAATAAGCAATGGTTTAGCCATGTGACCTGTCAGCAAAATGAAAGTAGATGTTGCTAGGAGAGGCTCAAAGTTTTATGGAAGAAATTTCCTGTTAGCCGTTGGACCTATACCTGTCCTTTATCTTACCTGGAACACTGACATGATGCTAGAGGTGGAGCAGCCCTATTTCAACCGCGAGAACAAGATAATAGCATAGGAAGCCAGAGTGGCCTGGGTTCATGATTGCTTTGGAGGGTAAGCTTACCCAGCTCTGGACTGCCCACTTCTGGATTTGTTGTTATGTGAGGGAAAATAAATTCCTCCTCTTTAAGGTCTTGTTGTTTGGGTTTTCCATTATAAGCACTGAATGAAAGTCCTAATTGATAGAAAAAGATAGGAAAAGTCATTATTTATTTAGCACTACATGTAGAATTTTTTAATAGACAGGGTAAGATGAAAATGGGGGCACAAAATGGAAACAAGCAATGACAAAAAAACACTCTCTAATAAACTTAGTTTTCCTTTAAATACCCAAATATTACAATTAGATTAACAAATCTTTTTGTAATAATTAGATTAAATTCTATAAATTAAATTATATTTACTGGTATAGTAGTTTTCAAATATGTTCACAGGTTCTTTCATACTTCTTTCAAAAGTGAAGCTTAATTCCCCTCACCTAGAGTTTGGACTGTACCTAGTGACTTGTTCTCATGAAGAGAATATAGAAATGCTGTAGTGTGACTTCTTAGAGGAGACTACAAAACATATGCCAGCTTTCTTCTTGCTCTCTCTCTGGGATTGCTCGCTGGGGAAAGGTAGTTATGTCATAAGGACACTCAGCAACTTATAGAGTGGCCCATGTTATGAATAATTAAAGCTCCAGCCAGTTAGGAACTGAGGACTCCTGGAAACAGCCATGTGAGTGAATTTGGAAGCAGATCCTCCAGCCCTAGTCAAGCCTTCAGATGACTGCATCCCTTGTCAGTATCTTTATTGTACCCAAAGAGAGTTTGTGAGCCAGAACCACTCAACTAAGCCACTCCCAAATTCCAGGCCCTCAGAAACTGTACAATAATAAATGTTTGTTGTTTCAAGCCACTAAGTTTGGGGATAATTTGTTGTGCAGCAAAGATAATGACAATAGCTGGGTATAACAGAGCCTACCTAGCACAATGCCTGACACATTTGTAGGTATTATTTGTTGCTTGAATGAGTAAACAGTTGAATCAATATATCTTTTTCACTTAAAGGGTAACATACAATGCTGGTATTATTTTTGTTCCCTGACACCTGTGTTATGTAAGGTTTTTCTGACATGATCATAGGGAGATCAATTGTGAATCTTACTGAGATCTGAACATTGACAATCCTGGAAGAAACATATAGTGAATAAAGCAATGGAACCCTTGAGACATGAATACTGCTCCCAGTTTTATCAGTGATTAGCTGAGAAGCAAGTCACCTAAGCCTTCTAAATCTCAGTTTCACTATCCATAAATTGGGGGAAATAATCCTGACTGGCTTCAAAAGGTAGTCAGTGTGATTATATGTGACAGTGTCATTCTTTTAATTACATTAGGTTTGTAATGTCTATCCTACTTTTTTTTTTAATTAGTTAATTTATTTTTGGCTGCGTTGGGTCTTCATTGCTGCTTGTGGGATTTCTCTAGTTGCGATGAGCGGGGGCTACTCTTCCTTGCAGTGCATGGGCTTCTCATTGCAATGGCTTCTCCTGTTGCGGAACATGGGCTCTAGGTGTGTGGGCTTCAGTAGTTGTGGCATGTGGGCTCAGTAGTTGTGGCTTGCGGGCTCTAGAGCGCAGGCTCAGTAGTTGTGGTGCATGGGCTTAATTGCTCCACGGCATGTGGGATCTTCCCGGACCAGGGCTCGAACCTGTGTCCCCTGCATTGGCAGGTGGATTCTTAACCACTGTGCCACTGGGGAAGCCCTGTCCTTTTTTATTTTTAAGCAATTGAATATTAAATATTTTAGGTATGTATAACATTGATTTTTCTTTCAAGAAGTGATAACTAATAACTGATTTTACTGTGTACCTTTGTAAAATATTAGCATCATTCATAGTAAGCAGTTAGGATTTAAGAGTATGGCAGGATGGTAAGTTATTATATGTCAGATCTCATTTTATTAGCCTGTTGAAATATGATTGCACTTTAAAAAGAATACATAATTATGACTGGCTCCTTTCTCTTTTCAGGACTTAATTTGTAATTATGGTTGGGTGTGTGCCCCTCTTTATGGATGGTTGGGTTTGTGCCCCTCTTTATGGTAACAGTGGTAGTTAAACATACTTAGTAACAAACATACATTTAACCAATAATTTGGTCTGAGTGTAAGCATTTATTCTAGAGCAAAATTACACCCAAGAGCAAGAAAATAAATGGTAGAATACACGTCTTTCTCTTTCAGAGAGGAAGACTTGGGCACAAAAGGGAAGGCTTTATATAATGGAACATCAGAGGTAAAGAATATGCAATTAGAGACAATGCATAATTTGGTGGTGTGACTAACTCCAGAGATAAATATATGAGGATGAGTAAGACAGAGCTTCAGTGTAAGATTCAAGTCTTGATAATGTAGTGGATGAATTATCGAAACTTCCTAGTTTTGTTGTATTTTCTTTCTTGTTCTCTGCTGTTCAGGTGTGACTCTAAATCAGTTGAAACTACTGACTCCTCTAGAGATCAGATTATTTGTGATTTTAGTTGACCCTGGCTACCTCCCATCGTTATTCACTTGAATAGGAAGAAGAAACGTAGAAAAAAAGAGAGAGAGCTTTCTTTTCTGGAGATAGTGTGCTTTTCAACGGAGCTTCTCATCTCATATTGAAACTTCCTGCCAGGTTACAGTATTTTCATTCTGTGGAAACTAAGAGAGCATTTTCCAAACAGTTTTTATTCCTTGCAGCTACATCTTCACAAAATCAACCAAGATTTTGAGACAGGTGGAAAGGCTAGTGTTACTTTCTGGATTGACTGACACATGAAGGGGATAAAGGTGGAGAACGGAGCAGAGGGGGAGATAAAGTAAAAAGGAAAGTCTGGGAAATACTTTTAATCTCAAGGGAAGAAGACTCAGCATGACTCACAACATGTTAGTTTGAAAGCAGAGACTGCCTTGTGAGCACTGAGGAACCAGAGAATACTCAACTTAGAAGGTTGGGCTCCCTGGGGTTACCCTGCGTTTCTCTAGTTTCCTGAAATAAGACTCAGAATATTCCTTAATTATATTCCCCGGTGGCTCAACAAAAGCAGAAAACATTTGTTGTAAGTGGAGTAGGTGATGCTTTAAAATCCGTAAGCAGTAAATTATTTATAAATGTGTTTGTTACCTCTGTGATTGTAAAGAACTGACTTACAAATTTTAGCTGCATAACGTGACACAATTTTTTTCTTCTTTCTTTTAAGTTGTATTTAAATGTTTTTAAATCTAAGAATGGATTGGGGTAGATATTTTGTTGGGTTTCTGTCCATCATCCATTGAGAAGCACTCTATTCCTCTTCCTTTTTCCTCCAGTTCCCATCTAGAGATTTGGTCCTCACAGCCATGTTTATATGATAGGACCCTTCTCCCTTCTTGATTGGATAGAGTTTGATCCTTGAAGGAATCTGAATCAATCACATTCTCTCCTCTGAGAATTTAGAATTGGAAGAGAGGTCTTAGTTTCTCTCTATTGAACACTGAAACTGTAAACCAAACAGGGGCTTGTAACCCAAACGTGTGAACCCAAGATAAGGGGAACTCATTGTACAGGGAGAGAGAAAAATGAAGCAGACTATCTGAGAAGAGAAACGACCCTGAGCTTTGGTGATCTCACAGAAACAGAGAAAGGGGAGAGTGTCATTTTTTAGCTTCTCACAGACTTTTCATGACACCCGTCCCGCAAATGGCCCGACTACTCTTGAGTTCCATGAATCCCTCCACTGTATTCTTATATTAAGTTACACTTGTTATTGTTAAGTTAGTTTGAGTGGGTAATTTTTCCATTCTTTAGTGTGCATTTCATCACTTCAGTTAAGAACGATCTAAATAGTTTTTTTTCATTTATAAGAAGTAAAAAGCATTTTGAAAGCTTTGGTCTGAGGAATAACATAAAACTTATGAAAAACTCAAAAGCTTCAGTCTTTTGAATAAAAAGCAAAATGGCAGAGTAGGAAGCTTCCCACTCTTGTTCTCCCACAGAAACATCGAAAAACAAGCAGAAACAGAATCAATTTTTGAGAACTCTGGAAAACAGTTGAAAGTTTACAGCAACCAAATGAGCACTGAATCAAGGCACTTCAAAATAGTAGGAAGGGCTGCTTTTGCCTTTTGAGGTGGTCCGCACTCTGTAGAGTTTGTTTCTCCCAGGGCCTCTTGCCTTCTGAGATGACCCACACTCTGTCTGTGGCATGTGTATCTCCCTAAAGAAATCTGGTTTCCTGCTTAGTTCTCAGTGCAGAGCCTTCTTGCCTGCCTGCTTATATCCTTCACAAGTGTCCTGTATTAATAAATCTACTTCTTGCTTATCCCTTTGCCTCTCGCTGAATTCCTTCTGTGCTGAGACTTAAAGAACCCAAGTTGCATTGAGTCTTGAGACCAGGTGTGTGGTTCCAGCTGGGAGATTGTGGGTTCAAGTCCAATCTGGAGTGCAGCTGGGTTCGAGTCCCATCTGAGGTGTGATTGGGCTCAGAGTCCCAATCTGAGGTGTGAGGTTTCATCTTTGGAAGGCCACATAAGAAATTGGAAAGAGTGGCTTCCTCCAGAGAGGTGACCAGTTCCCCAACCAGAGATTGAACCTGTGCCCTCGGCAGTGACAGCACAGAGTCCTAACCACTGGACCTCCAGGGAATTCCCTAAAATTTTATAATTTAGTTTATTCATAAGTAATAGAAAAAACTTTGATATCTGTAATGTACATTATGTGGCAAAGTTTATCAGCCCAGCTATTTACCAATCAAATTGATTTTCTGCTATCTTTATTTTATGAAGTGTTCTGCCCATTAAATTCAAAATAGCTGTGAAAAAAAAGTAGGAAGATCCTGTAGTGATTTACTTGTCCTTCCACTGCCTCTACCCCTGCATGGGGACAGTCTTATAAAATGTCAGTTGTCTTAAAGTGGCAACAGTCTTAAAGCAACAGTGGTCATAAAGCTGTTGCAGTCATAAAAAGGCCGCTATCTTAGAACGGCAACAGCCCGTGTTTCCACTGTGGGACTGTTTCCGTTCTGAAGGGAACCCTGTTCACACATTGTTGTAAAATCTGTTCTAATCTGTTGGGGGGTGCTGTGCAATGAATTGTGTCCCCCAAAACTCATATGTTGAAGCACTAATCCTCAATGTGACTGTGAGGCCTGTGAGGAGGTGATAAAGGTTAAATGAGGCAATAAGAGTGAGACTCTCATTCAATAGATTTAGTGCCCTGTAAGAAGAAGAGACACCAGAACTCGTTCTCTCTCTTTCTCTCCATCATGTGAGGACACAGTGAGAAGGCAAACTAAATTGGCAGGTACCTTGATTTTTGAATTTCTAGCCTCCAGAACTGTGAGAGGGAAATTTCTGTTATCTAAGCTCTCCAGGCTGTGGTATTTTGTTACAGCCGCCCAAGCAGACTAATATGGGGACAACCTAAAGGACGGATGCTAGGTGTTCCACTCTGTCTCCCCTAATTCAGAACTCAGGAGAAAGAGCTTGAAAATACTTCAAGCCAAATTAACAAGCCTCAGACACTTGGGGCAGAGATTATGGTTGAAACATACAGTAGACTGTCTAAGGCAAAAACAGGGGAGAGTTTCTTTGGGAAATTAGGACATTTAAAAGCAACTATGTATACGTGGGGATTTAGAAAGCTGTGTACATGCCCAGGGTAAGATACATGCTCAGAAAACACCTGAGAAGACCCTAAGCTTTTCCTTAGGCTGATCCCTTGGCACAATGCAAGCCTGGCAAGTTGAAGATCAGAGCCAATTTGCCAAGACTTGTAGGTTCCTAGCTTTCAGAGAAATTCCTATCTAAACACCAGCTGAACACAAGCTAAGGAACAGAGACTGATGACCACATTGACAAAGAATGCAGTCTTTGCAGTAGTAGTTTGGAAACAACATTGAACAAACTGACTGCTACAGCCTTCAACAACCAAAAAGTAGGAAGCCCTGTGAGAGGGAGAGAATCTGACTTCCAGGTACCATACTACAATAGAAACTAAATAGTTTTCATCAAAAAAATCACAAGGCATACAAAGAAACAAGAAAGTATAGCTCTTTCCAAGGAATGAAATAAAGAGGTAGAAATCATCTCTGAGGAAGTCCAGACATTGGAATTACTAGACAGAGATTTTAAAACAACTGTGTTAAATATGCTCAAAGAACTAATGGAAAACATGGACAAAGAACTAAATGAAATGAGGAAAAGGATGTATGAACAAAATTAGAATATCAATAAAAAGAATTATAAAAAGGAACTAAAGGGCTTCCCCGGTGGTGCAGTGGTTGAGAGTCCGCCTGCCGATGCAGGGGACGCGGGTTCGTGCCCCGGTCCAGGAAGATCCCACGTGCCGCGGAGCGGCTGGGCCCGTGAGCCATGGCCGCTGGGCCTGCGCGTCCAGAGCCTGTGCTCCGCAACAGGAGAGGCCACAGCAGTGAGAAGCCCACATACTGAAAAAAAAAAAAAAAAAAAAAAAAAGGAACTAAAGAGAAATTCTGGAGCTGAAGACTACAATAGCCACAACTTGGACAAACTTGGCTTTACAACAAACCAGCTTTTTGTGCAGAAGACTTCCATTGGGTGATGACATTCCTTAACTCAGATCATAACATTTGTCATGGTTTAGTGTGGTTTAGTGGAAAGATCTTGGACTTTGAAGTAAGATTGATGTGTTTGAATTATAGCTATAAATAAAAATAACAATGACTAACATTACTAACTAAAGTAGAGAAAGCTCTAAGAAGGAAGAACTCAGAGTTTAGGAATTGTCACATAATGTCTGCTACTTACTTGCTATTATATTAGGCACTGTACTAAAGAGTTAACTAACTGATTTATTTTAATCTTCATACCAGCTCTCTGAAGTAGGTGTTATCAACCTTATTAACTGATAAAGAAACTAATCTTAGAGATTAAGCACTTGTAAGTAGTATAACAAGGATTCCAACCCAGTTTTTAAAAACTGCTTTATTGAGGAATAAGTGACATGAAATAACTATATATGCATAAGGTGTGTATATAATATGGTATTTTGACAGATGTATACACCGACGAAACCATCACCACAATCGAGATAGTGAACATATCTATTGCCCCCAAAAGTTTTCTCCTGCCACTCCCCACCCCACCCCATCTCCAAGCAACCACTATTCTACTTTCTGTCACTATGGATTAGTTTGCATTTTCTAGAGTTACATAAACGGAGTCGTACAATGTGTGCTCTTTTTTATCTGGCTTTTTTCACTCAGCATAATTACTTTGAAATGAAGCCATATTGCATATATCAATAGTTCATTTCTTTTTATTGCTGAGTAGTATTCCACTATAAGAATATACCACAATTTGTGTATCCATTCACTTGCTGATGGACCTTTAACCCAATCTGACCTTAAACCGATGCAGCACTCTCTCTTCGGCTCCCTCACTTACCATGTGGTCTTGGGAAACCTAATTATTCTCTCTGAGGCTCAGTTTTTCTCATTGTAAAATGGCAGTAATGTGTTTTTTTGCCACAGGATTGTTATGAGTAAATCAGATAACATGTGAAAGCACTTAGTACTGTGCCTGGCACACAGTAGGTGCTTATAAATATCATTCATCTTTCCCCAGGAAAGAAAAATCTCCAGGAAGGGAATAAGGAAAAAAATATAGCAGTACATGCTTTTCTGGCTCTTTCTTCCTGTATTTTCACCTCATTCTTGAAGATTTCTCACTTTAATTTCCCCTGCTTGCATTTCATCTACACCCCATGAATATGATGTTCCCCTTTTCTCTCTGACCCAAATATGGACACAGACTCTTTCTTTTCCCCAAAACATGACTGAAATAGAGTGATATTTTCACAAAAATTAAGGGATAAATTAAAGGGGCCTAATTACATAAAACTAAGCAGTGTAAAAATAGTCAAGTCTCCTAGATGCCTGCTCCCATTCCAAATAATCCCAGCAAAATAAGTCAGAAAGCTTTTTGTTTTCAATTTTAATTTTGACATAATTTCAGACTTTACAGAAAAGTTGCAAAAATAGTACAAAGAAACTTCATACAACTTTTTCCTTGATTATTGTTTCAAAATTTTAACAACTCAAAATATTTTCTTATTCTTCTGCCTCCAAAATTTAGGCTGAGTGGCTTGACAGAAAATACTCAATTAACTCAATATGGTAATAAATATAACAACAATACCAATTCTAAAAATTGCTTACTGAACCTGATAAGTGCCAATCTACTCAGTGTTGAACTTGGACTATCACCTACTCCTAATCCTATTACTATTATTACATTCATCTAATAGATGAAGATATTGACACATAGAGAGTTTTAGAGTCTTGCCCAAGGTCACACAGATAGAAATCTTGTCCTGTTGAATGCAAATGAAACCAACAAGATTCCTGACGCATGTTTTTAATGCGAATCTTTTAAATGAAGTATCTACAAGCTACAGCCTTTTGGCTAAATCCAGCCCCTAAAAGAGCTTTATTTAGTCCCAGATCTGCTTGTGCTAGGATCACCATCCTCTTATACAGATGAGTGGGCACAACCGGGTCTTCACTCCTTCCTAACCTGGCTTCTGTCTTTCAGTTATCTGGCCATCTTCTCTCACTGACTACTGTGATTTCTTGTCCTGCTCACAGAAAAACACCAGCCTGACTCTAAGTTCCAACTTCCCAAACACCATTTGGTCCTTCTAGTGAGGGTCTCAGGTCTATAGGAAATACTTAAGCGCCCAATAAAGTTGACAGGCAAGGTTAATCTTCACCAAGTGGGGGCATTTCTGGGGCATTTTATGATGACTCACTCCAGACATATTAAATGATAAAACAATACTGTGCGTGTGATCAAAGGCAGCAAACCTGAGGTGGACGTAGTGATGCATTGCTCTGATCTCCCTTCAGGGCTAAAAGAATTATTCCCCTAGCTATTGGGAGTGCTGCCAACAGACAACCCTCAGCTGCCAACCCTCTCAGGGAATTGCCTCGGGTGCAGCTACCTGCCTTAGCTCAAGACCACACCTTCTTTCAGGGCACCCACATCCAGTGACTAATTAGCACAGGGGTATAAAAACCAGCCTCCCAACCTCAACCTGTAATATACTTTAGGTCCGTTCCACCGTCAGAGTTCCCCATGGGGTTGACTAAGGCCTTTGTTAAGACTACATCATAGTTCAGTGTCTCCTTCTGTCCAGTCTTGCTTCTTTCTCTTCCTTTTCACAGGCATTAATCTCAAAAAGTACTCCCTAATAAGCTGTATGTATTCTGACCTCTGTTTCAGAATTTTTTCTCTGGGGAACCCAGCATATGACAAAACCTAAAGCAAGGACATGTCCAAAAATGTGTAGTAGCTACAGGGATTATATCAGAGAAACCAGTCCCTGAGAACAATGTTAGCAGATGACAAAGGGAAAGCAGAATTCTTTCCTTCTGTTTGGGCAGAACTGCCTCTATATACAAACACAGCACTAGTCAGAAGAAGCAATTAGTATTGAAAGAAAAATAATGAGCCATAATATATAAGCAATTTAAATAGAGTTTAAGCAACTGTAAGAGCATTATCAGTCAAGATCGCATTCCTTATTCCCATGTACATTAGACTTTGGTCAAGGATATAAATGATAAGGGGAAAAGACAGGGGTAGGGGTTAAGGATGGAAAGTGGAGGCTGGTAAGTAGGAAGATAACACTTTATAGTTGAAACCTGAAAGATCTAGATGTAAATTGAAGATGGTATACAAAAACAGAATAGAAAGAAACTTCTAGAGTTCAGAAGAACCAGAACTCTAGTTCTGTGAGGAGACCAGAATTTGTACTCTGTATAAAATGTGGAGAGGTTCTAGGGGCAAGAAGCATGCCCATGTGGGGCAGGAAAGAGTTGAAGGATAGAATAAAGATGAGGAAAGTTAACTAGTTTTGCTTCTCATGTGCAAATGGCCATTTATTGTGTTGTTGGTTTTTATCTTTGAAGTACAGACACATCCCCCAATTTATTAACATGAGTGAGTACAAAGCTCCCTAGAGTGTGAGAAAGGAAATGAGAAAAGAGACTGTGCTCCAGCTTACCAAGCTCCCAGCTGACTGAAAGGCCTGTTCCCTTTTCTGCCATTATATGTTAAGTATGTTTCTATGAACTGTTGTGATACTGTTTTAACATTGTTTCTTTAGAAAAATGCATCCATACTTCAAGTTGGATCACCTTAAAATGAGTTTTTGAAATACACCTCACACAGAGATAGGGGACTTCTGGTTTGCTAACATTAACGGTCTAGATGCAGATAAATAAAATTCAGGTGGTAAAACAGTGACTTGCCAAAGGCATCATGATCAAATTAGGCTAAGATTAAAAGTTCATGCACCTTCATTCAGTTTGTAAAACTTCTTTTTCTCTAAGGAGCATTTGTCTTGAAGAGATTATTGGGGAGGGGGGCCAGAGGGGAAGGAACAAACTACCATAATCCAATGAACAGACCACTTTCTTTTCTTTCTCTCTCCCTCTTCTCCTTTGCATTTCTATTTCTCTTCCAATCTATTTCTTTCCTCCTCCCTCTCTTCCTCTTCCTCTGTTTGGTTGGGGGGCAGATGGGGATTTTGTTTTTCTCTTCTCCTTTTTCTTTGTTTTCTGGTCTTTCACTGCTCTCAGTATTTGGCCTGGCTCTTTTGATTTTCTAGTCCTTATTTTTATACCTGCCACTCCTAGTAGAGAAAGGAATGTCACTATTACTATCTTTTTTTTTTTTGCAGTATGCGTGTCTCTCACTGTTGTGGCCTCTCCCGTTGCGGAGCACAGGCTCCGGACGCGCAGGCTCAGCGGCCATGGCTCACGGGCCCAGCCGCTCCGCGGCATGTGGGATCTTCCCGAACCGGGGCACGAACCTGTGTCCCCTGCATCAGCAGGCGGACTCTCAACCACTGCGCCACCAGGGAAGCCCTACTATCATTTTTTAAAAAAACGTTTACGTTCTTAACTCTTTCTGGCTCTGTGCTAAGCATTATAAAAAAGGAAATTGTGTAGACAGTGTGTGACTTCCAAAAATATAATCTATTGTGAATTCCAGCTGTGATTTTATAATACCCTCATGATTCTTGACTTTTGTTGGTTTGTTTCTCAGTCCCATTAAAAATCTGGTGATAGCAATGAATTGCCTCCTTCCAAAAATGTGTAAGTCACAAATATACCCAATTTGCATGCAATTTCAGAAGGTGCAAAAACTCCCTGAACCCCTTCGGAGTTTATGACCTCATATCAAGAACCCTACTGTTGTCTCAATACATTTACAAATATCACACAATTTGAGATAGGAGTGGTATCTTAAAACATAATCCATTTTAATTCACTTCATTAAGAAAATCAATAGGCTGTATATAACAGCCATTTTTTGTGGTTGCAGAGGTAAAAGGGGAAGAAATGTTTTCAAATTACAAGTATATTATAACATTATCCAAAAGGAAAAAACACTTATTGAGTACTGCCTACTGTATACATACCAATTTCCTACATGATACAGCTGTTGTAAAAATTATGTCTACATATGTTACATGTCTACAAATACACTACTATGTACATATGGATTATATATGTATACAACATATGTGCTTGTATAATATATAAAGCATATATGTTAAATTTTCACAACAGCTGTATTATGTAGGCCTCATCAGATAGGGAAATTGAGCTCAGTGAGGTCAAATAGCTAATTCAGGTCACCTGCTAGTGAACAATAGATGAGTATTCTAACCCACATCTAACTCCAGTGCCCCCTTGGAGGATGATTTCTTATTTATCTTTTCTACTTAACACAAAACTTAGCACATAGGAGGTACTCATGGAAGGTTGAATGTTGATTGAATTAAACTGGACAGGATCAAGTACAGAGCCCTGTAGTAGATTCCTGGAGACTAGAGACTGCTCTCCCCACTGCCACCCCCCATTTAATTTCATTTCTTTAGAGAAAAGGAATGGGGCATTCTAATAAGTTCTGAAGAGTAGAGCGGAGTCTACAAAATCGCAGAGAAATGTAGTAATTTTCCTCTGTTCATCAGAGAAATATGTTTCCAGCAGTGTGAGGGTAACAGGCTTGAATGTGCCAATTTTCATTTGGAAGGAGTGTACTGCAAAGTTAATGCAATATTAAGTTGAGGAAACCATTTTCAATTTAGTGAGTCCTTTGAATATTAAAGGAAGCATCCTAACTGAGGCTCCTGAAATATAAAGAACAATTTGAAACATGCCTAGGAGGAAAACACAGCAATTTTAGCATAAGGAAGTTCTCAAATGAAGTCTAATTTTAAAGGAAAAAGAACCTCATTGATTGAAGAAATTGTTCAGAACATATATGTACATATTCTGAGGCTAGCTAATGAAGGAAGCCATAATTTGAAGAGAGTTGGTGAGAAAATGAAAGTAATATCAGAATGTGGGCACCTCTTAGATAGAGGCTGATTATACTTTAAAAGAATGTTTAGGAAAGCTAATAAACACTCAACTAAGTTGAACAGAAAATACATCAGAAGTAACTATAATCTTAGAAGCTAGTCAAGACAACAGAGTAATGGAGAATCAGTGACTGTTTCCTTGATTTAAAAATAAGCCCATCTGTGGGACTTCCCTGGTGACGCATTGGTTAAGAATCTGCCTGCCAGTGCAGAGGACATGGGAAGATCTTTCTGGTCCGGGAAGATCCCACGTGCTGTGGAGCAACTAAGCCTGTGTGCCACAATTACTGAGCCTGTACTCTAGAGCCTGTGAGCCACAACTACTGAGCCCACGTGCCACAACTACTGAAGCCGGTGAGCCCTAGAGCCCACACGCCGCAACTACTGAGCCCACCTGCTGCAACAACTGAAGCCCACGCACCTAGATCCCATGCTCTGCAACAAGAGAAGCCACCACAATGAGAAGCCCATGCACTGCAACGAAGAGTAGCCCCCGCTCGCCACAACTAGAGAAAGCCTGCGCGCAGCAACAAAGACCCAACAGAGCCAAAAATAAAAAAATAAATAAAATAAAAATAAAAATAAGTAAGCCCATCTTGACTTCAGGTCAGGGCAAGATCATGATGTATAGTTTCTGAATTTTTCCAATCTTTTCCTAAAAATATAGTAAATAACTAGAATAGCAAAAGAAAAATTCTACTCACAACATCCTCCAGAAGACCAACCAAAACACCCCCATGAACCTCAGAACACCAGTGGGTGTTGCTTCACCCAAACCACAGATGATGTAGGACCCATACAGGACATGCCTAGGTTTAGCAGCTATGCAGAACTAGTGGAGTAGAAAGAAAAAGTTTTAATGGTTCTATGAACATTGCAGTTCAACAACTGCCAACAAATCCTCAAAAAGAGAAAGTCCCTCCTTGAATGGGATTTTCAGCAAGTGAATATTGTGAGAATCACAGTGAAAAGGAGAAGGTTCCAGACTCTGGTTATGGGTGAGTGGAATAAAAGGTACACAGCTACACACTAAGGGACTATGGAGAGATCAGAAGATACTGCAGTGACTTAAGTGCTCAAAGAACTGAGAAAGATCTAATAAAAACTCCTTTCCTAAGGAAAATGCTACTGTGAAAAGAATTCAGATTGATCAGGACAGGAACTCTGAGGGCAAAGAGAGAAAAGGATCAAACTCTTTGGGGAGAGGTAGGACTCCAGAGAAGGCAGAGCTCAGAAAATGGGTATAACTACACAGAGTGGTTATTTAAATATATATTTGTGTATCTGTCTGTCTATCATCTATCTTTGTGATAACAATAGAGGAGAGAGCTCCTAAGCAGTAAAGATAAGAAAGGTACCATGGTGCCTCTCAATCCCCTACAAGGGAACCACTTTCCAAAAGCACAGTACACTCAAATTGTTTATACGTGAACAACAGAAAAGAATATTGTCAAAAACCAAACATACTATTATTTTTTTAAAAATGGACTAAATAATGCATTCCAGAAAATATACAATCAAAAAGCAGATAAAAACTAAATAATATAACAGAATTATCTAAAAGAACTTAGGAAAACAATAAAAACTATAAAAGAACAGGACCTCCCTGGTGGCACAGTGGTTAAGAATCCACCTGCCAATGCAGGGGACATGGGTTTGAGCCCTGGTCCAGGAAGATCCCACATGCCGTGGCGCATCTAAGCCCATGCGCCAAAACTACTGAGCCTAAGCTCTAGAGCCTGCGAGCCACAGCTACTGAGCCCGCACACCACAACTACTGAAGCCCACGTGCCTAGATCATGTGCTCCACAGCAAGAGAAGCCAGCACAATGAGAAGCCCACACACCACAACGAAGAGTAGCCCCCGCTCGCCGCAACTAGAAAAAGCCTGTGCGTGCAGCAACGAAGACCCAACATGGCCAAAAATGAATAAATAAATAAATAAAATTAAAAGACAGACAATATTTAAAAAAACTATAAAGAATGGCATGTATTAGAATTAGGAAACTCAGAATTTAGAAGGCTAAACATCAGTTGGAGATGGATATGATTCAAAACTGAGCTTAAGTCATTGTAAGGGCTGGTGTGTTTCCAGTTTACCCTTCCTTACTCATAAAATGTGTCCCTTTTTGGTCCCAATTGAGATTTATACATCCCCTCTTCCCTGCATGGCTAAGAACTCCAATTTTCCTCCAGTCCTTTGAAACTATCAAAAGTTTTGCTCAAATTCTCATCTTTTCAGCTACTGTTCTCATATAGGCAAATATCTCAAGGCTGAAAGCAATGCCACGTACCAGGCTCTGGGATTCCCTTATTTTCTGGATAAAATCCCCATAAATCCTCACTTCCTGAGTGAGGATTCTTCAAATACCTTCACATTATTCTGAAACAACCTAGTCCACCATTGTCAGAAACAGAATTTGGGAAATAAAGTTGACAAAGGAGGAGAAAGAAAAAAGGGGAAAAAAAAGGATTCGAAAGAAAAAGAATACAGAAGACAGGAAAAGAAGATTCAACATAAGTACAATTTATGTTGGAGGGGGAAAATAAAAGCAATAGAACAAAACAAATACAAAAATCCATAATGCAAGGTTTTCTTAAAATTAAAAAAAATCGAACATCTGTATTGAAAGAGCACACCATCCATGGTCCATTGGAAAATGAACCCAGAATTGTCAACACCAATACATTACTCTGGTAAGACTGGACAACAAAGAAAAAACTCTGGATGTTCAGGCACAAAGATCAAGTCACTTATAAAGGAAAAATAAAATCATATATTCATCAGATTGATCCACAGCATAGGACAGTAGGGAAACATATTTAAGATAACCAAGGAAAGAAAATATCAAACAGTGATTTTTATACATACCCAAACTTGCTTTTAAGTATAAAAGTTACAGAAAAACAAAGCAGTTGTGAACATGCACGAACTCATGGAATGTTGCTCCTTGGGAAATCTACCTAGAAAACCATCTTCAGACAACCAACAGATCATAAGAGATGCTTCAGCTAAGTGTCAGGCACATAATAACTTGCCAATAAATGTTAATTTAACAAATGGATAGATATATGGATACATGGGTTAAAGAATAAACTTAACGTATTTCAGGATATACCTGAGGGAAAAGGAAAGGGTCATCCATATTACTAGTTACCAGAGAGCTAGGAATATGAAGTCAAAGAATCTTAGTTCTGAGAAAATTTTTTTAGATCAAGATGAATAAACCGTGTCAAAGATTTGCCCAAGACGCACAAATGGACCATGGATGAGCCAGGAAATAGATCCAGAGTTTTCTGATGCTTAGTGAAGTTCTCTTTAAAAACTCATGCACGAGGACTTCCCTGGTGGTCCAGTGGCTAAGACTTTGCACTCCCAATGTAGGGGGCCTGGGTTCTATCCCTGGTCAGGGATCTAGATCCCACATGCCACACTAAGAGTTCACATGCTGCAACTAAAAAATCCCACATGCTACAACTAAAAGATCCCTTGCACTGCAACTAAGACCGGGTGCAGCCAAATAAATAAATAAAATAAAAACTCATTCACTGGGCTTCCCTGGTGGTGCGGTGGTTGGGAGTCCGCCTGCCGATGCAGGGGACACTGATTCATGCCCCGGTCCGGGAGGATCCCGCATGCCGCGGAGCGGCTGGGCCCATGGGCCATGGCCGCTGGGCCTGCGCATCCAGAGCCTGTGCTCCGCAATGGGAGGGGACACAACGGTGAGGGGCCCACGTACCGCAAAAAAATAAAAACAAAAAAAACCTCATTCACTGACAAAGTGTAACCTTTAAATAGCATTATTCATTTTTCCCCCCAAAATAAACTAGTCCTGTTTTCTGTATCCCATAGTAAAATGTTTACTGAAAACTGGGCCACAACATTTCTTTCATCAACTTCAAAAATTTACAACAACAATTTATTTATTATAGAAAAATTAGGGGGCTTCCCTGGTGGCGCAGTGGTTGAGAGTCCGTCTGCCGATGCAGGGGACATGGGTTCGTGCCCCGGTCCGGGAAGATCCCACATGCCGTGGAGCCGCTAGGCCCGTGAGCCGTGGCTGCAGAGCCTGCGCGTCCGGAGCCTGTGCTCCACAACTGGAGAGGCCACAACAGTGAGAGGCCCGCGTACCGCAAAAAAAAAAGAAAAATTAGGGAAAAATTCACTTACAATCTCATCATCTTTACCTTTTATTTTCTTGAGCATTGCACGATTTCACGTCATTTAACATCATAGTGTAACTTTTGCCTGTCCCTAATTTATTCTCCCTTTATATTTGGTTGATATAAATCTTAAACTTGCCAAGCTGATTAGTTACAGCTCCTTGATACCTCTTGAAACCTGAAGGCAGTGTCATCAGATGGGGTTTTCATTGGGTGGGGAAAAAGAGGAAATGAGAGTGGGAGAGGACTGCTGTGTGCTGAGGAGAAAGTAGCCATGAGTAAGTAAACTGGAGGTAAATATGTTTGGCCTTATAGATCAGACCTCTCTCTTCCCCAGAGCCACATCCAGTTTTGGCATCTCCATATGGTATTGCCATGGTCCAACAGAGCTAGGGGGCCGCGTTCATAGCAATGCCTAAGAGACATGGTGACCGGAGGCACTACGTAGCAGAGGGCAGCCCCAGGTGTTGCATATATGATGCAAAAGCAAGTAAGATCACATCTAGGAGAGCTTCTGCTGACAGAGCAGATTTTCAGATTTTGTTATGTCAGATATATCCCCAATCCTAAATAAGCCCCTTGGGGAGGAAATAAAAACTTTCTTGATTTTGTGATAGAGAGATAGGGGCCAAAGATATTTAGTTTGAATATTAATGTGTATTGTGTATCTAGTTATTGAACTAGTACAAATGGATTAGTCTCAGATAGTTCATAGAATTAACTTAAAATTTTACTAATAGCAATAAATTTCTGATAGTAGACTGGGTTCTATTGGGTTCAATTCCCAGCTCTGTCACTAGCCACCAAGTCATTTAAGAAAGTTATTTCACCTCTCTAAGCCTCAGTTTTCTCATAAAATGTGAAAAGATAATAGTACCTAACTCATAGGGTTGTTGTGAGAACATCATGAAATAATGCATAAACATCACTTTAGTACAGACATTGGCATCTATTAATCCTTTTGTAAATGTTAGCTCTGTTACTGTTAGTATCACTTCTAGGGGTCTAAAAAAGTGGTGAGTACCATCATAGAACATCTGACTAGTTTTTAATATAGCCACACCAAAAAGAGTGTTTTTACATTAGAGAGGAAGGCATACCCATACACACCCCCACACACTCACTGAGTATGGTGTAAATTACTTGTGATAATAATCATGATCTTTTCTCCAAACCAGGGGTTAGCAAACTCCAGCCCACCATCTGTTTTTGTGTGGCCCACAGCTTAGGAATGGTTCTTGCATTTTTAAATAGTTGGGGTGAAAAAAAAATAGAGTTAATAAATCTTGGCAGGATAAGCCCAGGATATCATTTATCAAGAAATAGAATAAAATTTTTGTTAAAGGGAGAAGTTTCCCTACGGAGGATAGGGTCTTTCTATAGGAAATCTCTTGGCAGTGACTAAGAATCTATAATGTAGTGGTTAAGAGCTCTGGGACCAAATTGCTCCACAAGCTTCAGTTTTCTTCTCTGTAAAATGGGAATAATTAAGAACACTGTAGACATAGAATACAAACTTATGGTTACCAAAGGGGAAAGGCAGGGAGGGATAAATTAGGAATTTGGAATTAACAGATACACACTACTACATACAAAATAGATTTAAAAAAAACACCCACCTTGGAGGGATATAGCAATCAAATTATGTAATGTATGCAAATTGCTTAACCTACATTTTGACAGTTATGCCTTCAACAAATGTTAGCTGCTGTGGCTGCTACTGTTATTGGTATTATTATTACTACTACTACTATTATCTCACGCGAGAGATGTAAAGACCCCAGTTCCCCCTGACCTTTGGCTTCCTGTGGTTATTTGTACAATGGGTTTCAGCACTGTCTAATCCTTCAGGTGATGGTGGCTTCTCCTTCTATCCCATCTCACTCCTCTGGGTGTTAAAGACCCTCTCTATCCAGGGGTTTTTGAAAGGAAGAGTGTCCAACAAAAGACCAGTACCTCCTGGTACACTGGCGTCTCTTTGGTAAATTTTTGCACTGTCTTCTTGGCTCTTCATTCTGTCTTGGTATCTGATATAAAATTATCATCATTATTATTGTTGTTGTTGTTATTTGATATCTTTGGTTCTTGACTCCACAGCCCAAAGTTCAGTCGTCTTGTACTCCACACCAGGCTCCCAGAACCCTTGCCTGAGTCTCATATGCCAGGGCCTTTTTAATTGGGATCATAAAAGAGCTGGGTCATGGAGTGTAATAAATAAGGGTTTTGGAATTGGGCAGATCGGGGTTCAAATTCGTGTACCACTGCTTGCTAGTTTTATAACTTGGGTCCATTACAAGACCTGTGAGACAATTTCAGTACATGTAAAATGGATAAGTTAATGTTCATCTCAGTGTGTTTTGAGGAGGATGAAAGAGGATAATGGATATGCCTGGTATAAAAAAAACCCTCAAATGTTAGTTTCCATCTATATTGTGTATATTTATTATTATTATTATTTTTTTTTTTTTGCGGTACACGGGCCTCTCACTGTTGTGGCCTCTCCCGTTGCGGAGCACAGGCTCCGGACGCGCAGGCTCAGCGGCCATGGCTCACGGGCCTAGCCGCTCCGCGGCATGTGGCATCCTCCCGGACCAGGGCACGAACCCGCGTCCCCTGCATCAGCAGGCAGACCCTCAACCACTGCGCCACCAGGGAAGCCCTATATTGTGTATATTTAAATTTGTGAGTTTAGATTTACATCTTTCTTTCCAGAGATATGCATAACAATGGTATCAAGTTTGTTTTACTACCGTATTTGAATAGCAGAGATGATAGTTTTCTAGCTGATGTATATTGCTATTATGTAGGTAAGCCCCTGTTATCCCATTTTTTATTCCTCCTTAGGCAACTACTTTTCTTGGAACCATTTGTTTCTATGCACTTGACCTTAAGTCACTTTCTGATTTATTACTTAACATAACCATAAGCTTGTTTGATTACCTTTAATTAAGTTGTATCCATTCCTGACCATGGAAATTCCCTTGTTTCTTGGTCAGTGAAGTCCCACCTTTGCAGCTTTTAACAATTCAGTCAGCTTATTTTGCCCTTTGTAATAAATGTGGTACTTCTGTCTCCAAACTTCTCTTGGAAGAACCATCAATTAAAAATATGTTTCAGTGCAATGAGCATTTTAATAATAGTATCTATCTTTAAATATAGAAATGATTGATTCTTCATTTAGTAAAAAGCTCATTTATGTTGTAGCCTTCAACTGACGTGAAAATTTAAAAAAAATCAATGTATTAGATTTGTGGCTACAAGCCTCCATCTAGGTATATACACTCCTGTGGCATTGCTATATAATTTATAATTGATTAAGCACTGTCTTCCTGATCATTCCTTAGGCCCTTGGTCAAAAATCAAATCTTCTCTCATTATTGTTTGTGTAAAAAATCTGATTCAATTATATCACTGATTTCCAGCACCATTTAAATTTCCAAAAGTGTTCAGATAACAGGATTAGCGAGGTGGTGGCCCACTGAAGAAGGGAGGGGCAGGTGACTAGGTGAGGAAAGGTAGAATCGTAGGTATTCATACACACACACACACACACACACACACTCAGTGTTGAGAGTGGATAAAAGAAAGTCTTTGTCCTTCAAAGTTTCTAAATTCTGGGCCCTTTTATCCTCCAGGGAAGATAAACTGGCTTTTCTAAGTTCTGGGCCCTTACTCAAAGGCAGTGTAATTCTGTTTTCAGAGAAATAGGAGATCTTTTGTGCCCAAGGGCCTAAAGGAGAGGGGGTAGGGTGTCCTGGGGATTAGTTGAGACCCAGGAAGTGCATAATGAAAACACCTTCTGTGAGTGAGTATTGTTTTACAACCCATGTGGTGGCCAGATGAGGAGGCCTGCCCATCCCTGTGTTCCTGGGGTCACTTCTAGGGGTAGAGGGATGTCTTCACCAGGCAGGAACCACATGAGGAGGGCCCCAGAAGTTTTATGCTTCCTTTGTAGGTTCTTCTATTGCACTGGTCCCTGTGACCCATCACACTCTAGAATGCTCACCAGCAAACACCCTGGAGACTTGTGCTCACCAGGGACCACTGACAGCCCTGGTAGTCCTTCAACAAAGATTTATTGAGTACTTACTGTTTGCCAGGTTCTTGGTCTGGGGATAGACCTTTGAAAGGGGGAGGATAAAACCTAAAAAGATTCATAATCGCTCTCCTTCTTTCTTATGCTGAATTTTCTTTCTTTATAGAACTCAAAACACTTTTTATGGGCCTCCCTGGTGGCGCAGTGGTTGAGAGTCCGCCTGCCGATGCAGGGGATACGGGTTCGTGCCCCGGTCCGGGAGGATCCCATATGCCGCGGAGCGGCTGGGCCCGTGAGCCATGGCTGCTGAGCCTGCGCATCCGGAGCCTGTGCTCCGCAACGGGAGAGGCCACAACAGTGAGAGGCCCGCATACCGCAAAAAAAAAAAAAAAAAAAAAAAAAACACTTTTTATATATCTTCTGTTTATTGTCTGTTTTGCTCCATTAGAATGCAAGGCTAAAGAGAACAGGAACTTTATCTTTTTTTTTTTAATATTTATTTATTTGGTTGCACTGGGTCTTAGTCTTAGTTGTGGCAGGTGGGATCCTTAGTTGAGGCTCATGGGCTTCTTAGTTGTGGCTCGCCAGCTTCTTAGTTGTGGCATGTGAACTCTTAGTTGCGGCATGCATGTGGGATCTAGTTCCCTGACCAGGGATCGAACCTGGGCCCCTTGCATTGGAAGCACAGAGTCTTATCTACCACACCACCAGGGAAGTCCCAGGAGCTTTATCTTGTTTATTGCTGTCTCCCCAATGTCTAGAACAGTGCCTGGCACATATTATGTATTTCACAAATATTTGCTGAAGGAATGATTGAATGAATCAATCCCATTGTCTTAGCCAACAAAAGTCAAGTAGCCTTGTATATTATTTTATCTTCTCTTTCTAAAGTACTCTCATACTTTTATACCTAAAATATTGTATTTTCTGCTGCTTTTCCAAAAACTGCTTGTACTGCTGGATCATTTATAATCTGCAGAGCTGCAGTGAACATGTGAAGTAAGAAAGGAACACTGTGTACTTTGTAGAGTTTCTAGTCTAGTAGAGCCTTGTAGAGCCAGTTCTTTTATGAGAGTCCTTTTAGGAAAGATCTATGTAGTTTTATAATCTACTTAAATTTGTATCTATAATTGAAGCAAAAAAAAAAAAAGTCTAATTTCTACATGAAAAGCAAACCCTTTTTTGGTTGTGTTTCTGTGTGATAGAAACAAGGAAGCAGTAGCCTCAGAAGCTTCCCAGCTACCTCTGCCCCACCACCACTGCTGTCATTCAGATGCTTCTTCCCCCTGCCCTTGCCTGAGGGAGGGGAGGAAGGAAGGGCGAAGGAAGGACAAAGCAGGATTCCAGGAGGATCCTGTCAGCTGTCATCTTTGCCAATGAAATTTAAGATGCATCATTTTCTGTTTCTACAGAAGTTTTTGCTGATTTTCTAGTAAAGCCTTCATTGATGTGCCAAAAAAAAAATTACGTAGACAACCCCAGTGACCACGTCTGTGACTTTTCTTTCATCAGATATCAATCACAGGCTTATTCAACTTAGCTAGCATGAACTTTTAATAAAATCTGTGTTAACAGGTTTCAAACATTTCATCACTTGGTGTTTATATATGGATTTTCTTTATAGTGTTCTTAAATCTTAATTTAAAAATGGGTGTTAACCTTTTTAGCATGCTGCAGTTTTCTTTCTTTTCCTTTCTTATAGACCTATCATTTTCTGTGTTTTGCTCATTGAATAGCCCTCTTGACTCTTGAGATATATGATGCTTTTCTATTTTACCCAACCTTTTTTCTTCTTGTAGTAGCCCCTTAAAAACTTTTTTGATATAATCTACCTCTTCCAGAAGGTCAATACAGCATTCCTGATGAAAGAATGACATTTATAATGCTCAGTAACATTTTTAATGCTCAAATTTCTCTTGACTTACTAATGAAGAGCTTTAATTGCTTTTCCTTTTTCAACTTCTTAGGTTTTTTGTATCAATAAAAAAAAAACTTTGGGGGGGGATGGAATTTTATCATTATAAAGTGTACATGTACCTGCATCCTCCCCTAATTTTTTTCTTTTAAGTATTGCCTTACGGTTTCATTTCCCTCTTCCTTATCTATGTGATTAATGGTGAATACTCACTGATCCTTCATTATATATGAAAACTAAGATAAGGACTGTACTTGCCCTGTCTCTTTCCAGCCTCACCACAGTCCTATGAGATAGGTAATATTCTTAGATTTATTTTTCAGATAAGAAAACTGAGACTTGGAGAGCATCCCATCCAAAGTAGTAGAGTAGTTCTGGGAGGAGTTGAACTTTAAATCACTATGTATCTGACTGAAGACTCTGTACTCTTAACCAGCATACTATAATGCTTCTATATGATTGATGTCTGGGATAACTATCCCTTTCCAAGTCCATGGTTTCTTCAGTTTTCAATCCTGTCTTCACAGCAGTTTACATTTTCACAAAGGCAGCAAAACCTGCTGTTTCAGAGCAAGGCTCTGGAGCCAGATCAAGTGGATGCAAATCTAGGGCCACTACACACTAGCTGCATAATCTTGGGGAAACTGTTTAGCCTTTTGTGCCTCAGATTCCTAACCTGAAAGTAGGGAATAATAGTACCTACCTCATGGGGCTGTAATACTTAAATGAATCATTAATACACCTAGAGTGTTTAGAACAGTCCCTGGTATATGGTAAATAGCTAATATTGTTGCTTATTATTTATTTATTTATTACGTATTAATTCAACACACATACATACTTATTGAGTGCTTTCCTCTGTTACTAATGCCAGGCATCATTAAATTCTGTATAGAGAGCGATTACCACAGAATCTTTCCTCAGGTGTTCATATCTAGTGGTGGATCCTAAAAAATTGTGATCATAAGGGGGGATAACCCATACTTAGAAAGATAGTCCAGATATTGGGCAGTCAATCTAAGTTCACTGAATTTGAGAGAAATTGGTTAAGGAGTGGTGAAATGAGAATCTGTAACCAAGTGTGTAGATCTCCCAAACTAGTGCTTTCCCACTGGGCTAGATCATTTCCAGATAGCCAGCTAACCCCTTGCATTTCATGTGCCCTTTTACAATTTGACTTTTCCTATCTCCCCCCATCAAGAGGCTGTGTCTACTTCCTTTACCTTGAGTTTGGACCAGCCCCGTGACGTACATTGACCAATAGAATGTGGTGCAAATGATGCAGCATGACTTACAGGCTTAGACCTTAAAAGGCCTTGCAGAGTCCTTTTTCTGCCCTCTTGGGATCTGGCCTCCACGTAAAGAAGCTGAGGCTAGGTTACTGAATGATGAGAGAGGGAGTGGAGAGAAAGAAACCCAGCCAGTCTCCTGCCATTCAGTCACCCCAGCTGGGGTGTCAGTCATGTGAGCAAAACCTGGCACCCTAAATCCTGTAGCTTTTGTTGAGCTGCCCCAGCGGATACCACGTGAAGCAGAGTTAAACTGCCCAAATTGCAGAATCACAAGCAAATATATCAAATAAATGGTTGAGTTGTTTTGGGATGGTTTGTTTCATAGCAATAAATCCCCGGAACTTAAGAGGTCTTGAGCTTTCATTTTCACTGTCTTGGAAGTCAGCCACCACATTTAAAGCTTGGATTAGATAATGGAATAGTGAGAGACCATGTGGAGATAGTTAAGTCCCGACATTCTGATCATCCTGCCAAGACCCCAGACATGAGGATGAAGCTACAACCTTAGAACTCCTAGGATAGCCTCGCCACCAGCTGAATGCAGCCATATGAGCGAACCCCAGTGAGACCACCAGAAGGACCACCCAGACTCACAGATTCATGGTTGCTGTTTTTTTTTTGTTTTTTTGTTTTTTTGTTTTTTTTTAGCAGTACGTGGGCCTCTCACTCTTGTGGCCTCTCCCGTTGCGGAGCACAGGCTCCGGACGCGCAGGCTCAGCGGCCATGGCTCACGGGCCCAGCCGTTCCGCGGCATGTGGGATCTTCCCGGACCGGGGCACGAACCCGTGTCCCCTGCATCAGCAGGCGGGCTCTCAACCACTGCGCCACCAGGGAAGCCCCTCGTGGTTCCTGTTTTAAGCCACTACATTTTGTGGTAACTTATTACCATGCAGCAATAGGTAACTAAAACACCCACAATGCACCGTGACTCCCCAGAAGTGAGAGTACTGATGTCCTTGGCTTATAGTGTGTTTGGGGAATAATAGTTCCTACCTTTAATCAAGTAATCATGGTAACTGTAAAGCAGGTAATTTGGCAGATGAAAATTTCAGAGATGTGAAGTAACTTGCTCAAGGCCTCAGAGGTAGCACGGTCACAGCAGAATGGTAAGGTGTAATGTGAATGCCTCATTTCAGGCGTTCTCCAACTTTCTTCTCTCATTGGCAATGGTCTTCTAACTCGTCTCACCAACTTCCAGTCTCACGTCCCTCCAGTAGACCCAATCAGTTTTCACTGCTGAAGCCAGCGTTAGCAAATATCTGCAGGATCTCACCCTTATTAACACCCCACTGTCTAAGATAAAGTCCATGGCACACAAGGCCTCTCTTCTTGCTTCTCTAGCTGCATTTCTCAATACCTCCTTCCTTTGCCTTTTTAGCATGTGGAGTCACTTGCACAGCACAGATTTTAAACCCCATCGTGTGTTATCGCTCAGAGCCTGTGCACAAATTACTTTGCCAAGAATGCCCTCCTCGCCTCCCCACCTCCTGGTATATCCATTCACCTCCCAGGACTTGGCTCGAGCTCTGCCTTGACTATGAAGCCTCATTCCCTGATCTTCCCTGGGCACAGATGACCACTCCTCACTTGTGCCCTCACGGAAACTTACACTTTCCTAGTAGAGCATTAGTAACACCTTGCTGTTCATAAGTCAGTTTTTATCAACCAGACTGTGAGCTTCTTAGTTTTTCATTCGTCTAGTGTCCTCAACATTTAGCCTGGACTGTTCCTTAATGAGAGAAGTGCCCCAGTAAAGGAGAGAAGTGAGACCCAGAAAGGATCAGGTCAAATTGTCAAGGGCCTTGAATGTCATGCTGGTATAATCCAAGTGTCTGCCCACCTGGATCTCTGCAAGTCCTCCCATTCTTCTAGGGCCACCCTTTCCTCTTAGGTCCAAATTTTCAAAGTGTCCAGCTCCCATTCCACATTGTATGAAAGCCCAACATCTCCTCCCTACAAATAGCTCCAGAACTTTAGGGAATGAGGAGTTGAGCCAGAAACTCCCAAGTCCCTTAGTCACTTCTTGCTCCTATTTCCTGCTTGTGCTGACAGTGTCATTCTTCCTGTGACTACTGTCCACTTTCCACACTGCTTCACTCAAGAGTTCTGCTTTGATTCTTTTGTTCTCCCAAAGCAGCTTGAACACAAGGCTGTGGTGGCTGGAAGACGTTTTTTCTCCTAATTGCTTTTACAGTCTTGAATAGATAACATATTCATGTGGTTTAAAAATCAAATAATATAAAAGGTACATAGTGAAAATTCTCACTCCTACCTCTGCCTTTGTCTGCCATATTTCCCCCCTTTCCCTGCCCCCGGTAGCTTTTTTTTTTTTTTTAAGCTTCTTTGGTGTTCCTCTAGGATTTACTGATGCAAATACAATATATTGAAAATACAGAAAGATTTTTTTCTCTGTTAAACATTGCTGGCAAAAGCTATGAACGTATGCTGCCTGGACCTACTTTCAAGTCTGTGCTGTCATCTGCTCTCCATGGGGCCTTCCCCCCCACCCAGAAAAGTCTTTTCCGTTTTTCCTACAGGACTGATTTTCCCAGTGACAATATTTTTTTGAATAAAAAATTGAGACACCTGGCCTGAGATGTGAGTTTTTGTAAAATATAGGACCAGATAGTAAGTTTGCTCTAGAAAATGTGGGATCAAGGTCTCTACAGTTATTCCAACCCTCATTAATTCCCAAGGCCTGGCCCTTCCTCTAGGATAGCAGACTTTTAGTGTCATTTATGGTGTAGCCAGGACTACAGCTCAGGAAAGAATTGAGAATGATTTAAACTTGGATATTAGCGATCATTGTCCTGACACGGGGGATGAATCACTAGCTACCCTTTTCTCCAGGGCTCTTGTCAGCTGCCATATGGCTGGGCCTCCCTCCCTCTGTTGAGACCCTCTCCTCAATCTTCTTCCTTTTTTTTCAAGTCCTAGAACGCTCACTGCTCTCTCCCCTTCCCAGGCTGCCCCTGAAAACTCCTACTTCCCTTTCAGTTTTATACATGGAGCAATTTGGTTTGGTGGAGAGGGGTCACATGTGAGGTACTCCTCTGGGAACTACCAGATTGATGGTGAGCCCTTGAGCAGCACTAATTTTAGCAATCAAGCCATTCTATAATAATTTGCATATAGATAGGAAGGCATCGGAGTGCCCCCTTGTTAATATTAATGAGATCAGGTTCTCATTGGATTTATCATCTAACAAACATCACACCTTGGGAGTTAGTGTAACTTATACACTCGTTCCCTGTATAGTTTTATGGCAAAGACAATGAGTGTTCCCCCAGTGTTCCAGGTGTTCTCCTACATGACCCAGCCTCACTTGCAGTTAGGTTGGGCCATGTGCTTGTTCTGGCCAATGACCCATGAGCAGAAGTGGTGTGTGTCTCTTCTGGACTGAGGCAGCTAAGAGTCAGTGTACCTTCTCTATCCCTCCCTTCCCATCAGTGGAGGCCAAGCATTCTAGATTGCATAGCTACAAGCTTCAGGAGGACCAGCTGATCCACATTGGACTGTGATGTGAATGAAAAATAAGCATTTATTGTGATAAGCCACTGAGATTTGGGGATCTTTTTATTAATATTTAATTGCATATCTGTGCTACTTGAGCCAATATTTTTTGGAAATTAAAACCCAATACCTAAAATCTCAAAAACGATAGTGTGTTTGTGTGTGTGTGTATCTTGTCTGGGATATGCAGATATGTCTCCACATTCTGCATGAATTACAGTTTGAAAATCTTTTTGATTGTTTATTTGTCTGAAGGTCCCATGTATGTATAAGTGAATTTTATTAAAGTATTCTAGTAGCTCAATACTGCTATTCTCAAAGCCAGCAAGAACTTTAAATATTCAATATAAGCTTATAATGTGTTGCCCTTTCATTTATTCCTAGTTCTGTACATTCAGGTACAGGTACAACTTCCTGTTTGGCCCCCTTCCAAATTTCCTTAGGCTTTCCCAGAAACAGTTATGTAAAATTCTGGTTGGAGGTTTGTTTTCTTAAAGTTTTTCAAGGGAAATTTAGCAGTCCTTCTCTGCTGTTAGGAAAGTGAGATTAATTTAGAAGCTTTCTACCTCTCCAAAGGTTCCTAGTGACCAACGCAATTTTCTGTCATCCAACACAGACAAATACCATGTCCCATTCTGTTGCTCCCAATGCCTTTCCTTCTCTGGGCTACTCAGGTGTTCTCTTACACAGGGCTAATTTCAACTGGAATTTTAGTCATACTTCCACGGCTGTCACATAGCTGTTCTATTTAGTTTTCTAGGACTGCTTTAACAAAGTGCCACAAACTGAATGGCTTGAAAAACAGAAATTTATTGTCTCCTAGCCTGGAGACTCACAGCCCAAGATCAAAGTGTCAGCAGGGCCATGCTCCCTCTGAAGGCACTAGGGAAGGATCTGTTCTAGACCTCTCCTAGCTTCTAGTAGTCCTTTGGCATGTGGCAGCTTAACTCCTGTCTTTACATGACTTTCTCCCTGTATGCCTTTCTGTGTCCAGATTTTCCCCTTTTACTTGTCCTACTCTAATTGGAGTAGAGGTCTGCCCTAGTCTAATATGATTTCATCTTAACTAATTATACTGCAACAACCCTTTTTCCAGGTAACATCACATTCTGAGTACTGGGAGTTAGAACTTCAATATATGGATTTAGGGGGACATAATTCAACCCATAGCAGTCATCATTGTTTGCAGTGTCAAACATGTAATCATAATGGTTAACAGCAGAGTCCTTACAGTCATACCTATTTGTGTTGGAATCCCATATTCTGCCATTTGAACCTCAGTTTTTTTGTCTCTAAAACGGAAGCCTTCATCATTACCTTATAGGGTTGTTGTTAATTAAAGAACATTCTGCTTCAATTTTGGCCACGAAGACCAAAATTTCATGGCTTCAAAAACCCAAACCAAAATAAATAATTGCAAAGTACCTCCACATTCTAAAGTGAGTTGCTGAACCACCTATGCCAGACAGGCTGAGACAGTCTGAGACTATGCGAGCTGGCGTGTGCAATCACTCACCTCTACTGAAAAAGGAGTCGTCGTTGATAAGGCCAAAAAGAGAGAAATTGTTTTTTAGGGAGCTATTCTCCTGTTTCTCATGTAGAAGGGGAAGGGAGTGCTTCCCTCTCACCTCAAGGAAGGTGACAGGAAGCTTCAGAGAGCTTGAGCAAAGTAGGAACTAATGTTTAACTCGTGTCTTGGGAATTAAACGTGGAAGACTGTGGCTGCAGGGGCCCAGGTGCTCCCCACCAACAGCAGAATGATGTAGTGGGGAATTTTCCCATGTGTCCTGTGGGCTGGCAGGATGGAGCTGAGTGGGAGTCATTTTGAAAAGACTGTCCAGGAAGGCTTTGCTAAGCTGCTCCTCAGCGAAGTTAGAGTATACCACTGGATGTAGAAACTGAGGAGGATTCATCACTGGGCAGCCTGAAAAGGAACTGGTTGGACATGGAAGGCTGCAGTGGGGTGAGGGAGCTATGTCAGTGACCCAGCAGAGAAAGAATCAGCACTGGGGATCTGCCATGCCCAGAGGGCTCTAATGCCAGATCATATCTGGACCAGCTTAGAGACTAGTTTTTCCTCTTCCTGATCACATTCCAACCCTAGAGGAAACTGAGTAGTCTAGTAGGGGAGGAGACATGGGAAGGAGAAGGAAAGCGAAGAAACATCTTACAGAGAATTGGAGCAGAAGCCAACCATGTTCTCTTCCTGAAAATGAGAGGCCAAAGGAAGCTCAAGCTGGGGGTGTGAATAAGCTTTAAATTGGATGAGAACATTGGGTTATATGCTAATGACCTTGGACTGGACATTTTAATGACTGAAATGAGATGATTTGGGGGACTGAAACGAATTGGAGGATAAACTTTAAGATCTGAGAGTGGCTTAAAAAGTGAGGAGACCTGGCCTCATTTCATTTGTGGAGGAACAGACAGATCTACCCATGGAGTTCGAGTCGAATGGGGAGAAGAATAAAGCTGTCCTCACCTGTACCTTGTTGAATTCATCCTGGCAGAAAGGCAGTAGTTGGTAAAAGTTGCTGTCAATCTGATAATGCTGGTAATTATTTTAGTTACCATTGTGACTGAATAAACACATACCATCTTTCATGGTGGTGTCAGTGTATAGTTTCAGGGAAACAGAAATCATTGCCACAATTATAAGTAGAGAGGGACTTAATATAGGTAATTAGGTACTTGCAAAATCATTGGAGAGCTGGAGGAGCAGCCTCTAAACTGAGCCTCCAGAAATAACCACCAGGAGATAACCATCAAACTGGTTTGCCAGGGGAGCTATCGCCCCGCCCAGTCATAAATGTGTGAAGTTAAGAGTCTGTTGGGGAACCATTTGAATTCTTGCATACGCTGCTCTAGTTTCAGTCTGTGGATCATGAAGACACTGTCATCCTTGCATCTGCTAACTCATAACACTATTGAAGCTGGACACTGGATATTGGGATGCTGTTGCAGAAAAATCTGATGCCTGCATGACCCTACTTGGTAGCAGCAACAAACATCAGAGTAGGCAGGTGGCTCTGGTCTCACTCCTGCCTTTCTAGTCTCGAGTATATTTAACTCACAATCTGAACTTAGCTGTGAAGGAGTCATAGAAATGTAATTTTGAGCTTTTCAGTCTTTGCAATACAAGAAGGTATCACAGAGGTGGTTGGAATGGGTGTTAAGAGCTAGTGTTTCATATTCACCACAGTGATCCCATGCATATGAAAAGACAGGTTATGCCAGCAGCCCCAGCTTCTGTCTAGAAGACCAATTACTGGATTCACTTGGGTTTTTTAAAAATCAACTTTATTGAGGTATAATTTGCATATAATAAAATGCACCTGGGCTTCCCTGGTGGCACAGTGGTTGAGAGTCAGCCTGCCAATGCAGGGGACACAGGTTCGTGCCCCGGTCCGGGAAGATCCCACATGCCACGGAACGGCTAGGCCCGTGAGCCATGGCCACTGAGCCTGCGCGTCTGGAGCCTGTGCTCTACAATGGGAGAGGCCATAACAGTGAGAGGCCCGCGTACCGCAAATAAATAAATAAATTAAATAAATAAAATGCACCTATTTTAAGTGTATGTTGAGTTTTAACAAACATAATGTAAATGTCATCAATACCATAATCAAAATATAAAATCTTTCCATCATTCCAAAAATTTCTTTTGGTCTCTGCAGTCAATCTCCACTTCCCCTCCCTAAGCAGCCGCTGATCTGCTTTCTGTCTCCATAGACTAGTTTTCCCTGTTCTAGAATTTCACATAAATAAAAGCATACAGTAGGATACAGCTGTTTTTAATATTTGCAAATAGGTTTTTTTCCTTGCCAAGAATCCAGCATGGCACAGTGGAATAAGTAGGATTTTCGAAGCTAGACAAACTCAAGATTGACTCCCAACCCTACTACCTAATAGCTCTCAGGCTATTACAAGTTGAACTGAGCCCAGATTTCTTAACTGTAAAATGGAAATTTAAAACAAAAATAAAAACAAAAAACACCTATGAAGGTTAGTGCCAATAAATGAATAGCACACAAATGGCACTCCAGGAAAGGTAATTATCATTATTCTTCTTGATGATGGCTTATTATTTTCCGTTTATGCTGGTTTTCCAGTCAATTGCACTTTAAACTTCTGTGGGGAGTTTTATCACTGACTTTCACACGTGACTGCCATAACAGCAATTAAAAGCTATGCTTTGGAGTATTAGATTGCTTCACATCTTGGGTACTACCACTTGCTACCTGACCTCATGAAAAATCTGAATCTGTGCCTCAGTTTTCTTTTTTATAAAACGCGAATAATAACAATACCTAGAATTGTTATGGGAATTAAATAATACTTATCACCTTAGTAAATACTCAAAATGGTTAGCTATTATTGATATCATTGTTATTTCATATTGAAATTTCCCTAAGATCCCTCAGGGTGGATTCTGTCTATACCTTCACTTCAGCTCCATACTCCGAGAGAAGTGACTCTCTCTTTTCTGGCCAATTAAAATTTCCTGTTTTAGCCTCCAGGAACTGCTCCCTTCTACAGAATACATTTGTGCCCTCTCATTTGGTACGTATCCCAGGCTTTATATTATCACTGAACTGTAGAATGTTTGGGATTGAAAAAATGGTTCACTAGAACCTCTCATTTTATAGCTGGTATAATAGAGGTCCAGTAAAAATGAATTATTTATCAATTATTTAATTATAGCTTTAGAACATAAACTGGGTTAGAACTTGGGTTCCAAACTCCCAGTCCTGTGTCTACAACATAATTTAAAGAGCTTAGCACATAATATTTAGTGGTTTACTGACTTATTATTTGAATTCTTAAAATATACCATGCTCAGCTGATTTCTAGAGCCAAATCCAAGGACTTTGCTTGTCACAATCCCTAAGCTCTTGTCACTCTGCGATTAGAGAAATGATACTCAGCCCTGTCAAAATATAATCACAAAGTTTATCAGGAAAATCATCTGAAAATAAGTCATGCATATTACACTATGTGAGACGGATATGCTGCATTGCAGGATATGCTGCATAGACTTTATGTGGTGGATATAAATCCTGCTGATGTTGTGATGCCAGTTCTTTAATGACTTAGCCATACATTTATGAAGTCTTGCTCTATAATTGCAAAGAAAATGCTTTTTATCACCAGTTTAGTCTTTGGGTAAATATTTTAAAAGAAATTTCCATGATATCTTCAGCCCAATGAGATGAAAGCTCTTATATTCCACCCACACAAGGCAAACACAATTGGATAAAAAGTAAAATGCAGACGAACCACTGTTGTATTTGTATGCAAGATAGCAGTTATACAGATTTTCCAGGACCGAAAACTAAAACCATCACCTCCAGCAGTGTGTTCCGCCCACCTGCCACTGTGGACTTAGGCAGGAAGGAAGTTCAATATGCATATCCTGGGAAGGAGGGAGAAGAGAGGAAGAGCGTGAGACAGTTAGGAGGGATGCCTCCTTTTATGAGAAAGTTGAACAGCTCTTCAGTGTTTCTTTCATAATTTCTAAAACGCTGTGTATCGGGGCTCCCCAAGATCACTCCCCCAGGCCCAGTGATTTGACAAAAGGTCTCACAAAACTCAGCATCTATGTGTATTCATAGCTAAGATTTATTACCATGAAAAGATACAAAGCAAAATCAGAAAAAGCAAAACGTGCGTAGAGTGAAGTTGGGAGGAAATCAGGCTCTAGCTTCTGAGTCCTCTCTCGGTGCATTGCCTTCCTTCCTTCAGCAGTGAGTTGTGGCCACACGTGCAAAGTGTTGGCTCCTGGGGCGGCTCATTAGTGACTTGGTGCTCAAGGTTTTCACTGGGGGCTGGTCAAACAGGCACTCTCTGCCCACCACATACCCAAATTCCGGGTCCAAGAAGAGGAGCAGATGTTCAGCATGAAGCATACTGTGCGCAAGCAGTCTAGCCCTAGTGAGCCACCCTTAGGGAACTTAAGGAAACTTAAGAACTTAGGGAAAGTTTTCTGTCAGTGTAGGGAACTGTTTACTGGCTAAGTTCCCAGATGCCAGCCAAGGGTCAATCTTGCAAGCAGACCTTTCTAAGGACAGCAGTCTCAGGCCTGCTATGCTAACTCTTTTTCTGCACACACTATTTTCTTCATTCAGGCATGCATAGAGACGTAAGAAAGACGACTCTTGTAATCCCATTAGAAATAAGTCACCTGTAGCAAAGAGTTTACATGACTTACCTAACATCATATCTAGTTAGTTGGCTTGGATGGCTTGACCGGGGCCACAGGATGGGGACTCAGTTCTGGCCGGTATTTGGGTTTTTGGTTCTTCTCCATATTATCTTTCCTGGGGCTGCCAAGATGCTGCCAGGACAGCTTTTTTACTCATGTTTGATTCCTGGGCTGGGATGTGTTGACTGAAAAAACTTCACTGACTGAAAAAAACCTAAAAGTTGAGAATTATATTTTATTCAGAGGACATCCTGAGGACTTCAAGCCCAGGAGACAGGACTCTCAGATCATTCCGAGAGACTGCTCTGAAGAGACAAGGGGGGAGCCAGGATATATAGGAGTTTTTGCAACCAGGTAGACCAGGTAGTCAGAACATCAAAAAATTACTGTTAATTAAAGAAAACTAGAAAAGAAATCTCAAGTTAATGAATTCAGTGCCTTTCTATATATGGGAAGACGGGCTCACTGAAATCATTCCTTTGATATGCACCTCAGTTATCTGGGGTCAGTATCCTGTGTTTACTCATCCTGAGTTTCCTCAGGGTGCATCGTTGGGGGTGGCTGTAATGTGATGGCTTGATGGCTGCAGCATCCTTTGTTTACTGATTGGCAGGCAGTCTTTTTTATTCACAGATGGCCTAAACAGCCAGGCCTAGTGCTCTGTCTATGCAGATTCTCCAGGAGGATATTTAGGCTTCCTTACAACATGATGGTTCCAGACACTTGGGCTTCTTACATGATGGCTGGCTTCCCTCAGAGCAAGCATTCTAAAAGAGCAGGGCAGAATCCTAGAACATCACTTCTGTTACACTGTAATTGAAGCAAGTTACTAAGGCCAACCCAGATTTAAGGAGAAGGTAATTAGATTCAATAGCAGGATAACAAAGAATTTGCAACCATCTTTAATGAATATTTACAATAAGTAATTTATCTGGTTATCTTAACATCCATTTCTATTATAGTTATCTACTTTGCATGTTTTATTTCTCCCATCAGCCTGCAAATTCCTTAAGGGTAGGGACCCAGTCTACCTCAGTTTGCAATTTGCTACAATGTTAAACAGTACTTTGCTGATAGCACAGGTTGTTTGTTGAATAAATAAAAGCTATTAAGTGCTTACTACATGCCAAGCACTATACTAAGCTCTTTAAATTTATTATCTTGTGTAATCTTTATGACAATCTTTTGAGGCATTATTTTTATCTCCATTTTTTAGATGAGGAAGCTGAGGTATACAATGGTTAAGTTGTCTGCATAAGGGCACGTAGCTAGTACCAGAATTTCAACTCACTTCTGTTCCAGAAGCAGGAATCTGTTATCTAGGTAGTTGATATCAGGCAGCTCGAAAACTAAAGTCTTAACCATTTTTTTTTTTTGGCTACGGCATGCGGGATCCTAGTTCTCTGACCGGGGATCAAACCTATGCCCCCTGCATTGGGAGCTCGGAGTCTTACCCACTGGACCGCCAGGGAAGTCCCTAAAACCAAAGTCTTGACCCAGAATTATTTAGAGATCAAGCCTTAGGCACCATTCCTAAAGGTACAAGCCTCACTGCATTCCTTTACTCTATTCATGCAAGGGGTGGGGAGGGTCTCTTAAAGATTTTAGAGACCAAGCTTATATCTTAAATATCTTTAAGTTAGCCAATGAGAGTTCCTTTCTGGCATTCAATATACTAGTTAGTAGACTTAAAACCCCGTTTCTGAAATTCACTGAGAACATTAGCAAAGAATCTGGTGTCAATCCAGATGTTGATGACAGAAACAGAGTACTCACTTCTAGCATATGGGTTTTTCAGTTGGAACATTAGCAACAACCTCTGGAGTATGCACTTTCCATTAAAATTTTAGTTGACTGCACCTAGGCTGCAGTTTATCCTAACTAGAACAAATAAAATATCTTAATTTAATTGCCATCCTCAAACCATGGCTTGCACACATGCTTCTGTTTAGATCCCATTGGCTGGAAGTTGGTAACATGGTCACATTCAGCTTTAAGGGAAGCTGGGAAGTGTAGCCTTTTTCTAGGAGACCCTGTGCCCAGATATCATAGATACTACTACCAAAGGAAAAGAGATGAACAGGTACTTTGTGAACTCTGCAAGGCTTCCCCTGCAGAGGAGAGACTCACTGTGGTTGCTCAGTATTTTCACTTGTATGGCAATGAATCAGTCCTTACTCCTCTCTCAGTCTGTGGGAAACTTTCCAGGTATGAGAAATAGTCCCATGTTTTCCCAGAAATGGGTCAGGGATGTGGCAATGGCTTAATGGTGGCTATAGATGTGTGAAGGCAAAAATTTCTTCCATCAGTTCTCTTACGTTCCCAGTTATGTTAGGATCTTGCTACTAAAAGTGGGTCCGTGGATTAGCAGCTTCTGCATCACCTGGGAGCTTGTTTGAAATGCTGACAATTTTAACAAGACCTGCAGATGGTTCCTATGCACAGTCCAATTTGAGAAGTACCGTTTTCGAACGCTTCCTCCTCCTTCCTCAACATACCTGTACTGGAGCACACACACTAGGACGGGGGCTAAAGTGTTTCCTCCAGCGGGGCAGCTTTGACCTAGAGCACAAAAGTAAGTCTGGGAGAACTCACAGACAACTGGTGTATTATAGTTTAGATCATAAATTACTCAGCCATTTCATACAGATTAACTTACTTTTCTATGCAAAAAGCAATTAAAATACATATGTTTTGGTTTTTCAGAAGAAAGTAACAAGAAGAATATGTTAAGAGTGGACCTGTTTGGTAATATACAACATGATAAATACAATTAATACTTCTGTGTGTTATATACGAATGTTAAGAGAATAAATCCTGACTTTTCATCACAAGGAAAAATTAAAAAATTTTTTTTCTTTTATTTTATATCTATATGAGTTGATGGATGTTCACTAAACTTACTATGGTCATCATTTCATGAAGTATGTAAGTCAGATCATTAAGCTGTATAGCTTAAACTTATACAGTGCTATATGTCAATTATATCTCAATAAAACTGGAAGAAAAAAAGAAGAGATGTAATAAATAAAATTCTTTGCATTACACATTAAAAAAAGAGAGGATCTGTTTAGATGATGGAACTCTGGATAATTTATTTTTCCAACTGTGTCATACTTGTCAGAATTTTTTAAATGAACATAAACTATTTTACTTTATTTTTTTTAATAAATTTATTTATTTTAATTTTAATTTTGGCTGCGTTGGATCTTTGTTGCTGCGTGCAGGCTTTCTCTGGTTGCGGTGAGCGGGGGCTACTCTTTGTTGTGGTGTGCAGGCTTCTCATTGCAGTGGCTTCTCTTGTTGCTGAGCACGGGCTCTAGGCGCGTGGGCTCAGTAGTTGTGGCACACGGGCTTAGTTGCTCTGCGGCATGTGGGATCTTCCCAGACTAGGGCTCGAACCTGTGTCCCCTGCATTGGCAGGCGGATTCTTAACCACTGCACCACCAGGGAAACCCACATAAACTATTTTAAAGTGGAAAAAATTATTGTTTGAGAATAATATGAAACATACTTGTTTTAGCTTTAGCAATCAGTTAGATAGCTGCATAAGAAATAACTCTCTAACTGGTCTGGAAGAGAACAGCAATGGCATGGGTCATTATGTATCTACCCAAGACAAGCTTCCGCAGTTGCCAAAATAAACTGCTTATTCACAGGAGACGGGCAGTGCTGATTTTGGAACATTACTCTTAACTGCTGACTTATGCAACTCAAAAATTTTAGTGTCATTTCCTAACTTTGTTTTAAATGTATTTTCATCTTGAAACTTGGCACAAATGTTTAATAAAATTTTCTTTTTGTAATTGAAATGACTCAATTCAACTACATTTACTGGAGAGCTGAAGGTTACACAGCTCTAAATCTTTTTTGTTGTTGTTTCTTTGGAGGGGATGTAGAAAGGAATAAAAAGGCACGGTCCATACATTCAGGAACTCACTTTGGAGGACTATCATGAAATTCTTTTATAACTCTTTCAAAAATTAGGATTTGTTTAAGTGTGTGAGATAATTTTATTCTGATTGGATATTCTTATAACTATATACACTTTTTCCCCAAAACCCATGATATATCTGATCCATTTGATATAAAAACAAGAATAAACTCTAGCTTCAAAGGTCACGATCATGTAGAGAATAGTACTGAAATAAGATATAATTTCACAATAGCAAGTATGGAAACACATTGAAGGCATTGGATCTTCCTCCTGCTGCTTCTGGAGAAAGATGAGGAAGGGCAAACGAAGGGAGCAGAGAAAGCAATACATTTCCTTAATCAGTTCTTGGCAAGAACTTTTACAGGAGAGCTTACAATGGGAAATTCATGCCTGTTCCTTGACTCTTGAAACAACAAAACTGAGTTTCCCCAGAAGAAATTTTTACTCTAGTGGTGGAATTAGATTAAATTGACTAAAAACAGTGAAGGATTAGTGAAGAAGACTCTACGTTCTATCAGAGGATTAAAAAAAAAAATCTAATTCTGACATTTTAATTTGTGTACTGATTGAGATAGATGTTAATTTTTATGTATTGTGTGATAAAAAATATTGCCTGCCATATCAATAAACAAAGGATGTTGCAGCCAACAATGCCTCAGCCACTACAGCCACCCGCAACTGTGTACCCTGAGGGGATTCAGGATGGAGAAAAGCAGGATACTGGCCCTAGGTAGTTAAGGGGCATATCAAAGGAATGATTTCAATGAGCCCAGTCTCTTGCGTCTTCCTGTACGTAGAAAAGCACTAAATTTATTAACTTGATAGAGCTGGTTGCGGCATACAGGATCTTAGTTCCCCTGACCAGAGATCTAGCCCGTGCCCGCTGCAGTGGAAGCAAGGAGTGTTAACCACTGGACTGCTAGGGAAGTCCCTGATTTTCTTTAATTAACAGTAATCTTTAGATGTTAAGACTACCTGACTTTTATTGCAATTGGGAGCAGTCCCTCAGAGCCATCTGAGAGGCTGTCTTCTGGCCTTAAGTCCTCAGTTTTGTGGGCCAAATAAAATATAGTTCTCAACTTTTAGGCTGTGCATTTTTTTTCAGTCATCAATAGTCTTGTTAATAAAGAGTTCTTTATGTTTTAAAAAACAAAAATCAGGAAATTAAAATAAACTTAACACTTTTTTTTTTGGTTACATGAAAGAGATACTCACTCAAACTAGCTTAGTTATTAAAAAGGAAGATGTATGTCAGTGTTACAGATATTTCACAGAATTCTGTGCAGTTGGGCCTCACACAAACTAGGAAGCTGTTTAGAACCGAGGTAAATAGTCTCACTTAGTCTCAGCTTCTTCTCCACATCTATACCATTTTCATCTCTCTGAAGATCAGTTTCATTTGCTTACTCATCATCTTGCAAATGGCTGCCTCAGCCACTGAACTGTCATGGCTTTGTTATTCCAATACAGTACTCACCACTGACTAGTAACAATCTCTGTATTTTATAGTTTGAATTCACAATGGAGGGAATCTGATCGGTCCAGATCATCTTCTCAAGTCTTGAGAAGACTTGAATCAACCAATGGATTAGCTGCCCATTTGGAGCCCATACCAGGTCCAATCAGCCATGGCTGAGAGATGAAGAGATCATATGTGATATGCTGGCTGCCCTATTCTTCTGGGCATATCCTTATTTCAGATAAAGTATAAAGAAAGAAATAAATTGGGTTTGGCCTTAGCAAACCTGAATCCATAAGGTGAAGTTACAGAAGACAATGCACGTGAAATAATTCAATAATATAACTAAAATAAATGACCAAATAAATAGTATGACAAAAAATACCAAGGGCTGAGAATTTAACACAATCTATAGTGATCTGAGAAGGCTTATAACAATATGAAATGTTGAAAAGCTGAAGGAGTTTGTCAGATATGCTTCCCCACCCCCCAAAAAATAGAAAAAGGATATGTTCCGTGAGTAATAAGTTTCAGATTAAAATTAACATTAAATTGTCGAAAGAATTCTGGTTCAAGATGGCTGATGAAGCACATGCCTAGGAAGAAAAATATATAAAAAATGAAAACAAAAATAACACAATGAAAGAAATGGGAGGGGTTGTTGGTAGACAAGAGATTTCAACAAATTTCTGGAAGATGTAAAATTTCTGGAAGATGAATGAGTGTTGATTGTTGAGGCTGAGTAGAGGAAGCCATAGCGAAGAACACACCAGGGAGCTGACTGTCTGGAAGAGGCCCAGACAAGCTCTAGACTTTGACACAGTAGATGCAATCGGGGATGGGACTAAGAAATTGGACTGAAAGGATCTGTAGACAGTCATTAACCCCAGGGCAAAAACTGGAGGGTTTAAACAATCTTAAGAAACTGCCTAGGAAAAACTAGGGCAGATGACTAGGAAACATTCCCGAGGTAATGACTCCTTATTCTGGCATTTAAGGGTTCCTAGAGTTACAGCTGGCTTTGTGGCTGCACAAATCCTACCTACCGTTAACCAGCCCATGTACATGCAGCTCCCAGAGTCTTTCTATTGCCATATTTTTTAAAAAAGTTTTTATTTTGGCATAATTTTAGATTTACAGAAAAGTTGGAGGAAAGAATTCTCATGTACACTATACCCAGGTTTCTTCAATATTAGTATGTTAACATGTTTATTCCTTTCTCTCTCTTTTCTTGACAAATAGGTAGATAGATATACATACATTTTGTTTTTTTTCTGAACAATTTGGTAGTCAGACATGATACCCCATTATACTTAAATACTTCAGTGTGTATTTCCTTAAAACATTCTCTCACACAAGTACAAAAAAAGATCAAAATCAGAAAATTAACATTGATATAATACTATTATCCAGTTGTTGCTCTTATTCAGGTTTTTCCAATTTAAAAAAATCCTTCTTTTCAGCAATAGAAATTTCCAGATCATGTTGCATTCAGTTGCCATGTCTCTTTTAATCTCTTTTAATGAGGACCAATTCTTTAACCTTTGTGTTTCATGGTACTGACATTTTAGACTACTCTTCAATTATTTTGTAGAATGTCACTCGGTTCAGGTTTGTCTAATGTTTCCTCATGATTAAATTCAGGCTGTACATTATTGGCAGCAAATCACAGAAGGAAGGGATTTTTCTCAGTGCATCTTATCAGGAGGCATGTGATGTTAATTTGTCCCGTTATTGCCTAATTATTAATGTGAACAGCAACGAAGGATCAATATATATCAGATGAAAGTCTCCAACATGAAAAGAAAAACCTAAGGTAAACTAACAGAAAGATAAAGAAAGAAAAAGAAGGAAGGAAGGAAGGAAAGAAGGAAAGAAAGAATTCAGGGAACAGACATACACCTTAAAATAGGAGAGACTTTCCTGAGATGTCAAAAACAATGACATATATAAAACAAGAAATTGTGTGTTATGAAGAAGAAAGAATTCTTGGAAAATAAAATTGAATTGTAGGAGTTAAAATTTTGAAAGTTTTAAAGGTGAAGTCAAGAAACTCACCTAGAAAATAGGAAAAAGAGAGTTGTAGGAAAGATAAGATATAAAAGTCATAGCAGGGCCTCCCTGGTGGCGCAGTGGTTGAGAGTCCGCCTGCCGATGCAGGGGATACGGGTTCGTGCCCCGGTCTGGGAGGATCCCATATGCCGCGGAGCGGCTGGGCCCGTGAGCCATGGCCGCTGAGCCTGTGCGTCCGGAGCCTGTGCTCCGCAACGGGAGAGGCCACAACAGTGAGAGGCCCATGTACAGCAAAAAAAAAAAAAAAAAAAAAAGTCATAGCAGATCATTGCTGGGGTTCTATATTAGGATCAGCTTTGGTTGCATCATTAAACAGAAAAATCACTAAAAAATCAGAGATTGACAAGATAGAAGTTTCTCACTCACATAAAAGAAGTAGATAGCTCTGAGGTAGTTTGGTGACTTCAGTGAGTCACTGGGAACATTAGACTGTTACCTTCCTGTTCTACCATCTAGTAAATGCTAAATGGTAGAACAGGCCACCTCATTCTCAAGGCCACCTCATAGTCCAAGATGGCTGCTGCAACTTAAGCCATTGTGTCTGAATCCAGGCCAAAAAAGAAGTAAGCCAGAAGGACCCAAAAAAATTTTTTTAAGGGTTGGGGGGTGGTTGTTAAAAACGGTGCTAACTACCTTTAAGCAGCTTTCCCATAATTCTGCTTACATCTCTTTTGCCAAACCTGCCTTCAAGGAAATCTAAGAAATGTAGTCCTTTATTCTGGGCAGCAATGTGATCACAGAAAGATCAGGATACTCTTACTAAAGAGGAGGATATTGATATTGAGTTAGGCAGTTGGCAGATTCTGCCACCTAGTTTAATAGGCAACATAATTTCCACAGCAGAAAGGAGATACAAATCATTAAGTATCTAGTAAATACCTCACAGGTTACATCTTGTACACATAGTCATAACAGTTTGAAATTTTAGAAATCTAGTAGCTAAAAATAAGGGCAGTGTAATTCCAAACCAAAAAAAAATCTTTAACAAATATATAAAAGATGTTCAACCTTGTTTACAAAATTAGAGGACTACAAATAAAAATAAAAATAAAATATTTTTCAGGATCAGCTTGGAAAAATTAAGATATTGAAAATATCCTATGTTGGTGAAGGTTTTGAAGAAGAGTTTTCTCATCAGCTATTGGCATAAATATAAATAAAGTCAGCCTTTGGAATGAAAATTTGGCAGCACTTAATATATAAATGTATCGGGTTTTTGTTGATACTGTAACAAATTACCACAAACTTTAGTGGATTTAAACTATACGTATTTAAAACACACACACACACACTCACACACACACACACACATTTATTAATTTAAACTCTGTAGGTCATAGTCTGGTATGGGCTTCACTGGATTAAAATCAAGGCGCCATCAGGGTTGTGTCCCTTTCTGGAGGCTCTAAGGGAGAATCCGTTCCCTGTTTATCTCCATTGCTGGCCGATTCAGTTCCTTGCAGATATGTCTGAGGGCTTCATTCTCTTGCTGGCTGTCAGCTGAGGGCAGATCCAGAGTCCAGTGTGGTCTTTGGCTCATGGTCCCCATCCTCCATCCTCAAATCAGCCATGACAGCTCAAGTCTCTCTCTTCACATCTCTTCCTTCTTCTGTCCCAGCTCTGACCCAGTCAAAAAAGGCTCTTCACTTTTAAGAACTCATGTAATTAGACTGGGCCCACCCAGATAATCCAGGATAATCTCCCCATCTTTAGGTAGATAATCATGTCTGCCAAATCCCTTTTGCTGTGTAAAAGAACAAATTCAGGGAGTTCCCTGGTGGTTAAGTGGTTAAGACTCTGTGCTTCCACTGCAGGGGGCATGGATTCCATTCCTGGTTGGGGAACTAAGATCCCACAAGCCACGCAGAGCAGCCAAAAAAATATATATATAATAATAATAAATTAATTAATTAATTAATTAAAAGAATGAATTCACGGGTTCTAGGATTAGAGCATGGACATCTTTGAAGGGTGTGGGAAGCATTACTTTGCCAACCTCTGTAAAATATACATTCCCTTGTACCTAGTAATTACACAGAGAAACACAGCACACACCTTAAAACCTGGTGGGGTGGTGGTGGGGGTTGGAGAAAGAGAGAGAGAGAGAGAGAGAGAGAGGGAGGGAAAATGGAAGACTTACAAAGAATAGTATCATTAACTGCATCAGACTTCTTATCAGCATCATAAGATGCTAAGGAAAATATGGAGAAAGGCTTTCAAAGTTGTCTGGGGAAAATTTTAAATCCAGATTATTGTTATGCTTAGCCAAACTATCAATTGAGTTTGAAGGGGGAAAAAGGCATTTTCAAATATTTAAGGATTAGTATTCTTTTCTCCAACATACCTTTTCTTAAAAAGTACTTGAGGGTGCATTTTAGCAATAAGAGAGAGTAATCTAAGAAAGAGGAAGGTGGGGGACACAGGAAGCAGGGAAGTAAAGTCCCAGGATGATTGCTGGGCAGCAGCCTACAGAGTTCCCAGCCCACATTGGAGCAGGAGGATTGAGGACCCCAGATAGAAATTGTTCAGAAAAAGACTGAAAAAGATTGTGGGGTGGATAGGACAAGCTCACAGAGAGTTTGAAAATATTGAGGCTATAATAAAGGTACAGAATACACGGTCTAAAATGAAAGTAACATGTTCCGATTTAAGCAGCTGGTGAGGTGTAAAAAACCTCAAACTGTGTTTGAACCACAGTTTTTGAACTCTGAGCAGCAAATAAGTAGTCTCTTTTGTGTGAAATACCACAGCCACGTCACTGGAACTGTAGAGGGGAGAGCAGTGCCTGTTCGCACGTAGCTTTACGCCTGGTCACACCTGGACATGTTTGTATGTGATGACTTTGTGTGGGAAAATGTCTGGAAGGATGCGTGCCATGTTAACAACAACTGTGGTTGGAGATGGAACTTGAGTGACTGTTTTCTTTTTGTTTATCTGTATTTTTCAAAAATTTCTAACATCATCGTCTATCTGTCAGCTATTCAATTTAGATGGTGTCAGTGACTTTAAAAACACTGTAGAGACAATTGTGTCATCATTATGTGGAAAAAACATGGGCTTTGGAGATAGAAGATATCTTTAACTCCTGCCTTTCGTGTTTATAAGCAAACTGGGACAGTAGGTCACCCTACATCCCTTTGAGACCTAGCAGGTCCAGCTAAGAGGCCAAAAACATGCAAAGGACCTTCCACACGTACATTCAAATTTGCTGTGTCTTAAAGTGCCAAGCACTGTGCCAGACACGGGAAACAGAGAGGAACAAGATACAGTCTCTGTCCTAAAGATGCTCCAAGTCAGAGGAGGATCAGACCAGGAAAACTTTAGTCACATCACAGAGGGGAGAGTGCTGTGCTTCATGTAAACGTGGAGTGCCCCGGAACCCCAGAAGAATGGAAGCTCCCCCCACCGAACTAGGGAGGGTCCAATGAGGCTTCTCATAGGAGGCGACATAACATGTGTTCTCAGAGACAAACAGGAACAAGCCAGATGGAGGACATGGAAAGAGCCTTCTTGGCAGGGCATTGGTGTACACAGTGGGTTGGAAAGACCATGGTGATCCCACAGCTTCTAGTGGCCTGAGGCCATTAGAGCCTCAGGGACATGTGATCCTGGCATGGTGGGTGGGAGCTGGGTCATGAAGAGGCTACAAAGCCTACTAAAGTGTCTGGGCTTTTACAAAATTCACTCTGGTGGTTGCCAAGGGAATGGAGTGACAGGGGATGTGACCAAGATTATTATGTGAGAGTTGAGAAAGAATTTATGTGACCCTCCAGAAGTTCCTCCCACCCTCGCTGTCTAATCAGATTCCTTCTACCTCCCCTACTCTTTCACCGCACGCTGCTTGTTTCCTTCTCAGTTCTTACATTTCTAGTCTTAAACTTTTTTGATCACTTACCTGATTATAGTCTTTCTCCCCCGTTAGGCTGTAAGCCTCACAGGGCAAAGACTGTGTCTGTTTTATTCACCAATACAGTGTACATAGCCTGCACCTAAACAGTAGTGGGCACTCAATAATGATTTGTTGAGCAAACAAATCACCAGAATAAGGCAGCAACTATGGAGATGGGAAGGAGAAGGCAGATTTGAGAGTTAAGATACAGAATAGACAGAACCTGGTGACTGGCTGATCGATTTAGAGAGCTGTGCCGGGGTGAGGGCTGCAGGGCAGGGAGGTTGTAGATGAATCTTCCAGGGGCCTGACCTGGGAGACATTAAACTGAGCTGGTGGTTGTTGGGTGAGTGTGGTGGGGTGGAGAGGGGTGGGCTGGGGTGAGAATAAGTTCTCATCAGGGAACTATTGTAACCCTGAACTCAGCCCACAGTTTTAACTCCCCTGCCTTCCTGCTCTTTCAGTGGTTCTTAAACTTTGCTACACCATAGAATCACCTGGAAAAACCCCACACGGGGGACCTTCCTTAGACCAATGAAATCTGAGGATGGGGGCTGAGCATCAGTATTTTTAAACTTTTAAAATACTTATGTTCCAGCAAAGACCATTGTCCCGTGGGTTTCCAGATGCGCAATCCCCTTCCTGCCCTTCATTTGGAAACCTTGGGCTTCTCCATCATCTCACTCGCCAGCACGCTGCTGCTCCACCTGCTCCAAGAGGCGTCAACTGGCTTCCATTCTTCTTCACCAGGGTTGGGTCCTAGCACTGAAAACCCTCTACAAATATTTGTGCTTTTCATTTGTCACTGCCTGCCCTGTGTGTCACCTTGGCCAATATTTGCACTTGTGGATGACTACATTTAATGCTTAATGGTGTGCTTTGCTTAGAAGGTGTAAAGGATGTGAATTACTTGAGTTTTCCTGTTTCCTTTTGAACCTTGGAAAACGTCCAGATGATTCTCTTTAGCCCTTATTCATTTTCTTCAAACATTTTGCAATCTCGGCCTATACAAAGAGATCTAATGACGCAATACGCAATTTCTAATTTCTTGCCAGTAACAAGGAAGCATCTTTTTGGTTGGTAGTGTGGCGAGGGGGAAGGACAGCACATTGTGTACCAAAACAAAATCGGGCTGTGGTTATCTTCTGGGGTAATTCCTGGTGGTTTGTCATTATGGACGTTACTACAAGTTTCTGTGGTTTTCAAGACCCCAGATAAACTATTGAAAGTGATGAGGCCCAGGAATGAAACTTTGTTGTTTGTAAATTAATGTTAAAAACTAATCTTTTTTTTTCTTTTTCCTTCAGCGTCTGCACATGATTTGACAATAGAAACTATTTGCATCTTATGTTCCTTATTTGATTTACACACATTTTTGATTTACACATTCTTTGATCCTGAAGACAAGTTCCGTACTTGCAGACTTTGATTTGTTTTATGGCAAAACTTCTGGGAGAGCTGCTGGGAGGAGAGATGGCTCTTTTTCAGTGTAAGCCTAATTAGAGGGACAGAGAAAGGCTCTTGCCAGGGGTTGGAGCCCTGTGTGCAAAGCCGGGAGGGCTGGATTTGGTTGGAAGCACTGCAAGTGATGGGATGACTGGCTTGTAGCAGGGTGGGGTTATGTGAGGGACTAGAATGAAGAGTTGGGTGGGAAGAAGGCAGATCACAGGGGGTCTTGTACACTTGAGTGCTGCCCCCTCAGTCTGCAGCTACTCCTTCCTCCTGTGCATCCTGCACATCGAGCTTCCCAAAGTGTACATCTGATCATTTTGCTTCTCCCTTAAAAAACAAAAACAAAATAAAAACCTCACTATGTTGCCCAACAAATAAAGACCCAATTATTTAGACTCCCTCTGTCTAGTTGTGAGACTTTTCTCCTACTTCTTTATTTAAAGGCAAAGGATAGGATGCAGCAAAAAAAAAAAAAAAAAAAAAAAAAAGGACAATGCAGGAAGACATTAGCGTTCCAGGAGACATTCCACGAGGTGACCTAACCAAGGACATTTCTTTTGCACACACAGGACTGCACAGCCTCTTGGACTTGAACCTGTCAAATTCCTTGTGAAGAATTTTGCCTTTGGGAGAACTCCTGAAAAATCCTGCAGTATTTAAGTCCTTTAAAGAGTCAAGCAATGCTTATCGAGCATGTTGGTATAAGAAAGAAGCAGGATCTGCTGTTTAAGATACTGCTTCTTTCTTATACCAATCTTATTCTTTGGCCAGTTTCGACATTTTGCAAACATTCCTTACTCTTTTTAACCTCCGTGCTTTTGCTTAAAGGATTCCGTTTTTTACAGAACGTCCGTTCTCCATCTCCACCTGGGAAGGCTTGCTTACCCGTGTTTGAGGGCCTAACTGAAATGTTATTTCCTTCATCCCGTCACATTGTCATTCCAGGTAGAAGTGACTTTTGTCTAGAGTTTAATTTTTAAAAACTTTAAAGTATAATTTACATGTATTTCCTAAAATAAGTGTACAGGTGATGAAGTTTCACAAAGTGAACACACTTGTGACACCAAGAATCAGAATGTTACCAGCACCCAGAAACCCCTTCTCCCATCACCACTCCCATCCAAGGGAAACTATGATCCACACTTCAGGGCATAGATTAATTTTGAACTTCATAAAAGGAGGATCATAACATATGTACTCTTTTGTATCTAGCTTCTTTCCCCTAATATTATGTTTGTGAGATTCATCCATGTTGTTATATGTATTTGTGGATGATTCATTCTGTGGCTGTATAGTATTCCATTGTGTGAATATACTACAATTTAGTCATGCATTCTACTGTTGATGGGCCATTTACTACTTTGTACATTCCTAGTACACGCCTTTTAGTGAAAGTGTATATGCATTTTGAAACTATGTATGTATTCATACTCCTCTATGAACATAGGAGTAGAGTTGTTGGGTCATAGGGTGTGCTTATGTAGATGCTGCCAAACAGATTTCCCAAGTGACCGCATCTCTTTACACATCCACCACTGATGCACGAGAGTTCTAGCTGCTCCACATCCTCACTGGGACTTGGTATCTTCCATCCCATCCATGCATTGAATACACCTTCCAGAAAGCATATACCACAGAGTTCCTATTCAACGCTACAAAGAGACCCAGATCAATGTATAAAGTAGGACAACCCCTCTCTCCAACTATTCTGCCTCGGGAGTTTTCTTTGTTTGTTTTGTTTTGTTTTGAATACATTATTTGAGAAATGAAATCTTTTCCTGGTTTTAAAAACTAAGAGAGCATAGGAAACCTTCTGAGGTGCTGGGAACGTTCTATATCTTATACAGTATTATGGTTACGTGGGCTTATATACATGGATAAATTTTAAAAAATTAATAGAGCATCAACAAATTTGTATGCCTTTCTCCAGTCCTATCCCACCAATAATGTAAAAAAGAGACATATGTGAGTACATATTCAGAGTAGATTCTTGCCAGGCTGGGGAGTAGATTAGTGATTTGGATGTAACCCAATCTGGAGGTTCTCAGAGAAGCAAATTTACCACTTGCAACATGGTGCCTATTTTTCTGCCTTAATCATCACTCTAGATTTACTTGATGGAAAAGAAGCCTTCCTGGGGGGAGAAAAATTGGTGGGCATTTCTTGCAAAGACAAGGTTCTGAATGAAGGAATGATATTGGTGAGCCCACTTCAGTTTTCTTCAAATATCATGTCTGTGCCTTGTTTACTCCATTGTTATTTGTATTGGGCACTCTGAAGCCTAGAGTTTAGGAATAAAATAAAGGTCAAACAGATCTAGAAATTATTTTTAAAAAAAGACAAGACAGAGTGTCGTTGTTGTTTGTCCCAAAGCAATACTGCCACCTAATGGTAGAAAAGGAGAACTTTCTCTCAATGTCTTAGCTGCAAGTGGTAATGATGGAGAGTCCCAAGCACTTAACTATGGGTGAAAATAAAACTGATATCAATTAAACATTTCACCCTGACCCACTCCCGCCACCTTTCCCAAGAGATATAGCTCATAGAATTCTTAAAAGTATGCCACAAAATCAAATACATGATAGGGCATTACGAGTCCCTCCAGAAAGCTGGAATCACTGCCTTCTATAATTGCTTGAGAGAAACTTTTGTTTCATTGTTAGCTATCATTCCACATAACAAGATTTTAAGATCAAGAAATTACTTTTTCTGTTACGTGTGGTAGTAAATTCTCCCAGTAAATCTCATTTTTTAGAAGAGATACACCGTCACTATGTTTTGTTTATGATGTATTTATTTGGCAAATCCTACTTTATTTGTTGACTTCAGTTTATTACATTTTACTATTTTTTATTGCTGGACATAACACAGTTTTCCTTTAGCATGAAAACAAATGCTTTTAAAAATCACAATTAGGGCTTCCCTGGTGGCGCAGTGGTTGAGAGTCCGCCTGCCGATGCAGGGGACATGGGTTCGTGCCCCGGTCTGGGAGGGTCCCGCATGCTGCGGAGCGGCTGGGCCCGTGGGCCGTGGCCGCTGGGCCTGCGCGTCCGGAGCCTGTGCTCCGCAACGGGAGAGGCCACAACAGTGAGAGGCCCGCGTACCGGAAAAAAAAAAAAAAAAAAAATCACAATTAAGGGAAAATTACATTCTTTTCTGGTACAATACTAACATGTTAACAGTAATACTAGCTATATACCAAAGACACCATAAAATAAAAATTACACTAGTAAAAGTGTTCTGAAGGCATAGAAAACTTGGCAATTTAATTTTTTAGTGTATCTTTCTCTTTTTTTTGTTTGTGTATTAATTTGCCAAACATTTATTAGGAACCTACTATGTGTCAGCACTCTGCTAGAAGCTGGGAATACAAAGATTAATGTGACAGTCCCTGCCCACTGAGGGGCTATTCTCTAGGTGCGTAAGACAGAAACAGAGACAGATAATTATAATACTTTGTACAAAGTATAGTTACCAAAATATTCTGAGGACACAGAGAGAGGCACCTCAATCCTATTGGAAAGATGGAGAGGAGGACAGCTTGGTTGGGGAGAACCTGAGTCTTAATTTCGGAGTAGGTGTTGGCTTGGCAAAGGGTAGGGGTTGAAGATGGGGGAGGGCTGATGTGGATTTTGAAGTATCTGTGGGATTTCCAGGTGGAGCAGTTCATTTCCCATATGGAGACGTGAGTCAGAAGCAGGTGCCTAGGGTAGAGTGAGAGATAGATTTGAGATTTCACCTGAGAAACTATGAAGCAAGAAAAGACACATGAGCTGGGGATGAACATCTGAGAAGGCAGAGGCAGGCTGGCTGAAGAGAGCCTCCAGCAGCAAAAATCAGGATTCCCCAAGGGAACCAAGAAAGTTCAGTCATGGAACCAGGGGGACTAATCCACAGCCATTAGGCCAAATTGGCCGAAAGTTTCATTTTGTTTGGCTCCTGAGGGTTTGTAATATTTTTTAAATAGTTCCCACCTTTTAAGAGTTGAGCGATGCCTCATAAAGTCTGCATTTTTAGCTTCCCATGAAGCACTGGAATATTTGGCTATGTAGGGCCTAGATTCCTCACAGCAGTGCAGGGGCTCCCCTTTTGCCGTGGGGACAGGCTCTCCAGGTCCCCCCACACGCATATCTTAATGTGACCATTTCACTCATTGACACAGCCTGCCTGGTTCCTCTGGGCATTTGCATTTGGGATCTTTCCCTAGAATTTCAAGAACAGTGTGATCTCCAAATGTCCAGTGCAGCAGAGAGTGACTAAGGAATGAGAAAATCTCCCCCCTGCCTTTGAATTGGGAAATTGTGATTCACCTCAGTGACCTGAGGAAGGGAAGATTAGGAAGGTGGTAAGACACAGAAGCAACATCGCAGTTACCATGGATTGAGGAGTGGCCAGGAGGGAAGGAAGAGGGTGGTGAGTATGGAGGAGCCCACAATCTTTTCTACAAAGGGCCATAGAGCAGATCTTTTTGGCTTTGTGAGCCACATGATCTCTGTCACAACTACTCAACTACTTGCTGTTCAGCACAAAAGCAGCTGTAGGCAATATATAAACAAATAAGCATGGCTATATTCCAGTCAAATTTTATTCACAAAGAGAGGCTTCCTGTGGACCCTAGCTTGCCAAACCCCAGATGGGGTACACTGGATCAGGGGGTAGGACTGAGAGGAAAGCCGACAGTTCTGTAGACACAGGGAGGGGTCAGCAGAGAGGGAGACGGAGAAGGTAAAGAAAAACAAGGGAGAGATTGGTGAGGCCACTTCCAGAGGGAGGAGGGAGATGGAGCAAGGCCCTCGGTGATGGTGGGGGGAGGAAGACCTTGCCCGCCAAGGCAACAGCTGAGCAGAGGTGGAGAACAAGTTTGTAGCGTGCACGAGTGAAATGAGGTAGCATGTTGACTGTGCTGCTGCTGATGCCAGTTTGGTGGAAAAAGTAAGAAGTGAAGCAATCAACTGAGAGCCACTGAGAAGGTGGGATGAAACTGGTCAAAAACAAATAGAAAGGTTGACAAACACTGCTGAGGGCTCAGCTGAGGTTGGAAACTAGAAATGATTGTGTTGTCGCATTGTGCCATCCTGCATGGCAGCAGCAATGCCAGAGCTTAGAATCAGAGGAGGTAGCTTGTAGCGTTGATTGAGGGTTTAGACTTTTCTGGTGAGATAGTAATTCAGAGCAAAGGAGCCTGGGCTGCATAGTGGCAGATGAGGCCAACAGGTCCTGCTAGACTGTGAGGAGAGAACGGGTTGAGGAATTAGAGGGTTTTTTGTGAACAGATGCAGTGAGTATGAAGGTAGAGCAGAAAGTGTGTAGGAGGTGATCTGAGAACAGATGACTGGAGTTTAGAATTTCTGAGTTGGAGCACTTCCAGGATATTAAGATCCCGGACAAGCTCCTTGGATTAGGGGACTGAAATGCAGTGAAGCAAAGGACAATCAGGAATTGGGAAGTAAAATTGCTCACTGGCTATCTTCATAGAGGCTGAAATCTCTCAAGATTTGGAGTGGAGGGGGTTTCACTCAGTGATTCAGAGTGATTCAAAGGCAGTAGATGACGGACAGCGATGAAGAGGAGTGGGAGGACATGTATCTGGATGGTGTGGATGTTGAAAAGAGGCAGGAGCAATGCACTCCTTCCAGGCTTGCAGACGCCTGCCTGGTAGCCCTGCGGAGCCAGCGCGCCTCCGTTGCCAAGGAGACCAGTTCATTGCTATCTCCACAGACAAGGCAGGCTGGGACCTATTGTTCAAGATACGGAGGAGTGTGCTGTTCACATGCTGACCCTCTCCTGAGTCCACACAAGTCCCGCTGTGAGCTTTCTCTCACCCCTCTACGACATAGTCCTGTCAGTAGAGAATATGTCGGCCTTCCTGGCATGCCTGCTTCTTTTATTTTTATTTTTATTTTTATATTTTTTGCGGTACGCGGGCCTCTCACTGTTGTGGCCTCTCCCGTTGCGGAGCACAGGCTCCGGACGCGCAGGCTCAGCGGCCATGGCTCACGGGCCCAGCCGCTCTGCGGCATGTGGGATCTTCCCGGACCGGGGCACGAACCCGTGTCCCCTGCATCAGCAGGAGGACTCTCAACCACTGCGCCACCAGGGAAGCCCATGGCTGCTTCTTTCTGCCTGTCTCTGATTCTGTTCAAGCTGTAGCTCCAGCCAATAATGGATGTCCTCTCCCCTCTCTCTCCCACCAGCAAGTAGACAGGTGATCACAATGTCTCTCCAAATGTGTCCAGAGAGAAGAGCCAGGAGTCTTCTTAAATGACAGCGCCACCTCCTGTAGGGGCTATCCTATCTGGGCTGTGGCAGAATCCACTTGGAATCTCATGTCAGGGATGGTGCGAGTTGTGGACAGCTAGTGACCACTCTTCTCCCAGCTCCATCCTAAGACAGGCCTCCCCAGGTGGGAGGTTCAGAGAAGCTTCCAAAGAGAACTAGAATAATGGGTCTAATGAAAGAAGACCATAGACGTGCAGCTTGTTTATTAAACTGCACATAGTATAGTTTTCACGGCATTGTTAACCATTCTGTTCAAATTAATAACCTGCCCCCCTTTTTTTCCCAGAAATCGAAGCTTTTTGCTTTTGGCACCAAGTATGAGCCGGCCCTTCTGGTCTAGAGAGAGGGACAAACAGCACACAGGAGTTAAGGCTAAAGATGCCAGCACCCAGGGCTGGGCCATGCCCTTATCCCTGGAGTCTTAGGAATGGAAGCCGAGTCCAAATGCTTCCTCAGCTGTTGTGTCTGGAAGGTGGGCTTCCCTGTCAGCTGTTTAAAGAACAGCTGAAGAAGGAGCCCTGCATGCTTCTGAGGACACCCTCTGCATGTCTTAGGCATGAGTCAGACCCAGAGGTTGGCATTTGTCCCCTCAGTTAAGAGCTAAGGCCCATATCTCTCCAGATAACATCTCTGAAAATAGCCAATCCTGGGCAGGTGGGAGGGGCCAATCAGAGAATGCCAACCCTTCTTAATTCTGTGGGGTGGGAGATCCTGACCCACATCCTGAGGGGACAGATAGCTTTCAGCCTTCAGTTAAGATTGGAAGTGGGGAGAACATTCACCCCTGCTTCTCAGTTTAGAGAGAAGAATCAATCCTCATGGCATTAACATTTTGGAATTATTTATTTGTTTTAACAAGTCTGAAACCTTTTCAGCCAACATACCTCATTTTACTTGCAGGGTGGTTTTTAACATGTCACCTAAACCAAGCTACTTTTCATCTAGTAACCCTTATATAGGTGCTATTATATACTCAGACAAGAGACTAGGACACAATGCTAAGAAGTTGTTTCATTTTCATTTAGTAATGTCTATTCTCTGCAGTTTGGGGGAAAAATGGTACCAGTTTGGTTTTCAACCTAAAGCAGTGATTTGAAAACTTTACATAGGAATCACCTGGAAATTTTTAAAAGTTCTGATGCCCAGGCGTCACCACAGACCAATCACATCAGAATCGATGGAGGTGGTAACCCCGAGTCAAGAGTTTTAGATTTCCCCAGGTGATTGCTATGAACAGCCATGCCAATGTCATGGACCCAAGTGAACACAGGTGTCTCTATTAATTCATTTCATGGTGTATTCATTGCTAAGTTGACTTAGCACTCTGAGGGTTGATTTTATTATCCTGATGATATTTCTGGAACCTAATAAAATCATAGTCACAGGGGGGGCGGGCAGGCACAAGAGCCAGGTGGGAAACAGAGGTTTCATGAACCAGAGAGGAAATTTTGTCAGTCATCAAACCTGAAGGAGCACAGAGCACCTATCAATGTCCGAGGTACTGAGCCCTGAGTCCGGACAGCCGGGTGTAGCAGCAGAAATAGTGGAGCTGGTGTAAGTGGGGAGTGTACCAAGGAAATTTTCTGGAATGATTTTTCTCTGAAACTGGATCTTACAGGCCAGATGTAGTAGGATACTTGGGTGGGCTCACTCTGTTTAAAGGGATAGGAACACAGAGTACAGACTCCCAAATTCTTTAAGTCTCTAAGGTGATGATTCTCAGAATTTTTTTTTCTAGTTGAGAGTTTCGATTATTATCATTTTGTCAAGAAAATAACCACATTCCTTTATCAGATATGTGTTCAGTGCCTTTTCTGTGCTAGGTACACCATCCATTACTAGGGATACAAAGATTAAATAGAATGCAGTATATGCCTGTGAAAATCCATACCCTAGATGAGGAAAGACTGCATAAATCAAAACCTTTTAAATAAGAGGTAGCAAAAAATGATGCTAGATTTGGACAAAGTTCTGTGAGTCTGATGTTAACCCTAATGACATCAACCCTCATTGACTGCATTTTCCTTCTTCCGTTGCTCTACTCTGGACTTTGCATGTTTTGCTTCTAATGTGAATTAAATGCTCTATTGGTTTGTCCTGCTATTATCAGGAGGAGGTAGGATTCTCAGCAGGGGAGACCAGACAGTTTGGGACCCTAAGCTTAAGAGCAGGGAGCAACTTCTCTGGAATCTCATATGTGTCACTGAACCAGATAGAATTCTTCACAGAGGTTAACTTAGGTGGAATTGCTACAGTAAGAAGCTGTTTCTTTTTAAATCTTTTCAAGTTTTCAGCGATGATGCCTGTTTCTACTATACTAGAATTGAGTGAAAATATCTGCTTGACCCACATCTCTGCCCCCAGTGATTATTGTTTAATCTTCTGTTTTGTCACATCTTCTTTCTTGAATAGTGATCTCCAATTTTTGAAATATCTTTTGTCTCTCCCCTCAATGCATTTATTTGCAGTCTCCATGTGAATCCTTGGGCCTCTTCCCTTTTTCTCATTTCCTGACTCCCCCTTGTCCACGTCTTATCTCTTTGCTGGATTATTGCGCACCTTCCCAGCAGGACTTCCCCAGCCACCGCTGTGGAGGATGCTGAGCTGAACTGTAACATGCTTATTAGAGTAGTACTTTATATAAGAAATGATAACTTTTGCTTTTATAATATCCAACAAGACTGAGGCAGAGAAAAAAAGAGTCTAACAAGGCAGATGAGAAGGGAATGATCTGGGTGGAAGGGAGAAAGTACTAAAACATAAAGGGATATAGATGCTCAAAACCAGCATGGCCAACAATAGAGTCTGGTAGGTCAGTGATACTCACCAGGAATATTCAAGACTTAAAGAGGTGGCAGATTTGCTAAGCAATTACACACCAAGACCAGACAGACCCAGGGAGCCAGAAGACTAAATTAAATTATCAAACACAAGGGGCTTCCCTGGTGGCTCAGTGGTTGGGGGTATGCCTGCCGAGGCAGGGGACACTGGTACGTGCCCCGGTCTGGGAAGATCCCACATGCCGTGGAGTGGCCGGGCCCGTGAGCCATGGCCGCTGAGCCTGCGCGTCTGGAGCCTGTGCTCCGCAGCGAGAGAGGCCGCAACAGTGAGAGGCCCGCGTATCGCAAAAAAAAAAAAATTATCAAACACAAGACACTGAGCAAGCTGAGCTACTTATACACAGCATTTGTATTTGGAATAAATAAACTGCGATTGTTATTCCTTCCTCCCAGGCTTCCAGCCTAGGGGCAGAGTCAGGATGAAATGAACACAACAGTTTACACATCCACATTCTGGTTTACATGACTCAAAAAGGCAGAGGCTTATTTATTCCCAGGGTGGCTCAGCCCTATTCCTCCTGACCTTATCTGTGTACAATTTGTACATGGAGAAAGGGACCACCTTCCACCCGATCTCTGAGGACAGGAACTTAAGCATTATCCTGCATCTCCCTCATCTGTTAGACAGCAAGTCCACATGGCTGCCTTCCCTCTTCTAACTTAGCACGTGCGCCAGTCCCTCCACCCAAGTCCACTGGACTTGGCTGCCAGAGTCACGCCTCCAACCAGCACACCTGATTGGGCCACCTCCTGCTTTAAACCTATGCCGCCCCTGATGTCTCCAGGGTGAAGTGTAGCGCTCTCAGCCCTGCTTCCTAGAACCTCTGGAGTCTGACCCCATCACATCTGCTTCTACTGCCGATCTCCACAGACCAGAGCTCTAGTAGATGAGTTTTTTCCAGAACTTACCAGGACTTTCCATGCTGCACTGTCATTATCCATGCTTGGAATGTCCCTCTCTTATATGTCTGACTAGGAAACTGGTAGTCATTCAGTGGCAGTGCAATGCTTCCCAAGTGAGACTGGTCATGCAAATCATCTCGGGGCTGCTTTTAACACACACACACACACACACACACACACACACACACACACACTTTGGATCCCTGGGCCATGCTTTAGTGCTGTGGATTCCTAATATATGGAAGTGTATTTGAGTTATTCTAAAGATGAGAACCACCAAAGTACATAGTATTTTTATTTATAGGCTTTTGATTTGAAGGTCCATTTTTGGCCTCACCTAAAATTGATATGCATTCATATTTTTGAGTGACAAATGCTAGTAATAGTAAAACATTTTTTAAAAAATTTATAAGCAGTTCTGTATGAATTGAAACCTTCCCCATATCACCTCAAGCTCTGTGAGGTTAGAATGGTGGGAGACCTCTGAGGGGAGGAGGGAAGCTTCTGACCCTGGTCCTCACAGCTAGAGAGATGGGCTGGGCAGCCCGTGGTCTCCCTGGCCTCAGGGCAGAGGGCTCAGTTCTATTTCTTAGTTCACGGCATGTTATCATTATATGTCCATGCAAGGCTCTTCTCTTGTTTTATTTATCTATTCCCTGTTTTTCCCTAATTTCTTTTTAAAAAAATTTTATTGGAGGTTAGTTGATTTATAATATTGTGTTAGTTTCAGGTGTATTGCAAAGTGAATCTGTTATGCATATACATATATTCACTCTTTTTTAGATTCTTTCCCATATAGGCCATTACAGACTATTGAGTAGAGTTCCCTGTGCTATACAGTAGGTCCTTATTAGTTATCTATTGATATTTTATATATAGTAGTGTGTTTATGTCAATCCCAATCTTCCAATTTATCCCTCCCCCCTCTTACCCTCTGGTAACCATAAGTTTGTTTTCTATATCTGTAACTCTATTTCTGTTCTAATTTTCTTTTATTTAACCATTCTAAAGTATTTAATGTCTATTTTTTGTGTGCCTCTTTGCGCTACGTGTATTGTTTGTGTGCAAAAGTTTGACTTATGTAAATTTATTCAAATGGTCTTGTTATCTGTCTCATCTTGTTTTTTATGCCTGGTATACCATTTTGGAAGGGATGGGAAATCATGGAGCCCTGCAATGGACATTTATCACATTAATGAAATACCCACTATGCGCAGCTCTAATAAGGAGAGGGACAATATGGTGATGTGGCTAAGAGCACTGGCTCTGGGTTCTGAATGCCGGGGTCCAAATCCTAGCTTCTCCACTTATTAACTTCATGGTCTTAGGTAGGGTCCTTAATCTCTCTGCTTTTAATAACTCGTAAAGTGGGGACACTTCAGCACACCTCAAAGGTTGTTGTGAGGGTTAAATGTGATAAGCGTATCTAGGCTCTTCCTCTTATTGGAGAAAAATCACACTACAGATTTTACTGCAAACTGTTGATGACGTCTACTCCCTTCTGGATCCTCAGTGATGCCCAGTGGCCCCTTTAGCTGTAATTAAATCCTTTTCAGCGGTTCCTTACTGGGTTTCCTGGATTCTCAAATCCCTTTATCCCCAAGCAGGCTCACATTCAGCAACCTTGCCTCGTTTTTTGTGGGGTTTTTTGCCTCTTATTTTTTAAAGCTTGAGTCCTCCACCTACACTAGAGGGTCAAGGTTCCTGCCCTTGGGGAAATAACATCCTAAAAGGGGATACAGGCAATAAACAAGTCAACAACCCATATGGAAAATGTTTTTACCTAGCCAGAAATGCTTTGAAGATAACATAATAGGGAAACTTTCATTTGGGTGGAAAGGAAAGGCCTTTCTGAGGAGTTGACGTTGAAGCTGAGACAAGGCTGTCGTGTGAAGATCAACGAGCAACAAAATCTAGACAGAGAGAAAAATCTGTGCAGCAGCCCTGAGGGGAGAAGGAGCTTAATGTGAGTGAAGAGCAGAAGGTCAGCTGCCAGCTATGCTGAAATCCAGTAAGCAGGGGGGAACATAGCAGGAGATCAGGCCAGAGCAGCCCAGTCCAGTAGAATTTACTGTGATGAAGGCCATGTTCTACCTCTGTGCTGTACACGATGGTAATCACTGGCCACATGTGGCTATTTAAATTTAAGATAATATAAATTAAATAAAACCTAAAATTCAGTTTTTCAATCACATTAGTCACATCTGGCTCTATGAATATAAATATGTGTACAAATTGTTAAAGAAATACTAAAGAATTTTTTTTTTTTTTTTTTTTTACTATTACCAGCATTTCAAATGCTCAGTAGCCACATGTGGCTGGTGGCTACCACATTGGACTGTATAGGGTCAGAGAGGAAGCGGGAACAGATCAGTGGGGCTTTGCCCACCAAGGTGAGTTGTTTTGATTATTTGCTAAGTATGGTGAGAAGCCTCTGGAGGGTTTGACAAAGAGACTACTGTGATTGATTTATATGTTAAAAAATCTCTGGGGCAGCTGGGAAGAGGGCAGGGGTAGGGAGGCACCTGGAGAGGCAAGAGAGGAAAGAAGTTACAGCTATTGCCTTTGCCTGGGGAAGAGAGATGAGGGTAGCTTGGACTGGTGTGGCAGCAGTGGAGCAAAGAGGTGGATAGATTCCAGATTTATTTTGGTGGTCGGTCCAATACGAGTAATTGATGACTCAGATGTGAGATGCGAAGGAAAGAAACAAATATTGACTCCTAGGTTTTTTGGGTTTTTTTTTGCGGTACGCGGGCCTCTCACTGTTGTGGCCTCTCCCGTTGCGGATCACAGGCTCCGGACGCGCAGGCTCAGCGGCCATGGCTCGTGGGCCCAGCCGCTCCGCGGCATGTGGGATCCTCCCAGACCTGGGGCACGAACCCATGTCCCCTGCATCAGCAGGCGGACTCTCAACCACTGCGCCACCAGGGAAGCCCCCGACTCCTAGGTTTTTGATCTGAGCAAAATTATTCCTTTACATGTACTAATGCCATTAATTAGGCTCTTCCCATTTTTAAGGTGGATGACATTCCCTTTCTCTCTTCCAACTATGGATCTATTTTAATGACTAAACTTACAGTATAAGGATTGTTTGATGTGGCTGGAGGGTCTGCCTCTCCCATCACACTTCCACTGACATTGCTGTTTTCCAGGTCACCATTGACTTTCTCATCGTCAAATAAAATGGCTAATTCTCAGTTCCAGTCCTGACTAATGTCTGCAATATGTGCAGCTGTTGATCTAATTCCTTCATCCATTGACCCACAGGCCACTCTCTTCTGATCCTCTTCCTGCCTCTAAACCTGTGCCTTCTCGTTGATCTCCTTGCTGCTCCTGCTTGGCCCCCTCCACATGTTGGTGTCCCCAGGCTCAGTCTTGCTTTTTCTCTCTTGCACAACCTGGGTGACCAGCTCCACTCCATGGCCTGCACTTCCCATCTATATTCTGCTGTCTCACAAATCTATAAAGTAGTAGCACCAGCCATTTCTATGAGCCAGGAGCTTGGCTAATTGAGTTAAACATGTTGTCTCATTCAATCCTTCCCTGAACTCTGTGGGTAGGTATGATTATTCTAATTGTCAGATGAGGGAGCAAAGGCTCTGGAAGGTGTATGAACTTACCCAAGCTCAAAGAATTAAAAGTGGAGAGCTTGGATTTAAAACCAGGCCCATGCGGCTCCTCAGCTGTTGTTATAACCAGTGCTTCCTACTGTCCATAGCCCCAGCTCAGACCTCACATTTCCAGATCTATACTTCGAGCCACTGAGTGAAACACACATGCATGGAGCTCGCACATCTGAAAACAGGCATAAAAACAAACTTATCACCTGCTCCTTACCTTCTATGAATCCCACAAAACAAACAAATAATAACAAACTGAAATATCTCCTCCCCCTGTGTTCCTTATTTGGCCTCACGGTACAACTAATCCAGTTTCCAAAACTAGAAACATCTTCATCTTTTAATACTTCTCTGCCTTCCTACATTCCATTGATTTCCAAGTCCTACAGGGTGTACTGCACAGGTGCCCTTCACCTAAAGGAACAGGCACTCCTAGAGTTTGAGAACCACTCTAGCCTGCATTAGGATCACCTGGAGGGCTCATTAAACTCCAGATCACTGGGCCCTGTACCCAGAGCTTCTAATTCAGTAGGTTTGGGTTCTAAGGATGTGCAGGTCTAAAAGTTCCCTGGTGATGCTGCTGGTTAGTGGGATATACACAAGTGCCAAGTGCAGCAGAAGCATAGAGGAGGGAAGGATTCATTTTGCCTGGGAATAAGAAGGAAGGCTTTCTAAAGTGTGAAAAACAGTCAACCACCAAATGACTTGGAATGGGGGCTCTTTGTCTCTGCAAAACTGACCCCATTAGCCAGTATCACCATTATCCAGAGTCACATTTCCTTCCAGGCTCATAAATATAGTGTTAACATGCCTTCCCCCTCTTGTGTATCCTTCCCCACTCCTCGGCCTCTGATCTAAACTAGAATCTGTCTAGCAGCATCAGAGTCCATACCCCTTTTCATAGGCCCTTGCAAAAAATGATGAATGACTAGTCTGCTTTCAAACTGCCAGACACACACACACAGGGCATGAGAAGACAGAGAGAAAGCCCAGGAGAGACCTGTGCCTGGCAGCTGCAGCTGCCTCTGTCTCTCCTGTTCTTCAGGACCTCACTCTGTACAATAATTTGCAGAACCCCATTAACTTTGGACCCTGCCTTCTGAGAGGTGTACATCGCCACTCTCCCCCCACACCTGGTCAGATGAGGATGCTTGGCTATGGGCTGGAACTCATCAGAGTAGCACAAGACGGAGGCAAGCCAGCATCATGAGGATCATGTTTATCTTCTCAGTTTCTCATAGCTTCTGTCCCTCCTTCCTCTCACCACATTGCTAGACTTACAAGCAAATGTTTCTTTCCAGAGAATCAAAGCAACAATTTAAAAAATGAATGAGACAACGGAGAAGTGTAATTCACAGGATTTTAATAATTGCACAAAACAACATTGTAATTTAGGTGGTAATGAAACAGGAAAAAATAACTCTATAATGCCACCATTTATTTATTTATTTTTAATATTAATTAATTAATTAATGATTTCAGCTCTGCAGGGTCTTAGTTGCAGCTTTAGTTGCGGCATGTGGACTCTTAGTTGTGACATGCGGGATCTAGTTCCCCGAACAGGGATCAAACCTGGGCCCCCTGCATTGGGAGCCCAGAGTCTTACCCACTGGACCACCAGGGAAGTTCCTATAATCCCACCATTTAACTGTGTCTAACAAAGTAGACATTTTTCAAGAAATGGGGCTTCTAGTCCTTATATCTGCAGATATTTATGGCCAGAGTATTGATTAAAGTTCCTCGGCCCTGGCTGCAGATCTGAGTCACTAGGAAACATGGACATCCAGGCCCTCTGGAGTTGGAGCTCAGGCATATGAACCTCTACTTTCATAACTTTTTATCAGAGTAAACATATCATGTCAATAATGTGAACTTTCATGAACTGAGCAAACTTGGGTAACCAGCACTCAGATCAAGGGTAAGCTGTGACAAAGCGAAAAAGAGGCATGGACATATATACACTACCAAACGTAAGGTAGATAGATAGTGGGAAGCAGCCGCAGAGCACAGGGAGATCAGCTCGGTGCTTTGTGACCGCCGGGAGGGGTGGGATGGGGAGGGTGGGAGGGAGGGAGATGCATGAGGGAAGGGATGTGGGAACAGATGTATATGTATGACTGATTCACTTTGTTATAAAGCAGAAACTAAAAAAAAAAAAAAAAAAAGAAACAAATTACTGCCAGCGGCTCAAGAGAGCCATTTGTACCCCTTTCCAGTTATTACAGCCCAGCCAAAGTTGTCAATATCCTAACATCATGGATTAGTTTGCTTTTGGAATTAAAAAAAAACTAAAATAATATATACTTTTGTGTCTAGCTTCTTTCCCTCAGTGTTGTGCGAGGTTCATCCATATTGTTGCAAATAGTTCTGATTTATTCATTCTCACTGCTGTATAGTATTTCATTCTGTGAATAAACCTCAATTTATTTATCCATTTTACTATTGATGACAGTTAACAACTGATAATTAAGATCTATTAAAATTAAGAACTTCTATTCAACAAAAGTCACCATTAAGAGAATGAGATGGCAAGAAAGATATTCTCAATACATACACATGAAACAAAAGACTTGTACCCTGAATATAATATATATATTAGGTATTAACAAGTAAAAAGCCAACTCAGAAAAAAATACTTGACACATCTCAAAAGAAAATATACAAATGACCAATAAACACGCGCTCAACGTCATGAGTGGTTCAGGATATGGAAATTAAAACAATTACTGAAATGGCTAAAATAAAAAGGACAGAGTACCAAGTGATGGTGAGAATACAGAACAGTGAGGATTCTCACACACTACTGATGTGAGTGTTAATTTGTACAACCACTTTAGGAACTCTTTGGTAGATCTACAAAAGCTGATCACATGCATCTCCTATGATTTAGCAATTTTATTCTCAGATATGCACTCTACAGAGTCAGATATATATGTGCACCAAAAGATAAGTATAAGATGTTCTTTGCAGCACATTTGCCATGGCCCCAAACAGGCAACTTTGTTTAAAATACTCTGCAGGTGGATTTTGAGGACTCATCAGGGCTGAGAACCATGACAATATCAAATGCATTTTTGATAGAATTTTAATTTAAAATTTCATTTTATATGCTGATTTAACAGGAAAATTATAAGACATTACCTTTCTCCTTTGCAAGAAACAAGCTGAAATGATGGAAATGGCTAGAAATTATTTATTTATAAAATATTAAATTTTGGTTGTTTGTTGAAATACTAAATATTTTATACGATATTTTTGTTAGGTGGTAGAATCTTTAAGAAGCCTTTGGCCTTGACGGTGGAATCAACTATGGGAAGGGGTTAAGGTCAGGAAAACATAATAATAATTCTTTAGTAATAAGTCTGTACTGTAATATGATACAACTTGGTCCTCATTTGTATCATGAAATAAAAAAGGAGACTGGAAACGATTTCCCCTCCCAGGAAAGCCACCTGTTCTTCAGGCAGCATCACCAGGATGACCATCTTTTCAGGTCAGTCTCTCACTAGAGAGGCCCCAAGTGGAAGCCAGGCTCTCTGTTGGGTGTTCAATCCTCTAATTATCCCTAGAGGTATTGCTTTTACTGCCATGTGACAGGTACAGGAGTTGAGGCTGAGGGAGGCAACATCACCTGTAGGAAGGTCACACCGCCCCTAGTGACAGAGTCAGATACTCTGGGGAGTGGGTGTTTCTGGTGCCCGCAGTGGAGACATAGGCAACAGGTATTCATCTAGGACTTTTTAAATCACCATGCTAAACACTGGATTATGTCAGGGTGTCTAGGAGGGGTGGAGACCTGAGAGTTGGTTGAAGAGGAAATTGTACTTTTGAGAGTGGGGAGGCTGTTTGCTTTGGAGGATGGCAGCCACAATGTCTGTAGAGTAGAAGGCAAAAGGGCTGATTCACTCTTTCTGGTTGTGGCTGGACTTGACAGGAGAAGAACAATGTACCCAGCTTGAATGGTACTCTGCAAAGTAGGGGTATGCCCTGGAGGTGAAGGTTACAGTCTAGGTGGTGGTGGATAGTCTGCGAAGATGGAGAATCTCTTTGATAAGTAGGAGAGTGGTGGCCAGTACTGTTTGGTGGGGTGGGGGAGGGCATTTCTGGAGACAAGTTAGGGTCCATATGGTGAGGGAGGCTGGGCATGTTGCTGGAAATGGGCCTCTAGTCAGAGTTTCCAGGGGCATTTGGGAAGAGGAGTGGGGTGGCACTTCTGGGCTGCCCAGACCTATTCTTGCCCAGGAGGTAGACATCAAGGGTAGTGTTGAGGTGAAGAGACTGGGTCAGGACTATGAATCGATAACAGCGGCCTTGGCTGCAGGCTGTACATTTACTTGTGCTGGTAAGTCCCTCTCAACTCCCTATCCCACTCCAGTAATACTCCCCGGACTGCTTTAGCATCTCCTGGTTCTCAGGTAGATGCTCCAGGGAAGATGTGTCTTTCTCCTTGCTGCCCTGTGGCCTGATGACAGACGTCTAATCTTCATTTGGCTTGGTATACAAGGCCATCAAGGTGCTACTGGAGCCAGGTGCTAAGGATCTGATCTCAACTGAGGTATGAAGCTCTGGAGGGCAACCCCCAAATCATGGCCAGTTACGACCATTTATCAGACACTTGCCCTGTGCTGGGCATTGTAATCTATGTTTTACAGGGCACTTCCCCTCCCCCACTACACCTCACAACAGTTTCTCAGTGTGAATATTTTGATTTCATTTAACAGTTGAGATGCTTAGGCTAAGAAAGGGAAAGATTTGCCTGAGGTCCCAAAACTTGTAAATAGCAGAGGCTGGGTTTAACTTGGTTTGTGTGATTCTAAAAACGGTGTCCTCTCTAACATATAAGTTGGGCTGGAAGGGTCAGGCTGGAGAAAAGTGTATAAGTGTGTGGTCTACACACCAGGCCTGGGAGCTGGGTGGTTGGAATGAGTGAATGGAAGATCTCAGATTCTGCACTCCTTGAGGGTGATATTGTCCACAAGGGGGCGGCAAAAAACACAGGTATTAACAATGTTTTGTGTCCCTACAAAGGGCAAGAGTATGTGTGGTGTTAACATTTCATGGGGGAGGGGGGTGCAATCAGAAAAAAAAGTCTAGGGACTTCCCTGGTGGCGCAGTGGTTAAGAATCTGCCTGCCAACGTAGGGAACACGGGTTCGAGCCCTGGTCCGGGAAGATCCTACATGCCGCGGAGCAACTAAGCCCGTGTGCCACAACTACTGAGCCTGCGCTCTAGAGCCCGTGAGCCCCAACTACTGAAGCCAGTGTGCCTAGAGTCCGTGCTCCATAACAAAAGAAGCCACCGCAATGAGAAGCCCATGCACCGCAAAGAAGAGTAGCCCCTGCTCACCACAACTAGAGAAGGCCTGCGCACAGCAACGAAGACCCAACGCAGCCCAAAATAAATAAATAAATTGATTTTTAAAAAGTCTAACAATGCTCCTTAGGGAGGTGATAATAATTAAAAGGTTGAGAAACACTGTTCTAGATGCATATGAGAGAGGAGGGTATTGTGATTAGGTTTTAACCTGTCCCTCTGAAGATCCAGTCTCCAATGGGACATAGCGGGGCTGAATTTTGCTTAATTTTACCTGGAAGGAAGCCTTACTGTACAGTGGGAAGAAATATAGTGTCTCCCGTAGTGGACATCATTATTCTGTCATTCTTTTGTCCACAGATTCTGTCCTGAGCTGGCTGGCTGCAGAGCTATTGGTGGGTCTAGGAGGCTGAGAAACTGGAGGGCTGGTAGAGGGTGAAAAATATGATTTCAAGCATTTATGAGCAAGGGTGATCTGGGTAGAGGGGAGCAATGATTTACCCTCCCAGGCTTTGGCTACTCAGAGTGTGGTGCTCAGGCGGCAGCATCAGCACCACATGGGGAGCTTGTTAGAAATGTAGCATCTTAGGCCCCACCCAGCCCTACTGGGGTCAGAAAGTAAAGTTCACAAGCCTCTCGGGTGATTTGTGTGCACATTAGATTTTTGAGAAGTACAGCTGTAGTCCAGTGGGTCTCAGCCTTGGCTACACATTAGAATCACCTGGAGAGATGAAACGCTGTAAGACCCTCAGGCCCCACTCGGGACTACTTGGATTAGGCGCTGGTTCCAGGAGGCTCCTTGTGGGCATTTGTTTTATGCTGAGCAACCTGATTTATGGTTTGAATAGATCACTCTGCTGCTTTGAAGGGTAATTTGTGAGAGTGTGTGTGGAAGGGTGGCAAGACCAGGAATGGCTGCAGGAAAACCAGGGACACCTTCCATATTTGCTCCATCAAGCGGAGCAAAACTGGGTCAGTGTTTTCTTTACTCATACCTCTGGGCTTTCCTTCAAGGTAGGAAAGAGTTCCCACTTTCATCCCCCACACTATGATCTCACATCCTCAGCTGTACTCTCTGTGATGCTCAGGAGTGTCAGGAGTAATTTACATTGTAAGAGGACCACTTGGCAGCAGCATGTCAAGAATAGATTCTCCAGGAACAAGGGAGGAAGTAAAGAGGCTGTTAAAGTGGCTTTTCTAGGAGAGACATGCCAGGGGCTTCAAGGAGGGGGTAGCAGAAGTGGGAGAGATGGGAAGAGTTGGGTTTAGGATTGATTTTTGGATTGCAGTTGCCGATGAATTGGATTTGGTAAGTGAAAAAGGATCACTTGACATTTTTACTTTAAACACAAATTTTAGTTTGTTACTATGTTTAATTATATTCTATTTTTAATCCAGATTACTTTCTCCCTCTTGCAGTTATGTAATGTTTGGGATAATTAAACTTTCAGAGTTCTAGGGGTGCCTGAACATTGTCCACACACCGCTCTTCAGTCTGTGCTGTGACTCTGATTTATCATATATGCCAATCCCAAGCTTAATGTTTAGCCCTGGTCCTCCTGAATCACTGCAAATTGTGATGATGTTGACCCACTTTCTGCTTGTTGGAACTCAGTGGTCACAGGTCTCTTGGGAAAAGCAGGATTTATTAACCTTAGCACTCTTGACATTTTGGGCTACATAATTCTTTGTCACTGGGGGACTGTCCTGTACATTGTAAGATGTTTAGTAGCATCCCTAGCCTCTACCCTGTTGTGGCGATCCAAAAATGTCTCCAGACATTGACAGCTACCCTTCAGAGGGTAAAATTGCCCTAAGTTGAAGACTACTCTTCAACTTAGAAGAAGTTGGAAGGAAGACTTAGAGTGTACATTTTTCGTTGCCTAGTAGGAGTGTTCCTTGAGGAGACCCTGTCTTCCTTTCTTTCAAGGGGCTTTGGGCCCATGAACTGGCTTAAGTCTGGCAATTGGTTGAGGGTCCACAATTCTTTATTGTTGAATCAGGTATGACTTCTTTTCGCCACACTACTTATACTAATCAAATTGGACATTAGTAAGGTGATCACCTATTTCAGTTCTAGGGACATCACGATCAACTATCGAAAGTCAAAGGTCTCCATGGGTCAGACTCTTCTGTTGACTTTCAGCTCTGCTGCCCATTGTGGTAACCATATCTTCCTTGTCTTCTGTGATTAAATGCTACCAATTGGCTCCTGCCAGGCCAGTATCTCATTCTCCCCATTGAATTCAGAGACCCCAGTTTGATGGCAGCATTTCCTCCTCTCATCTCTTAACCTTTAGAGAACAGCCACCATAACGCTCTTTATGGAAGCTGGGCTTCCTTCCCCAATGCATTTCTCAAAGCCTTAGTGGAAGGTATATCTGCTGGACCATTCTGGGAGACATAGTTAGAGGTATCTGAACAAGTATTGCATAATAAATCCACTTAAGCATGTCATTTTTCCAAAGCCTTTGGATCCCTTCATCAGTATACCAAGAAGCTTATGAAACTGCAAGTTCATTTAGTGTAAAGTACCTTTAACTCCAGGTTTAGGGTCATTTGCAGCCCCTCGAGCTAACACACTGATTTCAGAGTCTCTGCTTTGTGCACTTAAAGAAACTAATTTCGGAGGGTCCAACAATATATTTCTTCTTCCCTGGTCCAATACAATTTAAGATCCATTCCCTTGCACATTACTGAGGTTCTGTCAATGTGTACTGACAAAATACTGCAGTTCTCGAGGTGTGTATTGACCTCCTTATGAGTCACACTTCATAGCTTACCTCCTGGGGCTTGCTGGGACTGGAGGATCAGTAGAATTTAGGGGTTCAAGGTCCCCAGCGTCATGGGAATCTGCTCCCATATTCCAATCGCAAATTTTAATTCGTATTCCTTCTCAATCTGTGTCCTAACCTTAACATAAGAAACGCTGCAAAGTGGAGAATTCAACTTGTGTTGTAATTCAGCCACCCAAAGGATTAAATTCATGTTTGGTTTTCAGAAATCTTGGTCTGTGGTCCAGGATATCCTTATCTTTCAGGACAGTTATAAATCCTTAAGCTCATCAGTTTCTTTTCCCCCCCAAATTCTTCAATGCACTTAGAAACACTCATTCACTCCCAAACATTTTTTATTTTCACTAAAATCTTCCTTGATAGCAGTTAGTTCACTCAAATCCTTGCCTTCTGTTGACACTTGATTACAGATGTCTCCAGGTGATACTTCAACTAAATCTTTTGCATGTCATAAACTACCACTGTCTCCTTTAGTCGTCTCTTTAACTGTATCAGGAAATCAGCTCCAGATAACTCAGAGCTAATTTAGAGAACCATCCCTAAGTTTCTGTTCCCTGGAATCACTTTTAGTTTCAATTTCTATATCAGTCAGCATTCAATCAGGGGAAAAAAACCACTGTGAATAATGTGGAATATGGGATTTATTATAGGATTTAGACCTTACACAATTGTGGGAGGAGATAGAGAAGTCTCTGGAAAGCTGGTGCCTCTCTGTCTAGTGGAGGCCTGAGGCCACTGAAGTCAGTAGGTCCAGGAGTTGAGAAGAAAAACTGAACGTGAAGCAGGGGAGACTGGGGACAAATTGGGATTACATCTATCAGTGCCTCCAACTTAATGTCGCAGGTGACCTCCCCCCAGTACCTGATCCAGGACGCGGAGAGGACAGAAGAGGAGACTTGGAGGGAGCTGGAGAAGCTCCGGGCCCAGCTGCTGCCCTGCTCCAAGGAGGTGAACCAACAAGTCAAACTGTAACAACGTAAGTGAACTGCCGCAGGGCACCCTGTACTGACGTTTAGACTTTAATGGCTGCCGCTTTGTTTTGGAGAGTGAAATTTCCTGCAAACTTCTCTTATGTCAAAATGTAACCCACAGGAATTCTTGGAAGTAAAGCTCCAATTTAGCTAAATTAACGAAGTAGAAAGCCACCATAGAATGGGGTTGAATTTGGAATTGATTTTGGAAATAGAGCTAACAGCAGTTGTCGATGGATTGGATTGTTTAGATGAGTGACAGACGAGTACTTGCACATTTTCTTGTTTGGACAATTTTCTTTAACTTGAAATTTTGATTCCTTTTTTTGAGTAAAACAGGCTCTTTACTCTTGATAAGGTTATTTCTTTTTTTTAACTTTTTATTATTTTTACTGGAGTATAGTTGATGTATAATATTAAGTAACAGGTATACAGCATAGTAAATCACAAGGATTACTTTTTTTCTTGCATCTGTAGTGGAAACTTTAGCAGTAGACATTAATTGCTCCAGGTACGTCAAATAGATGCATCATTTTTTTGGCAATGTCAATGCTCTCATTTTTAATACAGATTATGCTCTCATTTTAAGTTATGCTCTCATTTTTAATCCAGATTATGTTCTCTCTTGTAATTATATAATGGTTTTGATAATTCACCTTTCATAGCTCTAGGAGTGCTTGAATACTGCCCCAGTGGGTTGCCATTATCCTCACGTCACTCTTCAGGGCATTATGGTTTCCTTATTAATTCAAGATTAATGATTGGTCCATAGCTTCAAGAATTGGACCCACCTTCTGCTTGTTGAAGCTCTTTCCTCCAGTGACAGCCAGGTCACCCTCTTTTCCTGATTTCCTTCTTGTCTTCTCAGCCTTTTTTGCCTGCACTTCCTTTGGTTGTTTCTCTAGTGTGGCATCCCCAGGGCCCTGCCTTTCATTTTTCTCTCTTTTGCTCTCCAAGAAAGATAAATTTCACTATATCAGGAGATGGTACCACTTACCCTGGAGGCTTTCAATCTACATAACAGCACCTGCTATTTGTCGAGCAGCTATTATATGCCATGTGAGTTACTAATATATATAGTCTTTAATTTTAAAAAACCCTGCAGTCTTTTGTAAGAAACCCTTGTTGTGGGTATTAATTATCCCAATTTTCCCAATGGGGAAACTAAGGCTCAGTAAAGTTCAGGATTTTGCTCAAGCCAGTTAGTAAGTGGATTTGAACCAAGGTCTGTCTGACTTGTAAGCTATTGTCATAACAACTATGATTTACTGCTGCCTAAAGATCCATCTCAGATCTTCTCATTATCAGACTTTAATATCCGGTGGCATGCAGGAGAGACAGTACATGAATGTACCCTATCATTTCAAACTTAGTACATATAGATCCATTCAATCTCACCAACCATTCCACCAATTCCAACCCCCAACCCCATCTAAAAAGCACACACCTCCTCTGGTATTCCTTATTCTTTTCGAGGTAACAGTCTCCAAAAGTTTCTGAATCTTGAAACATCTTGGGCCCTCCATCTCCTGCACTGCCCATACCTGGTTGCTTACCAAGTCCTCCAATGTTGGGGTCAGAGGTATCTCTGCATCACTGTGGCTCCAATGTCATTTTCCACTTCCTTCCTGAACTCTTGCCACTGTTCTTCCCATTTCACAACTGGCTCTCTATACTGCTGCCAAAATTATCTTCTGAAAAAAAAATCAATCCGGTCCTGTCAGTTTGCTTTAAAACTTTTGACTCCATTTTGCCTACAAAATAAATATGAATCTCCTTGGTATGCTGCCCAAGGCCCTTGATGATTGGCCTGGCCTATCTTGCAGTCAACTATTTTTCACACATACAAGTGATTACTTTTCAGATGGATTATAGATGCCATATAGATGCAGAAAATATAAACATTTCCAAACTCGACTGAATTCATTTTGACTTTTTATCATTTTGACTATTTTCTCAATCAATGGATACTTTAAAAAGCACAACTATTATCAGGTGGAGATGGATTTTTATATTTGGTAGGAACTGTATTCTCATATTATAAATATTGGGAAACCAACTAGATTAGATTCTCATGAAATATGTCATCCAGGTTTCAGAGTTTATTTCAAGAAACTTTCTTAGCCAAAGTTAGTAGAAGGATATGGACTCTAAGTTCAAGGGTGTACTTGGACTGATAAATTTGGTTTTCTATGTATATTGGGGGGAGTAGAAGGGGGAAATTGTAAGGTAGGATGGTGGAGGTAGGATGGCGTAGGAATACAAGCTCTAAGGCCTACAAAAAGCTGGGAATGATTTTATCTTCATTCTCAATAATTCAAATAAAAATTTTAAATGCCCTAGCTTTTTAAAATGACTCCAAAAGGGGAATAAAAGCAGAGTTGGGAAAGGACATGATTTAGTAATATAGAAATGTCATACTGTGAAACTCTGTCTTCTATTACAGTCTGTGATAAAAGGGAGGATGAAAACTATTTCCATCCTAATGAAGCTATGGTTCTTCAGCACCATCCCCAAGACACTGTCTTGTGTGGTCAGTCTCCCACTGGTGAGGCAGTGTGTGGAGAGAGTGGGCTGTGGGTTCAGACGGGTTTGAGTTCCAATCCTAGGCATTCTCTCTGACCTTAAACAAATCAAAGCTCTGAGACTCTCTTTTTTGTTCTTCAAATGGGAATAAAATAGACAATTCAAAGTAATGGCGAGGTTTCTATGAAGTAAGGTTGATCTGCAGGGAATTTATTCAGGTTCATTTGCTTTCCCCAGTGCCATGCTTCCAGATATCTTCTATTTGTTTAGTGCTTCAATCTCTGGGTGTCCTTGGAGCTGATTCAGTCCAGTTGGTGGACAGATATGGAAACTCAAGAGGTCTTATAGGTTATCTGCAGCTGTATGACCAGGTTCCTACCTGGTGTTTCTTCCCCTTCATTGATTTTATTCCAAGTGATGAAGAAACCAGATGACAGTGAAATAATATGGAGATAGAAAATTGGCTTGGAGGTAGCAAATATTCAAGAGCCTACTTAATGTCAGTGCTGTGCCGGGAGTTGGTGGACAAAGCAACCCATTTACCTGAGGTGCTCACAGCCTGGCAGCAGTGACACAGACGTAACCCAAGATCTACAGGACAGATTAGACTGGAGTAACCATAAGTGAAGTGCCAAATGCTGCAGACCCAGAGGAAGGAGGGATGCATTCTGCCTGGGGACAAAGTAGAATTGCATCTAGAGTCTGGGGCACTGTGTGTGTACTTGTGGGGAGGACAGTCTACCAGCTCACCATTCATTAATGCAACACAAATCTGCGGAGCAACAAATCTGTGCCAGCTAACCACTGCATCCTGCTACCAGATATGAGAATAGGAGAAGAGAGAACCTACCGATAATGTACAGTCACGGAGTGGGGACAGGAATAAGATGCAGGGGAACATAACAATGCTAGGCAATATTTTTCTCTAAAAGAGATGTGAACAGAAGCAGAAGCAGCATTATATACAGTGCAGCAAACCAGGCAACCTCTGAATGGCTGGGAGGGGCTTGTTATTCTCTGCGGAAACCCCTCTTACTTGGTCACACTTCTTTTCTGACAGCCAGGTGCATAAATACAGCTTTACCCCTCACCCTCTCCCTTTTCTCTGCTCCTTGCTTCTATTCTATACACAGCTCCCTCCTACCCATCCCCCTTTTCCTCTGGACTGCTGGTCTGAGGTAGCATCTGCCTAGAGCAGCAGGGGCTCCACCCCTTTGAAGCCCTGCTGGAACCCTGCAGGAGTTGGGTAACTTGCAGTCTGAATTAATGTATCCAGACAAGCAGAATGCGGAGGTGCCGGGGGCGGGGGTGTGGGGGAAACAGAGAGCAGGCTGAGAACAGCTGAGGGCTGCCTGCAGCCCCCGTGGTGCAAGTCTGCATCTATTTCTACATCACATCTCTCTGTACAGTTTTGAGTTATCTATAATCAGAGAGTAAGTCAGTGGTGTTCAAGCTTGGTTGGTCATCAGAATCTCCAAGGGGGCTTTTAAAAGATGCAATCATCCAGGCCACACAGAGACCCATAGAAGTGGAATTCTTTCTTGGAGATCCAGTGTGAGAGCATCTTACAAAGCTGTACAGGGGTTACTTATGATGTGCATTTAGAGCTGAGAATCATAGGAATTAATTCAATTTTCTATAGACTTCTCATGAAAAGTTATTTTTGTGAGCTACCATTAGGGGAAGCTGACAAACCAGCTCCTTTCACATATGGAAGAGTGAAGCTCAAAGATTGTAAATGGCTAAGAAAATTGAAATTTCAAAATATAAAAACTTTAAGTAGTTTTTAATATTTCCTGTCTTAAGTTTGTTGCAGACTTATGGGAGTAGTTGGGAAGTCTTCTGCTTAGGTTCTCCAGTCTGAAAGGGTTTGCAGGCTATCCTGGCCCAGGTGTAAGATGTCTTTTTTTACAAAAATAATTGTGGTGGTGCCTGGATGTCAAATATTAACTTTCATCCCACAATGATAATAACAATGGCTGACTTTTTTTTTTTCGGCCATGCCATGCAGCTTGTGGGATCTCAGTTCCCTGATTGCGGACTGAACCCAGGCCATGGCAGTGGAAGCCCAGAATCCTTACCACTAGGCCACCAGGGAACTCCCTAATGGCTGACATTTTAAAAGCTCCTACTGTGTGCCAGATGCTCTGCTAGATCTCACTAATTCTCTGATTACTTCTAAACCCACAGCAGTCCTGGAAAGTTGTTAGATGGCTTCCACCTGACAGGTGAAGGAACTGAGGTTTAATGTCACCCAGCTTGTAAGTGATAAAGCCAGGATTCTAAAATGTATAGCTCTGATTCCAGAGTCCAGAATCTCAGAATGAGAGCTTATGAGAGAACAAAGCTGGATGGAGAGCACTGACCAAACAGGAGGCAAAATCCAGAATGCTTGTGTATGTAGATCAAATATGGCTGGTACTAAGGAGGCTGGAGCAGGGGACATGATGACTGAGACAAGATATGGTTATACTTGGCAGTTTACCTGTTCTTGGTTAAGACTCCTCTCCCTTTAGCAGAAACAGTTTGCCTGGAGGTGAACCTTGACCTGTGCTCCAGTGAGTACAGTCAGGTGAGGAGGAGTTGACCCTGATGGTATAGCATTCCACTGAGATGCCAGTGATCTACCACTTGAGGGAGGGGGTGGCTGGACTTTCTAACTTTCCTTGGTCCACCAGAAGAGTTCTCAAAAATCCTCTTGGAGCTTCTGAGCTTGCTAAATGACAACCTTTCCTTCATTAGATTTTTCGTGAGCACCTCCACATGCCAGGAAGTTTGCTAAGCATTGGATTGTGCCAGTGGTTCCAGGAGGAAAAGGGTGCTGGGAGATGGCAGAGGAAAAGTGTACTTTGGGGGTATAGGGTGTTCTGTGTGAAGGAAGGTGGAGGTTGGCTCTAGGCATGTTCTGTGGGGGCTGGATAGGTAGCTGAGCTATGTAATCAGCTACCTGTCTAAAGAGTGTGCAAAAGAGCACCTGACTGCAGTTGGGCACTGGGCAGACACATAATCGTAGGGATATACTTGCAGTCTGGAAGTATAAGCCTAGGGGGCTGGTTAGCTCAAGTTCAGTTAGGTTGAATGTGGCTGAAGAACTGGCTAAAATGAAGGCCATAGTCATGTTTTCCTGGGGCATTTGAGACTGGGAATGGTGGAACATACCTGTATCAGTTTCTCTAGAGAAACAGAACCAATAGGAGATTGTGTGTAATTATATGTAAAGAGATTTATTTTAGGGAACTGGCTCATGCAGTTATGTGGGAGATGACAAGTCTGAAATCAATGGAGCAGACTAACAATGCTGGAAACTCAGGTAGGACCTCTATCTTGAGTCTTGAGGAAGAATTCTCCTCCAGAAACCTGTTTTTGCTGCTAAGGCCTTCAACTAATAGGATGAGGCCCACCCACATTGTCAAGGGTAATCTGCTTTACTTAAAGTCAACTGATTGTAGAAATTAATCACACCTACCAAATTCCTTCACATCAACCTCCAGACTAATGTTTGATCAAACTGGCTGTCATGGCTTAGCCAAGTCGACAAATAAAATTTAACCATCACAGCATACTTAGGCTGCCTGCAGGTAGGAGTCAAGGGGTGCTGTTGAGACGAGACTCATTATGGATGTAGTGTCATGGTAGCCCTATGAACTGGATTTGCAGCCATACATGGACAGCAGTGGTCTTTTTAGGGTGGCAGGGAGGACTAGCAGCCTGCTTTTGCTTCCCAGCTGTATAAACTTTCCCTAGAGCAGCCCTCTAGGCTCTTCCCATTTCAGGACTTCCCCCAGATGCCAGTACGGCTGCCAAGGAAAAGCATTCTTCTGCTGCCTGAACTGGGCTGTTGCTGCCAAGTTTTCAGATTGGAGTTTTTCCTGGGCTGAGCAGTTTCCTAGATGGGATTTCTGCTAGGCCTATTTGAATGCTGGGAATATAGAAAAGGGTGAAATTAAACTACCTGAAGGCCCTCAAATGGCCCAAATCACAATCAGTCAGTCTCAACCTGATCCCACAGGAACTTCTGGAGCATAAATTATACCCATAGAGTTTATCTAGCCTTGAGGAAAAGAAGCAGGGCACCCCTACTTCTACTTCAGTCAGTACTTCTACTTCATTGTCTTCAAGGCTTCCTGGAAGAAATATAAACCCCCAGCCACTTCCTGTACTCTGTACAGGTGAGGTGGCTCTGGTGCCCAAGGTCAAGCCTCTGGAGAAGGTCACAGGTGCCTGCTGTTAGCAGCAAAGCCCTCCGAAGCTGGGGGATTAGATCACGGAGCTGCTAGAAGAGATCCAAAGGGGATTTTAATGGGGCACTAAGAGTTTCCGTACACTAAATAAATGGTTATTATTACTATTTCTGGGTCTGCCTTAGTTGCTAGTAGTCTGCATGAGGCGGTCAGGGGAGCCTATTTTAAAGTTTCTGCTTTAAGGACTTAAAGCCAGCTTTGATCATTGACAATACTTAGCAAATGTCCAGAACTGTGGAGAGTCTGAGATGTTTTCCCCCCACTTGCAAACTAACAAGTTAGCCAGAAAGTTTCATGGATGTGGGCAGAAGATATGAGACCCCTGGATCAGAGACAAAGGATTTAATTACAGTAATAGCTGTAGCCAAGCATCAGCATTTTCTTGCAGTGGTTCCCTAAACCCAGATTCCTACAGGGCAGTGAAGAGGGCTAGGTGACAACTTCATGGGCAGTGAGTGGGTTGTGTTACAGGGAAGAGCCCTGAGCTTAGAGAACCCAAATCTTTTATAATGGGAAGTAAGAAAAACCTCCCTTTGCTCTAGAGGGGGAAACTGTCCTCATTTCTCAACTGTTCACTATACAAACATTCCTGAAAAGATGGCTTGGTTCAAAGGCAGTTAGTGCCTCTGCTTGCAAGACCTGCAGAAACATGAGGGACATTTGGATAACCATCTCCAACAGCAGTAGGTGCAGAGGCAGGGAGACCTTTGGTATCTGCTTTCTTCCTTTCTGGTTTTGAAAAGTATTTTTGGAGAAAATCCTTTCCCTGATGCACATGTGTGGGCTGTTTTTGTTTTACCTCTGTTGACCTTGATCATTTCCAGCAACTCTCAAAATCTTTTAATTTTATTTTTCCTTATTTTCCTTCGTAGTTATTCCAAATATTATCACTTCATTATATTATGATAGGAAACTTACCTGACCTTTTTTGATTTCCATATCTGAAAACTAAGGTGGTCTAAATAGGCTCTAAGGATCTTTCCAGACATGGGGTTTGAAGCCTTAAACATATATGAGATATTTGGGAGCATGGTAATTTTAGTAACAGGGAAAGAAAAGAAGACATTAATACCTACAAGAACAACTTAATTTCATTTAAAGTCATAATGTTGTACAATGGATCTGTTATTTGTGTTATAGATGAAGAAATTGAGACTCAGAGAAGTGACTTGTTCAAGGTCACAGAGCTACCAAGAGTGTTGCCAGGATTTGAAGCCAAATCCATTTGAATCCAGAGTCTGCTTATTCCAGTCACCACATTCTGATTCTATAATGGGAGACTGTCCAATATGAGATGGTGTCCTGGTGATGCTGAAGAACTAGTGGATTCACGAGGGGGAAAACTGTTTCCATCCTCCCTTCTTATTACAGGACATTATGGAAGCCTAAATTGTATTATAATTCAGGTGGCTTTACTCCAGTTTCCTTTTTGAAGTCTACCTAAGGAGCCAGACTTTTTAAAATTGAAAATAAAGTATAGTATCCTGAGCTGTTTATCGACATATAAGCCCTAGACTAATCTCCTTTCCACCACCCACTGACACCCACACTATATAGATACATGCTTACGCTGCTACAAGACCAAATTTATTGTTCAGCCCATGTAGACCATTGTTCTCAAAGTCTACATCCTTGGAATGCTCCTGCCTTTAAAAAGTTACTTAGCGTGAATAAGTGCTGAAAGTTGGAAAAGTACTTAAAAAAACATAAATCTAGTTGACTCTCAACTTTTCAAGTATGAGAATTTTTTTTAAACATCAGAAAATTACAGCTCCACATGATAATAGTTATACATTTTTGTGTTCCATTGATTGAAAAATACATGAATAAAACTAGTATGAATTCAGTAAAACTTTGAAACGAGTTTTTTATTTTCTTTATCTCAACAGCATCTGTATCCATCTGAAAAATAATCACTCATATATGTGTGAGAAATAGCTAACTTCTAGGGAGGCTGGGCCAATTGGTAAGGGCCTTAGGGACATAACAAGAAGATTTGAAATTTATTCTGTAGGCAAAATGGAGTCAAAGAAGTTTCAAAGCAAGGTGACAGAATACAATTGATTGTTTTTTCTGAAAGGTAATTTTGGCAGCAGTGCAGAGAGCCAAATGGCATAGGAAAGACTAGTAGCAGGAGGTCAGTTAGGAGATAGGAGATGTTAGGAGCAACAGTGATGCACAGGTACTGTGGCCCCTGCACCGGAGGACTTGGTGACCAGCTACGTGTGGGGCGTGCCAGAGAGGGCATGGCTAAGAATATTTCTAAATTTGGAAACTGTGTTGGAGGGTGAGACCATGAGTGAAATAAGGAATATCAGAAGACAAGACTTTTATTAATTTATTTGTTTTGGGGGATGGAGTTGGAATAGGGGAGGATATAGATAATACTGAGTTAGATTTTATATATACATATATAATCTCGGTGCCTGTATATGTACATACACACATATACATATATACATACATATAACATATATAAAAGTGAAGTGTGGGCTACAACCAGATGATGTCCATTAGGCTGCTAGACATATGGGTCTAAACTGAGGCAATATAACTTGAACTTCAGGTAACAGGCAACCATCTCCAATGATGGAACGAGTAGAGACCTAGGGAAACCTTGGTTTTATTCTCAGTGCAAGCGTTTATTCTTGACCTCTCTTGGGAAGAGAACAAACTTTCTTCTAGTCAGTCCTCATCTTGCCCCTTGTTGAAAGAGCTGAAATTTCTGGGGATTCTGTATATTATACCAAGTACAACTTCCGCCCAGGAGATTCTACTTCAAGGGCTATAGGAGGGGTAATTTTAGTTCCAGTGTTTAGTTTGGATTCTCTTGAAGCAGAGACTGAGACAAGAATTCTGGTTTAAGCAGGTTATTTGGGAATTTCAGGAAACACTGATATGAACAGGAGAAGTAAAATAGGGTAAGAAAAGCAACTATAACATAATATTAAGTGATCTGCTATAGTGGGAGACTAGAGCTTAATCCCACAAGGACCTTCTTGGAAATTATGCAGATACATGCCCAAGGGATGAGACAGCTGGGCTATTTATCTGCCAACTTCAAGAGTTACTCGTTGAGGGTTACGCCTAGAGGTGTTTATTCCTTTGCATTTTTCACCTGCCAGAAGTTTTGGTAAGAAGCCTATTGTATTTCTGAAAAAATTCCCCAGGCAACAAGAGGCAGATATTGGCAGTTGGAAGGCATCTGGAGCCTACCTAAAGGTCTGAGAGATATGGGAGGGCACTGACTGTGTCTGCTATCCCCTGTCCCAAGGGAAGAGATCATACACACAGGCAGCAGGAAGGTACCCCTAGACCTCTAAGAGCTTGACCATTAAAATCAACAGGAAATGTAGAAACAATACAATCTTAATTGAACAGGAAGGGAAAATATCACTGTAGCCCAACTGATTGGGCTAATGTGTTTAAAGGAAGCTGGAATAGTTATCAGGGAAATACCAGCCTGGAAAAGATGCAAGATGTGTGGGAGCTGCATTCCTCTGGACCCTGAGCGCCCTTATTAGCAAAATTAGTTGCCCAGTGACTTCTATCATCTCAGTGGTTTAGATCAAGGGAGGGCAAACTTTCTGTGAAAGGTCATATCATATTTTAGGCTTTGTGGACCATATGGTCTCTGCCACAACTGCTCATCTCTACCATTGTCTTGCAAAATGGGCATGGCTGTGTTCCCGCAAAGCTCTATTTATGAACACAAATTCAAATTTCATATAATTTTGATTTGTAACAAAATATTAATTTTCTTGTTATTTTATAACCATTTAAAAACGTAAAATTAAATATTTTATCTGTACTTCATGCAAAAACAAGTGGGGGAGGGGGGTCAGATTTGGCTTATGGGCAAATACTAATACTACTACTAACAATAATTCACTGACTCCTGCTGTAGAAATGAAGGCAGATGAATACCTCCATCTGTGATAACTTGAAGCCCTTGGTCATTTTTTTTCTTAATTATTTAATTTAATTTAATTTAATTTTTTATACAGCAGGTTCTTATTAGTTATCCATTTTATACACATCAGGGTATACATGTCAATCCCAATCGCCCAATTTATCACACCACCACCCCCACTCCCCCGCCACTTTCCCCCCTTGGTGTCCATGCGTTTGTTCTCTACATCTGTGTCTGGTTTCTTCCTCATTCAGTCTTGGAAGGTTATACCTTTCTAAGAATTTGTCCATTTCTTCCAGGTTGTCCATTTTATTGGCATAGAGTTGCTTGTAGTAGTCTCTTAGGATGCTTTGTATTTCTGCGGTGTCTGTCGTAACTTCTCCTTTTTCATTTCTAATTTTAATGTTTTGAGTCCTCTCCCTCTTTTTCTTGATGAGTCTGGCTAATGATTTATCAATTTTGTTTATCTTCTCAAAGAACCAGCTTTTAGTTTTATTGATCTTTGCTACTGTTTTCTTTGTTTCTATTTCATTTACTTCTGCTCTGATTTTTATGATTTCTTTCCTTCTGCTAACTTTGGGTTTTGTTTGTTTTTCTTTCTCTAGTTCCTTTAGGTGTAAGGTTAGATTGTTTATTTGAGATTTTTCTTGTTTCTTGAGATAGGCTTGTATTGTTATAACCTTCCCTCTTAAAACTCCTTTGGCTGCATCCCATAGGTTTTGGACCATCGTGTTTTCATTGTCATTTGTCTCTAGGTGATTTTTGATTTCCTCTTTGATTTTTTCAGCGATCTCTGGGTTATTTAGTACCATATTGTTTAGCCTCCATGTGTTTGTGTTTTTTACATTTTTTCCCCTGTAATTCATTTCTGATCTCATAGCATTGTGGTCAGAAAAGATGCTTGATATGATTTCAGTTTTCTTAAATTTACTGAGGCTTGATTTGTGACCCAAGATGTGATCTATCCTGGAGAATGTTCCATGCACACTTGAGAAGAAAGTGTAATCTGCTGTTTTTGGATGGAATGTCCTATAAGTATTAATTAAATTTATCTGGTCTATTATGCCATTTAAAGCTTCTGTTTCCTTATTTATTTTCATTTTGGATGATCTGTCCGTTGGTGTATTGAGGTGCTCCTATGTTGCATGCATATGTATTTATAATTGTTAGATCTTCTTCTTGGATTGATCACTTGATCATTATGTAGTGTCCTTCCTTGTCTCTTGTAACATTCTTTATTTTAAAGTCTATTTTATCTGATATGAGTATCGCTACTCCAGCTTTCTTTTTTTTTTTTTTTTTTTTGCGGTATGCGGGCCTCTCACTGCTGTGGCCTCTCCCGTTGCGGAGCACAGGCTCCAGATGCGCAGGCCCAGCGGCCATGGCTCACGGGCCCAGCCGCCCCGCGGCATATGGGATCCTCCCAGACCGGGGCACGAACCCGCATCCCCTGCATCGGCAGGCGGACTCTCAACCACTGCGCCACCAGGGAGGCCCTCCAGCTTTCTTTTGATTTCCATTTGCATGAAATATCTTTTTCCATCCCCTCACTTTCAGTTGTATGTGTCCCTAGGTCTGAAGTGGGTCTCCTGTAGACAGCATATATATGGGTCTTGTTTTTGTATCCATTCAGCAAGCCTGTGTCTTTTGGCTGGAGCATTTAATCCATTCAGGTTTAAATTAATTATCGATATGTATGTTCCTATTACCACTTTCTTAATTGTTTTGGGTTTTTTTTTGTTGGTCCTTTTCTTCTCTTGTGTTTCCCACTTAGAGAAGTTCCTTTAGCATTTGTTGTAGAGCTGGTTTGGTGGTGCTGAATTCTCGTAGCTTTTGGTTGTCTGTAAAGCTTTTGATTTCTCCATCGAATCTGAATGAAATCCTTGGTGGGTAGAGTAATCTTGGTTGTAGGTTCTTCCCTTTCATCACTTTAAGTATATCATGCCACTCCTTTCTGGCTTGTAGAGTTTCTGCTGAGAAATGAGCTGTTAACCTTATGGGAGTTCTCTTGTATGTTATTTGTCATTTTTCCCTTGCTGATTTCAATAATTTTTCTTTGTCTTTAATTTTTGCCAGTTTGATTACTATGTGTCTTGGAGTGTTTCTCCTTGGGTTTATCCTGTATGGGACTCTCTGTGCTTCCTGGACTTGGGTGGCTATTTCCTTTCCCATGTTAGGGAAGTTTTCGACCATAATCTCTTCAAATATTTTCTCGGGTCCTTTCTCTCTCTCTTCTCCTTCTGGGACCCCTATAATGCGAATGTTTTTGCATTTAATGTTGTCCTAGAGGTCTCTTAGGCTGTCTTCATTTCTTTTCATTCTTTTTTCTTTATTCTGTTCTGCAGCAGTGAATTCCTCCATTCTGTCTTCCAGGTCACTTATCTGGTCTTCTGCCTCAGTTATTCTGCTATTGATTCCTTCTAGTGTAGTTTTCATTTCAGTTATTGTATTGTTCACCTCTGTTTGTTTTTTCTTTAACTCTTCCGGGTCTTTGTTAAATATTTCTTGCATCTTCTCGATCTTTGCCTCCATTCTTTTTCCGAGGTCCTGGATCATCTTCGCTATCATTATTCTGAATTATTTTTCTGGAAGGTTGCCTATCTCCACTTCATTTAGTTGTTTTTCTGGGCTTTTATCTTGTTCCTTCATCTGGTACATAGCCTGCTGCCTTTTCATCTTGTCTGTCTTTCTGTGAATGTGGTTCTTGTTCCACAGGCTGCAGGATTGTAGTTCTTCTTGCTTCTGCTGTCTGCCCTCTGGTGGATGAGGCTATCTAAGAGGCTTGTGCAAGTTTCGTGATGGGAGGGACTGGTGGTGGGTAGAGCTGACTGTTGCTCTGGTGCGCAGAGCTCAGTAAAACTTTAATCCACTTGACTGCTGATGGGTGGGGCTGGGTTTCCTTCCTGTTGGTTGTTTGGCCCGAGGCAACCCAGTCCTGGAGTCTACCTGGGCTCTTTGGTGTGGCTAATGGCAGACTCTGGAGGACTCATGCCAAGGAGTACCTCCTGGAACTTCGCTGCCAGTGTCCTTGTCCCCATGGTGAGCCACAGCCACCCCCCACCTCTGCAGGAGACCCTCCAACACTAGCAGGTAGGTCTGGTTCAGTCTCCCCTGGGTCACTGCTCCTTCCCCTGGGTCCCAGTGCGCACAGTACTTTGTGTGTGCCCTCCAAGGTTGGAGCCTCTGTTTCCCCCAGTCCTGTCAAAGTCCTGCAATCAAATGCCACTAACCTTCAAAGTCTGATTCTCTAGGAATTCCTCCTCCCTTTGCAGGACCCCCAGGTTGGGAAGCCTGACATGGGGCTCAGGACCTTCATTCCAGTGAGTGGACTTCTGTGGTATAAGTGTTCTCCAGTCTGTGAGTCACCCACCCAGCAGTTATTGGATTTGATTTTACTGTGGTTGCACCCCTCCTACCATCTCATTGTGGCTTCTCCTTTGTCTTTGGATGTGGGGTATCTTTTTTGGTGAGTTCCTGTGTTCTCCTGTCGATGATTGTCCAGCAGCTAGTTGTGATTCTGGTGTTCCCGCAAGAGGGAGTGAGAGCATGTCCTTTGACTCTGCCATCTTGGTTCAGGGCCCTCCTTTGATTTTTATGCAAGAAAAATTTTTCCTTTGGTCATTTAAATATCCATTTCATTCAGTGGCCTTGCCAGTGCCTGGCAAACAGTGTTCCTCACATACTGTGTGTCACTGAATCCCAGACACTTTGATGATAGCACTTTCTTCATCTTACCAAGAAGTTTTCTTGCTTTGTTTTTTCCCATTTTTGACATAGATTTTGTGACTTTTTTGTTGTTTACCCCCCCCTTTTTTATGATATAATTCACATATGGTCATATTTACTCTTTTAAAGTATACAATTCAGTGGATTTTAGTACATTCACAACATTGTGCCAACCTGCAAGAGATTCCATCACCATCTAATCCCAGAATATTTTCACTACCCCAAGAAGAAATCCCAGTACCATTAGTGGTCACTTCCCAGTACCTGCTTTTCCCAACCATGGCAGCTTTCTTTGTGTCTCTATGGATTTACCTGGTCTTGACATTTCATATAAATGAGATCATATAATATATGGTCTTCTATATCTGGCTTCTTACATTTAGCATAATGTTTTCAATGTTCATCTATGTTGTTACATGAATCTATACCTTCATTCCTTTTTATGGCTGAATCATATTCCATTGTATGGATATACCACAGTTTTTTAATCTATACATTAGTTTATCTATGCATTAGTTGAATCATATTCCATTGTATGGATATACCACAATTTGTTTATCTTTGCATTAGTAGTTATTTTCACTTTTTTGACTAGTATGAATAATGTTGCTATGAACATTCATGTACAAGTTATTGTGTAGACACATGTTTTCAATTCTCTTGGGTTTAATACCTAGAAGTGGAATTTCTAGGCCAAATGGTAACTCTCTGTTTAACTTTTTCAGAAACTGCCAAATCAACAGAAAGTTTTAAATGCACTATATCATGACTGCCACCTGGCTGACAGTAACTGTAAAACACAGTCAGCTGTAAGAAGCATTCTGATTTTGGAGAGGTTATAACTGAAAAAAAAAAAAGTATGTCTTAGATTGATAGAAAAGAATATAAAAATGTGACTTCAGTTGTCAGTTGAGGGAAAAAGCAAAAAGCAATAGTAAATCTGGTGGGCATAAGTATTCTTGTCCACAGAAAGCAGGTATGAATTCTTATTATAAATTGATATTGGAAAACATGTTTATATATCAGAATTAGTTTGATCATCATGAGTCTACTTATGGGTCATATCAACTCTAGTTCTGGAAAGATATGATTTTTGGATGTGTAGAGGTCCAAACTTCAAATCATGATGTCTTCAAGAAATAATGTATTCCCTGAGGCTGTGTTTGGGTAGCTGTCCAGCTAGCCTAGACTAGACCTCACCTCTCTACCAGCTGTGCCCTTTGAACTGTCTTCCACTTTGAGCAGTAAAGAGGGAACAATGAAGTGGAAACATGCATAGATTGTTCTTTCTAAAATTTTGGAGGTGAAGGAAGGTGGAGCCATAAGTGGTTTTGTCCCTAAATTGGCTGAATGCCAACGGTTCCAGGAGGAATGGGGTCCTCGAAGATTGGTAGAGGATGGATTAAGTAGCACTGATGGAGCATTGATGGAAGAGTGATTGGCATTGGGGAGAGTAATGTTTTCCTGTGAAGAATCAATGGAGCTTTAGTAGCTGAAGCAGTGATAGTTAAATTTGGAGGTATAGCAGTAGAGAATCCGTCTGGACTGTGGTGTGCTTTCGTAAGAGCATATTTAAACTGCCTTCCGAAACTGGAATAAAAATTGAATGAATAGTGAAGATTAGGTGGTTGGTTATACCATCAGGATAGAAATTATCTTTCATGTCCAGGGTTGTGGTAATTAGTTCTGAAGGGGACAAAGTGGGAGAAATTCTAGAGTGAGTGTGGCTGGGCGATTGCTGAAAAGAGGGTCTCCTTGGGTCCCAATGGCATTCAGGAGTCAAGATTGGAGCAGTAGAACTTTGGATGCCTGGGAATATCTTTGTAATGTAGGTACCTCACTTAATATTCTAGAAATAGTTTTCTTAGTTACAGTCTGACAGGATCTGTTTGGAGGCAGGAGTATTGTTCCAATTACCATGGCTGCATAAAAACCACCCCACAATATACTAGTTTAACATCCATTTCGCTTACAAATATACAATATGTACAGTGCTCATGTTTGCTCTACTTGGTGTCAGCTGGGGCAGCTTGAAGGCTGGGAGCTGAAATCATGTGAAGGATCTCTTACTCACATGTCTGGCAGTTGCTGCTAGGAAGACTCAAATAGCTGGGGGTGACTAATAGCTGGGGCTCCTTGGTAGCTCTATCTGTAAGTGTCTTCTACATGAAGTCTCTCCAGCACTGGCAATTTCATACTTCTTATATATCAGCTCCCAATTCATGTGTCCAAGAAAGAAAGAGAGCCAGGTAGGAGCCAATCACCTTTTTTGACTTAGGTTCAAAATCCATGCAGCGTCACCGTGCCACATACTCTTTGTTGAGGTAGTTACACAGATCCGAAGGAGTGTCAGTGTTGCATTGTAAGAAGAGCATGTGGGATAGATGTGGCATCTTTGGAAAGTATGTCCACCCTCTGGCCACAACAATTATATCACTCTCACATGAAAAATATTCTTTACTTCCTGAAAGACCCTCAACTATCAGCCCTTTATAGCATCAGGTCAAATCATGTAAATCCTGCCATATAAATGTGGTGCAGGTGAAGATGAGGCTTCTGTGTGCAGTTCCCTGTGTACAGCTCCTTGAATGCAATCCCTCTTTACCTAAAAGACCTGTGAACTGAAAAGACAAGTTCTCTACTCCCCACACACCCAACATACAATAGTGAAATAGGCTTAGAAATGCTCTAAACTGCTTTTTAATAGGAGAAAATGGGAGAAACCCAAGAGTTGCCATTCCAAAGCAACTTTGAAATTTAGCTGGGCATATACTACCTATTTCTTGATTAGGATTCAGTCTTACTTCCTGGGAATGATTTACTGTGGCTCTTGGCTCTGCCTTCTGGGCTCTTGGTTTTGCCATCTGAGTCATCATTCCCTTTTCATAATAAATAGCCTATGCATGCAACAGAGTAATTTTCTAGCCTACTTCCAACACATAGTTATTTGTGGGTACAAAGGCCTCTTTTAATTTTGTAAATGTCCTCTGTCTCTTTTAGTTTAAGCTGTGTATTCACCAGTACAATTTCTTTAAAACTTTGTAGATCTCCTCTGAATATTATTGTTTCCCTCCATTAGACAAAAACCACACCCACAAATCTCACTGAGATAAGCCCTTCTGTACTGGGCTTTTTGTAAGACTGCTATAGGACGATGCTCTTAAAATTCTTAGAATTGCAGTAAGGAGAGGATCTGTGAGACACACCATTAAGATCCTTCCTTACAGGAACTTTGGTCTATTTGAAACAGCACCTCAAACCTTTCTTAAGCCTTAAGGAAGGAACTTACAGTCACTCCCTTGGTCTCATCTTTAGATGATATATTTCTGATAGGGTCCTGAATTTGATCTCTGCTGGGAAGCCGTTTCTTAATTTTAGAATCATCTGTCATTTGGAGAGCTGAGAATGAGGAACATTCTGCCACTGTATAATAAAGGTCTCCTTTTCTCTAGCTTCCAGTAACATTTGACTCCCTTTTCTTTAAGCTGTCATATGCAGCCTCATCTCTCTCTCTGCCTCTCTCTCTCTCTCTCTCTCTCTCTCTCTGCCTCTCTCTGCCTCTTTTCCTCCCTCCCTCCTTCTTCCACCCCAAGCTGCCTGGGGTTGAATATCCCATCTCCGCTTTTCTAGCTGTATGGACCTTTTCAATTTTTCAACCTCTTTAAGACTCTCTTTCCTAATGTGTAAAAATCAGGATCATGATATTATTGATCTCATGGAGTTGTGGTGAAGATTAAATTAAAAAGTCCATGTTGAATTCTTAGAATGGTGATTGGCACATACAGTAAGCTCAGTTAAAGAACAGGCTGATGTGATGGTGACAGGGAGCTGAGCAGAGGTGGATCTAAGTTTAACTAGGCCTGAAGCTATGTCATTTGGGGCACCCTCTTAAAAAAATACAAAATTGTTTGACATGTATAAGATACAAAAAGATCAATGTGGCTTAAGTGTAGAAAGCAAGGATGCAGTGAAGTCAGAGAGGTAGTCTCTGGTGGGGCCACATTGGACCCTACTGACCCTACACAAACCCCTTTGTATGGATTTCAGTCTAAGTACAATGGTTAGTCTCTGGAAAATGTAAAACAATGTATTGGTATGATCTGATTCTTGTTTTAAAAATAGCACCATAGCAGCTGTTCAGGAGAATGGATTCTCAGGAGAAAGAAAGGAGGCAGAAGGCTGTTGAGATGCAGGTGGCACAGAGCAGAGAGTGCTGCTTTCAGTTAGGGTGGTAGCCAGAGGAGATAGAGAAGTAGAGGAATTTGCACTTATTTTTGAAACAGAGTCAAAAGGAGTTTTTAATGGACTTAATTTTAAGATAAGTGAAAAAAAAGCAAGAAGATTCTTAGATTTTTAGCTTGACCAAATTATGTGTTTAGATGTGCTCATGCTTTTAATTAGGCTCTTCTTGATTTTAATCTAGATTATATTCTTTATTAAGATTTTGCATCCAGGGCTTCCCTGTTGGCGCAGTGGTTGAGAGTCCCCCTGCCGATGCAGGGAACACGGGTTTGTGCCCCGGTCTGGGAAGATCCCACATGCCGCGGAGCTGCTGCGCCCGTGAGCCATGGCCACTGGGCCTGCGCATCCGGAGCCTGTGCTCCGCAACGGGAGAGGCCACAACAGTGAGAGGCCCACGTACCGCAAAAAAAAAAAAAAAAGTATGCATCCATTTTTATGATTAAGCTTTCAGAGTCTTAAGAGTGCTAACTGATATCCTTGTGTATTTCCTCAATTTTCACAGAGCTCTTCAAACTCCCATTCTCCAGGTCACTTCCACTTGCCAAATCTAAGGGTTAAATTTTATCACCTGTCCTCCATTACTGAAAGGGGGATGAAGCTGATTCATTCTGCTTGTTGAAACACTTTTCCTATCAGCCTCCAGCTCACTACCCTCTCCTGATTCTCCCCTGGCATTCTGGCTGCTCTGGCTACCCTGTCTCCACGGCTTTGCCTATTCCTTCTCTGCATGTTTCTCTGGTACTGGAGTCCCTGAGCTTTTGTCTTTGATTCTCTTTAGCTTTCCAGCATCATTCCCTTGGCAACACCCCCCATCTGTATTGTGATGACCGATGACTTTCGCATCTATATGATAATAATGGCACCTATCATTATTGCTGCCTGGTCCTTTGCTAGTTGCTGTATACATTGTCTCATGTAATCCATTCCTCAAACCTCAGGAGGAGTAAGTTCTTATAACTATTTTCAGATGTGGAAACTATGATTCAGTAAGGTTAAAGTTCTTGTCTAGGTTCTCATATCTAGTAAAGGTTAAAGTCAGGTTTGAACCCAGGCCTGGGCGACTCATAAGCTGTTGTTATAACCACTCTGATTTCCAGCCTCTGAGCTCTAGCTTGGATGGCCACATTTCTAGACCTGTACTTCCAGTGGCCTAATGAATAGGTGCATGCAGGCACTTCAAAATGACCTCCCAATCTGGTCTACAACAACAACAAAAAATGATATGACCTTTGGGTGTTACCTTATACCCAGCCTTTAGAATTACAAATATTCATATTTCTTCCTGTCTTTCACTCTACCCCTCACACTCTCCCTACTTAAGAGTGCCATAGTTTACTAGCTTATGTCTGTTTAGTGCTTAGAATTCTAAGGCTGAAAGGAATCTTAAGAATGTATTAATTAGCACTCATAGTTTGGCAGGCATGGAAACTTCAGGAGGGAATGAAAGTTGCTTATGGTCACATCCTGAATCAACTATGTGGCTGGGGCTTGAGCCCAGGGTCTTACTTCATATCTTAGCTGTAGTTTCTACTCTATGGATGGATAAATTACCTAGTAATTAAGTATAATGAAAAATCAACCTTGAATTGAACTGTTGGGGAAGGAAAATAAAATTTTCCTCTACCCTTCTAGGTTCTTCTTCCTGGTCTAAGAATTAAATTGACATGAGACAGAGTAACAGGAAAAAACCCCAAATTTAGTTACATATGTACAAGGAATCAGAGGATGAGAGATTCCAAAAGACAGTCAGGTAAAATGAGGTATATATGTCATCCTGGACTAAGAAGAAGGAGGTAAAGATCTGGGACTTCTAAGGGAAGGAAGGCAATTCACAGGAAGATGAAAAAACGCAATCAGGGCTTCCCTCGTGGTGCAGTGGTTGAGAATCTGCCTGCCAGTTCAGGGGACATGGGTTCGAGCCCTGGTCTGGGAAGATCCCACATGCCGTGGAGCAACTAGGTCTGTGAGCCACAGCTACTGAGCCTGAGCGTCTGGAGCCTGTGCTCTGCAACAAGAGAGGCCGTGATAGTGAGGCCCGCGCACCACGATGAAGAGTGGCCCCGGCTTGCCACAACTAGAGAAAGCCCTCGCACAGAAATGAAGACCCAACACAGCCAAAAATAAATAAATAAATAAATAAATAAATAAATGTTTAAAAAAAGAAAGTGCAATCATTTGGTTAACAAATATTTGCTGGACCATACAGAAACAATAGGACACAGAGAGGAGTTTTAACAAACAGACTTTGCTAGGTTCCTCCCTGTCTACCACACCTTGTTCATATTATACTATAGTTATCTGTGGACAAAGAATGTCGCCTGCCACAATCACTAAACAAAGGATGTTGTGGCCATCAAGACAGCTGCAACTGCAGCTGCGCCCTTCGCCCGCAAAGGTACACCCTGAGGAGATTCAGGATGGAGAAAAGAGGATACTGGCCCTACATAGTTAAGGTGCATAGCAAAGGAATGATTTCAGTGAGCCCAAACTCTTGCATCTTCCCATACACAGAAGAGTGCTAAATTCATTAACTTGAGATGTCTGGTTTTTCTTTAATTAACAGTAATCTTTCGATGTTCTGACTACTTGGGGTTTTTTTTGCAAAAACTTCTATATATCCTGGCTCCTCCCTTGCCTCTTCAGAGCAGTTCCTCAGAGCTATTGAGAGACTGTCTCCCAGGCTTAAGTCTTTAGCAAGTCTGCTAAATAAAACATAATTCTCAACTTTTAGGTTGCACATTTTTTTTACTCAACGCATCTATGATGATATCTCCCCTCCTGGAACAGGTCCTCTGTCTAAATTCTTTCAGGCAGTTAGCAGGAAGATCAAAGGTTCTTCCTTAGTGTTTTGAGCCTTGATTGTTTTCAGCTTGAAATAATCCACATGCCAAAGAGACTCATTTGGGGATGGCAAATTTTGCTCTCCTATGGAACTGAATAAATATATTTGAGAGTCTTCTTAGTGCTAGTGAATGCAGTGGTACTTCAATTAGCTTCTTCATCAGAAGCTACTGCCAATATGGTGGAGACAAAGGCATCAACTCAACCAAATCTTGCTATAGCTGGACTAGGAGAGCAGCTGAAATAAAAGCTTGAGACTGTAAAGGGAGGGAGGTATTAATTTTGCCTGTAGACGAAAGAGAAACCTTCACTAAAGCCATTATCTATGAAAGCAGTCTACTATTCTAGCCATTCATCAGTTCAACATAAATTTTTTTTTTTTTTGCGGTATGCGGGCCTCTCACTGCTGTGGCCTCTCCCGTTGCGGAGTGCAGGCTCCGGACGCGCAGGCCCAGCGGCCATGGCTCACGGGCCCAGCCGCTCCGTGGCACGCGGGATCCTCCCGGACCGGGGCACGAACCCGCGCCCCCTGCATCGGCAGGCGGACTCTCAACCACTGCGCCAACAGGGAAGCCCCAACATAAGTGTTTAAGAAACAAGTCTTTACCAGATAATATGTTGCATTTGGTCAGAGGAAAATAAGGCAAGTAATGTGCCAGTTTACAACAAAGGTGGAGGGGTGAGATAAGGAGAATAATAACTACAATAATTACCACAGTAGGTGATAATTTCCTCATTAGTATGTCAGCTCCAGTGGGCAGAGATTTTTCATCTGTTTTGTTCATTGTGTTCCCAGGGTTCAGAACAGTTCTTGACATGTGGTAAGTCTGAGTAGATATTTGTTGAATGAATGAGTTTCCTCAAAAGAGATATAAACACATATAAAAGATATTGGTATTTGCAGAAGATTAAAGCAGGTAGTCACCAAATAGTATTTAGAAAATGTCATCCCCTTCTTATTTTTTGAAGAAATGAGAGACTAGCAGCCAAAACTTCCCCCATGATTCAGAGTTGCATATCTTTTCTGACAGCCTGGCTCACAGGTCTAGCTTTAACATGTCCATTTCCATCCTTCCCTTCTCCCACTCTCTAGTTTATGGTGGAATTTTTTAGTAGCAGTAGATTTTCAGACTCCTTTGCAGCCCTGGTAGGACCTTGCAGAATGATGTAACCTCCAGTCTGAATTGAAATACTCAGACGTGGAAGGCTGAGAGGAGCAGAGGGCAGACTACAACCTCTGATGCTTCCCAGCAAGTATATATGCTGAGCATCAGCTGACAGTTGGACAGTGGAGGATTCTTGTTGTGGTTTGCAACTGGGCAGAGTGGGATGAGATGGAAGGAATCTAGGGAGTACCATGTGGGTGGTGTTTGTTTTCTTGTCTTATAGCTACCCCATCTTGTCCTTTCCCTTGCCATCTTCACAGGATTCTAAATAGATATTTCTAGAAGCAAATAACTCAGACCCCACAGATACATGTAATTGATATCATTTTGCTTATTTTACAAATAATGTTATAACAATAATAATGGAATCCACTATCTAAACAAGTTAACAACAGCCATTTTCCATGTGCTATACCCCTTCATCATGTTTGCACAATTTTATAATTTGTATTCAGAGAGGAAGTCAGTGGTTTTCCACCCTGACTGGCCAGTAGAATCATCAGGAAACTTTAAAAAGATGTGTCTCTACACCAGACCCACAGAACCATCATTTCTGGATGAGATCCAGGTAACTGTACAGTAGTTTTTAAAAGCTCCATAGGGGACTCTAATATACAGACAAGGTTGAGAACCCCTAGAATAGATTCAATTCTATGTAGAATTTAGATTTAAAAGTCCCTTTTCAGTGCTGACATTATCTACAACATCATTGCCTTTTGGATTTTTATGAGATAGTGCTTAAATAATGAAAATGGCTAAGAAAAATATTTTTCCCAAAATATTAGGTGTTTTTTCTTAGTTTTATACACAATACTGCGAGGTAGAGTTGTGGGAAATTCTAGGTGGTAGGCAGGAAGTGTGTTGATTCCTCTCCATAGGCCTGGGGGATGGACTGAGCTGCTGGCAGGACCAGGAGCAAGGCCTGTAATCTGCAACTGTGATGTGAAGCTGGAGGGCAAGAACCACATCAGGTCTCACATGGATGATCAGAGATGCCTTTTTTTCAGCACCCCTCTGTGCAAGGCCCTATGTTAAGTATCTCTAATCTTCTAGTGATCTCTAATTTTAACAACTGGTGCTGGAAAGTTGTTTTTCTACTTTCAATTAACAGGAGAAAGATCCAAAGCTCAATGAAGTAAAACAACTTGCTCAACATCATACAACTTATGAGTGATCTATCCAGGATTCAGGCACTCATCTATTATCTGATTCTAACATCAAATTCTCCCACAGATTCATAGCATGAATATACATCCCAGGCTTCCCAAGCCAATCCTGACTTATTCCTCTTGCCTTGTGATTTTTAACATCACTCCCTTTCATCCTCAGAAGTCCTAGGTTGTGATCATCCTACTGATATTTCAATAAGAGTGCTATAAAAAGCAGGCTTTAAGCCAAGTGCAGGTGGTGTCAGTGGGTCCAGGAGGAATGAGGAAGGGGACAGGCTGGAATGTCCTCTTAGGTGGTTCAGAGGTGGCTGGCTGAGAAGGCAATGGTAGATTTAGGAAGAATGGGGGAGCTGTGAGTTGGTAGAAGAGCAAACAGTAAACGGAGGGTAGAGGGTGTTTTGTGGCGGGGTGGGGGGAATGGTATGTGCTACAGACCTTTGCAGGGTGGGCAAAGGAGCATGGTACCTGTAGCAGGTAAAGCAAATGAGCACTTGGCTGGTTCTCCTACTTTGGCTACTGCTAGTGTTGAAAAAGTTTTTTTAAAAAGTTAAAATCATGCTTCCTATTGTAAGGGAGGAAACATTTTTTCCCTCTACCCTCCTAGTTTTTTCAGCTGGAGCCCTGACAATTAGGTAAATATATGGGGGAAACTAATGGAAGATAAGGGTTGTTTTAATAGGGTTTGCTATGTAGATTCCTCTCGGTGCCATCTCATCTCCATTAATCAGGTTGTTATCCCCTTCTTGGTATGGGAAGTGGAAGATGGGAAGGGCACCTTCACAAGGGGAATTTATGTTCTGCTTTCAGGCAGGTAGGGGGAGGGCAGAGAATTTATACTGTGTCTGCTCTTTCTCGGTCACTTTCAGCTCAAAGTAATTCTTATGCCAGAGTGGCATATGTTAGGGTGACATACACTGAACTACTTCCTTATACAGTTATTAAAATGAACATGTTTGCTTAGCTCAAGAAGGAATCAGGCAGATGTTATAACCTGTGCAAAGGAAAAGCTGAAAAAGCTCAGATGTATATAGACCAAAAGGATATTGAATTGAACATGTAAATGGAGACAAACTTTTTTTCCATAGATTGGCAGTGAAGACAATTGAACCTCCACAAGATAGGACAGAATTTGCAAGTCTCTCAGTTACCTACAACTTCCAGAGCTCAAGGACAATGGACAGGGATAGAACTTGATAACTTGAAGAAATATCCTCTACACAATGCATAGTTTTCCACTGAAATATGAATTCTTTTCTGCATCAGACACCTGGTGGGAGGATGCTAACATGGGGGCCTTTGAATTGAGTTCACCAAAGCAGGGATATACCCATGGATTGAAGTTTGGGAACACTGGTTATAATAAGGACAGGATAATTTAGGATTAATGTGACAGAGTTTGGGGATGACAGATAAAATGGAGGCCAAAGTCAGGTTTCTGGTGTTGAGGGTGGGCTTGACCTTTTCCAGGTGGTAGAGAAGGTCAAATGCCTCTTGCCAGTCATACAACTATCTGAGAGCCATTTCTTTGAAATCAAGGAAGATATCGCTCTATCTCATTTCCCAGGAAGAGATGGGACGAACTTCAGCTGTCACCTGATTCCAAATTGCAAACCCTACCTCTACAAAGATACAATAAATTTAGCAATTTTATCTTGAAAACATGAATATAATGTATCCACTGAACAATATATAATAGTAAGATTTCTTTCTGTCTTTGCAAACTCTTCAGCGGGTTGCCTGTAATGTGCATCACATTCTGGTTTAATGGTTTTTCAATAATACAATTATTTTTTTTCCCTTTTACCTTTGTGGAGAGGTGTTCTGGGTTGGGATGAGATTTTGTTTTTAATTATATTTCTCCAACAGTAGACACCAGGGTAAGATCAAACTGAAGAGGATTTCTGATGAGTAAACCATATCCTTGAAGGCCGGCAGGCTATATGTTCAGAAGCACAGATAGAGAGTTTTGAGGAGGAAGGCTCCACATTTGGCTGTGGGCATAATGCACTGGCCCTGGGAAAGCCCCCTCAGCCCCATCTGCCCTAAGGCTGCCAGCTGCCTCCAGTTACCTAGACCACCCTATACTGCAACTTCTTCTACTTATACATTACAAAAGTACTCAAGGGAAAGAAGCTCAGTCTGCCAGTGTAAGTAAGTCTAGACACCTTCCATGGTCTCCTGAGGAGAGATGTTTTGGTGCTGCCTGGTCTGTGTTCTGGCTTTGTGGCTTCTCTTTCTGAGACTGAAAGCTTTGCTGAAGGAGCAAAGCTTCTGTTCCCTGGGATTCCAGCTTCATAGATAGGGTGACCGGCAATTTTTGCTCTTGGACACTTAGCCAGTAGTGAAATTAAACCACATGAAGAAGGCTGGATTCAGTAAATCATGTCTATTATTGTGATGTGTGGATCTTAGTTGCCTTTTTTGCTGTAGGCTATGGCTGTGAAAACCAAAGCCGTCTTACTTTTCGACTCAGCCTGCAGTCTGAGAACCACACCTTGCTGTCCATATTAGCACGATTTTGATAGTCCACTGTCTTCATTACCATTACTTTACTTTGCCAGAGCCTCCTGCCCAGGCAAATAGTTTGATAGTTTATCATAGAAGATTCCCAGAAGGCAGAATAATGTCTCACCCAAGATGTCTGTGTCCTAATCCCTGTATCCTTTGTCTAGTCAGGTCTTCACAATTTATTACCCTTTGTTAAACTGGTATATAAGTCCCTGGGTCTAAATGCCTCTTTGTGTCTTCACTCATTTTCTCTGAAGGCCTCTGTGTATATGTATTGGGTTGGCCAAAAAGTTCATTTGGGTTTTTCCATAACATCTTACAGAAAAACCCCAAAGAACTTTTTGGCCAACCCAATAAAAATTAACATCAAATAAAATTTGTATACCTTTTCTCCTGTTAATCTGTCCTTTGTCAGTTTAATTCACAGATCCCATTAAAGGAGCCTAAAATGTAGAAAAGTTTGTTCTTCCCCTACGATATCTTTTTTTAAAATTTAATTTAATTTATTTTTTTATACAGAAGGTTCTTATTAGTTATCTATTTTTTACATATTAGTGTATATATGTCAATCTCACTTAGTGTATATATGTCTTTGACTGCTTCTCTTCTTCCTACTTTTCAAACATTGGCTGTGTTTTAAATTCAACTCTCTCTTCGTCTTTCAAGTTAACTGATTCTGCTCTCTAAATATGCTGCTGCTGCTCAGATTTAGATCATTTATTCACTCAACTAATACTTGTTGAGTTACTTACATTGGTCCTGGACCCTAGGGAGCAACTCTGATTAGAGCAATGCCCTGCTATCATGGAGTTTACTTTCTAGACAGGTGAATTATAGAATAAGGACATAACCGTATAATATATCAGGTGGGGGTAAGTAGAATGTAGAAGAATAAAGCAGATTCAAAACATATGAGAAGAATAATCACTCCTACCATTTACTGAAATAAATATTATGATGTGCCAAGAACTATGCTTTTTACATGTCTTCATCTAGTTTAGTTCTTACAATTTAAACAGCCAAATATTACTAGCCACATTTTGTAGAAGAGACTTGTCATTGTTCAAAGTCATCACTAATAAAAGGCAAAACTGAGATATAAACCCAAATTAATCTAACTACAAATCAACACCCTATACTGTCAAATATTGCAATTGCACCTGAGAACCATCTGTAGAGATTGAAAAAGATACAGGGCTTCCCTGGTGGCGCAGTGGTTAAGAATCCGCCTGCCAATGCAGGGACGCAGGTTCGAGCCCTGGTCTGGGAAGATCCCACATGCCACAGAGTAACTAAGCCCGTGCGCCACAACTACTGAGCTCATGTGCCCCAACTACTGAATCCTGTGTGCCTAGAGCCCGTGCTCTGCAACAAGAGAAGCCATCGCAATGAGAAGCTCACGTGCTGCAATGAAGAGTAACCCTGCTCACAGAAACTAGAGAAAGCCCATGCACAGCAACAAAAGACCCAAGGCAGCCAAAATAAATAAAATAAATAAATAATAAAATGAAAAAAAAATACAGGTGTCTGTGCCCTAATCTAGTATCACATCTCAATAAACATCTCAGTGGGTGGAGTTGGAACATCTGTATTTTGGAAAAGCACCAGATAATGTAAAGCCCTGTTCTTGACTGTCTCCTGAGTGTCTGTCAAGAACCTTAGTTTAACATGTACACAACAGAACAAGTTACTTTCCTTTCAAACTGCCTCCTCGGGCTTCCCTGGTGGTGCAGTGGTTGAGAGTCCGCCTGCCGATGCAGAGAACACGGGTTCGTTCCCCGGTCTGGGAAGATCCCACATGACGCGGAGCGGCTGGGCTCGTGAGCCATGGCCGCTGAGCCTGTGCGTCCAGAGCCTGTGCTCCGCAACGGGAGAGGCCGCAACAGTGAGAGGCCCGCATACCGCAAAACAAACAAACAAACAAACAAACCAAAAAAATACTGCCTCCTCTTCCTGTTTTTCATATTTATTAATAATATCACCATCTTTATGAATTTAGGAGCCAGGTCTATTAGTCTGGGCCAAATCAGGAGACATAAATCACACAGTAATGGGAAAGTTTAATATAAAAAACTATTAAGTATAAGAGGGGATAGAAGTAACAAGAGATGGGCTAGGAAGAAGCAAAAGAACTGAAATGAGTCTAGGAATAGCAGATATAAGGAGCAGCCACCACCGCTGGGGCAGAGACAGAGCACACCAGGAAGGGCCCCCACCCCCTTCCAGGCTGAGACCTGGACCTTGTTGGAGGGGGCACTGCCAGCTCCCTGGGTGGCAGAGAAGTCACTGGGGTGCAGTGCTGGCTAACTTGCCAGAAATCAGCTCTCTAGGGTGCCAAAGAAAGCTGTTCACAAAGAGGTGTGTCCCTGGAGGCATTCTGCTACAAAACCTTCTGAGGGGGATGACTGGGGAAGCTGCTGGCTGCTGGGAGCTGCCAGGTACTGGGGAAGCTGCATGTGACACAGGAGCAGGTGCTGGAGAAAGACACACAGATCTCCAGAATCAGGAAGCAAGTGCCCTCTACTGACAAAGCCTAAATCATGCCTGCCGGCAAAGGAAAAATATTTAAAAGGCCCAGGTCCATTTCACAGAGTAGGCTTTGGGTGAATTTGGAGCTGAGCAGCTGTCAAGGTCTAACTGGTGCACAGGCAACCATCCCACCTGCTCCCCCTCCCTCATCTTCCCATGTGGTTGGTACCGCCTCCTGCAGAGCTTACCCTGGAAATGTCTGGGCATCCGCACAGCTGAAATCATCATCTTTGCCTTCTCACTGGTCTCCTGCTTACCAACAGTTCACATTCTAGCTCTCCTTCCCACTGCTTCCAGAGACATTTTTCTTTTTTATTATTATTATTTTTTATTTTTTTTACATCTTTATTGGAGTATAATTGCTTAACAATGGTGTGTTAGTTTCTGCTTTATAACAAAGTGAATCAGTTATACATATACATATGTTCCCATATCCCCTCCCTCTTGCGTCTCCCTCCCACCCTCCCTATCCCACCCCTCCAGGCGGTCACAAAGCACCGAGCTGATCTCCCTGTGCTATGCGGCTGCTTCCCACTAGCTATCTACCTTACGTTTGGTAGTGTATATATGTCCATGCCTCTCTTTCGCTTTGTCACAGCTTACCCTTCCCCCTCCCCATATCCTCAAGTCCATTCTCTAGTAGGTCTGTGTCTTTATTCCTGCAGAGACACTTTTCTTTTTTTTTTTTTAAAGGGTTTCAAATGCTTGGCTTTTTATTTGTTTGTTTGTTTGTTTATTTATTTTTGGCTGTGTTGGGTCTTCATTTCTGTGCAAGGGCTTTCTCTAGTTGTGGCAAGCGGGGGCCACTCTTCATCGTGGTGCGCGGGCCTCTCACTATTGCAGCCTCTCTTGTTGTGGAGCACAGGCTCCAGACGCGCAGGCTCAGTAGTTGTGGCTCACGGGCCTAGTTGCTCCGCGGCACGTGGAATCCCCCCAGACCAGGGCTCAAACCCGTGTCCCCTGCATTAGCAGGCAGATTCTCAACCACTGCGCCACCAGGGAAGCCCAAGACATTTTTCTTAAAGTAAAAACTGCATCTATTGGTGGACTCTGTCAGTTATTTGTCTATGAACTTGTGCAGGATGCACATGAGACCAAGAGGTATAGTCCTAACTGGTCTAAAATGACAGCAAATGGGTATGGCAGTATAATACTGTATCTGGAAATTAGAAATTCTCTTCTTGAATTTTCCATCCTGTTTTTTTTTAACCTGTTGAATTATGGATTGAAAGCAGTCAGTACACTAAGGAATTATGAGAGATAACCGATGGGGTGGAAAATTAAGGATCAGAAGTTTACCTTCTCAAACCTGCATTTCAAATACTAAAAAGGAAGTCCTTTTAGACCCTAGATTGAAGAGGTGAGAAAAAATATGACCATCATTTGGGTTATTGACTAATAACCCACTTAATAATTAGTAGTGAGTTCTTGAAATGGACACTGCCCTGAAGGTGTTTACACCTGGGCAGGGCTGCCTTCTCTATGAAGCATAGTGCTAAGGACCCACAGTGATAATGTTTTCATTTCTTTTAAAGTCAGAAAAAAATGAGCATCTAGGTCAAAGAAAATATTTTAACATAATATTAATATATTTGTCTATATACCAACACAATTGTAAAATATAAATTTTAATATTTTTTACAGAGGACAGTATCAATGAAGGCAGATGTGCTCAGGGCCGTTGAAAGTCATTATGTGGATCCACATCTGGGGGTTCAGACCTAAGCTGGGAATCTAGTTCAGTGTTTTCTAATCTGTGGGCCATAGGCTCACAATTACTGCTTTTGTAGTATTGTTTGTAGACTAATAATCTCTGAAAAACAATTATGTGTGCCTTTATGATGAATATGATAGGAATTAATTTTAAAGTATTTCTAGACTCATCCTTTCATATATTTTCTCAACAATAATTACCAAGAGAATAGCTACTATGATGTAATATGTCTGGAAAGGGTCCACATAATTTCCTCAAGTTCCCTGGGAGAAAAGCTTACTATGCTCCAATGTATACACTGGGAGGAAAGCCAGCTGGGGTCTTTCACTCTGACTGCCTGGGCTCCTACTGGATATGTCCTTTATACCATTATTTGGTGCACCAGAAAGTTATTTTAGGAGGGTTTAAGTGTGCTGGTTGCTAGAGTGTTCTTGTAACCAGGAGAAATGGGGAACTGGGGAATTCATGCTGAGCGTCCTGAGCAGAGAGGAACACTGACTTGCTCTAGGCAGATTCCACTGAGGGAGGTGGGGCAGATGGACCATCCCTGTTATCTTTGGAAGGTTAGTGATATAGTGGATATACTGTGACCAGCTGGCTGTTGATGAGCCCTGAACAAGATGAAGCTCATGTGGATGCTCTTGAATGATGCCATCCAAGACTGGAATACACGTGCATGAAAAGTTGGAGTCCAGGTGGCTGGGTAGACCATGGAGATGGAAAATTTTGTTTGGTTAACAGTGTATAGCCCCAGCCCCGATGGAGGATAATGCAGGGCATACTTTTAGGTACGTGGGTCAGGAAGTCTGTTTGAAATGGTCCTTGTATCTGAAGGGCATTCAGAGCCAGGGCTGGTATAGCAGCCCCCAAGGCTGCCTGTCCTGTCCTTGTCCTGGATGCAGGATTCAGAGGTGGTTATATCCTAGTCTCTAGGATCTAGAGAGATACTTGTTACATGGGTACCACCAGAAGCCTCTGAGAGTGTAGTGTCTCACTTAGACATGGTGAAGGTGGAGGAGGCAATGGTGGGGTTGGGGGCGAGGACACCTACTATCGGTCAAAGCCTAGTCAGTTGTATTTCCTGATAAATCCCTGTCAGCTCTCCATCTTGCTCAGGAGTCCATGAAGTCCCTTGGATATCATCAAGATTCAGCCAAGAGTGGGTAACCTTTGCTGCCAGCCTGGGGGCTTGCTGGTTTGTCCTGATGTAGAGAACTTCCTGGAGTGGGCTTCCCTCTCTTCTTCCCTGGAGGTCTGGTTTCCTAGTGAGGGTGTCTGCTGGGTAGTTTTGGCTCCTCGGAATTTATCAGATAGTAAAAGTGCATCCCTGTGTTGGATTTCTTATTTCCTTGATGATTATACAGTTAATCAACATTTATTGAGCCTTTACTGTATGTTGTGTGCTGAAGTATACTGGAAAGGGTTCCAGAACACTGGCCCTGGAGTCAGACTGCCTGGGTTTAAATCACAGCTTCTCTACAGTTTACTGATGTGACTTTGAACAATTTATTTAACCTCTTTGGGCCTCAGTTTCTTACTCTATAACATGAGTATGATTATAAAAGCTTCCTTCTCATTTAGTTGTTGTTGGGATTAAATAAATGAATATGCACATATGCATACTGAGATCAGTGCCTAGAAAAGAGGAAACCTTCAAGAAGCACTGGGAGAAAATTAACAGGTTGAAGTGATATGACCTGGTTGGGGTGAAGAGGTAGCTGGCTATTTCAGAGTAGGTGGCCTTGGCTGAGGTGGTGACATTAGAGCTTTGAGTTCATGATATAAAGGAACTGGTCATGCAGAGGTCTGAGGGTAGAGTGGTCCAGGTGGAGGAAACAGCAAGAGCAAAGACCTAAGGTGCAAATAACCTTGAGAACTATGGGGACGAGAGGAATCCAGTGTGTTAGCAGGGATGGATATGAGATGATGTCAGAGAGAAAGGTAGGCAGAGACCAATTCACATAAAGCTTGAGGGGTTTGCATTTGGTTTGAAGTGAATGAAACACTTAAAAAGTTTCTAAATGGGGAAGCACCATGATATGATTTGTGTCCTTGTGAAATCACCTTGGCTGCTGTGTGGAGCTAAGATGGAATGAGAGAGACTGGGACTCCTGATTCATAAGCTCATGGGATCAACACTTGTTCACTGTTCTCTCCTGCTTTTTAGAGACAGTCCCACCACTGAGTGCCCCACTAGATGTGTATGGCATCCACTCATAGATAGAGACTCAGCCATACAGGGGAGTCCCCTTTTTTGTCATTATGTACTATTCTCCCTAAGTCACCCGCAGCCCCTTCACTCTCTACAGGCAATGCTGTCTTGGAGGAAACAGAGGCCTTAGGGGTAAACCTTTGGAACCAAGTTTCCCTCCTTCTCTAAAGGTTAAGCAGAGGTTTACCCATTACCTCTTACCCTAACGCCTTGCTGTCTGTTCCTGGAGAAGTAGAATCTGGATCTCTCTCAAGTAATCCTTTCACATTCAAGACCATGGGTCAGGTACCGGTGTCCTTGAAGCTTTCATTCTGGAGATGGGAGACAGACAATAAACAAACCTGCAAGATGACTCAGATGTCAATAGAGCTGTGAAGGCAAGAGAGATGGAAATTGACTGGAGGAGGGGGAAGAGCTACTTCAATGGACAAGGCCATGGAAGGCCAGTGTCATGGAAGAAAGTGACATCGGAGTTGAGATGAGAAAAACAGGAAGATGGGGAAGATCATGAGAGATAGCACTCCAGGGAGAGGGAATAGCAAGTGCAAAGGGCTTAAAATGGGAATGAGTCGCCTTGCAAGAGGAAAGGAAAGGTGACCATTGTGCTAAACTTGGTAGCCAAGGGGGAGTGTAGAGGGGGATAAGGTAAGAGAGATAATCAGGGGTCCATTCACTAGAGCTGCATAGATCCAGGGTAAATAGTGAGGGTTGTATTTTAAATGCAGTGGGAAACAGCTGAAGGTTTGAAGCAGGGGAATAGTATCTGCTTAACATTTTTTCAAAATTCCTTGGCTAATGCTACAGAGAATCATTTCTCGGAGGAGTAAGATGAAACCAGGACACTAATTAAGTGGTTAGTAGTACAGGAGGGAAATGATAGCAGTCTGAACCAGGGTGGTAGCCATAGAGAGACCAGAGAAGAGGTAAATGGACTTGGGATTTATTTTGATAGGAGAACTAAAATAATTTATTAATGGAGTAGATTTGGGAGGGGAGGGGGAAAAAGTATGTGGAATGACTCTCCCCCCACACACCTTTTTTTAAATTGAACCAAATTATTCCTTGCTTTGCATTAGGGTCTTCTTGTTTTGAATTTAAGCTCCACTCTCTTATCTTATACACATCTTACCTTATAAATTAAGGTAAAGTCACTCCCTGCATATTGCCATTGCCCTCACATCTCTCTTCATACTGATGACTAATCCATGGGCAAATCCAGGGTTGATTTTTAGCTCTGTCGCCAATACTCAGTGAAAACTGGGATGATATTCAGCTCTTCCCTTGATTGTTAAAACTCTTACCTCCTTGGCTTCAGGTCTCCAGCCTCTCCTGGTTCTCTCACCTCTTCCCTGTCATTTGACTGTCTCTCTAGTCTTGACATCCAGCAAGCCCTACTTTAATTTTTCTCTCTTGTTTCTCAGGATGAAGATCACTTCTCCAATTTAAGTAGCATGGCTTCAACTCCTGGACAGTTCTGATGGTTTGAAAATTTACATAATAATAATCGCACTCAACTTTGATCATGCCATCGTCACGTGCTGGCACATCTCTAATCCCTAAGTGCGTGCTGTATCATTGTATCTATACTGTGATGTAGTATCACTGTCCCTATATTCAAATGAGGGAACAGATTCATTATGGTTAGGGATTTTGCCCAAGCTGACGTAGTCAGCAAGTGGCAGACCTTGGTTTTGAACACAGACGCATCTGAATCCTAAACTGTCACCATAAGAACTGTAGTCTACTGCCTTCCAAAATTCCTGCTCATTCCAACTCTACCCCTCCCCCCAAACTCAACAACACAAATACCTCCTCTTTTGTATGTATTTTGCTTCACAATTCTATCTTTTACACACTCTCTAAGTCTAGAAATGTCCTGACTCCTTCCTCTCCATTATCTCCTGTCAAATTGGTCTTCATGTTCAGCAGCATTTGGTTCATAAATGTCATGGCAAATATGTGTTGCCGACATCATCTCATGCTTCCTAATTGATTTCCTGGGCTGGTCTTTCCACAACCCATTAGTCCTGCACATTGTCACCTACCTTTTTAATCAATCTGATTCTGTCATTTTGCTTAAAAACCTCTTTTGGCTCCTTGAGTTTTTATTGCCTACCAATTTCCATAGCATTTATCCAAGGTCATTAACAGTTGGCCCCACCTGTATTTTCTGTTCAGATTGTCTCATGTGTATGTGAATAATTATTTTTTCAGATGTATGTAGATGCTATATAAGGAACAAAATCCAGATTAATTTCAAAGTATTACTAAATTTATAGTGACTTTTTATTATTGTGAATTTCTCACTCAATGAGATACTAAAAGTACAACTACATTCAATTTTTTTCATGTTGAAATGAGTGTCTCACATGTAAAAGAAAAGGCTGGGATCCACTGATTAGTTCTCCTTTTTGATTGATCAACATTTCGTAAAAGCTTTCTTTGGGGTTTTAGAACTTAATAATTTTAATGAACATGATTAGCTATTGTAGTTCCAAGGCTGTTGACCCTGTAGCCAAGGTCATACCTGGATTGAATAATAATTGGCATGTACCTGAGTGTGCATGGGGTTACTAGCCCTAGGATCTTTACAGAGAAAGGAAGAATTTAATTTTTATTTTTAATAGCTCATTAGAAAGCACTTTTAAATGCATCCATCCTTTACGGTAGGCTTCACTACAGAAATGGGAATAAAATCAAGGGGAAAAAGTGATATTTTGATTTAATAACGTATCTAGTGCAATTTGGTCTTCAGTTGCGTCCTATATTGAAAGCCGGGGAAAGACATTGTTTTCCATCCTAGTGCAGCCACCTGTTCTTCTGGCAGCACCACCAGGGCAGCTGCCTTATATAAATCATTCTCCTTGTTCAAAGGCCCTGTGTGGTGAGAGGAGACTGGGCTCTGGACTTGGATTTATTTGGGTTAACACTTGTATACAAAATCACCAAATATTACACCTCAGTTTCCTTATCTTCAATATAGGAACAAAGCCTATTTTATAAGGTTATTGGGAGTTTAAATAAGGTAACATTGAACTTGGAAAGATTAATAAATTTTCTTTCTATGGTACCATGTGCCCAAATAGCTCACTTCCATTTAGTGCTCAAAATTCTAAGGCTGGAGGAAACTTAACCCTTATTTAGCCTAGCCCATTACTTCACAAATGTGAAAAAAGCAAGAGGCCATACTAGATCTACTGGTCACATCATAAAATTGTTATATAATTGGGATGAGACTGAAGAGGCTTCTCCTAGCCTAGTATTTTCCATCCCTAGTAATGGAAAATTGATCTTCAATCAAAGGCTAATGAAACATTGAAGGGATTGAATGGAACAAATAAGTGAGAATCTTCTTAATTTTGGACATTGGGCTGGTACTGCTGGGTACAATGATGAATACCAATATTTTCTTTATCTGAAGTGGGTCCTTGAAATTCATAACACTGCCTGCACACCAGAATCATCTGGAGGAAGTCTTCAAACTTATCCATACCTGGACTTCACCCAGAGTTTTTAATTCAGAATTTAAAAATTCTTTTGGTCTGGGGTACACAGAGGAAGGAGGGATTTCCCTGGGGATCAAAAAGAAGGCTTTAGAAAACCTGCTGAAGAATGATCTCAAATTATCCTACCCATCATTAATTCAACAAATATGTCTGGAGCAAAATGTTTCTTTTAGGTATTGTGTTTGACATCATCTGGGAAAAAGAAGAGAAATGAATCAAACAATATACAGTTGAAGTATGGGGGTGCATAAGACTGGAAGTCAAGTAACAACAAGATAATTCCTCCCCAAAGAGATGTAAACAAATTTGGAAGCTCCCTATTTTATAGAGCAGCAAGCCAGGCAATCTCCAAGTAGCCGGCGTGGCAGATCTTTGGGAAATATGATCCAGATTAGCCCTGGATTTTTATTATTCTGATTTGCAAATGTGTTCTGAAAGTTTGGCCCAAAGATACAGCTACAGGCTTTTCTCCCCTCTTCTTATCCTTCTTCCCAACTCTTGCTTTTCTCCCCAGACTCCTTTTCTTCTCAGCCTATGGTTTAGAGTAGAGTTGGCCTGACAGCTGCAACAGAGGCCCTGCCCCTTTTGGAAACCTGACCCATCTTTGCAGAAATGAGGTAATGTCCTCAACAGCACTGAAATATCAAGACAAGCATGAGTGCGAGAAGCAGAGGGAAGGCCCAGAGCATCTGAGGGTAGATGGAGCCCCTTTCTTTCTCCCTTTCCTCTATACTTCACAGTATCCTAATGAATTGCCATATGCCAGAAAACTGTTATAATTTTACATACATACATCTATACAAATTCATATAAATCTCTACAAATCTATGATGATTATGATATGACAAGCACCCGCTAACGTACTGCCTCTACTCAGCCAACTAATTGAGACCACGTTAGCTTCCACCCTTCCGTAGTCTTCCCATCTACCATCCTGATTATATTTCATTTTCTTTCCTTTCTAGCTTAAGTCTATGGTCTATCACAACATGTACAAGTGTCAGTAGAAATCCTGGTCCCAGTGATACAGCTGGATTTTGAGATATGGGAGGTTGGGGTGGAGGGAAGATTGGTGGAGGGCAGAGCTTATGGTCCCAAGTTGACAAACTTGAAAAGGGCTAGTTAAAGGGGGCTACCTACAATTAAACATAGTTATGCTATTTGTCCAATAAAATATTAAAGATTTAAAAATAATCACAGTATTTGTCCAGGGGAGTAAAGCATAAACATTCTATGAAAGAGTCACAGTGTTTGTTCCGGAGAGCAGTGGACCAAGGAAGGAAACCTGGAGATCTTATCTTTTAGGATATATGACAAGAAGTGCTGTTTATTTCGGAAGCTGCTTTTCTTCATGATCGACTTTCCCCCTTCGTAGATTGTAATCCACACCTGAATACCTGTATATTTATGAGTCCTTCTAGGGGTATAATGATTGACTGTCACTTCCAGAGACACTTGATGGAGGGGTTGTGATTAGAAACAGAGAAGGAGGGTAATTCTGCAAGGGTATTGGCTTGGTGGTTTATTATTACGTAGCTGAGTCCTGATATGATTTGTCCAGAGTCTCCTTGAGGAGCTTAGAGGCTTCCTTGAGGTCTTCACTCAGTCTGATGGAGATGTCACAGGGTGTATTCTCTCTAGCCTGTAAGCTAAAGATGCCACATGTTTTTAGATTTTAGGGGGGAGCTCCATTTAAAAAGAACAAATTCTATAGACCGATGTTTCTTAAACTTCTTTTTTTAATCTTAGGATGACTTTACACTCAGAAAATTATTGTGGACCCAAGAGAGAGTTCTTTTTTTAGGTGGAACATATCTATCAATATTTATGGTATAAATAATTTAAATGGAGAAATTAAAAAATATTTATTCTTGATTCATTTAAACATGACAATTAAAACTTTATATGTTAACATAAATAATTTTTATGAGAAATACTTTTATTTTCCCCTCCAAAAAATTAGTGATAAGAGTGACATTGTTTATATATTTTACAAATCTCTTTCATGTCTGGTTTAGAAGACAGTTGGATTCTCACTCTGCCTCTCTTTTCAATCTGTTGTGATATATTGTTTGGCATAAGTATATGAAGAGAATCTGGCCTCATGCAGATGTGTAGTTGGAAAAGAGAGGAGTATTTTAGCAGCCTTTTGAGATAATTGTGGATATTCTTCTTTGATACTACACCAAACTTGACAAGTGGTAGTTTCTTAAAGGTTGGTTGTCATATGGAATCTGAAACTATATCAATAAATGTTTCATACTCTGTACATTCATGACAGACTGAGTGAAAGAGTTACATTACATCTTAGTATTACTAAGAAAATAGTTTTGCTCTCATTGAAGACTATATTTTGAGAATTGCTGCTATAGCCCAAAGATAATGATGATTTTACGTGCACCTGACAGAGGTGAGACACCCTTCTTAAACCTTGGATTGAAGGAGACTGATAGAAAATTGAGCTAGATAAACATCAACAAACAAGCCATCCATTTTGAAGGGATCATATAGGAAAGATATAAGAAGTAGGAAGAGTAACTAGACAGACAGATTCAGTTTATAATCCTCCCCCCAAAACAAAGTCTTTTTGAACAGAAAACACTTCCAGAATAGAGCTTACCCATAGTATTGCCGAGGGAGCGTGCAGAAGGGACTTAGGAAAGAACCTAAAGTAAGGCACCAAAAAGTCCTACCCTGAACTCACACTTCCCTGCCCTGTACTTCACCTCTGCCATTCTCAAGGTCTTTGTTTCACATCCAAAAAACTACACCAAACTGTTGTGTAAAATGAAACTCAAGCTCAGGATTTATAATCAGACTTCGTTGCTTATCAAAACTGCACCACAGGAAAGAAGGAGGGAGTACACAGGAGGCAAAGGCTGAAGATCACTCTAATGAATGGTTAATTCTTTTTTTTTTTTTTTTTTTTTTTTGCGGTATGCGGGCCTCTCACTGTTGTGGCCTCCCCCGTTGCGGAGCACAGGCTCCGGACGCGCAGGCCCAGCGGCCATGGCTCACGGGCCCAGCCGCTCCGCGGCATATGGGATCCTCCCAGACCGGGGCACGAACCCGTATCCCCTGCATCGGCAGGCGGACTCTCAACCACTGCGCCACCAGGGAGGCCCAAGAATGGTTAATTCTTGATAGAAAATTATAGTTGCTGAAAAATCTTGAGCTGGGTTTTAATGAAAGCTATCCTTAGGTCACATTCTGCCATGTGTACAAGAAGGCATAAAATAGTGTATTCAGTCTCTTCTATTAGCTTGATAAAGTTCAAGTTCTTGTCCCTTTAGGTACTCTGACAACCACCTTGCATGAAAGATCCACTCAAGACAAAAGCAGCAATATTTCAGAGGTAGGATATGGTGGCCCTTGGAGAAGACATCAATCAACCAGAAACTGAAACCAATGTCTGGTCACAAGCCTGTTTAGAAATCAACCTCAGGTGCCATCCCTAAGGATTCAGGCAAGAGGACTCATTATTGTGCGTGTGTTTTATTGTTCATTCCCCAGTGAATTCCTCATCTTCCAATCCAGTGATACACTTTTAGTTTTAGTCTTCCTTAATCCTGAAATTGATGCTGTTGGCCTATCCCATGACTATTGAAAGAATTTCCTCCATTGCTTCTAGTTCACTGCTCTCCATGGATCTTCTCTGGCCTCTTGCTGATATTTTCTTAGTGTATATGCTTTATCATTCTCTCCTTACACCTAAAATGTTGGCATTCCCAAGGCCTGACCTTTAATTCCCACCTCTTTTGTTCCTTTCAGGATGATTAATTCCATTCTCCAAATGTACCATTTTTTGAGCAATTATGTATTGGGAACTGTTTTTATTTCTTTATATTTTTCATCTTATTTAATTCTTACAACAACCCTGAAAGGCTCTTAATAGTATTCCTGTTTTGATCACAAAAGTTGCATTCCTTGTTCAAATCATATCCTGAAAGATCTGGGATTTGGTCCTAGATATGACTGCAAACTATTGTTTTAAACTTACCATATGCTACCCAATATATTGCCAACCTCAGTTTCTGTCTTGAACCTGAGACCAGGGCTTCACACCTTTGGGGCACTTCAGAGACATCAGTAAAAATTGTTTTAAATAGAGGTGCCCTTTGTTCCTGTTCATTGCTACTGAATTAAAATCTTGGTAGATGATTTTGATGCATGCTATTGATACACTGATGGACTTGATCCTTATGTTCAACTTTCTATCGAGTCATCACCTAGATGCCTCCAGAAACTTTGACTTTAACAAGAACAAAACTGAACCTACATTCTCTCAAATCTCCTCTTCTTTTCTTTCACATATTGTTAATATTATCACCACTCACACAAATACAGACAGTTGGGAGTCATCCTAGAATCCTTCTGCTCCTTCATTCTTCCTATACTTTTGGCTCCAAGTCCTATAGTACTTAGCTCGGAGGTATCTGGACATCCCTACTGCTACTTCCATCATCTGTCACCTCCTAACTAGTCTCCTTGCTTTTTAGTCTCTCCATACTACAATTCCATCCTACATCTTACAGCCATCTTAATTTTTCTAAGAAGTGTCTTTTAAGGACCATATTAATAGTCTTTTATTGTTTTACACAAAGGGAAGTGAATTTTAATATTTAGTCAAAATAACACGAGGCGAAACCATGGCATTTTAATGGTGTATTGGGTGTTCTCAAATTTTATCTTCTGCTATTTGACCTTTGAACTGTATTTAGGATGTGAACAGATGCTGGTGGTACCTTTAGGAAATTATGAGAGAAGACTGAGGACTAGAGGGTTAAACATGAGGATTTCTGTTTTTCCCATTCTGAATTGTAATGCTTGAAAAAAGAATCCCTATAAGTAATGTATTGAAATGAAGAGAAACAAGGAATCAGTCATCTAGGGTAAGTGTCAACCTATATAAAATTTAATTAAGCCTTGAAGGCATAAACATTTGGATATGCATATGAATTAACTGGTAACCCAGTTGTGTTTTTCAACTTGTGGGGCATAGGTCCTGGAGAGTTTGGGAATTATATAGCAATGAATTGGTTAATGTGGATGCTGCTATCTCATTGTCTATAGATTGAAAATAACGTAATTGATAACATCTTTAAAAATGTTTTTCAAGTGAATGTAATGATTAATGAAATATAAACTTCAAGTGTGACTAAAGTCATAGTAAGTTCTTTCATTATAAATTTTGCTATCAATGGCTATCCAATTACAACTACTCTCACGTGAATGGTTTAATTTTTAAATTAGTAAGGGCTCCACATGCTTGAAAGGGTTAACAAGCATTGATTTAGTTGATATACATTTTTTAAATGTACAGTTTTTTAAAGATTTCAAGTGGAAATGCTAAAATGAAGATGGATGTAGTATTCTGGAATTTTTGGAAAGATCTAGGCTTATGATATAAATTTGGGAACCAGCATGTAAATATTTTTAAAGTCATGATACTAGATTAGATTACTGAGTGAATAATGAGTGTAGATTAAAAATAATAATGATAAGGCAGTCCAAGGACTGAGCTGTAAGGCTCTCCAGTATTAAGAAATCAAGATGATGATAAGGAACCAGCAAAGGAGACAGAGTGGCTAGTGAAAAAAGAGGAAAATCAAGAGAATATGCATCCTGAAAGCTAAGCGCTTAAAGGGCAGAAAATGATAAATTATCACATGTTGGTAATAGATCAACTAAGGTGAAGATTGAGAAATGACCATTGGATTTTACAATGTGAGGGTTACTGGTGACTCTGACAATAGTAATTTTGGTGGAATGTGGGAGAGAAGTCCTTTTGGAGTGAGTGTAGAAGAAAATTGGAGATGGGGAATTTCAACCATTGGAAGAGTTTTGCTGCAAAGATTAAAAAGAGAGATGGAGCAGTGGACAGAGGAAGAAGTAGAGTTATAGAGTCAAGATTTGTTGTTGTTGTTAAGATGGGAGAAATAATAGCATGATCACACACTGAGGGGAAAGTTCCTGGAGAGAACCATTTCAGTTGTGTTAATACTACTAATTAGCCCCTTCTTGTTTTTTTTGTTTTTTTGTTTTTTTGTTTTTTTAAAGATTAATGGCCTACAACAGTGTTTTTCTAACTATTCTCTGAGAAGTAATAAGATTTTTTTTAAATTTTGTTTATTTATTTATGGCTGTGTTGGGTCTTCGTTTCTGTGTGAGGGCTTTCTCTAGTTGCGACAAGTGGGGGCCACTCCTCATCCCGGTGCGCGGGCCTCTCACTATAGCGGCCTCTCTTGCTGTGGAGCACAGGCTCCAGACGCACAGGCTCAGTAATTTTGGCTCATGGGGCTAGCTGCATCTGCGGCATATGGGATCTTCCCAGACCAGGGCTCGAACATGTGTCCCCTTGCATTGGCAGGCAGACTCTCAACCACTGTGCCACCAGGGAAGCCCCCCTTTTTGTTTTCAAGCTGGAGTATATTCTTCTATAATTATATATCTATTTTTAGTAATTAAGTTTTCAGACATCTAGGAAAGCTGAATGCTATCTCAGGGTACTGCCTCTACCCTTTCTTTAAAGTACTGTTTGTTCAGGTCAACAGTGACATCCTCATTATGAGATCTAATGGTTAATTTTCTGCTCCATAACTGCTTAATACGATGATTCTGATCCATCCTCCTACTAGTTGCAACTCTTTCATCGGCTTCCAGGCCCCTGCTCGCTCTCTCCTGATCCTCCACACCTTCTCAGTCTGTTTTGCCTGCTCCTACTCTGCCTTCCCCTCCAGAGTTGGCATCTTCAAGACCTTGCCTTTGATTATTCTCTCTCGTGTATTCCCACAGTTATCACTTCCAATCCTTTGGTTTCAATTTTTACCTCTATTCATTGTTCAATAACCTATATAATAATAATGGCATCTAACATTTACTGAGAATTTACTATTATGTGCCAGGCAGTTTGCTAACCTCTTTATCTGCCTTGTGTCATTCCATCCACAGCAAAAACTCCTCTGAGTATTACCAGCCTCATTTTCAAATGGGGAAGCTTATGCTCAGTAAGGCTCTGAATCTTGCCCAATCCCATGGAGTCAGCAAATGGCAGAGCTTTGATTGAACTCATTGTCTATCTGATTCTAAAGCTGTTGTAACTACTATGCTTTATTTTGGTCTAAAACTCTAACTTAGATCTCCCTAGTTTTAAACTGGTACATCCATCCAACTGCCTATGGATGTAGCTCAGGCATTTCTATCTTAATAGATACTAAAGTAAACACAATGTTGCCCCTCGTTCCAACCCCTTCCCTACCCTACAGATGTCCCTATTCTAACATCTCCTCCTCTGATATTTCCTGTTATTTCCTATCATGGTTTCTCCTTCAATCTATTCCCCAAGTTTAGACTGTTCTGGATTTTCCCTCTCCCTCACCCTCATACCCACTGTCTCCACATCTGTCTGTCTCTGCATCCCAGCGCTGCTGACATCCTCCTCTGCTTTCTAATTGACCTCCTGCTGCCCTGCCGGGCATCCCATTGCATTTGGCTCTCCCCACGGCTGTCAAGGTTAGCTATTGAAAAAGTTGATCTGATTTCACTTCACTTAGAAACCTCTCGTGGCCCTTGTTACCTCCATTGTCCTTTCCATTCTATTTACAATATCACTCTATAATTGTCCTTGCCCTTCTTGCGTATCAGAGGCATCATGAACGCACGTGAAGAATTATATTTCAGGATATATGTGGATGCTCTTATGCTGAAGAAAACAAAATGAGTTCCAAAGTCTTTACTGAGTTTTAAGTGGCTTCTCACTTATTCTTCTCTATGAATGGGAGACTGATGTACAACTATTGTTATGTGAGACTGCTCAATTTTTTTTTTTTTTTTTTTTTTGCGGTATGTGGGCCTCTCACTGTTGTGGCTTCTCCCGTTGCGGAGCACAGGCTCCGGACGCACAGGCTCAGCGGCCATGGCTCACGAGCCCAGCCGCTCCGCGGCACATGGGATCCTCCCGGACTGGGGCACGAACCCGTGTCCCCTGCATCGGCAGGCGGACTCTCAACCACTGCGCCACCAGGGAAGCCCGAGACTGCTCAATTTTTTGACATTAAAAAAGACATTCTTGGGGCCTCCCTGGTGGCGCAGTGGTTGAGAGTCCGCCTGCCGATGCAGGGGATACGGGTTCGTGCCCCGGTCTGGGAGGATCCCATATGCCGCGGAGCGGCTGGGCCCGTGAGCCGTGGCCGCTGAGCCTGCGCGTCCGGAGCCTGTGTTCCGCAACGGGAGAGGCCACAACAGTGAGAGGCCCGCGTACCGAGAAAAAAAAAAATAAAAAAAAATAAAAAAAAATAAAAATAAAAAAGACATTCTTATTTATAACTATTACATACCAAGTAATAGTTTTCATGTGAAACTCTTGTTTTAACTAATATTCTCAGCTAGAGCTGTTCTCTGGTTGTGGACCCTGCAGACAGGGCATATTAATTTTACATAATAAACTTTGGTAAAGTATCAGTGACAGAGTGGGGATGGGTAAGTGGGAATGGAGGAAGATGAGGATACTGACACCAGGGTCTTTTCAGAACAGAAACAGGATGAACTCTACATTCTTAATAGCTCAGTTAAAATAATTTTAAAAGCGCCTCTGGTCCTTTGTTAGCTTCCAATAAAAAATGCAAGCGAAGACTGGAAAAAAGATTATACTTAGAAATATGCTATATTTTAATATAGAACAACCTGGATCTCAGTTGTGCCCTGGAATAAAAAGGACAATCCTCTTAGATAGATCAGTCTCCCAGATAAGAGGCCGTGTGGGTGGTGGAGGAGGGACTCTGGATTCAGATCCATCTGGGCTCAGATCCTGGATATACTCCTGGATGACTGTGTGATCCTAAGTCCTGTCCTGTCTCTGATTCTCAATTAGCTTTAAATGAGAGGAAATCTTATATGCAATGTAAATATAAGGGTTTCTTAGATGAGAAATTAACATATTGATCTGTACTCCTACATTGGAATGCTGTAAATAGCTCACATCTATTTAGTTTCAATGGTTAGAACTGTAAGTCTAGAAGAAACACCAAAGTTTGTTTATTTCAGCCCCATTATTTTACAGATGTGGAAACCCAAGAAGATCAAGAGACATATCATAAACTATTTGTGTATCTGGGACTAGACCTCAGTATTCTAGTTTCCTAACCTAGCATCGTTAACATGCTTTGATGGGACTATTAGGAGTTCACAGCTAGGTAGGAAACTCATACCTCAACACAGTTACCAATATTAAAAGGCTGGAACAGCAGCTATAAGTGAAGTTGGAGCCATAGGAAGGAAGGATTCATTTTCCTGAGGACCACAAAGAAAGCTCCATCAAATCTGTTATAGCGACTGGAGAACATTCTACTCTTCTCACTTATTCCACTCCAACTCACCATTTAGTAATTCAACAAGTATTTATTTTAAGGTGTTATTAACATCAATGAAGCTTTTTATTATAATGTACTTTTTCTTAGTCGATGAATACCCAAGAATAGCTATCATCATGTGATTGTCTAACAACTATATATTTTTTAAATTCTAGAAAACAGATCCACCTACAAAAAAAATTGAGAAGAACCAGCTTAGTTGATATTTAAAAGAAATTTAAAGACTTGATTTTAATTAATGCTCTCAGGGCTTAACAAATATAGTCTTGTGTTGCCAGTTACATTTTTTGGATGGGGAACTAGCCTATAGGTTTTACTTGACAGAGGAGGATTTTATTCTGATTCCTCAGGGACTAAGTTCAAAGAGTTTTAAATGCTCCCAGGTGGCTTTTAGAGTGAGGTTTCAGGACGGGTGAGGTAAGATGTGGGAAAATAGGCCAACATAATTTAGTTTTCATTTGTGTTGGATAATTAGGAGAGGATATGAATTGTTTTCCACTCTAGTTTAATCCACCACAAACTCAGTTATATCTTAGACCAATGTGTCGGGTCAGGTTCAGATAAGCAGATGGCACACTCCAATTAGGGCTAATGAGAGAAGCGTGGGCAGCAGGGTTTAGGAAAGCCTCAGCACCTTAGGGCTAGGCCTGAAGGGGGTGAGGAGGAAGCAGTTCCTGGAATCTGCAGAGAAGGAAGAACAAAGAGGGTCAGCTGACAGGAGAGGAGCTTTGTGGTAGGTGAGCCAGGAAAAGAAATGCCCTGAGACTTCTCCCTCCCACCCTCTGTGGCTCCTGGAAGTGTCTCCCTTTGACCACTCCCAGTGAAAGAGGAGGGCCGGGAAGCCAGGGCACAAACCTGAAAGTGGCTCTGAAGGGACAAGGGAAGGATACCCAGTACCACCAATCACACCAGATAGGGTATCAAGTATCTATCTCCCACTACCTAGACAGGGTGGGAAGGGAAATGGGATTTATACTATTATGATTCAATTCTTTATGATTTCATTCAAACAGTGTGTATTTGGCTAAATCCCTCAATTTCTGAATCTTAGTTTTACATTGTAAAATGTGGGTAGAAAACCTACTTTCCCAGCTTGTCCTCAGGTTTGAGAGAGTATATAGAATAGGACATAGCAAAGTCTATTTGATGCTGAAAACTTTAGGGCAATAAAGAACCTTAGGACTTAGTCCTCTATCATCCTTGCTCTTGTCTGGCAACTACTCAGTGTCTACTGCATGCTCTGTGCTTAGGGAATTTGTATTCTTGACAATCACTGAACTGGTTGGGAATGTATTACATGAGGATATCAAACCTGTATCCTGTACAAGCATTAACTATAGTGTGATCTCAGTATGTCTTGCACATGTAATTTTACTATTTCTCAATTTATTTTGGCGCTGATGTGACTAATAAAATACAAATTTATTTTAGAGTGTTATGAAGTCATGGGGCCTTGTTTATTTTTATCTTGGTATATTTTCTCTATCAAAGGGACACTAAAAGCACACTGTCTTCTTGTGGGGACAGGTCAAGAAAACCTTTTTTTAAAAAATTCTAAAAGGAATCTTTGTAAAAATGTTTAGGGGTCACTGATATAGTTTGGTTTTAGGTATCAATGTGACTTAGATTTTATAAAGAAACATTAGGCCTTAAATATCTTTTAATGAGGACATGGCTTACCCAGTTCTGCATAATAAATTTGAGGGCAGTACTGGTACCAGTTCATCAGTGCCTTTAAAATGGAGAGTCTCCTCTTTCAAGCTCTCAGTGCAGACAATAAATAGGAAAAAAGTCTAATTTCAGGGTAATTCTCCAATATATGAATGGGGATGAAATCTGGAAAAGAAAATATATTTTGTCCTGAATGGAGATCATTCATATTTTGTAAAAATAAGAGAGGCTATATCAACCCTTTTCTCTTCTGTCAGTGTCTCCAGTACAACACGGATCTTCTTGTCATTCTATTCCACAGGCAGAATGTGATGAAAAGAAAATGACCTGTGATCTAGACAAACCTGGTTTCACATCTGGATCCACAAGTATTAGGTGTGTAAATATGGATAATATACTTCTAATTGGGTCTCATGTAAAAATATCCAGATTGCAATGCTATTTTGAGTTTTGATGAGATAGTTGATATTGTGGGGATGAAAAAAAATAATTTCCCTCCTTGGGTGCTATGGCTCTACAGAACTCTCATCACTTTAGTACTTAAAATTTCAGGACTGGAAGGACCCCCAGTAGTCTCTAACATGCTTATTTTATTTATTTATTTTAAATTTATTTATTTATTTATTTTTGGCTGTGTTGGGTCTTCGTTGCTGCGTGCGGGCTTTCTCTAATTGCGGCGAGCAGGGGCTACTCTTTTGTTGCACGGAGTGGGCTTCTCATTGTGGTGGCTTCTCGTTGCAGAGCATGGGCTCTAGGCGCGCAGGCTTCAGTAGTTGTGGCCCACGGGCTTAGTTGCTCCTCAGCATGTGGGGTCTTCCCGGACCAGGGCTCGAACCCATGTCCCCTGCATTGGCAGGCGGATTCTTAACCACTGCACCACCAGGGAAGTCCCTAACTTGCTTATTTTAAAGATGTAAATGTAAAGAGGTTATAGAACATATCTCATGGTCATATGAGTAGTCATAAAATTCAGACTGGAATGGAACTCAGTCCTTTCCTGAAAGTGAAATTTGTCGACGACCAAATGTAATGAGTAATCGAACTGAACTGAATACATGAATCTACTGAGCCGATCCTGAGAGCCAAAAGGTGAAGAGGTTGACACAACCAACAAGGTGACCGTCTGGTTGAGTGCCAATACAACCACATCAGAAGTCTGATGATGATCCATCACAAAATACAATTACACTGTGCTGTAAGTCCAGAGGAAGGAGAAATTTAACTCCATCTGAGGTAGAAGAACATAATGAAATCTAATTTGCATTTAATAAAAAGTGGACTAGAGGGGTGGGATAGGGAGGGTGGGAGGGAGACGCAAGAGGGAGGGGATATGGGGATATATGTATATGTATAGCTGATTCACTTTGTTATAAAGCAGAAACTAACACACCATTGTAAAGCAATCATACTTCAATAAATGTTTAAAAAATAAAGATGTAGGAGTTTCATGCCCCCCAAAATAAATAAAAAATAAAATAAAAGGTGGAGACCCATCCAGCTCTTCCCATCTGTCTCACTATTTATTAATTTAGCAAATATATGTGTATCCACAGCTAAGATGCTCTCTTAGTAATAAGGAGGATAAAGCACTTCTAAAGACTTCACAATTAAAGACATGAGGGAGATCTGCTGCAGAGGGGATACGGCAATCAGTTGCTGATGGTTTCCCTAAGAACAAAACAAGTGCGGAAGATGAATGAATTGTCAGAACAGCAGGTAAGGTAATCCTAGGTGTCAGTGGGGCACCTGGCCAGACCTCTGAGGCTCTCCCTCAGCAGGTGCACTAACACTTTAAGAAGCAAGAAACAGAGCAGTTCCTCCGCCTCCCTCGCTCCGCATCCCTCGCTCCGCATCCAGTCCTGGCCGGTCTAGCGCCTTCACGCCCTGCGGGCCACGCCTCTGCGCGCTGGTTGGTCCTCCCAGAAGTGATGAAACTTCCCGCACGCATTACAGGAGCCAGAAGGTTATAAAGTGAGAGGTGACGGGAGGTCCTCAGCCCGCAAGTCGCAGCCTGCTCACCTTACGCTCGCCCGCCGGCCCACCTCGCTGGAGCCCAGGTAGGCTGGGCAGCCGGGGGTCGCGGCGCTCTCCCGGCGTGCCGCGGGGCTGCCCCGGGAGAGGGAGGAGGATGCGCGGCAGCCTAGCCCGCCCGACGGGAGGGCAGACGCGGATCCCGGCGTCCGCTGCTGTTGCGGCTGCTGCCGAGCAAAGGGGGCGGGGCCGATTGTTGCGCCCCTGGGAAGACCTCCGCTGTGGTCCCGGAGCGGGGACAGCGTGACCCGCAGAGCCAAGGCCCTGCCGCTTTGGAGAGAAGGCGGCGGCGGTTTAAGTTGGCCATTTTAAATTTAATTATTTTGTATTATATTGTGTCGAAGCCTGCGGAAGTTTTCGCATTTCAGGGGACCCGCTCGGATGGGCTGGAGGGTGCACGTGGCCCGAGTGCAGTCGCGAGTCATGGGGCGACGCGGTCGCTAGGTCCTGGTCCGAGAGGGAGGGTCTGCAGGGCTGTCTGTTAAGGCCTCGGAGGATAACCCCTCACCTCCGGCAACCTCCACCCCTTCACCTAGTTACCCCTCCCCCCATCTGTGTGGACTGCAAGACTCAACAAGTGACTTGCTGAGCAAATCCTGCCCAGAAGAGATCTGGGCACGACAGGCGGCGCGGTATGGGAAAAGGCAAAAGAAACGGGCATGCTTTTTCTCATTGGATATCTATTTTATAGGGCCAGTTTCAGTTTAATGTTATTAGTTTGAATGAATGGACAGTGTTTTTCCTCAGCCTGTGGCCTACATTATTTCTTTACCATCTATTGCCTGGGGTGCTTGATAAATAATTTAAAAGCACTGGTAACTCAACTTTTTCATTGATTGATCTCATTATTATAAGATTAATTAAAAGTAATTTATGGCTTAGTAATATTCCATTGTATCTATGTGCCACATCTCCTTTATCTATTCATCTGTCGATGGACATTTAGGTTGGTTCCACGTCCAGGCTATGGTAAATAGTAGAGGTAGACATAAAAAATGGACTGGAGGACATGGTGTGGGAGGGCAAAGATGGGGCGAAGTGAGAGTAGCATCGACATATACACTACGGAATGTAAAATAGTTGGCTGGGTGGGAAGCAGCAGCATAGCATAGGGAAATCAGCCCGGTGCTTTGCGATGACCTAGAGGGGTGGGATTGGGAGGATGGGAGGGAGGCTCAAGAGGGAGGGGATATGGGGACATGTGTATGCACATGGCTGATTCGCTTTGTTGTGCAACAGAAACTAACACAGTATTGTGAAGCAATTATACTCCAGTAAAGATCTATTTTTTTAAAAAAAGTAATTTAAGTCTTGAACCTGTGCAGGAGTTAGTTGCTGAAATCTTAAACTTCACCGTATCACTTTGCTTTTAAGTATTGGTTTAAGAAATTAAGTGCTCTGAAACAACACTGTCCAATTCAGTAACCACTAGCCACATGTGACTATTGAGAACGTGAAGTGCTGGCTAATCCAAATTGAAATATGCTTAAAGTGTTGATGATTTAATAGAAAAAAGCAATGTAAAATATCTTGTTAATATTTTTGTACTGATTACGTGTTGACATAATACTATTTTCAGTACATTGTGTTAAAATCTATTTGAAATTTCACTTTTTTCTCTTTAAAAATTTTTTTTATTATGCTTTTGTCTTTTTACTTTCTTAATGGCGCTACTAGTATATTTAACATTACACATGTGGCTCACATTTCAATTGGACAGCACTGCTCTAGGCGTTTATGAGGAAATATGGAAAATTACTGGGAACAGGTAACAGCAGTAGGAAAAAGCATTGCCAAGTAGGATGTTTGCAAGTAATACTGTTTCCAATAAAAATAATAGGTGATAGTTTTAATTTGCTTTTCCTGCTGGAGAAATAAGTGTGCTTTGCAATCGTTTGGCGCCCCTGTTTCCCCTCCAATTTAGTGCTTACTGTGTTTCTGTAGCATGCTTAATGGGATTCACTAAGCAGCATTAGGAAGACTTAGGTAAATGACTGACTAATCACCGCACATGATTTCAGAGCACTTTCCCAGCCCATTTTTCTAGAGTCAAAGGTAGATGGCTTGGGCTTCCCTGGTGGCGCAGTGGTTGAGAGTCCGCCTGCCGATGCAGGGAACACGGGTTCGTGCCCCGGGCCGGGAAGATCCCACATGCCGCGGAGCGGCTCGCCCGTGAGCCATGGCCGCTGAGCCTGCGCGTCTGGAGCCTGTGCTCCACAATGGGAGAGGCCATAACAGTGAGAGGCCCGCGTACCGCAAAAAAAAAAAAAAAAAAGGTAGATGGCTTATTAATAGTCACTTCACTTAAACCTCAGTGAATTTTCCCAGTAAATCTCGAAGTAAATCCAAGCATACCTAGCTTTGCAGGTACTGCTTTTTTTTTTAATTAAAACAAATTGAAGGTTTGTGACAACTCTGCATAGGTCTCGTTTTTCCAACAGCATTTGCTCATTTGCTCACTTCCTGTCTGTCACATTTTTGTAACTTGAAACTTTAGCGATCTGTGATCAGTGATCTTTGATGTTTCCACTGCAAAAAGATTACTACTTGCTGAAGACTCAGATGATGGTTAGCATTTTTTAGCAATAAAGTAGTTTTTAATTAAAGTATGTACATTGCTAGACATCATGCTATTGCACACCTAATAGACTACAGTATAGTGTAAACATAACTTTTATATGCACTGGGAAACCAAAAAATTCATGTGGCTTGCTTTATTGCGGTGGTCTGGAACCAAACTGACAATATCTCAGAGATGTTCCTGTATGTGATTATGAGCTATTTGGCCAAATGCATGGGAGGGGCTGCATAGGACATGTGATACTTCATTTCCAAGTTGTTTTAGTTAATACCATTTTCCATTAATTTGATCTGGTCTCATAAAAGCTCCAAATTAGGCTTTGTTTCATTTAAATGCAAATGAAATGTCTTCAGAGGATTGTTCCAAGTGATTGATGTAACTTGAATATTTATATTTTTTCTTGATGCCTTTTATCTAGGCATTTGCTGCAAATTTCCATTAAAAAATACCAAAATAGTTTACAAGTTACAGATATTTAGGTAAAGTAACTGTTTTGAGCTGACAGCATTCAACTAAAACTGCTCTTTATTTCACAGTTGAGAATTGAATTTGAATTGCAAAGTAATTAACATTTGTAGGAAGTACTTATTTGCTTCTTGGCCTACAGCGAAGAGCCAAATTGTTTTCTGAGGTACTGCTGGGTCTGTCCCACCTACTTTGCTTTCTTACTCACCAAGGTAGCTTTGAGACAGAAATGTTTAACATTTTTGTCTTTTAGGACATTTTGATGGTGAACATTTTGTATCTCTGTCAACTTAAATTTTTTTGTTGTTACTAAACTAAGATATCAAATAATATTGCTTTCTCTTTTCTTTTTAGAATTTCTTTGATTGTGTTTGAATAAGTCACTTGGAGGTAAGCTAGAAGTAGTGAAATGTTTATAATAGCTGTGTATCTTTTTTTTTTTGCGGTACGCGGGCCTCTTACTGCTGTGGCCTCTCCCGTTGCGGAGCACAGGCTCCGGACGCGCAGGCTCAGCAGCCATGGCTCACGGGCCCAGCCGCTCCGCGAATAGCTGTGTATCTTAATGTTACACTTAGGCAGTATGTATGATCATCTTTTCTACCCACTATACATCTATTAGTACAGGTATAAAGAGGCATTTAATTGTCAAGGAGACACAAGAGGCGACTGTAGTAATCTGGAGCATCTCTTGGATTTTTCAGGGCTTTTGGGATTCTGGGATGGAGAGAGTGGGGATGGGATCTCTGGCAAGGATGGAGCCAGCCTGCATGTGTATCTGTATCTTGGGTGTAAACCTAGGATACAAAACAGAATGTGGCCTGAACACTGCTAGCTCTAGCTGACCAAATCCTAATGTGAGAGGGATGCAGCCTTTGACTGGGGGTTAAGCTACTATAGCTGGCTGGATGTTAAGGCCATCCATCTTTCCTGAATACTTGTAAGTAAATTAAATCATTCTCTGTTCCTGTGTGACTGCCAACCTACTGGAAAATTGCTGTAGATAAGATAATTTATATTTCAGTCTTTGAAGTGGCTTATGCAAGTTTTGGGAATCAAGATTGAATACAGACTTGGATTGGATATTGAATATTTAATTTGTCTGTTTTTCTCTCCATAGAGAGCCCATAGCTCCATTGCACCATGTGTGGCATTTGGGCCCTCTTTGGCAGTGACGACTGCCTTTCTGTTCAGTGTCTGAGTGCTATGAAGATTGCACACAGAGGTCCAGATGCATTTCGTTTTGAGAATGTCAATGGATATACCAACTGCTGCTTTGGATTTCACCGGTTGGCAGTGGTTGACCAGCTGTTTGGAATGCAGCCAATTCGAGTGAAGAAATATCCTTACTTGTGGCTGTGTTACAACGGTGAAATCTACAACCACAAGAAGGTAAACAGAATAAAACCAGAAGCTATCTGGATGGGATTAAGCCTTAGAGCTAGTTGGTTATAATAATTTTATTTTGTATAATGCTTTTTGCTTTCAAACACTTTCCATGTTCGTTCTCATTTGCTCCAATTATATATAGAGAGACAGGGCACCGATGCACAAGAGGTGAAATGACTTGGTCACACACAAAAAAAAAATGATAAAAAGGATTACATTTCAGGTTTTTAACTCTTAGAATCTTTTTTTTTTTTCCTATTATGAACTTGAATGTTAATTAGAGGCTGTTAGGCACTGGGGATACAGTAGTAAATATGAGAGGTAGGTCTGCATGCTGGAGGAGTTTATTCCTTTAGGGAGCAGACAAAAAAAAATCATTGTACATATACTAGGCATTCTGAAAAAATGAATATGGAGCTCATGGATATGGGAGATCCAGTTTCAGTATAGGTGGTCAGAGAAAGCCTCTTGAGGAATTGACACTTGAACTCAGACTTGAATGGACAACGATTAGCTAGCAGGGCTGGGAAGGGCATTTTCGTGCAGAGGGAATAGCATGCTTAGAACCCTGGGATTGTCATAAGTGAACAAGGGCCAGGTGGGATTGGGGAGGACCAGAGCAAGAAGGACTTGGTAAGGAGGTAGAATATAATTCTTAGAGCAATGAGATTTGAAGATTTTTAAGGCAGGGATAGAATATGCTAATAGTTTGTGGATGATCACATTTGTAGCTGCCCTTAAGATGTTGCTGTTGCATAATTAATCAGGCGAAGGATAGACAGGTAGCCAGATGCAGTGGAGTGCAAGAAGTAAGACTTTCGGCAGCACTAAAATTGGAACGGCTTTTTAATCTGGTGAAAGCATACTCTTAGGATGAGAGTAGTGAAGGTTTGGAAATTCTAACCCGAGGAAGCCACATTTACTAAGAGCCTTGCAATCTGGAATTGTTTGGCTAGTGTTTCATAAGAAATTTTTTAATCTAAAATTTGCAAGTTATTTTTTTGTCACTCTCTGCCCCAACTTTTAATTTTGAAAATTTCAAATTTACAAAAAAAGAGCAGAACATTGAGCATCTGGATGGAATAATTGTTAATGTTTTGCCTTTTTTGCTTTATATCTCTGTCTATATACACACACATTCAATTTTGGGCTTAATCATTTTAGAGTATACTGCAGATATTATAACACTTTACTCCTAAATATGTAAGCATTTGTCTGCTAAGGATAAGGGCATTCTTCTACCTAACACCAATACTATTATTATACCTAAGAATCCATAATGCCCTCTAATATCCAGTTCATATTAAAATTTCCCAGGTGTTCCAAGAATATATTTATAGCTGTTTTTTGGTTTTGAGCCAGATTTCATTCAAGGGTCATACATTTGGTTGTGATTTTTCTTGGTACTTTTTGAGACTTCTTGATATATGCCTATCATTCATGAGTAGGGATTTATATTCTAGTCACCCTCTGGCCATTTTTATTTCTGAATAATAGCTTTAGTCTTTGTTTGTTGTCCGCTTATAGGAACACTCAAGAATAGGCTTTTCATTTGAAGAGTCGGTATAGTTATTCAGCATATTCCTTTCATATATTTAATAAGGGCCTACTATACATCAGACATCATTTTTATAGGTGCTTGGAGGTGAAATGGAACAGGAAAAGTAAGGGAGTTTCAAGCTAGTGGGAATAGAGGAGGGGGCAGTTAAAACTTCCTTATTAAGCCAAGTTGGTACCGTGTACGTGAGAATGCTAAGTTTGTATTATGGCAGTAGTAGCCTGACTTTCACCTTAAATTAGGTAGGAAATGCCATATTTTACTTGAACAACATAGTTGCTTTTGTGTATTTTGTTAAATAGTTAAATATTTTGAAAATATTTCTTTTCTAAATTAGCCAAATATGTTGTATTTTCAGACGCAGAGAAGTTCCATTGCTTCTACCAGTCATTCAGGTTATCTAGTGTGAGCATCTAAAATCTGTCTAAAGAGTAGAATTGACATTTCAGGCTTATATAAAGAATTCTGCAACATAAGCTTCAAAGGTCCCCCTTTTTTGGTGAAAATAGGATTTACTACTAAAATCCAGCCAGCAGTGGGAGTGGAGGGGGAGACTGGTCAAGGAGAGGAGGAATACGAGTGAAGGTTGGGCAAAGAGGAGGCCCCTTCCCTGCAGGGGGCATCAGAGGCCTAGAGCCAGCAAGTCAGATGGCACTGTGATTTCCGTGTGATGGCAGAACATGGGGGCTTTAAGCTAAGTGTGGCTTCAGGAGGGTGGGAAGCATACACATGAATCATTAACCAGTAAGTTACCTGTAAGCTTTAGGCCAAAGAGCCATGATGATGATGTGGTGGTGGAGTATAGATTTGGAAGGTGTTGCTTGCTGAAATCATCTAATGCTTTAGGCTCATTTATCCTGCAGGTACTTAAGCCCAGAAGGGTCAGCAGAAGACCCCTTCAAAACACTACTTCCTAGTGACAGAGGTCATCAATGACAGTCTCTCAGAGCAAGGAGAGGTGACCAGGAGGTGGCTTTGTAGTTATTGGAAGCGGCCAAAGCCCATTTTTGGACAGTTCCGTGCTTATAGACAGAAGGTTCACAAATTTATAGAGTGAGCATGGTTGTGAAGCATGCTTTACAGGTCATACACATATAAACATAGAGACTTACTTTTTGATATTTAAAAACATGTTTTAAATGTTCAAATGTACCCAGCGTTTCAACTTGATTTTATTTACGTGAACCTCCTCTCTATTATCAGCCAAAAATATGAGTAAGTACAAAGAAAGAGGAACAAACCAAGAAGTTTTCACCCTCACAGTTGGCCAGTGGTGAGGGAGAGCCACGGAGTTTGGGCCTAACTTAACTGAACCCTCTCTACATGCAGTGGGAATGATGGTCTCTTTGCTGTTCCACTGGGGGATGTGGATGAATAAAACTCCAGCATCATTTTGTCCATCACTGAGAAGTAGCTTTAATGCCTCTGCAGTGGTGGAAGGACGGGATGCTATAGTCCTCCCCAGGACCAGCAGCTAGCTCTGTGTTGGACCATTTGTCTCCACCATTGTGATGGAATCATTTATTTGTCAGGGAATAGTGCCAAATGTGTTTGTCCTTTCGCTTTCTGTTTTTATAGGAAGTCTGTGAGGCTGAACTGGAAGAAGCTCAGCTGATACTATATTCCCAAACCAAAATCTCACAGTTGAAGAAGACACATTTTTAGTGTCCATGACACCTGGCAATCTATTTGCTTTAACTTAACATATTTATGTAAATACATGTGTATTACATACACAGTATGTATGTAATATACATTTCCATCCCTCCACGCAATACTGAGGTACACTGCATCTGTATTCTGGTTATCAGAATGCAACTAAAATTTTCACGGGCTTAGCTTTATGTTATAATGAATTTGTATGATTCTGAGTTCAAACAGGCTATATTTTTATAATGCCATTCTTTTACATCACTAACGTGCATGAAATTATAAAGCACAAAAATACTGAAGCAACTTTGCAATAAAAAACAATTAGTGAATGCACAAGGATTCTAACATTTTTGTTTTACTATTGTTTCCTTAAGCTGCAACACCATTTTGAATTTGAATACCAGACCAAAGTGGATGGTGAGATAATCCTTCATCTTTATGACAAAGGAGGAATTGAGCAAACAGTTTGTATGTTGGATGGGGTATTTGCATTTATTTTACTGGATACTGCCAATAAGAAAGTATTCTTGGGCAGAGATACCTATGGAGTCAGACCTTTGTTTAAAGCCATGACAGAAGACGGATTTTTGGCTGTGTGTTCAGAAGCTAAAGGTAAGGATAGAATTTTACTGTAGATTTTCATTATTGTCCTGATTCTGTGTTTTCTTTTAAATAATATTTGTAAATCTAATCCAATGCATATTTACAAATGGGGCAACCCAGATTTTTTATAAGTGTCTATGTGAGTCATGGACTTTCTGAGCTTTTCTTTATAAAGCCAAGGAGTTGGACTCTCTTTTTAGCACTTAAATTCTGTAAACCTTAGAGGATAAATCTGTAGTAAAGTCATTTAATTTTTGTTGTGCTGATAGGCTCTGCGTCTGGTCTGATCCCATATGTATTTTCAAGTTTTCCTATGTCACATTGTAATGGTAGGGTTGGCTGTCCCTGCAGTTATTGCTCTGTGCCGTGGCTATCACACAGACTCATTTTAATTTAGCATTTTTTAAACAGCTTTATTGGTGTATAATTTACATGCCATACAATTCTTCCATTTAAAGTGTACAATTCAGTGGTTTTTAGTATGTTCATAGATATCTGCAACCAATGCTTCGGTCAATTTTAGAAATTTTTTATCACCTCAAAAATAAACTCCATAGGGCTTCCCTGGTGGCGCAGTGGTTGAGAGTCCGCCTGCCAATGCAGGGGACTCGGGTTTGTGCCCCTCTCCGGGAAGATCCCACATGCCGCGGAGCGGCTGGGCCCGTGAGCCATGGCCGCTGAGCCTGCGCGTCCGGAGCCTGTGCTCCGCAGCGGGAGAGGCCACAACGGTGAGAGGCCCGCATACCGAAAAAAATTAAAAAAACAAGTAAATAAATAAATAAACCCCGTAGGGAAATCCCTGGCGGTCCAGTGGTTAGGACTCTGCACTTTCACTGCTGAGGGCCCCGGTTCGATTCCTGGTCAGGGGAACTGAGATCCCACAAGTCTCGCAATGCGGCCAAAATAATAAAAATAAACCTTGTACTCTTTTTTTTGTTTTTTTGTTTTTTTTTGCGGTACACGGGCCTCTCACCATTGTGGCCTCTCCCGTTGCGGAGCACAGGCTCCGGACGCGCAGGCTCAGCGGCCATGGCTCACGGGCCCAGCCTCTTCGTGGCATGTGGGATCTTCCCGGACCAGGGCACAAACCCGTGTCCCCTGCATCGGCAGGCGGACTCTCAACCACAGCGCCACCAGGGAAGCCCAAATCTTGTACTCTTGAGCTGTCACTCCCCATCACTCCATATCTATCAGCCATTAAACTTCCTGTCCCCAACTACCTCCTCTACCCCCTGTCCTCCCAGTCCCAGCCAACTGCCAATCTGCTTTCCGTCTATGTGGATTTCCCTATTCTGGGCATTCCATATGAACGGAGTCATATCATATGTAGTCTTTTGTTACTGGCTTCTATCACTTGGCATAATGTTTCCGAGGTCTGTCTATGTTGTAACATGTATCAGTATTTACTTTTTATGGCCAAAAGATACTCCATTACATGGATATACCACATTCTGTTCATCCACTGTTAATCCTTTTGTCAGCTGATGGACAATTGGCTCTTATGAATAATGCTTCTCTACATATTTGTGTACAAGTTTTTGTGTTTTCATTTCTCTTCGGTGTATACCTAGGAGTGGACTTACTGGGTCACGTGGTTTACTCTGTGTTTACAAATAGCATCAAAAAGAATAAAATACCTGAGAATAAATCTAACAAAAGCAGTGCAAAACTGTATGCTGAAAACTATAAAACCTTGTTGAAAGAAATGAAAGAAGATCTAAATAAATTGGAAAGCATACAATGATCATGGATCAAGGACTTAACATTGTTAAGTTGGCACAGACTCCCCCAGTGGATCTACAGATTCAGCATGACCTCTGTCAGAATCCCAGGTGACTTCTTCATAAAAATTGACAAGCTGACTCTGAAATTCATAGGGAATGGCAAAGGACTCACAATAGCCAAAACAAGCTTGAGAAAGAATAAAGTAGGAGGATTCTCACTTCCTGACTTCAAAACGTACTACAAAATAATGGTAATCAGGACAGTGTGGTACTGGCAGGACAGACATATAGACCAGTGGAATAGAACTAAGAGTCCAGAAGTGAATCCATACATCTGCAGTCAACAGATTTTCATCAAGGGTTCCAAGACCATTCAATGGGCAAAGAATAGTCTTTTCAACAAATGGTGCTGGGACAACTGGACATACACATGCAAAAGAATGAAGTTAAACCTTTACCTCACACCATACCTAAAAGTTAAAGTGGGTCAAACTCCTAAATGTAAACGCTAAAACTATAAATCTCTTAGAAGAAAATATATGGCTAAATCTTCATGACCTTGGATTTGCAAAGATTTCTTAGATATGACCCCGAAAGCACAAGCAACAAAAAAATAAATTGGATTTCATCAGAATTAAACATTCTTGTACTTCAAAGGACACCATCAAGAAAGTGAAGACAACCCACAGAATGGAATAAAATACTTGTAAATCATATTTAGCATTTTTTGACAATAAAGTTGAGGAAGGCATTCATCTTTTATCTCCTAGCTAGATAGAATGACATCCTAAAATCTGGTCTACCTGCCTGTCTGCCTTTTTGCCTCATTCCTTAAATCCTTTCTCACTTACTGTGATCGTATGGCAAAGAAGTGTATACGTTATTTACCTAAAGTGCTGTTAGGGAAGCCCAGCAAAGAGAACACAAGGGAAAAGCAGACTCCATACTTCCACTGTGTCTCCGAAACCTTGATATGGAATTACGGTCTCACATCAAATTTACCCTCTGAAATTTCTTGACTTGTGATTTTTTTACATCCTAAACACTGCCCTTTTCTAAACAACATGATCTCATCTAGAGTACTGTACTGCAACAGTTTTCCTTTCTCAGTGCTTTTAGAATAGCCTATCAAAAACTCATTTGGGGGCTTCCCTGGTGGTGCAGTGGTTGAGAGTCCGCCTGCCGATGCAGGGGACACGGGTTCGTGCCCCAGTCCGGGAAGATCCCACATGCCGTGGAGCGGCTGGGCCCGTGAGCCATGGCCGCTGAGCCTGTGCGTCCGGAGCCTGTGCTCCGCAACGGGAGAGGCCACAATGGTGAGAGGCCCGCGTACCGGAAAAAAAAAAACCTCATTTGGTCATGGTGCTCCCTGCTTAAAATCTTGTAACTGCTCCTCCCCCTACAGGAGCTGTGTGGCTAGCTTGAGGTCTGCTTGCTGGTGATAGGATCTGGGGCTTGTCTGCTGTTTGAATTCCACACTACACAGTAGATTCCTGGGTCAACCAACTCAAATTATAAATCATAATAAGTATTCTGTGTAGATAGGCTGTTACTGTTTATAATAAACCACTGATTTTTCTTTTTTAATCACAGATCATGGTGATGTTAAGTTGGTTACTTCCTGTGAGAACTTATTGAGGAAATTTAAATTATAATGTTTAACTCACACACAGTATATAATAGCTACATAAGGGATAGACGTCTGACTTCTTAATATCTGAGTTTAAAGTACGTAATGGTGGATCATTTTGCTTGTTAAAGGACTGGGAACCATAAGCTATTTTCTTAAGATACCTCAGTGATGACAAGTGACTACCAGGATATCATAAAATTAAGTTTCAAGTCCTTCTCTTTGCTTAATAAATATATCTTTTCTTATATTTGTTTGCTTTAGTGAAGAAAATAGATTTTTTAAAATCAGAAATTCCAGCTAGGGAGAAGAAATTGAACACTGAAGATTTTCCTATTGCCTTGAATTACTAGAAACGAATGTAATTTTGCTGTGCATCTCTGTACCACTATTACCTTTCTAGTAAGTAGATGGTAGGGTTTTGAGTGATTATATTTTTCCAGTTTTGCTTATGTAATGGACACGTATTTGTATTAAAGAGGGAAGATAAATAGGAATTTAGATGATATTAACTAATCATGAAAGTTACTGTGAAGTATTATCCTCATTTGAATAAATTTATCTTTTTGAATATGTAGGTCTCATTAACTTGAAGCACTCCATGACTCCTTTTTTGAAAGTGGAGCCTTTTCTCCCAGGACACTATGAAGTTTTGGATTTAAAGCCAAATGGCAAAGTAGCATCGGTGGAAATGGTTAAATATCATCACTGTAGAGATGAGCCTCTGCATGCCCTGTATGACAGTGTGGAGAAACTCTTCCCGGGTAAGAAAGCAGTAGCCCACCCACCTGTTCCCCACCTCTCTCCCCAAAAGGAAAACTGTACTCTCACATCACTGGAATGATGTAAGTTCGAAAATCTGTTTCCTTTTTAATTTGGAGGTGACACATTGCAATTTGGCCAACTTCACTGTTGAGCAAATGCCATCATGATAGAGGTAGATGATTGTGTACCCATTTCAGTAAATAATTCAGCCCAGGCTTTTCTGCAGCTATTTAATTTCCTTTATGTGTTAATAGGTTTTGAGATAGAAACTGTGAAGAACAACCTCCGAATCCTTTTTGACAATGCCATTAAGAAACGTTTGATGACGGACAGAAGGATTGGCTGTCTTTTATCAGGTGAAGTCAGTTTAAAAACCTAATTGTATTTAGTGCATATTTAAGTTAAATGATTTATAGCTATCCAGTAGGTTTTGACTATAAAATACTTACTGTATGATTTAATCTTTCCTCCATTATAGGATGAAAAAGTTTTCTGTAAGTTGCTTTCAATATTTTAATAATAATGTAGCAACTTAAAGTGATACTATAATTATATTGGCACGAGTGAGCTAGTAAACATTCTTTAGACTGTTCCATGTCCTCCTACTCCACCATCTTGATTCGAGTCCTAGAATGTGTGTAGTGGTTTTTAACCAATTCAAATACTGTTACCATTGTCACAGGTTAAATGTTAGATTTTTCTCATTCAAGTTGATTTTCAATTTATAAAACTTAGGGATTTTAAATGGTAAAACTGTAATCTTAGTGCTTAATAGGAATGTAAAGCATATCTGTCCCTCTCTTATGTAAGGCCCATAACCACTACACTTCCTGTCTTGCTCATAGGTGGCTTGGATTCCAGTTTGGTTGCTGCCATCCTGTTGAAGCAGCTAAAAGAGGCCCAAGTACAGTATCCTCTCCAGACATTTGCAATTGGCATGGAAGACAGTCCTGATTTACTAGCTGCTAGAAAGGTAAGACACTGTCTTTGCCTGTTATGTAGTTAAGACAGACTTGTTAGTAATTGATGGTCCTATACTTTGCTGCTGCATTGACTTAGGTAATTGTTTTGAATTAAATATATTAAAATGGAATGAAATGCCTGTTGAATATCAACTATGTTGTACACTGTATTCTGGGCACTTTTTTTTTTTTTTTTTTTGCGGTACACGGGCCTCTCACTGTTGTGGCCTCTCCCGTTGCGGAGCACAGGCTCCGGACGCGCAGGCTCAGCGGCCATGGCTCACGGGCCCAGCCGCTCCGCGGCATGTGGGATCCTCCCGGACCGGGGCACGAACCCGTGTCCCCTGCATCGGCAGGCGGACTCTCAACCACTGCGCCACCAGGGAAGCCCCTCTGGGCACTTTTATCTATCACGACCCATGCAGTCCTCACAAAGACCCTATGATAATTCTGCCCTTTTGAGAGTTAGGGCATGGTATAGTGGTTCAGGCTGCAGGTGTTAGAGCCTGACTGCTGGTTTCAAATCCTACTTCTACCACACAATTCCTCACTTACGCGATGGAAATAATAGTATCTACCATGGGATAGTTTTGAGGTGAAAATTACATAATACTTAATATAAGTGTGTAGGATAGAACCTAGCGTGTAGTGAGTACTTAGAGAATGTTAGCTATTCTTTTTACTTTTCTTTTTTTTTTTTTATAAAGTACAGTGTTTAGGGCTGTGGGCAGAGGGGACCTTGTACACATTCAGTGTGTGGGAGACCTCGTTCCCACTTTGGAGAAACCTGCATAGAGTGGATGAGAAGGAGCAAGCAAGTGGTCCCAAAGCAAGCTGACCAATGCTAAATGAATCCACAATAGCCAAAGGAAACAGAATGAGGGGAGGGGCCATTTAATTTAGGAATAACATCCTGGATGTAAAATTAGGCATTGCAGGAGGGCCAAAAGGAGGTAAAATCAGTGTGAGGGGGAGTGGGGGGCATGCTTGTTAGGGTGAAGTCTTGGAGTGGGAAGAGTGGATGGGAGCTCTACCTCTTGGTGGTCAGTGGAGGGCAGACACTGGGGGAGGCAAGGGAGCCTGACTAGGTGGGGCTCGTATGCAGTGGCCTAGAGAATTATTTCCCCTTATTATGGTGGTGTACAGAATCATTTCTGCTTATTAGTTTGTCTTGTTTGTTTAACACCCTTGTTAATTCATAATGTGTTGTGAACTATGGTCCTGCTTCATTTTCAAGAGTAGTCCTTTTCTTTAAAACACAAGCCTGTGGGTATTTCTTTGTATAATCAGGTGGCAGATCATATTGGGAGTGAACACCATGAAGTCCTCTTTAACTCTGAGGAAGGCATTCAGGTCCTGGATGAAGTCATATTTTCTTTGGAAACTTATGATATTACGACAGTCCGTGCTTCAGTAGGTAAGGTATTTTATGATCCCAAAAAGATTTTTAATACTGAAAAGGTGTAAGGATTAAACAATCCTGTTTCAAGCAGTTGTTTAAAAAATAGTACTCAAGAATGAGCACAGGTAAAATTCCTGTGTCAGCAATTGTTGAAGACAAGGCCATTTAAGAATTCCTGAAACCTCTTTTGGAGAGGAACAATAAATACATAGTAAACTTCCACATTTATGGTATCACTATTTATATTTCTCCAAAAAGTAGATACATATTTTTTGCACCACCTTTCCCCCAGTTTCTCTGTATAAAAGTTTCTTGGGCTGTATAGGGAAATAGGTCTACGTTGTAACTAATTTCTGTAAGGAATACTCGTTTTAGATATATTTTGGTAAATATTCCATCGTAGGACTTATCAATCAATAACATATTGTGCAGCAAGAAGTACTAGTTATACCCTGTGGATACACACTGAGATTAGAAGTATACTCCCAATCAGACTGATCTAATTTTGCTGAGTCTCTAATATGCTACTAGCTTAGATATGCCTCTCTTAAGGGATGCAGAATCTGACAGGACTCCATTGCAAAGTTTAGGGTCTGCATCCTCATGCTCTAATCTTTGCAGTAATAGTGCAGAGGTGCTGTCTCTCCCAAGGAAGCAAAAATTAGTTCTTGAAGGGCAAAAAAATCTTAGGTTTTACAGTGGTTTCTGGCCTTCCAAAGGGCCATGGTACATCAACAGAAATACAGTATTTCTGGTACTGATATTTCATTGGTGAAGGAGATTAGGGAAAAAGATCTAAAAAGTATCCCTATAGGGAGGTGATCATGAAAAAACAGTTAAGAACAGATACTGGTTTACAGGGACCAACGAGCATTTTTTTTTTTTTTTTTTTTTTTTTTCTTTTTGCGGTACGCGGGCCTCTCACTGTTGTGGCCTCTCCCGTTGCGGAGCACAGGCTCCGGATGCGCAGGCCCAGCGGCCATGGCTCACGGGCCCAGCCGCTCCGCGGCATATGGGATCCTCCCAGACCGGGGCACGAACCCGCATCCCCTGCATCGGCAGGCGGACTCTCAACCACTGCGCCACCAGGGAGGCCCGAACCAGCATTTTTTAATGATGCAATATTCTTAACTGTATTTGACATATGCTGAATGGGGAGTAAGTATCAGAAAAAAAGCCCCGAATAAACATTAAGCTACCAAAGCCCTAACTTTTAATTTTTTTATAGTGATACTGGTGTGAACGTTATCACATTTAAGATATTTGAGTCATTGTTCAGCAAAATTTTTTAGCATTTTTAACATTGTTTAGCAAAATTTTCAGATAGACATTCTTGGTCTGAAAGCAGTAACATTTTAAAACCTATAAATAAAATTGCGGAAGGGTTTTGGGGTGTTTCATCACAACAGTACAAATTTTGGATTACGTACATAAAAAGATAGGTACCATATAAAGATATTGTAGATATAAGGTCATTCTTTTGCAAACTACTTTATATTAACAGAGAGTCTAGTCTAATATAGCAAAGCTCGCAGTCATTTCCAGAAATCAAATAAAAGGCATTTTTGGTAGAGGGTTATGTGGCAATTAACAATAATTTCTGTCTCTTTTTTAAGGTATGTACTTAATTTCAAAGTACATTCGGAAGAACACGGATAGCGTAGTGATCTTCTCTGGAGAAGGTTCAGATGAACTTACACAGGGTTACATATATTTTCACAAGGTAAGCATTCTCAAATGAAGGGATATTGATCCTAGGGGAAGAAAAGTATGAATTATTATTTACCTATTTTCTATCTTCTTTTTTGGTATAACAGTAACACTTTGAATATCTTGTGAGACATATCAGGAAATCTGATAGTGTCTGTATTTTGGGGGGGAGAAAGAAGTCTTAATAGTGGCAGATAATATCTTTTTTTGAACTAGTTAAGCCTAAGAATCATGTTTCTGCTCTTAGTCCCCTATGGTCTTATGGCTGTCGTACAGCATGTCATTTTGTTTGTTTTAGCACTAGCAGTCTTGGTGTGAGGGAAGGTACGTTTTATCAAGCATTTACTCCCTTCCCTAAGCTCTGTTTGGCTTTTTGTCTTACCCACCTTTAGAATTGGAGTTACGTGTACGAGTAAGATATAAAAACTGTTTCATGTGCCAGAAGCAAAGCTTGTGGGTGTATTTGTAACTTCAGCTCTGTTTGCAAAATAGGCTCCTTCCCCTGAGAAGGCTGAGGAGGAGAGTGAGCGGCTTCTGAAGGAACTGTATTTGTTTGATGTTCTCCGAGCAGATCGAACTACTGCTGCCCATGGGTAAACGTGGTATTTTAGGAAGCGATTGTAAAAATAACCTCAAAAAACAAAAGGCTCAGTGGTCGATTTCTTTCTTTCCAGTTAGTATATGTTGCAAAGTATGCCTTCTATAGAGAAAATGAAGCTTGTCTGTTAGTGCAAAGGGATAAGGCTGAATCAGAGTGCTGTTGTCATGGTGAGAGGACATGGATAGGCGGTTTGAGATGGAGTTCCCACCTTGAAAGCACAACATCTTGCCCACTTCTGGGCAACTGAGATGGAAGGCACTTGCAGCTCTTTTTTAAAGTTTTTTTTAAGAGAAATAAAGATTATACACCTTCATGTTGCGAGCGTTGAGCACCTGCCATGCCTGTTTGATGCTGTGGGGACCATGTGTGGGGAGAGGGAAGCGAAGATGCAAGAGATTTGATCAGCTTATAAAACAGGTTTCTTTGGTATCATTTCTGGTTGGCTAAAGTTTTCACTTTTTAAAGCTGGTCATGTTGGAGAATTGAAGACTCTTACTGTATGTGATAAACAACCAATATCAACTCTTTTAGTTGCTTCTACCAAATCACACTTAGATTAGAAAATAATATGAGGTTGGGGAATGAACTGAATTCAAACATTTTTACTACTAACTGATGAATAACTTACATTCAGTATAAACCAGTGTTCTACAATGTTTCATCAAAGGCCACATCATCTGTTTCTTGGATCCTGGGGACTCTGGTTAGGACAAGCAGATAGGGTAATAACCGCAGATTAGCATTACAGTTTTTAATAGGAAGAGAGATGGTCTCACCTAGAAAAAACTGTGAGTCAGAAAAGTCAAGGCAAAGTACGTTCTTAATGATCAGGTCACTCATTCTTTTTCTGATTTTTGAGATATTTAATAGTTTACAGAAGGGAAAGTAAAAGTAATTATTCTCCAGTAGTTCGTTTCACTCCCTAGATGATGTAATATGTACTCTGAATGAAGGTTTTTGTATTCGTGCATTAGCGTAGGGCAGTTATTTAGGATTATAAAAATGACTTTATAATGTTAACATTACTTAGAGGCTAAGTGAATTCCTAGGAAACTAAGTCTGAATCTAAACAGACAGGCACTAAATATCCATCTTGATTTAGATTTTCTTCTTTTCCTTTTTAAGCCTTGAACTGAGAGTCCCCTTCCTGGATCATCGATTTTCTTCCTATTACATGTCTCTGCCACCAAATATGAGAATCCCCAAGGTGGGTGAATCAAGATAAAAACTGTCAAAAAACCATTGATACTGGTTATATTTAGAACTTTCACTGACACTCCTTTTGTTTTCATGTCAGAACGGGATAGAAAAACATCTTCTGAGAGAGACGTTTGAGGACTCCAATCTGATACCTAAAGAGATTCTCTGGCGACCAAAAGAAGCCTTCAGTGATGGAATAACCTCAGTTAAGAATTCCTGGTTTAGGATTTTACAGGAATACATTGACCATCAGGTATCATGTCTTTAAAAGTTTTTTCTGGAATAGGATAATTTGGATGCAAGAGTAGTAATCACTGTTCATTTTGTATTTAATTTAAATGTTTGTGTCTGCGGGAGAGATGCCCTATAAACAATACTTCTTTTAAAGAATTCTGTAAGAATAAAGTGGCATCTAGAATAGAGAGAGGAGACTTACCGGTCATCACTGACTTTTTTTTTTTAATTTATCTATTTTATTTATTCTTGGCTGCATTGGGTCTTCGTGGCTGTGCGTGGGCTTTCTCTAGTTGTGGCGAGCGGGGGCTATTCTTCGTTGTGGTGCGCGGGCTTCTCATTGCGGTGGCTTCTCTTGTTGCAGAGCACAGGCTCTAGGTGTGCAGGCTTCAGTTGTAGCACGCGGGCTCAGTAGTTGTGGTACGTGGGTTCTAGAGTGTGGGCTCAGTAGTAGTGGCGCACTGGCTTAGCTGCTCTGCGGCATGTAGGATCTTCCCGGACCAGGGCTTGAACCCGTGTCCCCTGCATTGGCAGGTGGATTCTTAACCACTGCGCCACCAGGGAAGCCCCCTGGCTTTCATCTTACACATTTTTGGGCACCTATTGGGTGCCGGACATTATTAGGCACAAATGAATCAAACACTTAGAGCCACCACTTAGAAGAAGTGTGCATGTGAATGTTCCTTAAAGGTCACTGCAGCTATGTATATTAGGGTATTTTAGCATTTTCTAAGTGATCCAAAGAGTCTCTCACACAATATACAGTCATGCCTTTTCTCTTTTTGTTTGTTTTTTGTTTTTGTGAAGCCAGATTAAATACAAGTATTTCCGTGCCGGTTAAAAAACCATTTCGCTTCTATCTTGTTATTCTTGCAGGTTGATGATGCAGTGATGGCAAGCGCAGCCCAAAAATTTGCCGTCAATACTCCCAAAACGAAAGAAGGCTATTACTACCGTCAGATCTTTGAACGCCACTACCCGGGCCGCGCCGACTGGCTGCCTCATTACTGGATGCCCAGGTGGACTAGCGCCACTGACCCTTCTGCCCGCACTCTGACCCATTACAAGGCCACTGCCAAAGCTTAGGTATTCCCTGAGCCATGGAGTGAAAGTAAACATTTCTTCTCATTGTGAAGGGTAGGGGGCTTGGGGGCAGGAAGGGTCAACGGCCCGGGCTTGCTTGGGTGTGAAAAAATAAAAGTCTTAAATCTGAAACATTGCTATAGTCATTTATATTCATACAGCCCCCTCATCAGAGGTAGCTAGAAACTGAACAGCTTTCACTGTATCACAAAAGAGAGTGAGCTAGGAAAGGGGAAACAGTCTGATGTTTGGGAAGCCTCACACGCCCTCTCCTGGCAGAGCTATTGTAGAGGACTTTTGGGTCTCATGCCAGCGGGGCCTCCTTCCAGGCCTTGCCTCATCTGTGTGTGGTCCTCCTCTGACTTCCTCCCTTACTTCTTTCTGCATTCCTAACAGCTGGCTAGTTACATTCTGGAGAGGTAAGTCCTTTGTAAGACTTTGACAGCTCTATTTTGTAAGATATGTTGACTGAAAACTGCGCAGCCTAAAAGTTGAGAATTAAGTCATCAGAAAATCTGCTGAATAAAACTTCCTTAAGCTCAGAAGACAGCCTCTGAGATTGTTTCCACAGAGGTAAGGGAAGAGGCAGGATATATAGGAGTTTTTGCAACAAAGACCAGGTAGTCCAGAACATCAAAAGATTACTGTTAAAACCAAACATCTCAAGTTAATGAATTTAGTGCATTTCTCTGTATAGGAAGAGGCAAGAGTCTGGGCTAATTGAAATCATTCCTCTGATATGCATTTTAACTGTCTAGGGCCAGTATCCTACTTTTCTCCATCCTGAATCCCCTCAGGGTGCACAGTGGCAGGTGGCTGATGGCTTGATGGCTGCAATATCCTTTGCTTACTGATATGGCAGACAACATTTTTCATCCACGGATAGTAATTTATATTTTTTTCTGTTGAGTCAGTGTCTCTTCTGGAACTATCGTTGTAAATCACGAGTCAGCAAACTTTTTCAGGGCTAGACAGTAAATATTTTCAGCTTTGCAGACCTCTCTTGGAACTGTTCAGCTCTGCCATTATGGTGCAAAAGCAGCCACAGACAGTATGGAAACTAATGGGCAAGGCCATATGCAAACATGTGCATGGCTGTGTTGTATTAAAACTTTATAAAAACAGGCAGTGGGCTGGATTTGGCCCATTGGCCATACTTTGCCAAGCCCTGTTCTAGAGCCAGGCATTTCTGATAAAAGGAAAAAGCATTCCAAAACTAGTTGGAAGAAGAGAAAATATAACAAGGAAACATTCAATGAACAGGTAGGTTTTCATTTGACTGCTCATTGGTTATTTAGGGACAGGATTTTGAAATATATTTTAAAGATGAATTTAGTTATTACAAATTTTTGAAGAGGAAACTGCTGATGCACAGGTAAATAAAAGAACGCTTCATGGGAAGAGTGAGTAGCCCAGGAATTTAGCTGGTAAGTTGGAAGTTGGGGACTGTTTAAGCCTACCTGTTGACCTTCACTTATTTTTAAAAAGTCTAAACATTCTTTGACATAAATCGTACCAGTGTTATCTTAAGTCAGTCTCCCAAAGCAATAGAAATAAAAGCAAAAGTAAACAAATGGGATCTAATCAAATGCACAGACTTTTGTACAGCAAAGGAAACCATAAAACAGACAACCTACGGAATGGGAGAAAATATTCGCAAATGATGTGATGGACAAGGGTTTAATTTCCAAAATAAGCAGCTCATACAACTCAGCAACAACAAAAAAACCCAACTGAATAATGGGTAGAAGACCTAAATAGACATTTCTCCAAACAAGACATAGAGATGGCCAACAGGCACATGGAAAGGTGCTCAACGTCGTCGCTAGTTATTAGAGAAATGCAAATAAAAACTGCAATAAGGTACCACCTCACACTGGTCAGAATGGTCATTAAAAAGTCTACAAACAAATTCTGGAGAGGGTGTGGAGAGAAGGAAACCCTCCTACACTGTTGATGGGAATGTAAATTGGTGCAGCCACTATGGAGAACAATATGGAGGGTCCTTGAAAAACTAAAAATAGAACTACCATATGACCCAGCAATCCACTCCTGGGCATATACCCAGACAAAACTCTAATTTGAAAAGGTACATGCACCCCAATGTTCAAAGCAGCACTATTCACAATAGCCAAGACATGAAAACAACCTAAATGTCCATCAACAGAGGAATGGATAAAGAAGATGTGGTACTTATATACCATGGAATATTAGTTATAAAAAAAGAATGAAATAATGCCATTTCCAGCAACATGGATGGACCTGGAGATTATCATACTAAATGAAGTCAGAAAGACAAATACCATATGACATCAGTTACATGTGGAATCTAAAATATGACACAAATGAACATCTACAAAACAAACAGACTCACAGACATAGAGAACAGACTTGTGGTTTCCAAGGGGGAGGGAGGTGGGAGGTAGGGGAGGGATGCACTGGGAATTTGGGGTTAGCAGATGCAAACGATTTATATAGAATGGATAAACAAGGGAATTATCTTCAATATCCTGTGATAAACCAGAATGAAAAAGAATATGAAGAATAATGTATTAATATATATATGTATAACTGAATCACTTTGCTGTACAGCAGAAATTAACACAATATTGTAAATACTTCAATAAAACAAAATTTTAAAAGTCTCTAGAAAGCTGAGGAAATGTCATTAATTAATATTGGGTGACTCTTAATGATAATCTTGTATTTGTAAATGCTTGAATTGTTTAAACCCGGCATGATTTGATGCCAGGCATGTCCATTCATGGGGCAGCCTCACCCAGCCAAGCTAAGTGACACCAGAAATGCTTGGGAGACTTAGCTGATAGTGATTACCCAGGGTGCACTGCAAGATTAAGGTATGCCGTAAACCACAAACTGCCAGTTTTTAAGGGTATGAGCTTGGGCTTCAGATTTTTAACTTTAGTGACTCTGTGATCTGGTGTGGTTTTAGATACCACCCAAAAGTTTGACAGTAGAGTTACTCAGTCCTGCAGGTCAACCGTGCAGCAACTCGCTAGATAACAAACTGCCTGTGAGACCTACATAATGTGCTAGGCACATGGTATAAAGTGAGCCTTTTCTTCTGCAACTAAAGTAGCTGAAGAAGCTGTAGCCACTGGGACATGTGCACATGACTTAGCAGCTACATACAGGCCAAGCCTGCTTTCCTGGACTTTTCTGATATTGATGACTCAGTGCTAAGGAGGCATGTGGTTTCTAATCCACACAGCACTGTTACCAACAGATAATCCAATCCCTTCAGCAGAAACTAAAAGATTCTTAGCTGATCTTGTCCTGCCTTTTCAACCTAATTTGCACACCTTAGTGGATGATGTACCCTTTAAGAGTTGTTTGTTTGTTTTTCTTAATGAAATAGTGATATTTGCAGCAACATGGGTGGACCTAGAGATTATCATACTGAGTGAAGTAAGAGAAAGATAAACACTGTATGATATCACTTATATGTGGAATCTTTAAAATAATACAAATGAGTTTATTTACAAAATTTATTTATATTTCCATTAAAAAATGAAATATTAGAAACACCTCAATCCTACCACTGTTTTCAATAGTTTTAACATTTTCTTGCAGATCTTTAGCTGTAAAAGCACAGTTGTACCTATGCAAGAATATGATCTTAGTTAAATAAGGCCTCAAAGCTTCTTAAATCCTTTACAAGGAAAATAGGAAAAGGAACTAACCTTGGGCCTGCTGGTGTCAGACCACTGTGTGAACACCTTGTTGAAGCCTCAGAGCCTGCTCCTCGATTCCTCCTGCCTTGGGGGTTGCCTTAGTTTGGTCTTGAGTCTGAGATAGCAGATTCTTGGAGTGGGTCACCATGGGGGGGAAAGGCCGGCCACAGGGAGGCAGTTCCATATGGCTCTAAACCTATGCAGTGAAAATCACAACATCAAGCACATACCTACCAACTGTTGTAGTACTTTATTGCATTAGCTTATTTAGTGAGTTAACCCTCATTCTGAGGAAGCATGGCAGATTTTATTTTCTAAAAGTGGCCACAGCAGTATTTCTGATCTCACAGACTGCCAGAGACTTGCTGTGGCCTTGGAGAAGCAGTGTGCTTCCCCTCTTCTTGAGCCTGGGAAGAATTTTATGATTGCCTTGACTGGTAGAATCTACTAGAAAGTGACCTCTGAGGATAGGTCACAAAAGGCGTATCGGCCTCTGCTTTCTCTCTCTCGATGTGTGTCATAAGGAAGCCCAGGCCACACAGAGAGGCCATGTGTAAGAGGGCTGACAGCCCCAGCCATGGTCTCAGTCAATGTCAATCACCAGGGGTGGGGTGAGTGAACCCCCAGATGATTCCAGCTCCTAGTCTGAGCCTTCCAGCTGAGGCCCCCTTCATGGGGAGCAGAGATAAGCCATCCCTGCTGTGCTCCATCCAAATTCCTGACTCATCAATCCATGAGCCTAATAAATGGTTGTTGGACACCATTCCATTTTTCTTTTTTACATCTTTATTGGAGTATAATTGCTTAACAATGGTGTGTTAGTTTCTGCTTTATAACAAAGTGAATCAGTTATACATATACATATGTTCCCATATCCCCTCCCTCTTGCGTCTCCCTCCCACCCTCCCTATCCCACCCCTCCAGGCGGTCACAAAGCACCGAGCTGATCTCCCTGTGCTATGCGGCTGCTTCCCACTAGCTATCTACCTTACGTTTGGTAGTGTATATATGTCCATGCCTCTCTTTCGCTTTGTCACAGCTTACCCTTCCCCCTCCCCATATCCTCAAGTCCATTCTCTAGTAGGTCTGTGTCTTTATTCCTGTCTTACCCCTATGTTCTTCATGACATTTTTTTGCTTCTTAAATTCCATATATATGTGTTAGCATACGGTATTTGTCTTTCTCTTTCTGACTTACTTCACTCTGTATGACAGACTCTAGGTCTATGCACCTCATTGCAAGTAGCTCAATTTTGTTTCTTTTTATGGCTGAGTAATATTCCATTGTATATATGTGCCACATCTTCTTTATCCATTCATCTGATGATGGACATTTAGGTTGTTTCCATCTCTGGGCTACTGTAAATAGGGCTGCAATGAGTATTTTGGTACATGACTCTTTTTGAGTTACGGTTTTCTCAGGGTATATGCCCAGTAGTGGGATTGCTGGGTCATATGGTAGTTCTATTTGTAGTTTTTTAAGGAACCTCCATACTGTTCTCCATAGTGGCTGTACCAATTCACATTCCCACCAGCAGTGCAAGAGTGTTCCCTTTTCTCCACACCCTCTCCAGCATTTATTGTTTCTAGATTTTTTTGATGATGGCCATTCTGACTGGTGTGAGATGATATCTCATTGTAGTTTTGATTTGCATTTCTCTAATGAGTAAAGATATTGAGCATCCTTTCATGTGTTTGTTGGCAGTCTGTATATCTTCTGTGGAGAAATGTCTATTTAGGTCTTCTGCCCATTTTTGGATTGGGTTGTTTGTTTTTTTGTTATTGAGCTGCATGAGCTGCTTATAAATTTTGGAGATTAATCCTTTGTCAGTTGCTTCATTTGCAAATATTTTCTCCCATTCTGAGGGTTGTCTTTTGGTCTTCTTTATGGTTTCCTTTGCTGTGCAAAAGCTTTTAAGTTTCATTAGGTCCCATGTGTTTATTTTTGTTTTTATTTCCATTTCTCTAGGAGGTGGGTCCAAAAGGATCTTGCTGTGATTTATGTCATAGAGTGTTCTGCCTGTTTTCCTCTAAGAGTTTGATAGTTTCTGGCCTTACATTTAGGTCTTTAATCCATTTTGAGCTTATTTTTGTGTATGGTGTTAGGGAGTGATCTAATCTCATACTTTTACATGTCCCTGTCCAGTTTTCCCAGCACCACTTATTGAAGAGGCTGTCCTTTCTCCACTGTACATTCCTGCCTCCTTTATCAAAGATAAGGTGACCACATGTGCGTGGGTTTATCTCTGGGCTTTCTATCCTGTTCCATTGATCTATCTTTATGTTTTTGTGCCAGTACCATACTGTCTTGATTACTGTAGCTTTGTAGGATAGTCTGAAGTCAGGGAGCCTGATTCCTCCAGCTCCGTTTTTCGTTCTCAAGATTGCTTTGGCTATTCGGGGTCTTTTGTGTTTCCATACAAATTGTGAAATTTTTTGTTCTAGTTCTGTGAAAAATGCCAGTGGTAGTTTGATAGGGATTGCATTGAATCTGTAGATTGCTTTGGGTAGTAGAGTCATTTTCATAATGTTGATTCTTCCAATCCAAGAACATGGTATATCTTTCCATCTATTTGTATCATCTTTAATTTCTTTTATCAGTGTCTTATAATTCTCTGCATACAGGTCTTTTGTCTCCTTAGGTAGGTTTATTCCTAGATATTTTATTCTTTTTGTTGCAGTGGTAAATGGGAGTGTTTTCTTGATTTCACTTTCAGATTTTTCATCATTAGTGTATAGGAATGCCAGAGATCTCTGTGCATTAATTTTGTATCCTGCTACTTTACCAAATTCATTGATTAGCTCTAGTAGTTTTCTGGTAGCATCTTTAGGATTCTCTATGTATAGTATCATGTCATCTGCAAACAGTGACAGCTTTACTTCTTCTTTTCCGATTTGGATTCCTTTTATTTCCTTTTCTTCTCTGATTGCTGTGGCTAAAACTTCCAAAACTATGTGGAATAAGAGTGGTGAGAGTGGGCAACCTTGTCTTGTTCCTGATCTTAGTGGAAATGGTTTCAGTTTTTCACCATTGAGGATGATACTGGCTGTGTGTTTGTCATATATGGCCTTTATTATATTGAGGAAAGTTCCCTCTATGCCTACTTTCTGCAGGGTTTTTATCATAAATGGGTGTTGAATTTTGTCCAAAGCTTTCTCTGCATCTATTGAGATGATCATATGGTTTTTCTCCTTCAATTTGTTAATATGGTGTATCACGTTGATTGATTTGCATATATTGAAGAATCCTTGCATTCCTGGAATAAACCCCACTTGATCATGGTGTATGATCCTTTTAATGTGCTGTTGGATTCTGTTTGCTAGTATTTTGTTGAGGATTTTTGCATCTATGTTCATCAGTGATATTGGCCTGTAGTTTTCTTTCTTTGTGACATCCTTGTCTGGTTTTGATAACAAGGTGATGGTGGCCTCGTAGAATGAGTTTGGGAGTGTTCCTCCCTATGCTATATTTTGGAAGAGTTTGAGAAGGATAGGTGTTAGCTCTTCTCTAAATGTTTGATAGAATTCGCCTGTGAAGCCATCTGGTCCTGGGCTTTTGTTTGTTGGAAGATTTTTAATCACAGTTTCAATTTCAGTGCTTGTGATTGGTCTGTTCATATTTTCTATTTCTTCCTGATTCAGTCTTGGCAGGTTGTGCATTTCTAAGAATTTGTCCACTTCTTCCAGGTTGTCCATTTTATTGGCATAGAGTTGCTTGTAGTAATCTCTCATGATCTTTTGTATTTCTGCAGTGTCAGTTGTTGCTTCTCCTTTTTCATTTCTAATTCTATTGATTTGAGTCTTCTCACTTTTTTTCTTGATGAGTCTGGCTAATGGTTTATCAATTTTGTGTATCTTCTCAAAGAACCATCTTTTAGTTTTATTGATCTTTGCTATCGTTTCCTTCATTTCTTTTTCATTTATTTCTGATCTGATTTCTATGATTTCTTTCCTTCTGCTAACTTTGGGGTGTTTCTGTTCTTTCTCTAATTGCTTTAGGTGCAAGGTTAGGTTGTTTATTCGAGATGTTTCCTGTTTCTTAAGGTGGGATTTTATTGCTATAAACTTCCCTCTTAGAACTGTTTTTGCTGCATCCCATAGGTTTTGGGTCGTCGTGTCTCCATTGTCATTTGTTTCTAGGTATTTTTTGATTTCCTCTTTGATTTCTTCAGTGATCACTTCGTTATTAAGTAGTGTATTGTTTAGCCTCCATGTATTTGTATTTTTTACAGATCTTTTCCTGTAATTGATATCTAGTCTCATAGTGTTGTGGTCGGAAGAGATACTTGATACAATTTCAAATTTATTAAATTTGCCAAGGCTTGATTTGTGACCAAAGATATGATCTGTCCTGGAGAATGTTCCATGAGCACTTCAGAAAAATATGTATTCTGTTGTTGTTGGATGGAATGCCCTATAAATATCAATTAAGTCCATCTTGTTTAATGTATCATTTAAAGCTTGTGTTTCCTTATTTATTTTCATTTTGGATGATCTGTCCATTGGTGAAAGTGGGGTGTTAAAGTCCCCTATTATGAATGTGTTACTGTCGATTTCCCCTTTCATGGCTGTTAGTATTTGCCTTATGTATTGAGGTGCTCCTATGTTGGGTGCATAAATATTTACAATTGTTATATCTTCTTCTTGGGTCAATCCCTTTATCATTATGTAGTGTCCTTCTTTGTCTCTTCTAGTAGTCTTTATTTTAAAGTCTATTTTGTCTGATATGAGAACTGCTACTCCAGCTTTCTTTTGATTTCCATTTGCATGGAATATCTTTTTCCATCCCCTCATTTTCAGTCTGTATGTGTCCCTAGGTCTGAAGTGGGTCTCTTGTAGGCAGCATATAGGCGGATATTGTTTTTGTACCCATTCATCCAGTCTGTGTCTTTTGGTTGGAGCATTTAATCCATTTACATTTAAGGTAATTATCGATATGTATGTTCCTATTCCCATTTTCTTAATTGTTTTGTGTTCATTATTGTAGGTCTTTTCCTTCTATTGTGTTTCTTGCCTAGAGAAGTTCCTTTTGCATTTGTTGTAAAGCTGGTTTGGTGGTGCTGAACTCTCTCAGCTTTTGCTTGTCTGTAAACGTTTTAATTTCTCCAACAAATCTGAATGAGATCCTTGGTGGGTAGAGTAATCTTGGTTGCAGGTTTTTCTCCTTCATCACTTTAAATATGTCCTGCCAGTCCCTTCTGGCTTTCAGAGTTTCTGCTGAAAGATCAGCTGTTAACCTTATGGGGATTCCCTTGTGTGTTATTTGTTGTTTTTCCCTTGCTGCTTTTAATATGTTTTCTTTGTATTTAATTTTTGACAGTTTGAGTAATATGTGTCTTGGCGTATTTCTCCTTGGATTTATCCTGTATGGGACTCTCTATGCCTCCTGGACTTGATTAACTATTTCCTTTCCCATATTAGGGAAGTTTTCAACTATAATCTCTTCAAATATTTTCTCAGTCCCTTTCTTTTTCTCTTCTCCTTCTGGAACCCCTTTAATTTGAATGTTGGTGTGTTTAATGTTGTCCCAGAGGTCTCGTAGACTCTCCTCAGTTCTTTTCATTCTTTTTTCTTTCTTCTGCTCTGCTGTAGTTATTTCCACTATTTTATCTTCCAGGTCACTTATCCGTACTTCTGCCTCAGTTATTCTGCTATTGATCCCATCTAGAGAATTTTTAATTTCATTTATTGTGTTGTTCATCATTGCTTGTTTCATCTTTAGTTCTTCTAGGTCCTTGTTAACTGTTTCTTGCATTTTGTCTATTCTATTTCCAAGATTTTGGATCATCTTTACTATCATTATTCTGAATTCTTTTTCAGGTAGACTGCCTATTTCCTCTTCATTTGTTAGGTCTGGTGAGTTTTTATCTTGCTCCTTCTCCTGCTGTGTGTTTTTCTGTCTTCTCATTTTGTTTATCTTACTGTGTTTGGGGTCTCCTTTTTGCAGGCTGCAGGTTCGTAGTTCCCGTTGATTTTGGTGTCTGTCCCCAGTGGCTAAGGTTGTTTCAGTTGGTTGTGTAGGCTTCCTGGTGGAAGGGACTAGTGCCTGTGTTCTGGTGGGTGAGGCTGGATCTTGTCTTTCTGGTGGGCAGGTCCACGTCTGGTGGTGTGTTTTGGCGTGTTTGTGGACTTTTTATGATTTTAGGCCACCTCTCTGCTAATGGGTGGCGTTGTGTTCCTGTCTTGCTAGTTGTTTGGCATAGGGTGTCCAGCACTGTAGCTTGCTGGTCGTTGAGTGAAGCTGGGTGCTGGTGTTGAGGTGGAGATCTCTGGAAGATTTTCGCCATTTGATATTATGTGTAGCTGGGAGGTCTCTTGTGGACCAGTGTCCTGAAGTTGGCTCTCCCACCTCAGAGGCATAGCACTGACTCCTGGCTGCAGCACCAAGAACCTTTCATCCACATGGCTCAGAATAAAAAGGAGAAAAAATAGAAAGAAAGAATTAGTAGAAGTAGAAGGGAGGGAGGGAGGGAGGAAGGAGGGAAGGAAGGAGGGGAGGAAGGAAAAAAGGAAAGAAGATAAAGTAAAATAAAATAAAGTATGATAAAATATAATAAAGTTATTAAAATAAAAAATAATTATTAAGAAAAAAAACCGGATGGATAGAACCCTGGGACAAATGGTGGAAGCAAAGCTATACAGACAAAATCTCACACAGAAGCATACACATACACACTCAGAGAAAGAGGAAAAGGGGAAAAAATCATAAATCTTGCTCTCAAAGCCCACCTCCTCAATTTGGGATGATTCGTTGTCTATTCATGTATTCCACAGATGCAGGGTACATCAAGTTGACTGTGGAGCTTTAATCCGCTGCTTCTGAGGCTGCTGGGAGAGATTTCCCTTTCTCTTCTTTGTTCTCACAGCTCCCGGGTCTCAGCTTTGGATTTGGCCCCGTCTCTGCGTGTAGGTCGTCGGAGGGCGCCTGTTCTTCGCTCAGACAGGACGGGGTTAAAGGAGCAGCTGATTTGGAGGCTGTGGCTTACTCAGGCAGGGCGAGGGGAGGGAGGGGTACGGAGGGCGGGGCGAGCCTGCGGCGGCAGAGGCCGGCATGACGTTGCACCAGCCCGAGGCACGCCGTGCGCTCTCCCAGGGAAGCCGTCCCTGAATCCCGGGACCCCGGCAGTGACGGGCTGCACAGGCTCCCCGGAAGCGGGGCGTGAACAGTGACCTGCGCTCGCACACAGGCCTCTTGGCGGCGGCAGCAGCAGCCCCAGCGTCCCACGCTCTGGGGTCCGCGTTCAGGCGCGGCTCGCGCCTGTCTCTGGAGGTCCCTTAAGCAGCGCTCTTAATCCCCTCTCCTCGCGCACCAGGAAACAAAGAGGCAAGAAAAAATCTTCTGTCTCTTCAGCAGGTCCAGACTTTTTCCTGGACTCCCTCCCGGCCAGCCGTGACGCACTAACCCCTTCAGGCTGTGTTCACGACGCCAGCCCCAGTCCTCTCCCTGCGCTCCAACCGAAGCCCGAGCCTCAGCTCCCAGCCCCGCCCGCCTCTCGGGCTGGTGAGTGCCGGTCGGCACCGATTCTCTGTGCGGGAATCTCTCCGCTTTGCCCTCCGCACCCCTGTTGCTGGGCTATCCTCCGCGGCTCCGAAGCTCCCCACTCCGCCACCTGCAGTCTCCGCCTGCGAAGGGGCTTCCTAGTGTGTGGAAACCTTTCCTCCTTCACAGCTCCCTCCCACTGGTGCAGGTCCCGTCCCTACCCTTTTGTCTCTGTTTATTCTTTTTTCTTTTACCTTACCCAGGTACGTGGGGGAGTTTCTTGCCTTTTGGGAGGTCTGAGGTCTTCTGCCAGCGTTCAGTAGGAGTTGTTCCACGTGTAGATGTTATTTCTGGTGTATCTGTTGGGAGGAAGGTGATCTCCGCGTCTTACTCTTCCGCCATCTTCCCCGGAAGTTCACCGTTACATTTTGAGATGGTTTCTTACACAGGCATAGTAGCTGGCACAGGTAAGCACTATTACGTCTATTTTACACAGGTTAAGTCACTTGCCCAAATCATTCAGCTAAGTACTAAGTGGTGGAGCCCCAAGTTAGCCAGACAGATTGGCTCTAGAGTCTTTGTGGTGTTCTTTCCTGACTATCCTCCCAATACCAGCATGAAAGTACAGCCCGGGTCTCTGCTGTGAATTAGGAACTGGGGGAAAGGGGCTTCTCTAGCGTTGAGTTGGGAGCAGAAGCAGGGAGAGATGGGTTACCTCCCAGGCGAGGCCAGTGACGCTAATCATTTTCTGTAAAGGGCTAGGTTAGATGATGAGAAAACAATCCCAAATTTTCAGTGCATTACCACAACAAAAGTTATTTTTTGCTCAAACTGTATGTTCATCTGGGTCTCTCGGGGGGCTCTGCTCATTGTTGAGGGGGTTATAATCGCTCTGGGACTCAGCTGATGGAGACACAATCTTTTTTTTTTTTTTTTTTTTTTTTTTGCGGTACGCGGGCCTCTCACTGTTGTGGCCTCTCCCGTTGCGGAGCACAGGCTCCGGACACACAGGCCCAGCGGCTATGGCTCACAGACCCAGCCGCTCCACGACATATGGGATCTTCCTGGACCGGGGCACGAACCCTTGTCCCCTGCATCTGCAGGCGGATTCTTAACCACTGCACCACCAGGGAAGCCTGAGACACAATCTTGACACATACTTCCAAGACCAGCAAGGCAGGGGATGAAGACAGTGGTGACTCATGTACCGTGACTTAGAGCTTCCACCTGCAGAGATACATCACTTTTTCTCACATTTTATGGGCCAAAGCAAGTCACTTGACCACTCCTAACTTCAAGGTTGCATGTACCAGAAAGGGAAATGAAATGTGTATTTGGAGAACAGTACTAATGACTCCCCAAGTCCACCCTTCAGTCACCAAATAGTTCACTATCTTTCATACACACAAAATACAATCATCAAGAGTGATTTTCAAGAGTGACAACCCAAGAATTCCATCTTGTCGTGGCCATATGCCCAGAATTGAGGATTTCTGCGTGATGGGCTGATGTACAAGGTGGTTCCTCTTCATAAACTTATAAGAAAATTTACCTGCTCCCTACCTGATCAATATACAATAGAAGAGGAATAAAATAACAACAACAAAACATATACTCCTCTTTCAAAAGAAAAGAACGGGCGGCATACAGCAAACCCTGGTGGGTAGCAATTCTGACACCCTGCTCACCAGTCATTTTGAGGGCCCTACCCCAGAGGCTCCAGCAGAAAACTGCCCTTCAAGAATCAGCAGCAGCCAAGACATCACTGTGTGGCCGGGAGGAGGCAGGAGTGAGAGAGCTGGTGGAAGAGGGGAACGCTTTCGGGTGGAAGGCTGATTTCTAGCAATAAAGTTAATTTAACTCACGCCATTCTAATTTTGGTTACCCAGAACCAAAGGTCACGCTTCCTGAATGCTCAAGACTGCTCTCAAAGCTATGATCCTGTGAGGTGTATACTATTGAGCTCATCCACATTCTATAGATGCAGAGTGTGGGGGAGAGGTGTTAGGTTACATGCCCCAGTTCACATAGCTAATAAGTAATCAGAGTGGGGTATTTAATCCCAGGTTCAAGAATTTTAGGGTCTTTGAACTTAACCCTTACTCTGTGTTACCTTTCAAAGGATTAGAGTATAGAAAATAATTATGTGCATGGAAAAAATATAATTCCGAGATTTTTCTCTAATTCTCTATTTTAAATGGGATTATATACTCCATTTAATGGATAGTTCAGAAGTTATTTAACATACCTACTAATTTAAGCGTAAGAGAATTTCTTTTAAAAAAATTTTTCAAAAAATTTGTTATGAACCCAAAGAAGCACACATGACTTAGTTCAATTTAGATTTTATGTGATCTAGATCTTATGTGAATTCTTACCTGATCTCAGGCCCTAGCTAGCCAGTAAATGGATGCCAAAAATTAATTTATAGTCCTCTTTGCAACTTGGAGAATTTTCAGTAATGCTAGGAAAAAAGCCATACTCAAATTATTAGTGTATTTTAGAAATTGGTTGTTGCAGTATAAAATATTTGATTTCTGAGGGCTAATATAATACATAAGACCACAAGGTGACAGCCAAGACACATGATTTTCTCTTCAGACATTTTATGATTTTTCTCAAATGTGGTAATGCAGACAAACTTTTATGCCAAATTGGAGAAATGACACATTCATTTCATGGAATAAATCCAAGCACAGAAGCTCCACAGTTTGCGATAGGTAATAAGCGAACAGTTTTAACTTGCTAACAGCATATGATTCTTGTTCAGGCCAGTATGAGCTATATATGTATTTTTTCCTCAACCTTCTATCTTCCTCCTCCTTGATCCGCCATCCTAAACGTACCTGTACAGAGTGTGTTCTTAAAAGGTTAAGATCTCTCATACTCAAAGGTAAGAAGGAATGTGGACAATCCCAATCTGATTTTGCCTTTTGAACAATCAAATCTACACAAACCGTCATTTATAGGATCACCCACTCTAGCGAGTCCTGCCTCATCTCAGTTTATTCTAATCCAGCTAAAAGACTTTTTACCCATAACACGAGCTAACCTGTACTGGTGACTCACTGTGAGTCTAACCCTGATCTAAAACCATGCTAGGTCTCTATAACAACCCTGAGAGGTACCCACTATTGTTGTCATCCCATTTTATGGATGAAGAAATAGAACGTAGGAGCAGCCCAGACACTGAAACAGAAGATGGTCAATTGTGGCCAATGCAATAATCTGTTGATTATAATGGATGCCACAGAAAAGACCTCTATATTAACAAGGCAATTTTTATTTGGGGCTAGATGAACCATAGAAAATTGGTGAGACCCCATTACAGTGACCATCATCTTTTATACATTATGGGGTTCTGCTCACCAGCAGACGTTTTAGTGAGAATGTTACAAGTTCTGGAGTAGGAGGTTTGAAAGTGGAGGGTTAGGGAAGAACCCTGGATTTGTGTTGGTCTGTTGTTACTGGAGTGAGAAGAAGACACAGTTGAAAAGAATGATTCATTATTGGCTACAGTGGCAGGGTTCTGGGGCTCTGCATCGATTGATCAGATCAAATTTCATGAACTACTGATCTGGGATTTTTGCTAAAACACATTGAACACAACATTATATAAATCCTATTACCTTATCCCCAGACCAAGCCACGTTCTGCTGTATTTGGCACGGGGTGGTCTGGGTTGTGTGGCTCTCAAATGACCACAAGGTGGGGCAAGATGATATTCAGCCGAATATGTTGCACAAGATTTCGGGGGAATTTTCCTGTCAGTTTTAACAGCTGAATTGTGTGTGTGTGTGTGTGTGTAGTCTAGCATTTTTGTGGTCAAAGATTATAACCACAACCCCCAGGTGATAACCTTGTAAACATCTTTGTCATATTGTAACACGTGATAAGTCATATACCATCACCCAACCAGAAATTACGCACTCAACAGCTGAGGAGGAAAGTTGCTAAGAGAGTAGAGCCTGGAAATTTTCATCACAAGGAAATATTTGTTTTCTTTGTAACTATATAAGGTGATGGATGTTAACTTATTGTGGTAATCATTTCACAATATATGTATGTCAAGTCATTGTGCTGTAAATATCAAACTTACACAATGTTGTATGTCAATTATATCACAATACAACTGAAGAAAAGAGCTGAGAGGGGCCAGGCAGGTGTAAATGGTGAAGCCAGACTGGGCAGGGAGTGGATTGCTGTGGCTGTTGGCAAAGCAAGCCCAGGCCTGTGTATGGAGTGCAGCTGCTCCTTAGATCCTTCCCCTCGCCCCTGCCCCCAGTGCCCTGGGGAACATTGGCATTCTCTTTGAAAGAGAATCCAGAAATTTAGATTTTTAATTATTAGTGTAAATATCTCTTCTTTTTGGCAGTTCCAGTCCAAGATGGGGACCTAAAAGTCTCCTGGACTCACCTCCCACAGACACACCGAATCTACAGCCACACAAGGAACAATTCCCTCTGAAAGAGATCCAGAAACTAGCAACTCCTATACTTTGGGTGAACAAGAAAATAAACCCACATTGAAATGCATAGGAAACGCTGAGACATCCTCTTGCCATGAACCCCACGCCCACACAGTGACATACAGTTGGGAGGGAACTCACAACTCCCAGCTCTTTCTGAGGAATGAAGGTTTTGAACCCAACATCTCGTGCCCCAACTTTTTTTTTTTTTTTTTTGCGGTACGCGGGCCTCTCACTGTTGTGGCCTCTCCCCTTGCAGAGCACAGGCTCCGGACGCGCAGGCTCAGCGGCCATGGCTCATGGGCCCAGCTGCTCCGTGGCATGTGGGATCTTCCCGGACCTGGGCACGAACCTGTGTCCCTTGCATCAGCAGGCGGACTCTCAACCACTGCGCCACCAGGGAAGCCCGGTACAATCACTTTTGAACAGGTATGAAAAACAATTTGTATTACCTAGTAAAGTGGAACATGACCATACCATACGACCCAGCCATTCTGCTACCAAGTACATGCTCTTGGGAAACTTTGGCACTTGTGTATTAGGAGACAGGTACCTGAATGGTTACAGCAGCATTGGGTTTTTTTTGTTTTTTTTTTTTTGTTTCAGCATTGTTTATAATAGGAAAAAAACGGGCAAAACCCGTGTTCGTAAAAGTAACATGGACAAACGAGTATGGAATAATTATATAGTAAAATACTACACTGCAGTGAAAATGAATCAACTTCAGTACATACATGACATGGATGATCTTAAAGGCATAAACTTGAACAAAAGAAGAAAGTTATAGAAGAAGAGACACATAGTATTATTCCACTGCAAATGTTCAAACATGGGGTCACATAGATTGTAAAGACGGAGAACAACTAGAGAACGATTACAATTTCAGGGCAGTAGTTACCACTGAGAGGAGCAAGAAGGGGTGCAATCAGTGAGGGCGTGGAGTGGCTTCTGGGGGTGGGAATATTCTATTTCTTGATGTGGTAGTAGGCATATGAGCGTTTAGTTTATTACTGCTCTTTAAACTGTACAAAAGCTTTCTATATATACTTGCAAATAAGTTGTATTTTATAATTTTAACAAAATGCACCTATATGTGGGACAGTGACTTCCCTCAGGTTCATGGTCAGCTTAACTTGACCTTGATGCCATTAATTTTGTTCTTTAATTTCAGACCTTTCCCTTCCACTCAGTGGGCTCCTGCTTCTTTATGCCTTTTCAGTTTCCTGTGTTCTGTTGTCTTCTTTACTCCTTAGTACTCTGTTTACAGGGCACTGACCTGTGACCCTATCTCAATATTGTCCCTCCTGGGTTGGAGAACAGTCAAATACAGAAAAGAAATTGTTCATACCTAGGCAAGAACCGAATTATGTAACTTAATAAGTTAATTAATTACCTAAGCTTCTTTTAATTAGAGACCTTTTGTGTGCCAAGCTGTGTGCTAAATTTTGGGGATAAAGCCCTTATCCTGGCAGGGGGCCCACAGCCTATTTCACCCTGGCAGGCAGGTGTCCTCTGGGTTGCCAGTGCTGGCAACTGCTGCTGGCTGCTGCTGGCAGGGCTACTGGGGGAGGATTTCTATGTTTGCTGCAAGGGAAGAGGTGGCATCTGTGTAACAGATTTGCTATCCTTGAACTTAAAGCAGATGCTTTAACATCACATAGAGGAAGAGAAAGTTTGCTTAATAAACCCGTGCAATGAGAGCTTTCTCCTGTAAGCTTCCATGGTGATGTTTTATTCTGTATTTATTTGGCATTAGCCATGAACTGCCACTGCACCGCTCCCCCCAGCCCCAATTTTGTCTTCTTCAATATGTTTTAACTTGATCTTTTCAGTTCTGGTATTAACTCTGTAAGGGACAGAGAACTTGCGTTTATATCCCACATGGAAGTTAACAGGTAATCTTGCAAATGATATGACTAAATAAGCATTTATTAACTGATTTGTCTAACATGGTTTCAGCACCAGGACTGAACCTAATATTTAGTACTATTTAGGTATAACTGTTCACAGTGAACCAAATTGACCTTGATGGTTTATTTTTTTAAGAGGAGTGGCTTATATTTCTTGTAAATGAAACAGTTTCAGACTCTGAGATTCTCATTTGTAAACTAAAGACAAAGTTAACAGCACATAAGGAAAATGACAAATCCTTAATATTTGGATTGTTTCTTCCTTAAAAATCCTTTTTAAAAATTCAAAATAATGTAACATTTTACACTGTACAATATATGTACAAAAAGGAAAACATTCTTTTTATAGCATTCCACCTACATAGTATAAGTTAAGAGAAGTGCTTTAGAGCATATTTCAAATACAGGCTGTCATCTTAAATATATATCCTTTATTTAGTTGCTAGAAGTTGTTAGGTGTTTGTGTACTACCTCTCTCTTCTGTTTCAATAACATATTCCTTTGGACAGAAATATGTAAACGGGTAATAATAGGAACTAGCCTTAGAGAAAGAATTTGAGCATAATATAGTTTAATTATATCATGCAATGTTTCTGATTTTTGATGGAAGATTAAGAGGTTGGGAAAGTCAGGCATTTTAGACTCAAAGAAGAAGTGACAACCTGAAGATAAAACAACATGCTTGGAAACTTGAGCCACTGAAAATCTTAACCTGAGAAAAACATGAGTTTTTTCTGTGTTTTATGAAGAAGTTTGGATTCAAAAGGCCATGTTTTTGAAGGGCTGGTCTCATACATTGCCTACATTTTGTGGTTTCAGGATCATTCTCATGTTTCCCCAAACCTTTCCTCATCTGTTGGTTGATACTGTAAATGTCTATGACAGTGGACAGTCCATTTGATTTCAGGTTTAAAGTGAAGTTGCTGTGGGAGAATATAATACAATGATTTAAATTCAAACTAAGGCCTCTATTGCTGATACCAGATGCTTGATTAGAACAGATTTTGGTAGATGGACAGGAGAGGAGACTGTAGGAAGGATCATAGTAAGCGTGAGAAATCCAAACTAAAAACGTATCTGTATATCGTGATTTCTTAATAAAATTCAAATGGCACTTACTTCTAATGTGTCAATGTCATAAGTAGAATTTTAGTGCACGTGTGCATTTGTGTGCAATATGTCATAACTAAAGTATTTAGAAAAGGCAACTTTGCTCTTGACATTGGCTCTGTCCCTACTCCCCTTTTGCTAGTGAATTCCTTATCACATTCCAATCCTCAGAATCATGCTGACTACCATGTTTAACAGATATTTATAAATAGGTGTTTAGTAGATGCCCTTAGAAAAAAACAGAACACAAGTCTCCTCCTGCATGCTTGTGTTATGGGACAGAGGGAGAGATCAACAGACAACTACTGTTTCTTTCTTGGAAGCTCTGTTGAGGAGTGACTCAGTGTTGGCTCTACCAATTTTACTATAATCGTGTATAATTTCATCACTTTAATTAGTATATTTCGCATATAATTCCTATATGATATAGTTAGCACATGACAATTGACAAATGGTTAGGTTCCAGTTGTATAATAGGCAGAGTTAGTACAGAACATTCCTTTAACACAGGTTAAATATTGAGAAATATGAAAATAAAACTTGAACTTTCTATGGTAGGAAGAAAACAAAAACAAAAAAAAAACAAAAACAAAACCCTGATCTTTGTCAATTTATGGAAAGCCGGTCCTAGAATACATGTTTCAGACAAAATCCGTTTGTTTCATCAAGTGCAGTTTAACTGCATGCTGTGAACAGATATTTTTCGAGGTTATTTACTGTAGGTTTTGAGAGAAATCCCTCAGTATCAATGTAAGCAATGGTTTGGCCACAGGGATAAAAGGAAATAGTATTACATTTTCTGCAGAGGGGAATTAAAGTTGGAAATTAATGACATCCTGGGTATTAAGATTTGGAAAAGTACACGAGTTAAAAACATCCTGACTACCAGATTCACATACAAGAAGCTTGGGAGTCGCTACTCTGTTCTAACAGGTAAAAGCTGAACAGGCTGAAAAATAAACAGCTTTTCTTGGATCTGTAAGAGAAGGGAGGACAGAGGGCAAATTTCCGCCTCCAAGATTGGAGAGAGAAGTAAACATAGAGGGTCACGACTTACCTGAGCAGAGACTCAGAGGAAAAACCGTAGTGGGGGGCTTCCCTGGTGGCGCAGTGGTTGAGAGCCTGCCTGCAGATGCAGGGGACGTGGGTTCGTGCCCCCGTCCGGGAAGATCCCACATGCCGCGGAGCGGCTGGGCCCGTGAGCCATGGTCGCTGAGCCTGTGTGTCCGGAGCCTGTGCTCCGCAACGGGAGAGGCCACAACAGTGAGAGGCCCGCGTACCGCAAAAAAAAAAAAAAAAACCGCAGTGGGAACCAGGACTGGAGAAGGAAAACCGGAACTATAATTGAATTGCTGAAGGTTCAGTGTAGGCAACTCAGAGTTAAAAACTTCAGGGGCACCCAGTCTTGAGAGGGCGGGCAGGGGATGACGGGCTCAACAATATTGTGAGAATTACCTTTAGGAGCTCAGCCAGGTTCTCACAGCAAATATTGGAGAAAAATCCCCTGGTGTTTCCAGTAGGAGGAGGGGAAAAGGAACCAATTTGAACAGAGCTTCCCTTCAGGTGAAACTAATTAACCACAGCCTAATTTACTGGGATATTATCAGAGCCTAACTGACCTGGCAGAAGGGAAATAGACAACTCCGGCCCACTCTAGCCATCCTGTCGTATCTAAGTGGGGAGAAAACCACTGAGAAACTCTTGAGAAGTTCACGGGCCAGAGGCATAGGTTCACTAAAGGCTGAGACCTAATCATAGGACTGTAGAAAAACTGTCCTGTCCCCGTACCTCACCATTACATTACTAAAAGCATATTTCCAGAGTTTCCTTTTACCCAGTATATCATGTCTGGTTAGAAGAAAATTACAAGGCATACCAAATGGACCCTGGAGCACGGGTGATGGGCTCATGGAGGGTCCAGGAGAAAGACAGAGAGGATCTGAAATAGAGCTATAGCCATGGAAATGGACAGATGGGACAGCTGCCGGCAGCATGCAATATATTTTGGTCTGTATAATGAATGCATCTTTTACTGAGTTAGCTCAGAAAAGAGGCTTAAGATCATCATAGATGGAGCATTGTCTTTACAATATGCCAAGCCATCATTTGTAATTACTTTTATTTTCATGATGAAGGGGAGAATCAAAACACGGCTCTTTCTCAGGAAGAGCATAATTTTGAATAGTTGATATATATAATTTCAAACCAGACATTTAGAGTGTTCCTGTTTCCCTCAATAATCTTATGTTATTTACATTAGTTCCTCTCTTTACATAAGGCTGTAAGCCTCGAAAATTGTTGTTTAAAATTTGGTGAGTGAGCAAGAACTTTCGGAGCTCATTAATCTCCATGCCCACAATCTCAGTAGCGTTGCCCTCAGAAATGTGCTGAATCCTGGTGCACCTTCTGTTCAGCTCGGTGGAGCTTGCAGCTGGGCCAGTGTTATGCAAACTGCTCAATTGCATGGATTCAGTGGTAGGCAGAATTCTAAGATGATCTCCAACCCTTGGGTGTGGGAGGGACCTGTAAATATGGTAGGTTATTACTCTTATGATTGGGTTACGTTACATGGCACAGTTGGATTTTAAAAAGGGAGATCATTCTGGACCTGACCCAATCAGATCAGGAATGAATGAAAAAGGAATGAGGCTCTTCCTGGAGAAAAGGATTCAAAGTTTGGGAAATTTGAAGCATGAGAAGAATTGAACCTGAGAAAGATTCTCCACTGTTGGCTTTGAACATTAGTGGACCACATGGCAAGGAGTGCGAGCAGCCTCTAGTTGCTGAGACCATCTCTCAGCAAGGAAGCAGGGACTTCAGTGCTACAGCCTCAGGGAACTGAACTCTGCTACAACAACATGAGCTTGGAAGAAACCTTGAGATCCATCAGAGGTGCAGCTGGCTAAGAGCTTGATTTCAGCCTTGTGAGAACCTGAGCTGAGCCCCCCCTCCACGATGTGCCTAGACTTCTACAAAGCTGTGAGCTAATTAATGGGATTTGTTTTAAGCCACTAAATTTGTGGTTGTTCATTATAAAGCAGTAAGACCTAAAGCAGATTCTCAACTTGAAATTGGTCTGTGTTTAAGAAATGCTAATAAATCACGTCCTCACCACTACAACCAAATAATTATCTCAGAAAACAAGAGGAAGAATGCCCTCTCTTTACCGCCTCATTGCCTCTGAGGGGCGATGGGACTTCTCTGGATATCAGCTTCCTCAGCCATAAACAAGACAGCTAGATAAGATGCTATCTGGTTTCTCTAATTCAAACATTCTATAATTTTCTTCTGACCACTGCTCCCTATAACTGATAAAATGAAAGTTATCACTAGAAGAGTGATTCCATTCATTGCTCACAGTATTGTAAGGAAAGGAGGAAGTGCGATGGCTGGAAATAATGCTGTGGTGCTTGGTGAAGATATGGTTTTATTTTTCTATCCCTACTTCTGGGCTTACTCACCTGTGCCACACTCCTGAGGCAGACATGGAAACCTATGGGTTCAGATTCTGAACAAACATTAAAACCCTTACAGAAGGCTTGGCCCTTATTAAGGGATTTATTAACATAAGTCTTAAAAGTTAATGTGTCATGTTTTAGGACTATCATCTTAAGCAGAATTATCCTTACATTATTTTATTTAAAACAAAACAGACAAGGACAAATTGCACAAAACAAGAAAACAAAAACAGGTCAGTTTTGATCCATTCAGGATATATTTATTGTCTCTGCTTCATGGAAGACCAAATATACAATTTATTTTCAGTGTAAGGAAGGCTCTTTTGCCACTACTCTGGACGTAAAACCGTGTGAGAGGCTCCTCCCACCAACTCAGGGCCGAGAAAGATTAATAATGATCATTGTATTTTGTTTTTTTTTAATTTATTTATTTTTTGTTTTATTTTATTTTTGGCTGCATTGGGTCTTCATTGCTGCGCGTGGGCTTTCTCTAGTTGCAGGGAGCGGGGGCTACTCTTCGTTGCGGTGTGCAGGCTTCTCATTGTGGTGGCTTCTCTTGTTGTGGAGCATGGGCTCTAGGCACACAGTCTCAGTAGTTGTGGCACACGGGCTCAGTAGTTGTGGCTCATGGGCTCTAGAGCGCAGGCTCAGTAGTTGTGGCACACGGGCTTAGTTGCTCCGTGGCATGTGGGATCTTCCCGGACCAGAGCTTGAACCCGTGTCCCCTGCATTGGCAGGTGGACTCTCAACCACTGTGCCACCAGGGAAGCCCATGATCATTGTATTGATCTGAAAGGCAAGCTTCCTGACTGTCAACTAACTAGTTTTGTGCTTCAGCTTAATGGATATTAATGACTCATTGCACTTAGTGATTCCAGTTTTCCCATAAGTGAATAAAATTTCCTGAATGAAATTCTAAATTAAATTCCAAATTTCCTGAATTGTAATATCTTTATACCCACCCAACTGTGATTTGGGGCTCCTATTAATAGAATAATATTTTTTTTAATGAATTAATTTTATTTTATTTGGTTTTTTGGCTGCGTTGGGTCTTCGTTGCTGTGCGCAGGCTTTCTCTAGTTGCGGCGAGTGTGGGCCACTCTTCGTGGCGGTGTGCAGGCTTCTCATTGTGGTGGCTTCTCTTGCTGTGGAGCACAGGCTCTAGGCTGCAATTCCCACTTTAGTACCAGTTTCACATGATTTTTCTTAATTTCTTGCAGCATCTTTCATTAATTTAAAAGCATATTTAAAAATATTTTCCCTTTAAAAATATTTTAAGATGGTTTGAGGCTAGATGATTTGGTCTCTCTGTTATTCCATATTCCTGGAAATTGAACAAAGCTCTTATTTCTTTTCCTTGATGGCTCAGTGTTTGTCTTAAGTCGTTTCACTGAGGAGCTTCTGGGTTCATTTTTAATTTTTCTTGGTTAGGAAGCTAAGTTGGAATATTTTAGTTGTACATAGACTATCTTCACTTCCCTCAATTTCAGTAGCTTTCAGGGAGGGGAGGAGCATACCACACATTCAAACTGCCCTTCTTTACCAGAACTTATGTCTCCATTTCTGGTTGGTCTTCTTAAAACCTAAAATTTGCTATTCAGCCTCTCTGTCAAATAGATAGTGGAGGGGTGGGAAGGGGAGGGTGGGAGGGAGGGAGATGCATGAGGGAAGGGATGTGGGAACAGATGTATATGTATGACTGATTCACTTTGTTATAAAGCAGAAACTAATAAAAATAAATAAATAAATAAATAAATACATGGGGGAAAAAAAGAAAATCAGAGGTAAAAAAAAAATAGATAGTGATTAGTAAATGCACATGAAATAAAATAGGGAAGAAGTTCAGTCATTTTAAAACTGCAGTGAATCTCGTGTTAAAGAACATTTTATAATTTGTCGGTTATAGGAGTCTAACATGAAACAGCAATCCATCATTCACCAACATTCAATATACTGATGATTAAAAGCCAAAACTGGGGCTTCCCTGGTGGCGCAGTGGTTGAGAGTCCGCCTGCTGATGCAGGGGTGACGGGTTCGTGCCCTGGTCTGGGAAGATCCCACATGCCGCGGAGCGGCTAGGCCCGTGCGCCATGGCCGCTGAGCCTGCGCGTCCGGAGCCTGTGCTCCGCAACGGGAGAGGCCACAACAGTGAGAGGCCCGCGTAACGCAAAAAAAAAAAAAAAAAAAAAAAGACAAAACTGAGTTCAGGGACTCCTCATCTGTCTCTCTAATGCCAGTGCGCATCACAAAGCCTGATGCCCAGCCGGCATTCAATAAATGTGCTGTCAAAGAACGGTGTTTGAATGAATGAACTAATGAATGACAGAGAGCAGTGTTAGCAACTACAATAAAATATCAGACATGAGGTGGATCACAACAAATTTGTTATTAATAATAGGTAAAATTCTAAGGTCGTGAAACTTAAAAAGGAGAAAAGTTAAGGTAAAAAATAGCATCATTTTGATTTACTTGTATTCCCTTATATTTTCTTGAGCATGAGTTATTATTTTTTTTAAATTTCTTATTTAACTATAGTTGATTTACAGTATTGTGTTAGTTTTAGGTGTACAGCTTCAGATTCTTTCCCATTATAGGTTATTACAAGATATTGAATATAGTTCCATGTGCTATATAGTAAATCTTTGTTGTCAGTTTTATATATTGCAGTGTGTATCTATTAATCTCATACTCCTAATTTACCCCCCTCCCCTTTCCCCTTCTGTAACCAGAAGTTTCTTTTCCTATGTCTGTATGTTTCTGTTTTGTAAATAAGTTGATTTATATATTTTTTTAGACTCCACAAATAATATATAATTGTCTTTCTCTGCCTGACTTACTTCACTTAGTATGATAATCTCTAGGTCCGTCCATGTTGCTGCAAATGGCAATATTTCATTCTTCTTTACGGCTGAGTCATAGTCTATTGTATGTGTATATACCACATCCTCCTTACTCATTCACCTGTATATGGCCATTTAGTTTGCTTCCATGTCTTGGCTATTATAAATAGTGCTGCTATGAACAGTGGGGTTGTATGGTCAGGCCACTCAGGGTGGCTGTTCTCTTGCTCTCTGTACATCCCCAGCCTGACCAGTGCCTGCTTCACCTACATCCTACTCACATGACTGACCTTCCTGTGAACTTGCCCCAGGCCCCAGCTGGTGATCGTTCTTATCAAAGGGGTGGTGAGGGGCGTGCCCCTCTACTGGTTTCACTGGTAACAAATGAACCCACCTGACATCAATTCCCGTGTAACCGGTAATGTGCCCTTTACCCTGGGAGAGACTGCCATCATATCCTGCCTGCTGTCTGCTGCACATGGAGTGTTGCTCCAGGATCTTGCTTCAGACATGTAAGCTCCCCCATCCATTAAACCGTTGATGTCTCTGTTGCTGACTCTGGTCTTGAAGTTGGGCAAGCACAGGCCTTGTAGGCCTGTGGGGTGCAGCCCAATGGGGTGCATATATCTTTTTTGAATTCGAGTTTTTGTTTCTGGATATATGCCTAAGAGTGGGATTGCTGGATCATATGGTAGCTCTATTTTTAGGGTTTTTTTTGTTTTGTTTTGTTTTGTTTTTTTTGCGGTACGCGGGCCTCTCACTGCTGTGGCCTCTCCCGTCGTGGAGCACAGGCTCTGGACACGCAGGGTCAGCGGCCATGGCTCACGGGCCTAGCCACTCCGCGGCACGTGGGATCTTCCCAGACCAGGGCACGAACCCGTGTCCCCTGCATCGGCAGGCGGACTCTCAACCACTGCACCACCGGGGAAGCCCTCTATTTTTAGTTTTTTAAGGAACCTCCATACCGTTCTCCATAGGGGCTGCACCAATTTACATTCCCACCAACAGTGTGGAAGGGTTCCCTTTTCTTCACACCCTTTCCAGCATTTATTATTTGTAGATTTTTGGTAATGGCCATTCTGGCTGGTGTGATGTGATACCTCATTGTAGTTTTGATGAGCATGAGTCTTTTGAGGGTAACATTATTAAGAATTGTTTATAATCTTCAGAATGTTCTGTTTTGCAGTCTTCCATCTGGGATTGTGTCACACTTTTGTGACTATCATGCATCCTGGTCCCATGTGCAGTCTTTTTTGAGAGCCACTGAAATATATCATTTCAGTTGACCTAATGAATTATAATATACATCACACAGGAAACTAGTTACAGTTTTTTAAAAAATGAGTGGTAATTATTTATCATATACTACATAAATGATTTGCTATTTGAAAGAGCATTTTCCTTATGTTTCACTAGTTTCTAAAATATTTGGGCAAACACTTATCTAGAAATTTTTCTACATTAGTTTCTTCTCTTGAAATCAAGATAATTATGTCCACAAGCTTGTAAGAATTTCTTATAAAGTTTTGGGAGAGTGAAAGGACATGACATTCTCTCATACATCATTTCTATAATTTTGAGGAAAACCTAGACAATGTAAGGTGCAAAGTGAAAAGAAAAAAGAGAAAGACACATTTTAAAATAAACAACAAGGACTTTTTAATATTATTTATGCTATTGTTGGTTAATAGAACTTTCTGACCATCTTTTTTTTAAATTAATTAATTAATTTATTTATTTATTTTTGGTTGTGCTGGGTCTTTGTTGCTGCTCGGGGGCTTTCTCTAGTTGCGGTGAGTGGGGGCTACTCTTCGTGGCGGTGCACGGGCTTCTCACTGCGGTGGCTTCTCTTGTTGTGGAGCACGGGCTCTAGGCAGTAGTTGTGGCTCGTGGGCTCTAGAGCGCAGGCTCAGTAGTTGTGGCACACGGGCTTTGTTGCTCCGCGACATCTGGGATCTTCCTGGCCCAGGGCTTGAACCCGTGTCCCCTGCATTGGCAGGAGGATTCTTAACTACTGTGCCACCAGGGAAGCCCCCTGAAAGTCTTAAAAAAAAAATCTACCAGTATTTGAAGGGATCCCCAAGGTTGTTTCATTTTCTGGGTCAACTGTAGAGAGGACAGAGTATCTTCATTTATTACTGAATAATGGAAGAAATAAATAGTTAACATAGAAAGATGGTATGCATAAAATATAGTCTATCCTGGATGTTAAGGGAAAGACATTGGCGTATCTTCACTAATGTATGACACTGAAGATACACCATTAATAATAAATCATGATGATGATACAAGGGAAAGTATACTAACCATCTAAGAGCATAGATAAGATCCCGTTCAGAGACATCTTACACTTTTTAAAAATACGGTGTTCCTTTGTTTCTTGAATGGCATATGTTCCCGTTGGGTATTATATTAGATATGCTCATCCACTCTTTGAAATTTTTGCAAGGCTGTCTTCTATAGTTCAGAAGCACCTTCTTGTTTTTCATTAATAAAAAAAATTCTAGTCCTCTTGATGTACTTGTTTGCTATGAAATAACTCTTTAAAATGATAATCTAACACTTTGTTACTCTGGTCTTTTTTAAACCCTTATTGAATTTCTGGGAACTCAGAAGTTCCAATATATGCTTAGTTTTTCAGTTCTGAAACCAAGTCCTTGTAAAGCTAAGATCCTCTGCCAAGTTTATGATTAACCTATCTATCCAAACCTTTATTCCTTTTCTTGTCCTGTACCTGTTCCCCCTCAAGATTGAAGAGTATCAAAGAAAAGGGGGGATTGAAACCGAGCAGAACCCTGCAGGGCCCTCCTGGGTACAAAAGCCTCCTAGGTATTCCTAGAGTTCCAAAGGGCAGATTCAAACAGTTACTAATTAGAGAAGTGTGGAAATGCCAAAACAAAGGAAAAGCAGTGTAGGAACAATAATGCAGTGATAAAGCAGAGTCCTAGTTCCTCCTCAAGGAATATACATAGCAATCTGATATATCTTTGAGTTCATTTATAGGAACTAAGGCACCCCATCCAGGTGGAAGATGGTAACTTCAGGCTGAGCACAAACACATAGACCCCAGACTGGTTGGAACCAAAAGGCTGATGACTGGGACTGGTGGAACACCACCCTATTACCTCACCACCAACCAATTAGAAGAAAGTCATGCATCCTGCAGCCCTCTCCCCCAAATTTGCCATTAAAAACACTTCCCTGAAGACCATTGGAGAGTTTGGGTCTTTTGAGCTGAGCTTCTGTACTCCTTGTTTGGCCTTTGCAATAAACCTTTCTCGGCTCCAAACTCGACATTTCAGATTGTTTGGTCTCACTGTGCATCGGGCACATGAACTTAGGTTCAACAACAGTTCCATTGAGATTTTAGAAAATATCCCCTTACAAATCCTTGCACACAGTTAGTAGGAAAATTTGCAAAATAGTGTGGCTACTATACAAAAAATTCTGGAGATTCTTCAAAAAAATTAAAAAGAGAGTAACCATGTGATTCAGCAACCAAACTTCTGGGTATTTATCCAAAAGAATTGAAATCAGGATCTTGAAGAGATTAGCACTCCTATGTTCATTGCAGAACTATTCACGATAGCCAAAGATATGGAAACAACTTAAAAGTCCACAGATAGATGAATGGATAAAGAAAATGTGGTATGTACACACAATGGGGTACTATTAAGCCTTCCAAAAACAGGAAATTCTGCAGTATGTGACAACATGGATGAACCTTGGGGACATTATGCTAAGTGAAATAAGCCAGTCAAGAAAGACAAATACTGCATGATTTTACTTCTATAAGGTATCTAAAGTAGTCAAATTCATAGAAGCAAAGAGTGGAATAGTGGTTGCCAGGGGTTGGAGGGAGGGAGAAATGGGGAGTTACTAATCAATGGGCATAAAGTTTCACTTAAGCAAGATACCTAAGCTCTAGAGATCTGCTGTATATCATCATTCCTATAATTAACAATAATGTGTTGTACACTTAAAAAGATTTTAAGAGGGTAGATCTCTTGTTGTGTTCTTATGTTAATAAAATAAAAATTAAAACATCAAATTATTAAAATAAAAATCAATGTTCCATTGCTGAAAAAAATATGCCATTACATTACAGTGGGTAGTTGAGGATTTATTTAAATAAAATGGTAATGTAACCATCTAAGCTAGTCTCCTTATCACTTTACATGCTTTGTCATCATGTACAGCAAATATTCTGGGGAGGTGATTTTGGTATCTCTTTAAGATATTTAATAATAATGTTGCTGAACTGACCTACTTGAATATTTAAGTGGAGAAAATATCAGGACTCCTAAATATCAAAGCTGCTCTTAAAGAATAAAAATGTAACCATTGTGGATGTTTATAAAGAGCTGATACAGATTCTGGAAGCAATTTCCGGAGTTCTAAGGGTATAGTGAATAATGTCGACATCATGGAACTAAGTCCATAAACCTCAAGGTGACTCCTTTGGAAAGGAATGAATTCATCTGATGGATGGACCATGGTTCAAAAAATTTTCCCTAATTTCTGGGACTATATTTGCCTTTATGTTCATTGATGATTTCTCAAGTGGTTGTGACAGGACAGTGTGGAAAGGGAGGCTTGGGACCAAAGGGAGGCTTGAGGCACTTATTGCTCAGCTGGAAAAAAACTGAATTAGAGTGATCAAAATAAGATTCATAAGCATGACCTTGGTCCTTGAAACTTGCCTTCTTTATCTTCCCATAACCAGATCCTTCCATCATTAAAACTTAGATTAAATACCACCTCCTCTTTTATTCATTCATTTATTCATTCATTTCTTTTTTCCTCCATTCAGCAAGTATGAGCACCTGCTATGAGCCAGCACTATTCTAGATATAAGGGTTTACCAGAAAGCCAGAGGGAAATGGTCTCTGCCATCACAAGGCTAATCACACTTTATTTGTATCTCTCTTATGGCAATCGCTACAGTTTAGTTATTTGGGCATATCTTATCCTCCCATAAGATAGTGAGTGCTTTGATGTCAGTATCACTGTCTAATTTACTTATCACAATGTTTTACAGCTAAAAGACTATTGACAAGTGGTGAATGAATGGACAGTGAATGAATAAATAGGTGAGTGAATGAACCAATTTTTCTGACCTATTATGCCTGAGTAATGCAACATAATTTTTACTTTTCTGAATTGGTACAGAAGAAACCCAACCTCCATCATTATGGGTTGGAGTCACATAAAATAGGCATCAAGGAAGCCATTACAGTGGAATTTTTTAAAATCCAAATGTATTTCTGGGGATTTATAGAATACATTTTCATAGCCTAACATAACTGAATCAGGATTTTAAAAAGGCTACAAATGCAGAATGATGTATTTACGCAATAGACTTATTACCTATTTAGAAGAGGCCATTAATGTGTATTAAGAAAGAATACCACTATATGAAATAGCCATAGAGGAAGTTTTTTAACTTCCTTAAATATTTCTTTATGAAAAATAATGACTCAATAAAGTAAAGATTAGAAATTAACTCCATACTTTGGTTTATTTTAGAAAATAGTTTTCTTACATGTATGTAAACTAGCTTTGAGGAAGAAGATTACACTGGAAAATATTTTCAAGAATCGAGATTAATACAAAGTTTAGAGAACTGACGGAATGTAATATCTGCTGAAAATGTCTTCTATTGAAGTATATTCCCTCCTATTTGAGGAGTTGTCAATTTGGGGTTTATTTCTCTCTCTCTTTAGCTTTTAATTTCTTCCCATAATTTTTGCCCCAACAACTGTCTTCCCACCAACAGTGCACAAGGGTTCCCTATTCTCTGCATCCTAGCCAACACTTGTTATCTCTTGTCTTTTTGACGACGGCCATTCTCACAGGTGTGAGGTGATATCTCATTGCGGTTTTGATTTGCATTTCACTGATGATTAGTGATGTTGAGCATCTTTTCATGTACCTGTTGGCCATCTGTGTGCTTTGTTTGGAAAAATGTCTATTCAGGTCCTCTGCCCATTTTTAAATAGTATTATTTGGTTTTTGTTTGTTTGTTTTTGTTTTGTATTTTATTTTTTTGCTATTGAGTTTTATGAGTTCTTTATATATTTTCGATATCACCCCCTTATCAGGTACATAATTTGCAAATGTTTTCTCCTGTTTCACAGGTTGCCTTTTCATTTTGTTGATAAGTTTGATGTAGTTCCAATTGTTGATTTTTGCTTTTGCTGCTTGTGTTTTTGGTGTCATATCCAAAAATCATTGCCAAGACCAATGTCAAGGAGATTGTTCCCTATGTTTTCTTCTAGGAGTTTTATGGTTCGAGGTCTTACATTTAAGTCTTTAATCCATTACAAGTTATTTTTTGTGAGAGGTGTAAGATAGTTGTCCAACTTCATTTTTTTGCCATGAGTATCCAGTTTTCCCAGCACTATTTATTGAAGAGACTATCCTTTCCCCACTGAGTATCCTTGGCTTCCTTGTCAAATATTAGTTGACTATGTGTGTGGATTTCTTTCTGGGCTCTAGATTCTGTTCCATTGGTCTACGTATCTGTTTTTGTGCTGGCATTATATTGTTTTGAATACTACAGTTTTGTAATATATTTGGAAATAAGGAAGTATGATGCCTCCAGCTTTGTTCTTCTTTCTCCAGATTGCTTTGGCTATCCGGGGTCTTTTGTGGTTCCATACACATTTTTGGATTGTTTTCCTATTTATGTGAAAAGTGCCCTTGGAATTTCGAGAGGGATCACCTTGAATGTGTAGATCACTTTGGGTAGTATGGATATTTTAACAATATTAATTATGCCAATCCATGAGCACAGACTCTTTTCCCATTTATTTGTGTCTTCTTCAATTTTTTTCATCAGTGCCTTATAGTTTTCAGTGTACAGATCTTTTGCTTACTTGGTTAAGTTTATTCCTAAGTATTTAATTGTTTTTGATGCTATTGTAAATGGGATTGTTTTCTTTATTTCTTTTTCAGCAGAATAGTTGTTATTATATAGAAATACAAGATTATTTTTGTATGTTGATTTTGTATTCTGCAACTTTACTGAATTTATTAGTTCTAACAGTTTTGTGGTGAAGTCTTTAGGGTTAGGTTGGTCTTATTAAATGCAGTCCCCGAATCCTGTCCCATGACTAATGCAGTGTAAGTTCCCTATAACTTCCAAGAATCAGAACTGTGAACAATTCTCAGAATTGTTTTGACAATAGTTCCACAAATAGTGGAAATTTGACTGACCTTCATCAATCTAACATGTGAATTCTTTAGGTTATCTGCTCTCCTGCAGAACAGACATCTTGAGGAATTCACCTGTTATGATGGTTTTAAAAAAGGCTTAAGCTAACAGCTTTTAGGTGGTTTTTCTTCTTTCACAAATTCATACTTTGGCTGAATATTATATTCCTTAAGAAATTTTAGATTTTGTTTTTGGATCTCATGGCACCCATTGTTGCTGATGAGAAGTCCGTTCTGCCGTGGTCAATTTCCTATTCTGGGGTTAGCACCTTCCTTTGCAGCCTCCGCATTTTCCTGCCAGGACCACGGCTTACAGCTGTGGCTTCCCTGTGCTTTCTTTTTCCAGAAACTGTGTAATTTCTGGTCCACCAAAAGTCCTTTCTCTGTTTTTCACAAATCCCAGTGTAATTATTAGTTTCTTTAAAAAATGTATGTACCTTTTTAAAAATTCTTATAATGATTTGGTGTTAAAAGGGGAGATTTCAGCATGTGCTCAAGTTGAAATAAGATTAATTTTGTTTGTTTCTTTGGATAGATCCACATGAAACTATATCCTTCGGGAGTAGAATTGGTGTTCAGATAAGGACTTTTATTTTTACTATCTACATTTCTCTATTTGAATTTCTGCTTATGAGTTTCCTTTTGATTCAGAATAATCGGGTACTTGATGTATTGAGCATCTTCCTTTTCCACCTCCCAATGTGCTCACCAGCTTTCTCCACCAGCTTTGGTGCCCTGTCTGTGCAGCTTTCCAGTGTGGACAGCACCCAGGGCTCTGAGCCCTTTGTTTTCCGGGTGGGTTTACCCAATGGAGGCAACAAGAGCAGATCAGACAGGAGGAGGAGATTAAGGTTGGGGCATTTATACACTGACCTCCCCACTCTCTCCCCCATACTGATTATCCTGTGTTGGTTCATCCTCCCATGAAGACAACAGCTGCCAGGCGGCCCTTGGCACATAGAGACCCTCACTTCCTCATCCTGACCCTTCAGGCCTGGGGATCACAGTGGCTCCAAGGATGTTAGCCTGGAGACCACATTCCATTGCTGGCTTTTCCACATCCTGCCCACACCTTTGTGATTAGTCCCTTTATTAAATCTTCCTCTAATGACTCAGCCTGAGTGTCATTTATTTTTGCCCTGGATCCTGACCAAAACAAAACCAAAATCAAAAAACAAACCCCAAACCAAAGCAATAAAGTATTCTGGTAAATTAACTATCCAGATTGATCTTTTTGCTGTTTTGTAACAGAGTAAAAGTATTTTAGAAGGAATATAGGTGAAGAAAGCTCATTTTAGTTGAAGGAAGTATGCCACAGAGGGGAAGTAACAATAAATATTTCATGAGTACAAACTTCAAGCTGCAGTCACTCTCTTTCCTGCTCAGCGGTTGCTAGGTTTCTGGGCCTGGAGGGAGAGCAGACAGGAGTGTGGCTTGGCAGACAATGGTCTTCACCTAGCACTGTTCAATCCTGCTGCAGAGATTTATAGAATGTCAGAGAGGGATGGGGCTGTGGGGACTGTCTAGTGCAGTGATGCACAGCACGAAGCGCCACTCTATTTGTGAGATGGCCCCAGATTTAATTTGTGTGGTAACTATTTAGAAACTACCCATGCTGCTACTGCTTCTTCAGTGTGTCTATAAAAACCATTTTAGTGGCTATCATATAGTGCTAATTTTCTCTTTGGGGATTTTGGAGAGTAGCTAACAATGGCATCAGGTAACATTCACCGAATGCTTGCTGTGTGTCGGAGATGGTGCTCAAAGCTTGACATGCATCATGTCCCACGACCCTCACCTAAGCTCTGTGTGGCTATTGTCCACTGTGTAGAGTGGTGTATGATAGTAGTGGACAGCATCATTAGTCCAGTTTTACTGATGATGAAAACAAGGCAGAAAGAAGTTAAGGGACTTGCCCATCATCACACAGCCATTAAGTGATAGAGTAGTTTGACTCTGAACCCCACACTCTTATCCATTACATGGTTCCTTCCTGTTAAAACATCTATGCAGAAAAATATATGTACATACAATGCAGAAATACTGCTTTGTGCCTAACAACATACCATATATGTTGTTTCATGTCACTAAACACACCATAATGCCATTTTAAGTGATGTCATAGTATTCAGTTTTGTCACTATGGCAGTTTGCTTCATCAATCTCATTGTTATTTCTGCCTAATAATTCCTTTCTAATCCTGACTCCTCTCGTATTATAATCTCTGACCCCAACATTTCCTTGAGCTTCATATCCTCAATTGTAAAATGATAATAATAATATTTCCTTCAATGAGTGATTAAATATATCTTATGAAGCTATTATTATGATGATGATTCTATGTTAAAATTATTATTATTATTATTATTTTTTTTTTTTGCGGTTTGCGGGCCTCTCCCTGCTGTGGCCTCTCCCGTTGCGGAGCACAGGCTCTGGACGTGCAGGCTCAGCGGCCATGGCTCACGAGCCCAGCCGCTCCGTGGCATATGGGATCCTCCTGGACCGGGGCACGAACCCGTGTCCCCTGCATCATCAGGCGGACTCTCAACCACTGCACCACCAGGGAAGCCCCTATTGTTATTATTAAATAGAACATCAAACATTACTGTTGGGGAATGGGGCTCTAGATGACTCTGATTTTCTCCGTTTTGCTTATCGTAATATAATTTGTAGCGTTTAAATGTGTTGTGTAATAAGGCAAATTAGTTCATTGGAGTTTTTTGAACAAATTATTCATTTAAATATATAAAGATTAAAATATGCTTTAGCGCTCCTGTCCCACAAGTGGTTTTAACGTTGATCAACAACAGTCACCAGTCCAGAATAAACTCACAGAGTTTTATTTCACTGAGCAATGCTTGTCCTGAGTTGTTTTACCACTTGTCAATATTTCACACTCTCTTATGCAATCAGAAAATAATTCCAAGGACAATTAGCAATGCTTCCCCTTAAATAAATACACAAGAGCTTCCCTCTGATTGCCCTGTATTTCTGATACACATGCTTCTGCTGGAGTGTTAAGGGCACTAGCAATTCACAGGCAGTCGTTAGATATGCAAGAAAGCAGCTCTTATCTTTGTTATGGGGGTGATGCCATATTATCAGCTCCCTAGCTTTCTGTATCATCCTCTAGTGACCCTTGTGAGAGTTTGGTTTGGTGTCTTGATTCTAGTGAGACTCAAACACTGCTGCATTTATTCCTGGGCTTTAAACATGGCCGAAATGGTAGTGTGCTGATATTTTACACAACAAGGAAATAACCAGTGAAATGCATCTTTAAAATAGATTATCCTATTTGTAAAAGGGAATCATAAGCACATATAAACAGAATTGAGCTTTAACTGTTTTGGGGACCAGAATGTAATTGTTTTCTCCATGAATGATCCTGTGCCAAAAGTGTGTGTGTGAGAGAAACTGGGATTACATTTTGGTCATTTTCCTTAAGAAAGAGAGATTTAGTAGTTTTCTGTTTCAGTATTTAGCAGCCAAAAACAGCTTGGAACATATTTCATCTACTAAAAGAAAGGTTGCTGATTTGACATAAATGTTAATGAAAGAATAAGACCCAATTCTCAAGATATTTTTTCTTTTATTTAAAATGTAGACTATCACAACACATTGTACAATAAAATAAAGACCTTAGAATCACAGTAAAACTTTTAAAATATCTTTATATAGTCACAAAACATGAAACATGCTGCAGGGATAAAAACACAATTTGGTACCAAGTCTCAGTACACTTTCACCATGAAAACAAATGGAGAAGCACAGCCTATCTGTGAGTTTCCTTTCTTTAGTAGTAGCTGATGTGACTGCTGCCAACAAAGAGAAATGGTTTCTTTCTTTGGAGACTATATCTCTTATAGGCTTTTACAACTTCATTGTATACTGTGCTTTGTTGAGAAATTACCACTGACTTCTACTTCTGAGCATGTTGTCATATTAGAATTACAACACATATTGGCACAATATGAAAAATAAATACTTTTTGAGTTTTCAACTCAAAACAACAATTATTATTAAATAAATAATTATTCCTCATAGCGCATGTCTCATTTTATCTTGCCTTGGCCATTGACACAAATGAAGCTCAATGAATAATACGTTAGGTAGTTTATTTACGTCTTCTTTCATAATTCTGCATGGCACTCCTTTCATAAGCCACTGAGAACAAAGATAAGGTAAAGGGTTTGTTAAGAAGATTCACTGACACAGTTAAACAAAGTTCAAGGCATACAGAAATTTATTTTAAACTCATAATTACTTTTTTCACTCCATGGAAGTATTTCTAAGAGTCTTATTTGCACATCTTCCAATCGGGCCTCAGTCTTTATCCTGATTGGAAGTGATCTGTCCACAGAATTCTTGGTTATTTTGGTCATCCTCATAGACTTGGTGCCCCCAAAGTGTATTTCCACAGTATACTGCAACATTGATTCTCCACAGCTTTCTCAAGCAGTGGTGGACACCATGGTGATTTATAGAAAGGACAATGCCTAAAGTAAACAGGAATAGTAGGAGGATGAAAGCAAAATGTGGGACTTTTATTCTAGGACAGAATCAACCAACTACAGGCCATGGGCCAAATCCAGCCCACCATCTTTCCTTGTAAATAATGTTTTATTGGAACATGACCACACCCATTAATTTATGTATTGTCTATGCCTACTTTAACATTAAAATGGAAGACTTGAGTAGTTGCTACAGAGACTGCATGGCTCACATAGTCTAAAATGTTAGTCTAAAACCTGGCTCTTTACAGAATAAGTTTGCTGATTTCTGGTATAGGGGTACCTAATGGTGTGAGGGTCTCTTCCTATCTTGTGGATTCCTCCCAATGATAGATTGTCCTTGAGACTAAAAACAATCTCATTGTCTATAAGTAGGGCAATTGAGCCATCTAAATACAACATAGTTTAACTTACCTCCTAGCACCCTAATGGCCTGTGAAAGATTAATCACTGCTTCCAAAGGTATTTAACATATAGCTAGCAAGTAACTTAAGTACTTTGACTATATGGACAGAAAAAAGTACCAAACTATATTATATTATATTATATTATATTATTAAATATAATTTCAAAGGGGTCTGCAGCCACAAAAGGGTAAGGATCAGATTGCTGTGATCAAAATACTTAAGTATATATTTTCATCATTTTATCTAATACTTTATACACTTAGATTTACATTGTAGTCAAACTACTGTGCTTTTAAAAATTCAGTATGCATGTATAAAATACTGAATTTAAATAGAAATAGTAGAAAGAATTGTGAAAGACATGTAGGAATCATAGGTGCCACTCTAAACAATTTTCTCAGTGAGAAGGATTTGTTGAAAGAGTAGGTAGGTGAAGCCTCCAGTGTTATCACTTTCCCCGTTTACCACTGAGCAGGTTCTCATTAGCATCCAAGGTTCCCTTAAGTGAGGTTAACAATAAGGAGAATGTTTTATGTCAATCATGCACACACTTCTGGGGTGGAATAGTCTGAGGCCCAATCTTGGCAGTTCTGAAGGAAAGAAACAGTCCATTTCTGACCCTGGTTTGTAGGAGGAGGAGGAGGATCAGCACAAGTACAGTTCCTGACAAGCTTTCGGTAACATAATTTTGTTCCTCAGAGAAGGGAAGTGAATGTGAATGTAAACTAACCAAAGACATTAGTGATTGAGCTGAAATACAATGTTCTCTTAATTGGAAGCAGAGTTTCTTACCTTCAAGAGTCCTTGAACCCTCTAAAACCATATGTAAATGTTTGTGTGTATGAGCTGATAAGGGTTTCTCTGGGAAGACACTTTCTAGATAACTCAGATTGTCAAAGGGGTCTGTGACCACAACAGGGTAAGGATTGGATGGCTGTAGAAGGTGTCTATGATAACCTTGCCTCAACTGATTATATGAAAATGTACCCGATTGGGTATAAATTACATGCTTGCCCATTTTTTCCTTTTGTATTTTCTTAACTAAAATGGAGGAGCAAAGATTTAGTCATAAATTGATTCTGATTTATACAGTGATTCTATTTAATATTATCTATAATTATATTATTTTAAGTATATTTAATAGCATCTAATTTATTCATATTGCACATATCTATATTATTTGTAAAGTTAAGCATGTTCTGAAACCTTTTATCAATTCTGAAAATGGAAAGTTGTTGACTGGTGTGATTATCAAGAAAACCACAGGTATATAAGGGCTAGTGTACACTTCTGACAAATAAAGCCAGTGTGGTTTAAACTTATATTCCATTTCCAAAAGCTGGAAGATAATACATACTAATAAAACAATTTTAGTTTTTCATTAGGTACACTGGTAACTTCTTTAAAATTTAAACTTGAGAAGCCTCCAAATTACTGACGAAGAAATACAAATGTAGTGTCTAAATCTGGAAGGTAGAGAACCAATATAAATACAAGGATACCTTGGGCTTCCCTGATGGCGCCGTGGTTTAGAATCCGCCTGCCAATGCAGGGGACATGGGTTCGATCCCTGTTCCGCGAAGATACCACATGCCTTGGAACGACTAAGCCCAGGGGTCGACAAAACTACTGAGCCTGCGCTCTAGAGCCCTCAAGCCACAACTACTGAAGCCCCGTGCGCCTAGAGCCTGGGCTCCGCACAAAGAAAAGCCACCGCAATGAGAAGCCTGCGCACCGCAACGAAGAGTAGCCCCCGCTCACCGCAATTAGAGAAAGCCCGTGCGCAGCAACATGGGCCCAATGCAGCCAAAAATAAAATGAAATTTAAAAAAAAATACTAGGATACTTCATTTTTGCATGACTTTTTCAGATTAATTAAGCCAGCATATCTTACTTACAGATTTTCAGGAAACCAGAAATACTCTAAATGGATAAGACAGGTGATGATTACTTTCTAATTAATTACATTATTAGTATTTTAATTCTAATTTCACTGAAGGTAAAATAAAGAGAATTTGAATAGCTTTCAAATTAAGCTATGAACTATAAGGCCTGAATGAGCTTAACACAATATCAGTTTCTATGAAAATGATACAGGGGTTATTTAACCTTAAAAATACTGTGATGGAGGCTTCCCTGGTGGTGCAGTGGTTGAGAGTCCGCCTGCCGATGCAGGGGACACGGGTTCGTACCCCGGTCTGGGAGGATCCCACATGCCGCGGAGCAGCTGAGCCCGTGAGCCGTGGCCGCTGAGCCTGTGCGTCTGGAGCCTGTGCCCCGCAACGGGAGAGGCCACAGCAGTGAGAGGCCCGCGTACCGCAAAAAAAAAAAAAAAAAAAAAAATACTGTGATGAATGAGTTAAGAAATCAGAGTTTTCAGATATATGCATATGGCATTTACATAGAAGATAGAAATTAAAGAAAAGAAAGGAAATATGCAGGCTTTACATCAAGTGAAAGGGTTGTTCAGATTTAAACTGGGTTATGAGGAGAATTGTGGCTCTCCTTCTCTTTAAGGGTTTTATAGCCAGAACTGATTATAACCCTCTAGGATAATTTGATTGTGTTCCTTTTTGAAGGCATTGGAACAGACTATGTTACTCTCCTAGTCTTAAACATTCATCAGGTTTAGAGTTTGAGCTTCTATAATATCATTAGGAGCAAGTGATTTATAAAAATGGATTTGTTTTTATTTATTTATTTATTTTTGTGTTGGAAGACTGTCAGATTTAACCTTTTGTAAGACTTTCCAATTACCTTGGTAACAAGTAAAATTATCGGTCTTATCTCCCCCATCCTCCATCCCCCTTAGTTCAGTAAGGTTAAATGTGGCTTATTGAACAGATGTAAGGGAAAGGGTATTAGACTAGCCCAAAGATTCAGGTTAGGTAATGTTTAAATGCGGCAGACACTGGGAGTTTGAGAAGGATAGATTGATACTGTGGTGATATTAGCTCAATCATCTATAAATCCATTCTTGGATTTATTTATTGCAATTAGATTTTTTCAACATAAATACTCATTTTAATTTTATTATTCCTGTTTAATACTTTGAAAAGAATGCCTTAGAGAAAATAGAAGTAGATTTAAGGTACTGTTTATTTGCAGTCATGGTTTTATACATACCAGAATTTAAAGCTCTTTTGCCCATTAGTCCAACAAAGGAATCTGTTTTATGCCCTGGAAAAATACATTTAGGGGTATTTTAATATGTATATCTCTGAGGAAATAAACTGTTATAACTAGTATCAAAAAAAAGCAAGCTTCCAAATATATGCCTATATAATAAATATATAATTATTTCAAGTTTTGGTGAGCCTGAAGAAATAAAGATTCCTAGTAAGTCTTATAAATGACACTAAATAAAAATAATACAATGAAAGCACTTTTCTCAATTCTATATCTAAATATTAGCAAGTATACTTTATTCATATTCTATTTTATCTGTTTATATACAATGTTTTAAATATTGCTATTTGAGCTAGCTTTGATGTTTAGGGAGTCAATTTCACATTTGTGTGGCAGAAACATCAAAGCTTATTTCCTCATATTACTGAATATGTTGTATTTCTCAGGAAACTGAAGCTTAGTTAAATCAGATTCCTGTACCTGATGATTATAAACTTCTAAAGTTCACTATTGCTATTTTATTGGATTTTTAAAAATATTTCTTTTGGAAAAAGTACGTTAGTTTTGACATTAATAAAGTACATTTATTTTCATTACATGGAATTTTGCTATACATAATTCCCTTGAAAGTCAAGTCCTGAGAAAGTAAATATGAATAAGATTTATTTACTTTCAAAGATAAAGCCTTTGGAAAGGATTATTATTTTAACTCTAGTGGGAGGATGTCTCTTGGTTTATACTATATTAGCTAAGAACATGGCTGCTATCTTAGTGTGGCCTCTACTCTGCTTCCAGTGAATCAAAATCCAAGTTGGAGTAAGTGAGTGGACCTTGGGATAAGTGAGTGTGATTAAGATGGACCCCTGGTACTTTCTACAACTTTATCTATCTTTACCTTTAGTATGGATTCTCTACGCAGACATTCACTCCATCCTCTTAATTGGCTGCTGGATTACTCTAATAAATGACATCATCATGGAATCAAGCATACTAAATGAACTAGGAGATGCCTATAAATGCTTGGATTTTTGTTTTTGCTTTTGTTTTTTTCAGTGGAAGTGGTGGGGTGGGGGTGAGGGGAGAGGAATGTGTGGTGGATTTTTACCCCTAGGATTGAAATTCTTATCTAAAACTAACAATTTACAGGAGTTAAAGGATTCCTTCCTCCCTCCCTCCCTCCCTTCCTTCCTTCCTTCCTTCCTTCCTCTCCTTCCTTTCTTTCTTTATTATCTCAGTTTCTGTGGGTCAGGAATTCAGCAACAGTTCAGCTGGGAGTTAAAGGATTTTTAATATAATGCATCCTTTTAGTAAGTATGATATGTTTAAACAACAGAGCTTTAAACATTCATGTTCTGGATGTAATATGAGTCTGCGCCATTCTTAAATTGTGTTAATTAAAAATATTAAGTCTACAACAGAAAATAAGTTATTATGTAAAGTGGAATTCAATCTAATTTACATTTGCATATGATAAATGTCAAAATAATTTGGAACTTACTTTTATGAGAGAGCTGGCCATGTCCTATAGAAAGAAAAATAAAATTAACAAACACAATAGATTTGTTTTAAAGGAGCTACATTATATCTTTTAAAGAGAATTATAAAATAAATTGATTTTCAAAATAATGCAACATTTTCCATTCATGTACTATCCCGAGGAATATAGCAGAATCATAAATGCTATCCAAATTATTAATAATAAAGACAAAATATTTTAAACAAAAGGAGTATTTTTAAGTGATTTATGTGGGCCACAGATTCAAACTCAGGTCTGTGAGACTCCTGAGGCCTGAACTGCCTGGCCGTACCACCTCTCGTTTTCTTATAAGAGATACATCTTCAAGGCCAGTCAGCTTTGATGCTCAAGAGAGAGAGAGCAAACCCATCTCTTTATTCAATAATCAACCAAGAGTCTGTATTTCAGCCCACAAAAGACATTCTCCATTTTCATACATGTGCATTCACAAGAGTAAAATAAAGATTTATAGAAACGTTTACCATAAAGAGCCTGTAACAGGGCCACTTGTTTTTCAATTGAGGAATCTGACAAGAGACGAATTGACATTAACTGTTTACACGCTCCACTGATGGTGTTAGAATTCAAGAAAAGGAAATATTTCTATCATGAGACACTGGCAGCTAAATCTAATCTAACTCCAGTGGTCTAAAGTCAGTTTTCCACATGGACTGAGAACATTCTGATATCCCCTGGAGGCCCGGTGCCTTCCTGTTCTTTGTCAGTTTGGATCCTTAGTCAAGGAAGAACTTAGCTTAAGGTTGGTTCCTGTTCTTGGCGGTTTGGACCGATCTCTCCCTCCCTCCGTGGCTTGTGTGTGTTAGCGGGGTGAGGGTCAGAGTCGTGCTCCGGGAGATATACCCATTTTAGGGTGGAAATCTCTGCTCATAGATCAAGAGAGACTGCGTGCTCTGAGCATGAGCTAGGATTCCGGGGTGGGAGTGGCGGGGGGGGGGCGGTGGGCGGTGCCCAGAGAGACAGAGAGGGTGATGGCTGCCCATCTCACCAGCATCCCGTTTGCCCATTAATCCGAAGAACTGCTGAGGCTTGGGTCTGCGGGCGATTCTCTGCAGAAGATGCTCAAAGGGCTCGGGCAGCTCCTCCTAGAGGACAGACGCACCGACAGGGGCACACGTGTAGGCAACCAGTGCAAGGCGCCGGCAAACTAGAGTCATTCTGGTGGTGCGCTCCAGCCTGGGGCAAATCTTGGCGGTGGGGACAGGCCAAGCCAGGGTGGGGAACCAGCTCCGAGGCGAGAGGAGGCCGGGCCTCCCGACACCGGGGCGTTGCCTCTCTCCACCCCTCCCCGCCCAATTCGTGTCCGGCGCCGCCGCCTCCCCGAAGCCTAGCAGTAACCAGTTAGCTGGAGGCTCGTCGTCTCCAAGCCCTGCTCGCTTTCCCCTCTTTCCTCCCATCCCGGGGACCCTCACTTATCTGCCGCTCAGCTACCGGACTTTGTTCATCTCTAGCTCGGGCTTTGGAGACTTCTCACCGCCCTAAATGCGCACAGGTGTGTAGGGGGGAGTGGCGGGGGGAGGGTAGGGAAGGTGACAGCCCTTTACAAGCGACTAACAGTGCGCGACTTTCACTGTTCCGGCGGGGCGCTCTCCCTTGCGCGAATAGCCTGCGAGCGACCTAAAGGAAAACTTGCGGCTACGTCTCCAGGTCCGTAAAATAAAAGTCATCGCAGGAAGTTAGCCTCCTACCCACCTGCGACTCTCCAAGCCCCCAGCACCTCGCCACTTGCCCCTGCTTTCGCCTGCGTCGGGCGCGCACTCCTCTGCCCCTGCCCCAGCATTTCCAAATGCCAGGTCCTTGCAGCTGGACCTGAGTCTCCGAAATCCGCGTTACCAGGGGATGAAACCTTGTGAGGTTTCCAGTCTTGTGAGGATTCCGAGATCACCTAGGAGGGTATTATTCCTCCAGAGAGTTCCCGAGACCCGACGGTGCAGCCCTCGGGAGGAAACTTGGTTCTTGGATGCAAAATCTCGTGTGGGACCCAGGGGATGGCGTTCCTCTACATCCCTCCCGGCGCGCCTCCACCGCCTCTGGTTGCGGTCCCGGTGCCCGCTAGGGTAACTAGGATGCTATCGCGGGGGGGGGGTAAGTGACACCTCCTAAGCCCATGAAGAACGGCGCGGGCCATCTTGGGACCGGGTCTCACCTTGATCTGGTCTCTGTCGGACCAGTCAGACCAATAACTCAGATCATCGTTGGCTCCAATTTCTTCTATGAACAGTTGAGTGGAGACGAGAAAAAAGACTGCCAAGGCCACGAGGATTTTCATGCTGGATTTCTGGGAAGAGTGGGGAGAAGAGGCAGAGGAGAGAAAAAAAAATGTATTGGGGGTGTCTATCCAAGAGTTGAGGCAGCAGGATTTTCGATCCCACAACGGAACTCAAGGTCGATTGAAACAAGATAAACCGCCTAAGGGCTAAAGTCCTGTCGGTACCATTTACGAAAGATAATCAAGCCCTAAAGCTTCTCAAATCCTATTCTTCCTAGATCCCAGCTCCCCCAGCCCCCAACCCACCAATCCATACCTTCAAGCCAGGAGGCTCTGCGGGTGGAAGGCAAAGAGGGACAAGGCACTTGGGATACCCGTCTCGCCGCCGTCTCCCTGCCGTCTCCCCGCAGTCCCCCCGCTGTCCCTCAGCTGTCTCCCCGCTGTCCCTCGCCGCAGCGGCCCATCCAGCCCTGCTAGACGCCGCCTCGGAGCGGTGCGCGGTGCGGAAAGCCCACCCGGCAGGGCGCAGGCACTTACTGCGGCTGACCAGCCCTTGGGGTTCCTCGGCGGGTCGGAGCGCTCGCTGGGCGCTCGGCACTCTCTGTCGCAGCGGCTCGCGCTTTTGCCTGCTGGCTGCAGCGCGGTATTTATCCGAGGTTCGCTGAGCCTCGAGACCCACGTGACACGCTCCCCACGCGACTTTCTGCTCAATATTTAATTAGCCGCCTCCTCTCCTTTCGCTTGCGTCTGATTGAGAGTTTCCGAGACGGCAATCCGTCGGTGCGCATAACATCTGGACCCAATTGGGTTCGAAATGACGCAATTATAGGAAAATCGAGATCTCGCCATCCAATCCGCAGCGGCCTGTCTTCTTCCGTTTGCAGATCTGACGCCCCCTCCCCTCTTTTTCTTCAGAATGGGGTTCCATGACACCTGAGATTACTCATCAAAATTGAGCAAAGTGACTCATTCCTCAGGCTTAGGCAACTTTTAAGTCCCTTGAGAGGGTAAGTTGCACTTCCAAGGATGGCCAAATAACTTCGGGTATAAAGATATTGTTGTCGAAAATCAGGCTAAGAAAGGAGAACTTCAAATGGGGGGGGGCGGGTAGGGAGACATTTCCCCCCTATTTCCATCTGCAGAGTGTCTTAAGTGTTGCTGAGATATATCAATAGGATCTTTCTACGAGCAGAACATCCTTCTCCCAAATTAGCTAGAATACTGGCGTTTCTTCAGTAATACGAAAGGATTTTTCAGTCCCATAGGATTTCAGACGATGGCAGCAGATTTATTTTACGTTTTGGAGACAGGGGAATTTAAACCTGGCATTGCACGTAGAACTTTTATATCAGTGCCATTCTAGGATATCTTTTGTTCCAAGCTAGCTAGCTACATGCTGGAGCAGGGGTACGTTTTCGCTTCTCTCCTACCCTTTCTCACTGAAGACTAAGAAACGCGCCAGAGGTGTACAGGATCCTTCCCGGTTGTCGCTAAAGGACTCTTAAGATCCTTCATAGATTTCTCCTGTATATGAAAATAAGTGTAGTGAAGATGTTAATTGGGCAGTCATTATCAATACGAAACGATTTGACAAATAACATCTGTATAGATATCACAGCTTTCCATGAGCCCATGGTTTGCCTTGCAGACTAAATGACTGTTGTATCTGGGGTGGAGTTGTTTTCTGCTCTTTCCTTAGTAAGTACTATGCTTTCCAGTTAATTCTGATGTTCTTAGTATAGTGCATAAAGGAATTCATATATTGCAATTCATATAAACCAATATTTTTTCTTCTAATATTTGTTGTTCTTCCTTAAATAACCCTGACTTTTGAAATTCCCATGTGTCTATCTCATTTCTTTAGGCCTAGCCTCACAATGCAAGGCGTTATATTCTTTGTTTTTATAACTTTTTTATATGGGAAATTATAAACATACAAAAGTAGAGAGAATCATCCACTTGAAACAATTTGCAAGTTTCACTTACAAACCCTTCCTATTTCCCCACCACTCAGATTATTTCAAAGCAAATCTCAGACATAATTTCAACTGTAAATATTTCAGCATGTCTATAGAAAGGATAAAAAATAAAAACAGAACCATGCTGTTGTTCCACCTAAAAACAACATAAAATAATTCCTTACATTAATATCCAGTCAGTGTTCAAATATTCCTCATTGTTTCATAAGCCCCACCCCCATACAGTTCACTAGTTGAAATCAGAATTGTAATGAAGTTCATAAATTGCAATTGGTTTGTATATCTCTTAAATCTTACCTAATCTATAGTTCTCTCTCTCGCTCTCTCTTTATGAATAAAACTGCTCAGTAGACTGTACTATGTTCTGGAGTTTGCTGATTACACCTAGTGGTTTCTTGTAACTTGTTCCTCTGTTCTTTTTCCGATTACTTGGTAATTGTATCTAGAAGTTTAATGACATGTTGGTTCAGTTTTTCTGACAAAGTTACTTTGTATATGTTGTTAGGAAGCACGTGATAGCTGGTTGTTTCTCCTTTTGAGAGTTAGCAGCTGTTGCTGATCTTTTTAGATCCATTAACTTATTAGTACTTTCAAAATAGTGTTATTATGATTTTATCATTTATTTTTTTATTTATTAGCTGGCCTATTCCTTCCATATAAAGAGAAAATTTTTTTCTCAACAACTATGTAGTTACTCTAAGACATGGCTAACCTAGGAAAGATGGGATAAGTGCTTGATTAATTCCCTTTACCAATTTAAAAATGAGTTGGTAAATTAATACATTCAAATATGGCACCCCCCCATTTAGGATTCTTATGACTTCATGAATTTAAACACAATTGAAGTATTTCATTTCTTCAAAGAAAGATAGAATCAGGCCTCCTTCTAATTGGTGCTCAGATTATCCCATTTCTTGGCCAGAAGAAGAAAGGTGACCAGAAAGTGACTTTTCAAATTGACTCGTGAGATATCTGATATGCCTTAAATAGGCTTTAAGGGCTTTCTTGATTTTGGTAAGACAAGATATTCTAGGTTTAAGTTGTATATTTCCTGCCTCAAACCTGCAATTTGCATTTAAGGAGCTCTTGTTTCTTTTGAATTAGAAATGATAATTAGAGACCATAATCTGGGTATTATGGGTGCACACTGCTACAGAGTTCTTCATTGTTTCAAGACTTTTTCAATGAATAGAGCTGAAAATGTGTGTATGCGTGTGTGTTTAAAATCATGAATATATCGTGACAACTTTCTGTTCAAATCAGGATACTATAGGGTCTTTCTTTTTTTTTTTTCTTTTTTTTTGCGGTATGCGGGCCTCTCACTGTTGTGGTCTCTCCCGTTGCGGAGCACAGGCTCCGGACGTGCAGGCTCAGCGGCCATGGCTCATGGGCCTAGCCGCTCCGTGGCATGTGGGATCTTCCCGGACCGGGCACGAACCTATGTGCCCTGCATCGGCAGGCGGACTCTCAACCACTGCACCACCAGGGAAGCCTTAGGGTCTTTCTTTAACCTCTTCTGTTTTGCATCTCCTCTTCAATGCCAAAATATCAGTTCCCAGTGACATCAACATTGTTACTCATTTGCTTTATCCCAATACACAATGCCAACATGATCAACAATATATGATTATTAGAAACAGACTAAGGGCTTTTATTTGCATTTTTTTAAATCTTTAAGATATATCACACAAGGTATGTTCAGTCAACTTACTATGTTTTAAAGTCATTTTAAAAGTTCTCTATATGGTTATGCTATCAACTATAATACACATAGGTTCATTTGCTCACTTTGCTTTTGAGTTTTAGGAATTGCTTTTATTAGAATTATATAAAACACATAGTTCCAAACTCAAATATTTGAAACATAATGTATTCAAAGAAGTATACTTTCAATCCCTGTCCCACTACCCTCTTCCTTCTAGTAACTATTTCTTTTAGGTTTAGTTTATCCTTTTATTATTATTTTATTTTTGTTGTTATTATATTTTAAGCAAATATGTATTCATATCCCTCTCCACCTTGTAAAATTCCATACCCAAAGTGGGGCATTTTAGACTAATTTTTTTTCTTAGTTGCTGATGTGGTTTATGAAGTAACAATAAAGACAGCTATTTCACAAATTCTTCCCTGTTAGCTCAGTGTAACCAGGTGTATAACTGTGTTCAGATGCTATATGTTGTAAATATGCCACAGTACATAAAACAAAGGCTGTTTTATAGAATTGAGTAATAAACAACAATGAGATAAAAAATTGATCAAAGAATACATTACCCACTTTTTCCACGTCATTCGTCAATTGCTAACTTAGTGCTCCTAGTAAGGTCATGCACTTTACTGACACACTTTCTCCTTGAACATTGCAGGGTTTGGGCTACTTATATTCTTCATTTCTTTTATTTGGGATATTTCTATTCTTTATTTGTTTTGTTTCCCAAAACATCAAATTTATGAAAATATACATATCAGTAAAATGCATATGTATGAGAAGTAGAATGGTGAAAAAGTAAATAGTTAATAAATCATTTTTTATGTTTGTAAATTAAAAACATGCAGGAGAGCACAAAGAAAAAATACTATCATCCATTTTCTCATAACCCAGAATAAACCATAGTTAACATCTTGATATACTGCCTACAATTTTTAAAGGGAAAAAAAAAAACCACCTGATTTTTTTCTTTTTGTAAAATAAGACCTACCTTTTATAAAAAATAACGCAATGCAGAAAAATACAATAATGTATTTTTAAAAAAATTACCACAAACTCAGAAATTGCCACCCTTAACATTATTTTGAATATAGTTCTATGCATATTATATGTTGAAGACTATAGCAATAGTCACAGATAAATAAAAGTTATGAAAGTAGGATGAGATCCTAGGAAGTATTTTTAATAAAAGATGGTTGCTTATATTTTATTTGACTTTAGCAGAAGAAAAACAAAATAAAAGTGAAAAATGTTTCTTTACCACAAGATACTTTTTCCATAAAATAACCCATTAATGTTATAAAACAAGATTTGGAGATAAACATTAAGAGGCCAGTATGTAACAGTTTAAAAAATAGATATTTGGAGAGTACCTATTTATCTCCTGTTTTGAAAGATGAGGACATTAGCACTCAAACTTCCTCCCATCTTCCTTACCCCCACCTCCCAATTTTTGTAATTATATTATTATTTTAATATTATTCAGGTTTATAACATTCACAATTATTTTTGCTTCTGTACTTTCATTAGTTGTCTTCTATTCATTCTATATTTAAACAGATTTATGTTCACCACCAGTCCCTCTAATCTAGCTTTGCCATTCTCAAGTTTATTTTCAATCATCTTTTATTTGGGTGGATGTTACTGTCAAGCAAATTTTTCTTCCTCGAGAAGAAATCATACATATTGCATTCCCTGCCTTCTTTCATGCTAGTGAATGTCTCTCAGTGTTTCCTATGCTTGAATGACATCTTAAATAGTTATAATATTTAAAAATTAAATTCCATTTGTCTCAGCCCTTTATGGACACTGTTTCATTGTCTTGCAGAATTGAGTGTTGTGGAGAATTCTGAGGTGGGATAGTTTTTCCCCCTGCTTAGATGTGATTTGCTGTTTTGCTTCAATATCTGAGGAATTCTTTCTTTATCCTTGATGTTCAATATTTCAATTAAGATATATCTTGTTGGGCATCTCACATCTAATTTTCTTAGCGTGTCATGACTGTTTTTGTTTTGCAGATAATTCTCTCTCTTCATTTTGGGGAAATTCTACTGTATTATGTCTTTGTGAATATATCTTTTAAATGGAAATTCCACTTCAAAAATATTATGGTCTTTTTCTTTGGATCTTAATATATTTTATTATATATATATATATATATATATATATATATATACTATTGTAATATGTATATCTAATGTCTATAATATTCTACCAAGTTGCTTTAATTCTTTGCCCTTTTCATCCACATTCACTTAGATTATCTTACCTTTTCCTCTTTGTGTAGTAATTGACTTTTGTGTCAGTAATTCACCTTGCTGTATCTAAATTACTTACTATTTCCATAATCATGTTGCATAGTCCCCAATTTGTCTATGTAGATTAGTAATTTCCTGTTTCATCTCATTTAATTGCTTTATTATTTTATTGGTATAATTTTATTTTATTGAATTTATGTTCTTATTAAGATATTCTTGGTGTGAAGTAATTGAGGGAGTTTCCTTCTGTTTCCTGAGTTATGTTTCCTTCAAGTTCAGTGGTAAAATGCATGAGTTTTGAGCAAGTGCTACCAATTTTAATACAGGCTTAGCCACTTGCTAGCCATGTACTCTCTGCCTCAATTTTCTAATACATCAAATGGGATAATAAATAGTACTTACCTCATAAGATTGCTGTGGGGGTGAAATGAGTAAATACATGTAAAGTGTAAGGAACAGTGCTTAGCACATGCAATGAACATTTAACTATTATTATTCTAGGTGGCTGTGTGTGTGTGTGTGTGTGTGTGTGTGTGTTTGTGTGTATGGTTAATTTTACTTGTCAACTTGGCTAGGCTATGTTGCCTAGTTGTTTGGTCAAACACCATTCTAGATGTTGCCATGAAGGTTTTTTTTTTTTTTAAGATGTGATTAACATTTGAATCAGTAGACTTTGGGTAAAGCCATTATTCTACATTATATGGGTGGGCTTCATCCAATCAGTTGAAGGTTTTAAGAGAAAAAGACTGAGGTTCCGTAAGGAAGAAGGAATTCTGCCTCCTGACTGCCTTTGGACCCAAGACATCAACTTCTTGCTGAATTTCTAGGCTGCCAGGCTGCCCTGTGGATTTCAGATTTGCCAGCCCCCATAATTGTGTGAGCTAATTCCTTAAATCCTTTAACTGATTCCTTAAAAAACCAATCTCTCCCTCTCTTTCCTTCTCCACACACATGCACACATACACACATACACATCCTATTGGTTCTGTTTCTCTGGAGAATCCTAAACAGTGTGTAATATATTTGCACAGTTTCTGGACCATTCTCTCCATCTAGATGTTGCTTGGGTGGCTCTGGGCGTGACTGTTTGACTCTCTTTCTATAATACTGGAGATTTTTTTCCCTCTGAGAACTAGGAATTTTGCCTCCTGTTCACTTTTCTTAGCCTGAGGGAATGACACGGGAGGGGGAACTTGGATGAGGTGTGATACAGTCTGAATGCTTAGTCTCTGCTCTTTCCCCTGAGATTTTGGTGCAGTGTCTTGTTCCATGTCAATTCCCTGATTGGAGGGTCTGTTCCTTTCTGGTGAGCGACCCCACTGGACTTTGAGTTCTGTATGCCTGACAGCTTCCCTCCACTTCCCTGAGCATCAGCTCTATTCTATTCCCTGGTGTCACCAGTTTCTCTCACCCACTTGTATCCTTTATGTTTTGGAAGAAAATAATCATCTGCCCACTCAGTTTGCTTCTCTCCATGTATAGCATCATTGAGAATTCTCAGAATTTTATCAATTCACAAATAAATCTTTTGGAAGGTGATGGCAAAGTTTGGGAGACTGGGGTCCTGTGGAGCCAAGCAGTGATGGGCCTCTCTCTCTGCTTGGCTCCAGAATTTTCTGCTTCTTTCATTGGATACAGGTTCTTGAAGATTAGTGCATTAATTAGATTGTGACTCTTGTTTAGTGGCTGATGGTAGATTTTAATTTTCTTCCTGGAATTAACAATTTTTACTTTATTTTGTAGGCATTGGAGAAGACCTGGAATAGTACCGTGTTCATTTTATCTGACTAGTAATTGTTTGTAGAATTGTTGGATATCATCTACATCACATGGATGCATTTAGTTCTTTACTGTTTCGTTGTCCCAGACTCCCTAACTTTAGAAAATCCTCTGGAGCACTGCTGTAGCTGCAAATATGACAGTGGAAGAATATGTTATCTGCAGGGTAACGTCCCTTCTCTCTTCCCTGACACACTGGCTTACCTTTTACATGTCATTTACCTGGGAAATCTCGCTGCTATGATCACTTCTTTTTTTCTTGCTGCATCATGGAAATTCTAATATGCTTTATTGATTTTTTTAAGCACACTCATGTCAATCACTCTTTGAAATCCTTCCAGCCTCCATTATTACCAGGCTCTGGGTTATTGAGCATTTGCCACTGCATGGAAAGAGACACCACTCAGAGGCAAAGGTAGAATTACAAGTTTCTGTAGCACCTGAGGTACAGTAGAGGGGATTTTAAGCAGTTCTACTCAAAACCAGGTAATATAATCATGGTTTCATCAGGTAATACTAATCCCTTGCATCTAAATCTAATTGCTTCCTTCTATTTTTCATGATGCTGCTTTTTCAAGCGTTTAGTTGTTGTGTTGCCGTCCCTTTGTCCAGAGAGCCACTTCTTATGAGAAACCGATTTGAGTTCCTGGTATAGTAAAGTCAGAAGTGGCACACTACTAGAAAAAGGATACAGTATTTCAACCCTCCAACCTTCTGCACATGCCACAAAAAGAATTAAATCAATAAACATTTATTTAATGTTTGCTATGTTCTAAGCAAGTATGGTGTTGGGAATACAGAGCTGAATGAGTCACACTTTTTGCTCCAGCAGGGCTCAAGAAAGTCAGAGGGGCAGGACACATAATAGATGCTATAACAGAAGAGTGAGCATTGTATTAAGGGAGCATGGAATGAGATTTCCCTAGGTGGGAGGGAGTAGGATAGAAGGCATTCCAGGGAGAGGGAACAGCTTAAGCAAACGCAGAGAGATAAGGCTATGCAATGGGTATTCACTGGAGGATTGGAACCAAGGTGGCAAATGTTGCCGGGGGTGGGGGTTGGGGGTGGGGGGTGGTGGGGGTGGTAGTCAAGGATTGGGAGGGGTAAAACAAGATGAAGTCAACTGACATTAACTTCTTGTTCAGTCTAAACATCAGCAAATCCTGTTAGCAAACAAAGGTAACTTGTTCTTGAGGAAGAGCAAAGCTCACAGCTGTTGTTTTTCACCTCATAAACTCCTAGTCACTAGTGGTTCTTGAATCAAAAGATTAGGTGTTTGGTGACTTTTTGAACTACTTACATATAGTCAAGGATAACAGTTTTTAAAAATATTTAACAAATGTATTTTCCTTCCATTGCTTCTGGGTGCAATTGAAAATTTCACATTGTATATACTTGCCAAAAGACTGAAGATAATCTCTTTATTCAACATGACGCTGCAGGGTTAAAATAATAAACCAGACTAATAAGTCTACTGAACATACACCTAATCAGTTATCAGTTTTACTAAACTGGATCCTTAAAGGTCAAAAATTCATTGAAAATTAGGGGTAGCCAGCCCAAATGTCTTAGCAAAATGGCCAGTTTGTAACATGGCATAGAAACAGTGTTAAAAATCAGGAAATAAATCATTCTGAACTAGATTGATAATGAGAATGTGCGCATTTAGATTCACTGGGCACCCTAAAACAGGAAAGTGCATTTTTCAATGTCAAACTGAGAAACCCAGTTGGGAAGCCATACTTTATTCCCTTCATCCTCTAGGCAGTAGTTTAATAGTTAATGTATCAGACAATTGATTTTGAACTCCGAAAAGTCCTCCCTAATTACCCTGGGAAGACCTTGCCATTTGGCAGCCATGACCACTCTCCTGCACTGCTTCCATTAATGTCTCTACCAAATGGGTTTTGAACTCAGGCTATCTGGTTTCAGGGTCCATGCCACTAGCTCTTACCACCATATTGTCTGGGCTGCTGTAGAGTTGATGTCATTTATGTGCTGAGGGTTTGGGTGGGGGATGTCTAAGGGAAGCACTAATCATGTATTCCTATTTTCTAAGTTTCACTTTTGAATCAAATCAAGTCACTGTAAAACTCATTATCTGGATTTCATTGCTTCTAATTCTTGTAAAAATAATATCACAGGTCTATGGTATAACGTATTCTATTTAATTGGGTGTCTAGATATAAAATGTAAGAGTTTTTGATTTAAGAAATTGCTAATGAGGAGTATATATGTTTTGATCAAATAGTTCTTATGGCATAGTTCATTGTGTGTTTAATGTTCCTTTTGTAAAAGACTGTGAGATTTATTTCTTTTATTATTTGGTGTATCTTCTCTGGAAAACTGGTATGTCTCCTTATATCAGATAGGAGTTATGTTATCCAATATTTTCACCTCTTTCCCCTTGTTTTTATTCTATTTTATTTATCTCAGCTGTCAGAGAACTCAGAGCTAGTTTTCGATTTTGGGGCTCAGTTTTATTAACTTCTAGTCTAGTTACTCAACATTTCTCTTTAAAACTTGGCTTTTGTCTTATGTTTTAATGTTTAAAATTAGTTTATATCATTAATTTATTATAAATAGCTTCAAATTTTATGTATATATACAGAGACATACATATATATATACATATATATGTATATATATATAAAACCAAAAGACCTGTTAAGTTTACATTTCTTATCATTTCCAATACTAATAACCCTGGGCCAGCTCTTCATTATCTCTTTTCTATATGATTTCAATAATTTCTTAACAATTTTCCCTGACTCATGACATATTGCTCTCTAATCTATCCAACACAACACAGTTTATAGGAGAACTCTGATGTATTATTTTGCTCTACAAAACTCTTCAGTAATTTCCTCTTTTTCACAAAGACAATTACAATCTCCTTAACTCATTACTTAAGATTCCCTAATATGCATTCAACCTAGCTTTTTAGTCTTTTCTCCCTCTAGTCTTCCTCTTTTTTATGTTTTTTAATTAAAAAAAATTTTTTTAAATTTATTTTTGGCTGTGTTGGGTCTTCGTTGCTGCACGCAGGCTTTCTCTAGTTGTGGCGAGGGGGGCTACTCTTCGTTGTGCACGAGCTTCTCATTGTGGTGGCTTCTCTTGTTGCAGAGCGTGGGCTGTAGGTGCATGGGCTTCAGTAGTTGTGGCCCACGGGCTCCGTAGTTGTGGCTCGTGGGCTCTAGAGCACAGGATCAGTAGTTGTGGTGCACGGGCTTAGTTGCTCCGTGGCAAGTGGGATCCTCCTGGACCAGTGCTCGAACCCGTGTCCCCTGCGTTGGTAGGAGGATTCTCAACCACTGCGCCACCAGGGAAGTCCTCTAGTCTTCCTCTTTGAAATTTTTAATTTAGCCCAACTTGACTACCTGTGGTCTATCCAGTTGTTCCAGCCAGAAACCTCAAAGTTAATTTTCTCCTTTCTTTTATCTCTGCATCCCCCCCACCCCTCCCGCCCTCACCCAATCCATCATCATCAGTTAGGATCCTCACTTTTTTTTTTTTTTGGCCAGGCAAGTCCTCCTCTTCCCTTTTTTTTTTGCCACCTTGTTAGTCCAGAACAACTTCAATTGTCTTCCAAACCACTCTCCACAAAGGAATTATAATGAGCTTTTAAAACACAAAGAGCACCTTGTTACCACCCTGCTTAAAACTCAAAGTGGCTTAAGTAAAATCCTTAACCCTGGCCTTCAAAGCCCTGCATGATCTGGCCCCTGCTTACCTCTTCATGCTCACTTCCTGCCCCTCTCCTCCCATTTACTCTACTTTAGCCTACCAGTGTCCTGTCAGTCCCTTGAACACAGCAGTCCCAGTCCACAGTCTTTGCCCAGGTCCTATATCTGGCTAGAGCAGGAGTTGGCAAACTAGTCTATGGGCCAAATTTGGTCCACTGCCTGCTTTTGTCAATAAAGTTGTATTGGAGCACAGTCAATACAGATTGGGTTAGGTATTGTCAATGGCTGCTTTCATGCTTCAGTAGCAGTGTTGAGTAATTGTAACAGAGAACAAGTGGCCCTCAAAACATGAAATATTTACTCTTTGTCCCATTATAAAATGTTTGTTGACCTCCAGGCTAAAATATTCATGCCCCTTCTCCTTGCAGAGCTAGTCTTTTCTCATTGTACTGTTCTCAGGTCAAATGTCTCTACCTCAGAAAGGCTTTCCTGATCACCATATCTAAGCAGGTTACTACCTAAATTTTCTATCATTGTACCAAATTTGTGATTCCATTACATTCACCACAAGTTGTGTTTAACTATTTTTTATTGACCTGTGACTATATTTTTAATTGAAATACATTTCTTAAGGGCAGGGAACATGTCAGTTTTGTTCTTCACTTTATACTCAGTTCCTGAAATAATACCCGATCATAGCAGGTAATAAATGTTATCTGAACAAATGAGTGAACCTGTCCTATGTCCCACCTCCAATTTAAAAAATAATTTCCCTTTTGCTTGTTGAATATTTTGAGATCTTTTAAGCAGCCTCTTTCCCAGTTTATCTTTCACTGAGAATGCCCTTCCTGTGTACTGCCCTTATGGGGCCCCCTTTGTAGTTTAATCTACTCTCATGGGTGCAATCAGGCAATAGTCCTTAAGTCTTTAATTTGTCTCGAGGTGTTGTGACAATGCATTTACCTGAGGAGAATAAAGTGGAGGTCCAGAGAAACAGTTCCCTTATTAAATAGTTACATCAAAATGAAAATAGAGAAACTGATGAAAAAAAGGAAAACTATGAAGAATCATTAGTCAAAGCCATGTGGTAAGATCCAACCATATTTGCTTAGAGATAATTTTCTTATTAAAAAGTACAGAAACGTCTAATCTTTAAAACCTTAAGAAATTCATGTATAAATAGATACCCTAGTATATGTAAATTACCTGACATAATATGTCCTTAGTAGTGAAATTCCATCATCTGTACTGCTTGAGCTTTGATCATAACATTAAGATAGAAAAAGAAACAAACTTTACCATTGATTACAAATTTTATCAGAACAGTTTCATAGGAAGACTCCAGAGATGTTTAATTGCTCTGTAATCATATGTCCTTATTTACAGTGATAGTTTTGATGTGTTAAGAACCATGCATAAGGCTAATTAATTAATTAATTGGTGGGGAAATCTTAGAGCCAAACTCCGTGTTGTTTTTAGTAGATCTATCTGAAAGGAATGATGAGTAAGGAACACATGAAGGACAGTATCCCAAGATATCCTGGTGAAAACTTCAGTAAAAAGGGGAATTGAGAGACAGAGAGGCATGGTTAACATTTTTAGTGGGAAAGAGTTTTGCCCGAGACCTTGGATCTGGTTCAAAAGCTGAGAGAAAGCCTGGGAGACTTTACTAAACTTTGACAATGATTTGCATAGCGTGGAACAGAATTTAAAAGAAATCATAAGCTCTTGTCTGAGCAAATATCTAGCGCTATATGGCAGTCAGCATCTGTGAAGTTTAAGGGAAACCTGAAGCCACTAATGCCTAAACCATGGAGAGGTCTGATATTTCATCCTCAGTGCTTACTCTATAAACAGAAAGTAAAAAGGCCAGCAGCCTTCTACTCTGCTTGTCTTGTACTGGCCATGAGTCATTGTTAGTGATATGTAAAAATCAGTCATCAAGCTATCCCAGTAACAGAATTATCCTGGATATAATTACTTGGATTAAGAATTAAATATAAAATAATAATTTATTATTCTACATCTCTGTCAGCCACAAGAAGAATCAATAGAATTATGGGTAAATGGATTTTTAATTATAAGGAAGTAACTTAACTAGAGGTCCAGTGATTTATCTTCCTTTCTTTTAGCCAACTGAATTCAAGAGATTTGGGACTGATTCTTCTAAAAGTAGCAAATAGCATTACCAGTAACTAGGAATTCAGAGAAACCTTTAAAAATGTATTGCCAATCTCTTTTCCATTTACTTCATTTTGGATTCCCCATCATCTTTCTAGGGTAAGTTATCAGTTAGAAGAAGCTTCGTGAAAGGAAAGGAAGTCCAGTTATTTCTTATTTTAAAAATTTGTTCCAGTGGCAGACTGCAACTTTGTTCTACCAACATTTCTTTTTTTAAAATTAATTAATTAATTTTTAGCTGCATTAGGTCTTTGTTGCTGCGCGCAGGCTTTTCTCTAGTTGCGGCGAGCAGGGCCTACTCTTCGGCTTCTCATTGTGGTGGCTTCTCTTGTTGCGGAGCATGGGCTTCAGTAGTTGTGGTACGTGGGCTCATTTGTTGTGGCTCACAGGCTCTAGAGCGCAGGCTCAGTAGTTGTGGAGCATGGGCTTAGTTGCTCCATGGCATGTGGGATCTTCCCGGACCAGGGCTCGAGCCCGTGTCCCCTGCATGGGCAGGCGGATTCTTAACCACTGTGCCACCAGGGAAGTCCCTACCAACATTTCTTTAGAATATGCTAAGCATACAAAAGAAAAATAATTTCAATTACTGCATCCATTCTAGTGTAATGGGATTTTGCTACTTTAATCTATACAGTGCATAGCTGTTTTAAAACTTTGAGATTCATAGGTGATTACACATACTTAGAATCATTTAGAGGCTATAAGAACATAGATAATGGAATGAAATGCAGATATCGCAGTAAGATGGACCTGGTTTATTGTCTGTTTTTTATCGTATGCTAGCTGTTTGACCTTAAGCATATAACTTAGACATCTTATTCTGTATGTGTGTGTATGTTTGTGTTTAATATTCCTACATCATAAGGTTTCTGTGAGGATAACATGAAATCACATTGTAAAACACATAGTATAGTACCTGGGAACTGGTAGACAGTAAATTGCAATCATGGTTATATCATTATTACTCTAAATGTAGAATCTGAGTGTTCCAGGGGAAATGCAATATTCACTGAGAGACATATCTTGGTATGGAGAATATTTCCAGGGAGCAGTTAGCTCTGTATACGTAAGTGAAATTAGCTTACTCAACACTTAGTTTCTGTAAATGAAACCATAGCCAATGTATCTTTACTTTTTTTTTATTAGGTATCTAAGCTTGCAGCACTGGCCTGTATTTTATGAATGCAGGCTTCATGAGTTTAGATATCAGAATTAAGGCACAGCTCACTTTAAAGAAACTGGGATTTAAGATAACCTTGAGAGTGAGATGAAAGATTTGTTTTAATTTTAGATTCTTGTATTTACAGAAAGATCCTTGGTGGATGTCTTAGTTCAAGCTACTGTAACAGAACACCACAGACTAGGTGGCTTATCAACAACAAAGATACATTTCTCATAGTTCTGGAGTCTGGGAAGTTTAAGATCAAGGTGTCTGCAGATTCAGTATCTGGTGAGGCCCCTTTCTTTGTTCATAGACTGTCTTCTCACTCTGTCCTCACAGGTAGAATGAATGAAGAGCTTTCTGGGGTCTCTTTCATAGGGGCACATTTCACATTTGGGTTAGGATTTGAACATATGAATTTTGGGGGGACACAGTCTGTAACAATGGAATTTTAGAATTGAAAGATACCTTAGCAATCATCTTGCCAAACACTTTTTTCAGGTGATGAAACAGACAACCAAAAAGATGTTTCTAAGATCATTTAGTCAGTTATCAGCTGAACCAGGATTAGAACTCAGGACTCCTGACTTCTGATCCGCTTTTCCTGTGGCTGGCTCTGCTTAATTTAAGACAGTTTCATAGGAGATGTGATACTTGAATTGGTCCAGGTTAGCAGACTTTTCCAAATGCCTAAAATACGCCTCTATTTACAAAAATTGATTCTTGTTATACTTTGGGGGAACATTGACATTGGTGGTGAGGAAGAATGGGTGAGGCAGCATGAACCACCTACACCCCCAGACATATTGAAGATGAATACTGCTCAGGCTTCAGATAACTGCTGGGTTCCTGGGCTGTCACAGGGGAGCAGGTGTGTTGTGTATATACCTTTGGCAAGAGGTGCATTTCTTGGGAAAATAGAGAAGTTTTCCCATAGTGTGTGCAAGAAGAATCCTCTTCCCATTACCAACACAAAATCTTCAGTAAATTCTCACTTCTCATTATCGCATTTGGACCTATTTTTGGTGGTGTGTGTGTGTTGGGGGGGGGCGGTCTTATATGTTAAAGTGTTTAATCCTTCATCAAGAGGAGCACAAGGCAACAGTAGCAACTGCCCAAAGAGGCTGGGTCATATAAGATTATAAAGAATAGTGAGAATAATGATAGTTATTATTATTATTTTTGTGTGTGTGTGTGTGTGGCACGCGGGCCCCTCGCTGTTGTGGCCTCTCCCATTGCGGAGCACAGGCTCCGGACGCGCAGGCTCAGCGACCATGGCTCATGGGCCCAGCCGCTCCACGGCATGTGGGATCTTCCCGGACCGGGGCACGAACCCGTGTCCCCTGCATCGGCAGGCGGACTCTCAACCACTGCGCCACCAGGGAAGCCCTGATAGTTATTTTTTATTGAGTGCTTACCAAGTGCCAGATTTGTGCTAAGTGCCTTATTTCATTTAATTATTGCAGTAACCCTCTAATGTGAATACTATTATTATCTGTCTTATTGACAAGGCAACTGAGGCTTTGAGAGATTAATTTGATATAAGCTCAGAAACAGAGTAGATGCATTTAAGATCATTTTATGCTCTCCAAGGCACCGTCTTCCCAGACTCTGGAACTACAGCAAAACCTGTACTGTTCATTGTCAGTAATGATGTCTCTCTGCATCAGCATTAGCTCTTATCTCAGAGGGATGCTGAAGCGTAAAGTAGTGATGCACGATGTGAAGCTAGGTGGTTTGACTTTATTTTTCTTCATGTTTGAAAACTTTTTATTTGCATATTTTAAAAATGGTGCATTCGAAAACTAAAATCGTCTGAAGAACAACAAAAAAAATGGCACTCTGATGAAACTGCATTTTACAGCCTGCCAGGCACCTTGAACCAACTTAATTCTCATTGAAGATTCACCTTGGTTCAACCCAACAGTTTCATCATCAACATCCAGGTACTTTTTCTTCCCTGCCAGCCAGCCAGACCTGCCTGAGAGAGACAGGCCTTTTCTGTCGGTAGTTCTTGATTCTTTGACGTGAAAAAGAGCAACATAGTCATTTAAATCTGATCCAACCCCTGCATCTCACAAACTTAAACTGCTAAGAGAAGTAAAATAAGAGGACAACCCTTGTGGAATGAACAGTGCCTATTGGTGGCACACCTCACTAGCATTCACCTGTTTCCTTCTCCAGTTTGATCTTTTCTTTTGAAGACAGTAGAGTTTTCTCTTACACTTCTGCCTTGAACAACTTTGGCTTATCAAATTTCTCAATCTCAGCTATATCGGGTTTGTCAGACGTGGTTGCAGAGAAAGTGGAGTGAAGCAGGCAAACCAGCAGAGTCCAGTTTGTGAGTCTTGCCTGACTTTTCAGCAGTTGCTGTTCAGCTGAACAATTGGAGAGAATAGATGTAAACAATTTTTGGCAGTTTAAGACAGTGAGCTATATTTACTGCCTTCATTACTATTAAGTATTGACTCTTCGTGGGAAAGCAGGTAGGTGTAGCTATAGGATTACCTCAGGTTTTTTCACTGTTGTTGTTTATTTTTTCTTAACAATTGCACATCTCTTCACCTTCAAATTCACAGTTGGGATTTTAAACCAACTGACAGTCATAAAGTCAAGAGTATGTACTCTTTTCTCACCCGGGAGTATGACTAATGGAAACATAGCTAACAAGTCTTCCTCACAGCTCAGCCTCAGCAGCCTACTTGATTTGTTCCCAGTGGACAGGCAGAAGAAATAGAGGAAGGGTTACAATGGTGGCATTAAATTCTAACCTTCTGAGGTTTGATTATGAATAAAAAACAACACTCTCTGACAAAGCTTTATAAAGTTAGTAATTATTAAAACCAAAATACACCTCTAAATAGCCTTTTCTGTAAAAGGAAAAAAAACATCTTGGGGCATTGAAAATCCCGCATGAAATGAAGAGATTTTTCTAAAAAAGAGCAAGCAATAAGGCCTTTAAACTCTATGCTAAACCAAAGAAAAGAACAAGAAATGTTATCTTAATGATTGGTGTGCATTGGAAAATATATACATAATCATAATCATGTAAACTTTAAAAAAATTTTAACTTCTAGAACAGTGTATTGACAGAATATGGAAGACTAAACGATGGTTACTGAGCAGTATACACGTTATCAATTTTGACGGTACAAAATTAAGAGTAAGGATGACAGAAGTAAAGAGGCGAAGGTGGGGTGAAGGAGAGCTAAAGGGAAGACTAAGAAAGCCAATAGCTTAATATACTAAACGGCAAGTCAAAACTTGCTGTCTATACTGGATGGAACAAGGGATCCAGGTAGAAGGCCAAGTTAGCCAATAAAGAAAAAAGAAAGCCATACAATTTGGGGCAATGACAGAAGGGGAGGCAGGTGGGTGATTGCAGAGTGACATAAATCTTCATCTGTCATAGCAGGAAGTTAATGGGAAATATTGGGAGCTGATAAAACAAAGAGCTCAGGAGCATAGTGCTCAGAGAGATTTCAGGAGTCCAGAATGAACAGGCTGAATTTGGTGGCAGAAAGGGATGGGTGGAGGACTGCTGCTTGTAACCAGCATGTACATTTATTATGTTGATAAACAAATATTAAAAGTTAATACTGTAAAAGAAATGTTGTAGGAAAATATTTTTCTAATATATACCTCTAAGACCCACTCACACACCTTTTTTTTTTTTTTGTATAAAGTGCATTGGGAACATTGAATTATTCAGCTTTTTATGGGTTTATATGTGTTTGGAAAGGCAGTGTATTTCTAAGTAGGTGTAGGAAGAACAAACTTGTCATTTTTTTATTATGATACAAAAATGACCAAGAAAATGCCACTCTGACTATAGATAGGCAGAGGGACAAGCAACAAACAACCCTGAGGGCCACCATATGTAGAGGTGTTGTGATGAGGACTACAAGTGGCTGACAGTTGGGGTTCAGACAGCTCAGCACAGGCCAGGGAGAACGGGCACCAGGAGTGGGATGCAGATGAGTTAGAACTCAGACAACCCTCCCCAACGTTCCGGCACAGATGCAACACCAGGAGGCACTTTTCCCTGATAGGGGAGAGAGTTAACCCTGAATTGATTGAGAAAACCTGGAATCAATTAAATAACGTGTTCTATCATCAGGTGGAATGAGGAATTGAAATAGAGATTGAGTTAAAGAAAATTGCATTCCTTATTCTGCCAATGGGAAGAGTCGTACATTCACGCGATGCTAGTTATTTGGCGAGAGAGGAGCTGGGGCCAGGCAGTGTGGCTCCAGAGTGCTGCTTGCAACCAAACACCACACTACGGCACTGGAGAGGACAGAGGCTGATTTGCTTAAAGAATTGTTGACATAGATGGCAGGAAAAGGTAAGTACCTGAAGACAGACGGAAAAGTATTTTGGGAATTTTAAGAAAGGTATCCTGAATTACTTAGAACTGAGGGAATGGGAAGATTTACCTAGAAGATATACCAGTTGAACTTGTGCTGGAAGAAAAGGAAAACCTATTCTAGGTTTTATTATATATATATATATATATAGATAGATAGATAGATAGATACAGAGAAGCCTGGTGGATGTGTGCTTATGTATCCCATTATTGGGATTAAAAAGAGAAGAATTAAAATTTAAGTACAAGTAAGAATTCTTTTTTTTTTGGTCTTATTTTTATTGGGCTATAGGGGATGGGTTGGGAAATATTTCTGCAAGTTATGCCCCACTAGGGAAATGTCCATTCTAATTTTCCTGGGATAGCTTTCAGAGCTTTCTCTTTTTTCTTGGAGCCACTGTTCTTGCTGGCAGCAGCCTCTTCAGGCCCACTGCTGAGTGGCTTCTCCTTGGAAGAGAATTTCCTCTTTTTCTTGGGGACACTCTTGTTTTCTGACTCTTCAGGGTCAATAACTGGTTATGTTATTAGATAATATGTGTTCTTCAAAAGACATTAGTAAGATAGTCCTTACCAGAAATATTTAAAATTGGAAAACTGGAGAGGTTCACAGACTACATACATTGGGATCTATTGTCATTGGCAGCAAATTAGACAACACATTAATAAGTCTTTGAAGCTTCTATAGTCAAAACAACAAACTGGAAGTTTGTTTTGACTTTATTTTATTTTTATTTTTTATAAATTTATTTATTTTTGGCTGCATTGGGTCTTTGTTGCTGTGCACAGGCTTTCTCTAGTTGCAGTAAGTGGGGGTTACTCTTTGATGCGGTGCGCGGGCTTCTCAGTAAGATGGCTTCTCTTGTTGCGGAGCACGGGCTCTAGGGGCACGGGCTTCAGTAGTTGTGGCTTGCGGGCTCTAGAGCACAGGCTCAGTAGTTGTGGCACATGGGCTTAGTTGCCCTGCGGCATGTGGGATCTTCCCAGATCAGGGATGAATCCATTATCTCCTGCATTGGCAGGTGGATTCTTAACCACTGAACCACCAGGGAAGTCCCTGCTTTGACTTTAAACAATCCTTAAAATTCATGTTCTATGTTTCTGTTTGTGCTATAAAACTTGTGTTTGTCAAATCAGTCTAATTTTTAAAGGGAGAAGAAAATTACTATTTGTTTGGTGGTGGGGGGAGAGTTGTTTTTATCCTACTGTTGAGACAAGAAAAGATAAAAATACTACTTCTACATTCCATTTGGTGTGGTATCTTCCAATTCACAAAAGAGAGAGATGGGGAAGTTCATGGATGCTGGAGAATAGAGGTTTGCTATACTTCCTTCTGGGCTGCCTCTGATTGAAGTCTCTGGGTAATTCAAGATATAGATTGCCAACAAACACATGAAAGGATACTCAACATCACTAATCATTAGAGAAATGCAAATCAAAACTAGAGTGGTGTATCACCTCACACCAGTCAGAATGGCCATCATCAAAAAATCTAGAAACAATAAATGCTGGAGAGGGTGTGGAGAAAAGGGAACCCTCTTGCACTGTTGGTGGGCATGTAAATTGATACAGCCACTATGGATAACAGTATGGAGGTTTCTTAAGAAACTAAAAATAGAACTACATACGACCCAGCAATCCCACTAGTGGGCACGTACCCTGAGAAAACCATAATTCAAAAAGAGTCATGTACCACAATGTTCATTGCAGCTCTATTTACAATAGCTGGGACGTGGAAGCAATCTAAGTGTCCATCGACAGATGAATGGATAAAGAAGATGTGGCACATATATACAATGGAATATTACTCAGCCATAAAAAGAAACGAAATTGAGTTATTTGTAGTGAGGTGGATGGACCTAGAGTCTGTCATACAGTGAAGTAAGTCAGAAAGAGAAAAACAAATACTGTATGCTAATACATATATATGGAATCTAAAAAAAAAAAAATTGGTTCTGAAGAACCTAGGGGCAGGACAGGAATAAAGACGCAGATGTAGAGAATGGAGTTGAAGACATGGGGAGGGGGAAGTGTAAGCTGGGACAAAGTGAGAGAGTGGCATGGCCATATATACACTATCAAATATAAAATAGATACCTAGTGGGAAGCAGCCACATAGCACAGGGAAATCAGCTCTGTACTTTGTGTCCACCTAGAGGGGTGGTATAGGGAAGGTGGGAGGGAGACGCAACAGGGAGGAGATATGGGGATATATGTATATGTATAGCTGATTCAGTTTGTTATAAAGCAGAAACTAAGTCACCATTGTAAAGCAATTATACTCCAATAAAGATGTTAAAAAAAAAAGATCTACTCAAAGCGTCTGTGATTCTGTGTGGTTAGTGATTTCTCTCGCAGTATTTCTTTTTATTCAAGAGATATTTTGATCCCCTATAATGAGCTAGGCACTAGGGATATTGCACTGGATAAATAGACATTGCCCTTACCTTGATGGGGCTTGTATTTTAGTGGGAAACAGAAAAAAAACAAAAATAAATGAAATAAAATGATTACAGATTATAAGTACTTTTTACAAATAAACATAAGTACATTTTATAAATACAAAGTGTTGTGATGGTTCCATGTTTAAGGAAGGCTTCTTTGAGGATATTTTAACTGGCCTGTGAAAAATCAAAAGCCGACTGTCATGTAAAGAGTTAGACGAGGAGTGTTCTGGGAGAGGGAAGCAGGTGCAAAGGCCCTGTGGTCACTGAGCTGCAGAATAGTGGTGCATGATGTGGATTGAATGGTCGACATGGGCTAGATTATGTGGGGTCTTAGGCCATGATATGGAGTTGGGGCATGATTCTAGGCATTATGAGAGACATTGAAGGACAACTTAGTAGACAAGTTAGTGGTCCCCTATCCCCACCCAGCCTTCTTGCCCTGTGGTGTACTTTCCCTTCTAACACCTATCTTCTAATCCTAATTGTTGTCAGCATACTGGAGCAGCTTTGTCCTTAAGCATAGAGTGTTGGAAGGAAGTACTTGAGAATGTACACCTCATCCATTCCCAGCCCTTGACCAATGTCTACTAAGTGAAGGGCCACTAAAGGCCAGCTCCCTTGCTTTGGGTTTGACTAGGAATACTCTGAGTTCAGGTGTGACTTATACTCCAGAGATCCACTATGGGGTCAGGCAGAAGCTGCACTTTCCAGGACTTTGCCTGAGATCTCACCCTTCTTGACTACTTTCTCTTCCCTGCCTGTTCCCCTGCTCCTTTATAGTTTCTTTCTGGGAACATTTCCCTAATAATCCACTTGTATGTGAATCTTGGTGTCAGCATCTGCTCCTGAGGAATTCAGCCTTAGTCACTCTGGTATTACTTAGAGGTTGGATTGTGCAGAGATGGTTTAAATCCTACTTCAGCCTCTTATCATCTCTGTGTCCTTGGACACATTTCTTAACCTCTCAGTATCTCAGTTTCTTCCATACATTCCATACAATCATTCACCCTGGTCCTTGTGGAACTTACATCCTACAGTGGGGAAAAAACAAACAAAACCTAACAAATGGAGAACATATTAGTGGTTGCCAGGGGTCAGGGAGAAAGTGGTGGCAGAAGTGAAGAGGGTGTGAATATAAAAAGGCAACATGAGGGATCCTTCTGGTGGTGGAACAATTCTGTATCTTGACTGTATCAATGTCAATATCCTGGTTGTGATATTGTACTATACTTCTGTAATATGTTACCATTGGAGAAACTGTGTGAAGTGTATATGGGATCTCTATTATTTCTAACAACTACATGTGAATCTATAATTATCTCAAAAGAAAAAGTTTAATTAAAATACCTAATAAAGGAATAAGCCCACAAACAAATAAATAATATAGTATCTAAAAAGATGATCATTGTTAGGGAAAAAATAGAGCAAAGGAAACAGGGAATGCTGCAGGGGCAGGAATGGGTGTTGCAATTTTCAAAAGGGTGGTATCATTGCGAAGGTACCAGTGAAGCATATGAAGTGCTGGTGCAAAGGGCCTGAGGGTGGTGGGTGTCTGCTGTGTTCAAAGGACAGCAAGGAGGCCAGGGTGGTTGGAATGGAGCCAGGAAGGAAGAGTAGTAGAAGTGAAGTCTACTTCTTCACTGACCCTTCACAGTGGAGGGTCAGATGCTGGAGGAAATTGTAGGCCATTGTAAGGCTTTGGCTTTTACTCTCAGAGAGACTGAGCACCACTGAGGGTTTCTGAACAGAGCAGTGACATAATCTGGGTTTAAAAAGTCACTCTGGGGCTTCGCTGGTGGCGCAGTGGTTGAGAGTCCTCCTGCCGATGCAGGGGACACGGGTTCGTGCTCCGGTCCGGGAAGATCCCACATGCCGCGGAGTGGCTGGGCCCGTGAGCCATGGCCGCTGAGCCTGCGCGTCCGGAGCCTGTGCCCCGCAATGGGAGAGGCCACAACAGTGAGAGGCCCGCGTAACGCAAAAAAAAAAAAAAAAAAAAAAAAAAGCCACTCTGACTGCTGTGTTGTGGATAGACTGGGGCTATGTGGAGCCAGGGTGGTTGGGCATTAAAACTAAGATCTGCATTAAAGGGTTGAGAGAGCATTAAATGAGCTAACCTATGCAAGTGTTCAGTCTCAGCTATTATTGTTCCTTAATGCTGCCTTCAGTAGCAAAGAGAGTGATTTTATTGAAAACTCTTTCTGCTTAATGCCATTCTAGTAGAGATCTAGACATTTACTCACTGTTATCTGGGAAAAAAGTACTAGTTAAGGTAATTGGAACCTGGCAAAGAGAAGGGAATCTCCCCTGATCGTTGGCTCAAGACTGCATTCACTAGAGTGGATTAGTTAGATCAGCAGATACTTGTCTCATTTCTAGATCCCTGGTAAGAAAGATTGACTTGGAGTCTAGATTTTAAAAAGTGTGAGATGCATTGTGAGCAAACTTTGCTTATTTCATAATTTCCATAGGCAAGTTTAGTTTAAATAATTCAATGATTAAGTTAGATCATACTTAGAACAAGGACAAATTACTTTCAATAAGGAAGGATAGAGGACCCTTCACCTTTTAAGTTCAGTATTTCCTGTTGTGTGCTAGAGTCAGATTTTTAAAAAGAGGGAGGGTGGAGAAAAGTCAGGTGTTTCCTGTAAGTATGATTCACTTTCCTTCTAAAATGTAGGCGTAAGTATTGGGTCAAGAATTTCTATGCTATTATATTTCATTAATTAATTGAAATAGTTCCTCCTCTTCAAAGAGCAGAGGCTGTCAATATTTGGCCAAGTATCCAAGTGTAGAGTACAAACAAAAAGGCTACAGGAATTCAAAGATAATGGAGGAATCATTGTTAACCAGATCAGGCCAGACCTTTGGTTCATGGGCTATAGTATTTGAGTTTGACCTTGAAGGAAGAATGGGTTGTGAAACGAGAAAGGTGTGGAGAGGGAGGGATAGGTCACTCCAAATGCTGAGAGGAGCACAGGAAAAGATGGAGAGCTGGGAATAAGGTGAAGCCCCTATAAGGGATGACAAGGTGCCATGTTAGGGCGATGAAAAGTATGGCTGGATAGGTGACTAGAAAATAGCTAAACCTAGGAGGAAGGGTGTTTATAGAGATATCACATTTGTTTACACTGCTAGTATTCTAGGTTAAAGACAGACCAATGAGCACTTTCTGACCTTAGATTTTAAGCTTCACTTAGTACACAGATGTGATCTGAGGGTTAAATACATTGAATTTTATGGCAATAAATTCTCAAAGAAACTAAGAGGTGTATGAGATTTAAAATTGGTTTGAGAGGTAGTGTGGTTGGAAAGTAATATGTGAAGGGTGTCGTGAAGATTTGTAAAGCATAGTCTTGTTTTTGCTTACTTATGCCTTTTAAGAGTTTCTCAGGTTTCCACTTATTTTGAAACTCAACATTTAAAATGTAAAATCCTTAGAGGCAGAGAACAAAGTTTGGTAATTCTTTGTTACCATTGACGTTCATGTGAATGATTTGCTTGAGAGTGAATAGGAAATGAATCCTCTTCGTATATCTTTCAGTTTAAGAAATTTTGTTTTCTAAAATTCTGTTCCTTTTTTCCTTTTCAGCTAAAGAATGGTTTCTGAAATATTCATGAGGGAGGCCAGTTATAATTAATGGCAATGTCCTCTGTTACAACATCAGTTTATCACGTTCCTAGTGACACAAAGTCCAATTAACAACTCCAAGGGGTTCATCAAGTGTGTGCTATACTCTGCCATTTAATGACAAGACCAAAATATATTCTTTCTCCATAATTTCTCTTGGAGCAAAAACAAAACCCTACTATCTAATGAAAAATATATACTCCATGACTGTGTTTGCTTTACTCAGTACAGTATTTCCAGAACCAGGCATGTAGAGGGCTTTCAACAAATACATGTTGAATGAGTGACTAGATGGATATATGTATTAATGGATGAAAGAATAAAAGGATGAATGAATAAATTCCCTGATAATTGGCTCTCCCTGGACCTCTAGATAGCTTGCTTATTTAGAGCATCATGTTGTATGCATTTCCTTTCACTACAGAGCTTTCCTAACTTCTTTTCTTTCTTTTTTATTTTAATCTCCTATTTCCAAGTTTTCTGGAATGCCAGACCTCTATGGGCAGAGTGGTATCTTTTCAGCATCTCTTTGATGCATTCAGTAGCCAAGTAGGAAAGCTGACCACCTTCTCAGTGTTTTCAAAGCAGCAGGTTTGCCTTCACCACAGGTACAGATTATATTCTTTGCAGCATTTACAGAGAACTAAGTCACTTCAAAATAATTATTAATATGACAGACATGTGTCTAAAACATAAGAATTCTTGCTCCTAGAAATATTTTAGAGCTTAAAGGTACTCTAGGTTTTTTCCGTTCTCCTCCTCCTCTCCAATTTTCTTTTTGTCCTCTTCTTCCTTCTCATCCCCTCCCTTCATCTGTGTCCAATTAACTACCTAGATCTTGTCATTTGATCTGGCAGCTTTAATTTTAGACTGTGAATATTTCCCCGAAAGTCACTTGTATAAATGGAAAGAAATATGTCTTGTAATAATGGGATTTTCTCAAATTTAACCAGCAAATGTTATCATTTCAGCAGCCCCTTCTGCATATTAACATGATACGATATGTCATGCAGTGAGAATCTTGTGAATTTTATCTTTGCAAGTTAAGTGTCTGACCAGTTCTGTGGGAGTGATTTCTTATCACATCATTTTTCACAACCAGGAAACCATGACTCAATAGCCCCTTGGACATGGTTTTGCTAAACAACTGGTAAGGAATATTTGGCACTTTTTATAGCACTTGTTTTCCCACTTTGTCATTTTCAGTAGTTTCCTAGAAGTAGAAAGATTGTAGGATATCATCCATTTTCTCTCTTTTCTTTCCCCTGCAATCTTCTCTTGTAGGCCCTTTTGGGACCTTTCTATTTCCCACACATCCTCTCTTCCTCACTGTTTCCCCCATGTCAGCCCAACATTGACTAGCCTATCTGCCGAGTAGAGGAGAGAAGCTTCACACCTGTAGATGTAAATACTGCTTGTGGAGGAAAGACACAGGCAGTGGAGTCCAACTGTCAGTTCCACCCACTGCCTAATTCCAGAGTGGGTTTTATGCAGGGATAGAATAGTGGTGTGAATTGAGGTGCTCTAAAAAACCTGCTTCCTCCATCAGGCTTTATTCATAGGGTCAACACAGGTCAATGAAGTCACTGTTGGATCTTTTAGGGATACAAAATCTGTTCTGGGTGTCTGCTTGTATCTTATAAATTAAGAATGGAGATGAATATGCTCATAAACTTTGTAATGTAAGGTGGAAAAATGTCACATTTCGGTGCTATAATAGAGATAATAGATAAAGTTCAGCCAGGGGACTCAGGGAAGGTCTTATGGAGACTCAGGCATTCACTTTTAGGTTGCAGCTATTCTGGAGGAGTCATTGACCAGAGCATTATTTGCCACTAACAAGTTAGCCCTCACTAATGTGTCAGTTACTTACCTGTTCTAGAAGAGCAGAGAGTAAACTCCTAAGACAGCGGTCTAAAGACAGAAAAGTTTTTATGGTGGGGATGGGAAGGGAAGGGTATCGATAGAGGAATTGGCAAGGATTATGTAGGGTGGCCCCTGTGGAGGAAGGATGTGGATGGATCAAGGGTATCACGTGTGATGGATCTCGGAAGAGAAGGGAAAGGAGATGGAAGAGAGTGGTGAGAAGCAGGATGTGAATAGGATAGTTGGGGCATACTGGTTCCGGCCAGATCGTCATTTCTGTACAAGAAATGTGACTGTGAGTGGTAAGTAGCTATGTATAGCGTTACTTTTCCTGGGAGAAAAGCAAATGAATGTACCTCTTGCCTCTTTATATAATCTCTTAAATTATTTAGGCTGTTATCTCATCCATCCTACACGAAGCAGTGATTAAGACCTTTCAGGGTTTTCAAGTGTTTCTCAAGAATCATGATGCTATCAGTGACTTTTGGAGTCATTTTTTAATGTTGATAACCTTTTGATTTTTTAAATTAATAATTATTAATTAATTGTATTTGAACAGATGTGAGAACATTTTCCTATAGATAGTATTCTACCTGCTTTTAAATGTAAGGTCTGTGAAATTCAAGTGGGCCTGGCAAATCGGCCATGTCATAGAGGGAACTGTCATGCTACAGTTGAGACAGGATACCAAGCTGGTTGAACTTTTGGTCTGATTCAGCAATGTTCTTCATGAAGCTCTATAATAAAATGTGCATTTTCCCATTTTCATGTTTTTAGTCTCTCTCTTTCTCTGCTTAGTGTGCATGTATTTACATATAAACACACCTAAACATTTTAGTTCTTCTGTTATTTCTGATTATGATTTTTCTTTAATACTTGAGTCACCAATTATAAAGATATGTTAAAACTTAAAATTAGCTCCTGTGACTAATAATCTTATTTTGAGGCCAGTTTCCATTAATATAGTTTTGAGGAGAGCATGAGCATGTTGATAATATCTCGGAATGCAATATGTTATGCCCTGAGAAATCATTTAAATCTATATTTGGATCAACATTTTGAAAAGTGTGGAGGAGAGGGAATCACCATGGGGAGGAGAGAGGAACATTTTTTTCTCTTTCAAAAGCATGTGGGTTGATGCATTTTTATATCCTTTTTTTTTTTTAAGTCTAAGGTTGTGTAGGCTTGGTGAATGTTAATGAAAGAAACAATATAGCACACATTCCTGGGTGTTAGTGAAAGTTATGGATAGAAAACTCATTTTGTTAAGTTAAGAGCATAAATACATGTAGATTCATCACAATAAGATCTAGGCACCATATAAGAACACACATTCCTTGTTTAACATAATTACTGGCAATAACGGTTACTGCTAATACTTCATCTGTATCTTTACTTCTGTATAAGACGTAGTATTATGTGCTATGGAAGGCATTTGCCTTTCTTTCTGGACGTTCACAGCCTTTTTGTATTTGGCAAATTCCAATCCCGATGAGCCTCTACCTCCCACTGTAGAAATATAAATCTCTTTCCCCTCTTCCATTTCATTAGGGTGCAGGGATTTGACCATTGACTTAGGCTCTACCAGTCACATTAAGTGATGAAAGAAACAGGTGCCAAACAAAATCCATTCTGCTTGCATGGCAGTGGGTATTGCTGCCTCTGCAATTTCCTGAGGCAGTGGTGGCAGAGGTTTCAGTGGTAACACCCAGTGTCCAGTGTGTTGTTGCTAGCTCTGCTCAGTGGGGGTAGAAGTGGTGACTTCATGTTAAAGGGGCAGCATGATGTGGTGGTTAAAGGCATTAGGCTTTGGAACCAAAGGGTTACCTGGGATTGAATTCCAGATTGACCACTTAGCAGCTGTGTTGATCTTGGGTCAGTTACTTAACTTCTCTGTGCTTCAGTTTCATCATCTGTAAATTGGGAATAACAATAGTGGTGACTACTTTGGGTTATGAAGATTAAATTAGTTAATATTGTAACATACTTAGAACATAGTAAACACTCTGGGGCAACAGGTGAAAATTTCTCCAAGCAGTAAATTTCAAAGAGTCACTGAGAGAAAATAAGATTGGTTTAGGTTTACACCCCTGAGACTGGCTTATTCTATGTGCTAGTTATATCCATAGTTCCTAAACTGTGTGCCAAGGCATCCTGAGTCACAGAGGTGTGGCAGGTAGTTTAAATTTTTGAGGGAAACACAGTGATACTTGACATATGTTACACATCATGAGAAGTGTTAGCTCAGGGTAATTCAAAGTTTCATTAGTTTGTGCTATATTTTTTGATGATATAATTCTTTGCAAAGATGGCTTTTTTGCAGTTGCTGTGATAGAAAGCAAATACCGTGTGAGAAATTAATGTGGAACCGGAAATGAGAGTGACATTTTCTCGCCTAAGATCTGAAAAGTTGTGCAGTGCCATATACATGCACACATCCCATTAATAAATGGTTTTGTCTACTCAAGAATAAAATAAAAATGTTTTTCTTTCAATAAAGTATACTATTTTTTCAAACAACTATCAACTTGTTAGGACATAAATACGTACTATGTTGTTTAAATGTAACTACCTAATCAACAGAATGGTTAGGTGTTTCTTTTGGTCTAAAGCCACTGTGTAAAAATCACTGTGACAACAAGGATACTGTACACCAAGAAAGTTTGGGAACTTCTGAGTTACATTTTCAGCAACAAGCAGAATCCTCAGACTGGCGCCATGATCTATGAAATAAGGAGACTACTAACGGCCAAATGGACATCATTAGAATTCCCCCATCCTACAGAAATAGAAACCCCAAGGCAGTAGTGTATCTCTAGGGAGAATTGCAGGAGTTGTCAGACTTGAAAGATGGTGATGCCCATAATATCTCCTTTCATCTCACTTTGTTTTGGCTGCTATAGGAGGCAGATGAGACAGGAAGAATTATAGCTTGAGCTTGGAGAAGATTTGTGTCTACTTCTGTCGATTTCTGTGCACATTACCACCTCAAGATCGTATTAAATCAAATTTCCAACTAGAAGAGTTTTAGCCAGTGCAAGCAGCCTATATTCAAAGATTGCTGTGAGGCTTGACTTGAGGTTATAAATTCTCCCAGCACCACTGTTGAGACAGGATAGTTTCCTTGCTGTGCTGGATTTGTTGTTGTCAGGGTGGTGCCACTATCACCAGTCCCTTTTAAATACTGGGTTAGATTTTACCAGTGAGAATAATGTAGAAACGTTTTGGATGAGGTGGAAATTCTTATAATTAGAAGGCTGTGAGATGATGAGATGCTGCAGCTCGGTCAGTGCCTTGGTTCCCATAGATATTGCAACGTCCACAGAGCTCTGCACAAATCACAGTGAGGGGGACGTCGCAGATATCCTCCCAAGGTCTAACATTCCACTGGTTGTTGACTTCATGGTAGTCCATGCCATGAGGTAGCCAAATAGATACTTAAATGATCAATCAGTGGTCACCTAGAGTCAAATGTTGATGGAATACTAGGATGACAAGGTAGTTGCTGCAACAGAGAATTATAGTGGGAATAAAGAGAATAGGATTTGTGGGTGATATTCTTGCTTCTAAGTATGCTGGAGAACTTTCAAAAAAATGATGGGATCAGGGCTTTATATTTATAGGGTTAGGATTAAGTAAAGACACAGAAAGCTTTCATGACTGCCTTGAAAGATATATTTATCTCATAGTCTAGGTCCTGCAGGTAGCTGAATGACAACACAAATTTGAGTTCACAGCCTCATAAGGTATTGAATTTTAAAGTTCAGGCATTCGTTGTGAAAGAGTGGAACCTTGTAGATTGAGATGGGGACATCTGGGCTGTTTCAAATTCTTCTGGGCCCTCCTTCCCAGTAGAAACATCCTCTTCCCTTGTCTGCAGAAATTAGCTTCCCCTAACCTGAAGAATCTATAATAAACTCTCCTGAAGTCTTATAGAGAAATGCTGACCCTGCTCAACTCAACTTTGTTGTCTCTCATAGTTTCTAGACCTATAACAGAACTCAAATACTCAAGGAGGCAGGTTCAAGAGATGATATGAGAGAAGTGCCATAAATGTCAAAAATTGCAAGACTTTGTCAATTTGTATTAGCAGAAACATAGGTAATATGTATAGGAATAAATCCTAACTGTGTTAGACCAGGGTGGAAAGAATACTATGTTTTATTGATGTGACTGTGTCAACCAGAGATTCTGGTATCAGTGTGTTAACTCAAGCACCTGAGAGTGGCTCTAAGAATTTGCTTGGTTGTTTGACTGAAATCTAGACCTGACAGTTTTTTACATTAAATGAAGTTGAGATGCCAGAACATGCTTGGTGGACTGCAGAGAAAAGTGTGCAAAAGCTTAGGGAGAGGAGAATTACTATGTACAAACTGCTTGTCTACTACTCCCCTCCCAGGTTGAAGCAGGGAATATGCCTTTCACCAAGGCTTTGAAAATACATCAATGTGGGGAAAACCAGGATCCTTAAAAGGCTTCTTATTGGCTCTTCTCTACTGTCGTGGTTCACCAGTTAGAGTAGTGGCTTATGGAAGTCGGATGATTAATGAAGTTTCAGGTCAGGTCCATCTCACAGTGGGTACTGTGAGTCTATAAATGCACCTCTTGGTTATCTTCCCAGTCTTAGATTCCAGAATTGGGATAGACATATTCAGCAATTAGCAGAATCCCCTTATTGGTTTACTTATCCCCTTATTGGTTTATAGAGTGAGGTCTATCATTGTAAGAAAGAGCAAGTAGAAGCCCCTAGTGTTGCCTCTTCATACCATGATAGTAAAGCAAAGTAATTTCACATTTCTGGAAAGATTACAGAGATGAGTGCCCTCATTAACAACCTACAGCTAATCAAGCAATTATTCTGCCACATTCCCATTCAGTTCACCTATTTGGCCTATACAGAAGACGGACGGACTTTAAGAAGGTGAGTAGATTACCATACACTTAATCAGATAAGGATTCCTATTGCAGCTGCTGCTCCAGGTGTGGTTTCTTTATATATATATATTTTTAAAGTTTAATTTTATTTTTTTTCTGCTTTATAACAAAGTTAATCAGTTATACATATACGTATGTTCCCATATCCCCTCCCTTTTGCGTCTCCCTCCCACCCTCCCTATCCCACCCCTCCAGGCGGTCACGAAGCACTGAGCTTATCTCCCTGTGCTATGCGGCTGCTTCCCACTAGCTATCTACCTTACGTTTGGTACTGTATATATGTCCATGTCTCTCTCTCGCTTTGTCACAGCTTACCCTTCCCCCTCCCCATATCCTCAAGTCCATTCTCTAGTAGGTCTGTGCCTTTATTCCTGTCTTACCCCTATGTTCTTCATGACATTTTTTTCCTTAAATTTCATATATATGTGTCAGCATACTGTATTTGTCTTTCTCTTTCTGACTTACTTCACTCTGTATGACAGACTCTAGGTCCATCCGCCTCATTACAAATAGCTCAATTTCATTTCTTTTTATGGCTGAGTAATATTCCATTGTATATATGTGCCACATCTTCTTTATCCATTCATCCGATGATGGACACTTAGGTTGTTTCCATCTCTGGGCTATTGTAAATAGGGCTGCTATGAACATTTTGGTACATGACTCTTTTTGAATTATGGTTTTCTCAGGGTATATGCCCAGTAGTGGGATTGCTGGGTCATATGGTAGTTCTATTTGTAGTTTTTTAAGGAACCTCCATACCGTTCTCCATAGTGGCTGTACCAATTCACATTCCCACCAGCAGTGCAAGAGTGTTCCCTTTTATCCACACCCTCTCCAGCATTTATTGTTTCTAGATTTTTTGATGATGGCCATTCTGCCTTGTGTGAGATGATATCTCATTGTAGTTTTGATTTGCATTTCTCTAATGAGTAAAGATTTGAGCATCCTTTCATGTGTTTGTTGGCAGTCTGTATATCTTCTGTGGAGAAATGTCTATTTAGGTCTTCTGCCCATTTTTGGATTGGGTTGTTTGTTTTTTTTTGTTATTGAGCTGCATGAGCTGCTTATAAATTTTGGAGATTAATCCTTTGTCAGTTGCTTCATTTGCAAATATTTTCTCCCATTCTGAGGGTTGTCTTTCGGTCTTGTTCATGGTTTCCTTTGCTGTGCAAAATCTTTTAAGTTTCATTAGGTCCCATGTGTTTATTTTTGTCTTTATTTCCATTTCTCTAGGAGGTGGGTCAAAAAGGATCTTGCTGTGATTTATGTCATAGAGTGTTCTGCCTATGTTTTCCTCTAAGAGTTTGATGTCTGGCCTTACATTTAAGTCTTTAATCCATTTTGAGCTTATTTTTGTGTATGGTGTTAGGGAGTGATCTAATCTCATACTTTTACATGTCCCTGTCCAGTTTTCCCAGCACCACTTATTGAAGAGGCTGTCCTTTCTCCACTGTACATTCCTGCCTCCTTTATCAAAGATAAGGTGACCATATGTGCGTGGGTTTATCTCTGGGCTTTCTATCCTGTTCCATTGATCTATCTTTCTGTTTTTGTGCTAGTACCATACTGTCTTGATTACTGTAGCTTTGTAGTATAGTCTGAAGTCAGGGAGCCTGACTCCTCCAGCTCCATTTTTCGTTCTCAAGATTGCTTTGGCTATTCGGGGTCTTTTGTGTTTCCATACAAATTGTGAAATTTTTTGTTCTAGTTCTGTGAAAAATGCCAGTGGTAGTTTGATAGGGATTGCATTGAATCTGTAGATTGTTTTGGGTAGTAGAGTCATTTTCACAATGTTGATTCTTCCAATCCAAGAACATGGTACATATCTCCATCTATTTGTATCACCTTTAATTTCTTTCATCAGTGTCTTATAATTTTCTGCATACAGGTCTTTTGTCTCCTTAGGTAGGTTTATTCCTAGATATTTTATTCTTTTTGTTGCAATGGTAAATGGGAGTGTTTCCTTGATTTCACTTTCAGATTTTTCATCATTAGTATATAGGAATGCCAGAGATTTCTGTGCATTAATTTTGTATCCTGCTACTTTACCAAATTCATTGATTAGCTCTAGTAGTTTTCTGGTAGCATCTTCAGGATTCTCTATGTATAGTATCATGTCATCTGCAAACAGTGACAGCTTTACTTCTTCTTTTCCGATTTGGATTCCTTTTATTTCCTTTTCTTCTCTGATTGCTGTGGCTAAAACTTCCAAAACTATGTGGAATAAGAGTGGTGAGAGTGGGCAACCTTGTCTTGTTCCTGATCTTAGTGGAAATGGTTTCAGTTTTTCACCATTGAGGACAATGCTGCCTGTGGGTTTGTCATATATGGCCTTTATTATGTTGAGGAAAGTTCCCTCTATGCCTACTTTCTGCAGGGTTTTTATCATAAATGGGTGTTGAATTTTGTCCAAAGCTTTCTCTGCATCTATTGAGATGATCATATGGTTTTTCTCCTTCAATTTGTTAATATGGTGTATCACGTTGATTGATTTGCATATATTGAAGAATCCTTGCATTCCTGGAATAAACCCCCCTTGATCATGGTGTATGATCCTTTTAATGTGCTGTTGGATTCTGTTTGCTAGTATTTTGTTGAGGATTTTTGCATCTATGTTCATCAGTGATATTGGCCTGTAGTTTTCTTTGTGACATCCTTGTCTGGTTTTGATATCAAGGTGATGGTGGCCTCGTAGAATGAGTTTGGGAGTGTTCCTCCCTATGCTATATTTTGGAAGAGTTTGAGAAGCATAGGTGTTAGCTCTTCTCTAAATGTTTGATAGAATTCACCTGTGAAGTCATGTGGTCCTGGGCTTTTGTTTGTTGGAAGATTTTTTTATCACAGTTTCAATTTCAGTGCTTGTGATTGGTCTGTTCATATTTTCTATTTCTTCCTGATTCAGTCTTGGCAGGTTGTGCATTTCTAAGAATTTGTCCACTTCTTCCAGGTTGTCCATTTTATTGGCATAGAGTTGCTTGTAGTAATCTCTCATGATCTTTTGTATTTCTGCAGTGTCAGTTGTTACTTCTCCTTTTTTATTTCTAATTCTATTGATTTGAGTCTTCTCCCTTTTTTTCTTGATGAGTCTGGCTAATGGTTTATCAATTTTGTTTATCTTCTCAAAGAACCATCTTTTAGTTTTATTGATCTTTGCTATCGTTTCCTTCATTTCTTTTTCATTTATTTCTGATCTGATTTTTATGATTTCCTTCCTTCTGCTAACTTTGGGATGTTTTTGTTCTTCTTTCTCTAATTGCTTTAGGTGCAAGGTTAGGTTGTTTATTCGAGATGTTTCCTGTTTCTTATGGTAGGATTGTATTGCTATAAACTTCCCTCTTAGAACTGCTTTTGCTGCATCCCATAGGTTTTGGGTCGTCCTGTCTCCATTGTCATTTGTTTCTAGGTATTTTTTGATTTCCTCTTTGATTTCTTCAGTGATCACTTCGTTATTAAGTAGTGTATTGTTTAGCCTCCATGTGTTTGTATTTTTTACAGATCTTTTCCTGTAATGATATCTAGTCTCATAGCATTGTGGTCAGAAAAGATACTTGATACAATTTCAATTTTCTTAAATTTACCAAGGCTTGATTTGTGACCCAAGATATGATCTATCCTGGAGAATGTTCCATGAGCACTTGAGAAAAATGTGTATTCTGTTTTTGGATGGAATGTCCTATAAATATCAATTAAGTCCATCTTGTTTAATGTATCATTTAAAGCTTGTGTTTCCTTATTTATTTTCATTTTGGATGATCTGTCCATTGGTGAAAGTGGGGTGTTATAGTCCCCTACTATGATTGTGTTACTGTCGATTTCTCCTTTTATGGCTGTTAGTATTTGCTTTATGTATTGAGGTGCTCCTATGTTGGGTGCATAAATATTTACAATTGTTATATCTTCTTCTTGGATCAATCCCTTGATCATTATGTAGTGTCCTTCTTTGTCTCTTCTAGTAGTCTTTATTTTAAAGTCTATTTTGTCTGATATGAGAATTGCTTCTCCAGCTTTCTTTTGGTTTCCATTTGCATGGAATATCTTTTTCCATCCCCTTACTTTCAGTCTGTATGTGTCTCTATGTCTGAAGTGGGTCTCTTGTAGACAGCATATATATGGGTCTTGTTTTTGTATCCATTCAACCAAACTGTGTCTTTTGGTGGGAGCATTTAGTCCATTTACATTTAAGGTAATTATTGATGTGTATGTTCCTATTCCCATTTTCTTAATTGTTTTGTTTTCGTTATTGTAGGTCTTTTCCTTCTGCTGTGTTTCTTGCCTAGAGAAGTTCCTTTAGCATTTGTTGTAAAGCTGGTTTGGTGGTGCTGAACTCTCTCAGTTTTTTCTTGTCTGTAAACGTTTTAATTTCTCCATCAAATCTGAATGAGATCCTTGCTGGGTAGAGTAATCTTGGTTGCAGGTTTTTCTCCTTCAACACTTTAATTATGTCCTGCCACTCCCTTCTGTCTTGTAGAGTTTCTGCTGAGAGATCAGCTGTTATCCTGATGGGGATTCCCTTGTGTGTTATTTGTTGTTTTTCCCTTGCTGCTTTTAATATGATTTCTTTGTGTTTAATTTTTGACAGTTTGATTAATATGTGTCTTGGCGTATTTCTCCTTGGATTTATTCTGTATGGGACTCTCTGTGCCTCCTGGACTTGATTAACTATTTCCTTTCCCATATTAGGGAAGCTTTCAACTATAATCTCTTCAAATATTTTCTCAGTCCCTTTCTTTTTCTCTTCTTCTTCTGGAACCCCTATAATTCGAATGTTGGTGCGTTTAATGTTGTCCCAGAGGTCTCTGAGACTGTCCTCTGTTCTTTTCATTCTTTTTTCTTTATTTTGCTCTGCATCAGTTATTTCCACTATTTTATCTTCCAGCTCACTTATCTGTTCTTCTGCCTCAGTTATTCTGCTATTGATTTCATCTAGAGTATTTTTCATTTCATTTATTGTGTTTTTAATCGATGCTTGATTCATCTTTAGTTCTTCTAAGTCCTTGTTAACTGTTTCTTGCATTTTGTCTATTCTATTTCCAAGATTTTGGATCTTGGAAATAGAATCTTGGATCATCTTTACTATCATTATTCTGAATTCTTTTTCAGATAGACTGCCTATTACCTCTTCATTTGTTAGGTCTGGTGGGTTTTTATCTTGCTCCTTCTCCTGCTGTGTGTTTTTCTGTCTTCTCATTTTGCTTATGTTACTGTGTTTGGGGTCTCCTTTTTGCAGGCTGCAGGTTCGTAGTTCCCGTTGTTTTAGGTGTCTGTCCCCAGTGGCTAAGGTTGGTTTAATGGGTGGTGTTGGCTTCCTGGTGGAGGGGACTAGTGCCTGTGTTCTGGTGGATGAGGCTGGATCTTGTCTTTCTGGTGGGCAGGTCCACGTCTGGTGGTGTGTTTTGGGGTGTCTGCAGACTTTTTATGATTTTAGGCAGCCTCTCTGCTAATGGGTGGTGTTGTGTTCCTGTCTTGCTAGTTGTTTGGCATAGGGTGTCCAGCACTGTAGCTTGCTGGTCATTGAGTGAAGCTGGGTGTTGATGTTGAGATGGAGATCTTGATAATATGTGGAGCTGGGAGGTCTCTTGTGGACCAGTGTCCTGAAGTTGGCTCTCCCACCTCAGAGGCATAGCACTGACTCCTGGCTCCTCAATTTGGGATGATTTGTTGTCTATTCATGTATTCCACAGATGCAGGGTACATCAAGTTGATTGTGGAGCTTTAATCTGCTGCTTCTGAGGCTGCTGGGAGAGATTTCCCTTTCTCTTCTTTGTTCTCCCAGCTCCCGGGTCTCAGCTTTGGATTTGGCCCCGCCTCTGCGTGTATGTCGCCGGAGGGCGTCTGTACTTCTCTCAGACAGGACAGGGTTAAAGGAGCAGCCGCTTCGGGGACTCTGGCTCACTCAGGCTGGGTGGAAGGGAGGCGCACGGAGTGCGGGGTGAGCCTGCAGCAGCAGAGGCCGGCATGACGTTGCACCAGCCCGAGGCGTGCCGTGCGTTCTCCCAGGGAAGCCTTCCCTGGATCCCGGGACCCCGGCAGTGACGGCCTGCACAGGCTCCCGGAAGGGCGGCGTGGACAGTGACCTGCGCTCGCATACAGGCCTCTTGGCGGCGGCGGCAGCAGCCCCAGCGTCCCATGCCCGTCTCTGGGGTCTGCGCTTTTAGCCCAGCTCGCGCCCGTCTCTGGAGCTCCTTTAAGCAGCGCTCTTAATCCCCTCTCCTCACGCACCAGGAAACCAAGAGGGAAGAAAAAGTCTCTTGCCTCTTCGGCTGCTCCAGAGTTTTCCCGGACTCCCTCCCGGCTAGCTGTGGCACATTAGCCCCCTTCAGGCTGAGTTCTCGCCGCCAGCCCCAGTCCTCTCCCTGCGCTCTGACCGAAGCCTGAGCCTCAGCTTCCAGTGCCGCCCGCCCCAGCAGGCGAGCAGACAAGCCTCTCGGGCTGGTGAGTGCCAGTCGGCACCGATCCTCTGTGCGGGAATCTCTCCGCTTTGCCCTACCCAGGTACGTGGGGAGTTTCTTGCCTTTTGGGAGGTCTGAGGTCTTCTGCCAGCGTTCAGTAGGTGTTCTGTAGGAGTTGTTCCACGTGTAGCTGTATTTCTGGTGTATCTGTGGGGAGGAAGGTGATCTCCGCGTCTTACTCTTCTGCCATCTTCCCCGGAAGTCCCCAGGTGTGGTTTCTTTACCTGGAGAAAACCAACATAGCTCCTAGATTTTCCTGCTAGTGTACTAACAGGCAAACTGTACAATATATTTTAGTAGGGGGAATTGGTTTAGATTATCTAAGGGAAATAGGGTTGCTGTTTTTCAATGAAGGCAGAGAGGAAGGACAGAGTATGATGTAACCAAGGATCCTCTGGAGGGCCTCGAAGTTCTTCCACGCACAGTGGTAAATGGTAGTGGATAACCAGAGAACAGGTTCATTCAGGCAAGACTGCTAAAGATTCAGATCCCTCAGGGATAAAATTTAGGGTCACTTCATCAGGGGAAGACAACCACCAGATGTGTTGCTGGTTTAAGGACAAAAATATGTAATATACATTGTAAAAAAAATCAAATAACTATAGCTTGTGACTTGAAGAAAAATGGACTGATATCAAATATATGTACTTAAATACATATTTGTGTATATATGTAATTAAATATTAAATACATATTTTCCTCTTTTTACCCTCTCCTTGTCTCTAATAATTTTATGTAGAGTATGCTGATGGTGATTTTAAAAATTAATTAATCAATTAATTTTTGGCTGTGTTGGGTCTTCATCACTGTGCATGGGCTTTCTCTAGTTGTGGCGAGTGGGGGCTAGTCTTCGTTGCGGTGCATGGGCTTTTCATTGCGGTGGCTCCTCTTAGTGAGGAGCACGGGCTCTAGGCGCGTGGGCTTCAGTGGTTGTGGCATGTGGGCTTAGGTGCTCCGTGGTATATGGGATCTTCCCGGACCAGGGCTCGAACCCGTGTCCCCTGCATTGGCAGGTGGATTCTTAACCACTGCGCCACCAGGGAAGTCCCTGATGGTGATTTTCATAATCCATAGGTTTCATGTTATTCAAGATGGGACTGTGGAGTGAAGGAGGAGTAAATTCACCCCAGAGATCCTGGACTTAGAGCTGGGTACAATAATAGATGTATTTGTTTGAAAGTTTGTATAAGGAAGAAGAGTGTATGAGGAAGTTGAGATGCCAAAGGAGTGGACTATAGTGGATATTTTCCATCCTTTTTGGCTTCCCCGTTTTTAATCTTTTTTAAATTTAGGGGAATTTCTACCCAATGAGTAGACCTCTCACTATGGAAACCAGAAACCCATTTCTCCAACTTTATTTTAGCTCTAAGTACAAATATGTGACCCAGCCTCTGCCAGTTGGACACACCCATGTCAGTCTTTGAAGCCGACTCTGATGGAAGAAGTTGCCATAAAAAAATGTATTCTGGTTTGGCTGACAAAGGATAGATCCTGCTTCCCAGAGGTAGCAGAGGCAGAGGTTCTATTGGTAGCATCCTGTGCCCAGTGATACTGATGTCAATGCAAATCCCTGTATCCATCTCAGTGGGAATGACAACACTGCCTCCAAAATGCTGTCTCCAGCTGTTGTACAGTGCGACTTACAGCCCTGGTTCTGGCTATGTAACCTCAGTACTTGTTGTTTTGGTCTTTCTGTAGCTCATGTAGTTACTTAAAAACATTTAATGAATTATTTTTCTGTTTAAGCTAGTTAGAGTTGGCTTTTTTTTAATGACTATGAATCTTGTGATATAGGTACTTTCATGCATCATCTCTAATACTTATAACTACTATGTGAGGTAGACTTTATTATCCCCCTTTTATAGGTAATAAAACAGAAATTAAATAAGTTGCTCCAGATCACAGTGCTTGTTGATAAGACTAATGTTTAGTTTTTATAATTTATATTTATTAATTTTCACTTAAAATTGATTACATAAATATTATATACATATATACAATTGTTCAATTATAAACAATAGTGAGAATGTCAATGTTTTAATAGTATTTATATCTTGGCTTAGTTTCCTAGTTATTTTTACTTATTCAACTTCTACCTAGTTTTATGTCATAAAAAATAATTATATTGGTTCCATTATATTTAATGCATGTTTTTCTCTGAGGCTTGAAATGTACTCAAAATTCTCATTAGTATTCTCATGCAAATATTTCATTGAACAGCATTTTCATGCCATTCAATTTTTTTTACCGGAATTTTTTCCCCTATGTTTTATTTACATTTGTTTTTTTCTTAGACTGAATTACAACATAACTTTGGGGTCAAACCTGTTTGGGAGCACAGCTCTCTTTGTAAAGCAGAAGGCAACGGGGAAATGTTAAAAAAAATAAGCTAAAATGAAATTGAATGACAAAACAAGCTCACGAGTATGTTCATACTAAATCAGAGGCTGGTAACTTCATCCACGGCCAGTTGGTCAGGGTATAGACGTGTTTTCAAAATTTAAAATTCTATTTTGGGGTTTCAATAGTAATGATAGTCATTTAAATAGGCATAATGATGTTAATGTGTATATCCTTGGAGGGGAAGACAACTTTTAATCAATAAAATTGTTTCTGTATTTCTTCATTAATATTTATGTTTACATACTCATTGTTGTGATGAATATTTCACATGTATAAATACCGTTCGACATTTGGTGCATAGAAACACATTTATGATGAGGGTTTAAAGGAATTAGAATGTTCTCTAAAAAGCTCACTACAGCAGAACTATTATTATTCACTTTAATAACCTTTCTTATGATCATGTCAAGCTGTCAGATATTTAAGTGGCAAGCATAAAAGACAGTACTTGGTGTAAAAGACCTCTTTCTAACACATTGTATTATCCCTATTGCCTTAACCTAGGTTAAAACTGTGTTTCATAATAAAACTATGAAGATAAGCCACTATTTTATTTACCATTCAAATGCACTTTTTTTTTTTTTTTTTTTTTTTTTTTTTTTTTTGTGGTACGTGGGCCTCTCACTGCTGTGGCCTCTCCCGTTGCGGAGCACAGGCTCCAGACGCGCAGGCTCAGCGGCCATGGCTCACGGGCCCAGCCGCTCCGTGGCATGTGGGATGTTCCCAGACCAGGGCAGGAACCCGTGTCCCCTGCATGGGCAGGCAGCCTCTCAACCACTGCGCCACCAGGGAAACCCCTCAAATGTACCTTTAAAATTTGTTAGATGATGGCAAAGACCAGAAATTCTTCAGGTTCATTATTCATTTCACACCTTGTATAACCAAGGCACTAGGTCAACCATCTACCAAGTAAATAAGGCTGGATGAAAATGACTCACTGCAGCACCCACGGCAGGAATCTGGACCTCAAGTTAGTGTCAATATGAGCAGAGCTAACAACTTACTCTATTTAACCCAAGAAGCTAAAAGAACCTAGAGCGCATGGAATCTAAAGGCCTTCTCAGGCAGAGGTCCATTAAACACTAAGATTTCACTTTCATTTCTGATGTATATCTGTTTGCAGAAATTTATCCATATGTTATGATCCATTCTAAGGCAAGGATCAGTCATATGTCTTTTCTTCTTTGATAGAATTTGCACTGACCTAAAACTATGAACCACCAGCTGGTGCATCCTTCAGCCCTATGAACCAATGAAGCTCCTGATATTAATCTTTTATTGATGCATGAGTGAAAGGAATGCTATTCTCCTCCAAGAGCTTCAGTGATAGTCTCCAGGTAGATGACTCCTTGATTTATATTTTTGACTTTGGTCTCTCTGCTGAGCTTCTTATGCACACTTCCAACAAATAGAGTACAAATCTCTTTGTTGAGCTGTATCTTACCTTCTCTTGGAAGCATAACAGTATTTGGAGCGAGTGTAGGTTCAATGTCTGGTGAGGGGGGGAAGTGGCAACAGGAGGAAAGCTTTGCCTCTTTACCTTTTGCAATCTTTCATAACCATCCACCTCATCTCTTCTTTAACACTATTCAGATGACCAGTGAAGCTTTTTTTAGAAAAAGATAAAATGTTCTGGTGACAGATATGGCACCAAGACATTCCTTTATTTAGAGCAATTTTGTGAATTAGAGAGGTGACCTCTGCGGCTGTGGTTTGAAGGTCTGCCATCCTCCACTGGGCTGAGGGATGTGATAGCGGGTGGAAAGCTTCAAAAAGCTCTGAGGAGTCAGAGTGTTGTTGCCCAGGGTACAAGATCCAGCAGGGGAGTGGAGCTGAATTGAATGCAGAGGGGAGCTGCTGAAAAGAAAGAGGATGAACAAAGAATATAGTTGATCCCCTTATAACTTGAGCTAAATCAACACCTGCCCCTGCTAGAATCAAGGGTGTAAGGGACTTCTGTATGTTGAAGTCTGCTTTCCTTTGGTTTATAGTAAAATGTTGATCACAGGCCCCTCTGTAATTCATTACTGCTTCATTCTCTTTTCTTCTGCTACCATTATTTCTGCCACCACCATCACATTTATTTTTCTGTTCTTCTTCCTCTCATGATCTTTGCCTTTTATTTGACAAATATTTGTGAAGGTAGGCATTGCATTAGGTACCATGGGGAAAGGAGCTATAAAAAAGAGGTGTAAAGTATGTAATTCTCCTTTAATTATGTAATGTAAATATCAGGTGCCTATTCATCTATTCACTCTCCTGTTTAAGCAATATCCTTCTCTCACCCTCCCCCAAAGCCTCTTGTACAAAGTAAAGCACAGTGGTATAGAATTTACCAAAGCAAAGAAACAGTTTAATCTTAGATGTGTAACATGGGTTATTTCTGTGCCATCAAACCCAACAAAAACACTAAATTGTGTAGGTATAGTTTTCCATATGGATAAACTTCAAATTACATATTTTAACTGATCATCATTAATGATAATCTTGGTATTTCCGGTTGGTTTATTTCAATTCTGAATAACATCATATACCTCTTAAAAAATAGTATCTATTAAAGCTCTTGACAGGTTAAAGAAAGATAGAGAATTGAGTCACAGAAGGACAAATACTGTATGATTCTATGATTCCACTTATATGTGCTGTCTAAAGTAGTCAAATTCATAGAGGTAAAAGTAAAATGTACTTAGCAGGGGCTGGGAGGAGAGAACAAAAGAGAGCTATTTAATGGGTACAGAGTTTTAGTTCTGCAAGATGAAAAAATTCTGGAGATCTGTTTCACAACAATGTAAATATAGCTAACACTACTGAACTGTGTACTTTAAAATGACTAAGATAGTAAATTTTATGTATGTTTTTACCATTAAAAAGAATTAATCAAAAAAAATTAATTTTTAAAAGAATTTACCAAGGATTCTATAGAGGAAATAAAGCAGACTTCATATTATACTGTCAGAGAACAACTTGAATCCACCTTAGGCATTTCTCTTTTCTAAAACTCTACCTTCAGCTGTGCGACCAGCCACAGCAGAGTGGTGATGGCGGTGGTGGAAACTTTCTCCTCTGACCCTTCGTATAGCGAAGGCATGAGGAGTTTGGCCTGGAAAAGAGTCAGAATCTTGGAGAGAGGGTATGGGTTATCTTCAGGATCCCAGTGGAAATAATAGGTATGGCCAATTTTAGAGTGCAATTATAGAAAGAAAATTAATAGATAAAGATAGATTTAAAATATATCATCAGCTGTAGAAACAAGTGATAACAGCAATTGTGCAGTGAGAACTTAGGGTTAGGAAACTGTTGAAGAGACAGTTGAGGAAACTGAGGCTTAAACAAGTGAGGTAAATATCCAAGGTCAGCCCAGAGCTAGCAAGTAGTGAAGGTCAGATTTATAAATGCTTTACTTTCAACATACAGAATGTTAGGCAGACAATTATAAATGACTGTCCCCAGTTGCAGAAGTTGGGTATGTCAGCTGTTTTGTCTGTTTTTTTCCCCTCACATTCTTGTCAGGTGCTGCATGATGCTGTGTATTTGTATTGCCCACTGAGTAAATGTTTAATGGAACAGAATGGCATCACCATGAGTGAGAGAGCTCAGTGGTCCTTACCACAGGCTGTTTCTCTGTTAAGTCAATTCCCAAGTTGAACATCACAGATAAGATCTTCTCTTAGAGCAGGAGGGACTTCAACTCTTAAACACACAGGGAAGGAGCTGTTCATCAAATCCTCAAGATTTTCAGCCACTATGACCAAGATGAGCATAAATTATGCCCTCATTGAATAATGTTTTAAGTGTGGAATCTTTTAAAAGCATATTTATTAAGCATGAAAAAATTTTATTACATGACCACAGCAGGTGATGCTGCTTTCATCAAGCGTCCCTGGATAGGTATTTGCATGTTATTGTCTCCAGGAAAGCACTAGAGTCCTGTATGTCAGAGGGTCTGAAAAGCAGAGATATAGTATAAATAGCTTTGTTATTCATATGCTGTATATGAAAACATTTAGATGGAATATTTTCTGTAGCCAAAGAACTATATTTTCTCCCAATAATTTGAAACAAAGAAGTTAAGAACACAAACCGCACTTAGAAAGAAAGAAGAATGCTATTTTCTTGCTGCTGAATTCATGAATCTATTATGGAGACTCATTTTAATCTTTAGATTTAATGTGTCCTTTTTATCAAGAGTGAGACTTTTCTTTGTGTCTACAGTAGAAAAATGGCACCAATTTAGTCCTGTACTTTGCCAACCCTTGCTTGTCACGTTTTTTGAATGATCACAGTTGTGCATTAATTGTGTCAAGACAGAATAGAAAATTGGGCTGTGGGGCGGGTCCTGTTAAGGATCTATACAGATTTCTATAAAACATTCATAAGGATATTGCTCTCATTCTTTCCTGAAGGATGATGACTTTTTTTGTTTGTGTTTTTGGTTTTCTGGATCTTTAACTTTTAGAACAATAGAAACAGTTTTTTAGTCACAAAGACCTTTGAGGACATTCATACTTTTAGAGCTTTCATGATCTTGGAATGAGACACTGTTTCAATCACAGTTTAGTTTTTATTCCTTGAGCTGAGCTAATTGTCTGAGGTCACAGGACTCTATTGATGGTTTTGCATGTATAAGTGGATATTCTGAATTCTGCCCAGAGTAATGGATAAAAATAGGCAGTTAATTCAGTGTTTAAAAATTAATATAATCTGCAATTTTAATGGTGCAAGGAAACGTAAAGGTCTCTTAGTTCAAAACATTTATTTTTGCAGCTGAGAAAACAAAGGTCCAGAGAGCCCATAGGTTTTGCTGAGGGTCACATAGCCAGTTAATGGCAGAGCTGGTATCAGAAAAGGTCTTTTCCTCATAATTGAAAGCTCTTTCTTTTTGAAATTATGAAATGTTAAGGCACTGTGAAAAGTCCAAAGAGTAACATGTCTAACAGCTGTACCTACCACCCAGCTTTGTCAGATCTTATAATTTTGCTATGTTTGTTTCCTTTATTTCTTTTAAAGAAATAAAAACAGATTCAATATAACACCTGTATATTTTTTACTGATAGTACTTCTCACACTGCTTTCCAAATTTGCTATTGTTATGTGAAGATGCATAAATAGTATATATCTGAACAGTGTATGGCATTGTTTTACATGGGTTAGAACAGCATACAAGTAGAATTGCATGAGCTCTTCTGAAACTTGTTTTTATTGCTCACTGTTTTTTTGAGATTTTTTAATGCTGAAATGCATAGTGATGGTTCATTCATTTTTACTGCTTTTCATATTGTGAACATACTACAATGCAGTTATCCATTTTTCTGTTGATACATATTTAGATTTTTAAAAAATATGCGGTTACAAACACTGCTGTAATAAACATTCTTTTTATGTGTCTGTGTACAAGTGCAAGGATTTCTTGGCTACATACTTAGAAGTTGTAATGCTTCAGCGTTGCGCTTTATTGTCAGATTACTCTCCAAAGTGTTGTACAGCAGTGTTATGTAATGCCAATCCCATGGATAGGAAATGGTTCAACACCATGGCTTCATTTACATTTCCCTTATTGATAATAAGGTTAATTATCTTTTCATATGTACAACAGTTAGCTATTGCTGCAATAATATCTGGTAACTAACCACCCCAAAACTTAGTGGCAATCATCTCTTTTTATGGGTTTGCAGGCCAGCTGGTGCAGCTCTGCTTCAGGATGCAGGTCTGCGGATGCACATCTGTTCTAGGTGTCTCTTATCCTAGTTAGCTAGAGAGGCTCTTCTTGCAGCAAAGGCAGGAACACAAGGATGCAAGCCCCATTAATCATGGACACTTCAAGTCCCTGCTTGTGACACTTCTGCTTATGTCTCATTGACCAAAGCAAGGCACTTAGCTGAGTCTTACATCCACGAAGTGGGGAATACTCCACCCCTGTGAGACTATGGCATCAGCATGCAGGCTTATTAACTACTACAGGAGAGGGAAGAATTGTCAACACTTATTTAATCTACCACAACACATTTATTGGCCATTTGGTTTCATCTTATATAAATTGCTGGTTCATAGTCTTTGCTCATTTTTTCTTGGGTTGCTTGCATTTTACTTACTGTTTCACAGATACTCTTTTTTTTTTGTCTCAATGATTTTATTGAAGTATAGTTGATTTACAATGTTATGTTAGTTTCTGGTGTACAGCAAAATGACTCAGTTATACATGTATTCTTTTTCATATTCCTTTCCATTATGGTTTATCACAGGATATAGATATAGCTCCCTGTGCTAAACAGTAGGACTTTGTTGTTTATCCATCCTATATATACTAGTTTGCATCTGCTGATACTCTTTATATAATGTGGATTCTAATTTTTGTCAATTATAAGATTATAGAAATATTCTTTTAGTATGTGGCTCATATTTTCACTTTATGATATTTTTCTTGTAAAGAAGTTTAAAGAAGTTAAACATTTTAATTTAACTATTGCTGTATGATATTTCTCTTGAAAAGAAGTTTAAAATTTTACTATAATCTAAACATTTATCCACCTTTCCCTATATGGTTTGTGCACATTGTGTTTTGTTCTAGAAAATTATCTCTATACTGAAGTCATTAATATATTCTCCAATGTTTTCTTCTAAAAGTATTAAGGTTTAAGTTTTTACATTTAGGTCCGTGTTTTGCTCAGAATTTTAACATTTTTTCTAACATGTTTTTTCTGTAAATTCTCTTGGATATTCTACAGAAATAATTATATCATTAATGAGTAATAAAATTTAGGCTCTTTTTTCAATTCATAAATCTTTTATTTCTTTTTATTATGATACTAAACCAGAAAAATGTTAAACAGAAGTTGTGTAGCAAGTATCCTCCCCCCCAATTTTTTTTTTTTTTTTTTTTTGTGGTATGCGGGCCTCTCACTGTTGTGGCCTCTCCCGTTGCGGAGCACAGGCTCCGGACACGCAGGCTCAGCGGCCATGGCTCATGGGCCTAGCCGCTCCGCGGCACGTGGGATCTTCCCAGACCGGGGCATGAACCCGTGTCCCCTACATCGGCAGGCGGACTCTCAAACCACTACGCCACCAGGGAAGCACCCCCCCAATTTTAAAGGAAATGTTTCTAATGTTTTATGACTATAGTAGTTTTATCACAAAAATAGTAATCAGAAAATAAGTGTAAAGCTAAAATTCTATATACAGCTAAAATATTATAGACTATAGGCAAAACAAGTGTATTTCCAGACAACACAAAACAAAGAGGGAAAGGATTTATCAATTACATACCTTTACTAAAGGAAAAACTAAAGAAGAAGAAGAAGAAAATAAAACCCCTAAAAGAAGGATTAAATTGCAAGAAGGAATGTTAAGAAAATAAATTGGTATATCTGTAAGACAAGCATTGATTGAATAAAATAGCAACAGTAATAATGACTAATTATAGGAATATCAACAGGGTAGAACTAAACACTGAATAATAACAATATAATAGGCAAAGAGGTAGTCTAGGTTAAAGCTCTAAAGTCCGTGTATGTTTTTGAATGAGAGTAAAGCTATTGATAAAATTTAGACCCTAAGCAATTATACATGAGAAATTCTAAGAATAATCACTAAAAAATAAAAATAGAATCGATAATATTAAACAGTATATAGAGGCACAAGAGAGATAAAGGTTTGATCAATCTAGAAGAATTTTGGAAAGGTTAAAAAAAAGTAAAGAAAAATCGTGGTAAACAGAAATCAAACAAAAATCTATAGAAAAATCCCCAAATATAAGGACGAAGAGTTGATTTTTTTTTTAAGAATGAGAAAGGATAAGCCAGGTACACAATAACCAGAAAAGGTTGATGTAGTTATACTAGTACCTGAAAAATTAAAAACAAAAATAAAGATTTAATAAAAATAATGACAACAAAAAGGAAATTGAGAACAACATAAAAGTCAAGAAATAGCATAGCCAAAAGTTGATTCATTGAAAGGATAAATAATCATCAAAACTGGCAAAATGACAAAATAGAGAAGATTTAAGTAAACATTATTAAAAATGAAAGAAGGCAAATAATCACAAATACATCAGTCACAGAAAAATAGTAAAAGAATACTATAGAAAACTTTATGCAAATAAATTTGAAAACTTAGACAAAATGGACTTTTTCTCAGCAAAATCTACCGTAACAAAACTGACTAAAAGAAATGACACAATTTTAGACCTCTAACAATTAAGGAAATAAAATTAGGAGTTAAAATATACATCCACCAAAGCAAAAATTAGTTTAGATAGTTTTACAGGTGATTCAAGAAATAGGTAATTCCTATCTTCTGCAACTAATACAAAGAATGACAAAAGTGGCGTAACTCCCAACTAATTTTATGAGGCTAGAACCTCAGTGTTGAAACACAGAAAAACAGTACAAGAAAAGAATGTCATAGGTCAGTCTTACTTAATGAGCATAATTGCAGAAGTCTTAATCCACAGATTAGCACATAGAAACTAGCAATGTATTTAAAAAATGCCTCATGATCAAGGAAGATGAAGGTGATTTATATTAGAATATCTGTGTATGCAATTTCCCACATTAACAGATTAAGATGGAAAAAGCATATAGCCATCTCAGTGGAAGATGAAGCATTATTTGATACAATTCAGCATCATTTATGATAGAAACAGTTACAAAGAAAACAGTTTTGGAACTGGGAGGGACTTTCCTTTAGTTGATAAACATATCCGGCAACAGTGTTGGGCAAATATATCACTTAGTAGTGAGATATTAGAAGCATTCTGAGAGAATATAATAAAGGAAATCAAGAAGGAATGGTCAGAAGAGAACTGACACAAGAAGCTAGTAAATTTTTCATTCGTTTGTCATTTATCGAATACCTACTCTAAGCCAGGTAGTAATAATATAAAGGTAAATAAGGCAGTCTTTGCCCTTAAGATCCTTGCCATGTAGTGGAATTTAATCCATATGTGTTCTCTAACAGATCTTGAAAAGAAAACCTTTCAATTCAGGTAGCATTTGTAAGAAAATTAAGCAGCTTATATATGTGGCTTGTTAATATTATTTTGTCTTACTTCTGTGCACATTGACTTGTAGTAAACAGTAATTTAGTTAATGAGAAGAATACACATGGCCATATATTTGAATGCTCTACCATTTACTAGAACAATTCCCAACCTTGAAAGAATACATTACTTCATTACCAAGATGGACTAATATATATTCTGTGTTTCTAAAAGGCAATTCTTCAAAAACACTGCTTTCCTGAGCAGGTACATGAAACTAGGAGAGTTCCAATAGCAAGTAGTTAGATTAGAAATTCTATTTTTCAGTATCCCTCAAATTCTATAATGAGTCCATTCAAATAGACTTATATTAATTTGTACTAATAGAATAAAATTTCCATTGTATGGCAATAACCTGATTTGTATTGTTTTCATGGAAAAATTGAGTGACTATAAAATTTGTTTGATAATTAGCACTTCATGTCAAATGATTTAGAGTGAATATTTTAAAAGACACATAAGCAGTAATTTTCACTGTTTTCACCTACCAGGTTGACTTTCTGCCTCAGCTACATCTAGGCTCACTTCTTCCTGGTTATAGCAGAAAAGAACACAGATCCTAATGTTATGGCTGTGGTCATACTGAGTGAGAGCCTTCCATAAATATAAAATCCTCTTATTAGATAAAAAATGTTACTGTAAATTAAGATAAAGATGTTGGATTTTTAAGTCTCTTTCCTTGTCTCTTCCCTCCCTAGATAATTCAAATCCCAATCAAACTGAAATCACCCTCCTTCTCAATAAAACCACACATAACTATTATAAATCACATTATATTCTCTCTTCTCCTATAGTTTTTTCACAGTTTTATACAAAATTTATTCTTACGTATGATTCTTATAGACGTATGAGTGTAAATAACAGCCTAGCTAGATTGCAGTCTCCTTAAGGGAAGAGAGTATATATTTCTTTGTGTAAATTGAAGTATAGTTGATTTACAATATTATATTATTAGTAGTTTCAGGTGTACAGCATAGTGATTCAGTATTTTTATAGATTATGCTCTACTTAAAGTTATTATAAAATATTGGCTGTATTCCCTCTGCTGTGCAATATATCCTTGTAGCTTATTTATTTTACACACAGTAGTTTATATCTTTAATCCCCTACTCCTAGCTTCCCCTCTCCCTTTCCCTTTCCCCACTGGTAACCACTAGTTTGTTCTCTATATCTGTGTCTCTGTTTCTGTTTTGTTATATTTATTCATTTTATTTTTTAGGCTCCACATATAAGTGATAAAATACAGTACTTGTCTTTCTCCGACTTATTTCACTAAACATAATACCCTGAAGGTCCACCCTTGTTGTTGGAAAAGGCAAAATTCCATTCTTTTTTATGACTGAGTAATATTCAATTGTATGTATATACCACATCTTCTTTATCCATTCATCTGCTGATGGACACTTAGGTTGCTTCCATATCTTGGCTATTGTAAATAATACAGCTATGAACATTGTGGTTCATATAACTATTCAAATTAGTGTTTTTGTTTTCTTCAGATATATACCCAGGAGTGAAAATTTTGGATCCTATGGTAGTTCTACTTTTATTTTTTTGAGGAACCTCCATGCTGTTTTCCATAGTGGTGGCACCAATTTACATTCCAACCAATAGTGTACTAGCATTCCCTTTTCTCCACATTCTCCCCTATATTTGTTATTTCTGGTCCTTTTGATAATAGCCATTCTGACAGGTATGAGGTGATATCTCATTGGGGTTTTAATTTGCATTTCTCTGATGATTAGTGATGTAGAGCATCTTTTCATGTGCCTGTTGGCCATCTGTATGTCTTCTTTAGAAAAAATGTCTATTCAGGTCTTTGCTCATAAATGAAAATCTTCCATACTGCTATGGGAATGACTTTTCTAAACAAGCATCTCACCATTTTTCTCTCTTGCTTTAAAAAAATAAAAAAAATGGCTTTAAATAAAATTTAAGTTCCTTAACATAACATATAATACCTTCTGTCACCTGCTTCTTGTCTCTTTTCCTACCTCTCCCAACACCCAGCCCATGTTTATGGAAAATGAAGTACTACAGAATTCCTCTCCCACTGTACTGTTTCACAGAGGAGGTACCAGTGGGGTTTTGCCATCCAATAGATTTCATTTCAAAGTCTGGTTGAATAACACTGAATTAGTTCCTTAGCCTCTCTGAGATTTGAATGAGGGTAAACAGTCCTATCTTGCAGGCAGGGTAGTTGGGAGGATTAGAAAAAATGTATGTAAAGTGGCTAGAACACGCTGTCTGTTTATGTCTTCTGTTCCTTCATATCTTTCTCATCTTACTTAAAAGTGATATTTCCACGTTTAGCAGAGAGCGAGTTTCGATAATTATCCTTATAATTCCATGCAATAGCTCCCACTGCTCAAATATCCTTTGAAACTTTCTTTTGCTGGTTGACTTCTGCTCTTCCTTCAAGATACAATTTAATATTTATCTCATACAGAGAGTCTTCCCTTAATAGGGCCAAATGTCTCTTCTATATTCCTTTAAGACACTAGGACAACTTATTCACAGCATTTCCCACATTATATTAAAATTGTCCACGTATATGTCTGCTTCTCTCACTTGCTTGTAAGCTTCTTTATCCTAGTTTGTCTTTCTATTCTAGCACCAACCTCACTTCTGACACAGTATGCACTCAAGAATTTTACTAGACTGAAGTGTTAAACTAGGAAACAGACAAATAATGACCCATTTCAATAAATGCTTAACGATACAACGTTAACATATCAGGAAAAAATAAAGGTAGAAACACAACTATCTATAGATTGCAGTACTCAAATAATTACTTACAAATTGTTTTAAAAGATTTAGATTTGATGTGGTGTGGTGACATGGAGATGGGAGGCTTATTTTAAAGCCGTCTACACTGCCTTTATATCAAGCTGACTTTTAAACAGAAGAAAGTCTACTGACCGTTGTCTGGAGACCACAGGGCTAAGTAGAGCCAGGGATGTGAAGGGCTTGCATTAAAAAAAAAATTAATTTATTGAGTGTTAGGGCTAAGTAGAACTGAAACAAAAATATTTTTTTGGTTACAACTGGTGTTTCATTACTTGAAACAGAACAATTCTTTTCTGGCCATATTTTTGCCTAGGACCTTCTTTTTGTATATATTTCTGGTATTATGGTACTTTCCAAATAAGAAAGGAAAATGTTTTTAAAAGGCCATAGATTATCTTTTTTTTATATTGGACTCTGGGTGTAATTTTATATTTATATTTTAATTGTAATTTACTGATAATTGTACAGAGTACTGAGTTGCAGTGGAAAAATGTAGCTTTTCTATTTTTAATGCGGGCTCCTTTATGTCCTAAGCTGTCTCTGTCACGTGGCACTTCCAGTGCACTGACATGTACATGGAGCTTAATGATTGCTGAGTTACAATAGAATGTGTCAGGTTATAGGATTATAGGTTATAGGATTATTTAAGTGTCATCTTCAAGTGATCAACTGGACTGTTTACTTTTTGATTTCCTGGTTGATAAGAAATTATATTAATAAAAATAGTATTTAACCTCTATTTTTATAGTTAGAGAGAGGCATAATGATGGATGTACTTACCATCATTGGTAAGTACTATACCTCCTTCTATATTCCAGTACACCATGTAAAAAAAATTGTACACCATGACTTGATGACACTATGGTTATGTTACTATGTAAAGTTTACTGAGAACTTTTTTTCTGTTTTTTCTAAGTATTCTTGCCAAACATCAAGAGTGCAATTCACTCAAAGTAGTCAATTTATATACCTCATTGGCAGTATGATTTAATCCACGTATATACCTTAGAAAGAGTGTATAGCACTAAAAATGACTTTCTTTTGCCAAATATTTTTGTTAGTAGCCAAAAATGTAAGATTGTAGAGTTGATGAATGTCTACAGCTTGTGACCTGTTTACCCATGGGAGGGACAACTCCTCCCCCCCCACCTTTTTGGGTAACGTAATACACATCAAAAGATCAGGGGACATTCTGTTTTGGAAGTTAAGAAACCAATGCTTTTATCATGTAAAACAGGGGTTCACAACTCCCGGGCTGCTCTTAGGAGCTGGGCTGCACAGAAGGAAGTGGGAGGCAGGTGAGTGAGCAAAGCTTTATCTGCCGCTTCCCCATCACTCACATTACCGCCTGAACCATCCCCCTACCACTCCCCTAGCCCCCTACCCCCCACACCTCCCTGCCTCCCCCCACCTTCCCCCGACCATCTGTGGAAAAATTGTCTTCCACTAAACCAGTCCCTGGTGCCAAAAAGCTTGGGAACTGCTGATGTAAAAGACAATACAACCTCCAGAATTGTGCTGCAGAGGACCCAGCAGATAGAAGTAGGAATTTTTGTTAAGAAACATCTTTGAATGTACTTCAGCACCTTGTCAAATATTTGATAAATTTGTGGAGTTCTACACTAGGAAACAATAATTTTCTTTTGGAAGACTCTCCAAGCCGTTGTGACTGTAAGAGAGAGAGATTCCTCAATAGTGTCTCTATATGGGTCATCTTATTCTGAGCCGTGGGTCACATTGGTGTGCCCTATAAGTCATGGGCAAAATGGCATCCCTATGTAAGCATGATGATTTGCTTTTGATATTTGTTGCTATTGCCCAACTGAATTTGTAAAATATCTTTTTTAAGGCAGTAATTTTAAGTGTCAGCTGTAAGATAGCTATTTATTTCCAAACCTTCCTGGAGTTAAGTGTTTAGACTTAAAAGACTTTTGCTTTGGAAAATAAGTAAATAAGATAAAATTGTCATAATATTCTATCTTGTTTAACTTTATCACTAGAGCTTGAAGACAAGATGTACTTCAAATGGTCCATAACACTTTAGTTATGAGTTAAAAGAGGAGGCATACATAGATTTTCTTTGCCAAATGTAAAATAACGAATTAAATTAACTTTTTTGAGCAGAAAACTTCTCCTTATCATTATATTGCTTATTGTAAAATTCAATTCAGGTGTCTTGAATTTTATAACAATGCTTACACTTTGGATTACTGATCTAACACCCATAGGGAATTCTGATTTTTCTGTGTTAAGAAAACAAAATCTTTAAAATAATTGGGGCTTTAAAACCTAGAAATGACATGATAAATTAGGTAGATAAATTTGGGACTTCAGCCAGGAGACCTACATATGGCTTCTTTTTGTAGCTTAGGCTTCCTCACAACATGGTGGCTAGTTTCCAAGGATGAGAGTCTCAAGAAAGAAAGCCCAGCAGAAGCTATATCACCATTTCTACCCCAGCCTTAGAAGTCATACATGTCATTTCCACAGCATTCTATTTTCTGAGGAAATTACAAAGCCTCAGTCAGTTTCAAGGTGATGAGAAATAGGCTCTACTTCTTGAGGAGGAAGTAACAAGGTTGGATAAAAAACAGAAAAAAATTGCAGTCATTTTTGGAAAATACAATCTCTCACACCATCCTCTATCCTCACACCAAGTTAGTCATCTTAACTGAAAATCAACTTCTTTTTAATGATTGGTAGTTAAGTAAACCAAATGCTGAATTATATTAATAACATAAAAAACAATTTGACATATTCTGCTATTTGGTTCACCAATTGCAGCATCTAACTGTAAATCAATATTTCTGGATAGAATACTTGGTGGTATAAAATAGATAACAAATCAACACAATTATTCTTGAATGCACAAATATTTGAGATAAAATATTACTAAGCCAGTACTTTTTTATAGTAGGTAAAAAGCTAGGATGCAACAGAATAAGAGTTTCCAACTGTTAATAAAAAGTGTTATTTTTCCTTTTCATTTGACTTGGGGAAAGTTGATTTTCTTCTTTCACTTTTGTTTCAATGAAATTTAAAAGTCAAGTCCTTTCTGTGTCAAGCAACAATACTTATGTTGTATTAACTTTAAAATTCAGACAATGTAATTTTCCTCTGGTTTATAAATTCCCATTTATTTATTATGACTAAGTAAGACAAGATAGCTCAATAATTCTAAAAAGGATGACAGCATAAGAACTACACTAATCTTACCAAAAAAGAATGAAAGAAAGGCATATGAAGGCAAGAAAACTACATCCGTGCTTAAACTAAGGAAAAGTCCACAAAATTTGTTAGATACAGTCCAATTTCAACCAAATATGAAGACATGAGTCATACATAGCATGATAGGAGGGGAGTAGAATTGTCATTGTAATACTAAGTCCTAAATATTGAAGCTGGAGTATGGGATAGGTTGTAGGACATATTGGGTATAATCAAATGTCCAACAAGTATATATCAAATTCTATACTTCAAAAACAATGTATTGTTTCATATATTTTTAAAATAGTAAGAAAATGAAAAAATGTAAAGGTATATATATCTTCACCTAGCTATATCTCTCCTTTTATTTTCCCTAAGGAATAATTTGATATGTGATCAATAGATATGCATAAACATGTTCATTCTAGAGTTACTTATAAGACAAAATATTGGAAATGCCCAGGATGTCAGTCATAAGAGATTAGAGATCTATCTTAATTCCTCTACAGGCACAATAAATCCCATGAGATATGAATCTTTATTTCCTGAAATGGAACGTTGACCATATTATAGAATTAAGTGACATTTATGAGGAAGTATGAACTAAGTTTTGTGTACAAACACATAAGCCTTATTTCTATTTACATTAAATGTTAACAGTTAATAGTAGCTAACATTAGTGTTAGCAGTTGTTTCTCTGAGAGGTAGGCGGTTTTACCTTTTCTTTCTACCATTTTGTCTTCTGTGAGTCTTTTTTTTTTATAGCACTGTAAAACTATTTATTTACTTTATTTTTTTAATAGATCTTTATTGGAGTATAATTGCTTCACAATACTGTATTAGTTTCTGTTGCACAACAAAGTGAATCAGCCATATGCATACACATGTCCCCATATCCCCTCCCTCTTGAGCCTCCCTCCCATCCTCCATATCCCACCCCTCTAGGTCATTGCAAAGCACAGAACCCATCTCCCTGTGCTATGCTGCTGCTTCCCACCAGCCAACTATTTTACATTCGGTAGTGTGTATATGTCAATGCTACTCTCACTTTGCCCCAGCTTCACCCTTCCACCCCATGTCAGCAAGTCCATTTTCTATTTCTACCTCTTTATTCCTGCCCTGCAACTAGGTTCTTCAGTACCATTTGTTTTGGTTTTTAGATTCCATATATATGCGTTAGCATACGGTATTTGTTTTTCTCTTTCTGACTTCACTCTGTATGACAGACTCTAGGTCCATCCACCTCACTACAAATAACTCAATTTCGTTTCTTTTTATGGCTGAGTAATATTCCATTGTATATATGTGCCACATCTTCTTTATCCATTCATCTGTCGATGGACACTTAAGTTGCTTCTGTGTCCTGGCTATTGTAAATAGTGCTGCAAAGAACATTGTGGTGCATGTCTCTTTTTGAATTATGGTTTTCTCAGGGTATATGCCCAGTAGTGGGATTGCTGGGTCATATGGTAGTTCTATTTTTAGTTTTTTAAGGAAACTCCATACTGTTTTCCATAATGGTTGTATCAATTTACATTCCCACCAACAGTGTAGGAGAGTTCCCTTTTCACCACACCCTTTCCAGCATTTATTGTTTCTGTCTTTTTTGATAATGGCCATTCTGACTGACGTGAGGTGATACCTCATTGTACTTTGATTTGCATTTCTCTGATAATTAGTGATGTTGAGCTTCTTTTCATGTGCCTCTTGGCCATCTGTATGTCTTCCTTGGTGAAATGTCTATTTAGATCTTCTTCCCATTTTTAAACTGGATTCTTTGTTTTTTTGATATTGAGCTCCATGAACTGTTTGTATATTTTGGAGATTAATCCTTTGTCTGTTGTTTCATTTGCAAATATTTTCTCCCATTCTGAGGGTTGTCTTTTTGTCTTGTTTATGGTTTCCTTTGCTGTGCAAAAGCGTTTAAGTTTAATTAGGTCCCATTTGTTTATTTTTGTTTTTATTTCTGTTACTCTAGGAGGTGGGTCAAAAAAGATCTTCCTGTGGTTTATGTCAAAGAGTGTTTTTCCTATTTCCTCTAAAAGTTTTATAGTGTCTGGTTTTACATTTAAGTCTTTAATCCATTTGGGGTTTATTTTTGTGTATGGTGTTAGGTAGTGTTCTAATTTCATTCTTTTACATGTAGCTGTCCAGTTTTCCGAGCACCACTTATTGAAGAGGATGTCTTTTCTCCATTATATACTCTTGCCTCCTTTATCAAAGATAAGGTGACCATATGTGCATGGGTTTATCTCTGGGCTTTCCATTCTGTTCCATTGATCTATATTTCTGTTTTTGTGCCAGTACCATACTGTCTTGATTAATGTAGCTTTATAGTATAGTGTGAAGTCAGGGAGCCTGTTTCCTCCAGCTCTGTTTTTCTTTCTCAAGATTGCTTTTGCTATTTCAGGTCTTTTGTGTTTCCATACGAATGGTAAGATTTTTTGTTCTAATTCTGTGAAGAATGCCACTGGTAGTTTGATAGGCATTGCATTGAATCTGTAGATTGCTTTGGGTACTATAGTCATTTTAAAAATACTGATTCTTCAAATCCAAGAACATGTTATATTTCTCCATCTGTTTGTGTCATCTTTGATTTCTTTCATAAGTGTTTTATAGTTTTCTGAGTACAAGTCTTTTGCCTCCTTAGGCAGGTTTATTCTTAGGTATTTTATTCTTTTTGTTGCAATGGTAAATGGGAGTGTTTCCTTAATTTCTCTTTCTGATTTTTTGTTGTTGGTGTATAGGAATGCAAGAGATTTCTGTGCATTAATTTTGTAGCCTGCTATTTTACCAAATTCATTGATTAGTTCTAGTAGTTTTCTGGTGGCATCTTTAGGATTTTCTATGTATAGTATCATGTCATCTGAAAACAGTGACAGTTTTACTTCTTCTTTTCCAATTTGTATTCTTTTTATTTATTTTTCTTCTCTGATTGCTGTGGCTAGGACTTCCCAAACCATGTTGAGTAAGAGTGGCGAGAGTGGACATCCTTGTCTTGTTCCTGATCCTAGTGGAAATGCTTTCAGTTTTTCACCATTGAGTGTGATGCTTGCTGTGGGATTGTCATATATGGCCTTTATTATGTTGAGGTAAGTTCCCTCTATGCCCATTTTCTGGAGAGTTTTTATCATAAATGGGTGTTGAATTTTGTCAAAAGCTTTTCTGCATCTATTGAGATGATCATATGGTTTTTATTCCTTAATTTGTTAATGTGGTGTATCACATTGATTGATTTGCATATATCCATGCATCCCTGGGATAAATCTCACTTGATGATGGTGTATCACCCTTTTAAAGTGCTGTTGGATTCTGTTTGCTAGTATTTTGTTCAGGATTTTTGCATGTATGTTCATCAGTGATATTGGCCTATAATTTTCTTTTTTTGTGATTTTTTTTTCTGGTTTTCTTATCAGGGTGATTGTGGCTTTGTAGAATGAATTTGGGAGTGTTTCTCCCTCTGGAATTTTTTGGAAGAGTTTCAGAAGGATAGATTTTAGCTCTTCTCTAAATGTTTGATAGTATTCACCTGTGAAGCCATCTGGTCCTGGACTTTCTTTTGTTGGAAGATTTTTAATCATAGTTTCAATTTCATTACTTGTGATAGGTCTGTTTATATTTTCTAATTCTTCCTGGTTAAGTCTTGGAAAATTGTACCTTTCCAAGAATTTGTCCATTTCTTCGTGGTTGTCCCTTTTATTGGCATATAGTTGTTTGTAGTAGTCTCTTATAATCCTTTGCATTTCTGCAGTGTCAGTTGTGATTTCTCCTTTTTCGTTTTAAATTCTATTGATTTGCGTCTTCTCCCTTTTTTTCTTGATGAGTCTGACTAAGGGTTTATCAATTTTGTTTATCTTCTCAAAGAACCAGCTTTTAGTTTAATTGATCTTTGCTATTGTTTTCTTTGTTTCTATTTCATTTATTTCTGCTCTGATCTTTATGATTTCTTTCCTTCTACTAACTTTGGGTTTTCTTTGTTCTTCTTTCTCTAGTTGTTTTAAGTTTAGGGTTAGATTGTTTATTTGAGATTTTTCTTGTTTCTTGAGGTGAGATTGAGTTGCTATAAACTTCCCTCTTAGAACTGCTTTTGCTGCATCCCATAGGTTTTGGGTCATCATGTTTTCATTGTCATTTGTCTCTTGGTATTTTTTTGTTTCTTCTTTGATTTCTTCAGTAATCTCTTGGTTATTTAGTAGCGTACTGTTTAGCCTCCATGTATTTGTGCTTTTTATTTTTTTTCCTATAATTGATTTCCAGTCTCATAGTGTTGTGGTCAGAAAAGGTGCTTGATATGATTTCAATTATCTTAAATTTTCCGAGGCTTGATTTGTGACCCAACATGGGATCTATCCTGGAGAATGTTCCATGTGCTCTTGAGAAGAAAGTGTTTTCTGCCACTTTTTGGTGGAATGTTCTATAAATATCAATTAGATCTATCTGGTCTGTTGTGTCATTTAAAGCTTGTGTTTCCTTATTTATTTTCTGTTAAGATGGTCTGTCCATTGATGAAATCGGGGTGTTAAAGTTCCCTACTATTACTGTGTTACTGTTGATTTCTCCTTTCATGGTTGTTAGCATTTACCTTATATATTGAGGTGCTCCTATGTTGGGTGCATAAACATTTATAATTGTTATATCTTCTTCTTGGATTGATCTTTGATCAATCCTTATCTCTTGTAATAGTCTTTATTTTAAAGTCTATTTTATCTGTTACGAGTATTGCTTCTCCAGCTTTCTTTTGATTTCCAGTTGCATGGAATATCTTTTTCCATCCCTTCACTTTCAGTCTGTATGTGTCCCTAGGTCTGAAGTGGGTCTCTTGTAGACAGCATATATATGGGTTGTTTTTGTATCCATTCAGCCAGTCTATGTCTTTTGGTTGGGGCATTTAATCCATTTACATTCAAGGTTATTATCGATATGTATGTTCCTAGTACTATTTTCTTAATTGTTTTGGGTTTGTTTATGTGGGTATTTTTCTTCTCTTGTGTTTCCCACTTAGAGAATTTTCTTTAGCATTTTCTGTAAAGCTGGTTTGGTGATGCTGAATTCTCTTAGCTTTTGTTTGAAAAGATTTTGACTTCTCCATCAAATTTGAATGAGATCCTTGCTAGGTAGAGTAATCTTAGTTGTAGATTTTTCTCTTTCGTCACTTTAAGTATATCCTGCCATTCAGTTCTGTCCAGGAGAGTTTCCACTGAAAAGTCAGCTGATAACCTTATGGAGATTCCTTTGTATGTTATTTTTTGTTTTTCCCTTTCTGCTTTTAATATTTTTTCTTTGAATTTAATTTTTGTTAGTTTGATTAATATGTGACTTGGTGTGTTTTTCCTAGGGTTTATCCTAGATGGGACTCTCTGTGCCTCTTGGACTTGGGTGACTATTTCCTTTCCCATGTTAGGGAAGTTTTCCACTATAATCTCTTCAAATATTTTCTCAGACCCTTTCTTTTCACTTCTTCTGGGATCCCTATACTTCAAATGTTGGTGTGTTTAGTGTTGTCCCAGAGGTCTCTGAGATTGTCTTCATTTCTTTTCTTTTTTTTTTTCTTTATTCTGCTCCTTGGCAGTTATTTCCACCATTTTGTCTTCCACCTCACTTATTCGTTCTTCTGCCTCCGTTATTCTGTTACTGATTTCTTCTAGTATATTTTTCACTTCAGTTATAGTGTTGTTCACCTCTGTTTGTTTGTTCTTTAGTTCTTCTAGATCTTTGTTAAACATTTCTTGTATTTTCTCAGTCCGTGCTTCCATTCTATTTCTGAGATTCTGGATCATCTTTACTATCATTACTCTGAATTCTTTTTCAGGTAGAGTGCCTATTTCCTCTTCATTTATTTGGTCTTATAGGTTGTTACCTTACTCCTTAATCTGTGACATATTTTTTTGCTGTCTCATGTTTGTTGTTGTTTTTTTTTAATGAGTGGGATTATGTTCCTGTTTTACTGGTTGTTTGGCCTGAGGCTTCCAATACTGGAGTTTGTAGGCTATTGGGTAGAGGTGGGTCTCGGTGCTGAGATGAGGAACTCTGTGAGACCTCACTCTGATGAATATTCCCAGGGGTCTGAGGTTCTCTGTTAATCCAGTGGTTTTGACTTGGCGCTCCCACCGCAGGAGCTTCCGCCTGACCCCAGGCTCACAAATCAACATCCCGCAAGCCATGTGGGGTGGCATAAATAAATAAATAAATAAATAAATAGAAATAAAGAGAACAATAACAAAGTAAAAAATAAAACTACAGTAGGAAACTAACAGATATGTTAGAAAGAATGTAAAAATAAAAATATAGCTGAATCAACAACCGGAAGGTACATCAGTACCACAATAGTAAAAAAGAGGAGGAGGGAAAAGGGGAAAAAAAAAAAGGAGGGGGGAAGGCGTTGGCTGTGGTGGGCAGGGCCTAAGCAGGGGTGAGGTTTGGGCAGTGGGTGGGGTCAATGCTTAGGACCCACAGGGTTGGAAAAGGCCCTGGGGACTGTGGGGGGTTGGGGCTTAGGTTCCAGGAACAGAAGGGCCCCAGGCGTGCCCCCCACCCCTAGTCTCAGAGGGCAGGGAACCTCCCCTGGGAGCCCAGCAGGCTTCCTGAGCTCGAGTGGGCAGGGCAAATGCCCTCCACTCCTCACCCACTCCTCCTGGATTGCCCCTCCCACCTGCATCTCCTGATTTCCCTGGCCTCCCTCTTATGCCCACAAGGACCCTCGCAGCCTGGAGCAAGCTTGGAGGGCAGGGGATTGGCCTGGGAGCTCAGCAGGCTCTCTGGGCCTGAGTGGGTGACGCAATTGCCCTCTGCCCCTCTTCTGAGCCACCAGGAGGGCCCTCCTGCCTGCCACTCTTGATCTCCCCAGCCTCCCTCCTATGACCCCAGGACCCATGAGGCCTGGATTGGGCTTTGGAGGGGGAGGATGGGCTTGGGAGCTCAGCAGGCTCCCCAGCCCCAGTGGACCAGGTGATCACCCTCTGCTCCTCTCCCGCTCTTCCCAGAGAGTCCCTCCCACCTGCCTCTCCTGATCTCCCCAGCCTCAGGGGCGCCGATCTTGTCTGGCCTCCACTTCTCCTCCCGCCTTGGTCCCCCTACATCCTACCTGTTCACTCTGGGGTTTCTCACATCTCCTTGGGGGTTAGAGTCCCCCACCAGTGGCCAGCAGGTGCCCTAGTTGTGGGGAGATGCTAACTCTGTGTCTTCCCACACTGCCATCTTGACTTCTCCCAGTGAATCTTTTATAATAGTCACATTTTACTTTTGTAATTAGAAAGGAAGCTACTGGGTTGGCCAAAAAGTTTGTTTGGGTTTTTCTGTACCATCTTATTGTCTGTAGGACCCAAATGAACTTTTTGGCCAATGCTATATTTTTATTTTTAAAATCTTTCTTGTTTTTTAGCTGATAAAATCTGGAGACACTGATATAATTAGATTCTATCAGCTCACTGTGTAGATATTAGAGAGTTTACTGGTAGTGTGATTAACTTCCCCTCCTTCCTCATGCCCCTTTTCACTCTCAGATTGTGCATAAAAGTAGACTTTGTCTAACTTCAGTTTGTATCTAGCAACAGGATTCAGTCTGCCTTTCCTGGTACCTAGAGAATGTACAGGCTTGTTTTCTGTCACAGTAAAACATTGATTTGCCTGGACCAAAAATAACAGGAAAGAAAACTCATAATAAGCAAATTCCTCTGGTAAAAAAAGATGTAATTAATAAGTCAACTATTGGAAGGGGCTTATTTTAACATTTCTTTACAGCCTCCAGAGATATGATGCCGAAACACATCCAGCCCCACCTCCTGATCCTCTTTTATCTATGACAATGGACCTTGTCATGAAAACAGATGTTTCCAATAAACCATCTTTGGTCATTAAAGGTTGTTATCCCCAGTCTGCTCTATTTATCACAGTAAGAAAATGCTTAGTACATAATATAAATAAAAGTAAATTAACTGGAACAAACCGCTTTATGAGTATTGTATTTAACAATTTCCTTTTTGCTTATTAGGATATATTACTCAGAAATGTGAATGACTAACTCTCATTAATATACAAACCCCATGTACATCCCCAAATTATTTCTGGCAGTTTACAAATGGTGAGAGACTTAGCATCTTAAGATAAGGTAAAATAACAAAGGTCATTTTGGTGAATAATAATAGCAATGTGTCACTTATTTAACACCTTCTATGTATAATAGCAATAGTCACCATCTATAAAAAAATTAAAGTCAAAGTAAAAAATCCTTGTAGGCCAAAGTAGGTGCCACAAAGTTCTGATACCACAAAATCTCCCATTCCCTAAGCTCATCCTGCTTATTCATGGTTGAGTCCCTCAATTTCATTTACTAGTTCAGTTAATTTATACAGAATTCTAACCAATTTGGTTGTGAGGCTCTTCCACCTATTACAGAACCAAAGTTGGGTCCACTCACCTGACACAGCAAAGCCAATCTACTGTCACTGGGTTGTGGTGAAGGAAAGTAGATTGTTTATTGCAAGGCCCCCAACATGGGGCCAAGCAAGGAAGATGGGCTCCTCATGCTCAAAAGTCCTGAACTCCCTGATGGCTTTCAGGGAAGGATTTTTAAAGGCAGTGTGAGGGAGAGCATCACAGGGTGTGTGATTAGCTCATGCACAATTCTCTTATTGGTTGACGGTGAGGTAACAGGGTGATGTTTTGGGACTCTTAATCATCAACCTTCTGGTTCCAGCCAGTCTGGGGTCTACATTCTGGTGATCAGCACACAGTTAACTTCCTCCACCTGGTGAGGGTTTTTTGGTATCTGTAAAACAACTCAAGGATATGGCTCAGGATATTATCTTAGCCCTTGAGGAGGAACTAAAAGCTCTTGATTTTGCTTTATGGCTAAATTATTATTACTTCATCTTGCTTGACTGTCTTCCTTTGTTTCTGCATTTTCTCACCTCTCTGATTAAATTTGCTCTTTCGAATTTGGAGAAGGTCTAGGAGGCTAAAGCTTTTGTACAAACAAGAGGAAGGGGACATGGGGGATCTGTCTCTGGGAAGGCCCCACAGGGTCCTGCTCAGTTTCACACTTGGCACAAATTAGAGGCTACAAGATATATAGAGAGTTGAAAAGGATGATAAGCACAAGATGGGATGACTTGACAATAGAACAGGAAACGGGAACACTTAAAAAAAATCAGACTAGGGCCTCCCTGGTGGCGCAGTGGTTGAGAGTCCGCCTGCCGATGCAGGGGATACGGGTTCGTGCCCCGGTCTGGGAGGATCCCATATGCCGCGGAGCGGCTGGGCCCATGAGCCATGGCCGCTGGGCCTGCGCATCCGGAGCCTGTGCTCCGCAACGGGAGAGGCCACAACAGTGAGAGGCCCGCATACCGCAAAAAAAAAAAAAAAAAAAAAAAAAAAAAAAAAAAAAAAAAAATCAGACTCAAGCTGCCAAAAAAACCACAAAAAACAAAAAAGCCCTCACTTTTCTAGCTCTTTAGGGCCTTACTGGATTAGACCTTGATATAGATGTTTGGTTTAAAGAGCAAGGTTTTAGTAGTTAGGGGTAAGTTCCAGCTATCCAAAAAATTAATTCCACAGAAATATTGGACAAACCAACTATTACTGTTCATTATTTGGCCATGACACTGTACTTGTGAAAATTTCAAAAAGTCTTACTTTATTCTTCTGCTATTTTATCACGTGGCTTTGAAAGTAAATCATTAGATTGCAATGGATGTTTCCTAGAAGGAAGAAAAACAAGTGGATTTTAATATAGATTATTGTAGTCAAGTCTCTTTCAATTACAGGAAACAAACCTATACTAAAACTATCTCAATTAAAATGAAGGGTTTTGTTTTGTTTTGTTTTTTGGAAGTGTGGCAGAGTGAGCTGAAAATCTCTAAGCTTTCCAGACCAATCTGAGGGGAGAAAAGTAGTGATTAGAGAAAAGTCATTTGGCAACATGGATTAAAAGAAAGGTGGACAAGTGTGTTGTATAATTCAGGGCAGGAAAGAGCAAGGTTTTACTTTGTAAGAACTAAAGACAAATATGTTAATAGAAGGAAGAAACATTCCTCATATGCACGATCTAGAGATTTGGGGAAAATAACAAAGCCTCATGATGGTAAAATCCTGTTGACATTAATGCTCCTTTAGCATACAGTTAGCTCCAGTCTAGAGTGGAACACTCCCCTTCTCCATCATCACATCCATGAGGTCAGAGTTCTCTCCTACTTTCTACCTCCCAAGGAGAGCCAGTAGACATTGAGAAAGAGCAGTGGTCACCAACCAGAAGGGAAAAGCCAGTGACATAGACAGCTCCCAAGGGTATGAAATTTTCAAGCCTTAAGATGACTCTGAGATATAGTTCAGTAGGGAGAATCCCAGAGGACATAAAGTGGGGTCAGGAGGCAAGAAAGGGAAAGGATCAAAGAAGAGAGTTTTGGGAAATAAGGGACAAAGAGTTGAAGGGGAGCAGAATTTACCATCCCAAAATATACCTCTTCTTTGGCTGAGGTTTAGTTCTTATTTTTCGAGAAACAGCAGACACAGGAAAAGCTCTGAAACCAGAATAGAAATTAACCCTTTTGAAAAGGATATTTACATTTATAAGGGAAATCTTCCATTTGCAAAGGTGACTTCCTCTCTGTAGAAAGAGAAAAAAGACTCTAAAACTCTAGAAACTCTTGTCAATAGAGAAGGCAATGACTTAAATCTGCACAACAGCATTACTCTTGTTTACTATGCTTTGCCTGGTAACCCCTTGTAATTGGCCTCCCTGACCCCAACATCATATTTTGTCTTTAGCTGGAGGTGGTATTTAAGGTGATGGCTTGGCCATTTGGGAGAATTACTCAGTTTTCCTGGGTATCTCCCATGTATGCAGGAGGTATACAAATTATTAAACTTCCGTTTGTTCTTCTCCTGTTAATCTGTCTTTTATTACAGGGGGTCTAAGTCAAGAGCCTATAAGAGTAGAAGGAAAATTATTTTCCCTCTCCTACAGAGTCAAAGAATAAGGGAAAAGGGTAGATTATCTATTCTTCCCTCCCTTCCTTCCCCCTTCCTCCAAGTCACATGCCCTGTATGACTTCAGAACAGTTACCTTTGTGAAAATGAATAAAAGAAAACCTCACTAAAGTGGGGTAAAGGGGCCAGAAGAGGGAGCTGTCATGCTCCTACCACTCCATCTCAACAGGAAGAGACATACTTTGCATCTCCAGCAGGGAGTGACACTACTTTCCTACCACCAGCCAGGGAAGAAAATGTTCTCCTTGCTTAGCTCAGCTAATGAGTGTCTGTCACAACTCAGCCAATGAAAAGCCACTATACTTCTAACTTCCAGTTTCCTCCAGTTGATTTTTTGTTTATAACAGCCCCTCCCAACTTCCCCTTCATCTCTCTAAAAGTTTCCTCTTTGCTTTATGTGACTCACATGTGGTTTAGCATAGTTGCATGTCCTGAACTACAATTCTTTGCTGCTCCAGAATAACCCATTTTTCTGGTACAATAACTGGCTGTTTTGTTGTTTTAGGTTAATACCTAAATTTCTTCAGTAAAGGCTGGCAAAGTGATATCCAAGGATTGGCCCTTCTTTCCATGGACAATGGATGCTGGCAGGACCTCAGTGGTGGGCATGGACTCTCTACTCACAGATGATGATCCAGTTAGAGAAACAGTAAGGTGAGTCATCTTTCACTCCAACTCTTCTCTCCTAGGAGAGTGGAACTAACTGGAATGCTAGTTTTCTTTGCAGCTGAAAAGAAATGGAGCTACTATGTGAAGGTATATGAAGATATACATGTAATCAGATTGTCTAAAATAACTGCAGTATGGGTGGAATCTATGAGACTTAAACATTATTTCTCATCTCTATTCAGGGTTCGGAGTCAAGAGGATATGGAAGAATGAATTTTTTTTTTTTTTTGCACTAGGGATTTTTCAGTTAGCAATGTCAGGATAGTTCAACATGCACAGGTTGGGACTTCCCTGGTGGTCCAGTGGTTAAGAATCTGCCTTCCAATGCAGGGGATATGGGTTTGATTCCTGGTCGGGGAACTAGGATCCCACATGCTGTGGGGCAACTAAGCCCACGTGCCGCAACTACTGAGCCTGCGCGCTCTGGAGCCCGCGTGCCACAACTAGAGAGAAGCCTGCATGCCACAACGAAGATCCTGTGTGCTGCAACTAAGACCCGATGCAGCCACATAAATAAATAGATAAATAAACAAATAAATGGATAAAATGTATAGATACCTATTGAAGCTGAATGTCACAAGTAAGTTATAGAAACCCAACCCAAAAAAGAAAGTTCTGGTGTTTGTGTTTTTAAAACCCTTCCAAAGGAAAAAAAAAAAAAGAATTTCTAGAGATCTGGCTTTCCTAATTCCCTCCAAGTGAACCATTTAGCTACTCAAAGATAATCCTCCAAAGGAAAAAAAAAAAAAAAGAATTTCTAGAGATCTGGCTTTCCTAATTCCCTCCAAGTGAACCATTTAGCTACTCAAAGATAATCTCATATTTTCTCTCTCTTGCTCTCTCTCTCTCTCTCTTTTGCACACACACACACAAACACACACCATCCTGCGGGAGAAAATAGATTCATATTAAATGTTATAATCCTTCAATTCTCTATAGCCGTGAACAATTTGGTCTCTCTGAAAGCCCATTCTATCTGATAATATGGAACACCCTGGAGCTGACAGTAGGTAGTATAAGGCTATGCTATACAATATTAGCCACTAACCACATGTGGCTACTGAGCACTTGAAATATATTAGTCTGAAGCGAAATGTTCTGTAAGTACAAAATGCACTTGGATTTCAAAAACTTGACGTGGAAATAATATTTTGGATACATTGGATTAAACAAAATTTACAGTTTAAATTAATTTCACCAGTTTCTTTTTGCATTTCTTTAATGTGGCTACTAGGAAAATTTAAATTACATATGTGGCTTGTCCACTGGTCTAGAAACTAAGGTTTAGTCACCAAACCCAAAACAATGAGAAAAATCTAATAGACAATTGATGCATTAATTTTCTAAGTGCTGTTTGGCATAATTTGGTTGTGTTTTCTTTGGGAGTTTTAGCTCCTCTCTGAGAAGAAATGGTATCCTTTGAGCTTGTTCTTGTTCAAGGGTTAGAATGAAGTACATCTGATATGTCATAGATATTACAAAATATTTTCCCCACAGAATGGTTTTTCAAAGGAGTTTGTAAAGACTGTTGCATTCTAGAATGAACTAGGTCACTCTTCTTCCTGAAAATCTTCAATGGCTTGCCATTCTCTAGAACAGTATTCAAGGTATTAAAGAACTTTGTGGTCTTCCTCAGACTTCCATAGCCAGACTCATCTCCTGTTGTACCTCTGCATGGACCCTAAAGCTAGCCACTCTCCATGTGCATGTGAGAGAGCAGTCTGAGAATTACCTTATAAACTAAGTTTTGGAAGAGCATACAGCTATGCAAAGGTGCTAAGTAATCCCCCACTGGAAGACTTGACTCTAACCTGGTTAAAGTTTTTAATGTAACTGAAGAAAGAACACAACTTTAGAACATGACCTACGGGCATGTGGTCAGCCCTAGAAACACACAAAAACAAGGAGCTGGAAGGCAGACTTTGACCATGTTCATCTGGTCCAATGTAGAGGATAAGGTTTCCTGTTAAGATCTGGGAATGTGTGGTCTTTCCTGAAGTATGTCCCTTTTGTGCAGTTGGACCTGTCAAGCTACCAAAATGACGCTTTTTAAAAACATAACCATATCATAAGCTGATCTTTTTATGACTTCTTGTATCCCAAGCACCTTTCTCACTATAGGGTTTTCCATTTAACTTGTCTAGAGGGAGAGAGGTGTGTGTCAGACAGCATGGACATCTGCTCTTCCCGGCAGTTATAAGTCTTATTGTAAATTTATAAATTGGCATTTTGATTTATATTCTTTAGATGTTTGGGAGTTGATAAGTATGAGTCATCGTCTCTGAATCTGATGAACTCTGGGGCATTGATAAAATCAAATTCTGGAGCTCAAGGGTGAAGGGCTGATCATAGACCATTGCAAATTAATCATAGTAAATGCTGTTTGCCAAGGGTAGCCTCAGCTCACTTCTCTAACTCAACTTCATAGCATGCTGTTTACACCCCTGTTCAGCACTTATTTAATGTTATCTTGCATTAGATCAATTGTTTATATGTCTGTTTTCCTTCCCTGTTATACTGTAAACTCCCTGGAGACAGAGACTGTGTGTTTGTCTCTGTATTTGCAATAGTACAAGTGCAACAAACACACTTGTGGGGTAGATGGTGCCTACCTGTTTTTGAAGTTTTTTGGGGGGATGAAGCTTTCTGGTTTTTATTTCCTTCTAATGTTGATGGTATTGTATCATAGTATTATTAGAATAGCATCTTAAAGCAACTTTGGATAAAACTCTTTTCAGAGGCAGAATTATCCCTATAGGGTTTTCCTGAAAGTATTAGTAAACTTGTCAAATTTCACAGATGCCTTTGATTTGCTTCAATTAGGTGGCAATAATTTAAATGTGGAAATTGGAAACAGGGATTATTTCTGTGTAGTTTTATAAAACAGGTTTTATAAAATATTGAGTAGATACAAAATAATCTTTATAAATAAAGATTAATGATATAAGAAATAATCATATACCCAGTACTCAGTTTAAGAAATAGCACTGCTTTATCATTATCTTTGAAACCCCCCGTGTGCCTCTCTACAAGTGTATCCCCTTCTTTCTTCTACAAGGGACTCAGAATCCTGAATCACAATGTCTTTTAATTAAAAAGCTAAAAAAAAAAAAGCTAAAATAAAAACAGATTCAAACACTTTTGACACTTATGAACATTCTTGGCTAACATTAGAAGTCAAAATTGATTTATGATTAAGTTTATGATTATTGTGTATTTTTGAGAGAAACAATTAGAAATCCTAATTTCATGGGAACTTTAAAGGATTCACCCCAAAACTTGGTGACTGGAAGAGACCCTGGTATCTCTCTACAGGTGATCTGGTATCTTATGCAGAAGGCAGGATGTGAGTGGGATAAAAGCAATGTTTGGTACATGCTAGGAAACAGATCCTAGGATGTACTCTGTAGATTTACATCATGTAAAGTAATTAATGAGGTCTGTGTATCTTAACCAGGGAAATAACTCTCAGGACATGAAATAGGAATATGTTTTCCCTGAACTGATACGACTCTTGTTGGGAGATTCACCTTGGCGTCCTGTTAGGCTCTAGACCAGTGGAAAAAAAAACCAGTAAAAATTGACTTTCTTCCTGGATGGGTTTTCGGATATCCCTTGTTCTAAGAAATAGGAAAATAATCACCTCTAAAACCTAATGTATAGCAATTAATTATATGATTGTAAGACATAAAATTTAGCTCCTTTTTTTAAAAAATAGCATTAATGTTTTTCCTTTAAAATGGAAGACTAATTCATTCATTAAGTCACAATTTTTAATGGATTATTTGTGTGTGCACACAATACTCTTAAATCTTGGCCCAAGGGATTGCAATCTATATGGGAGGGCGGTAGGAAAAAACACATTACAGTAATGGATTTCAGTAACCTGCTTCACAAGAGGGCATTTTAATGGTTCTGTGGGTCATCACAGTGTTATTTTGAAAGTACAGTAATGGAAATATGCGAAGCTAAAGGGCTGTGGTTAGACACATTAGACTCTTTGAAAAGGGCTGCTACTCAGTTAAAAAGTGCCTCAGTCAGAGGCTGCTACTTTCTGTGTTATTCCCCGGAAATTAAATACAGTTGGTTTAAGACTTTGAAGCAACAGTCTGTTGCACTTCAAACAAGGCTTTGCTGGGGAAGTTGTTGGCTTGTTACTAATGCATTTACACAGCACCTGGGGAACTTTAAAGAACAGTGAAAACTGGTCTGGTGAGGAAGGGGTCTCAGAATTACATGCTGGGTGAAGTGGTGCCTGGGATCAGAATTATGTTCTAGAGCTGCTCTTACTCAGCTCAGAAACTGGAGATGATGAATTGGTGACATTTTAAGCAAATTGAATTTCATAACTTATGGATTCATGGACTTGCTTCACTGATTTTATCTGTGTAATTCTGTTGATTTGTAAGACCTCTGGACTATAATTGTCCTTTACCCTGCATATTACTCATTATTAAAAGTGATTTGTGCCTATAGCAATAAAATGGACTGGACAATGAGAAGTGACATTTAGAAAATAATGCTGGGATGAAATTTAACTTCCTGCAGTCCAGAAGTATTCCTACCTATGGAAAATGACATCTGCCTGATATTTTCTTTGAGATGTGTGACAAGTTCTGATTCATACATTTGATCTTATTGTCAACTTATTTTCATTCCTCACATGACAAGTACCAGGAAACTGAAGATTGATGCCTGCAGTTGTAAAACTGCAACTGGAATTTGAGTCTTTTGTGGCAATGTTGTCCCAAAGCTCCAAGACAAGAATTTTTTTCCTTGTAAAATTGTATATTCTTTCTCTACTCTTCAACGTTCTTTTCTTCTTTTTTGGGGGGGTGGGGGGTGACTAAGGTTTATTACTTACAGGACCTGGAAATTATATGGCACACCTGGGGCCACACAGCAAGATTGCGGGTAGAGAGAGAGAGAGAGAGGCGGAAGCACTTTTCAACTCTTTAGAGGTGTAAGAAATATCTTCCATTTTCTGGTCCTTTTACTCCTCCCTTCAGTTTGTACAATCTATTTATCATCTGTCAAAGTAGCTCACAGGAGCAAACACCCTGATTGGTTTTCAGTTTAGCAGAAAGACTGTATCAGTGATTTTTTTGAAGGCAAGATTGCTCATTTCATTTTCTGTTTAACACCCTTCACTGGCTTCTTACTGGCATTAGGATAAGATATGGAATCCCGAGTGTGGCCTCTAAGGCTGGACAGTATCTGGCTGGTCTCTCCAGTCTCATCATCCACTGTACACACTGAGTTTTCTGGTTCCTGGAAAGTCAAACTCTGTCTTATGTCGGGGCTTTCACATGTGCTATCTGCTGAGAAGTATAGACCAGAAGGTCATTTATCATATTGGAAGAGAGAAGTATAGGCTACGTTTACTGAACTCAAGAAACATGCTGGGAAAAAGAACAAAAAATAGTTAAAATGAGGAAAAGGATACTGAAGAATATTAATGTTTTGGCAACTACTGGAGTGAGAAGAACCAGGACAACAGCTGGTGTTCAACATAATGGAGCAGTGAGTCGGCTTAGACCGAACAGCTCGGAGGCTACTTCTGCTGTCCTGAGTTATTACTGTCTCCTTATGTTAGTGATATCATAATTAGAAAACCCATATGCAAATGAGGAAACCAGCAATTGAACAACAAACTTATGAGCCTGAGACATAACTTCGAAAACTGTAGGATAAATTAGGAGTTTGGGATTAACATATACACACTACTGTACATAAAATAGATAACCAAGAAGGACCTACTGTATAGCACAGGGAACTCTACTCAATATTTTGTAATAAACTATAAGGGAGAAGAATCTGGAAAAGAATATATATATATATATATATAAAACTGAATCACTTTGCTGTACACTGGAAACTAACACAACATTGTAAATCAATTATACTTCAATAAAAATATAAAATTCAAAATACATAAAATAACACAATAATATTAAAAAAACTGTAGGATCTTTTACTGATGTGGTGGTCATCAATATGAGTAAACCTGTTGCTGGGGTATCCATATTGCCGAACTGGTTCTAATCGTGGCACTGCTGGTAGGTGGTAACGTTAGGACTCGGAAATAGCAAAATTTGTCAGTCTGATATGGTGACTTTTGTTCATTAGATTGGACTCTTAGCCCTGTGACAAGTTTGTTGCCGTAACTAAAGCAGTTAGGGTAGATAAGAGGAGAGAAAATGCACAACATGCCTTTTGCCTGGGATGCTCTTTCTTCTCATTTCACCTGGCCAACCCAAGGGAAGTACTAGGCTTCAGTACCTCTCTCTGTCTTCCCAGTCATTGTTTCTCATCCACCCATTATTCTTAGTAATATCACTCAGGTCTTTACTTTCCTAGGACTTATCACAATTTATACTTATATGTTTACTGGGATGCTTATTTGTGTACTGTCTCCTTCACTATACACGATAAATCCATGAGAGCCTGAGCCAAGCCTGTTTCATCTATCACAGAACCTACAGCATTTAGTGCAGTGCCTGTCACACAGGAAGTGTTCACTAATAAATAAGCAGATTCTCATATCAGTTATATGCTTCATTTACAAAAGACAGCAAAACCCAACTCAAACTGGCTTAAGCCAAAAGGGGAATTCACTGGCTTACATAACTGAAAAGTTGAGAGGTGATGTTGGCTTTGGGTACTTTTGAACCAGAGATTCAGAAAATATCACTAAGAATCTGTTTTGTCCGTGTCCCTCTGCTCTGCTTTCTGTGGTCTTGTTTTCATGCATCAGTGCCAAATGATTGCCCCCTTGCTCTTCCAGGCTCTCACTTTTTGGGAGGAAAGCAAAGGTCATCTTAGCAGCTTCAGACAACACATTCTCACACTTCATGGTCCAGGTTGTCCAGGGGTCCAAAAGAGGGTTTCTTCTAGACTGTGTCTGTTTCCCAGAAGTCCCAGCATATAGATGGTTGACTCTCATTGACTTTGATTTTATTAAACACACATCCATAACTCAATCAATGTGACTAGGAGAATGAGATATGATAATTGGATTAAACCGATCAAGGTTCATCTGTGGAAACTGGTGTAAGGCTAATCCCACCCAAATCACAAGATTAATAATAGGAGAGGGATGGATTCCCCAGAGTAAATTCCGTGGAAGGGTGCTGGGCAGCCAAAAGAGCAGATGTCTGCTATGCGGCTAATGTACCAAAAGCATACATTTCATATTTTGTTTTACTTCTTTTTCTTACACCTGTTCTTCCAGCTGACAGATTCCTGGTCCATCATATTGCCAAGTTGGTGCCTGTGAATTCCACTGCTGCTGACTGCTAGCCCTGTTATAGACCCGTAGCTTCACCTAGACTCTTGATACATGAATTTATTGTCTTTCTGTCTCTTTGCTGCTACTTGGCCTTGCGTCCCACTTGGATCCATTATCTTGTATCTACTCCTTCATGTATATCTCCTCCTCCTCTCTCTGAACCTCTTTGTGGAAGGCTAGAGCTGGCCTAACTGAACAGTTACATTTAAAAAGGTCAAATGTCTTACCCGAAGGAGGTATGAGGAGACAGGGGAGAATGGCAGGTCAATATCAGGGAATCATGTCAAACAAGTCCAGAGGTCAGGCAGGTCCCTTGATGATAACTAGCTGTACAATTTAAAAGGTATGAAGAACAAGGCAGAGATCTGAATGGAAGCTGAGGGACTTAGGCAATTGCCTTCGGTATCCAAGGCTTGCCTTTATGGGCTTTATGTATGTGGTTAATGGATGCTCTCTACTGGCTTAAAGGAACAGGGTGTGCTGGGCATCTATATCAACTGGTCATAATGACCTGAATTGTGTGCCTGTGTTCGTGTGTGCACGTGTGTCTGTGTGTATGTGTGCATGGCATGCATACTCGATTTATTAAATAATGTTTAGTGTTTCCTACCTTTGGTTGAAATGATAAAAGGCAGATGAACAGTGCTAGGGTCTACCTGATCCTGTTAAGATCAATCCCTGTCTCAATTTCTAGGACTAGTCTTAACATGAGGCAGGATTCTTTTAAATTTTACCTTAACACTGTGGGCTCAGCATTAAATTCTTTGTATAGCCCCACTGTGACCTTTGGATCTAGCTCTGGGTGAGTGGACCTTTGCCTTTTCTTGTGTTGTGGTTTTGCCTTTTACATCCCTGTAATGGTAACTGCATTTCATGTCTTGCCCCTGTGCTCAGCCTCTTGTCTAGTTAGTCTGTATAATTTTCTGGTCCTTCTGGAACTGGGGCCTTGCCTTGATCTTGTAAATCCCCTTAAAAGCTGAGTGCATGCTACTAACTGACATAGAAATAAGGATTTTGAGCCTAAAACTGAGGTTCAAGCTTGGTCAAAAGCAAACGAAACAAAGAAGTAAACAACTATAAGTCACAATTGCATTTGATGAGAGATCTTTGGGGGAAAGGAATCTGGTTATTACCACTTTTATTAAAATATGGAACAGACAGGGGTGACATCTTTATGTCCTAGTGGCCTCTAAGGCACATCATCAAAGAGTGTCTTTGGAGAGGGGTGGGCAAGGTCTTATTCACATTTAAGCCTATTCACGGTCTGGTTTTTGTTATCATGAATTATTTCTTCTCTTTAATGTTGATTCATTAATATTTAATCCTACAGAAATGTAGCCTTTAACCATGACTTGTAAATATGAGTCTTGTAAACATATTTGTTTCAAGAGATTGTATATACTTGTACAATCTATAGACTAAATTATAAGTAAATAAATGTGCTTACTCATGCTGTAAATAAACCAGCTGGTGGTAATTAACCCAGCACTCCACTGATGAACTCACGTGTTTTGTGTGAGTTGATTAGCCTACTATATAAAGGTTGTGTAGGTTAGCTTGTTAGGCAGAGCTTTTAGATACTTTTGGTCAGGTCTTCTTGAGGACTGCTTGAGATAAAGGGTCTGTAGTAGATTCTGTAGCAAATATAACAAGACGCCATGCCCTGCTGAGCTGACTCCCTGCCTGTTTGTCTATCTGCATCTCCAAATAGTTCCTGCTTGCCGTTTCCATCACTGTGCTTTACTGTCCACTGGGGCTGTGTGTTATCCCTTCCTGGAGGGTCGCCTATCCTGCCTGCTGGACTGCATGTTATTTACTGCTCGGCTACTGTGTCTCCTCCTCCAGGTATGTGTCCAACCCCATGTCCCAGCCTCTCCCAGTCTTTCTTCTCAACTGTAATTAATGGGATTAGGTCTAATCATGACAGGTAAAAATATTATTTTTTTCTTTCTAAAAAACTCAAAATATAACCTAAATTAGATGGCTTTTATAGCTCTGTGGCTCTTAATTCATTTTCTTTTCTTTTTTTCTTTGCCTTACTTGGGCCTCTCACTGTTGTGGCCTCTCCCGTTGCGGAGCACAGGCTCCGGTCGCGCAGGCTCAGTGGCCATGGCTCACGGGCCCAGCCGCTCCGCAGCATGTGGGATCTTCCCGGACCGGGGCACGAACCTGTGTCCCCTGCATCGGCAGGCGGACTCTCAACCACTGCGCCACCAGGGAAGCCCAATTCATTTTCTTTTGATGGATCAGAAGAAATCATATTGAAAAGCTGCTCAATTGAAACAAAAAGTTTTATATCCCCTTTTGCAGGGACTAACAGCCTCTAGGTCACTTGCTTTCAAGTTTCTGAGGTCACAAGGATCACCTGAGTATTTGTTAAAATCCCGTGCTCCCACCACAGACAGCTGTAGATCTTGGCTGGAATGTGAGGTCTTTCACATAAGCTTTCCTTGTTACTTTGATGCAGGTGGTCTGGGGTCCACATAATGAGACAAATTCCCATGATGAATTAGAGAAATCTAACAAAGCTCTTTCAAATATGTGATTGAGTTTGTCTCTATTTTTGATTGATCAAAAGGATGATCACAAGAGGAAAAAAGCAGCGTTCCACAGCCATACTAGGCATTGTTTGGTATCTCACATGGTCTGATGTACAATGCAGACATTCAGTTACTGAGTAAGGGAAACACCCAATGGGTTTATCACCTGATGCCCCAATCTCATTGTCCTCAGCAGGAAATAAAGTTCTTACCTTGCTGTTCACGCCACTAATTCCTGGTGGAATTTGGCTTGGTGCTTAACAAAAGGAAAATTTCTTAAGAAGACTAGTAATTTTTTTGTTTAGCTCCAATTTCAGTTTGTTGTTTGAGGTTTTTGTGAATGTCTTCCAACTTGTAGACTACAAAAATGATACTTAGGAATATAATGCTTTTCACTCATGGATTTATCATTTGAATATTTATTGAGCATTTATTTGTTGCCAAACAATGTACTAGATAAACAAGGAAGATACAGCCATGGACAAAAATGACAATGTAATTCTGATAGCCACAGGAAAACCAGAAAGCATTCCAAGAGTAGGATCTAACTTAGAAGTGGGGGTGGAGTGGAGAAATGAGGACTGGGAAGTATTTTTGAAGGATTCCCTATTGAAGAGACATTTAAGCTTTGATATGGGGGACGAATAGGAGTTAGGCTAACAGTAAGTGTGAACTCTTCCCTTGAGTGCTTGCTGTGAGAAGAAGCCAGGCCTGTTCAAGGACCAGAGAGAGGAAGGCCACTGAGGGAGCTGGGAAGCAGTCAAGAGAAGAGGCTGCAGTGGTGCATGAGAATAGTTCACCACAACCAAGTCCATTACGCCCGCGCTCATGTGCAGTGACACCCTGCTGAGCAGGTTTAAGGTGAGAATGATGAGATGTGTTTTCTTTCAGGAAGGACAGATAGGCTGCTATATGGAGAATGGATTAGCAGTGGGAGAGCAGCAAAAATGAATGCAGGAGATGAGTTAGGAAGCCACAGCAATAGTCCAGTTGAGCAATGGTTGTGGATGGGTCTATGGTGATGATGATGGAATTGGAGAGAATAGATCTGAGACATAATGTGGAACTTGGTAATTTATTAGACACGCAGGCAAGAGCAGAGAAGTGTGACATAGTTCCTCAGGTGACTGGCTGGAGAAACTGAGTGGAGAGCTGTGTAATCTACTGAGGTTGGAAACACCAGTGTGGGAGTAGTTTTCATGTAGGGAGCTCACACATTTAGCCCCTGTGGAGAGTGGGTCTTCCCAGTGGAGCTGTCAAGTAAGTAATCTAGGACTCCAGAAAAGAGTCATGCAGAGAGACACAAATATACTGAAGTCATAGGATTGGATAGATTCACCTTGGAAATGAGTAGAAATGGGGAAGCCTTTAGATATGTTGCTGAGAAGGGGGATCTGGAGAACACAGGGAGGAACTGGCCTTGGAGAGGAGAAGGACATTTTTGCCAACATGACAGAGGAAAGAGGGGGATGATACATGCAGATGCAGGTCAGTTTAGAGGGATTTTTTTTTTCCTTTTTTTTGCGGTACGCGGGCCTCTCACTGTTGTGGCCTCTCCCGTTGTGGAGCACAGGCTCCGGACGCGCAGGCTCAGCGGCCATGGCTCACGGGCCTAGCCGCTCCGCGGCATGTGGGATCTTCCCGGACCAGGGCACGAACCCGTGTCCCCTGCACCGGCAGGTGGACGCTCAACCACTGTGCCACCAGGAAAGCCCCGTTAACTTTTTTTTTTTTTTTTGGTCTTTTTACACATTTTTTTTCTTTTTTTTTAAATTAAATTTATTTTTTATACAGCAGGTTGTTATTAGTCATCCATTTTATACACATCAGTGTATACATATCAATCCCAATCTCCCAATTCATCACCCCCTCACCCCCACGCTTTCCCCCCTTGGTGCCCATACGTTTGTTCTCTACATCTGTGTCTCAATTTCTGTCCTGCAAACCAGTCCATCTGTACCATTTTTCTAGGTTCCACATATATGCATTACTATACGATATTTGTTTTTCTCTTTCTGACTTACTTCACTCTGTATGACAGTCTCTAGATGCATCCACATCTCTGCAAATGACCCAATTTCATTCCTTTTTATGGCTGAGTAGTATTCCATTGTATATATATGTACCAAATCTTCTTTACCACTCATCTGTCGATAGGCATTTAGGCTGCTTCCATGACCTGGCTATTGTAAATAGTGCTGCAATGAACATTGGGGTGCATGTGTCTTTTTGAATTATGCTTTTCTCTCAGTATATGCCCAGTAGTGGGATTGCTGGGTCATATGGTAATTCTATTTTTAGTTTTTTAAGGAACCTCTATACTGTTCTCCATAGTGGCTGTATCAGTTTACATTCCCACCAACAGTGCAAGAGGGTTTCCTTTTCTCCACACCCTCTCCAGCATTTGTTGTTTGTAAATTTTCTGATGACACCCATTCTAACCAGTGTGAGGTGATACCTCACTGTACTTTTGATTTGCATTTCTCTAACAATTAGTGATGTTGAGCAGCTTTTCATATGCCTCTTGGCCATCTGTATGTCTTCTTTGGAGAAATGTCTATTTAGGTCTTCTGCCCATTTTTGGATTGGGTAGTTTGGTTTTTTAATATTGAGCTACATGAGCTGTTTATATATTTTGGAGATTAATCCTTTGTCCGTTGATTCGTTTGCAAATATTTTCTCCCATTCTGAGGGTTGTCTTTTCGTCTTCTTTATGGTTTCCTTAGCTGTACAAAAGATTTTATGTTTCATTAGGTCCCATTTGTTTACTTATGTTTTCATTTCCATTACTCTAGGAGATGGATCAAAAAATATCTTGCTGTGATTTATGTCAAAATGTGTTCTTCTTATGTTTTCCTCTAAGAGTTTTATAGTGCCTGGTCTTACATTTAGGTCTCTAATCCATTTTGAGTTTATTTTTGTGTATGGTGTTAGGAAGTGTTCTAATTTCATTCTTTTACATGTAGCTATCCAGTTTTCCCAGCACCACTTATTGAAGAGACTGTCTTTTCTCCATTATGTATCCTTGCCTCCTTTGTCATAGATTAGTTGACCATAGGTGTGTGGGTTTATCTCTGGGCTTTCTATCCTGTTCCACTGATCTATGTTTCTGTTTTTGTGCCAGTAACATATTGTCTTGATTACTGTAGCTTTGTAGTATAGTCTGAAGTCAGGGAGTCTGATTCCTCCAGCTCCATTTTTTTCCCTCAAGACTTCTTTGGCTATTCGGGGACTTTTGTGTCTCCATACAAATTTTAAGATTTTCTGTTCTAGTTCTGTAAAATATGGCATTGGTAATTTGATAGGGATTGCATTGAAACTGTAGATTGCTTTGGGTAGTGTAGTCATTTTCACAGTATTGATTCTTCCAATCCAAGAACATGGTATATCTCTCCATCTGTTTGTATCATCTTTAATTTCTTTCATCAGTGTCTTATACTTTTCTGCATACAGGTCTTTTGTCTCCCTAGGTAGGTTTATTCCTAGTTATTTTATTCTTTTTGTTGCAGTGGTAAATGGGAGTGTTTCCTTAATTTCTCTTTCAGATTTTTCATCATTAGTGTGCAAGAGATTTCTGTGCATTTTGTATCCTGGTACTTTACCAAATTCATTGATTAGCTCTAGTAGTTTTTTGGTAGCATGTTTAGGATTCTCCTTCCAGATGGAGAAACTGAGGTGTCATTTCTTTTCTCAAGTTCCCCTCAGGGTCAGGCTGGCCTAGGACTCCTTCCCTGAACCACACTCTTGGCTGACTTGGACCCCTTTCCATTCCTGCTGTTTCTATGCCTCACTGGTCTCCTCAGATAGCACATCCTTAATAGATCACTTGTATCCAAATCCTTGGTTCAGGGAGAAACTGATTTAAGCTGTTTTTACCATATAAAGGGGGAAGAGCCCTCCCTGCCCTTTGTTTGCAAGAAATAAAAAGAAGAGATAATTCATCTGTTGACAAGATGTGCTGTTACGAATGTCAGAATTATAATTCTGCTTATGTCTGCTACTTTATGAAAATAAATGATAGCAATATCATTCTACTGGATCTAAAAGCATAGTGGGAATTGGTTACAATGTTTTCAAAGCAGGATTTTAGAGAACATATATATCCAACCTCCCATCTTATTAAGTGCCACATTGGGCTTTTCCAGGTTATGTTAAGTTGAAAACAAAAGAGCTCAGGAGATAGACAGGCTTTCTCCTCAAGTAAATAATATAAGTGTAACATCTGTTGATTTTTGACAGAATAAACTCTATATATCTTGCCAATAATCCATTTAAAATTGGTCTGTGTGGCTGCTACTGCCGTCTGTTTAGTAACTGAAGTGCATCCGTGGCTTTCAGTGGCTTATGGAGCAACCGCATAGCTCCAATACCAGGTAAACCCCAGTTCTCTGTCAGCAACAGGGAACAGAGAAAAGTGATTCAGGAGGCCAAAATGTGGTTGAGCTTGAACTAATCTTAAGGAATCATTTATAGATTGATCACCTACCTAATAGCCGATGAGCATACAGTAAGAGGAGATTTCTCAATTTCAGGTCTTAACAATGGAGGGCTCAACTGCACACATTTCATCATCCCAGAAGCCCTTACCATCTTTTGTTTTCTTTTCTTTTCTTTTCTTTTTTTTGCAGTACTCGGGCCTCTCACTGCTGTGGCCTCTCCCATTGCGGAGCACAGGCTCCGGACGTGCAGGCTCAGCGGCCATGGCTCACGGGCCTAGCCGTTCCACGGCATGTGAGATCTTCCCGGACCGGGGCACAAACCCGTGTCCCCTGAATCGGCAGGTGGACTCTCAACCACTGCGCCACCAAGGAAGCCCTACCATCTTTTCTTAACACCTCTTCTTATGTGTAGGATTAATACGTAGTGTTGATTAGTATTTATTCATTTAAGCTGTGTGTTTCTGGCAATTGTGGGTTTCTGTTGTTGCTACTGTGTTTCATTCTGTTCTGTCTTATTGACTAGAGGACTGTTTTCTTTCCTCCCCACCCCAAATTCCCTGCAGAATTCACTCCAGGAGGGTCTTATTCACACTTGTAAAATAGCTGATGACTGTGAAATCATGTTTGCCTCAAGGTTTATAATTTAAATTCTTTATTTACTCTAGTTTATTTTGATAGTTAAAGAACCCCTGCAGTGTGTGTGTGTGCGTGTGTGTGTGTGTGTTTCACAAATATCTTATTGAATTATGCACAGTAGTTTCCAGGGCTTTTTTGTGTAGCAGTTAGTCTTTTTTGTACCCTCTGAATGTCATCAAGCAGGGAACTTGATTTTAGCTGTGCTGTAAAAATGACTATTGATTTAGGGCAAACTATAAATTATCTGAATCCTTCCCCCTTACCTCTAGACATCTAGGGATAATTGGCTGGGGGTCCAGCCCTTCCTCCACTATAAAGCTGAAGGCCATCCATCAGTTCCAATAACACATTCAGGGAGGGTGAAGAATGATCACAGGGAATGTCTTTGATTCTCTGTGTCTAACTTGTAAGTTTTACACCACCGACTAACCTCAGCTACTTCCTCCTCCATGTTCTCCCATAATTAGGACAGTCCCTCTCATCCAATTGTGATCGCCTGGAATTAAGGTCACCTCTGAGCCTCTGTTTTAAAATCCTTAAAGTTTTAAAATATTCCCTTTTGTCCAAAACACACAGATTAAACACAGGGCCTTGCAGGTCATCTAACAGACCTGATACTTTAATGGATTTAAAGAAAAGCAGTGGACTCTTTTCCCTTCATCTTACAGGTGACCCTGCCTGGTTTCTAATCTTTGGGGTAAGGATCCATAATTTAATAAAGTAGGGATAAATTAAGGAGATTTCTTAGAAGTGGCCCAGGTGCAAGTGTTCAAGAACATCTGACCTTGAAATTCTCTTTCTTGGCCTGTTTCCCAGGGCTTTTGAACAGTCTTGTTACTGCTCAAGTTGAGAAGTTGCCAGAGTTTTTGCAATGGCTTCAGTGGCTTCTCAGAATTTAACACTTTCTGATGTTACATCTTTTGTTTTTAGTCACTTCACAATATTGTGGATTTGAGCTTCTGGTATTCCAAAAGTAATAATCCATTCATACTGAGCCACTGCTGCAAGGATGTTGCTGGAAATTGGCTCCTTGGACTAATATGCAAGCATGGGCTGCTCAATAAACATGGCAGGCTGACAAAGACATTTATCTCCACTGCATCCTCAAACCCAAACATGATTAAAATGGAGAGGAGAAAACAGCAAATGAGAGATGTAGAGAGAATTTTGGAAGTTGGAGATTATATAGAGAAACTCTCCCACCCTGTGCTGCCAGATAACTCTTCTTCTCTCTGGAGAAGTTGAACCAAGCAGAATGTGGTTCAGGGTGACCTGGCATGGCTGAGGACAGGGCGAAGGCACATCCAGAAAAGAGATGATTGAGTGAAGGTCTGCATATGGAATGAGGAACACCTTAGTCTCTCTCTCCTGCTTAGTATCAATATCTCTAGAAGTCAGATTAATAGTTCTTAAACAGAATTTGTGAGAAAGAAAGGAATCCAAGAGAAAGATCTTCAGAGACTTGTGTCCAGAGAAATGGTTAATTTCTTGGAAATCAGCAAACTGTCCTGACCCAGGGAGCTTCCAGTCATGACCTTTAAATACAAATGGAACCACCAAGAATCACCAGACGTTTGAGAAATGCCTCTAGCATGAAAAACCCAGGCCAAAAAAGTGGGAGGGGCAAGAGACAGAGAATTTCACAGGAAATAGAAAAATGCAAGGAGTATAATGAAACATTGGGAAAGTAAAACCCTAATATTGCCAAAGAGATAAGAAGAGATTTCGGTTATGACAAAGGAGCAGGATAAGATGAAAAAGGGAACATTCCGAGAAGAAGGAAAACTCCTGGAAATTAAAACTATGATGGAAGATAAAATTGAGGAAATCTGCAAGAAAATAGAAAAAGTAACACCACTAACTAAGTGATTTAAAAAAAATAGGAAATTTGATAGTCTTGGATTGTGCAGAAAGTCCTATCATTTGAAAGTGATGATTTTTATCTTTTTCTTTCCAAAAATTATTTCTCTTATTAGTTTTTCTTGTCTTACCCAATTTCCTTGGGCTTCCATTACAACACAGAAGAGTGGTAGTAATAACAGGCATCCTTGCTTAGTTCCTGACTTGAACAATAAATTCTCCATATCTGGCTAAAGATGACTCCTTATGTTCCTGACTTACTTATTATTTTTAACCAGGAACAAGTGTTGAATTTTATAAAATGGATATTTACTAATCTCCATTCAGAAGATTATAGGGCTTTTCTATTTTAAACTGTTAAAACAGTACTGTTTTGGCTTGAGAATAAATTAGGGGATTGAGAGTCAGGGTGGAATAAATTGCAATATACATGTATTACTCTAAATGATTTTGTTTAATATAAAAAAATTAAAATAAGTACAAAAAACAAATACAATATTAATGATGCTGCAATCATGGCAACTTTATTACTTGTTCTTAGCATCATTTAGAACTTAGCTAATTTGATAGGAGAGAAATAACTTCCTTGAATAATTATCGTTAATCTAGTTAATTTGTTTAAATCAATGTGGTGATATTTTGGCCGTATCAAAAGCACATTGAGACAAAGTTACAAAAGCTATCATAGGGTAAATTAATAACTTTAGTTTGGTGACAAAAAATCAAATTTGTCTTGTATTCCACTTGCAGATAAAGTAACTTACTGATTGTGTAAATATTTCTACTTGTGTGAACAAGCTCCCCCCTACTGTGAACTGGGAAAAATAGATCTTTAAATATTGCAGAGCAGAAAAAGTTTATGCTCTGAACCACCTAGAGCAGAAAATGAAGAAGCGAATTGGAATGTAAGTACTAGATTTGTAACAAAAGTTCTGCTTTAAGACCCCTGAAAAGAAACACATCAGAGTGGTGAGAACCCTGAATTCTGGAGCCAGACTGCCTGAATTTCAATCCCAACTCTACTGCTACTGGTTGTGTGACCTTAGGAAAGTACTTGAGCTTTCTGAGTTTCCTTCTCTTTATTTATTTATTTGTTTGTTTGTTTGTTTTAACATCTTTATTGGAGTATAATTGCTTTATATTGTTGTGTTTGTTTCTGCTGTATAACAAAGTGAATCAGCTATACATATACATATATCCTCATATCTCCTCCTTCTTGCATCTCCCTCCCACCCCATCCCACCCCTCTAGGTGGTCACAAAGCAAGGAGCTGATCGCCCTGTGCTATGTGGCTGCTTCCCGCTAGCTACTGATTTTACATTTGATAGTGTATATATGTCCATACCACTCTCCCACTTCGTCCCAGCTTACCCTTCCCACTCCCCATGAGGACTAGTTAGTTTTTGTTTATCTTGAACATGTAAGTGATGGGCTGTATCTGCTTGGCTCTAGAAAAGGGTGAGATTTCTTTCTGTTCTTTCAGTCTCTTAGTGTATTGCCTGCAAAGAACATCACATTCTGGTATAATGCTTCTCTGATAATAAACATTTTCTTTCTCTACTACCTTTGTGGAGAGGTTTTCTGGGGAGAGAAGATTTTGTTTAATTATACTTCCCCAGTATATCAGTATCAGATACTCACTAATTTCACCATCTTTTTAAATGGAAAATGAAGTATTTCTCAGATACCTGAAATTTAAGTTTACTCTGTTTATTTGTGTTGGAGTGTTAATATCGGATGAAATTTTGACAACTTGGGATAAGTAATGTTTTTTTTACTCAATGAGAATTGTCATGCATTTTACCTTTTTTTCCTTCCTTTTTTTTAAACCTCCCTTGTCAGGTAGATCTATTTATTATATTTACACTTTTTCTTATTATTCAGTTTTTAATTAGTTGCCCTCTCAGCCACACACAGAACTAAAAAGATGTAGTGGCTGGTTGAACACAAATGCCAAATTCAATCAACTCTTTAACAGGTACCATGAACCGTAGAAGCACAGTTTAGGATAGGCTTTAGAGACCTAACAGTAAATTAAATTCTTCATATTCACCTTGATATAGTTCCCTGTTTTAATATTTTCAGCATGACTGGTTATATGCATACCTACATAAGTGCAACCATGCTGAAAATACGTAATTTCTCTGGTCAGTAGACAACCTTCTATTGCTTCTTGTAGTAGTAATAAGAAAAGACTGGTTTTACCTGGCCAGAACAACAATTGTTTCCAACAAAAATTGTTTTAGTTCAAGTCCAAAGTCCAAGGGAGGAGCTAACACAGATCAGTGGGGAAGAGCCTTGTAACTGGGACAGATGTGCCTTGGGGATGTACTGTGCTAATCTTCATTTCCTAACTGAATTCCACCTGAAGTTTAATCAGCCTTCAAAGTAAGGAAATGGATTTAGTGTCATTTTCTTATGATAAATGTTAAAAATATTTTTTCCATTCAGACTGATTTTCTACTTTGGCATTTTTTTCAGGAAAAACAAGATCCACTTAGAAGCTAGTTTTAGGGGGGAGGGATAAACTGTGAGATTGGGATTGACATATACACACTACTATATATAAAATAGATAACTAATAAGAACCTACTATATAGCACAGGGAACTCTACTTAATACTCTGTAATGGTCTATATGGAAAAAGAATCTAAAAACAGAGTGGATATATATATAACTGATTCACTTCACTGTACCCCTAAAACTAACACAACCTTGTAACTCAACTATGCTCCAATAAAATTTTTTTTAAAAAGAAGCTAGTTTACATACATTTGCACACGTTCTATATTGAAAAACTCCATCCTCGTTTTTGTATAAACCTATTTTTTATTAATGCTTACTTGAAATTTGAACAAAACGTTTCTTTTGACTGCATTTCAAGGCCTGAAAATTTTCACTGCAAGGTTTCTGAATACACTGATAGATCAAATTACTGTGCAAACTAAAACCATGTGTGTGTGTGTGTGTGTGTGTGTGTGTGTGTGTGTGTGTGTGTATTTGAAATAAAATACTATACGTGATTGGCTGGCTCATATCTTATGATCTAAATTTTCTTATAACTGGAAGTTTGTACCCTTTGACAAATACCTCCCCATTTTCCTCACTCCCCAGCCCCTGGTAACCACCATTCTACTCTCTGCCTCTGTGAGTTTGGCTTTTTTAGATCCACATATAAGTGAGATCATATAGTATTTGTCTTTCTCTGTCTGACATTTCACTTAGCATAATGCCTTCGAGGTCCATCCATGTTGTTGTAAGTGGCAAGATTTCCTTCTTTCTCAAGGCTGAATTTTATTCCATTGTATGTTTTTACCACATTTTCTTTATCCATTCTTCTTTTGACAGACACTTAGGCTATCTCCGTATCTTGGCTGTTGTGAATAATGCTGCAAACGAACATGGGAGTACAGATAATCTCTTTGAGATAGTGATTTCATTTCCTTTGGATGTTTACCCAGGAGGGACATGCTGGATCATATGACAGTACTATTTTTACTTTTTTGAGGAATTTCCATAATGTTTTCCACAGTGGCTATACCAATTTACATTCCCATTAACAGTGCACAAGCGTTCCCTTTTCTCCACATCCTCACCAATATATGTTGTTTCTCATCTTTTTGATCATAGCCATTGTAAGAGATGTGAAGTGATATCTCATTGCATTTGATTTGCATATTCCTGATGATTAGTGATGTTGAGCATCTTTTCATGTACTTGTTGGCCATCTGTATGTCTTCTTTGGAAAAATGTCTATTCCCTTCCTTTGCCCGTTTCTAAATGTTTTTAATCACTTCATATTTGTAGGATGTACTCCTAGCCCAGTACCTGGCATGTAATAGATGGTCAAGAATTGCATGTTGATGATCTTGGAGGGTTATAAGCAATGTTAGATGCAGTTGTTTTCTATTCTGGCTACACAAGAATTATCTGGAGGTGATTTAAAACATACTCATGCTTGGCCCCTCCCCAGACCAGTTAAATGAGAATCTCTGCTGGTAGGTCTTGGTAGATTTTTAAAGCTCCCCAAGTGATTCCAGTGGGCATCCAGGACTGAACCATTAAATGAATAGGACATCCAGGCATTTTATCTGAACATCCTACCAGTGGGCTCCTCCAGGTCATTTACTGCTTTTCATTATCCCATTTCCTGCCTTTGTTAAGCACAAATGTTAATCATGTTCTAAAGCCTCTGCTGCAAATGCTGAGCATAAAATGCCCCGGGGTGGGGGGGCTTCCCTGGTGGCGCAGTGGTAGAGAGTCCACCTGCGGGTTCGTGCCCCGGTCCGGGAAGATCCTACATGCCGCAGAGCGGCTGGGCCCGTGAGCCATGGCCACTGAGCCTGCGCGTCCAGAGCCTGCGCTCCGCAGCGGGAGAGGCCACAACAGTGAGAGGCCCGCATACAGCAAAAAGAGAGAAAAAAAAATTGCCCCAGGGGGATTTTAATTTCTTAACTATCTCTTGCCATCCTAGGTTTATCTTGTCTCCCTTTCTCTCTGCTAAGTAGCTTTTAAGGAATATTTTAAATGATTTTATTTTCATTACAAAAGTAATGCATGCTTATCAGTTTTTTTGAAAGTCAAGCAATACAAAACGGTAAAGGAATTCAAGTAAAAAACCTTCCTTTCTGAACATTCTTCATTCCTACTCCATTTCACAAAATCACCTCCACTGTCAGTTTTTGTTTTGTTGTCAGAAATTTTTCCATGCGTATACCATCATATATATCCTTACATAAAAGCACCATACACACAAACACACAAATTCAATTATACCATATTATGTTGGCAATTTGCTTTTTCATCCAACAACATATCTCGGAGATATTCTAACCAGCACATTTTAAAGGATACATATCATTTCATCACATGAATTTATTGTAATATTTTAACCAGGCACATATAGAGTGTTTCATACAGTTTGTATGGGTTGTGTTGAAATCAACACCACAGTGATCATCCTTGCACAGGTCTTTACATAATTTTGGCACTATATCTCTTAAAAAATTATTTTATGTGTAATTGTCCAACTTCTACTTTCACTGGCTGTTATTGGCAGTGTTTCCCCATTTACCCTCCTGTAATAGCTGAATGTGTCAGCCCCAGCTTCTGCCTTCCCCAGTGTCTCACAGCAAAGATTGCTAATCCCCGACCGACCACAGGCTAGTTGCAACCCATTTCTTAGATCTATCATGAGAGAAGGCAGAAGAGAAGAGGGGAAAGAAGAAAGGAATGTTGATTATAGTCTCAGAGTCTTCTTTCTCCCCCTTCTTTGCTGTTATAGTGGTATAGGCATTGGGTCCTATCTACTGTGAATGGAATCAGGGTGACCATTGGATTTTGTGAATTGCAGCCCCTCCCCTTACCTAAGAGTGTCTCTATTCTGGTAACTAGCCAGTTTTATACTCTTTCGTTAGTATTTCACTTGGTATTCTAAGTGTTCTAAGTCTAGGTACCAGCCTTCTGCATCTCACATATATTTGGGCAAGAAGTTATTAAACTCATTTAGCTAGAGTGCATGACAGGGGTGGGGTGTTTGCGGTATTAACAGGAAGTGACGTGACATCTGAGTTTCTGTTGAGTGCAGTTCTGTGTTCAGCTCAGGTTCCTATCAGGAGGTTGCTTTACCCAATAATGGCTCACTCATACTATAAAACCTCCCATTTGCAAAGAGGAAGAATAAAAGTGTCAAACTAAGTCATAGACACAGAGATAGGGAACCAAGATGGATGATCAAGCATGCAGAGATAGGTACAATTCCCCAGTAATAAATACTAGTAGCAGACATTTTGCAAGGTGTTTTCAGGGAAGATATACCTTCTTTGCAATACCAGAGGTGAACCTTGAACAAGCGCATTGAAAAAACTTAGGATACTCTTTTCATTTTTGTAGAAAATTCTAACACAGAATACCTTTGACTAAGACTAGCTGAGGACACATAGAAGAAAAATCCATCAAGGAAACCAAAAAAGAAACTATTATTTTTTTCATATTAGACTCAGAATTTTTACCAGTTCTCTAGGGAGGAGAAATTGAAATTTGATACCAATAACTAACCTGTTGTGAATGATTTATCCTCTTCTGAGAAGCCCTGCCTCCTTGTACAGTTCTTATATTATCACACACATGGAGCCTTGAGAATGGTGTATGGTGTGGCAGAGCAAACAGAGTTTGATACGAAATAGCCCAGGGTTCGAAATCTGAATTGGTCATATAGCCATTTGTGTCTAATAGTGTTTTCAAGGATGACCACAACAATATTTCACACCCCAACATGTCCTCCTAAACCTCACCACTCTCACATCAAGAGGTGGAGTCAAATTACCCTCTACTTGAAAATGGGTGGATTTGTGACTTTCTTATAACCAAGAGAATATAACAGAGGTGACACTGTGTGACTTCAGAAGCTAGATCAGAAAAGGTGATGTGTCTCCCACCTCGTTTGTAGGGACACTTTGTATGAAATACCTGAATCATCATGAATCTCCCTCTCTCTCTATACCTAATATACAGACCCCATGTAGCTAATGTCTAAATACAACCTCATGAGAGACCCCAAGACAGAAGACCCAGCTGAACCCTTCTCAGATATCAAGTCCACAGAGTCTGGGAACCTAATAACATGACTGTTCTATGCCACTAAGTTATGAGGTGAATTTTTACAATGTAATAATAATTTAGGATCAGCATCTTGTGACCTTGAGCAAGTTACTTAATTTCTATAAATCTTGACTTCCTTACCTGTAAAGTAGGGGTAAAGATAACAACTACAGAGGGTAAGTATTATTTGAGCCCACCTGATGAAGTGCTGTGAATAGCGAGACCCACCCCTGTGTGAGGATGTGTTACTTCCCAGCTCTCCTCACTTCCCCGTTTCGCTATAAGTGAGCACTCCCTTGTATCACTGACACTATGACAAGACCTTAAAACTTTTGAGCATTTTGAAATCACTAGACAAAACACAATATGAAGTTAAACAGGCTTCTTCTCACTGGTTCTCAGAGAGGATGTGGGGCATGGCAATGGCCTCTTTGGGTTATGGCATGAAATAATCTTACGGACATGAAAATATATTATCTAGAAGAAATAATACATTGAAGCACTATTAATCAGTAAGTCAAAACACTTCATCAGATTAGTCACCAAACAGGGTTCCACGGACCTAATAAGAATACAACAGTTCTTGTTGGAGGTGTAGTGGATTGGGGGTAGGGATCAGACGTAGACCAGCAGTGGGATGCTGCCAAATTGCTGCATGCAGGTAAATCAAAAGGCTGAATTAATGTGCCTTCTCCACTCATTTGCCCAGAGGATTCCTCCAGTTTCATACATCTCACTACGGTTACTAAAATTCCCTGTTGACTACCAATGTGCACAGCCCCTCAGAATGTTATGAGATAAACCATATCTTAGTTCCCTTCTTATTCATCATTACAGACATTTCTCTTCCTACAGAACCAAATTTATGTTTCACAGATAATTCATAGCAAGTAATCCAACATGTATTACTTCTTTTTTAGTGAACTGCATTTTTAAAAGTTTACTTTTTCTTTGTGAAAAAGTTTACTTTTTCTTTGTTCATGATTTTTTTTTAAGTGGAAATACATGTAATTAGGTAGGGTAAAAACTCAACTAGTAGTCCCACTAACCAAAGACAAGTACTGTGATATAGTTTTGCTTTTATTTTCAATCTTTTCCTTTTCCTTTCCATATTATACATACATTTCCTTTTCCTGTGCATATTTTTTAAAGCTTAATTACCTTTCTCATACTTTTCTGGAACTTATTCTAAGAACAAGTTGAGTGCTTACTTAGTATTTGGATACTTTGAATGGACTCTTTGGTCATAGAGCTATTTTTCATCCTGACCTAGGGAGGGTCCTCTAGAGGTAGGCTGCCCAATACAAGTTAGCCACCATTTTGTGGCTATTTAAGTTTAAATGAATTAAAGTTAAATAAAATTAAATGTCCAGTTCTTCGGTTGCACTAGTCACATTTCAAGTGCTCAATAGCCACGTGGCTAGTGGCTGTTATGTTGGCAGTGTGGGTGTAGAGCATTTGAGTTCTCTGAGGCAGCACTGCTCTAGTTTAGGGTTTCTCAGCCTTGGCATTACTGAGATTTTGGGCCAAATAGTTCTTTGTTGTGTGGGTAGGGGGTTGTCCTGTATATTGCTGGAGGTGTAGCAACATCCTTGGCCTCTACCCAGTAGATGACAGTACCCTACCCTCCACTTATAAAAACCAAAAGTGTCTCCAGACACTGCCACATGTCCCCTAGGGGACAAAATTGCCCCCATTGAGAGCCACGTCCCTAGAGATAAAGCTAATAAAAATAATGTCATTGATAATAGTTACCATTTGATGAACATGTATGTGTCATGCACTAATGCATATCGTACAGTGTACATATGTTATTATCTCCATAGCAGCCCTGTTAGATAAGCACTATTTATGAACTCTGTTATACAGAGGAGTAAACAGACTTGTTGAGATGATTTGTTTGTCACATAAAATTCCCTGTTGGCTATCAATGTCCATAGACCCTCAGAATGTCCTCACGTTAGGACCTGCTGACTGTCTGTGTGTATATGTGTGTCTGTGTCTAAGAAGGAAGAATAGAGGGAGTAGGGTGGCAATGGATATTTAACATCTGGCTCTTTAGGGGAAAAAAGCCTGAATTTTCAGCATTTTCTGATTTCCACGGGGCAAATACTCTCACCTTAGCCAATTTCAAGCTACCAATGTGACATCACTGAGCACAGAGTTGGGAAGAGCTGGGTAGTAGCACAACATTATATTGTGTTTCCAACATACAAATACAATAGGCATAAATAGCCTCAAAAGCATAGATATCAATAGAATATGAGATATATAGTAGTAGAATGTAATGTGTTGAGAATCTATTACCTTTATTTTTAATATTATTTACCTATAAGTTTGTATAATTTGATTTTTAGTAATGGCTGTATTTAACAACCGTCTGGCAAAATTCCTAATTTTTTTAGCAATTGGCTCTCACCAGCCCAAAGGAGACATATCTAATGCATCAGTGGAGGTTGGTTAATAATTCCACATCAGCAGTTACAGCAGACCTCAGAAAAGGCTTTCCAGCAGTTATGTCACCAAAGGGGAGCAGAATTTTACCTCAAAATACGTCTCTTTAGCATAAGGATTATTTTAGGCTGATTTTTTTGAGAAACAGCAGACAGAGGAAAAGCTAAAAACTGAGTAGAAGTTATCCCTTTGTAAGAGACATTAACTCTTACAAGAGACATCTTCATTTGTAGGAGTGTCTGCCTCTCTGTACCAGGAAGAGGAGGATGACTGAATCTCCTGAAACTCTTATCAGTGGAGAAAGCAGCTGACTTAAATTTGCATAACAACCTTACCCTTGTTTTCTCTGCTTTGCCTGATAACCTTCCATAACTGGCTTCCACCACCCTCACCATAGTTTTTTGTCTTTAGCTGGAGGTGATATTTAAGGTGGTAGCTTGTGCATTCTGGAGAGTTACTCAGTTTTTCTGGATATCGCCCATGTATATATGAGGTATACATATTATTAAACTTCTGTTTGTTTTTCTCTTGTTAATTTGTCCTTTATTATAGAGGGGTATCAGCCAAGAACCTACAAAGGTGGAGGTAAAATTAGTTTTCCTCCCCAACACCACAAATATGATTGAGTTGCACTGAGGTATTGATCTCCTACATGGTGTGGTAGGGTCCTCAACCAGTCACCTCTGGCTTCAAGCAGCCTCATTCATTTATTCATTCATTTATCTGCTGTGCAAATGGGACCACTTCCTATTGTACCGTAACATGACGTGACATGAAAAAGACTGAGGAGCTCTGCTTTAGAATACCCTCTACCTCCTTTCAAGCCATCTCTCTCTTGAGCCAGTGTCCAACTATATATTGCCTGAAGTTTATCTTTTTCTGTATTTTTTAAGGTATATAATAATCTAAAAGTGCAGTCAGATGAATAACCAGCAAATGTTAATTACATATCATGTGCTATAGACTCTGGGAACATTGTAAGGTAGAGTACAACAAAATTCCACTCCTGAAGGAATCTATAATCTAGTTGCAGAGTTAAGAGTAACACTTCAAATAATCACAAATGCAATAAAAGGTAGTAGGTGTGTGTAATAAAAGACTAAGTGATATGGCACAGACCATAAGTGTCATTGAACTTGAGAGAAGGAGTTGAGAAAACAGAAGGAAAGCCATTTGATTCTACCCTTTTGGTTTACAAATAGAGGTCTCCCAATGATGGTTAACACAAGTGATTAACCAGTTGAGTGGAAGTAAGTCAGGGTCAAAGTATTGTAAATTCCAGGCCATCCGCTCAATCCATTCAATAATTGAAGACCCAGCGTTCCCTGGGCACTGTTCTCAGGGTGACTACTGCATTAGGTGGTATGGTGCCGAGGCCCACAAACAAGATTTAATTTCTTTTAAGTCAGAAGAAAAAAAATTTTAGGTCAAATAAAAGTTTTAATATATAATATTAGTATATTTGTCTTTATACCAATTTAGTCATAAAATATAATTTTTAATATTTTTTATGGATGAATGGACCCAGGAAGGCAAAAGTGTCTCTGACTATGGAAGTCATGATAAGGCTCTGACTATTCTAGCCAGTGGGGAAAGATAAAGTGGTGAATAAGGCAAACAAAGCCCTGCTTTTGTGGAACTTCCATCCTCTCAGGGGGAGAGAGCACTAGCAAGCCCATAAACAAATCAGTAAGCAAGATCATTTCAGACATCAATAAAGGAAAGGCTATAAGAAAAGAAAACGTAACTTGATAGTGAGGGATGGGGTGAGGATATTCCAAAAACAGCCTTTCTGGGGAAGGTGAGCTCCGAATGATGAGAAAAAGTAAGTCCAAAATATAGATCTGATGGAAGAGCTTTTGAGACAGAAGGAAGGTCATGGGCAGAAGTCTTGAGTCAAGAATGAGCTTGGTGGAGGGGAGTGTAGAGGGAGATGAGAAGGGGTGGGCAGGAGAGGTTAAAGTAGTAGGAGGGGGCTAGTGCGTGGAGGCTTGAGGCCATGTAAGGGTATCAGATTCAGTGTTGAGCATGATGGGAAGATATTGGAGATCTTTAAACAGAGGAAGAATAGGCTCTAACAGAAGTTACAATGAGATCACTCTAGGTTCTGTGTGGATTATGGCCTGGAAATGGGGGAAGACCAGTTAGGAAGCTGAATAACAGAGTTATATGTTTGTTGTTCTCTGCTAGCTCTGAGCTAAAATTCAGAAGGAAGCAAGGCCAAGGCCTGTGATTAGTGATTCCAAGTGAAGAGGCTGCTATTGTCAAACATTTCCTCCTTGACTGGGAAAGATGAGAAGCCAGTCCTGTTTATATGATTACCCTAATGATGCTACCCTGGATATTGAAAAATTATACTTTATTTGGAATCAGACCCACTACCAATATTAATGGGAGCCAAGCATCTTTCTAGGATAGAACCTTGGAGAAACCTTGGTCCAGCAACATTATTTCTGTACAGATGTTGACAACACAGTCAAAGCTGCCTGGCATTTATAAAGATCAAAATCAATTTAATACTAAATCAAGAGCCAATGAAGGCTTTACCTCAATGGATGATTTCTTCCAATTAGCTATAACTTTAGTTTTGTGACTACGGGAGGTGATTATCTTTGCTCATGGAAGACAAATCCCTATTGCAAAAGGACAAGAAATCTTTCCCTCTTTTGACTGTGACACCAATCAGTTCTAACGTGAACTGTAATTCTTCGGTGCCCTGTAATTTTCCTAAAAGCTTCCAGATTGGAAAATGCTACTCAAAGTGATGGCTACTCTCTCTCTTTGTGTACTTGCACAGCAGGCAGATGTCAAAGTGACAAAAATGTGTCCTGTTTCATTATTTAATCTTTTCAATGGTTATCATGCTGAAAGATCTTATCTTTTTATTGTACAATTGGAGGAGGGTTTCTATGCTGTCATGGTTACAATATGTCAGTGCTGGAATTTTAAATTGTGATACATTTTAGTTGATGAGAGCTTTTCTGCAATCTCTAACATTGTCCTTGTCATTGATTACTCTGCAGAAGGAAGTCTACGTCTATCTCAAAGTGTCTAATTCAGTTTTCTTAAAGTGATTATGAAGTTGTCAGATGATCAAGAGAGGTATACAATTCAATAGTTTGAGAATGAAATTGTCTCTATTTGTTCTCTTTAGTAAGTACCAAATTTTTGTGCTATCCTTCAGAAAACATTATATATTTCAGTAAATATTTCCTACGGGAGTTCAATTAATACCCAGTTATCATTATTTAAACACTAATATTCTTTACAAAAATGTAGCATTCACTGAAATAGTGCACTGTTAACCAATTTATCCCCTTAGCTTTTATATATGCATATTTCTTAGATAACAGGTGCTTTCTCTACTTATTATGTAGAATTCAATCAAGTTTATCTACCTGGGGTGTTTAACAAATTTAAAAATGCAATCAGCTTTTATATGATTAGTCCAACTCTATTTCTCTTTATGTGAAAACTTTTGAACTAATTCATCTGAAAGTATGTGTTAGGCTAAAATTATTTTGAAGTATTTCTGAAAAGTTTTGCTTGTTATGTCACCTATGATTTAGTATTCAACATCTATAAACTCCTATTAAACAATCATGATATTTCCTCTAACTTTGAGTACTTCCCATAATGTCTCTTTAAAAATGATCACATCAACCCAATTTTAGAATGGGAGAAGTTAATCAGAAAGGTGGTAGAAATTAATCAGAAAGATTAATCAGAAAGATGTAGGTTCAAGTAAGTGTTTATATTTTTCTCTTTATGTTTTTACTGTAATGATTATAATATTTTATTTTGAAAAATGAAATTTCTGAGAGGAGAAAGTAATATAAGCCCAGTTATAACTATTATTCCTTTGTAAATGGACTTTAGGGCTGTTTTATTATAAGCATATTGCAATATGGAAAATTTATATTCTGCTTGAGCCACATAAACTATGGTTAAAAAAACCCATATTGTTTTAGTGGTCTCACAAACAAAATTCTATAAACTTAAATGTAGATATGTATATTTCCTCTTCTAAAACTGGTAAACACTTCCAGGTAATCATTTATACTTCCATTTTTAATTGTTAAAGACAATGCTATATACTCTTTTTCTGGAGCTTTAAGATACCTGCTTATTTGTGTAAGGTTGGTCCTGACCAACTTGGGCTGTCAATACAGAATTCAGGAAACTTTCAGGGGTTCCCCTGCCCACCTCTCACTGACAGCTAGCTCTCCCACTGTGGCTTACTGCCAGCTAGGCTAGGGAAACGGGGTTAGTACTCAGAGCCCATTTCCCAGGAATTTACGTTTGTACATGTATTTGGAAGAATGAGACATGCCAGTCAGTCTTGACTGCTTTGGTCAATTCCTTCTGTTTCTTGTGGAGGTGTGGGAAACATGGAGTGAGGAAAGATACATTTTAGCAACAAGCTTCATAAGCTTCAAAATAAAACACTTCAGCCTTCTCTCTTGAACAGATTTCTCTTAAGGATAACTGGTGAGGCAGGTCCTGACCTATGGATCACTCCAGAACAATTCTGAATGATATTTTCACTGACATAGAAATCAATTATTTTCTTTCAGTCCATTGAAGATATCACTATATTTTTTTCTGATAAGGAGTCATCTCTTATTCGAATTGTTACTCATTTGAAAATAGTATCTATTTTTCTCTGGCTGCTTTTAAGATTTTCTCTTTATATTTGGTTTTCTGAAGTTTTGCTATGATATGTATAGGTGTGGCTTATGTAGCATTTTTCACACTTGAATGTCTTAAATTTGTGGATGATATCTTTCATTGGTTTTAGGAAATTCATAGTTACTATCTTTTTATAAATTGCTTCTTCCACTTTCTCTCCTTTTCATCTGCAAAAGGAATTAAATATATGTTCGCACTTTTTACTATGTTATCCATGTCTCTTACCCTTCTTAGGTACATTACTTTCACTTATCTGTGTTCTTTCTCTGCATAATTTCTTTTGATCTACCTCTCCAGTTAACTGATTCTTTTTTTAGCTGTGCCTAATCTGTTGTTACACTCATCCATTGCGTTCTCAATTTTAATTGCTAGAATTTTTAGCCCTAATATTTCTATTTTGTTCTTTTTCAAATATGCCATGTAATTTTTTTTTGGATTCCCGTTTTCTGTTGAAATTCTCAATCACGTTACTATCTCATTGAACATAACCAACATAGTTATATTAAAGCCTACTATTTAAAGTGTGTTTATTAGTTCAGATATATGGACCAGTTTCAATGGGTCTCATTAACTGTATTATTTCTGCTCGTTCATATGCACATTTTTCTGTCTCTCCGTGTTATCACTGGTTGCATTATCATTGCCTGGTTATCTTCTATTGCATTCCAGCCACTTTATTTGAAACATTGCTTGTAGAAATAATTTGAGGCCTGGGTAATGTTATATTTCTCTCAAAAATATTTTTGTTTACTTCTGCCATGCACCTGTGGCACTGTAATCTCTAGTTTGATATTACTTTAATCCAATTTCAGAATTTTATCAAACTTGATGACTTGACATTGGGCCATAGTCCTTGCAGGGGAGAGCTTACTTCTGGTTCATCCTTACTTCTATGGTTAAGCTATTTTGAGTCCTAACCCAAGTACAGGATTGTACCAGAGTCCTCACTTGTGGGCACTGTTTTATCTTCTGTCCTCTAAGATACATAAGGCTGACAAAAGCTGCTTGGTGACTGAGCAGTCTCTTTGGGAATCAACAAGAAAGCAGATGCCCACAACAAAGCAGTTCCAAATGCTCATGTCTCTGTGTTTCCATCTTCTCATGAATCTTGACCTGGAAATTCTTCAATATCTTCTTATCTCTATGATGCCAACAATTTTTGTTTGTTTGTTTTAACTTTGTTCTTTTCTAGATGTCATCTGAATGAGTGTTGGTCTGAATTATCTGGCTTTCCTTCAGTGGAAGTCTCATTATCCTTTTCATTCTCATGTAGATCTTACAGTTTATATCCTCTACTATGGATAATACATAATATGGATAATATAAATTGTGTTTTTCTATACTTGTTTCACACTGGTAACTTTTGTTTCCCCAGTGAAACTAAGCTTTCTGCAAGCAGGGGCCATTTAATGTATTTTTCCATTTACACATCCCTCTCCTTATACCCAAAATGCTAACTCAGAGCTGAAATGTAAATAAACACAGTTATATGCTCACTAGCTTCATATTATAAATTGTAGTCAATTGACATAGGAAGTAATTGGCTTTGTTCTTATTTAAAATAAATTATTATGGTAGAGGTTAATTAGGTAATTCTCTTTTGTTATTTATTACTATTGTTTTTATTATTGCTGTTCTTAGCTGTTTTGCACATTGTAATCACCTTCCTCTCTTGTCCCTTGTCCATACCATACCTTTCTGGTATCTTCACTTCATAAATTGTTTATATTGGTCAATTTGCCTGTCCTGCCTATGTTTCTTTTCGGTGGGTCTGTTACCGAAGTAAGTGGTATGGACCCTGCTTGGGCCCTAGCCTGGCCAAGGCTCTCTGCCTCAGTGGGGGAGGGTTCTTTTTCTGTTTGGGAGTAGGCGAATAACGAAACTGAAGATAAGATCAACACAGCACAAGCTTTATTTAGTGACCAAAGAATGGAGAATCAGGAACTAAGTTCACAGATCAACCCACCTGGTGAGAGTGATTTAATTTTAAGGAGTAAAGACAAAAGGAGGAGGAGTGAGGCTAATTATGGGGAGGCATATTCATTAATCTACAGGGAAGGGGCAGGGCTTTTTGGAGGGAGGAGGAGCCCCGGCCTTTTTTTCCTTTTTTGGTCCTTAATGCCTGGTCAAGGCCACCAGTAGGTGTGTTATTTAACGTGCAAATATAGTAAAATTAACATGTAATAAGACTTAGGGTCTGTTAGAGGTCAGATTCATTGCCATCTTGGTCTCAGCTGGTTCCATCTGGTTTTTTTTTTTTTTTTTGCTTGTAGCTTCCTTTCCTATCTCTGGACCCTTTAAGTCAAAGATTTACGTTAACCATTAACTCCTGCTAAAGGTGGAGGGGAGTTTTCAGGTTTTGAGTAAGGACACTCCTGTAAAGGTGGAAGGGCTGATGGGTTTTGAACAAAGACCTGGATCAGCTCTGGCAATAGGTCTATGCCTATGCCTCTGGCAAAGCTGGAAAGCTCAACTCCTGGACATTTCCTGAGCGATGGCCATTGCTCATTGGACCTGAGAACACCTAAGGACACATGGAGCACATTGGGCCAAACAGATACTCTCTTCAGAGACTTAGGATGTGGGTTCTAATCCATTTTGTTAAATGGCAGAACTGAAAAGTACTAAAGCAGACATGTCTACAGTAGACATAAAAAGTCAGTCTGTAGAGGAGGAGTGAGAAAAATGGGATAGATACCATGAGATAAGCAAAGAGAAGCCATGCTGCACCTGAAATGGAGCTCCCCTGTTCATTTTCTGAGCTTGTTTTTGTTAACTGTGACACCTAACAGAACAGGGCATTATGAGATATGTTTTAATTCTTCCATTAAATCTCCTCCCCCACACCCCACCCCCTGCTTTTTTTGGGGAGGGGGGCAAAGGCTAGTATGGGTGAGTTCTGTTTCTTATAATTTAAATAATTTTTCACCAGGACAAGATCATTTCATAAATCACTTTTTGGTCATTTGATTTATTTTTATCTCTATCTGCATAAATAACTGGTAGTTTATTGCAACTCTGTTTTCATCACCAACTTTAATTTATGTGAGATTTAAGGTACTTGGAATTACAGTACATAGAAAATCATTTTATAAGTGTCTATACCACAGTAGGTTAGAGTACTTAACAAATAATTGAATACTTTGAACTAGGGGTAAAAATAAAACAAAATGCTTGTGTCAACAACTCACTGAGTTCAGAAAATCCTTTCCAGACATATACTATTATGTGATATTTTTCCTAAGGTAAACTGTCAGATAGAGGCCCCACATGAGGCAATAAAATGCCTTTGAAAAATCCCAAGAAAAAGAAGCATCATAAATCTCGAGTTCTTGATTCATTTTGCATTGTTTTTGATTAAGCACACAAGGAAGTAAGTCACGAAGTCCGTAATGGAATCATCTTCTTGAAAAAGCACTTTTCAGAATGTCCCATTAAGGGATTTTAGAGATCTCTCTAAAGCTGAGTTTTCCTATGACTTATGAAAAAGTACTAAAAAAGTAGTGCAATATTGGGAGATTTTATTTTATTTTAAATGAGTACAGAATGTCTGCTGTACTTTTTTAAACATGCTTCTTGGAAATGACAGGATTCATGCAGCAACTTTTGATGCCTGGAAAAAAGCTGAATATTTTGTGCTTTTAACCAGCAATTTCAGAAAGTGATTTCTTCTTCCTTATTTACTTGCAAAACCAATGGTAATTAAGTATCAATGGGCAAGGGAAATTCAACTTCAGCGTTTTTGATAAGTAAAAATTTACACAGATACAGTCTCTTCTTGAACTTGCAAAACCATGAGTTGGCAGTAAAAGAGTTTAACATCTACTTGAGAAAACAAAGCATAAACATGTAAAAAAAATTAATAACATAGGCAGCTTGTATTATGCATTCAGAATCACATGCTCTTATGGCAAATTCTAAACTGCATCCAATGGACTGAGAACACAGAAGTGTTATCTTATGGAAAACAAAGAAGGCCATGAAGAGCTAGCGGGGGAGGCCAGGGGAGATGATCATTGTGACCTGGAGGCTTTTCAAAGGAAATTTCTTGTGGTAAGGGGAATAAGGAATTAGGCCAGGTGTGTTTCCCTCCAATAATACAATATAAGTAAATACTTTAACCATTTAAAAATTTAAAATAACAGCAAATAAAATACAAAGTATCAATGGATTTCAAAAAAGTATAAACTGGGAAAACCAATTCCCAGGATAAGACTAGACTGTGGAAGAAATGATGCTCTAAAGAATTTGAATGTAGATTTCATAAAGGGTTTCACAGAAAGCACAGTGCTTCCTTCAGTGACTGCCATGGGTTAGTTGGAGATCCTATTGTCACTTTAAGACAGAGCAAAAGCAAGTTATGATCTGGGGTTGTAATATTTGTCCTTTAACCAGCTTTCTCTGGACAGCTTGTACTGTAGTCCAAATTCTTGTCTTCTGCCCTTCTTGACTGCCATAATGATTATTAGCATTTGAGCGAGACTAAGATTTGGGGAACATGCCCAACCATCCAAGTGAGAAGGATGGTTTGACAAGTAGCTCTTCCACCATCCTTACACTGAACTTAGTAATGAAGCCTCAGAAGATGGGAGGGGGGAAAAGGCAAATTAAGATTCCTTTCCCGGGGCTTCCCTGGTGGCGCAGTGGTTGAGAGTCCGCCTGCCGATGCAGGAGACACAGGTTCGTGCCCCGGTCTGGGAAGATCCCACATGCCGCGCAGTGGCTGGGCTCATGAGCCATGGCCACTGAGCCTGTGCGTCCGGAGCCTGTGCTCCGCAACGGGAGAGGCCACAACAGTGAGAGGCCCGCGTAGCACAAAAAAAAAAAAAAAAAAAAAAGGTTCCTTTCCCAACTGCTTGGCTGAACCAGTGGTTCTCAACACCCACCACATACCATGATTACCTGTAGAGCTTTCTTATGTATAGAAGCCTGCTCCCTACTCCTGAAACTCTGATTAGGTAGCTCTGGATGGGGGAGAAGAGAGGACCATAAGTATTGTAACAAACACTTCACAGGCAGTTGTCTTGAGCAGCCAAAGTGAAGATCTACATGTTAGGTTCAGGGAAATGGAGAAATACACACTCAAAATAAGGTTATTTCTTGGACAGATGCTGTATTTATCCTTCTTTGAATTAGATCCTTCTCTTTTCTTATACTTTCCATTAAGGTTTAATCCTAAATCTGGTAGATTTCAACCATTTATACTTTTAGCCCTTAACAAGATTCCTCAAAAATAGTTATTACCCAGTAAGTATTTTAAGTGTTTGTTGAATGCATCCATCAAATCTGATGTCAATATGGATAGATATTTTTGCTTTCGATTTTAAGTTAGTAAGCCTAAAAGCTTGAAACTCGCTTAAATTACTCAGAGAATTACCAGAAATAGCCCTCAGGATCTTGTGTTGAGGTGAATATTGTATTTCACAGATACCAGTTTATGTATCTCAACTAATAGACCTCCAACAACCAAAATTATGAGAGCATCTGTCGTCTCACCCTTAGAGGCTACTTAAAGGGAAGTTGGAAAGCCACCCCCAAACAAACTTTAATCCATAATTTGTCTGGGGGAAGCTCTAAAAAAGGCGCTCCAGATAGATACATCAAAAATTTGCTGATTGTCTTCTTCTACCACCCTCTTTTTAAACATCATGTCACAATATTCTAAGGCAGTTTTGTAGTTTTGAAACAAGTAAAATTCAAGCATGTATAATGGAATAAAAGTAAGCATGGACATGGTCCCATCTCCCCTCTATTCCCCCAGTTTCTAAATCAACTTTGATTCTCTTTACAGCATTTCAACTTCATGCTCTGGAAAATAACTAGACCATTATTGCATTTGCCTCTGGGTAGATAATCTAATGAGAAAACTCCATAAAATTTTAAATATGGTCTTAAGTAGGCTTGCAAGTCAGCAGCTGATATGTGGAAAATCAATGTTGTGTTAACCTGTCTGTAAGGTGAAAATGATATAAAGAGTCTTCCAAAAAGGTGATTCATATTCTTTGCTTTAAAGAAAATATGAACATTGTTTTTGAGGATGCCGGGTCATCATCAGTATTAACTTCTTCTATAATTTCTGGTTTAATCATTCATTGTTATGCTAAATTGGATTTGGGTTTACAAATTTGTAAGGCAATTGCTATTAGGGTAGTTATCAGAAATTTGTACAAAATTAGTCATCAAGGGGGAAATCATATAATTTGGGAACAATCCAAAATTTAGCATGGTACATAGTGTTCTGCCAGTATTTTTGAGATGAGAACATGTGCTTTGAAAAGAAGCAAATCATGTATTTTTTAGCTCTTCACAATTGTCCCAATTTGTGTTTGTCTATAAATGTAGGTGGGTACCTTCTATTAAGTGAAGTAGGTAATGCTATAGGTCTCTCCTCCCACAATTTTCCTACGAGGTGGCATGTTAACAATGAAGGCTAGTCCTCAACCAAATTCTGTTACAGCACAAACATTTACTATCAGAGAGGCAAATAACAGGCCCCAGAGTAAAAATCAACATTTTATGCAAACTCTGAATTTCTATTCCATGTCCCTTTAAGTACTTCATTAAACAGTTGCTAAGAGGTTCTCTCCAATGGAAAATGGTGATATTTTAGGAAGGCTGAAGTGAACTTTCAGTTGTCTCAGGAAACAAACACTTCATTAAGGGGTGGATGTGGAAGCAAATGGAATTCGAGACCTAAAGAATTATTCCTAAGGTAGGAGGCTGGTGGGCTCTTCAGTTTTTAGGCTACCTTCATGCAATGGTGAAGATATCAGTACAGTATTTTAAATCAACCTATATACTTTAAACATAGTTTATTGCACCACTGAAACCCTAATTCTCACATTTAGGCTGATTTACAGACTTGGTAATGAGGACTCAGATAGAAGGATTAGAAGAACTTAATGGTAGTTGGGTTAGGACTTCTGATAAAGGCATTTCAAAGGCTTGTTAACCACCTCTGCTGTGTATATTTGTGATGAAAACACCTCAAAGGCTAACTAACTGCCCACAATGACATAATTTACTCATTCACAAATGTATCAGGCTGTCTATGCTGGAGTGGTTTTAAGTAAGTTACATCCAGTATATCAACATGATAAGAGAGTTTTAGCAGGACTTAGAGTTGCTTTTAGATAAATATGTAATTTCAACATTTACCTCAAAATGTCTCCTCCTCTGTTGGAACCACCTGAAGGACACTCACAATGTTGCACTCATGCCCAGTGCAATTTGTCTGTTTGCTTTATCCAACAGGAGCTAAAGATTATACTGCTAGCATTGGTCATTTTTCCATCTTAACTTGCCTGTGCTATGCTCTGAATGTCTGTGTCCCTTCAAAATGCATATGTTGAAATCCTAACCTCCAATGTGATGGTTTTAGGTGGTGGGACCTTAAGGTATGATTAGGTCATGAGGGCAGAGCCCTCTGCATGGAATTAATGCCCTTATAAAAGAGACCCCAGAGAGCTTGCTTGCCTCCTCTGACATGTGAGGTTACAGTGAGAAGACAGCCATCAATGAGGGGGCAGTCCCTCGCCAACAATGAATCTGTCAGTGCCACAATCTGGGACTTCCCGGCCTTCATAACCTAGAGAAATACATTTCTGTTGTTTATAGGCTACCCATTCTGTGGTATTTTGTTATTGCAGCCCAAATGGACTAAGACACAAGGAAATTTACTTGATGTTCCGTCACCAAAAATATCATGGGTTTCTTATACCAAGATCAGCAATAAAACCTGAAAAGGAAGATTTCCTTCTATAATCAGGAGCTGTGTCAGAGACCTGTTCTGGAATAGGATATGAACTCCTTATTCTTCACCTGTCAGAAGGTCTTTGGAGGCACTGGACTAAAGTGGATTAATTCACTACTAGTGATTGGTAGTTAATCAGTCTTTTGGACACAGAGTTATGCTTCCTAGAATCAATCCAAATGCTTCCCCAATCTCTTGCAAAACTACCATATTGCTGTTTAGTTCTGTTTTGTTTTCAAACTGCAGCCTACTAGGAAGTTTGTCTTTTAAATGTAACAGCTTCTATTGTCTCTAAAATATTTACAAAAACAGTACAAACAAGGGAGTGAAAGGCAGGTGAGTAGAGAAGCAGAATGATAACTGGGAAGGCACCCAGTCCCCATGGCCACCTCCCCTCCCATGGCTCTTTCTGGGCAGCCTAACTCTTCCTGGCCCCCATTGCTCCATCCGTGACCACTTCCTCTCCTGGCTGACAGGGTTTCCTTAGCGCCCTTTCTGTGCAGACAATAAAGAGTGGATCAGAACTTATAAAGTCAAATCTAATTTGAAGGCTCTCTTTTATGGGAATAAGACAGTTACTGATTTCAGGAAGTACTCTATGAAAATGAAACAAATGGTAGTAATTTAGCTAATTTGCCTGAATTCCCAAATAGGATTGCAATACAAGCCAGCTTAATGGATACCTCAAAATATTATGTAAAAACAATCTGTGTTTGTAACCTGAGCAGTTTTTGTTTGCTATGTCAGAAAGTAATAGATTTTGTGGAAGAAGTTGCTTCACCTATCTCTATATTTTTATTACTTAGTTATTTTCTTCTAATATTTATTATAAATGTGATGAAACACCATGGTTTGTGGATATAGTGGTCTATTTCTATGTCTAACACAGCAAAATTTTAAACTATTATTATTTTCTTATTTTATGGCTATAAAGAAATATATACTCTGAGCACAGAATTTAACAAATATAGAAAGCATAAAAAGGAATGTAAAAATTATCACCTAATGGTTAACCTTTAGGCATATTTCCTGATAACCAAAATTTTTCTATGCATATCTATTTATTCATTAAATTAATTATCCATTACATTAGACTTACAGTCTATTTTATCATTTATTCATTAAATTAGAATTGTAGTCTCTATATTATATAATAATGTAATACACAGATGTATTTAGCAACACACACAGGTATCTATTTATAAGCATACTGGCTTAATATGCCAAGTATTATTATTAGATATGTTCTTTCTTATACTCTATATTTATCTAGTGACATTTCTCTATTTAGGGATTATCAGAAAGAGAACCAGAATACAAAAATAGTTTTTAGTCCTTGAACACAGGGAGGTTGGATAAGTCACATCATTTTTTAGAAGCTTTTGCTCCTTCTCGTACCCCTGTTTCTGGGCTGGACGAAGATTCCAAGGTCTGAGGAAGAGCACAGGGCATTTAGAGTCCAGCCTAAACTCTGCCTTCCTGTCTCCCCTACTCCCACCACCTGACTGTGGGCAAAGGGGCAGAGCTGAGGGCATGGGAGATGCAGCAGAGCCCCCAGCATGAGCTTGGGCTGCCTTTTGGTGGTTCTCAGACTCACTGGGTTCTTGTGCCCCAGTGGGGTGGGAGCCTCAGTGTAGTAATGTTTGCCAGGGATGTGAGGATAGGGTGACGTCCTGCAGTCCTTCGGTGCCCCCAGAGGGAAGCAGAACAGACAACCTTCTGCTTGCCCCCAAGATTGGCTGTGGATGTAACCTGGGGCAGAGAGAACGTGCTGGGTCAGTGCGCCTGGCACGGCGGGGGGTGGGGGGCGGTGACTGAAGAGCAGAGGCAGGGCAGACTGCTCAGCTGGCCTCACTGCAGCTGCTGGTCCATGCAGAAGGGAACACAGAGGAGAGGCAAGTTATTCTGGAGGAGGCCACGTGGAGGCATTCGATAAACCTTGAGCCAGGCATCAGCACCAGTAGAAAAGAGTGAGCCAATCTGGAAGGACTGAATTTTAGAACTGCATTGCCTGAGAAAACACAGAAGTTCACAGAGGTCACTTAGAAACAGCTACATTAAATTTTCTGCATTAGGCCAATGAGAGGATTAAGCCAAAAATAAGGTCAGACAGAAATATTTAAACATATAAATACAAATAAAATTACATATGTAGCTGTGATATATAAGGTATGACTATGAAATTACATATGTAGAATTTGAGATACCATAAATTATAAGATATGTCAGTGTAAGATATATATAAGATATCATAAATTATTAATCATAGGAGACAGCTTCAAGATGCCAGAAGAGTAAGACGTGGAGATGACCTTCCTCCCAACAAATACATCAGAAATACATCTATATGTGGAACAACTCCTAAAGAACACCTACTGAATGCTGGCAGAAGACCTCAGACCTTCCAAAAGGCAAGAAACTCCCCACGTACCTGGGTAGGACAAAAGAAAAAAGAAACAACAGAGACAAAAGAATAGGGACGGGACCTGCACCAGCGGGCGGGAGCTGTGAAGGAGGAAAGGTTTCCACACACTAGGAGCCCCTTCGCGGGCGGAGACTGCGGGTGGCGGAGGGGGAAGTTTCGGAGCAGTGGAGGAGAGTGCAGCGATAGGGGTGTGGAGGGCAAAGCGGAGAGATTCCCGCACAGAGGATCGGTGCCGACCGGCACTCACCAGCCCGAGAGGCTTGTCAGCTCACCCACTGGGGCGGACAGGGGCTGGGAGCTGAGGCTCGGGCTTCGGGCAGATCCCAGGGAGAGGACGGGGGTTGGCGGCGTGAACACAGCCTGCAGGGGGTTAGTGTGCCAAGGCTGGCCGGGAGGGAGTCCGGGGAAAAGTCTGGACCTGCCGAAGAGGCAAGAGACTTTTTCTTGCCTCACTGTTTCCCAGTGCTCGAGGAGAGGGGATTAAGAGCGCCGCTTAAAGGAGCTCCAGAGACGGACGAGAGCCGCGGCTATCAGTGCGGACCCCAGAGACGAGCATGAGACGCTAAGGCCGCTGCTGCTGCTGCCACCAAGAAGCCTGTGTGCAAGCACAGGTCACTATCCCCACCTCCCCTCCTGGGAGCCTGTGCAGCCCGCCACTGCCAGGGTCCCGGGATCCAGAGACAACTTCCCGGGGAGAATGCACGGCACGCCTCAGGCTGGTGCAACGGCACGCCGGCCTCTGCCGCTGCACGCTCGCCCCACACTCCGTACCCCTCCTTCCCCCTGGCCTGAGTGAGCCAGAGCCCCCGAATCAGCTGCTCCTTTAACCCCGTCCTGTCTGAGCAAAAAACAGATGCCCTCCAGCAACCTACATGCAGAGGCGGGGCCAAATCCAAAGCTGAGCCCCGGGAGCTGTGCGAACAAAGAAGAAAAAGGGAAATCTCTCCCAGCAGCCTCAGGAGCAGCGGATTAAATCTCCACAATCAACTTGTTATACCCTGCATCTGTGGAATACCTGAATAGACAACAAACAATCCCAAATTGAGGAGGTGGACTTTGGGAGCAGCGATATATATATATATTTTTTCCCTTTTTCTCTTTTTGTGAGTGCGTACGTGTATGCTTCTGCATGTGATTTTGTCTGTATAGCTTTGCTTTTACCATTTGTCCTAGGTTTCTGTCTGTCCATTTGTTTTTTTTCTTTTTTTACTATAGTTTTTACCACTTGTTATCATTGGTGGATTTCTTTTTTGGTTTGGTTGCTCCTTTTTATTTTTCAAAAAAATTTTTTAATAATTATTTTTTATTTTATTAACTTTTTAATTTAATTTAATTTTATCTACTTTCTTTCTTTTTCTCCCTTTAATTCTGAGCTGTGTGGATGACAGGCTCTTGGTGCTCCAACCAGGTGTCAGGGCTGTGCCTCTGAGGTGGGGGAGTCAAGTTCAGAACACTGGTTCACGATAGACCTCCCACCTCCAAGAAATATCAAATGGCGAAAATCTCCCAGAGATCTCCATCTCAACGCCAAGACCCAGCTCCACGCCATGACCAGCAAGCTACAGTGCTGGACACCCTGTGCCAAACAAATAGCAAGACAGGAACACAACCCCATCCATTAGCAGAGAAGCTGCCTAAAATCATAATAAGACCACAGACACCCCAAAACACACCACCAGATGTGGACCTGCCCACCAGAAAGACAAGAACAAGCCTCATCCACCAGAACACAGGCACCAGTCCCCTCCACCAGGAAGCCTACACAACTCACTGAACCAACCGTAGCCACTGGGGACAGACACCAAAAACAATGGGAACTATGAACCTGCAGCCTGCGAAAAGGAGACCCCAAACACAGTAAGTTAAGCAAAATGAGAAGACAGAGAAACACACAGCAGATAAAGGAGCAAGGCAAAAACCCACCAGGCCGGGCTTCCCTGGTGGCGCAGTGGTTGAGAGTCTGCCTGCCGATGCAGGGGACGCGGGTTCGTGCCCTGGTCTGGGAAGATCCCACATGCCATGGAGCAGCTGGGCCCGTGAGCCATGGCCACTGAGCCTGCACGTCCGGAGCCTGTGCTCTGCAATGGGAGAGGCCACAACAGTGAGAGGCCCGCGTACCACAAAAAACAAAACAAAACAAAAAAAACCTACCAGACCTAACAAATGAGGAAGAAAGAGGCTGTCTACCTGAAAAAGAATTCAGAATAATGATAGTAAAGATATCCAAAATCTTGGCAATAAAATGGAGAAAATACAAGAAACTTTTAACACGGACCTAGAAGAACTAAAGAGCAAACAAACAGTGATGAACAACACAATAAATGAAATTAAAAATTCTCTAGAAGGGATCAATAGCAGAATAACTGAGGCAGAAGAACGGATAAGTGACGTGGAAGATAAAATAGTGGAAATAACTACTGCACAGCAGAATAAAGAAAAACGAATGAAAAGAATTGAGGACAGTCTTAGAGACCTCTGGGACAAAAATTAATGCACCAACATTCGAATTATAGGGGTCCCAGAAGAAGAAGAGGAAAAGAAAGGGACTGAGAAAATATTTGAAGAGATTATAGTTCAAAATATCCCTAATATGGGAAAGGAAATAGTTAATCAAGTCCAGGAAGCACAGAGGGTCCCATACAGGATAAATCCAAGGAGAAATATGCCAAGACACATATTAATTAAACTATCCAAAATTAAATACAAAGAAAATATATTAAAAGCAGCAAGGGAAAAACAACAAATAACACAGAAGGGAATCCCCATAAGGTTAACAGCTGATCTATCAGCAGAAACTCTGCAAGCCAGAAGGGACTGGCAGGACATATTTAAAGTGATGAAGCAGAAAAACCTACAACCAAGATTACTCTGCCCAGCAAGTATCTCATTCAGATTTGATGGAGAAAGTAAAACCTTTACAGACAAGCCAAAGCTAAGAGAATTCAGCACCACCAAACCAGCTTTACAACAAATGCTACAGGAACTTCTCTACGCAGGAAACACAAGAGAAGGAAAAGACCTACAGTAACAAGCCGAAAACAAAGTAGTACTAGGAACATATATCGATAATTACCTTAAATGTAAATGGATTAAATGCTCCAACCAAAAGACATAGACTGGCTGAATGGATACAAAAACAAGACCCATATATATGCTGTCTACAAGAGACCCACTACAGACCTAGGGACACATACAGACTGAAAGTGAGGGGATGGAAAAAGATATTCCATGCAAATGGAAATCAAAAGAAAGCTGGAGAAGCAATTCTCATATCAGACAAAATAGACTTTAAAATAAAGACTATTACAGGAGTAAAGAAGGACACTACATAATGATCAAGGGATCAAGCCAAGAAGAAGATATAACAATTGTAAATATTTATGCACCCAACATAGGAGCACCTCAATACATAAGGCAAACACTAACAGCCATAAAAGGGGAAATCGACAGTAACACAATCATAGTAGGGGACTTTAACACACCACTTTCACCAATTGACAGATCATCCAAAATGGAAATAAAAGAGGAAACACAAGCTTTAAATGATACATTAAACAAGATGGACTTAATTGATATTTATAGGACATTCCATCCAAAAACAACAGAATACACTTTTTCTCAAGTGCTCATGAAACATTCTCCAGGATAGATCATATCTTGGGTCACAAATCAAGCCTTGGTAAATTAAAGAAAATTGAAATCATATCAAGTATGTTTTCTAACCACAATGCTATGAGACTAGATATCGATTACGGAAAAAATCTGTAAAAAATACAAACACATGGAGGCTAAACAATACACTACTTAATAACCAAGAGATCACTGAAGAAATCAAAGAGTAAATCAAAAAATACCTAGAAACAAATGACAATGGAAACACGAGGACCCAAAACCTATGGGATGCAGCAAAAGCAGTTCTAAGAGGGAAGTTTAGAGCAATACAATCCTACCTTAAGAAGCAAGAAACATCTCAAATAAACAACCTAACCTTACACCTAAAGCAATTAGAAAAAGAAGAACAAAAAAACCCCAAAGTTAACAGGAGGAAGGAAATCATAAAAATCAGATCAGAAATAAATGAAAAAGAAATGAAGAAAACAATAGCAAATATCAATAAAACTAGAAGCTGGTTGTTTCTGAAGATAAACAAAATTCATAAACCATTAGCCAGATTCATCAAGAAAAAAAGGGAGACGACTCAAAATAATAGAAGTAGAAATGAAAAAGGAGAAGTCACAACTGATACTGCAGAAATACAAGGATCTTGAGAGATTACTACAAGCAACTATATGCCAATAAAATGGACAACCTGGAAGAAATGGACAAATTCTTAGAAATGCACAACCTTCCGAGACTGAACCAGGAAGAAATAGAAAATATGAACAGACCAATCACAAGCACTGAAATTGAAACTGTGATTAAAAATCTTCCAACAAACAAAAGCCCAGGACCAGATGGCTTCACAGGCAAATTCTATCAAACATTTAGAAAAGAGCTAACACCTATCCTTCTCAAACTCTTCCAAAATATAGCAGAGGGAGGAATACTCCCAAACTCATTCTACAAGGCCACCATCACCCTGACACCAACACCAGACAAAGATGTCACAAAGAAAGAAAACTAGAGGCCAATATCACTGATGAACATAGATGCAAAAATCCTCAACACAATACTAGCAAACAGAATTGAACAGCACATTAAAAGGATCATGCACCATGATCAAGTGGGGTTTATCCCAGGAATGCAAGTATTCTTCAATATATGCAAATCAATCAATGTGATACACCATATTAACAAACTGAAGGAGAAAAACTATATGATCATCTCAATAGATGCAGAGAAAGCTTTTGACAAAATTCAACACCCATTTATGGTAAGAGCCTTCCAGTAAGTAGGCATAGAGGGAATTTTCCTCAACATAATAAAGGCCATTTATGACAACCCCACAGCCAACATCATCCTCAATGGTGAAAGACTGAAACGATTTCCACTAAGATCAGGAACAAGACAAGGTTGCTCACTCTCACCACTCTTATTCAATATAGTTTTGGAAGTTTTACCCACAGCAATCAGAGAAGAAAAAGAAATAAAAGGAATCCAAATCAGAAAAGAAGAAGTAAAACTGTCACTGTTTGCAGATGACATGATACTATACATAGAGAATCCTAAAGATGCTACCAGAAAACTACTAGAGCAAATCAATGAATTTGGTAGTTTCAGGATACAAAATTAATGCATAGAAATCTCTGGCATTCCTATACACTAATGATGAAAAATCTGAAAGTGAAATCAAGAAAACACTCCCATTTACCACTGCAACAAAAAGAATAAAATATCTAGGAATAAACGTACCTAAGGAGACAAAAGACCTGTATGCAGAAAATTATAAGACACTGCTGAAAGAATTTAAAGATGATACAAATAGATGGAGAGGTATACCATGTTCTTGGATTGGAAGAATCAACGTTGTGAAAATGACTCTACTACCCAAAGCAATCTACAGATTCAATGCGATCCCTATCAAACTACCACTGGCATTTTTCACAGAACTAGAACAAAAAATTTCACAATTTGTATGTTAACAGAAAAGACCCCGAATAGCCAAAGCAATCTTGAGAACGAAAAACAGAGCTGGAGGAATCAGGCTCCCTGACTTCAGACTATACTACAAAGCTACAGTAATCAAGACAGTATGGTACTGGTACAAAAACAGAAAGATAGATCAATGGAACAGGATAGAAAGCTCAGAGATAAACCCACACACATATGGACACCTTATCCTTGATAAAGGAGGGAACAATATACAGTGGAGAAAAGACAGCCTCTTCAATAAGTGTTGCTGGGAAAATTGGACAGGTACATGTAAAAGAATGAAATTAGAACCCTCCCTAATACCATACACAAAAATAAACTCAAAATGGATCAAAGACCTAAATGTAAGGCCAGAAACTATCAAACTCTTAGAGGAAAACATAGGCAGAACACTCTATGATGTAAATCACAGCAAGATCCTTTTTGACCCACCTCCCAGAGAAATGGAAATAAAAACAAAAATAAACAAATGGGACCTCATGAAACCTCAATGCTTTTGCACAGCAAAGGAAACCATAAACAACCAAAAGACAACCCTCAGAATGGGAGAAAATATTTGCAAATGAAGCAACTGACAAAGGATTAATCTCCAAAATTTACAGGCAGCCCATGCAGCTCAATATCAGAAAAACAAACAACCCAATCCAAAAATGGGCAGAAGACCTAAATAGACATTTCTCTAAAGAAGATATACAGATTGCCAACAAACACATGAAAGAATGCCCAACGTCATTATTCATTAGAAAATTGCAAATCAAAACTACAATGAGATATCATCTCACACTAGTCAGAATGGCCATGATCAAAAAATATACAAAAAATAAATGCTAGAGAGGGTGTGGAGAAAAGGGAACCCTCTTGCACTGTTGGTGGGAATGTAAATTGATACAGCCACTATGGAGAACAGTATGGAGGTTCCTTCAAAAACTAAAAATAGAACTACCATACGACCCAGCAATCCCACTATTGGGCATATACCCTGAGAATACCATAATTCAAAAAGACTCATGTACCAAAATATTCATTGCAGCTCTATTGACAATAGCCAGGACATGGAAACAACCTACATGTCCATCAACAGATGAATGGATAAAGAAGATGTGGCACATATATACAATGGAATATTACTCAGCCATAAAAAGAAATGAAATTGAGTTATTTGTAGTGAGGTGGATGGACCTAGAGACTGTCATACAGAGTGAAGTAAGTCAGAAAGAGAAAAACAAATACCCTATGCTAACACATATATATGGAATCTAAAAAAAAGAAAAATGGTCATGAAGAGCCTGGGGGCAAGACTGGAATAAAGACGCAGACCTACTAGAGAATGGACTTGAGGATATGGGTAGGGGGAAGGGTAAGCTGGGACAAAGTGAGAGAGTGGCATGGACATACATACACTATCAAGCATAAAATAGATAGCTAGTGGGAAGCAGCTGCATAGCACAGGGAGATCAGCTCGGTGGTTTGGACCACCTAGAGGGGTGGGATAGGGAGTGTGGGAGGGAGGGAGATGCAAGAGGGAAGAGATATGTGGACATATGTATATGTATAGATGCTTCACTTTGTTATAAAGCAGAAACTAGCCCACCATTGTAAAGCGATTATACTTCAAGATATTTCAAATAATATATATATAATATTGAACAAGAGACACACAAGGAAAAAAAAGTATTAATCATAGCTCTAAGAGAGGGTAATGATAATTGCAAGATATATATATCATATGACTATAAAATTATATATATTTGTAATTATATAGTCCTCAAGCTCTGGTATAATGCAGATATATAGATATACAATTTATGTTATATCAATATCAGTATAGATATATCATACCCTGGCTGCGGACTCTATGACCATGAAATGTAAACTTATGACTGTTACAAAATTTTTCCACAGACAATTTACTAACCTAGTTGCCTTTATTTTCATGAATTGGGCAACATCTAATCTAGAAAATAGAAAAGAGCTTTGAAAGAGCTGTTTGAGATGTGAGGTTTTTATAGACCCAACTGAGCAGGAACAAGGAATTTATACTCAGCATTTGCTGATAGTTCAAAGCAGGTTACTTTCCTTACATGGAGCAAAAGGAGGTCTTGGGGCTGGTCAGGTAACTTGTACAGAGCAGGCCAGCACTCATTGGTTGACCTAGGTCTTCCTGTCCTGGGAGAGCCTAGCATAGAAAGTTCAGTTTTGGTTTGCTGACACAGGGCGTAGCTTAAGTAACTCCATTTCTGGCCTCATCTGGTTACTTTAACATGGTGTACGTTTCCAAAAGGAAACAAACTCTGATCTGGGAAGGAAGAGGATAATATTCCTTGTGAGCCCTCTTTCTTATGGAGACTCTTTGTAGAGAAACCTCTATCAAATGTATTGATCTGGGACTAGCTAACAAAAGGTCTCTTAAGACAGAACTTCTTGGTGTTTGACTGTCTAGTGATTTGATCTTGTCCACTCTTTGTGTTAAAAAATGTAAAACTGGAGGACAGAGGGAAAATGGCTATTTTCGGTAAAAAATAAATTTCTGCTATTTTGTGTTATTAAGAGTGACTATATCTGTTCAAGGATTTTTGGTTCAGGAAAACACTTTAATGACTATTTATGCAAAGTTAGGCTTTTCTGGAATGGAAGCAGAAACGTCAGATCAGTCTAGAAAGGAAAGTGATAGAAAACTTGAATTTTCCTCTGACAGGCACCAGAGAAAGGAAATTAACAGTGTTGTATCCAGAAGAAGAGAGGTGAAAGTGAGGAGAGGAATCTAGAGGGTGAAAATGAGTCCATCCCTCCACTCCTACCTTCTGGCCACAAATGTCAGCAAACAGGAACAAGAGGGCTGTGGAGAGTTCCTGCGTGAAGAGTGGCCAAGGGAATTTTTCTAAATGGTAGTAAGTGATCTTATTTACTTAACTGCTCAGCATCATTCCCTTTTTCATTTCTCTAAGGGAAGCCTGAATTCTTTGGGAGAATTAGTTGTTACTGGGTACAGAATGTAAGACAGTTAATCAGATGCCCTGTTTGACTTAATCAAAAGACAGGCATGTGACCCAACTTAACTATTTGGAATTGTGACTTAAGTAGAACCTTTGGAAATGGTTGAAGTTTGTTCATTCTTGCACTAGCACCAAATAGATGCTCCCAGTACTTTCTGGTTCTTAACTTTGTGGAGGTTGACCATTACTAAGTTATCCAGCTTTCTCATCAATTTTATAAACTTCTAACAGTTCCAATATATTCCACTGGGAACCAGCATAGTATAAGGGGTTGAAACTATGGATCTATTTGAGATCGATCCCAGTTCTAAAACTTTCCACTTTGTGTTTCTATCAAATGGCCATTATAATGCCCCTTACATTACAGTGTTGTTTACAGAATTAAATGGAGATGATACATGAAAAGACTTAGACCAGTATCTGCCACACATCAAATTTTCAATACATTTGAGCTGACAATAAGTTAACTGCAGTTGGTTTCTGTGGTTTACAGACGTAAAACTGCATCACGATGACACAATGGTAATGCCTAATTTTTAAGTAAAAGTTGTTTTCTACATTGTGAGGTGCCACACCGCCTCTCAGCTACCTCTCAGGTGTTTCTGTTATACCCAGCAGCCTCAGTCATAGTGTTGGGAGACTGAAGCAGATTCATTGAATCCATGAGTAAAGCTGAGCCAGAGGAAAGCAGCAGCTACTAAAAACAAAATGAGTGAGATCAGTTATTCAGAGAGCAGGGTGATAGGCGAACATAGACAGTATTCCCCCCTGCCCACCACAAACTGGAATCTTCAGGAATCTTGAGGAGCACATAGGACTTCTTCCCATATGAGAAACTGGAAGAATTGAGGAAAATTATACTTGTATCAAGTTTTTTTTAAATTAATTAATTAATTTATATTTGGCTGCATTGGGTCTTCGTTGCTGCACATGGGCTTTCTCTAGTTGCGGCGAGCGGGGGCTACTCTTCCTTGCAGTGCACAGCCTTCTTATTGCAGTGCCTTCTCTTGTTGCAGAGCATGGGCTCTAGGCGAGCAGGCTTCAGCAGCTGTGGAATGTGGGCTCAGTAGTTGTGGCTCACTGACTCTAGAGCTCAGGCTCAGTAGTTGTGGCACACGGGCTTAGTTGCTCCGTGGCATGTGGGATCTTCCCGGACCAGGGCTCGAACCTGTGTTCCCTGCATTGGCAGACGGATTCTTAACCACTGCACCACAAGGGAAGTTCCTTGTATCAAGTTTTGTAACTTCCTTTTCTCTCCATGGCATTCAATAGTCTTCAAAAGCATAATTTTAATGGCAGCATAAAATCCCATTGTATGGATGTTCCATAATTTATTTAACCATTTTTAAATTGTTGGACTTCTACATTATATGCAGTGCTTTTTAGCTGACACCAATAATGTTATGATTAATGTCTTTAATATAAATCAATCTCAATTTTTTGTCATCATAGTTGTGACAGAAACTGTAAGATGCCTACCATTGTCTATTCATTCTTCCTGCTCAGTAACAGAAATCTGATTGTTTTTTAGGGGGAGTTGACAACATATGCCTCTTTCCCTCACAGTTAGATTATTTGGTATACTCTATTAATTGATCCCCCAATATTAAACCACCTTATATTCCTGGATAAAATTCTATTTAGTCCTGGAGGGTAATTTTTCAAACTACTATTGAATTCAATTTGCCTGTCTTTTAATTAAGAATTTTGAATCTCTAGGTAACTCAGAAATAAGCTGAGACTTTCCTCATTCTTGAAATCTGGGTGGGAAACTTTGAATTCCCTTATTTTATAGACCTGGGTAGTCTGAAACCCTCTTTAAAAAATTCCACTCATACCTAGGGGTCTTCTTGATTCTTGATCACTGACTTCCTTGATTAGTTCTGTCTTCATCATTTTGACCCCAATGAGAAACTCATCTGCCCTTTCAGTTTGCACAACAGCATTCCCTCACACCCAGCATCGATGCATATGGAGGATGTTATTGAAGCTTGGTGGGTGTGGTAGTGGGATATAGTTCTGGTGGTGTGAGAATCCTCAGAAGGGATGACATCTCACAGACACGGCTTCCACCATCTCACCCGTACCCCAGTCTCTTCCCTGTTGTCATCACGTCCTCTCTTCTGCACAGCAGAGAGGGCACCATATTACTCTCTATCTGTTTTTAAAGAGCAGTGTATCCCTCCTCTGAAGACTTATAGTCAAGCAGCCTCCTCATTTTCAGTGGAAGGGTTATAAACTTGCCTTCTACCTTGAGCCCAGTCAAAATGTTTTTGCAAGAGGGTTGCCTTCCTAAGATAAATTCTGGATCCAGCTACGGTCTCTATAAGTGCATCTCATTTTGTACATGTGATCCCGATGAGCCTAGACCTTACCAGACAGTGAGGACAAATACAGCCTACATTAACAATTAGACTTGAAGCTTGCCAGTTGGATAGCCTCCCACAGCATGGCCTGAGACACACTTATAAGTTTTTATTTTCTATTATGGCGTCTCAGGGGGTTTCTGGGACTCAATTTGAATCTATCTGGACTGCTGTTCCTGCTTTCTCTCCCATTCTGCTCTGAACTACAGTGTCACACCCAGAGAGGAGGGACCCCTCACTCAGTACCTCCACACGAGGGCTTCGGGATCTAGACTACTGGTGTGAAGTCCCCAAACTCCTGCCTGCCCTGCACAGGGGCTGCTCTGAGGAGCCACAGTTGTCCTCAGCCCTACCTCTGTCTCGAGTCCTCACCACGTGTGTGTCTTCAGGCATGTATGAGGGGCATAGCCCATCTCTGTGTCAGGCCTTCACCAGCATTTGCCTGCCTTCAGGTTTGTATCAGGGGCATGGATGCTGTCCTATTCACGGAATGTGTCATATCACTGAAGTGCTTGAAAGAGGAATTTTGTGAGTATATGAAATATCTTTCCCTCATTAAGTTTTCCCTTGGTAATAATACAAATTTATATTCTATTCTTCACCAAAATTTTATTTATAAATTTTAAAAAAATGAGAGGACTTTCACATCTACTACTTTTTAAAATCTTTAGAACACTTGAGCTAGGTAGGATTTAAGTTTTGTCCATTTTTGCAGATGAAGAAACCTTCCAAAATTGAGATTATGTGCAAAATCCTTTTTAGTATATTGATGGTAGATTTGAGACTAGATGCAATCCGAGACTAGTACTATTTTCTGATTTTTATGGTCACTGTTCTTAGGAGTCAATGGGAATTTTTTTTTTCTTTTCTCTCTCTCCCTCTCTTCCCATGCCCCCACTGGGTAGTTTTTGTGATTTTGTCACCCCCCCCCCCTTTTTTTAAGAGTACCAACAGAAACAGGTTTAAAAAATTATATTTACAGAGTCAGCTGGTACACTTAAACATTTAAATTCCTGTTCCTGCCCCAGACCTTAGGGTGGCTGTCAGAGAATCTTCTCACATTTTATAAGCACCTTCATCCTTTTTTTTCCCCACATCTTTATTGGAGTATAATTGCTTTACAATGGTGTGTAAGCTTATGCTTTATAATAAAGTGAATAAGCTATACATATACATATATCCCCATATCTTCTCCCTCTTGCATCTCCCTCCCACCTTCCCTATCCCACCCTTCTAGGTGGTCACAAAGCAAGGAGCTGATCTCCCTGTGCCATGTGGCTGCTACCCATGAGCTATCTATTTTACATTTGGTAGTATACATAAGTCCATGCCACTCTCTCACTTTGTCCCAGCTTACCCTTCCCCCTCCCCGTGTCCTCAAGTCCATTCTCTGCATTCTGAGTGTTCATTCTTGCCCTGCTCCTAGGTTCTTCTAAACCATTTCTTTATTTTTTAAGATTCCCTATATATGTATTAGCATACGGTATTTATTTTTCTCTTTCTGACTTACTTCACTCTGCATGACAGTCTCTAGGTCCATCCACCTCACTACAAATAACTCAATTTCATTTCTTTTTATGGCTGAGTAATATTCCATTGTATATATGTGCCACATCTTCTTTATCCATTCATCTGTTGATGGACACTTAGGTTGCTTCCATGTCCTGGCTATTGTAAATAGAGCTGCAATGAACATTGTGGTACATGACTGTTTTTGAATTACATTTTTCTCAGGATATATTTCCAGTAGACAGATTGCTGGGTCTATGGTAGTTCTATTTTTATTGTTTTAAGGAACCTCCATAGTATTGTCCATAGTGGCTGTATCAATTAACATTACCACCAACAGTGCAAGAGGGTTCCCTTTTCTCCACACCCTCTCCACCATTTATTGTTTGAAGATATTTTGATGATGGCCATTCTGACTCGTGTGAGGTGATATCTCATTGTACTTTTGATTTGCATTTCTCTAATGATTAGTGATGTTGAGCATCCTTTCATGTGTTTGTTGGCAATCTGTATATCTTCTTTGGAGAAATGTCTATTTAGGTCTTCTGTCCATTTTTGGATTGGGTTGTTTTTTTGATATTGAGCTGCATGAGCTGCTTGTAAATTTTGGATATTAATCCTATGTCAGTTGCTTCATTTGCAAATATTTTCTCCCATTCTGAGGGTTGTCTTTTCCTCTTGTTTATGTTTTCCTTTGCTGTGCAAAAGCTTTGAAGTTTCATGAGGTCCCATTTGTTTATTTTTGTTTTTATTTCCATTTCTCTAGGAGGTGAGTGAAAAAGAATCTTACTGTGATTTATGTCATAGAGTGTTCTGAATATGTTTTCCTCTAAGAGTTTGATAGTGTCTGGCCTTATATTTAGGTCTTTCATCCATTTTGAGTTTATTTTTGTGTATGGTGTTATGGAGTGTTCTAATTTCATTCTTTTACATGTAGCAGTCCAATTTTCCCAGCACCACTTATTGAAGAGGCTGTCTTTTCTCCATTGTATATTCTTGCCACCTTTATCAAAAATAAGGTGACCATATGTGTGTGTGTTTATCTCTACACTTTCTACCCTGTTCCATTGATCTATTTTTCTTTTTTTGTGCCAGTACCATACTGTCTTGATTACTATAGCTTTGTAGTATACTCTGAAGTCAGGGAGCCTGATTCTTCCAGCTCCGTTTTTCTTTCTCAGGGAGCCTGATTCCTCCAGCTCTGCTTTTCTTTCTTTTTTCTTTGGCTATTTGGGGCCTTTTGTATTTCCATACAAACTGTGAAATTTTTTTTTCTAGTTCTGTGAAAAATGTCATTGGGAGTTTGATATGGACTGCATTGAATCTGTAGACTGGTTTGGATAGTAGAGTCATTTTCACAATGTTGATTCTTCCAATTTAAGAGCATGGTATATCTCTCCATCTGATTTTATCATCTTTAATTTCTTTCATCAGTGTCTTATAGTTTTCTGCATACAGGTCTTTTGTCTCCTTAGGTACATTTATTCCTAGATACTTTATTCTTTTTGTTGCAGTGGTAAGTGGGAGTGTTTCTCTAATTTCACTTTCAGATTTTTTATCATTATTGTATAGGAATGCAAGAGATTTCTCTGCATTAATTTTGTATCCTGCTACTTTACCAAGTTCATTGATTAGCTGTAGTAGTTTTCAGGTAGCATCTTTAGGATACTCTATGGATAGTATCATGTCATCTGCCAACAGTGACAGTTTTACTCCTTTTCCAATTTGGATTATTTCTATTCCTTTTTCTTCTCTGATTGCTGTGGCTAAAACTTCCAAAACTATGTTGAATAATAGCAGTGAGAGTGGGCAACCTGTCTTGTTACTGATCTTAGTGGAAATGATTTCAGTTTTTCAACATTGAGAACAATGTTGACTGTAGGTTTTTCATATATGGCCTTTATTATGTTGAGGTCAGTTCCCTCTATGCCTGCTTTCTGGAGGGTTTTTATCATAAATGGGTGTTGAATTTTGTCGAAAGCTTTCTCTGCATCTATTGAGATGATCATATGGTTTTTCTCCTTCAGCTTGTTAATATAGTGTATTCCACGGATTGATTTGCATATTCTGAAGAATCCTTGCATTCCTGGGATAAACCCCAACTGATCATGATGTATGATCCTTTTAAGGTGTGGATTCTGCTTGCTAATATTTTGTTGAGGATATTTGCATCTATGTTCGTCAGTGATATTGGCCTGTAGTTTTCTTTTTTTATCACAACTTTGTCTGGTTTTGGTCTCAGGATGATGGTGCCTTCGTAGAATGACTTTGGGAGAGTTCCTCCCTCTGCTACATTTTGGAAGAGTTTGAGAAGAATAAGTGTTAGCTCTTCTCTAAATGTTTGATAGTATTCGCCTGTGAAGCCATCTGGTCCTGGGCTTTTGTTTGTTAGAAGATTTTTAATCACAGTTTCAATTTCAGTGCTTGTCATTGGTCTGTGTATGTTTTCTGTTTCTTCCTGGTTCAGTCTCTGAAGGTTGTGCTTTTCTAAGAATTTGTCCATTTATTCCACGTTGTCCATTTTATTGGCATAGATTTGCTTGTAGTAGTCTCTTAGTATGCTTTATATTTCTGCAGTGTCAGTTGTTACTTCTCCTTTTTCATTTCTACTTCTGTTGATTTCAGTCCTATCCCTTTTTTTCTTGATGAGTCAGTCTGGCTAATGGTTTATCAATTTTGTTGATCTTCTCAAAGAACCAGCTTTTAGTTTTATTGATCTTTGCTATTGTTTCCTCCACTTCTTTTTCATTTATTTCTGATCTGATCTTTATGATTTCTTTCCTTTTGCTAACTTTGGGGTTTGTTGTTCTTCTTTGTCTAATTGCTCTAGATGTAAGGTTATGTTGTTTATTTGAGATGTTTCTTGTTTCTTGGGGTAGGATTGTATTCCTCTAAACTTCCCTCTTAGAACTGCTTTAGCTGCATCCCATAGGTTTTGGATCATCATGTTTTCATTGTCACTTTTTTCTATGTATATTTTGATTTCCTCTTTGACTTCTTCAGAGATCTCTTGGTTATGTAGTAGTGTATAATTTAGCCTCCACATGTTGGTATTATTTACAGATTTTTTTCTGTAATTGATATCCAGTCTTATAGCATTGTGGTTGGAAATGATACTTGATATGATATCATATTTCTTAAATTTACCAAGGCTTGATTTGTGATACAAGATATTATCTATCCTGGAGAATGTTCCAAGAGCACTTGAGAAGAAAGTGTATTCTGTTGATTTTGGATGGAATGTCCTATAAATATCAATTAAGTCCATCTTGTCTAATGTATCATTTAAAGCTTGTGTTTCCTTGTTTATTTTCATTTTGGTTGATCTGTCCATTGGTGAAAGTGGTGTTTTAAAGTCCCTTAATATGATTGTGTTACTGTCAATTTCCCTTTTTATGGCTGTTAGCATTGCCTTATTTATTGAGGTGCTCCTATGTTGGGTGCATAAATATTTAAAATTGTTATATCTTCTTCTTGGATTGATTCCTTGATCATTATGTAGTGTCCTTCTTTGTCTCTTGTAATAGTCTTTACTTTAAAGTCTATTTTGTCTGATATGAGAATTGCTACTCCAGCTTTCTTTTGATTTCCATTTGCATGGAATATCTTTTTCCATCCCCTCACTTTCAGTCTGTATGTGTCCCTAGGTCTGAAGTAGGTCTCTTGTAGAAAGTATATAGACTGATTCTTGTTTTTGTTTCCATTCAACCAGTTTACATCTTTTGGTTTTAGCATTTAACCTATTTACATTTAAGGTAGTTATCACTATGTATGTTGCTCTTACCTTTTTCTTAATTGTTTTGGGTTTGTTTTTGTAGGTCTTTTCCTTCTCTTGTGTTTCCTGCCTAGAGAAGTTCCATTTGCATTTGTTGTAAAGCTGGTTTGGTGGTGCTGAATTCTCTTAGCTTTTGTTTGTCTTTAAAGATTTTAATTTCTCTGTTGAATCTGAATGAGATCTTTCCTGGGTAGTGTAATCTTGATTGTAGTTTTTTCCCTTTCATTACTTTAATTATGTCCTGCCACTCCCTTCTGGCTTGCAGAGTTTCTGCTGAAAGATCAGCTGTTAACCTTATGGGATCCCCTTGTATATTATTTGTTGCTTTTCCCTTGCTGCTTTTAATATTTTCCCTTTGTATTTAATTTTGGATAGTTTGATTAATATGTGTCTTGTCATGTTTTTCCTTGGATTTATCCTGTATGGGACTCTCTGTGCTTCCTGGATTTGACTGAAATTTCCTTTCCTATATTAAGGAAGTTTTCAACTATAATCTCTTCACATATTTTCTCAGTCCCTTTGTTTTCCTCTTCTTCTTCTGGGACCCCTATAATTTGAACGTTGGTGCATTTAATGTTGTCCGAGAGGTCTCTGAGACTGTCCTCAGTTCTTTTCATTCTTTTTTATTTATTCTGCTCTGCAGTAGTTATTTCCACTATTTTTTCTTCCAGGTCACTTTTCTGTTCTTCTGACTCAGTTATTCTGCTATTGATCCCTTCTAGAGAATATTTACTTTCATTTATTGTGTTGTTCATCACTGTTGGTTTGCTCTTTAGTTCTTCTAGGTCCTTGTTAAACGTTTCTTTTATTTTCTCCATTTTATTTCCAAGATTTTGGATATCTTTATTATCATTACTCTGAATACTTTTTCACATAGACTTCGTATTTTCTCTTCATTTGTTTGGTCTGGTGGATTTTTACCTTGCTCCTTCATCTGCTGTGTGCTTCTCTGTCGTCTCATTTTGCTTAACCTGGTGTGTTTGGGGTCTCCTTTTTGCAGGCTGCAGTTTTGTAGTTCCCATTGTTTTAGGTGTCTGCCCCCAGTGGCTAAGTTTGGTTCAGTGAGTTGTGTAGGTTTCCTGGTGGAGCGGATTGGTGCCTGTGTTCTGGTGGATGAGGCTGGATCTTGTCTTTCTGGTGGGCAGGACCAGGTACATTGGTGTTTTTTGGGGTGTCTGTGAACTTATTATGATTTTAGGCAGCCTCTCTGCTAATGGGTGGGGTTGTGTTCCTGTCTTGCTAGTAGTTTGGCATAGGGTGTCCTGCACTGTAGCTTGCTGGTCACTGAGTGGAGTGGAGCTGGGTCTTAGCTTTGAGATGGAGATCTCTGGGAGAGCTTTTGCCGTTTGATATTACATGGAGCCAGGAGGTCTCTGGTGGACCCATGTCCTGAAGTCGGATCTCCCACCTCAGAGGCTAAGACTTGACACCTGGCCAGAGCACCAAAACCCTGTTAGCCACTCAGCTTAGATAAAAGGGAGGAAAAGAAAGAAAGAAAGAAAGAAATTTATTAAAATAAAATATATATATTACTTGAAATATAATATTTAAAAAGTAATTAAAAAGAAAGAAAGAACATAGCAAGCAAACCAAAAAACAAATCCACCAATGATAAAAAGTGCTATAAACTGTAATAAACAATAAATAAGTAAAATAGTCAGACGGAACCCTAGGACAAATGGTAAAAGCACAGCTATACAGCAAAATCACACAAAGAAGCATACACATACACACTCACAAAAAGAGAAAAGGAAAAATATATATATAAAAGGAAGAGACCAACTGAATCAATAAATCTACCAACGATAATAAGCTCTAAATACTAAACTAAGATAAACAAAACCAGAAGCAAATTAGATGTAGAGAGCAAACCCCAAGTCTACAGTTGCTCCCAAAGTCCACTGCCTCAATTTTGGGATGATTCATTGTCTATTCAGGTATTCCACAGATACAGGGTACATCACATTGAATGTGGAGCTTTAATCCACTTCTCCTGAGTCTGCTGGGAGAAATTTCCCTTTGTCTCCTTTGTTCGCACAGCTCCTGGGGTTCAGCTTTGAATTTGGCCCCGCCTCTGCATGTAGGTTGCCTGAGGGCATCTGTTCTTCACCCAGACAGGAGGGGCTAAAGGAGCAGGTGATCTGGGGGCTCTGGCTCACTCACGCCGGGAGCAGGAAGGGGTATGGAATGTGGGGCAAGCGTGTGGTGGTAGAGGCCAGTGTGATGTTGCAACAGCCTAAGGTGTGCCATGAGTTTTCCCGGAGAAGTTGTCCCTGGATCATGGGACCCTGCCAGTGGCAGGTCACACAGGCTCCCAGGAGGGTAGGTTTGGATAGTGACCTGTGCTTGCACATAGGCTTCTTGATGGCTACAGCAGCAGCCTTAGCGTTTCATGCCCGTCTCTGGTGTCTGCGCTGATAGCTGCGGCTTGTGCCTGTCTCTGGAGCTTGTTTAGGTGGTGCTCTGAATCTCCTCTCCTTGCACACCCTGAAACAATGGTCTGTTACCTCTTAGGCAGTTCCAGACTTTCCCCCGGACTCCCTCCCAGCTAGCTGTGGTGCACTAGCCCCCTTCAGGCTCTGTTCACACAGCCAACCCCAGTCCTCTCCCTGGGATCTGACCTCCGAAGCCTGAGCCTCAGCTCCCAGCCCCCACCTGCCCCAGTGGGGGAGCATACCAGCCTCTCAGGCTAGTAGGTGCTGGTCGGCACTGTTCCTCTGTGGGGGAATCTCTTGGTTTTGCCTTCTACACCCCTATTACTGTGCTCTCCCCCTGCCACCCAGTCTCCGCCCGCCAAGGGGCTTCCTAGTGTGTGGAAACCTTTCCTCCTTCACAGCTCCCTCCAACTGGTGCAGGTCCCATCGCTATTGTTTTGTCTCTGTTTTTTCTTTTTCCTTTTGCCCTACCCAGGTACGTGGGGAGTTTCTTGCCTTTTGGGAAGTCTGAGGTCTTCTGCCAGCATGCAGTAGGTGTTTTGTAGGAGTTGTTCCACATGTAGATGTATTTCTGATGTATTTGTGGGGAGAAAGGTGATGTCCACGTCTTACTCTTCTGCCATGTTGAAGCCCCTCCCTCCTTCGTTTCTTTTGATTCAGAATTTTTGTCCCCATACTACCATTTTTTGTTGGATTTCTTTTTCATTATATATATACACACACACACACACACACACACACACACATATAGATACATATATATACACATATATATATGTGTGTGTATATATATAAAAGTTAATGGGTGGAGGGCTTTCAAGATGGCGGAGGAGTAAGATGTGGAGATCACCTTCCTCCCCACAAATACATCAGAAATACGTCTACATGTGGAACAACTCCTACAGAACACCTACTGAACACTGGCAGAATACGTCAGACTTCCCAAAAAGGTCTTGGTGCTCCAGCCGGGTCTCCGGACTCTGAGGTGAGAGTCAAGTTCAGGACATTGGAACACCAGAGACCTCCCGACCCCACATAATATCAGTTGGCAAGAGCTCTCCCAGAGGTCTCCATCTCAATGCTGAGTGCCAGCTCATCTCAATGACCAGCAAGTTACAGTGCTGGACACCCTATGCAAAACAACTAGCAACAGAGGAACATAACCCCACCCATTAGCAGAGAGGCTGCCTAAAATCATAATAAGTTCACAGACACCCCAAAACAAAGCAGTGGATGTGGTCCTGCCCAACAGAAAAAGAAGATCCAGACTCATCCAACAGAACACAGGCACCAGTCCCCTTCACTAGGAAGCCTACAAAACCCACTGAACCAACCTTACCCACCGGGGGCAGACACCAAAAACAGCGGGAAATAGGAGCCTTCAGCTTGTGAAAAGGAGACCCCAAACACAGTAAATTAAGCAAAATGAGAAGACAGAGAAATACACAGCAGACGATGGAGCAAGGTAAAAACCCACCTGACTAAACAAATGAAGAGGATATAGGCAGTCTACCTGCAAAAGAATGCAGAGTAATGATAGTAAAGATGATGCAAAATCTTGGAAAAAGAATGCAGAATATAGAAGAAAGGTTTAACAAGGTCCTAGAAGAACTAAAGAGCAAACCAACAGTGGCGAACAACACAATAAATGAAAGTAAATATTCTCTAGAAGGAATCAATAGCAGAATAACTGAGGCAGAAGAACAGAAAAGTGACCTGGAAGAAAAAATAGTGGAAATAACTACTGCAGAGCAGAATAAACAAAAAAGAATGAAGAGAATTGAGGACACTTTCAGAGCCCTCTGGGACAACATTAAACGCACCAACATTCGAATTATAAGGGTCCCAGAAGAAGAAGAGAAAAAGAAAGGTACTGAGATAATATGTGAAGAGATTATACTTGAAAACATCCCAAATATGGGAAAGGAAATAGTCAAGTCCAGGAAGCACAGAGTACCAAGGAAATCCAAGGAAAAAACATATTAATCAAAGTATCAAAAATGATATACAAAGAGAAAATATTAAAAGCAGCAAGGGAAAAGCAACAAAAAACACACAAGGGAATCGCCATAAGGTTAACAGCTGATCTTTCAGCAGAAACTCTGCAAGACAGAAGGGAGTGGCAGGACATATTTAAAGTGATGAAGCAGAAAAACCTACAACCAAGATTACTCTACCCAGCAAGTATCTCATTCAGATTTGACGGGGAAAGTAAAACCTTTACAGACAAGCCAAAGCTAAGAGAATTCAGCACCACCAAACCAGCTTTACAACAAATGTGAAAGGGACTTCTCCAGGCAGGAAACACAAGAGAAGGAAAACACCTACAAAAACAGACTGAAAACAATTAAGAAAATGGTAAGAGCAACATACATAGTGATAACTACCTTAAATGTAAATGGATTAAATGCTCCAACCAAAAGACATAAACTGGATGAATGGGTAGAAAAACAAGATCCGTCTATATGCTGCCTACAAGAGACCCACTTCAGACCTAGGGACACATACAGACTGAATGTGAGGGGGTGGAAAAAGATATTCCATGCAAATGGAAATCAAAAGAAAGCTGGAGTAGCAGTTCTTATATCAGACAAAATAGACTTTAAAATAAAGACTATTACAGGAGCAAAGAAGGACACTACATAGTCATCAAGGGATCAAGCCAAGAAGAAGATATAACAATTGTAAATATTTATACAAACAATATAGGAGCACCTCAATAAATAAGGCAAATGCTAACAGTCATAAAAGGGGAAAGTTGATGGTAACACAATCATAGTAGGGGACTTTAACACCCCACTTTCACCAATGGACAGATCATCCAAAATGAAAATAAACAAGGAAACACAAGCTTTATATGACACATTAGACAAGATGGACTTAATTGATATTTAAAGGACATTCCATCCAAAAATAACAGAATACACTTTCTTCTCAAGTGCTTTTAGAATATCCTCCAGGATAGATCATATCTTGTGTCACAAATCAAGCCTGGGTAAATTTAAGAAGATTGAAATCATATCGAGTATCATTTCCTAACACAACGCTATGAGAATAGATATCAATTCGTGGAAGAAATCTGTAAAAAATACAAACACAAGGAGTCTAAACAATACACTACTAAATAACCAAGAGATCACTGAAGAAATCAAAGAGGAAATCAAAAAACACCTGGAAACAAATGACAATGAAAACACGACAACTCAAAACCTATGGGATGCAGCAAAAGCAGTTCTAAGGGAGAAGTTTATAGCATACAATCTTACCTGAAAAAAACAAGTAATATCTCAAATAAACAATGTAACCTTATACCTAAAGCAATTAGAGGAAGAAGAATTTAAAAAAAAACCCAAAAGTTAGCAGAAGAAAGTAATCATAAAGATCAGATCAGAAATAAATGAAAAAGAAATGAAGGAAACGATAGCAAAGATCATAAAACCAAAAGCTGGTTCTTTGAGAAAATCAACAAAATTGATAAACCATTAGCCAGACTCACCAAGAAAAAAAGAGGGAAGACTCAATATAATTAGAAATGAAAAAGGAGAAATAACAACTGACACTGCAGAAATACAAAGGAATATGAGAGATATCTACAAGTAACTATGTGACAATAAAATGGACAACCTGGAAGAAATGGACAAATTCTTAGAAAAGAACAACCTTCCAAGACTGAACCAGAAAGAAATGGAAAATATAAACAGAACAATCACAACCACTGAAATTGAAACTGTGATTATAAATCTTCCCACAAGAAAAGCCCAGGATCAGATGGATTCACAGGCGAATTCTATCAAACATTTAGAGAAGAGCTAACACCTATCATTCTCGAACTCTTCCAAACTATAGCAGAGGGTGGAACATTCTGAAACACTTTCTATGAGGCCACCATCACCCTGATACCAAAACTAGACAAATAGGTCACAAAAAAAGAAATCTACAGGCCAGTATCACTGATGAACAGGATGCAAAAATCCTCAACCAAATACTAGCAAATGGAATCCAAGAGCACATTAAAAGGATCATACACCATGATCAAGTGAGTTTTATCCCAGGAATGCAAGGATTCTTCAATATATGCAAATCAATCATTGTGATACACCATATTAACAAATTGAAGGATAAAAACTATATGATCATCTCAATAGATGCAGAAAAAGCTTTTGACAAAAATCAGCACCCATTTGTGATAAAAACACTACAGAAAATAGGCATAGAGGGAACTTACCTCAACAAAATAAAGGCCATACATGACAAACCCGCAGCCAACGTTGTTCTCAGTGTTGAAAAACTGAAACCATTTCCAGTAAGATCAGGAACAAGACAAGGTTGCCCACTCTCACCACTATTATTCAAAATAGTTTTGTAAGTTTTAGCCACAGCAATCAGAGAAGAAAAAGGAAGAAAAATCCAAATTGGAAAAGAAGAAGTAAAGCTGTCACTCTTTGCAGATGTCATGACACTATCCACAGAGTATCCTAAAGATGCTTCCTGAAAACTACTAGAGCTAATCAATGAATTTGATAAAGTAGCAGGATACAAAATTAATGCACAGAAATCTCTTGCATCCCTATACACTAATGATGAAAAATCTGAAGGAGAAATTAAGGAAACACTCCCATTTACCATTGCAACAAAAAGAATAAAATATCTAGGAATAAACCTACCTAAGGAGACAAAAGACCTGTATGCAGAAAATTTTAAGACACTGGTGAAAGAAATTAAAGATGATATAAATAGATGGAGAGATGTACCATGTTCTTGAAGAATCAACATTGTGAAAATGACTATACTACCCAAAGCAATCTACAGATTCAATGCAATCTGTATCAAACTACCACTGGCATTTTTCACAGAACTGGAGCAAATAATTTCACAATTTATATGGAAACACAAAAGACCCCAAATAGCCAAAGCAATCTCAAGAAAGAAAAATGGAGCTGGAGGAATCACTCTTCCTGACTTCAGACTATACTCCAGAGCTACAGTAATCAAGACAGTATGGCACTGGCACAAAATCAGAAATATAGATCAATGGAACAGGATAGAAAGCCCAGAGATAAACCCACATACATATGGTTACCTTATCTTTGATAATGGAGGCAAGAATATCCAATGGAAAAAAGACAGCCTCTTCAATCAGTGGTGCTGGGAAAACTGGATAGCTACAGATAAAAGAATGAAGTTAGAACACCATACACCTAATTCCATTCCCCAAAATAAACTCCAAATGGATTAAAGACCTAAATGTAAGGCCAGACACCATAAAACTCTTAGAGAAAATCATAGGCAGAACACTCTATGACATAATTCACAGCAAGATCCTTTCTGACCCACCTCTTAGAGAAATGGAAAGAAAAACAAAAATAAACAAATGGGACCTACTGAAACTTAAAAGCTTTTGCACAGCAAAGGAAACTGTAAACAAGATGAAAAGACAACCCTCAGAAAGGGAGAAAATATTTGCAAACAAAGCAACTGAGAAAGGATTAATCTGTAAAATATACAAGCAGCTCATGCAGCTCAATATCAAAAAACAAACAACCCAATCCAAAATTGGGCAGAAGACCTAAATAGACATTTCTCCAGAGAAGATATACAGATTGTCAACAAACACATGAAAAGATGCTCAACATCACTAATCATTAGAAAAATGCAAATCAAAACTACAGTGACGGGGCTTCCCTGGTAGCGCAGTGGTTGAGAGTCCGCCTGCCGATGCAGGGGGCGCGGGTTCGTGCCCCGGTCCGGGAGAATCCCACATGCCGTGGATCGGCTGGGCCAGTGAGCCATGGCCGCTGAGCCTGCGCGTCCGGAGCCTGTGCTCCACAATGGGAGAGGCCACAACAGTGAGAGGCCCGCGTACCGCAAAAAAAAAAAAAAAAAAAAAAAACAACCCTACAGTTACATATCACCTCACACTGGTCAAAATGGCTGTCATCAAAAAAATCTACAAACAATAAATGCTGGAGAGGGTGTGGAGAAAAGGGAATCCTTTGCACTCTTGGTGGTAATATCAATTGTTACTGCCACTATGGAGAACAGTATGGAGGTTCCTTAGAAAACTAAAAATAGAAGTACCATATGACCCAGCAGTCCCACTACTGGGGATATATACCCTGAGAAGACCATAATTTCAAAAGAGTCATGTACCACAATGTTCATTGCAGCACTATTTACAATAGACAGGACGTGGAAGCTACCTCAGTGTCCATCGACATATGAATGGATAAAGAAGATTAGACACATATGTACAATGGAATATTACTCAGCCATAGAAAGAAACGAAATTGAGTTATTTGCAGTGATTTGGATGGTCCCAGAGACTGTCATACTGAGTGAAGTAAGTCAGAAAAAGAAAAACAAATACCGTATGTTAACACATATATATGGAATAAAAAAGAAAAAAATGGTTCTGAAGAAACTAGTGTCAGGACAGGAATAAAGACACAGAAGTAGAGAATGGACCTGAGGACACGGGGAGGTGGAAGGGTAAACTGGTATGAAATGAGAGAGTGGCATGGACATATATACACTACCAAATGTAAAACACATAGCTAGTGGGAAGCAGCCATATGGCACAGGGAGATCAGCTCGGTGCTTTGTGTCCACCAGAGGGGTGGGATAGGGAGGGTGGGAGGGAGGTACAAGAGAGAGGAGAAATGGGCATATATGTATATGCATAACTGATTAACTTTGTTATACAGCCGTAACTAACATACAGTTGTAAAGCAATTATACTCCAATAAAAATGTTAAAGAAAAAAGAAAAGGTAAATTATGTACATGAATCTGAAACTTAAATTTAGTGATTCTCCGACTAACTTCTCATTAAAAAAAGAAAAAAGCCCGTTACAATGTGTATATTCTCAGAAGCATGCTAAATACATTCCAGAGACAGAGTAAAATATCTTCAACATTAACAAGAGGGAGACTTTCAAACTTGAAAGTAGTCCTAGTGTCTTAAAATAGAGTCCTTAACTATTTCGGAATTGTAATTGTGTACTCTTGGAACAGCCATCTCCAGTGAGCGCAATAATGTAATTCTTTATTCCATATTAGATATTGAGGGATGACACATACTATATTTCCACCCTGAGCTCACCTTATGTCCTTAGGCACTCTGGGCTGTCAGAGAAATACTTTGGACTGCAGTTATAGCAGTACTTTATGATTTTAATTAAGTGTGTTATAAATAGGGGCTGCTTGCTGACATCCCTATGGCTGGTATAATATTCTCTCCTGTCAGTCTCTAAATTCTAGGTCATTGATTACCTTCTCCTTTGCACTAGCCCTGCTACCCTTTATCTTAACTAAATTCAAAATTCCTTATAGATTCATGTTTTTGTGTGAATTTGTTGAATTAATCCCTTAGGACTGAATTTCCTGTGTGCACATATAATTCTTTTTTACAATGTTTTCTTGTTCCTTGACTCATAGTAATCTTTTTGAGAATAGTAAAGCATCTATCAGCTCTTCTAACACTTGGTACAGTGCCGTGCAGAGGGTAGGAGTTCTATAAGTGTTTGCAAAATGGAATTGATCTCATTATTAACCTAGTCATGCTGATTCGCTTGTCCTCAGAGACATGCAGAGCAGTCTTACCAGCTAGCAAAGACTCAGAATCCTGAGATATGAAAGACCATTCCAGGACTTTTTCTTCATCCAGAATGGTTATTACAAGTCCATACACATTGTGCTGCATGTTCTACAAAACAAGCAATGTAGATTTCATCTAAAGTCCAGTGACACAATTATATGAAAATTATACACAACCTAGAATATAAAATAAAATGGAACCTGTAGTTTTAGGACTCTACTGCTTGAGCCACTGATAATACTAACTGGTTGGGATACCTGGCAGGAAATCCAGTAAACAAGGACATTTATTAACACTGGAGAACTATCCACACATTCTCATACTCTGTCGGCTACCCAATAATCAGTAAGAGTGGACTTTATTATAGACTGCAAAAGTGAAACCAAGCTTTAAAGTATCAATTGCTGTTATTTTGCAGAGTTTTCAAGTCTCAAAGACTTATTTATTTTATATCTTTTTGAAAATCTCTTCCATTCTCTCCCTACTTCTTATGCCCACAGCTATTGCTACAGGAGAATATTACAGTAATTGATCAATGTCTGATTAAAAGTGTGCAACTCTTTCATTATCTGCACAAGGTGATTGAATTCCTTCTGCCTGAGCAGCAAGATTCTCTTTTAAATTGTTGCATCAGGAAGTGACAGTGCGTGTGGATTCCAGTGCCATTTGTTTGGTGCAAGTGAGCAAGTTCTCTATCTATTTTGTATCAGAATGTGGAGAAGAGACCACTCATACCCACCAGGAAGATGGTTACTATAGAATAACTACAGGTCACTTGATCTCTGGACTGAATGTTCGATGTCTTCTGACCCCCTACTCCAAACACACACACACACACACACACACACACACACACACACACACACCCTATTTGTTTTAGTACTCGATTTCACTGTATGTACCTCATCAACTGTTTCTGTACATTTGATAGCTAGTGTTTTCTTTTTCCAAAAAGTTTTTGAAATATCACGTTGTTGGATAAGCAGGAGAAACAACACATGCTTTGTGTGGGGTAATAAATATTTATCTGTCAGGCAAGATTGACTTCCAATTATCAGGGGTAAAGGAGATGTAAGTAACAAGAAGAATTGAAATTGTCAAATAAATAATAGAACAGTTTCTCATTGAAAATCAATAGATTGTATTAATATATTTTCTTCATCCAGCTTTTTAGCAAAATGAATAAGTAATATGTTCACCTCATTGCCCTTCTGTACATCCTCTGGTGGACAAGCTTATAATCAATTAGTGAAGATAGCCAGAAACATAATAAGCAGAGAAGACTGACAAATAAAGACATGGATAATTTGCCTCTGAATAATCTTGATTAACTCTAAACCAAAGCTTTTAACCTAAATGCAAGGAAGCCACTTTGCAGCATTGTCTCTTTTGCATAATACAGAAAAAATAGAAATTGGTTATAAAGACAAGATGCTTTCTATTCTGTCTCTTGGTACCTGAAGAATATGCTTAACTTTTGGTGTCAGGGACTGTTTTAGAAATCTGATGGAAGTTATGGACCCTCTTCCTAGAAAAATACACAATTATAGTGACAGCACAAGGATAGCATATGAATATAAGAATATGATTGATGGTCCCTGGAGTTGTGCAATGCTGACATACATATATTTCCTATCCTTGGGACTCCAGATTAGGAAACCCTGCCATGCTTACTCTCTGCTGTGATCTTTGGCTGAATTGAGTTGGAAATCAAGTAAGCAAGATTCTATTTTTATCTAGGCCAGTGTACCCCCTACTCCTATGGAAATGCAGTGACTTGAAGCCTATCTAAATCAGTAGAGGGGTAGTATTTCCAGGTGGTACTGATCTTAGGAGAAATTCAGTGGCCTTGCTCAGAATGTCACATTTACTTACAGAAGGAACGATGAGGAACAAATCAGTTTAAAAATGCCTTGCCATAGTTGACCATTCCAATCTAAATAAATCTCTTATGCCTTGGTGCAACTTTGATCTGACTTCTAGTCTTCTACAGCTGGCTTTACTGAATGTTCTAAATTTTCCTGCGCATGAAATATTTTGAAAATGCAATTCAATTGCTAGCAGCCAGGAATGAAAAGAAGCAAGGAAATGGCTCTTCAATGAGTTTTGGCTTTTTTTTTCTGGATTAGATGAGCAGCTGTTGAGCAGTAAGTCTACAAAATGGCAACTTGAGCCAAATCAAACTCAATTAAATTGGACTTTTAACTCCAGTCAGCCTTCTTAGAATACTTGAGAGCATGCCAGGGACAACGAGGGCATCCTAAAGGTGCCATTCCCTCTAAATGGATAATTCCTTATCTTCTGTCTTACTTCCAAGCTAGCCCCATTTGCTCACATTTTCACATCTTAGAAATGACTTATTCTGTGCTTTGATGTATGAGTGCAGGTAGTACTAAAAAGGATGATTTTTTGAAGACTGTTGATGTAGGGACGGAGAACGCTTAAACATACTTAGTCCAACCTATGTGTTCTTCCATTTAAGAAAATCTTTTGAAAGACTACTATGAACATGATACCCTGTTTGGAGTCTACATTTGTGTCTGAGTTCTCAGTTTTATTTAGAACCTCATGGTAACCTGTTGAGGTGAATGGAGTATTTTACAATTCAGGAGGCTTAGCAAAGTGACTTACAAGTAGTAGAAAAGTGGTCTGGAACACATATCTCTTGGTACTCACTATAGCACATCATATGACATGGAGCTTCCTTCAGGGATTCAGGGAGTTTTGTTAAGAAATACATAATGATGCTTCGGATGATTTTGAAGGAAAAAACTCTTAATAGTACTAAAATTGAGAAGATGGTGTTTTGAATTCATTTCTCACCAACACAGCAAATAATCTAGAGAGAGTATATCTTTAACAGAATCCCCAAGTTTTCCATCTGGAGGGACCACAATAAATCTGATTTCTTACTCCTGATTTCTTTCTCATGATACCCGTAAGCATTCCCTTCTACCTTCCCACAATATCATGGGGAAAAAACAAAGCTATGTTGATAATACCCTTGGTTTTGTTTATCCCCATTGCAGAGAACATTGATCTGTTTATAGACCAGCTTTGCCAAAATGTTTTGAAGAAGGAAGGATTTCTTTAACAGGGAACATGCGAGTGGACATTGGGCTGTGGACCATGAATATTTAGTTCAAATCAGGGGGATCTATTTTTTTTCCTGCCTGTGTTTACATTGTGTCACGCAGTAACATTGGGTGTGTTTCTTTAACCTTGAACTCAGAAAATGCCTGAGTCGTTAATTTCTTGGGCTGCAAACACACTTCAAAATGTAGCAACTCATTTGGTAAAAATTATCCAGCCAATAAGATGTATTGGGAAATGTATAATACATACACAGGGAGCATGGGAAGGGCAGGGCTGATATTTTGAAAGCATGAGAGGATTCCGAAAATCAACTACAGTAAGCTCAGTGCACTTTTGTGGGTCTAAGGCTGTCCCCAGACACCAGTGACCCAGAGCCTGTCCTGTTTCCAGGGAACAGCTAGTCACTTTGATACTATGTTCGTGTTTGTATGTTGGTAGATACTCACAAAGAGACAGCACAGTAACAACTTCAATTGTTTTTACACAAATATACAGAGAAGATGTGTCTTCCTTATTTTGTCTACACTTAATTCTGGTTCCTCACAAACTTCAGTCCCCTGGGTAGAAGGAAGGAAACAAACATTTAGTCCTTGCAGTGGACTGAATTGTGTCCCCTTCCCCCTCAAATTCATGTGTTGAAGCCCTAACCCTCAATGGCTGGAGATAGGGTCTGAGTGGAGGTGGTAAAGATTAAATGAGGTCATAAGGTAGATCCCTAATCCAATAGGACTGGTAACCTCCTAAGACAGAGAGACACCAGAGCTCTGGCTGTATGCCATGTGAGCATCCAGGCAGAAGGTGGGCATCTACAAGCCAGGGAGAGAGCTCTCATCAGGAAACAAACAGGCCAGCACCCTGATCTTGGATTTCCCAGCCTCTGGCACTGTGAGAAATTAAATTCTGATATTTAAGCCACCCTATCTGTGGTATTTTGTTACGGTAGCCTGAGCAGACTAATGCAGTCTTGTAAGCGTAAATAACTTAAGCCATTAATTTAGGATATACTCAGTTTCACTGAGAAAAAAAATGATTCAAATTTTTGTTTTCTCTGTCCCCTTCTCCAGCTTCTTTGCAACAAATACTTGGGTAAATGTGAACGTGTGTGGCACTGCAGCCCCGTGGTGGATGGAAAGAATTTGGGTCCTTGGGGATAGTGTCCTTCAGCATCTTGTGGCTCTGGAACCATGTCCTGTGTCCACCTGGCAAGGACTGGTCCTGCTCTCCGTCACAATTGATGTCTGTGGCCGGCATAGCAGTAGCTGGCCACTCTGGCCCTCCCTTACCAAAGCAGCCTCACCTCAGTTCTCACGAGTGTCTGAGATTCCCCCTCATTCTGCTCCATCTTCACTGTGGTGAACTCTATCACAGGCCCAGAGCTCTCAGCTCCACTGCCCATTACTTCCACTATGGGCTGCAGAACTTTCTGCACCCCACCCCTGCCACACTCAACCCAAGAATGGGCAGGAAAGGCAACGGTCAGCGCATGCTTTCTTTCTGTCAGACGATACTGTTCCACCTAGTTTACTTTGATGTGATCTGCTTCTGGTTGACAGACTCATTCTTAAATGCCATAGGGTGAACCAGGACAAGAGATCCCCTCTGTTCTCAGTTTTTCCTCACTTCTGAGGACCCTATCTTGTCATTTCCTTATCTTCTCTTATTGTATCTTATCTCATGTCATCTCATCTCATCTTTTTCTAACTTCCTTCAATCTCCCAGGAATAGAAAAAAAAGTAGTCTTGTGCTCTCACTCCAAGTCCTATCCCCTTTTTATCAGTGAGAAGCAAGTTTTATGGCCTAGAAGTGAGGGGGATATTTTCTCTAGCTTCTGGGCTGGACAGATTTTATAAGCTGAGTCTTGGACCTTGATATGCTAAAGAAGGTTATAAAGGAATTTAGCAAATCTGTTCTCTGTTTCTGTTTCTCCTCTCCATGTCTATTGTCCTGAGGACATAAACTTTAGAGATATAAAGCTGCAAATGGACTAAAATTTATAGGAAGAATGAAAAGGAATGGCTTTATATTCACAAAGATATTATCCCTGCTTATGAATGGGATTGTCCATTTTACCGTGCATGTATGCTTGGATTCTGTGTACCTATGCATGGTTTCATCGTACATGAACCTTACTCCTTGAGACAGGTGTCAGAGGTGTGGACAAACACCACTACTGTTCACCGTGAACACACGGTGAGCAGGAGTTTAGGGTTTGAGGATATTTCCAATCCTCTAAGATTGGATCTTCTTCCACCACCTCACCCAAATTTCATTGGTTTTTATGTTTTAGTCTTCTTTTGTAAAGTGTGCACATAAGGGAGACTCACCCAGCTCTGATGTTGTGTGAATGACTGGTTCTTTGCACTTTTGAAAGCATAATTTAATTAGCTAGTCAAAGTATCTTTCAGTTAGAGCTCTATTTTGTCTTTCCAGGATACTGTATATTTCAATCTTCTGAATCAGTGAGCATCCTGGTGTCCATCTTTTAAACGAGTCTTCCTGTCATATTGCATTTTGTTTGTTATCTGCATCCTAGAGGGGAGAGCTACTTTTGATGAAGTTCCAGTCTGAGTGCTATGTTTGCCCTTGCTACTCAATTACCACATTCCCTGGCAAGTTCAGTTAAGGACCCTGAGAAGATTTCTTAAGTCCACAGCCATTTAAACATGCAAAATTACACATGTTTAAATGACCATCATTTTGATGATTTAGAACTTGGAATAACAAGGAATATTTCTTATCTTATTGCCTTCCATTAGTTTGTTTAAAGTTATTATTAAAATTTTTTCTAGGCTTGGGATAAACTGGGAAACTAAGACATAAAACTTATTTTAAAATACATATCCTTTAATATGTAATTAAAATAGTTTTCATTTATTCACGTTTGTGGATAAGTTCTTTTCTCTTGAAGATCAACTTTCCATCAATGATCAAAGTGATGTAAAGCAATGACATATAAATGTGTACCTTTAGACAGTAATTTGGGGTTCCATCATATAACAATGACAGGAAATCCTATATAAAGATATAAATGGAAAATGATACCTGACTGATGGATTTGGGGGATAGGCTGATTGGCACTGTAAGGAAAAGACTATTTTGTTCCTTGATGGGAGATTAGTACTGAAATAGATGTGTGAGTCAAACCTCAGCACAGTAATGATTTCCTGACAGGTACTCTCTCCAAACCCTAAGTACATTAAGTTTAAATCCAAAGAGCCATTACGCTTTAAATATTTTTCTATAAATTGGAAGAAAGAGGAATTTGCACTTTAAGTAGAGACTACAGTACTTGGTTGGTATATAACAAATTGCTTACCATGGACCAAGACAGAAGTTAAATAATAAGGATGAGCCCGTTGATTGGCTCGTGGTGTAAAGCTGTATGACTGACTCAAGAAAACAATGCATCGGGGCTGGGCGTTAGCTTCTGAGTGGTTGAGATCGAGTGCTACCGCAATTTGGAAGAATTCCCAGCACAAACAAAGAGATGTGCATCGGTCCCTTCAGTGACTTAGGGAAACCAGAACCATTTTTGATACATTACATGTTTTCCCAGCTTTCAATATTTTATAAGTATTGGGGAAAAGACTTTTTTGACTCCAATAGCTGTCAAGCTGTTGAAGTAGAATACAGTGAACTGATTTCAAGTGTACAGTTAGTTACAACCATAAGATCCATGTGAACAATGTCGACCATGGCTTAGCTTTTGTTTAGCCGGCATCCAGCTATGTCTGAGCCTCTTCGAAGGAAAAGATAAGAGACATTATTAATTGAGTATCTAATAAAAGTAGATCAGTGTTCTGAGTTCTTTCCTATTTGACTTAATCTTCACAACTTCCCTGGGAAGTTTGATGCCTATTTAAAGATGTGAGAGGTGAAGTTTATGAAAGTTAAATATACTATTCTTAGTCCCACAGCTGAAAATTTGAAGGCCTGTCCCTTGAGTTCTGGTCTGCCAAATTTTACTTTAGTATTACTCTACCATGCTTTCTTTCTGAGTGACTTTTCCAGAAAGTTCTATACATCCACTTCTTACCAATGGGTTTTGTCAGCACTGATCAGACTCACTGTCTAACCCACTGTATTAGTTTGCTAGAGCTGCCATAACAAAATATCACAGACTGGATGGCTTAAACAACAGGAGGCTAAAAGTCCAAAATCATGATGTTGGCAGGTTTGATTTCTTCTGAGGCCTCTCTCCTTGGCTTGCAGATGGGCACCTCCTTACTGTGTCCACACATGGTCTTTTCTCTGTGCATGCACAACCGTGGTGTGTCTTTCTGTATTCATGTTTTCTCTTCTTCTAGGGACAACAGTCAGATTGGATCAGGGCCTACTTTAATGGCCTCATGTTAACTTAATCACCTCTTCATAGGTCCTATCTCTAAGTGTAGTCACATTCTGAGGGGCTAGGAGTTAGGGCTTCAATATATGAGTTGGGAGAGGGGGACACAATTCAGCCCATAATACCCACTTAGATAACAATCAAAAGCATTAGACCATTTTCTCCTAGGCTTTGCATGGTCCTCCCCGTAGACCCAGCAAAGGACTCCAAATGCTGCCATGAAGGATAAATGCAATGCTTACAGTGCCAGTTCTTATTTTGGGTTTTACTTATAACATATAGCTCAGACCTGTGAATCAAGCAGTCCTTACCCTTGTGGTGGGTTTTGTCCCTACTATATATAATTTGCATCTATACAAGTAGATTTAAATTTGTGTAGACAAAATATTAAAATGGGGGCTTCTTATTCCTGACTCAAGATGCAGCTACTGACTTTTGTATAGACATAAGCATAGATCATTCATATGATGATAAGAGATCCAGAGTTCTAGTGACAGCAGGATAAAGGAGATTACTGAGGTTCTTACTGAATCCAAGAAAGGAGATAAAATGGCAAGGACTTGGCAGGCTATCCTAGAAGCTTCGAGTAGTGACTACCAGGAGGGTAGTGGGCAAGACAGGAAGAGACAATTGGGAGAGGTCTAGGGACATGTAGTTGCAGTCTAGAATCAGCCGTGGAGGAGAATCAGGGTTCCTGGTACTAAAGGGACAGGTCATAACTAAAATAGAAGAATAATAAAGAGGACAATTACACTAGCTAATGATTATTGCATTCCTATTGTGTGCCATTCCTGCTATGTGCCAGGCATGTAGGGCTGTATGTACATGTTGTTGAGGACTTTATGAAGACTTACATATTCTCTATGACCTTTCTTCCACGCTAGGTGGGTCTCATGACCAAAGATTTTCCTTCCTGCTCCCATTTTAAGGTCCTCTCTACCCTCTCTCATCTGAATAACCACTGAACCTTCTCATTCTCCATCCTCCAAGTTCAAATTATCTAGTTTCCTGGAGTAACATCTAAGGATCTTCATCTAGCTGGTAGGTCTGGGATTTCTTCCATCTTGGTTTCTACTTTGTCACGGCTGTGAGGAGGAAAATCAGCATTCATGTACTATGAGAGAGGAAATGGGAGAGGAGGGTAAATATACAAAAAAAAGATGGAAACTTCAACACATTTTTTAAAAAAAGATGGAAACTTCAACACATAACCCAACAATAGATCCTTATTGTCTATCTTTTCCAACTAGAATGAAAGTTCTATCATAAGAGACACCTCTCCCAGGCTCACAGCATCAGCATAGGCAACTAATACATATGTGTCGAATGCATAAATGAGGTATATAAAATTTTGAGTAGATGAAGGAATGAAGATGAGAATTCTCTCTGGTGCTCATTTGCTGCAGCCTTGCTTAACTTCCTAGGCTACTTTAATGTATATTTTTGCTCAAAATTATGGGCACAGTATCCTATAAGAACTCTTTGGTTTATGTAATATTATCCCACAACAGAGTCTCCTACACTTTTCCAAAGATTTGGAAGGGTAAAAGTAAGCCCTGTGAAATATCAGGCTTCCTATAATTAAAACTCTATTTCTTCAGACATGTCCTCACACAGAGGCAGAGACCAAATAATGGCCTTTGTATTGAATTAAGGCAAGTTATTGGAAAATGAATTCTATAGAATTTCTAGTTTTATTTTTCAAGAATGCTTAAGATCAGCAGCAGATGGTAAGCTCTTTGGATTAGATCTTGTGCATTTTGCTTGTAAAATGAGAGCACAGATTCTGAATCCAGACAACTGAGTTGGAATTCTAGCTTCCCATTCTTGCTACCTTACTGTGTCTTGGCAAGTTGTTTAATCTCTCCCGTAGGGTTTCATCATCTATAAAATAGGAATCATAATAATGCCTGTCCCATAGTGTGTTGTGAGAATTAAATGAGTTACATATATAGAGCACTTAGAACAGGTTTTCACATACTGAAGAGAAATGCAAGTGTCAGTTACTCTTACTGTGATAGAATGCAGAGTCCTTTGTTAAACATTCAATGATAATGTGCTTCTTAAAGGGTCCCATGAACTAAATGAGATATAATGTAGGAGACAGAGGACAAAGGATCTTAATAAAGACACATCCAGTGCTAGGCTAAGTATTTTATATACATTACCTCATTTAATCTTCACATCATTCCCCTTTACAAAACAAGAGCAAAACCAAAAACAAAACAAACAAACAAGAAAAAACAATCTTATGTTAAATATATGTAAGTTCTCATTCCTAATAAATGAAAGCCAGATTTCAATCTGGCTTTGTCAGATTATGAAGCCTATTTTGTTTTAATGGTTTAAGTGCAGAACTACTCAAAGAAAGTTGAAGTTTAGAAAATGTTCAGCTACAGGCCTCTGTGCTAAAAATGTTAAAGTGGCTGCAGAGTACCTAATTTGGTTTCCCAAAATAAGTAGATTATCTCTCTGGAGAAAAAAGTAATTTCCCTTGTAGGATATTGTAAAATCTTATCAACTTGCACTGAGGCAGATAGAGGCCTAAAATATAGGTTTAGAAATACAATTTTAGTTTTAAAAGAATTTTTTATAAATAGAATGAGTACTGGTTTAGTGTCTGGGATCATATCAGTTGTTATTTAAATTCATACAGCTTATTGTTCTTATTTGTGCCTATAGTTTGTTGTTGTTGTTGTTTTTTTAAGGAACTCTAAGTCTTTAGTGGTCACACGCTAGAAAACAAGATCCCCATCATGTCATCCTTGAGCTCCTGTGTGTTTTTCTTGGTCTTGACGTGTCCTCTTCCCCATCTCATTTTACTTCTGTGGGAGTCTTGGACATATGACATGTTTTAATGTGTGTGTGTGTGTATATGCATTATTTTCTCCCACCTTGTGCCTCAATCTCTGTTTAATAATATCACTACCTTTTACTTTTTCTTTCTCCTTATTTTCACTTTATTTCTCATTGATTTCTCTTCTCTTCCCCTGAAATGTAGACCTGGAGTCTGTTTTATTTCTAGCTGATAAAATTATGTATTCTCCATTCCTCCTTTAACCTATGAAAAGAATAGTTGATATTTCTCTGTATTTAAAATGTTGACCCTAAACAACAAGGTCCTACTGTGTAGCACAGGGAACTATATACAATATTTTGTAATAAACTCTAATGGAAAAGAATATGAAAAATAATATATATACATGTATAACTGAATCACTTTGCTATACACCAGGAACTAACACAATATTGCAAATTAACTATTCTTCAATTTAAAAAAGGCTGACCCATGTGGCCTTATGTTAATTTTTTTCTTGACAGCACAAAAGGATTTCTGTCTCAATTTAAATAGTTATTGAATAAATTAGGCAATCCATATAAAGTAGCAGCACTGAGACAATGACTGAAATGACCTATCTACCTAAATAAAAATTAAGAGATTTGAAGATGGAAAACTGTTTAAGAGAATACAGGCTATTTTAATATTCCAGAGTAAATATTGGAACGCATCCCTGGGGAGATCCTTCATTGGTAAGCCCTTTTAGTCATGAGGACATGAAGAAGTACCTACTCAAGATTCTTGGGAATTAACCTAAAAGTAGATGCTGGTATTCAGAATTCTGTTTAGTAATGAAGTTAATAGTAAAAATTAGGCCAAATAGAATCAGAAATTTCCCTGAGCCTGAAATGCATTGTGTGTCCTTGGAAGATGTGAATGATTGCTATGCAAGTATTTTCTCCCAGGAGCTGAGGCTGTACTCTAGCAGAAGAGACAGATAATTCTTCTCTTCTCTTCAACTTATGCCATAGGAAGCCCTGGGAAAAGGAATGGGACTGAGCTGACAAAGCACCACCAACACTGGATTGTTGGTGTCCCTTCTAATTTAAGGTTGAATGAGTCACAACTTGGGATATATGCTATGGGCCATGACACTTTGTTCCTTACCCATGGGTTTGGAATATTTTCCCTTGAAGGGAATGGATATTCCCAGTGTCAGTCACCCTAGGACAGGAAATAAGCTGAGCCTTAGGAACAAAAGACTGTCTGCTTATCTCTGCATCAGAGGCCATTGGGCCTATTCTGCCATATGTAGGTGTAGAAATGCCTGGAGCCTTCTGTTGGGGAGAATGGGGCTGACAGCCCCACCACACAGAGGCCTGCCAGGAAACGCAAAGGGAGGCTGGTGGTCTCTTAGAATAAAGACTTCTTACAGCAAGTCTAAGCTGTGTTTCTCTGGTCCCTAAGCTTTCAGTAAACTCTTATTAACAGTATGGTTTAGTCTCAGTTGTACGTGGGATTCAGGGGAATTGAAATTATCAGTGGTGATCAGGGGAAGACAGATGGGCCTAGAAGTGAGTTGATAACACAGGGCTCAACTGCCCCAGAAGAGGTGGCTTGGCAGCAAGTGGACAAGCCAGAGAAGAGGAAAAATGAAGGACTTTTAGGGCACTGCCCTTGGGAACTTCTGGAAATCAGTGGTTGAGAGAACCATTTAAGGAGACTAATTTCTGCCAGGAAGACAATGAGGGTTCTCACCAAAATACTTTGCATATAAAAAGGAAGTCTAACCTCACTTGGTAGACACAGGCTAGGAAGCCAGCAATGTACCGGATTTATTTGAAACATTTAAAAACAGTGATTTAAAATGCATGCTAAACTGACTGTAAGCTCAGATAAACATAGTAACAGAAAGAGCAAATCTCAGCTCACTCTTTCAATAAAATGAGTTGTGTTAATATATAATTTAATAAGAAGCAAAATTAATATATAATGAGAAGCAATTTAATTTATTTCTGTTTGAAGCTCTCACTCTTTTTTGACAAATTATTATTTTAATCTTGTAATCATTTGATGTGATTGATCAGCCAGTCAGCAAAGCATATATTTTCAACCTAACTTAAATGTGTTGGCAAAATTATTATTTCTTTTACACATTTGATACGAGTCTATTTTACATTTTTTATGAATAAATTGATGAGAATCATGTTATCTTGCCTCAGTATCAGCCTTCTGCCCCCAAAAGTTTTATGTTTGTGCTGGAATATTTGACAAGGTCTTTCTAAAGTTAGCATAAGAAGAGGAAAAAACCTTGAAAACCTAAACACTAGGTGAAATCCATGCAATTAAGCAAAAAATATAATAACAAAGCACTGAAAGAGGACCTGTTTTCCAGTTCCTGGCTCTGCCACGAGGTATGGACATTAATCACTTAGTTGATTCCTCTGAGCCTCAGTTTCCCCATCTGTAACCATACAGGATCATTTAGAAAGTGCAGTGATAAAATGTATATGGGAAATACTATAAAGGATTAGAATAGCTATTACTACTTATGCAGGTTTTTGCTTACATGTTAGTTTACCTATATATTTATAGTATATGTACTCAGTGTGTACAAAACCTAAGAATTCACCCTATACTATCAGAAGTGGGTAGAAATGGGATGATTCTAGAAGGTTAGGCAAATGGATGGATGGCTTGTTGTAGATACAGAGATAGGTATAGCTTTTTACCTTTTACATAATTTCTCATTACATTTTTATACACCTTAAGGGATAAATCTTAGTTTTCCTATTTTCAGGTGAAGTTCAAAGTGAAATAAAATCTTCAAAATAACCCAACTAGCCAGTGACAGAGATGAGATTGAAATCCAGGCCTCCTCTACTGCAGAATCCTGGGTTCCTTCTCCCCTACCGCACTGCCTCTCCTTGTCAGTTCTTGGAACCCACCTGGCCATACACCTGGTACCCACTTTGCCTTAAACTTGCCTTATTTCTCAGAGATCAGGAATTGGTCCTGGCATCTAATGTAAGAAAGCAAAATAAGTGAGAAACTTGGTCACTGCTGCTCCACACTGACCATAGGTTATTTGGTAAATATTACTTGACCAGTTTCAAACAGGAAATTCTGAAGACAGTACTGGAATCAAATGTGGATTTGACTAGTGTTATTGCACTAGTTTATGGGTCAACACTACAAACTTGGATTAGATTTTTAAAATTTAGCTAGAACCTCAATCAAACTGAGGCCTAGGAATTTCTATGAGTCTGATCTGAAATAGCTCTTACATTGGTAAACATTCAAATAGACAATGATGTTCATCCATTAGTTATATATATATATATATATATATATATATATATATAAACAAAAACACAGTTTTATGTAAAAAGATGAATCTTTTTAAAAAGACAAACTGAATCGAATTTTAAATCATCAAACCCAAGCTCTCAAATTCAGGATAAAAATCTTTCTAAATGAAGATTTCATTAACTTCTGGCTTTCAAACATATGTATATATACACACACACATATATATTTATATATATTCACACACATGCATACCTTTTTTGTTGAAAAGCTCCTGTTATTGCCATTTGGTTCATATTTCAAAATTATCTTCATGCCATAAAAATTACATCACCTTTTATATACAGTTTATCTCAACAAGATTCAGAGAATAAAATAAGCAATGAGAAGCACTGGGAATAATTATAGAAAATGCATTTAAGCACATGGGTAAATTAAAGGGTTCAATCACAGGACCATTTGTGAAGGAAGGAAATTAAGAGATATTAAGTAAAAAGATATTTTGATACTGAGTTTTACAGAGAAGTCAGGAAAGAGGAATACAGGATTTTACAATCATGTAAATACAGGAATACAGATTGTAGATGTTTAGGCAAGAATTAAGGTGGGATTCTGCAGAGAAGCTAGGTATATCAGATTGTAAATAACACATCAGGCACATTAGGCCAAGAGCAAAGTGTGGGCAGGGTGGGGCAGGCACCATCAAACGGTCTTTATGGTATGTATGGTACGGTATGGTATATCTGGTATGGTATGTATGGTAATGATATTTAAAGCCAGATAAGATCACATGGGAGCTCATATAGAAGGAGAAGAGAAGAGATTCCAGATCTGAAAGTGGGGTATTTGAGACTGGATGAGAAGAGTTCAGCAAAGGAGAAGAGAGACGGGGAGGAGATCAGACGTAGAGGAAAACAGATGAGAGCAGAAATCACATCAAACACTGCTGGGAGATTGAGTAAAATGAGAACCAAAAACAGACCATAGTTTTGGCAATGTGCTGGTGGTTAGTGACCCAGAGGGGAAGGGAAGAGACAAGAGAAGGGGAGGGAACTGCTGGTAGAGAAAACAGGGAAAAGTCAAATCTTCCCTGCCATTTAGCTATAAAGGGGGATGGAGAAATGAAGCGGATATGGGGTCAGAGGGGATTTTTTTGTTTTGCTACAGAAGCATTTATAACACATTTATTTTGCTGATGGTAAAGGTCCATTAAAGAAGAAAATTTTACTGACCTAGAAGTAGCCTATACACACCTCTCAGAGGGCACCAGCACCGAACTTGACCAGCACTCCCCATCATGGCCCACAGATGAACAGATACAGGCTTCTCACCCCAATCCACCACCCATCCCCAAATCCACTTCCCTTCTCACCCATATACAATTATCCAGACAAGTATATAGGCACTAGATGTATCAGGGTGACTGCTTTAACAATCTGTATATCACTGAATTCCATTGGGAGAGGTATATTCTAAACATTTAGAAACATACCAGGGACAGGCGATAGAATCATATGGGATAACTTTTATAGGGTTCTCCGAGTGACGTTCCCAGACCAGCAGCATCAGCATCACCTGAGAATTTGTTAGAAATGCAAATTTTCAGGCCCCGCCCCAGTCTTTATTGGATCAGAAGCCCTAAGGATGGGACCCAGCAATCTGTGTTTTGACAAGCCCTCCAGGTGACTGAGGCACATTCAAGTTTGAGAAATACCAATCAATCTATACCAATTTCAGATATACTGGGGTTTCAATAAAAACACTTTGACTAAGCAGTTTAAAGCCCATTTTCTTTAAGCTTATAATAAGGGGGAAAATTGTATATATTTTGTAGTAAATTTCTTTCTATAAAATAATTCTCATTTTTTGTTGTTGTTCTTTTGTCTTCCCTGATTCTAGTTCTGGGACAGAAAAGGTACAAGATGAGTTTAGAAAAGTTTGTGCCAGGAAGCAAGAAAGTCTAAGGTGGTCTTGTGAAAAGGACATGGCAGCTGGCTTGAAGGCAGCTGCTGTGGCTGAATTAGGGACAACTAAGCATCAGAAACAATGAAGACAATAATGGATTATATTACATTCAGGGGAAAGAATATATATATATATATATGTATATATGTATATATGTATATATGTATATATACATACACACACACACGCAGTAATACTATGGCAAGGATTAGGCAAAAGAAAGAAAACTCTTCTTAACAGAAGAATACCAGTTAATAAACGTAGAAGAAAGGACAGAATTAAAATATTACAATTTTACATCCAACAATAAAATACTAGATATAGGCAAGGATCATTGATGACTCCCAAAACAATTGGGTCAAAGTTATTGGGGGAAGAACATTCACAGGGCCTCAAATAATCGCCACACAGAATACACATTAATGACTAGCGAAAAACGTTATTCTGAGCTATTTCATTTACTTAATACCATATTGGGGGACTTTTTTTTTTCATTCTAAACACTGCTGCAAAATATTTTGATACACATAACTGTGTATACAAACTAGCATTGTTCTAGAAAGGCAGCACAGCCTGTGAATAGAAGCAAGGACTCAGGAGCCAGTTGTAAATCAAGTCCTGATCTGACACTTGTCCGCTGTGTGACTTTGGCTGAGGTTTCATCTATCTGCACCTTGGTCTCTCCATTCAGAAAATGAAAATAACAATAGTTCCTACACCCTAAGGTTGTTTTTGGAGTCAGATGAACTGATACAGGAAAAGGACTTAGAATAGTATCTTCACTGAGTCGTCCCTTGAGGCTTGTGAGCTAACACCACTAGTATCGTTGCTGTTGTTGTGTGGCTGGGTTAAGCAAGGCACATATTCAGGTTTAATTGATCCTAACAAATTGCCTGAGAGAGGGGCTGCAACAACATGTTTCCACTTTGTCACAACCTCTCTAATGTTTGGTATTGTCAGATGTTTGTTGGTGTGGTTGTTTAAAAAGATGGTTAAAAAATCTTCAATTGTTGTAATTTGAAATTTTCTGATTACTAGTTAAATTGCTTTTCTTTTAGATGTTTTTTGGCCATTTGCATTTTATCTTCTCTCTCATCTATTCATATTTTCTGCTTATTTTTTTTATTGGACTGTCTTTGTTGTTGTTAATAGGAGCTCTTTGTATACTCTGAACTTCAAACTCTAGCCAGTTGTACATATTCCAGATGTGAAGAGAATCAACATCTTTACAATACCCAAGCTTCCCATCCATGAACATAGTGCATCTCCCATTACCAAGGTAGTCTCTCATTTCCTTCAGTGAAGCTATATCAAATCTCTCCGTAAAAAAGCTTCCTTCCCTTCTCAATTTTTTCTTTCTTTCTTTTTTTTTTTTTTTTTTTTGGTGTTTGATTGTTTTAATTTTTTTTTTTGGTCTTATTAAGGGTAATTTTTAAGGTCTTTGGTTTCTAATTTTGCTGCATTAAGGTCACGGAAAGTATTCTGTATATTAACTTCTGAAATGTGTCAAGACTTCTTTTGTGATATCAATATTTGTAAATGTTCCATGTGCTTGAAAGTTATGTTTATTCACTGTCATTTAGTTTTAGATTCAATATGTATATTTATAATATGAAGTTTTTGTTATTCAGTGCCTCCATATGCCTAACAATGTTTGTCTACTTGACTTATGAGTGTCTGAGACATGTGTTAAATTCTCCCATTCTGTGCATTATGTCAACTTTTTTCTGACATTCTCCTTTGCTGTCTTATTGGAGTTTTACACTATTGCATAGTTAAAACTTTATTTCTTAGAAATTCTTTACTTCTTTGAATGTTTTGAAATCTGCCATCCTAAAGTGTGAATCTACCTCATATTTTCTTCCTTAATTATTACAGATTTCATGATAGCTTGGCCACCCTCTTTTTCCCAAATTTCCATTAATTCAACTTAACCAGATAAGTTTAGCTCTTTAGCACTCTACCCATATCAATAGTTATATATATTGTTATCTTCCAAGATGTGAATTTATTAACAATTTAAGTAGATATTTAATAAAAATGCTCTGCTTTTCAGAGTTATACTTTCTTTAGGAAATCCATAAACTAGAAGGAGAAAGCATGGTATTTGATTTGGTATATAAATGAGAGGGAAGGGAGAGAGATAAAATAAATAAATATAAATATAGGCACCCCCCAACTTAAGTATAAGGTATATTCCAAGATTTCTATTATAAATTGATCATGTGGAATTTAGAGGATACTTGTTCTCCCAAGCCATAAGTTATTTGCTCAGTTATTTTTAACTGTTAATTAAGAAACCCCTTTTCCTCTGTGTTATCACCTATCCCTTGGCACATATTTTCCCAGATATCATTCCTTCACTTCCCGTAAATTGTTCAGAGCTCATTAATGATGAATTCATTTTAAAGCTCTATTAGGTTTCAGAGGTCATAGCCAAGCATATTTTTTCCCATTCAATTCTCTCTTCCCTTTGCTAGAAGTCTATTATTTTTATATGACCAAAATCTAAGACATCACATCTGCCTCTTCAGTATTAACAAAGTAGATAGCTTTTTATTCCAATCCTTCTCTTTCTTTCAAAAGAGAGGCTGAAGCCTAGGGATGTAGAGAATATGACAAAGGGTAACTATAATCAACTGGAATCTTAAAAAAAAACATTGCCCATGCTACCTTGTCTTTCAACTTTTTATAGACAAAGCCAAAGACATTAGATATATATTTAAAGATCTTCTGACTTTGTCAATCAATTCCACATGAATTTGACATAGTGAGTAGTCATTGTCGACTCTGGTGAGTCTGGGCAGTGTTTCTGTACACACAGGAAGCAAGCTTTGGAGGCAGCATCCTATGTATTAGGAGAGGTCTGCACACAGATTTCTCTGTAAGTGTGCAGTGGCATCCTTAGGCAGCCTGATTTATTTCTTCTTACAAGAGCTAAGGGGATAATCTAAATCCACAGGATTCTTTCCATTAACTGATTTCTATGAATCTCTTCTGATTCTATATGATATATGTAGGAATCCATATGATGACTGTATTATCCATAGTTTGCTAGGTCTGCCATAACACAGTACCACAGAAATTTGTCTTCTTACAGCTCTGGAGGGCTAAAAGTCCAAGTCAAGGTATCATCAGGTTTAGTTTCTTCTGAGGCCTCTCTTCTTGGCTTACAAATGGCCATCTTTTCACTGTGTCTTCACATATCCTTTCCTCTGTGTGTGTGTATCCCTGGGATCTCTTTGTGTGTCCAAATTTCCTCTTCTTATAGGGATATCAGTCAGTTGGATTAGAACCCACATTAACAGCCTGATTTTAACTTGAACACCTCTTTAAAGGCCATATCTCCAAATATGGTCACATTCTGAGGTACTGGGGGTTAGGGCCTTCATATATGAATTTGGGGGGTGGGGGGACAGATTTCAACCCATATCAGTGACTTTAAGAAGTGATAGCAGAATGGCCCACAAGGAGCCATGAGAAATAAAGGAGAGCTGAGGTCATACCACCATGTCCAGCAAATCTCATTAGGTTCTTTCAGTGTCTATGGGCAGGACCAACAGGATTCTCACTGAGCCTGAGGCTGCACATCCCCTTCCAGGCCTCTACTAATGCTCCAGCTCTTACACATGCCCTTCCTTGGCACTAACCTCCTTCCTCTTGACCATCTCTGACTTTGCATTTGGAGTCCACAGCGATACCCAGCTTCATCTTTGTAGCTACTGCTTCCCAAACACTTCTCCTCTGGCTTTGTATTTTCTCTCCTCAGCTTAGCTCCTTGGCAGCTCCAGCCCTAAGACTGCAGTCCCAGCCCTTCTTGCTCTGATGTCTCGTGTTTCTCTGTTGGCCCACCATGACCTTGACTTTCTTCTTGCAATCTAGTTCCTTCCAGGAATATGCAATTTTGCATCTCCTCAAATATTGCATAGCATTGAACTCATTGCTCAAGGCACATCACTTCTCTTCTCTTCCTCATTTGCAGAGTGAAGGTATGACACCTGCCTGAGAGAGATCTGGGAATTAATGAGCTATTAATTATTGTACAAGAAGATGTTTTGGAAAGGTCCAAGTTTGTGCTGTAAAATTGAAAGTAATTAACTGTAATATAATTTTTTTTAATTGACTCTGTAAGGAGTCCTTGGGCAGTAAGCTCTTCCAGTTGGCCTTCTCATTCAATAAAGCAGCTAAAGACAGCAAGAGACAGAACAAAGTCTATGGTGATTATGTGACTGTTTTCTTTGTTTTATTCATTAGACTTTTCAAGACAGAATTGTGTCCCTAAGACAATGAAACATCAATAACTATAATTTCTCTTTGTTTTTTCTCTTTTATTGAAGTATAGATAATTTATAATATTATGTTAGTTTCAAGTATACAGCAAAGTGATTCAGTTATACATATATATATATATTCTTTTTTTCTATTCTTTTCCATTATAGTTTATTACAAGTCATTGAATATAGTTCCCTGTGCTATACAGGAAATCTTTGTTGTTTATTTTATATATGGTAGTGTGCATCTGTTAATCCCATACTCCCAATTTATCCCTCCCACCCTTCCCCTTTGATAAATGTAAGTTTGTTTTCTATGTCTATGAGTCTGTTTCTGTTTTGTAAATAAGTTCATTTGTACTGTATTTTAGATTCCACATATAAGTGATATCATATAATATTTGTCTTCCTCTGACTTACTTCACTTAGTCTGATAATCTCTAGGTCCATCCATGTTGCCAAATTATTTCATTCTTTTTTATGGCTGAGTAATATTCCATTGAAATATGTACCATATTTTCTTAATCCATTCATCTGTTGATGGGCACTTAGGTTTCTTCCATGTCTTGGCTATTGTAAATACTGCTGCTATGAACACTGTGGTGCATGTATCTTTTCAAATTAGAGTTTTCATTTTTCTGGATATACACCCAGGAGTGGGATTGCTGGATCATATGGTAGCTCTATTTTTAGTTTTTTAAGGACCCTCCATATTCTCTTCCATAGTGGCTGCACCAATTTACATTCCCACCAACAGTGTATTCTCTACACCCTCTCAGGCATTTATTATTTGTAGAGTCTAATGATGGCCATTCTGACCAATGAGGTGATAACTCATTGTATTTTAATAAGCTTTTGCCCAGCAAAGGAAACCATAAATAAAACAAAAAGACAAGCTATGGACTGGGAGAAAATATTTGCAAATGATGTGACCGACAAGGGTTTAATTTCCAAAATATACAAGCAGCTCATACAACTCAATATCAAAAAACAAAAAAAAAGGCAAAAAATACAACCCAATCAAAAAATGGGCAGAAGACTTAAATAGACATTTCTCCAAAGAAGGCATACAGATGGCCAACAGGCACATGAAAAGATGCTCAATATCACTAATTATTACAGAACGCAAATCAGAACCTCTGATTTTAAAAAATAAGCTGGTTTAAGAAAAAACATAAAGCCATGTTCATGGGTGAGATTCTACCCTGAGCTCTTAATCTTTAAATATAACCAATGGACAGGATGTTCTTATGCCTCCTGAGTGGCTTTGACCTTGGGACATTTTGACCTTATTTTTCTCTACTGGAGATTTTATGAGCCTGTACATATGTATAGCCTGGATACCAACCTATAAAGGGTCTCAGAGAGCCATCACAAATGCAGACGGAAGAGTGATATTTCATAGAGTAAAAGAAGAAAACAACTTTTTTTCTCTTCTGCTCCCAATCCAATAGTTCTTCCATACCTGATCTGGAAACCTTTTGCCCTTAGGCAAATCCATAACTTTTTCTGGATACTGTTAACATAATTCAAAGACTCTCTGTCCCTTATAGTCCAAAAAGCAGCATCAGGTCAGTAATTAAAGGGATCAACACAGCTTAATTACCAAAGCTCCAAACTTGCCTCAAAGGGAATGCCTTTCCCTCTGCCACCTTGATGCTGCTTCAGACTGAAAAGTGTTCAGCAGGGCGGGCCTGAGGCCGACCTTTCTAGCCTCTCCCCAGCATTGGCTTGTTTCCTTCTCCTCCTCCTAGCCCGTAGCAGGCTTCCTTCGACTCTTCTTAGATTTTTTGGGAAGGAAGTGGGGAATGTAGGAAAAAAATGGGAAGGAAAGGTCATATCCAACAACTGTACCCTGTGGGATTTGACAGATTCCCAGCGAGAGGTGTTTTCACTGGGATGTGTTTTCAAGGGTTTTCCACAAGTTCCCTCATATAGGAAGATGTAACTGCCCCTCTTTAATCAGGCGGAAGGTCTCTCTTCTAGCTGCCCCTCCACCCATTCCAAACCTTAGTTTTTGCTTCTAATAGTATATCTTTCATCTTTTTCCACCTGCCCCTCTGAGGGAGGATAAGGAAGGGGAGGAAAGGTGATCTCTTGTCCAGTTTGTTCAACCCATTTATACCTTTGAATAGGGTGGGAGCTAAAGATGGATGATCTAATTTCAAAATATCCTCTCATGTCTTAGGCAGCACCTACCCTACTTTGAGATGTAAATTCTTGGCACCTATTGCTTTATTCCATTTGTTAAAATGGGACTATTTCTGCCTCAGCTTAAACTAAGAATGAGTCTCATTTTAAGACAAATGGCATATGGATATAGCAAAAACCATGGACATGGGAACAAATGACTGAAAATTGAGAAACATTTAATCAATTTAATGAGAAAGGAAACTTTTTAGGAAGGATTTGAGAATACTGAGAATTTGTCCCCAAAGCATTCAGTGGAAAGGTTTCTGGGGAGTTTAACAATGAGATGCAGAAGGGCAAAGCAGTGAGGGACCGTGAGGCAAAGAGGAGATGGGTGGCCTGAGTGGCCTGCTGTGTAGATTGTCTTTTGAAAGGAAGAAAGACAGTCCTGGGATGAGCAGTGGCAGAGTATATAGAACTTCAATTCTGACACAGGATTGCCCAGGTCTGCTGTATCCTGTGGGCAGTGCTTGACATAAGCAGATACTTGCACTTTGGTTTGGTGACAGATACGGCGATAGAAGAAGCATTACAAAAAGAATTGGATCAAAATGATTTTCAGTCCAGAGACAGTTTGAAGACTGACAGTTTTAGAAAATGATTATTTTCAAGTCTTGCTTAAAGCCCGCATTGTCTTCTGAAACCCAGTGAAGAAAGCAGTGCAGGATTGCCTTCAGGGAAGTGGTGGAGCCCATCACTTTGGTCCCTTTAATTTGGACTAAGCAGTGTGGATGAGGCACCGTCTTGGCGAGAAGAGTGGTGGACCAACCCAAGAGGTCTCTTCCACTTCTAATTTCTATGATTAACGTGTTCTTGCTCCCATCCTCTTGCATTTTCTAACAATTTTGAAAAATCTCTGCTAATGGAAAAACATTTTACAAAGAGATTGAAAGTAATTACAGTGTGTGTGTGTGTGTGTGTGTGTGTGTGTTTTAACCTGGAATATATTGTCAATTTCATTTATTTCCCTAGTAAAACATTCACTGCAGGTTTAGTCTTTGAAAGACAACTTGATTATCTGTTCTACAGAGCAAGTCAGGAAATATCATTCAGTCATAACTTCCTATTATGAAATGTTTAGGCCCTAATCATTTTCATATTGAACAGGGGTCTGACTAACACATAACATTTAATGTGTGTGTGTTTTGCAAAACAAATTGAATAGGCAGCATGTAACATTGTTGGAAATAAATGGATATATTTAGTACCTTTGCTTTAAAAAAAACCTATGTTTTTCTCTTCTAGAGCTACACAATGTCCCGAATGTTTTAAATAAAGGGTACTGTTCCACACTTCAAAACCATGTAATAAAAGCTCTTTGAAGGCAGATTAAATAACTTCCCACATACAGTTAATGTCATGGTACTCTTAAATAAAAGGGGGGGGGGTGGAACTAAGGATAGGAAATAAAAATGTACATTCCTATCTGGAGAGTCACCTTAAATTAACTTTATACTTAAAAAAAAAAAAGCTAAGTTCTGTACATATTAAAGTTCTTTTGTAAAAGTATAAATGAAGACTTCTAACTAAATTAATATCTAATGTATGTGACCTACATGTCACCAGGCCTCCTCAGTGAGGGCTTATACTAGAGTAACAGTAAGAGTTATCAAACCCCAAATCTCTGGTTTGGGGTTTGGTCTCTCCCCACTAGAAAAACTACCAGAACACCAGCCCCTAGATCCCTTACTCTGATTGAAAGGTGTTCATGAAAGATCACAACACTGCCAGTGTCTCTATCCCATTTAGGATCTTTGTGCAAATTAGGAAAAGATACCCTTTCTCCAGGCAGATGAAGAATAAAACTGCACTGGATTTCAAGCCTGTTCTAATTCCCTTGGCTGGACGTCTTTGGGCGTGATCAACCAGCACATTGTGTGTGGCAGCCCTGCTAACTCACCTCTTCTTTCAACCTGAAGCATCAATATACACTCTGTCTCCTTTAGGCCTATGTGAACCTTAATGATGGGTGACCCGTGGTAGTGATGGCCCCTGTGAAACCTCTTTCTGCTGTTTTCTACCCTGGTGGTCGTAGCTGTCCTCTTATTCAATGTTAATAATTTCCATGCTAAAAGTATGGAAGAATGAGTTCCCCACAATTCATGCTATATGCCTTTTCAAGAACCACACAGCAGAACAAATCTGCATTCTAGATTTCTAGTTGACTTCAAGGGATATAGCTTTTTGGAGGGGATCAGTATATTTGTTTCATAAGAAATCACCAAACTGTCTTCCAAAGTGGCTGTATTAGTTTTCATTCCCATCAGAAATGGATGAGAGTTCCTGTTTCTCCACATCCTCAACAGCATTTGGTGTTGTCAGTGTTCTGCATTTTGGTCATTCTAACAGGTACATAGTGGCATCTCACTGTTATTTTAATTTACAATTCCCTTATGATATATGCTGTGGAGCATCTTTTCATATGCTTATTTGCCACCTCTTTGATGAGGTGTCTGTTAAAGTCTTCACCTCATTTTTTAATTGGGTTGTTTGTTTTCTTATTGCTGAGTTTTAAGAGTCCTCGTGTCTATTTTGGATAACAGTCCTTTATCAGATATGTCTTTTGCAAATATTTTTATGCAGTCTGTGGCTTATCTTCTCATTCTCTTGATCAGTGCATTTGTTGTAGCTCTATCTCCTTAAGAAAATGACATATGTTCCTTAGGACACAATAAAGAGAAAATCTGAGTGAATGCAGCTGTTTAACTCAACCTTGTCCCCTTATATACTCCACTTGGGAAGCTAATGGCTTGTCTTCCCCTACCCCAGCCCAACCCCACCCAGAGTCATTGAGAATATTGGTCCAGGGGGTCAGGAATCTCAACTTGTCTAGTCATTGTCCTTCCCAGGAAGTTTATGAGGTCCTCAGGCAAAGAAAATCCTTTCCTTCCTTTTATACCAGCTGTCAGGACATTCTCAAAGATATGGGAACTGAAAGGAATAGGCAGTTTAGCCTTCTGTCCTTAGAACCTCCCTGTATTCTTTTATATGACTTTAGAGGCTAAATAAATAAATAAACAAAAAACCGTCTACAATACAAGGATATACATTACCCAATGATGAATTGAGGTCACCCTGGATTTGAAGAACAAGAAAAAATCAGTCCTCCAATTGCATGACTTGAATTAATCCAGTGGTCTTGCCCAGTATTTTGTTAATGTGGATTATGTCCTCCTGTCCCTTCTGCCTTCCAGCTTTTGAGCCTAGTGTGTTCTGTATACAGTATGTTTTGCTCAGCATAAACCTAGACATGAAAATCAAGATTTTCACTGGTTTCCAGGCCCAAAATGACACCACTCATAAAGGTTTTCATTTTTGCTATTTCATTTTAAACTTCCAGGCTCCTTTTTTGCTCTCTGAGTTTTCCTTTTTTCTCAGCATTTTTATCATATTCTTGGGATAAAACATATTCTCTTATCACTCAGAAATTATCAGTGATAGTTGTTTTCTGTTTGTTTATGGTCTTGACTCTGCTCATTTTCAAGTGTGAGCACTTAGAAGCTAATCAAAGGCAGTGCCATTATTCTCCATGTGTCTCTCCAGAACCATTCTCCACCCTTCAAGGCCCTGGAGGCTGGCTGCTATGGATCACACCATCTGGGATCCCCAGCTCCCTGTTAGCTTCAACTAATGGAGGCACTGGCAAGTGGTCAAAATATATAGGGAGAAGAAGACTGGTCATCTATTCTCACTTATTCTCTGCTCAGTCATTGTTCTTTCACTGACTGTTCCTTCATCACAGGGTTTCTTAACCTTGGCACTGTTGATATTTGGGACCAAATAATTCTTTGTTGTGGGGTCTGTCCTGTGCATCATAGGATTTTTGGTGGCATCCCTGACCTGTACCTTCTAGATACCAGTAGCAATCCATCTCCCCCAATGTCTTAACCAAAAATGTTTCCAGACATTGCTAACATCCATGGGGGAAAATTGTCCCTGGTTGAGAACTGTTCTATTGCTATGGCTGGAACAGCCCTTCTTGCACAGTTCCAGCTCATACTGGACTCTGGCAATACCATTCTCTCCTCTTGCTCTCTCAGGTCTTTCCACTCATGCTGATCGCTGGGCTGCTCACCATTCTTTTTTGGTTCCTTTCAATCTTCCCACCCATCTGTAAGGAATGCCTTCATTAAGGTCTCTTAAGTGAGTCCTTTTAGCATGTGCCCCCTGTTTTTGACTTAGATCACATTGCTCCAAGGTGTGTCATGCCAATGGGTGTGTTGCATTGACCATGATCATCACTGGAGGGTCATCTCAGTATCTTCAGGCATTTTTGGTGAGCTGGTCAGTGTCCTCACTTTTCTGATCTCCTGCTTGGAAGGTATATGTTTGACTGCTGGTATTCTGGCAGTCTTGTGGGGGAGGAGAACAAAAGGTCTCAATATGCAGTATGGAACCTTTCACTTAATCTTTGTTTATTTATGATATCCTTGCTGTGAAATGTCTCTGCTATTTTCAAGTCCAGAGACCTTCTGTTTTCGCTCTCACTAGAGAACAAAGTTCAAGTGTTCTGCCCTAGTCTTCTTTATTTTAATTCTACCTTCATGCACACTTCCAAAGATACCTGGGATTACCAATTCTGGCTAGTTCCTTTTGGTCTCTATTTAGAGATCTCTTCCTCTGAGAGCTTTTCCTGACCATCCAAGTCAGTGCTAGGTACCATTTTTGCCATCAGAACACCCTCTGCTTACCCTTTCTGGATGTTCTTTTCTGTCCCCTACCAGCATTGTGTACATTCTAAAATATTTACTAGCAACAATATGTCAAATTTCTCAGGCTTTTGAGAAAAAGAATAATTGAGAACTACCTCTCTAGGTAGCATTTAGAACAATGTATAATTATGATCCATTTATACATATCCTTCATTAAACTGGCACTCCTTGAGAGCAGGGACTCTATGTGTACTGGTCATCACTGGATCCCCAAAGTTTAGCACAGTGCCTGTCACATAAATATATGTGAATGGATGAAGGTTCAATTACTACTGACTTCGTGCTGATATTAGCACACAGCAAGTTCTAATTAGATGATGAGTCTTCCCAAGAAGTCAGATTTTTCTGTGAGTTGACATGATGATTGAGAGTTAAAAAGAAGAAGAGCATCCTGTAAGTTCAAGCCCAGAGCCAAGTGGGTCACCAGAGGTTGGAGGTACTTGGAGCCCTCCTTTTGGAGTCTGCCATCTTTCCCATTGTTCTGGGACTACTCTGTGCTTTGGAGATAATTGCTTGGGTATTTGGTCAACAGATGAGAAAAGAAAGTTTACATAACAGGTAAAAAAAGAAAGAAAGAATTTACTATTATCATCCCATTTTTGCCAAGTTTTGCAAATGAACAGTTATGGTAAATCTGGTTTGAGACCATTTTGTGTGGCTTGTAGTTAACGGTAAATCAAGGCCTACATAAATTGTATCGGTTTTTATTTCTATGAATTTCTGTCAATGAGGTGGTCGGGAGAGATTTGACAATTCGTGTCAGCAAAATGTTGGACAAGAAGTTTGGAAGCCAGCTGTTATTCAACCTAAGCCTATGTTCCATTTGACTTTTCTAGGTGGAAAGTGGTATTTTCAGCATTCAATCAATGCAAGTGATTCTGGAAAGGTGACCTTGACGGCTTTCACATAAGGCACCACTAATAGACACCATTTGTCACAGAGATTTTCTCCCACCCCCAACTTAGGGGCCAAGGTCACATATCACCTTCCAGATTGGAAGAAAGATTGGAATTCACCACTCTGAATAGCATAGAAAGAAAACCTAGAAAGCTCATTTACAGGTGATCTCTGCCAAACTCCCCACTTTTAAGGCAAACCTTTACAAACTAGATTAAGAGCTGAAGTTCTGCATTCTCAGGGTTTTCTAAAAGTGGACTTCTGAAAGTTATTACCCAAAACTAACCTTTTCAAATGACAGATTTCACCTTTTGCTTTCCAACATTGGAAATTCTGTGCTTACACTACATTTGAACAGACTCACAGTTATCATCTTCCCCACTGATCCCACCCAGGGCGAGTTCATCCATGTTGCAGGCAGGACTCAGGTTGCTCTTCCTTTTAGCCAGAAGCCACTGCTGCTGTGGCTCAGACTCTTTGATGACATTTCTGTCACTGTGTCTGTGGGGACATATGCCAAAGACCTTCCAGAGAGAGAGCCAAGAGAAAATATCTTGTGTTCAAAATATAAACACCGCAGCCCTGTTGGAAGGATTTCCATGACAGATGGCCCACTTGTAGAGATTTCTACTCTCCCGGCCCTGTTCCTGCCACAGTCACAAAATCTGGCTCGAGTCTTCAGTGCGATTTCTCCTCCTTGCCCTGCCTGCATATCTCATTGGAGTCACTTGTGTTTCTTATCCTCCGTACCAAGCTGTTACCATGCACTTGCTGCCTCTTGAGAAAAACCACGGCAACACAGCGACTTGGGTTTGCTGCTTGCCTGGTTGCCACCAGGTGCCACAACATTGGTTCCCCGTGGCTGCTCCCCCAGCTTGGCTTCATCCGCGCAGAGCAGGCTGACAGGATCAGAGACCCACACGCTGCACAGCTGGCAAGACCCATTTTAGGGACACTGGTCTCTTTGAAGTCTTTGATATGAATTTAAAATGAAAAGAATTAAGAGATGTAATTATCTTTCACCAGAGTCTCTAAAAATTACAGAAAAAATAAAGGAAGAAAATTACAGAAATTATTTTAGCTACAAATGACCAAATCCAGGACAAACAAATGTGTCCTATTTCAGCATTTTTGCTCCTCAAGTAACTCTAGGACAGCATGGCGAAGCAATCTTTCTAGAGCCAGAAACACTCCCAGATATTTGGACTTAATTTCTTGGCAAAAAGATTGGAATTCATCACTCTGAATAGCATAAAAAGAAAACCCGGAAAGCTCATTTACAGGTGATCTCTGTCACACTCTCCACTTTTTTTTTTTTGCGGTACGCGGGCCTCTCACTGTTGTGGTCTCTGCCATTGCGGAGCACAGGCTCCAGACGTGCAGGCCCAGCGGCCATGGCTCATGGGCCCAGCCGCTGCGCGGCATGTGGGATCCTCCCGGAACGGGTCACGAACCCGTGTCCCCTGCATCGGCAGGCAGACTCCCAACCACTGCGCCACCAGGGAAGCCCACACTCTCCACTTTTAATGCAAACCTTTACAAACTAGTTTAAGAGTTGAAGTTCAGCATTCTCAGGGTTTGCTAAAAGTAAGACACTTTAATGGGCTAAATACCACTAACTTCATCTGATCCCCAGGGTTTACTTCATACCAAGAGCACGTAAGCATCGCTCTTCAGTGTAGCCCTGCTTAATAGGCTTAACTCCGAGAGGCAGGTTAAATCACCAAGGAGCATACAAGGAATGTATCCCCAGGAGAAGCAGGCAATTTAATTTTAGTCTTCCATCAGTAAAAACAGCAACAGCTCAAATTAGAAACATTTTGCAACTCAGGAGTAAATGCAAAAATAGACCCTATTTTTAAAAGGTGATCCAGTTTATTAATTGTGCGGTTAACTTTCTCTTGTTCTGCAGTGTTCTTATGTCAAATGCCACCTCCACACCCAAGTGAAAGTAACTGCTAGTGACAGCACATGAGATCACACAGAATCTCTTCCGAGCTGCAAACCGAGGCACTGGGTCTCAATAAGCAGGATAAGCAATCTCTTCCTGCCCGATGTGAATGTCGGTAATCTTCAGAGCAGCCTTCAAATAATCCTGAGCACAGCATTTTCCCTGAACACCGCTTTCCCTGAAAGCGTTCTTGATTGAGCCTCTCACCAGCTCCTGTTATCACAGAAGGACAGGTGTTGTCATGTTTAATATCCTGTAAGGGGAAAGGTCCAGGGCAAGAATCACAATGGGAAAAAGTATTAGCCCCCATGGAAATTAGATAGTCCTTAAGGAAAACCAGCGCTTGAACTTAAGAACAAAGCAGACGTTTCGTATTTTTCATTCCCCTTTGCTTGTATTTTCCTGGAATTCTTTGATCGAGAATCGGGAATCTCGGCACACTTGGCCGATGTTACCTGTCTTAGAAGAAGGGATGGCTGGGAGGCAGCTGGCATTAATATCACCAGTGGTGTAGCCCAAAACTGCTGGAAAATTATTCACTAGAAAAGGATTCATATCACTTTGTGAGAATTCCCAGGTCATCTTTCTGTTTCTAGGAAGCTTACGAACATCTAGGTTTTACCAAGAATTTTCACTGCTGGAATGTACAAGTCATCAGGTTCTTCTGCTGTGCCTGAGCCTCTGTCCGATTGCGTAGGACGCGGGTGGCAATGGTGAGCCAAGGCAGCAGTGGTTGGGAGGGCAGGCTCTGGAGCCCAGCTTTCTGGGCTTCGTCTCACGTGCTGCTCCCTGTGGGACTCTGAACAACCTCTTCAAGGCTCTCTTTTCTCATCTGTAACATGGAGGAAATAGTACCACCTATCTCACTGGGCTGTTGTGCAGATTAATTGTTTCCTCCCAAGATCCCTGACTCCCACACTCTTCGCCATCTTAGCAAATGGCACCCCATCCATTAAGCTGCTCAAGCTAGAAGCCAGGAGGTCCCCCTTAATCATTCTGTTCTTCACGCTCCCTAGCCAGCTGGTGATTACATCTGTCAATTCCACCTCCACAGCCAATCCAACATCTCCCCACTGCTCTGGCATCTTGGCCAACGGTGCTTGCATTTTCTCCCTCCAGCTCCTCTCCAGCTTCTCTGCCACTGCCCTAATCCAGGCTGTTCCTTCTGGCCCCGTCTATGCAGGGCCCACCTTCTCATGTCTCCCTGCTTCTTCTCTTGCCGCCTTTACAGGGGTTAGTCACCATTAAGCCCCCTGAGTGATGATTGGAAAGGGAATTCATGCCACTGCCTTGCTTAGAAACTGCCAGTGATTCCTACTGCACTGAAAATCCATGCCAAGCTCTTCACCGTGGCCCTTGCCTCCCCTCTAACCTTTTCTCGCTCACATCAGCCCTCCGCCATTCCTAGAGCACGTGCGCCTGTTCCCTTCTTTGGGCCTTCACACCAGTGCTCTCCTCTGCCTTAATCTTTGGTCCCTGTCTTAGCGCATTCAGGCTGCTATAACAAAAATACCACAGACTGGATGTCTTTTACACAACAGACATTTATTTCCCACAGTTCTGGAGTCGGGGAAGTCCAAGATCAATGTGCTGATAGATTCAGAGTTTGGTGAAGGCTCACTTCCTAGTTCATAAGTCCCATCTCCTCCTTGTGTCCTCACATGATGGGGGATCCTTATGGGGTCTCTTTTATAAGGGCATTAATCCCATTCATGAAGGCTCTAATTACCTCATGACCTCATCACCTCCCAAAAGCCCCACCTCCAAATACCATCACATTGAGTATATAGAGCAGCCCCTCCGACCTGATGTGTCACTGTGTGATTCAGATCTCAGGTCAGCTATTACCTGTTAAGAGAAGCCTTCCCTGACTACATGGTCTAAAGCAGAGCATTATAATTTCATTTGCTACATTTGCTTCACTCTACTTATCAGAATCTAAATTCACCTTGTTTATTTAATTCATTATCCATTATCCACGCCTGCAGTAGAAAACAGTGCTCTGGGAGAACAGCAATTCAGTCAGTTTTGTTCAATAGCATTCCTTCCAGAGCCCTGAATAGTGCCTCGAGAACCTCAGTAAATATTTGTTAAAAGAGCGGATAGAAAATGGTTTGTATACAAGTACTTAACATATGTGAGTTGATTTTATGATGATTAAAAGTAAGTAACTCCTTTATCCTGGTCATTTTTGTTGGCAAAATTTTAAATTTAAAATCAATTTTGGGGGGCTTCCCTGGTGGTGCAGTGGTTAAGAATCCGCCTGCCAACGCAGGGGACACGGGTTCGAGCTCTGGTCCACGAAGATCCCACATGCTCTGGAGCAACTAAGCCCATGTACCACAACTACTGAGCCTGGGCTCTAGAGCCCGCGAGCCACAACTACTGAGTCAGTGTGCCACAACTACTGAAGCCTGTGCACCTGGAGCCCATGCTCCACAACAAGAGAAACCACTGCAGTGAGAAGCCCGCACACCTCAAGGAAGAGTAGCCCCTGCTCGCTGCAACTAGAGAAAGCCCGCGTGCAGCAACAAAGACCCAACACAGCCAAAAATAAATAAATTAAATAAATAAATTTATAAAAATTTATAAAAAAAATAAAATCAATTTTTTGGAGTTTATTAATTAATTTATTTATTTTTGCTGTGTTGGGTCTTCATTTCTGTGCGAGGGCTTTCTCTAGTTGCGGCAAGCGGGGACCACTCTTCATCGCAGTGCACGGGCCTCTCACTATCGCGGCCTCTCTTGCTGTGGAGCACAGGCTCCAGACGCGCAGGCTCAGTAGTTGTGGTTCACGGGCCCAGCCGCTCTGCGGCATGTGGGATCTTCCCGGACCAGGGCTCGAACCTGTGTCCCCTGCATTGGCAGGCAGATTCTCAACCACTGCGCCGCCAGGGAAGCCCCTAAAATCAATTTTTGTGTTTTTTCTAATACTAATATTAGTGATTTGGGGGAAGGGGGGGGCAAGAAGAAGCCCCTGGAGAGAGGTGGAGCTTTTGCAGCAGGTCCCAAAGGCTCCAGAGTCACTGTTTTGCAAACAGAATTTATAGCAGGACCTGTCACTTGAGAAACAGTGAAACTTGCTCTTAGATTTATCCGCCACTTAACTGCTTTCCAGGGACTCAGTTTCTTTCCTCGTTTGTAAAATGGCCTTGGTCCCAGCCCCTGTTATGGGGAAATCAAATGAAGCTGCACCAAAGGAGATCTAAAAGTGTTTGCATTAATGCTGGTTTCTTACAAAGCAAAAAAAAGAGAAAAACATAAACATTTCAACACCCACTAGTTTACCTGAAAAAAATGGGGGCACCATGCATCTGTCTTGGAGGAGTCGGACCAGAAGGTAGGCAGGGTTGGCCTAAATTTTAGAAGCCATACCAGCAGCATTATCTTCCATAACTGTTTGTCTGGATGGGTGTTTCATTGGTCGACATTGGTCTTCTTGGCTACCAGCTCAAGGTATTCTCTCAGTTTGGCAGTTCAAGACACTTCAGTGTCCCTTGGAGTTCTATTCTACCCTTAGTTTTGGGTCTTAGAAAGAGGCAATGCAAGGAGTTTTGTTCAGTTTTTTACCAGACAAGCATTATGTCAGCCTTGCTCCCAACATCAATTTCCCTGCAAGTCCCTCAGGATGCAGATTTTCTCTCATGAACTTCACTTTCTCAGTGGGGGATCCCCTGTCTCACTATTGCACACTCAAGGCTTTGTGCACCTTCATGGACTCTGTCCATTACTCGGCCTGGTTGGCTTGCATAGAAGTCTAAGATCTTGGACTTAGCTTGGCCTTTTGCTTAGCGGTGCTTGCATCTCATCACTCTATACTCTGCCTGCAGCATGAGTGCTGTTCAATAATGGCTGCCATTCAGGGAGCAACTCATGTCATGCACTGTACTATGTGTTTATGTGTAGCATCATTAATCCTTCAAACAACATTCCACGCTGTTTATTATCTATCCCTTTGCTACCGAGGGTCTCAGTCCTTTTCCCTCTTCTCCAATGTTTGCTAACTTTCCTCAGTTCTCTCCCCTTGCTTTGGTCTTTTCCTCCCTCTCAAAAAACAGTACACTTCAAATCCTTACTTGTAAACCCTAGAAATTTGACCTTCCTAGAATCCAGTGAGGTAGGAATCATTAGCTTAATTTGGATTAACCAAACAAATTCTTTAATTTGTATCCTTGATTTACTTTAAAAAAATGACCTTTATTATATCAAAATACATTTTTCATTACAGAATTTAAGGACAATAAAGTTGAACTCCTCTTTAATATTGTCATTTTTGTTTATATCCTTCCAGACTTTTTTCCATATATATAGAATGGAGATTTTAATATTTCAGTAGGATGGCATGTTGTAATGAAATATAATTCTATTTTTTAAGTCCTTCCATGTAAATTTCAAGACTTCAAAGGAAGTCACACAGGAGTCAGAGGAGGAGGAAGGTTCAAAGCTTTATCTTCTGCTTTCACTTCTTCCCCTGCTCTTTGCAGGATCTCATACACTGAGGAGGAAAGGCCATGAGAAGGCAAACTCTCTGGGGATGCATGGAATTTAGCATGTGTGAACAGGGGCCTTATATTCTTCCCTATTGTCTGATATTTCTTTGTTTTTCCCTCTAAGAGAACATCTTCTCTTCTTATCGTCAAAAATCTTGCACATCAATTTCTAATTTCATCTATTCTAACATACAATAGACAGGTTACTGTCTTGTGAGGAAATGCAGAGTGGATGATGAAATTCGGCTTTTAGCTTCAGACTTGTCTGGCTCTGTCAAGACAAGACAAATCCTGGCTCTGTCATTTTCCAACAGTGTGATCTTATGTGAGTTACTTTCCTTTATTGAGCCTCAATTCTACCATGTGAAAATGGAGGTAATAGTACCTATGTTTAAAATGGTTTGTGGAGATTACGTGAGAAGTATAAATGAGGCATCTAGCAGAGTGCTGGACACACAGGAGGCCTCTAATAAAAGGCAGCTATTATTTTTATACAATTCCATTTATTTCAAATTAATATAAAGAGCAAATCCAACATTAAATATGGTATTCAGCATGATTCAACCATTCAACACTTAGTTCTAAATTCTGGATATGTTCAAGTTAAATTCCTTGGATATAAAGAAAATTAGCATCAACTTCTCCACTTTCTCCAGTGTATAATGCACCCTGTTTCATATAAAAGTTAGCCATGAAAATATCATTCCTTGGAGGCTAGGCATTTTACCAAGATTTCTTGGTGAGCAAAGCTGATATTTGCATTAATAAGTTAAACTCAGTGGTTCTCTATAAATAGCAAAGCAGTTTGGTTGAGGAAAGATCAGAGAATTCACCCCTATTAATTGGTTTATCTAAAAGTTTCCTGATAGGTTCTTTGCACGACTGCTACATAAAGTTATGTTTGTGGCACCAAGCTTGTCTCTCAGTATAGTTGGAAACCTAGTGATCTAGCCAGTGACTCTATGTCAATATAACCTTGCTGAAAAGGATTACAATTTACAGTATAATTTACACATATATACATATACCTATATACATATATGTATATGTCTACCCTTTCTTCAGAATCCAAGCTTATATTCCATAAGTGACTGGACAGCCTGTCAGAAGAGTTGCACCCTACCAATTGCAAAGGTAGCGCAAATCTAGTATAAAAGAATTCTAAATAAAGAGATTTAGTGTTTCTCAGCACCTTATGATATTTGACTATATAAGTATGCACACAAATAAGACATATTCCTGTCATCAAGGAGCTTACAAGCAACTGAGAGACAAATGTTCAAACAAACAGAGTAGAAATGTTATTTAAAGTCAATTAGCATAACTCCCAGTAGGAGAAGAGTAGACATAAAAGTTAGTCTCAGCAAAGGCTTCATGGGGAACAAAATGTGAGCTGAGACTTGGATGCTAAGTGGCAGGGCAGGAGCAGGGAAAGAGGATGGTGTCCAGAAAGGGAGCAGTGTGTCTGATGGAGGGTGACACTAAACAAAGAGGTAAGGGCCAGTGCATAAAGGCTTTATACTACCTACAGAGTGTGTAGGTTTTCTTTTAGGCAAATAGAAATATTAAACTGAGAAGAAGAGACATAAACAGGTTTCTGTTTGAGAATGGGGCTGACCAGAACAACTTTCTGTGATGATGGAGATTGTTGTGTATCTGCACTGTTCATTATGGTGGTCACCAGCCACATGTGGCTACTGAGTGCTTGAAATGAGACTGAGAAAATGAGTTTTTAATTTGATTAAATGTGTGTTTACAAACTGTATGTGGCTAGGGGCTATCGTATTGGATGGTGCAGTTTTTAAAAGATACATCTTGGCCATATTTAAGGATAGATTATAGATATGACCTAAACCAAGAAAACCCTAAAAAAAAGTTCAGGAAGCTATACTGTTGAGGACTAGAGAAGGGTAATGGCAGCTGAGAAATAAAGGACAGGGTACCTTGTGAGATAGGCTTGCACCCCCAGTTCCTGGGCTCAATAACCAATGCAGTCAGTATAAGAAATCAGTGTTGAAGGGATTGATTAGATATGGAGAGAAAAAAATTGCTAAAAATTCAATCTCTCCTGGGCTGGTTAGTAACAGATTTTCTTCTCTTTAAAATAAATAGGTAAGGGAGAGGAAAAGGTTAAGCCTTCCTCTAAGGATTTGCATACTTTGTCTCCAAAGGTGAGGAGAGGGAGAAAAGGGGGCCCATGGAGAGTAGAAAACAGTTTATAGCTTCTCTGAGACCATGAAGGGAACTGGGCTAGGGCTGTATGAGTCCCACAGGGACAACCCTCAGCTCCTGCTCTTTCAGAGCGCTCTGGAGAGCAGCAGGGCCTCACAGGAGGAGATGATAAGTGTGTCCAAGGAGGTGGACGTCAGGGCCCAGTGCACTCAGCTTCAGTAAAGACCCCTACTTCTAAGTTCAGCATAGGGCTCCAAAGTGAGTTGGCAGGGTTGCATTTTTTCTGGAGGAACTAGGGAGAATCTGTGTCCTTGCTTTTTCCAGGCTCTAGAGTCCACCTTTATTCTTTGGCTTGTGGCCAGAAGCTTAACATCTTCAAATCCCCTTCCCTTCCTTTCCCTTCCCTTCCCTCTGCCTTTTCTTCTCTCTCTATCTCTCTCCCTCTCCCTCTCTTCTCTGCTACTATTGTCATATCTTCTCTTCTGACTTTCACCCTCCTGCCTCCCTCTCCTAAGGTTTCTTGTGATTACATTGTGCCCACGCAGATAATAATGACCCAGGATAACCTCCCCATCTCAAGATCCTTTATTTACAAAGTCCCGTTTACCATGTAAGGTAACATCATCACAGATTCTGGTTTCAGGATGTAAACCACTTCAGGGAGCTATTATTCTGTCTACCACACCAACCTACAAGGGTAAAATCTTATTTTAATGACCGATGAGAAAACATGTAAATTTTGTATTGTATTAAAATTAAATTATATCAATATACTTGATAAATTACAAGTAAGTGAACCATTTTCTAGGATTTAAATATTGTTTTAGAGCTAAAGCTTTAGTTTCATCAATATTTATTATGTTGGCATTTGACTTATAGCGACCAACTCTTTTCCCTTCATTTCTACATTAACTAAATTGTATGAAATTGAAGAGGTCAGACTTCTCAGAGCCTCAGTTTCCTCCTGTATAAGATAAAGGAGTTGAATTGACCCATCACTGAGGCCCCATTCAGCTAGAACCTTGTCTATACTCTTTTCTATTATTCTACTTTACATTCAGAATTACATTTTGAAAACCAGCAGAAGTTCTGGTTTCTGCCCAGAGCAGCAAATGCCAGACTTTGTTTTTGATTTGGTTTTTTGCTCTGTTCTGTGCACCTAAAGCATCCTAACAGAGTTTGTCACTTGGGACTAGAAAACAATGCATAACTCAATTTTACCCATATACGCTCATAAATAATGAGCACACACTTTGTAGCTAACTTAATAACAGCTTTCTTGGGCTGTTTTCTTAGCAAATAATGCTACACCTATCACTTATGGTGGGTAATAAGAGATGCTATATTTGCATAAATCCTAAGGGTATGAATCATCATCCAAAATGTTTTCTTGCTTTCCTGTTTTCCATAATGTCATATTTCATTGGAAATACTAAGTTTCAAGTGATTGTTCAGTATTTCATACTTCCTGGAAACCATTTAAAATGAAAAACTAAAGGAGGCAAACTTTTTAAATGTAGGAGTTTTTTGTTTGTTTTATTGAGCAAGGGATTTGAGTGGAGAAAAATATCTTTATGGGCACTTGCTACTTGAAATCTCAAGCTATTAGTCTAAAACTAGTAAGTAGACATCAGAATTTATTAGAGCCACTAAATTTATCTTTTGTTGTTTATTGTGCATTATTCTCAACTTTATTTGGAACATGTCTAAAATGATTTGATAGTATGATGCATAAGAAATCTGATCATGAATTTAAACAACTGGCCTGAGCACTGATCTGTGTGAAGATACTGGTACTCTACGGCACCTTCTTCTTTCTCATTTGTGTTACTACCTGTTGGCAGCCATGTGCCATTGTACTATTATGATTTGTAATAAGATACATGTATATGGTCTTTGTTCACTTTTCTTGGCACAAAGCTCCTAAAATCCTTGGTATTTCCTAAGTGATAAGCACCACAAAGGTCTTTTGTTGTGTTAATTAGGTGACTCTTGGAACCCACCTAAAGATGGGTCTGACTGCCAAGAGAACCAACCATGTGATTAGAGGGTTGGAACTTTCAATTCCACTCCCCTGATCTCCAGAATTGGGCGAGGGACTAGAGGTTGAATCAATTGCCAATGGCCAATGATTTAATCAATGATGCCTGTGTAATGAAGCCCACATAAAAACCCAAAAGAATAAGTTTGGGAGAGCCTCCAGGTCAGTGGACCAGAATGCTTTCACATGTGGACCAGAATGCTTTCACATGCCACCATGCCAGGTCTCAAACTCCACCAGGATAGAAGCTCCTTTGTTTGGAACTTCACCTTATGCATCTCTTTGTCTGGCTGTTTGTATGTATCCTTTAATATCCGTTGTAATAAGCTGGTAATAATCTACTGAGTAAACTGATTTCCTGAGTTCTCTGAGCTGCTCTAGTAAATTAATCAAACCCAAGCAGGGGTGGTCCTGGGAACCTCCTCCAGTTGGTCAGAAGTACAGGTAACAGCTTGGACTTGCAGTTGGCATCTGAAGTGGAGGGCAGCCTGGTGGGGCTGAGCCCTTAACCTGTAGAATCTGATGCTCTCTTTGGGTAGATAGTGTCAGAATTGTGTTGAATTGTAGGACACCCAGCTGGAGTTGGAGAATTCCTTGGATGTGTGAAGGAAAACCTCCACACATTGGAGTTGGTGACCAGGATCTTAGCCATTAACCTCTTTCTAAGAAAATTACTGTGTTCACTTGGAATTCGCAATTAAACAACCAAACTGTGACAATTCTCTCTCTCCAGCAAGACCCAATACTAGATGTCTTGTTCCCTCACAGCAGTGTCTCATTATAGGTTATTTAGTTTATATTTCTGTAATATTTAAATCTTTAATATTCATTGCATGTGATCTTTCTAGCTGTTTCTCATTCACTCAACAAATAGTTGTTGAATACATTGTGTCAGGTATTGTGCTAAGCTCTAGGGATACAATAGCAGGCAAACGGTGTAGAGCCCTTTTCTCACAGTTCTTACAGTTTAGTGGGAGAGATAGAGATATTAATCCTGGGATTACACAGCCACATTTAAAATTTCAATATCATGTTAAGAACAATGTGTTGAACCAAGACAACAATGAAAGAAAAAGGTTTTTCAGAATGTATAAATTCGTATCAGTATCAGTAATAGAACACTTTTTTTTTTTTTTTTTTTTGCGGTACGCAGGCCTCTCACTGTTGTGGCCTCTCCCGTTGCCGAGCACAGGCCCCGGATGCACAGGCTCAGCGGCCATAGCTCATGAGCCCAGCCGCTCCGTGGCATGTGGGATCCTCCCGGACCGGGACACGAACCCACGTCCCCTGCATCGGCAGGCGGACTCTCACCCACTGCGCCACCAGGGAAGCCCTAGAACACTTCTATAAACATCAGGTCTTATGTGGATTTGGATGTCCATGTGACTTCACTGAGAGTTTTTTTCTCTAAATTATTTAATTGCAAAGGGAATTTGGCGTAACGGGGGAAATTCGACAGCTTTAGAAACAGCACAGGAAAATAATGATTAGAAAAGCAACCTTTGCCCAAGATTTCAGATCCATTAAGTACTGATGTGTGGCACATTCTAATTAACATCCTGAAATCGAAACTTCTAATCAGGTATGATAGGATAGAAAAGGTTAAAGGCTGCCATTTTCTTGTATATACGAGAGCAATTATAGAGATATCTCATTTTCCTACCTAACAGCTCATTTTACATGAAGTTTTTTTGTTTTTGTTTTTTTTGTTTGTTCTTTTGTGGTACGCGGACCTCTCACCGCTGTGTCCCCTCCCGCTGCGGAGCACAGGCTCCGGACGCGCAGGCTCAGCGGCCATGGCTCACGGGCCCAGCTGCTCCACGGCATGTGGATCTTCCTGGACCAGGGCACGAACCCGTGTCCCCTGCATCGGCAGGCGGACTCTCAACCACTGCGCCACCAGGGAAGTCCTACACAAATTCTTTATATGTTATCAAAGAATCTATTTGGTTAGCTCCAGGACACATGGTAAAGAATTTTTATTGGGGCTCCTCCTCTTTCTGTCCTTACGTCACAAGATAAAAGGCAAAGGAGTTATTTGGACAGTGTCAAACCTATGCATGCAAGGAGAAAAGTAATTGTATATTTGTTAAAGCCTACACTAAATTATTAGGACTTTTCATATTAAAACAAAAATCTATGGTAGTGGGTGAAGTCTTTATTTTCACTCTGAGTTTATTCTTATTCTAAGATTCCTGAAGATTTAAAGCCAAATTCTTTTCTGGCCACAAATACCCAACCGCCAACCTCCAACCATAAGCAGTACTTACCACCCCTTTACCCTATTGAGAGGATACGAGGAAAAGGAGGAAGTCCTGAAAATTTTACTAAAGTTTCTCAAGAAACTTTACTCCAAGCATGCAGGCCCTAAATAGGTAACTGTGAAGGACACCATCACATCTCCTTTCTGTAAACCCTACCCTCTTTCAAAGCTCATCTCAAATTGTACTTCCTACAAGAAACATTTTCTCACCACCCCAACAAGAGGCCTGTCTTCTGAACTCCTGGATCACTCACTGTTTATACCTCTTTTATGGGTACATGGTATGTGCTGCCTATGCCTTCTTTTTAAAAAGAGAATTATAAATAATAAAAAGGCAAACAGCTTGATCTACAGCCCAGCTAGAATATAAGCCCAATGAAGTCAAGAGTCATATCTTTGAAATTCCTCTACCCCCAGCTAACAGAACATGGCCCTGGGCATGGAAAGTGTTCAGAAAGATGTTTGTGTTTGTTAATTATGAGAAAGTGGAGAGGGAGGAGGTAGATGGGAGGAGAAAAAGAAGAAGAAAGGGGAGGGGGAGGGGAGGGGGAGGGAAAAGGGGAAGAAGAAGAAGGGGAAGGAGAAGAAGAAAAGACAGAGAAAGAAGAAAAGAAACAAGAGCAAGGAAGAAGGTGATACGTAGGCAGACATACATAATCTGCCCACCTGTAGCCCAGCTTACACCTCCACCACTACTTCTTATGTGAATCAGCTATTCTCACTTAGCATCCTTTCTTCCATCTGTAAATAGGGACAATGATGTTACCTACACCACTGTCTCCTGTAAGGATTAAATAAGTCACGAAATCATGATGCCCAGCACACTACCTTCAAGGAATGTGAGGGATTTTGAACACTATTTTAATCTGATTCTTTATAAAATAATGGTATAATTAGTCATATGAGCTAAACATGTCTGTATTTTAAGGATTTGGGGCCAAGATTTACCAAAAACATATAGGTAGGACCAGAAGGAAGTTGATGAGTGATAGAGAAGACTAAGGTAGAGCATTAAACAGTCAAGAGGAGAGAAAGTGAATTTAAGCTTAGGGAGCAGAATCTTGCCAACTTAGAGTAGTTGGTTTATTATCATTACTGTTTATTTCTAGGTAGGCAGGAATCAGAGCTGGAATGAGGAGACTGCACAGGAAGATGCTTTAGGGCTACTTAGCTGTGCTCTGTCATTCTGGAAATATGGAAACCCAGTGGACAGAGTAGTCGTCAGCACTACAGAAACACGGGGTCATTAGACATGTTTCCACATGGGTTTGGAAGAACCCCTCTAGGCACCACTGCTGACAAATGGGACAGGAAGAGTGGAAGCGAATTTGTACCTAGTGCTGGGTGTTGGTCAGGATCTCAACAGTAAACACATGACACAATCAAATTAGGAAAATCAGAGGAGGAGTTATTTACAAAGGAACTATTTTGAAAGTGTGGGCAAGAAACTCTGGGCTAGGGGCAGGAGAGCAATTACCACCAACCACAGACCTGAAGAAACTGGAAGAAATTAGAAGGAACTAGAAGGCAAGAGCCATGTGGAGGAGGCCAGCAGAAGGGGAGCAGTTATTTTCATTTGAGAAGAGAGGCAGACCTAGGCAAGCTTCAGAAAGGGAGCTGGGGAAAGAATACCCTGATCTCACTCTCCTCCCGCCCGCTGATCTCTTGCTCAGGCTCCACTACTGTCCAGTAGTCAAGGGAGGTCGTTGATGTATTTATTCCATGTTGGCCAGACAGACCTTCTAGTGCAGTGAGCAGGGCAAAGAAGATTGGGTAGAAGGTGCTCAGAGACAGCCAACATGTGCTGCCAGGGATCGGTTCCTTCCTTCACCAGATGTGCCTTTGTTAAATTTTCAAACATGTCCAACCACTCTCCCAGTCTACGTCCAACTCTCCTACCTCAGGCCTTGATCCTGGCACTGACCAATTGAATTAAGTGGTCTTTGTCTCATCTGCCCCAACCAAACTGTGCTTCACAGCAACTCCAGATTAAACTTCCTCTCTCCTACTCATTTTCTATAACCCATCTCTTGAGAGCCTTCCCTTAACTTCCCTGGACTGAATCACTTCTCCTCTCTGTGTGGTCCACAGATCTGGGATGCAATAAAGAGAGGGAGGAGAAAATGATGTAGAGCGAAGGCTCTGGAGTTGGACTGACAAGTTTTAAATCCATCTTTGGCCACTTCTTAGCTAGATGACCTTGGGCAAGTTTCCTCGTCTGTAAAATGGAGATAATAGTACCTATCGCGCTTGGTTGCAAATAGAGTAAAATCGAATTTAGGCCTAAAGGAAGAACACAATAAACATTAGCTGCTATTACTACTACTACTCTTCTACCGTAAGTACTACCACCATTAGCATCCCTATTCTGTTTCTCATGTTTAATTATATTTGGTGAGACCTTTGAGGCAGGACCATGCATTACGTATCTTTGAACATCATTTGCTTTCTCTCCTTTCCCCTCCTCAATGTGGTCTCTTTTCTGAGAATGTCACAGTCCGGTGGAGTTAATTGCCACCACCACAGTGCTATCATCAGAGTGCTATGAAAACTTGCACTCTGCCATGTTCTCCTGGCTCCTGGTTCCCCACTCTACTCATTAGTTTAAAGCTACCACCTGAGGACGACAGTGCTGAAAGCAGTGATTTTCCAATCTTGATTGCACATCTAGATCAGCTGGGGAGATTTTTACATGCCAATGCCCGTCTCACCCAGAAAGCTCAAACAAGAAATGTGTAGCCAAGGTTGAGGACTACTGGTGGAAAAGATCAGGAATATTTGAGACTGGAAAGAGACCCCGGATATACATTTGCAAAAGACATGGAAGTCTCAGTGGTGAACATTTGTACCACCACTCCGAGTGCCACGTGCTGAAAGGCCATGTCAATTTTTCTGCATGTCTGCCATTGTGTAGTTCACCTCTGTTGGCAGCCACATCTCCCATGTCATTTTTTTTCTTATGTTGATTACTCACCCAGTTGGTGATTCTAATTCTTCTTAGAAACATCTCAAATATCAAAATTGGTCTTATTCATTTTTCAGTTGCAAAATTCTGATTTGTGGAGATATTCCGCTCTCAAGGAGGTGGAGCATAATCCCCCACTCCTAAATGCAGGCTGCCCATCGTGATTTATCAATATTTCCAAGGAATATAGTATGGAAAGGAGGAAAAACGAATAACTTTATGGTGGAGAAACCCGACAAATACTATCTCAGCCAGGTGATCAAAATTAACATTATCGATGATAAGGCGATTTGTATTGGTAATTTGTATCTTTGACAAGATGTGACGAGATTGTCACTGTGGTCTTCCTCCCCAAAATCCATAACCCCAATCTAATCATGAGGAAAACATCAGACGAACCCCAACTGAAGTACATTTTTCATATATTTAGCCATTACTCCTCAAAACAGTCAAGGTCATCAGAAACAAAGTTTAAGGAACTAACACAGCCAAGAGGAGACTAAGGAGACATAACAACTAAATGTAATCTGGTATCCAGGATGGGATTGTAGATCAGAAAAAAAAACATTAGGCAAAATCTAAGAAAATCCAGATAAAGTATAGGCTTTAGTTCATCAATAATGGGTGAATATAGGTTCATTAATTGCAACAATTGTACTACACTAATGCAAGATATAACAATAGGGGAAACCGGGGTGGGAACTCTCTATACCATCTTTACAACATTTTGTAAATATAAAACTGTTTTGAAATTAAAAACTTCATTGAAAAAATCTGGCACAACTGTGAAAGTCATGGAACGGTAGAACTTTTAAGTGACAGATATTTCTACTTAACTTCAGTTTCAACCCAATGCAGTTACACCAGTGGTTTCAAACTTGAGTGTGTATCACAATCACCTGGACGGCTTGTTAAATAGATTGTGAGCCCCACCTTACCCCTGTATGACTGGGGTAGGGCTTGAGGATTTGCATTTCTAACAAGTTCCCAGGTGATTCTTATGTTGCTGAGCCACAGACTGAACCCACTGCTATATAAAGTCAGTCCCAGAATTCAAAGCAAGTCTTTCCTCGCGTCTCTTCGTCAGCGAACGAGGTAAGGTGGGTTTGTTTGAATGTATCTCCTCCTTTAGTACTCAAAGTGTTGATGCTGTAATAACTGGTGTGTAATAATTTAGCATAATTCCAGTTGACGTTGTCTTATTATCCTGTGTAGGTTTTTGGTAATCAGGAAATGCTGTTCTTAGTATCCAGTTTGGTTTTTGGAAGTTATTTACAACAAGAAAGTGGGAACTTCCAAATGAAGTGCAGCTTTATCTGCAAGTCTTCGAGAATGCAATAAAAATCATAAGGGGAATTTGGAATTTGTCACCTAAAAAGTGCACGTTCTTAAACTAAAAAAAAAGCGGGGGGGCGAGGAATTCTATGTTTGGATGTTTTTGCTTGCAATTTTTGTCTGTCAGGATGAATTCAGAAAGAGGAATGTAGGAAGGCTTATCAGTTTTACAAATGTTGGAAGGTTCACAGCAAAGACCTGGATTTGTCTTGTTTGTGATTTTGCTTGTGTGTAGAGGGTGTGTGGGGGGTGGGGCGGTCAGGATGAGCACCTACTTAAGAGAACTAGCATGAAGCTATCAATGCTGTGACTTGAAGCATCCTCTGCAACTACTTACTCGAAGATTTAGGAAGGAATGACAATATCCATGTCAATTCCTTAACTGGATTGTGCCGTTGTGGGGAGAGAGCCTAAAAAAGGAATTTCAGGCTAAACGAAAATAAACTGGATTTAGTGAGGATAGATCATTGAGAACCTTTGACAGGTGTGTGATTTCTTTTGCGTTTCGAAACCTAAAATGTTTTGAAATTGAGTGACTTTGGTAATTATAGGGGAGAACCCAGTATGTCACTGTTTGTTATTACACTGATCTGGATCCTCTATAAAAAAGAAAGTTTAAACTCACAAGGCAGGTGCTAGTCTTTGCTCTCAAAACCTAGGGTAGTAAGGAGTCCCCACCCTATGTTTCATTTTACAGTTTGTTGCCAGTTTCTGCAATAATTATCTGCATCCAAACTGGTTACTTTAGACGGCAGCCTGCCATCCTTAATTAGGCCATGTGAAAACTCTGACCCTGGCCTCTCTTCCTTCAGGACTTGTTCCTCCACCAGAGCTGCAGCAGATGCTTCCCAAGAGCAGCAGCTTAAGTGTGAGCAGGGAGCAGCTGTGTGGGTGGAACCGCTCAGCTCATTCACCTACGAGATAGAGGGAGATGCTGGGAAGGAATGAAATAGCAATATGAAAAAATAGCAACTGTCAACAAAGGGACTGACAGCTGGGATTGTCAAAAGTCCTCCCCCAGCCCTTCACACCAGGCTTACCCAATAAAAATAATACAGAAAGCAATGAAGAAATAATGTCCCATCTTTCAGGAGAGTTGCTCTTTCTAACTGAATACTCTTGTCTTTTCCCTGAGTTTCCAGGGTTCAACGCTCCTTTTTCTTATTCCTCTTGCCCCTCTCTGCTCTACTTGGCTTCTTTTCCTCTTTGGTGCCATATCTTTAAGCCAGGAGAATAACAAGATTATATCATGGTCTACATTCATTGACTTATTTTCTTCTCTTATACATTGTTGCTATGATTAGTGATCCAGGTTCAGTTCTTACGATGTCAGGTTCTGGTTCCTTCAGTTCACTCTGGTCCTTTTTAACTTAGGAACTATGCACGCTCACCACCCTTATTTGTGCTTTCTGGGTCCCCCTGCTTTTCTCTATGACTCTAGTCACTAAGATGTATATCACTATATTCCCCTCCAGAGTCTCTGGCTAACCCCTCTGCTTCCCTCCACTGCCTTTTTTTTTTTTTAACTTATTGTGCACTCTTTCTATTTTTTATTACAGCATTAGAGTTACTGCCTTTTACAAGGTATAGTACAGTCAGATTTCCCACTTTAACCGTTAAATCCAGCTACTGCTTACTAGTAAACAACACATTTATACTCCAATTTTTAGGTTGTGCTAGCTTCCTTGGATGTAGGACTATGGTACTAGCAAATGCCATCTCTCAGGAACCAGAGGTGAAAACTTGAAGTCTGCAGAAAGTTCTTTGAAGATCTATGATTGAATGACACATAGAACAAGAAGCATCCTGATATTAGAGGACAAATTTAGGATCTGGACCAGAAAGAGTCTTTTAATCCTGGTTCTTCCACATATTAGGCATGTAACATTAGGTGTCCTAACATTTTAGAAATTTTTTTGTTCCATGTGGAGATAGTGCTTGACCTGCTATCCTCTCAAGTTTGCTATGCCGATCAAAGGAGATGTTGTGAATGAAAACAATTTGCAAACTGCAAATGTTTCTCTCAGTGTAAACTGTACAGATGGAAAGTTTATTCTCTTTTAACCAAGAGCTAGCTAGCACATATTTGATTATATTATGAATGTTAACACTTTTTCATGGCGCCTGCTTTCTTCACTCTGATGCCCCGCCACCTGGCTAGGTTTCTGTGGGTGCACACACACTGCAGCTTCTCCCTTCCTGGGAGGAAAACTGAGGTCACTGAGTGGACTCCTCAGGGCCCATTAACCCATGTCTAGATAAGAGCCCAGCCTTTAGGACAAGACACACCTGGGCCTGAGTCCCAACCTGCCCACAGTGTGTGATCTTGGGCAAGCTCCCCAACTTCTCCAGGGTTGAGTTCTATCATCTGTAAAACTGGGGCAATTTTTTTGGGGGGGTCTTGAGACACTGTGTCCAACTCATAATCAGTGTTCCATAGTCATGACATTGAACAAGTTGTAACAATATTGCCATGTTTTAATACATGGCAACAACAAGTAATTAACAAGTGAGGCCTGGAATAAGGCCCAGAAAGGTAGGCTTGCTGAAAACCTTATTCAATCAATCAGAAACTGTATCTCAAACCCCAGTGTTTAAATTTCTGATCCCTTTCTGTCCTGGGCTGTTTACCATGGTTCTCTGTTCCCCCATGGAGATGGGCATTCCCAGGCCTTAAGCCTGAGTTTCGTCCTTGATGAAAATGGGAAAGAGACAGGGCGTGTTGACATTGACCAGTCCTGGGGTCGTGAGCTAGGATTTTCAGCCTCTTTGGATGCAGCAGCAGCTCTGAGAATTTAACAGTACCTACCACAACCGTTACCATAGCAAGCTCGAATCCCACTTTGTACAGTGGAGTTGAGATGTGAATGATTAGTCAGTGAAACAAAGAAATGGTTTGAGGTGACAAGTGTATGAGAGCTGTGCTCCACACTGCTCTTAATCAACAGGGACAAAAGACTAAATGACAGAAATTCTCTTAGGGAGAGGCTGACAGTGCCAAGTAAACCTCCTTGACAAGTCCTACTCTGTCAGTTTTAGGCAAATTAGCAAGTTCAAATAGGTGGCAACTATTCCTGTCTTGCCAGCTGTGGTGATTCTCGGGCTCAGTGTGATACTTTGACCTCCTTCCCTGATCAAAATGCCTGAAAGCTGTGTCCATATCTCCAGAGTATCATTAAAAGGAAATGGAAGTGTATCCACCGGGGCCTGCCAATCTGCCCCATCACAGGCGGTGTTTGCCTGGCAGGTGACACTCTTCTTCACAGTATGTGGGAAGCCCAGAACTAGCTTCTGGCCTTTATAGGAAATGTGAAGAGCTCAAGTCATTTTAAAAAGGAAGCCATTTTCCTAAATGAGAGAGCCTGCTGCTAGCTCTTTTCAATTTCATTACGTTCCTGGAATGCTCAGTGTCAGATATCTTCTGAAACTTGTGAGTTAACTGTTGGGGAAACAGCCTCCTATGTTTCCTGTGCCTTGGGTATCTCTACATCTGAGACTGTAGAGGAAAAAAAAGAAAAAGAAAAGAAAATTGAGTGTCTTGGTGTCAGTCTTGGCTCTCATTGCTGGTAACTTGATGGCTGAGATACTCATTAGTTTATTCATTACCTTGTCATTCCTTCTTTGGGTCACAGCCAGTGCTTGACTGCTTGTCTCAGGAATACAGTACTTATGTGGATGACACTGATGTGGGTTGTGGAATGAAACTTAGTAGTCGAAATAGAAAGAAACCCTTCTTAAAACCCAAAGACTTTAGGATAGTAAATTCTTGTCCATTCACTGAAATAAATAATAGTGTATTCTTTGTGTTTAGCTTATACAAGACATACAGAAAACATTTAAGAACTAGCCAAGGTCCCACACTGGTGGATGCTTTTGTAGACTTTGTCTGCTCTGGTTCTAGAACTGTTAACTGGCTCCATTTAAGAATTCAGACTGCTGCTCTGGGTGTTTCATCCCTAGCTGGCCCCATGATGACTGTTCTAAAATATCTCTGTTTCTCTCTGTTCTCTAACTGCATACCTTAACAGATACCCTAGCCTCCTACTTTACTAAAAAGTCAAGGAAAGCCTTTAATTTTTTAAAATCTCTATCAAATATCATAGTATGTTTATTCCTCCTTCTTGCCAATCACCTAAAAAAAAAAAAAGTTCAGCAAACGGTGGCCCATAAGCCAAATCTGACCTGCCACCCATTTTATTAATAAAATTTTATTAGAACCTGGTCATGTTTTTTCATTTATGTATTGTGTGTCTGTTTCTGTGATACAATAGCAAAGTTGAGTAGATGGGAGAGAAAACATAGTGGCCTGCAAAACCTGAAATGATTACTGTCTGGCCCTTGACAGAAAGTTTGCCAACTCCTTCTCTGAGGAAACAGTGGTGGTCTTCCTTATAGGAAGCCCCCTTCCCAGCCTATGGATCCCACCTCCTCCTGACTCCTCTGTTATCTGTCTGTATCAATTCCCTCTCTCCTCACATCTTCAACTTCCTCTTTTCTAGTCATTCTTCTTCCAGTGTTCAACTTGGGTTACTTTAATTAAAGGTGGTTCAATTCTTAACAGTGACATAAAATCTCCTGGAGGAACAGTGTCTATAGAATAAAGAATAACTTCAGGCTGTGTCTAATAGCCAGCGCTCTGCAGAGCACCTCTAACCCAGGTATTCAGCCCTTGAGCTGAGGTGCCCAAGATATTCTCACCCTCAAGCCAAGTGGGATAATATTCCATCCGACACCTCCATGTTTTGCTTATGCCAATCACCTGAAAAAGCCTCTTCCCACCCACTTGTTTGCTTTCCTAACCTATTTTTCAAAACTGAGCTTGATATAACACCTTTTCTCACATAAAATCTTTTGTTTTTCCAAATCTAATCTCTCTTCCAACACAACCACCTACAGCATTTTGTTGGTACTTCTTATGAGATTTATCACTTTCTACTTTGTATTTGTAAGAGGGAAGAACCTTTGTATTCTATTCTATTACAATTTAATCACCAAAGAGATGTTGCCTATAAGCTTGAATTATACATAATGGCCCATCTCTGGGAATCCTGCTCCCAGGTAATGAGCATTAAGCTAAAATACCTTTGTTTAGCTCACAGGAAACATCCTGACTAGGCCCACCTGTGAATAAGTGCAGGAAGAAAGAAACTAACACATCCCCTCAGGAGGCTGACTTGAACCAGGAAATGTTTGACTTTACTTGCTCCCCTTTTAGTATAAAAGAAGCCTGAATTCTAATTCAGGCAAGATGGTTCTTTGGGAGACTAGTTCACCATCTTCTTGGTCTTCTGGCTTTCTGAATAAAGTTGCTGTTCCTTCCCCCAACAACTCCTCCCTTGATTTATTGGCCTGTGGTGCAGCCAGCAGTACAATCTTGGACTCAGTAACATATTTCATTTATTTGTCTGTCTTCTCCCTCTCCTCAATATGGCAATAGCAGAACCTTTGCCTTATTTATCTTTGATGTCTTTACAGTACCTAGCACTATTTAGATCCTACCTAAATCTGTTGATTTGGTTTGGATTTCTCTTACCAAGTATGTGAAACCTTCGTGAATAAAGGATATGGGGTTTCCTAAACCATTTTCCCTGAAATAATATGTATGAAATCCTGAAGAATAGATGCCGTGCATACCTCAGGTTTTGACTTGTGGATAGTAGGTCAGCTCTTAAAAATTTCAGTATCCATTTATGTTATTGGAAAAAATCATAGCCCTGCTTGATCTTATTTTTTCCACGTCAGTCCTGTTGTTCTATAAATCTGTGACTTACATGGAAATGCCAAGATGGTTATACACAACTGAACTTTTTTTTTTTTTTTTTACAACTGCTGAGCTCTAAGACTGAATTTGCATGATAATGTCTATGGAATTTCATTTTTCCTTCCTGGCAAGTGCATCAGTTTAAGTTTTGAATTGATAATGAGCACTGCCTCTTCAAGGGAATTAGCTGGAGGAAATACCAACGTATGTCAGGGTTGGGTTTTTTTTTTAATGATTTCAGAAAGATAGTTATAAAAGCCCTTTAGAGGTTATTGTTGAAGGCATGTTTTATGTGAAATTTAGCTCATCAGTTTAAATCTTTTCTTAGATCTGCCAGCCCTGATGTTGGGTTAAGTAATTCCTTTTAATGGTTGGGCTTTTGCTTAGCAGGTGGCAACCTGGTGCTCAGGAAGCCAAAATTATGTCTCTAGTACTCACGGAGGTCAGCGTATTTCTGTTTCGTGTCCACAGCCTGCAGCCACAACCCTGACCAGCTGTCTGGAAGTGTCGGTGGTTGGAAGAAGGGAAACTAGTCAACAGTGTGACCGGGTCTCTACAAAAATTTTCTAAGAGAGGGGAAAAAAACCCCACTCAGAATATATTCATCACTGTAAACATTATTAAAGAAGATGAAAGACAGATGTCTGGATATCTTAAGAGAAATAACTTGTCAAATTCTACCTTAGTGTCAGTTTCTTTTTTGGGAGTTCTTGAACTTCTGATTTGAGTCTATCATAAGTATGGTTAAATCAGTCCAGGTGATTTAAAAAGAGGAGAATGGAGGCATGGGGGGCCAAAGTGATACTTCTTTAAAGTCCTAATATGCATCTAATCAAAGAAGCAGTGATAAAAGCACTACTTGGCATCAAATCATAGTTCTAAGCCAGAAGCAACCATAATTCTCCTAAGTCCAAAAGGTTGCGTTGCTTGATTCCAGGTCACAGAGTTGGCAGTGACCCAGGACTTAAACCCAAACCTCTTTCCCTCAGGTCCAGTGCTGTTACTATCATGCCATACAACTCTTCCTCTGCCATTTGAGACTTTATCATCATAGTAAGTTCTGATCCACAAGTTGAAGGCATGACTCTACCGTGCTTTCCTGGAACCTTTAAATATCTTTAAGTACCACACCAGGATCATCATCATTCTTGGGTATTTACACCCTCAATCTGAAATAGCTGACATTTACAGAGTGCTGACTATGAAGCAGGAGGCCCTATTCTGAGAGTTTACGCATATTAACGCTTTTAATGCCACAGGCACTGTTCTATCTGTCTTCTAAAGGTTTGGCGGACTCTGTCAAGCTGACCAGAACCCATGCTCTGAACACAATACCCATACTGCATGTACACCTACCTCATCAGAGGCAACACAGAACTCTATGGGCTAATCCTTCCCACTGTGTGGCCATGCACTAAGCCCTTACTCTTTTTCGAGGGCCATTAAGACTGTTGATGTGAGCGTATCACCTCTTGGCTTGCACGTAGAAACTCAGATTGTCCCAAAGCACAATTGCTAGTGAGCAGATTAGTGCTCTTTCACCTTCAAGGGAAGTCTTTTTGCATGATGATTCAAGGTGACGTGAATGTGTGATCAGATGTCTTACAAGACCCTGGGCTGCTGTAAATTTGTCTAAAACAGTTGGATTATTCCCAGTCAGATGCCAGTGCCTTTGTGTGGAAGCGTAATTGTAGGTAGTACAGAGGTGTAAGAAGATTCAAGAATCTGAAGGTTGTCCTTTCAATCTCAGTGCCTGTCCTCAACTCTCGAGTTTACCTGCTTTACAATGATTTCTGTCCAGATTTTCTAGAGGCAAATGAATTTTTCCAAAGGATCCTGCAGTCACCTAAGCTGGTGCCTTGCTTGGATATTAGGAAGTTTTCTTATTTTCGGGGGATTCTTAACTTGTGATATAGTTTTGGCAGCGGATGCAGATGGCTGTGCGGATGTTTGCTCAGAAAAGTCAAGAGTCCGTACAAGTGAAGATGATCTGGAGGGTGGGAGAAACAGCAGAAGTGTACGTGGTGGAGGTGAGGTACAGACCTTACAGGAACTGGGAGAGAACTGAAGTCTCCCGGTTGAGTGAGTGGCTGTCAGTGTGACACTGGGTCAGAGGCTTGTAAGCTGGCAGGATGTGGTGCAGTGCCTGGTAGTTTAGGTTCACACAGCCAGTCCTGAGTTGCACAGAGGTTGATAAATGTTTTAATTTTCCCCAAATCGCATCTCTTTATTAATTCCTAAATCAAATTCCAGTTTGTATGCTCCATTTCTAGGCTGAAAATGTATGCTTTGAGACCAATTCAGGTAAATTATCCTGTACCACCCCCATTCCTGGAAAACAAGTAGAGTCTCATTTGGATGAATGTTTTGCCTCCCTTCCATTTGGTCTTAGACCTGCTTGCTGGTGTTCCTATGTGGCCAGCTCTTAATAGAAATTCCCAGTCAGTCCATGGACTATTTTTAAGAGCTTTCTCTTCTTCCCTCCTCCCACACATGCAAAATTTCTCAGAGGGAAATTCAACAACTACAGCCAGTGTGGAGGGGATTGAAGCCTCCAAAAAATGCACTGTCAGAACGGGGAACAATTTCAGATCAATGCTTGTGAGGATCTTCACAAAATGGTTTAGACCAGTGGTAGGTAGAAGTAGCTCACCCTGGGATAAGGTTACCAACCATGTTCCTGATGCCATTAAGAGTACTTTTCAAATGTTTCAAGAGACTAGAGTATTGGGCTTCACTGGTGGCGCAGTGGTTGAGAGTCTGCCTGCCGATGCAGGGGGCACAGGTTCGTGCCCCGGTCCGGGAAGGTCCCACATGCCGTGGAGCGGCTAGGCCCATGAGCCACGGCCGCTGAGCCTGCGCGTCCGGAGCCTGTGCTCTGCAACGGGAGAGGCCACAACAGTGAGAGGCCCGCGTACCGCAAAAAAAAAGAAAAAGAAAAAAAAAAGAGACTAGAGTATCTTAAATCCTACCCACACGTGCATATTTGCAGAGGAAGGGAGAGAGAATTGAGAAAGAACAAAGGAAGGGAAAAAAGAATGAATATGGGAAATTGTTTTTCTTAGCAGTTAGACTAGGACCCTCCTTCCTGGAAAAGACCCATCTTTTTTGATAATTTTTAAAACTTCTGTTGGAGACTGAGCCCTGAAGGGGGCTGTAGGATGAGCTCAGATGAAGAGAGCCCAGGTGAGCTGCATTGCATCAGAAGGAAAATATGTTAAGAGGTCTAGTCTGCAAGGTGGGGCAATGATGGGAAAAGGGAGAGAGGTGAAAGTCCCAGGCAGTACAGAGAGAGGGAACTGGGCAAGGGGAGGTGTCTCAAGGGATCCTACAGTTAATTCTTTGTCAGGAAATTGTCAAATATACATAAGGGAATAGCTTAATGTACCACATGTAATCATCTGCTTTCAAATACCAACACATGGCCAAGCTAAACTCCAACCTCTCCCCTTCACACCTTCCTCACTTTTTAAAGCACGTCTGAACATCACATTTCATCCACAAACATTTCAATACATATTTCTACAATATAAGATTTTTTTGACAAAACCCCAGTATTATCAACAAAGAGAATTTCCAGCAATTCCTTAGTATCATCAAATATATTCAGATTATCTCATTAACTATTTATTGTATAACATAAAGATACCCAAATCATAAGTTTACAGGTTGAATTCTCACAAACAAATGTATCTTTGTAACTAGGATGCTTTTGAAAAAGCAGAAAAGCACCAGCATTCGAGAAGCATGGCCCCTCCAGTGACTATCCCATCCAAAGGTAACCCTGTACTGATTTCGAATTTTATCTAAGTGGAATGGTACAATATTTACTTTCTGTGTTTGGCCCAACATTATGTCTGTAAGATTAAATTTATTAAAGTGCACTTAATATTCTACATGCACTTGAGAAGAACATGTATCCAGCTTCTGATGGATAGAATGTTTTATAAATATCTGTTAGATCCATTTGGTCTAATATATGGTTCAAGTCCATTTCCTTATTGATTTTTCTGTCTGGATGATCTACTGATTGCTGAAAACAGGGTATTCAAGTCCCCTACTATCATTGTGTTGTTGTCCTTTGCTCCCTTGATCTGTTAGTATTTGCTTAATATATTCAGGTCCTCCGATAATGGGTATATATACATTTACAGTCATCTTGTCTTGATGAATTGACCCCTTTATCAATATATAGTGACCTCTTTGTCTCATGTTACCGTTTTTGGCTTAGTCTATTTTGTGTGATATAAGTATAGCTACCCCTATTTCCTTTTAGTTTCCACTTGCATGGAATATCCCTCCCCATCCCTTCACTTTGAGCCTACGTGTGTCTTTAAAGTGAGTCTCATAAACAGCATATACTTGGGTCTTGGTTTTTTGTTTGTTTTTGGGGGGTCTTTTTAGCCATAGATAGGCACTCTGCCTTTTCATTGGTGAATTCAATCCATTTACATTTAGAGTTATTGACATATGAAAAGTTATTAATGCCATTTTATTGTTTTCTGGTTGTTTTGTATTTCCATTGCTTTTCCCCCCTGTCTCTGCCCATTTTTGTGAATGGGTGATTTTTATGGTGGTGTGTCTTATTTTCCATTTATCTTTGGCGCATCTGCTCTAGATTTTGCTTTGTAGTTTCCATAAGGCTTACATAATATTGATACATCTCGAAGTGTATTTGAAACAAGATCTGTGCATTGTTCTTGGCTGATACTGTTGGGGAGGAAGAAAAAATTTCTCTACCCTTTTAGGTTCTTCTGGCTGGTCTAAGAATTGACATGAGACAGATTAAGGGAAGAAAATCTAATTTCATATATACAGGAACCTCACGTGAGAGGGTCAGAGACAGAAAGGAAAATGAGGTATATAAACCATCCTGAGCTAAGGAATGGGATAGGGGCCTAGGGCTTCCAAGGACATAAGAGTCATTCAAAAGGATGGTGGGAGAAGATGTTTGGTAATTAGACCTTTACCCTGCCATACAAATAAAGACACTTAGATAAAATTTCTTCGGTGATAACTCTTTCCTGGGAAAATCCCCGACTTAAATTCTTTTAAGTAATTGAGGGAGGGGCAGTAGCTTCTCTAGAACCCAGAGGATCTTGATTGCCTTTACCTCAAAATAAACTTCATGGAAAAGCCACACTTTGAGGAGGCTCAGTTCGAACCCCTACAATATACCCTTTAAACTGTTTTTCATTTGTTTCCCCTCTTTTTCTTTCTAAATTTCCATTTGTTGAAACTGAGACAACTGTCTCATAGAAGTATTTACATGCTGGAATGTGATTCCTTCTCTGGTATTGAACATGTTTCTCTATATCTATATTTTATGCAAACTGAGTTAGAACCAGAGGCCTGATCTGAACCAGGTTTTCCTTTTAAAAAAGGATATAGAGAGTTTTAAATGCAGTCCCACTCCATCTCTAAAAGACCATCAATTTTACATCATTCTTTAATCTAGCTGGGCAAGTAGATGCTTTCCTTGGGGGAGCTCAGAGAGAAGGATGCAAATAGAGCTGATATCCGGAATACAAATGTATATAACAAGAAGAAAAGATTGAAGATACGTATCAAAATGTTAATTACTATTATGGGTATGTCATCAATAATGTTCTTATATGGTTATATTGGAAACATTAAAAACCAAAACAAATTTCATGCTTTAATAAAGATATTTCCCTGGCTGACTTCTCCCTGGTGACCATCTTCCCATGGTGGGGTAGGGGGGAGAACACAGGCAGATGAGGCATCCTGGCCCACCCATCAGGCCATCCAGCTCTTTCACCTTCACTGTGTTTCCCATGCAACTTTCTGGTCTTCATTTGGTTTCTCAAGTTGGCTATCTTGTGGGAAGAGGACACAGCATTCTAATCCACCTGACCGATATGCCTAGCATCCTGTGATGTGTTAATCTGTCTTTGTGGAATATATGACTAATTCCCTAGGTCTGACATTGTTGGGTGAACTGATAAAAGCAGTTTTCTGCATCTCTACCACTGAGCTCCAGAGTCTTGAGCTGGGGGTTCTACAGCAAAGTGCCAAAAGTCTGAGAGTTTTCTTCCAGACGATCATTCAGCCTCTCTTTTTCATATCTCCATGGGAAGTGTGGCAGGGGTCAATTCAGGAACCACCTGATGAAAGATACCATGTTTCCTCTCCAGAAACATGTGATGGAGACATCTAAATTATCAATACAGGTTTTTCTAAACCAGAAACTTTGGACAAGAATCTACAAACAAGAGATCTTTGTTTCTGGAAACATCTGAAAATAAGATACGCTGTGAAACTCAGTGGTGCTTGACCTACTTAGATGCTGTCTAAGTGAGGGAGACAAAATAAGAAATGCTTACATTTTTGTTCACTAGGGTTTTTTCATAGGGAATCATTGTTTGGGGGATAAATCGGTATTCTGTAGATAAGAGTCCTTATGTAGGATAGCTTAGTGGGTTGATGCTGTGGACAAACTGAAACTGATAGGTAAATTGTACAAACTTTTGCATATATTTTTTCTAGGAAAAACAGCTTTCTTCAGACCCATGATCAAAAAAGATTAAGAATATAGAAATTTCAGATGTTCTTAAGTAAACTATATGTAAAATGAAGTTTGGATGGTAAGGGGTGACCCTGGAAAATGTGAAGAGAATCGATGTATCTATTGAGTTGGCCAAAACATTTGTTCAGGTTTCCCATAACCTCAAATCAAAGTCTGTGAGGACACTGGGATTAGAGCTTGTTTGGGAAGATTTGCATGGGGAGGTCAGCTTTGAATTGCCCTGTAAGACGTCGCTAATGGTGTCAAGTAGGTGAATTCATGCTCACCTACATGAGCACCACCCCTAAATTCTTTCTTCCACTTTTCTTCCCAAGTAGTCTTCATACCTTGCTGTCTTAAGCCCTTCATGGACACTTATGGTTCATCTGTTTTTATGTGAAAGCATCTGCATTCCTCTTCGAAGAGACCATTCATTGTCTCCCTACTACAGGGAAGTATAAAACAAGAAAGAGAGAGAGATGAAAAGGGCTCTATCAAAAGTAATAATGTTGCATTCAAGGTGAATTATGTGATGAAGAAAAGATGGCTTTTGAACAGGATGGCAGGGTAACAAAGGTTTATTCTCTGCTCTTAACCAGCAAGTGTAGATTTGGGTCTAAGCAATATGTATTTATAATGTCTAAAGGGCAGTTAAATTCCTGGACGTCAGCCATATTCAGATGGAGTCAAGATCTAAAACAGGGTACAAAATGACTAACTTTGGACTGCATCCAATCCACAGACTTGAGAATCCAATCCACAGTCTTCGTTGCTGCACGTGGGCTTTCTCTAGTTGTGGCAAGTGGGGGCTACTCTTCGTTGTGGTGTGCAGGCTTCTCATTGTGGTGGCTTCTCTGGTTGCAGAGCATGGGCACTAGGCACATGGGCTCAGTAGTTGTGACTCATGGGCTCTAGAGCGCAGGCTCAGTAGTTGTGGTGCACTGGCCTAGTTGCTCCACAGCATGTGGGATCTTCCTGGGCCAGGGCTTGAACCCGTGTCCCCTGCATTGGCAGGCAGATTCTTAACCACTGTGCCACCAGGGAAGCCCTGGTTATACTTATTGAGTATTGTTTGATGTCAATTTAGAATACCTTCCTCCTCCCTACTTGAATTATTTTCATTCATTATTCTTCTCACCTATTTATAAGCATTTTTTCTGTTTGGGGACCATCAGGTCTCCCCAAAAAAAGAATGAAATGTGTGCTTTTCAATTTTTATTAGTGTACAAATAATAAGCCAGAAGAAACCAGAATTGGGGGAAAATTCATTGGCAAGATCAACTTAATACTGATCCCACTGAATTGTTGGCATATATGTTTCCTGTGCTTCCCAATCTAAGCAAAAGAATATGTAATAGAAAACATGACTCACTGCTGATATGATTTAAAACAGAATGCAAAATGGAGAGAGAGCCCCTGATTGATTTCAGTTCAGACAGAGCTCTGTGAATATTTTTCTGCCTTTTCTGCTGCTGTTGAACTAATACAGGTAGAGATACCTTGTGGTATTTTAATGCATCCTTAATACTGTGAGTGGAAGCAGAAAGATGACAAAACTCCTTACACAGTGTCCTGCTCACAGAGACAGCTCATCTTTGACACAATCATTGGTGACTCCATAGCAGGTTATATGGTGGATTTGCTCATGGGTCCAGCTTCTCCTGGGTTAGAGAGAATTGTTTAGTACACTTAGCTATTCGTGTTCATTATTCTCTGCGCACATTGGATCCTGAAACTTTTTGTTCACTACATGGGGAGGATGGGAGAAGACTGTGAAAATCTGAGTTCATCTATGACTCCCTCCAGACTTTTAATGGCCTCTCCAAAAACGTTTATAGCAGAAATAGTATGTGTAATACACAAATAATCCTTTCAGACCTTCTCAAACACTAACCCCAGCACTCCTTACTTCTCTCTGGAATAAGAAAAGGAAAGTGGTGCCCCCATCTCAGGGGTCTATTACCAAAAGTAGAGAAAGCATTGACAGTTGGGCTAGCTGCTGCTTCATTGTCTGTCTTCAGTGGGGTTTAGTTTTTTCAGTCCTGAAACCTCCTAATTACTGAAGCAGCTGGAAGATCACTGACTGACGGCATCCTTCTGTCTAAAGGAACACTACTGCACCTAGGAAGAGAGGACTAAAGAGGAAATGACGTGAGCTCAATGTGCATGCTTTCAAGAAAGGCTGCCAAAGTTACTGACAGTAAATGAAATACTGTGTATATTGCCTTTTCTGGGGGAAAGAGAGGTTCCGGATATGAAAGGATATTTTGCCTGTTGACTACTACCTGATGCCCACTGAGCCTAGATTAATTCTCTCCTGCATATCCCTTTACAAGGATGAGTTCTCCACTGGTGATCTAAACTGAAGAGCATGTCACTCTGGGAATGTGTGTCTGTGTGTCTGTCTGTACAATTTTACATTTGTAAAATAAGAAATGAATGTTGGCTCGTTCAGTGTGCTCTCTTACTTGAAATAAGAATACTAGAGTTCCCCCATAGTTTTAACTTTGAAACTCTAGACAAGCATCTGATAATCAGAGTGAACCTTTTTGAGGCAGAAAGGATAGTGATTTAACAGCACAGGCTCTGGAACCAAACTTCCTGGTTTCTAAACCTGGCTCCACTGTTCACTACCTCTGTGGCCTTGGGTGAACTTACTTAACATCTCTTCACTCTTGCTTCCTCATCAGTAAAACAGGCAAAAGTACAAATACCATAGAATTGTGGTGAGCACTACATGTAGTAAAAAGTATATATAACGAACACATAGTGAATACTCAAAATCGAGCTCTTATTAGGTAGAATTCAGACAGTCAAAAATGAGGGGTTGCGGTCATCCATAATTCAGGAAGTGAGACCAATAATGATTATTCTCACATAAAATTGCTTTGCTTTTATAAAACCACAAATTTAAGTTATGTGACATAAGATGTTCTGTAGATTGTCATAGTCTCCTCAAAATCCTTTGAGATCAAGTGTTTAAAAGGTCCCTGGAAATCATCTACTCTACACATTTTAGAGATAAGGAAACTGGATTTCAGAGAGGTTAAATGACTTGGGTCAAATGACAGCAATGGCACCTAAACAGCCATTTAAGGAGACTGCTTAACAAAAGTAGAGAAGGTGAGATTATGAACAAAACAACTTCGCATCCCTCACCCAGCCTAACTCTTCAGAACTCCACCTGAGTGCAGCCAGAACCAGCAGACCAAGGAATGGAAATCCAACCAGAGAGAGGGAAGAGCCAGGAATTTGCTGGAGCTCAATTAGGATACAAATGTATTGTGGACCTCTGTATGTTTATTCCACAAACACTTGTTGGCCACCAGTATCCACACCGTGTTTTGGTTAGAAAGCTCGACATCATTTCTTTTATATGCAGGAACACCTGAGCCTCAGATCCCTCTGTCTCATTCATGTCTTAAGATCTGGTACATAGCAGTAGTCACAGATAAATTCTCTCTCGATGCAACGGTGTGGCAACATGGGAAAACATGGGATTTAGAGTCTCCAGTGCGTCTGCCACTTATGAACTCTGTAATCTTTTTTTTTTCTTGAATTTCTGAATTTTATTTATTTTTTTATACAGCAGGTTCTTATTAGTTACCTGTTTTATACGTATTAGTGTATACATGTCAATCCCAATCTCCAAATTCATCACACCACCACCCACCGTCCCACCACTTTCCCCCTTTGGTGTCCATATGTTTGTTCTCTACATGTTTGTCTCTATTACTGCCCTGCAAACTGGTTGATCTGTACCATTTTTCTAGGTTCCACATATATGCATTAATATACGATATTTGTTTTTCTCTTTCTGACTTATTTCACTCTGTATGACAGTCTCTAGATCTATCCATCTAGATCCATTTGTAGAGTCTTTAGACTCTACAAATGACCCAATTTTGTTTTTTTATAGCTGAGTAATATTCCATTGTATATATTTACCACATCTTCTTTATCCATTCATCTGTCGATGGCCATTTAGGTTGCTTCCATGACCTGGCAATTGTAAATAGTGCTGTAGTGAACATTGAGGTGCATGTGTCCATTTGAATTATGGTTTTCTCTGGGTATATGCCCAGTAGTGGGATTGCTGGGTCATATGGTAATTCTATTTTTAGTTTTCTAAGGAACCTCCATAGTGTTCTCCATAGTGACTTTATCAATTTACATTCCCACCAACAGTGCATGAGGGTTTCATTTCTCCACAGGCTCTCCAGGATTTGTTGTTTGCAGATTTTCTGATGATGCCCATTATAGCTGGTGTGAGGTGATACCTCCTTGTAGTTTTGATTGCATTTCTCTAAAAATTAGTGATATTGAGCAGCTTTTCATGTGCTTCTTGGCCTTCTGTATGTCTTCTTTGGAGAAATGTCTATTTAGGCCTTCTGTCCATTTTTGGATTGGGTTGTTTGTATTTTTAATATTGAGCTGCATGAGCTGTTTATATATTTTGGAGATTAATCCTTTGTTGATTCATTTGCGAATATTGTCTCCCATTCTGAGGGTTGTCTTTTCATCTTGTTTATAGTTTCCTTTGCTTTGCAAAAGCTTTTAAGTTTCATTAGGTCCCAGTTGTTTATTTTTGTTTTATTTCCATTACTCTAGGAGGTGGATCAAAAATGATCTTGCTGTGATTTATGTCAAAGAGTGTTCTTCCCTTGTTTTCCTCAAAGAGTTTCGTAGTGTCCAGTCTTATATTTAGGTCTCTAATCCATTTTGAGTTTATTTCTGCATATGGTGTTACAGAGAGTTCTAATTCCATTCTTTTACATATAGCTGTCCAGTTTTCCCAACACCACTTATTGAAGAGACTGTCTTTTCTCCATTGTATATCCTTGCCTCCTTTGTCATAGATTAGTTGACCATAGGTGTGTGGGTTTATCTCTGGGATTTCTAACCTGTTCCACTGATCTATATTTCTGTTTTTGTGCCAGTACCATACTGTCTTGATTATGTAGCTTTGTAGTGTACTCTGAAGTCAGGGAATCTGATTCCTCTAGCTCCTTTTTTACTCTCAAGACTGCTTTGGCTATTCGGGGTCTTTTGTGTCTCCCTACAAATTTTAAGATTTTTTGTTCTAATTCTGTAAAAAATGCCATTGGTAATTTTTTTTTTTTTTTTTTTTTTGCGGTATGCGGGCCTCTCACTGTTGTGGCCTCTCCCGTTGCGGAGCACAGGCTCTGGACGCGCAGGCCCAGCGGCCATGGCTCATGGGCCCAGCTGCTCTGTGGCACGTGGGATCCTCCCGGACCGGGGCACGAACCCGCGTCCCCTGCACCAGTAGGCGGACCCTCAACCGCCATCGGTAATTTGATAGGGATTGCATTGAATATGTAGATTGCTTTCACTAGTATAGTCATTTTCACAATATTGATTCTTCCAATCCAAGAACGTGGTATATCTCTCCATCTGTTTGTATCATCTTTAATTTCTTTCATCAGTGACTTAGTTTTCTGCATACGGGTGTTTTGTCTCCCTAGGTAGGTTTATCCCTAGGTATTTTATTCTTTTTGTTGCAGTGGTAAATGGGAGTGTTTCCTTAATTTCTCTTTCAGATTTTTCATCATTAGTGTATAGGAATACAAGAGATTTCTGTGCATTAATTTTGTATCCTGCAACTTTACCAAATTCATTGATTAGCTCTAGTAGTTTTCTGGTGGCATTTTTAGGGTTCTCTATGTATAGTATCATGTCATCTGCAAACAGTGACAGTTTTACTACTTCTATTATGATTTGGATTCCTTTTATTTCTTTTTCTTCTCTGATTGCTGTGGCTAGGACTTCCAAAACTATGTTGAATAATAGCGGTGAGAGTGGGCAAACCTGTCTTCCTCCTGATCTTAGAGGAAATGCTTTCAGTTTTTCACCACTGAGAACAATGTTGGCTGTGGGCCATATATAATAAAGGCCATTTTGGGCCTTTATTATATTGAGGTAGGTTCCCTCTGTGTCCACTTTCTGGAGAGTTTTTATCATAAATGGGTGTTGAATTTTGTCAAAAGCTTTTTCTGCATCTATTGGGATGATCATATGGTTTTTCTTCAATTTGTTAATATGGTGTATCACATTGATTGATTTTCATATATTGACAAATCCTTGCATCCCTGGGATAAATCCCACTTGAACATGGTGTATGATCCTTTTAATGTGTTGCTGGATTTTGTTTGCTAATATTTTGTTGAGGATTTTTGCATCTATATTCATCAGTGATATTGGTCTGTAATTTTCTTTTTTTGTTGTGTCTTTGTCTTGTTTTGGTATCAGGTGATGGTGGCCTCATAGAATGAGTGTGGGAGTATTCTTTCCTCTTCAGTTTTTTGGAAGAGTTTGAGAAGCATGGGTGTTAGCTCTTCTCTAAATGTTGATAGAATTCACCTGTGAAGCCATCTGGTCCTGGACTTTTGTTTGTTGGAAGATTTTTAATCACAGTTTCAATTTTATTACTTGTGATGGGTCTGTTCATATTTTCTATTTCTTCCTGGTTCAGTCTTGGAAGGTTATACCTTTCTAAGAATTTGTCCATTTCTTCCAGGTTGTCCATTTTATTGGCATAGAGTTGCTTGTAGTAGTCTCTTAGGGTGCTTTGTATTTCTGCAGTGTCAGTTGTTACTTCTCCTTTTTTATTTCTAATTCTGTTGATTCAAGACCTCTCCCTTTTTTTCTTGATGAGTCTGGCTAATGGTTTATCAATTTTGTTGATCTTCTCAAAGAATCAGCTTTCAGTTTTATTGATCTTTGCTATTGTTTCCTTCATTTCTTTTTCATTTATTTCTGATCTGATCTTTATGATTTCTTTCCTTCTGCTAACTTTTGGGGGTTTTTTTGCTCTTCTTTCTCTAAAGTTTAGGTTGTTTATTTGAGGTGTTTCTTTTTTCTTAAGGTAGGATTGTATTACTATAAACTTCCCTCTTAGAACTGCTTTTGTTGCATCCCATAGGTTTTGGATCATCGTGATTTCATTGTCTTTTGTCTTTATGTATTTTTTGATTTCCTGTTTGATTTTTTCAGTGATCTCTTGGTTATTTAGTAACTTATTGTTTAGCCTCCATGTGTTTGTGTTTTTTACGTTTTTTTTTCCCTGTAATTGATTTCTAATCTCATAGTGTTCTGGTCAGAAAAGATGCTTGATATGATTTCAATTTTCTTAAATTTACTGAGGCTTCATTTGTGAGCCAAGATGTGATCTATCCTTGAGAATGTTCCATGTGCACTTGAGAAGAAAGTGTAATCTGCTGTTTTTGGATGGAATGTCCCATAAATATCAATTAAATCTACCTGGTCAATTGTGTCATTTAAAACCTGTGTTTCCTTATTAATTTTCTGTCTGGATGATCTGTCCTTTGGTGTAAGTGAGGTGTTAAAGTCCCCCACTGTTACTGTGTTACTGTCGATTTCCTCTTTTGTAGCTGTTAGCAGTTGCCTTATGTATTGAGGTGCTCCTATGTTGGGTGCATATATAATTATAATTGTTATATCTTCTTGGATTGATCCCTTGATCATTATGTAGTGTGCTTCCTTGTCTCTTACAACATTCTTTATTTTAACGTCTGCTTTATCTGATATGAGTATTGCTACTCCAGCTTTCTTTTGATTTCCATTTGTATGGAATATCTTTTTCTATCCCTACACTTTCAGTCTGTATGTGTCCCTAGGTCTGAAGTGGGTCTCTTGTAGACAGCATATATATGGGTCTTGTTTTTGTATCCATTCAGTGAGCCTGTGTCTTTTGGTTGGAGCATGTAATCTATTTATGTTTAAGGTAATTATCGATATGTATGTTCCTATGACCATTTTCTTAACTGTTACAGGTTTGTTTTTGTAGGTCCTTTTCTTCTCTTGTGTTTCCCACTTAGAGAAGTTCCTTTACCATGTGTTGTAGAGCTGGTTTGATGGTGCTGAATTCTTTTAGCTTTTGCTTGTCTGTAAAGCTTTTGATTTCTCCATCGAATCTGAATGAGATCCTTGCTGGGTAGAGTAATCTTGGTTGTAGGTTCTTCCCTTTCATCACTTTAAGTATATCATGCCACTCCCTTCTGGCTTGTAGAGTTTCTGCTGAGAAATCAACTGTTAACCTTATGGGAGTTCCCTTGTATATTATTTGTTGTTTTTCCCTTGTTGCTTTCAGTAATTTTTCCTTGTCTTTAATTTTTGCTAGTTTGATTACTATGTGTGTTAATGTGTTTCTCCTTGGGTTTATCCTGTCTGGACTCTGCACTTCCTGGACTTGGGTGGCTATTTCCTTTCCCGTGTTAGGGAAGTTTTCGACTACAATCTCTTCAAATATTTTCTTGGGTCCTTTCTCTCTCTCTTCTCCTTCTGGGACCCCTATAATGTGAATGTTGTTGCATTTAATGTTGTCCCAGATGTCTCTTAGACTGTCTTCATTTCTTTTCATTCTTTTTTTCTTTATTCTGTTCTGCAGCAGTGAATTCAACCATTCTGTCTTCCAGGTCACTTATCCATTATTCTGCCTCACTTATTCTGCTATTTTTTTTTCCTCATTTCATTAGACAATGTATTTCGTACATCATTCCAAATAAGTACATATTCACATCATTCTTTTTTTTTCACACACACACACACTGTATTTTATTTTTACAAGAGATAAATAAACTGACACCAAGCATTGTAAATGGATGAGCACAGCAAAAGCAACAATGATTGCAATTACCAAACACGAGTTATTCTGCTACTGATTCCTTCTAGTGTAGTTTTCATTTCAGTTATTGTATTGTTCGTCTCTCTTTGTTTTTTAATTCTTCTAGGTCTCTGTTAAACATTTCTTGCATCTTCTCGATCTTTGCCTCCATTCTTTTTCTGTGGTCCTGGATCATATTCACTATCATTATTCTGAATTCTTTTTCTTGAAGGTTGCCTATCTCCATTTAGTTGTTTTTCTGGGGTTTTATCTTGTTCCTTCATCTGATACATAGCCCTCTGCCTTTTCATCTTGTCTGTCTTTCTGTGAATGTGGTTTTTGTTCCACAGGCTGTAGGATTGTAGTTCTTCCTGCTTCTGCTGTCTGCCTTCTGGTGGATTAGGGTATCTAAGAGGCTTGTGCACGTTTCCTGATGGGAGGGAGTGGTGGTGGGTAGAGCTGACTGTTACTCTGGTGGGCAGGGTGCAGTAAAACTTTGATCCACTTGTCTGTTGATGGGTGGGGCTGTGTTCCCTCCCTGTTGGTTGTTTGGCCTAAGGTGACCCAACACTGGAGCCTACCTGGCTCTTTGGTGGTTCTAATTTGGTGCACTCTGGGAGGGCTCATGCCAAGTTGTACTTCCCAGAACTGCTGCTGCCTGTGTTCTTGTCCTCACAGTGAGTCACAGCCACCCCCTGCCTCTTCAGGAGATCCTCCAACACTAGCAGGTAGATGTGGTTCCGTCTCCTGTGGGGTCACTGCTTCTTTCCCTGCGTCTTGATGCACACACTCCTTTTTGTGTGCCCTCCAAGAGTGGAGTCTCTGTCCCCCAGTCCTGTCAAAGTCCTGCAATCAAATCCCGCTAGCCTTCAAATTTGATTCCCTATGAATTTCTCCTCCCATTGCCCGACCCCCAGGTTGGGAAGCCTGACGTGAGGCTCAGAACCTTCACTCCAGTGGGTGGACTTCTGTGGTATAAGTGTTCTCTAGTTTATGAGTCACCCACCCAGCGGTTATGGGATTTGATTTTATTGTGATTGCGCCCCTCCTACCATCTCACTGCAGCTTCTCCTTTGTCTTTGAATGTGAGGTTTCTTTTTTGGTGAGTTGCAGTGTCTTCCTGTTGATGATTGTTCAGCAGTTAGTTGTGATTCCAGCGCTCTTACAAGAGGGAGTGAGCACACGTCCTTCTACTCTCCCATCTTGAACCAATCTGAGCTCTGTAATCTTTATTTATACCTTTATCATTTCATTTTGTTTCCAGAGTAAGGATAATATTAGACAGGCTCTGAAAGGAGGACATGTCATTGAGGTGAGATATTCTGAGAAGTGATTTGAAGGGGCCCCATGAGTTGGATTTATTCTTTACTTTCTGAGTTTTGTTTTTCTGGTGAGATTCTTCGTGAAGGTAACAGCTGATCTGATGTCACTTGTTTTCTCATCTCTTTGCAGAAATCCGAGGCACTCTCCATTTTGCCTCAGTGCTTTTATAATCTCTTTTTGTGACTAGTCATTAGAGATGAAGCCTTTTAGCTTTTCCCTGTGCCCTGTGTGGCCTGTCTGCCACTCTGGTGCTCTTCGAATTTAGATGTTGGGATACTAGGAAACAGAAGACAGCTATGAATTTGAAGAGGGGAAATCCTCAGAACAAAGGCTCCAGAAGCACTCAGAGCCATCTGGGGACATTTAGAATGCTGATAGTCCAAGACAGCTGTTCCAAGAGAGAACTTTCTTACCCAAAGAAAGATAAGAGCACTAGGTTGGCCATGGAAAAGAAAAACCAAAAACTCTCTTTCTACCTCTGTTGAATTTTCCAGCTGTTTAGGGATGTGCGTTGTTATGGTAACAAAAGCAGAAACAAGAGAAGATACTGAAAAGAAGGAAAGGTATCTGGCTTTATAAAGGTTAGAAACTTAGTCACCCAAAGCTTGAGCCATTTCACATGCGCGAACAAGAGATACTCGTAGCCATCACAAGATCAATCATAAGACTCAACAATGGATTTGTTACCCCTAGAGCAACAGGGAAGCCAAAGACACTAAAAGAAATAGGACTGGAGGGGAGGGGAAGAATACTACCTACCTCATTAGGTGATTTTGAAGATAAATGATGTAAGAGAAAGCACTGGGAAAATTATAAAGTAATACTACATAAAAACAGCTTGATATTAAGAGAGTTGAAGACCCAATGGCAATACATGGATTAAGAAAAGCCAAATTATTGCTACTAAAACTTTTAAGATTAGATGTGTAATGTAACTTACAAGTTATGGATGCTTATTAAATTTGTTTAATTTCTAAAATTTTTTCTATATAGTCAACCATTATTTACTGTAGGAACAAATTAATCCTTTTGAAATATTATTTGTCACACTTATTTGGAGACATGCTAATCAAGGCTCAACTTTTTGCTGAATAGAATGGAATTTAACTCATTTATCATTTTCCAGTTGATGAGTTACTTTTGGATACATATAACTTGATCCCTGTAAGAATGGGAGGTCCTCAGGGGAGATGGCATCATCCCCAGTTTGGTGTAAAGGAAACCAAGGTTAGGAGGATAAGGCACAGGTCACTTGTTCAGGACTGAAGTTCACAAGAAGTGTAGCTAGAATTTACATGCAGACTTTCTGGCTCCAAATTCAGAATTCCCTCCACTACCTTGTGTTATTCTTGGTACCATCCTTTGGTAAATAAAAACTTTGCAGCCTCCAGGCTACACAGACTAAGTTATTTGTCTGAATGAAGCTAAGCAGATTGACAAACCATAATTCTGAATTTGTTTGTGCTGTATATGGTTCAGTAAATCCCCTTGTGGGTTGTGAATATGCAACCTAGGTTCCCGTAATTAGATGTACCTATAGGAGGCTTGGATGCAGATGAGAGGAACATGAGGAGGTGTTGGAACCCAGTGAGATTTATCACTTGGCAAATACAGAAGCATCTGTTCTTGTAGAGCTTAGGATGTCTAGCGCCAAGCATGATCAGCATCTAGGAGGTAGGTAGCAGTAGGAGTGGTATCTGCACTATAATTATTCTGCAGTATATATAGTTCGATGTCTTTCTGGGTGTGCGGTCCCTGGTCTAGTAGCAGCCATACCTGCTTTTCAGGCTCTCTGAAAGATTCATTGCACTACCTAATATCCTTTGATAAATTCTGTTGTTTGCAACTGAAAATCCTGATTGAGTAATCATGTAGTCTTTTTGTCTTGTGATTCTTACCCAGCTAATATCTGCACTATATTCTATAGTACTTTTCCATGGTTCATAGAATTATAAATTCTTTTGAGCTAAAAGAAATCTTAGAAAAACCACCCAGTAGCCACCTCACTACCTGCCACTTTATAGATGTAGAATCTTAATTGAGAAAGGTGAATTGGCTTGAAGAATAGTAGGTCTGGATTCAGAGCCCAAACCCAGGTCTCTTTAGCACCAGTATGGTGTTTTTTCTAGTGTTCATTTCACTATGCAATGCTCTCTACCAGAGAGAATATGCTGAGCTACAGAGGAAAGAAAAGGATATATGCCAGAGAACTTGGTAAGAGAGCATTGAGGTCTTTATTTAAGAATGCTTTAAATCATTCTCATAAAGGAATAGTAATTATACTGTCTCAGTCCAATGCTATCCCAACTTCAATATTGTAATAAGCACTTTAAAAGTACATTTTACCCCAAACTCTCAAAATGTTGAATCAAAATCTGCCTCTTTAACAATGGCAAGTGACAGCTTATAAAGTGTAGCAACCTGCAATCATCTCTAAAATTATGCCTGGTTTTCCAAATTAAACTCCGTAGTACATTCATACTTTGTACAAAGGATATACCATGACTGATTGATAAATTTATGGAGGCAAATCTTAATTGCAGGTTCATTGCAAGTTAACAGCTAAACGACTTAACTACTAAAGTAATTTGCATTGTACATGCCTCAGTATTCTCCTATTTACACTTAATAAAAGTTTTATTATGAGATTACAGCATTCTCATTGTTAAAATTATGGAAGTATACAAAGCAAAAATATTAAAGCCCTCCCACTGTATAATCTCAGTTCTCTGGCTGGTATGGATCTTTCCTAACAATATGTAATCTCTACCACCTGGAAATCCACTTAATTATGGGAGTTAGCCTCCTTCTATGCTTCTCTAAAAGTTACTTTCTTCTAGTATATTTAGGTATTTAATTCATCTCTCCACTGAGATCTACTCTTGTACTTGCACTAGCTCCTAATATTTATTTTCTACTATGCCCTGACCTTCCATTCACTTTGCCCTCAGCCACTGTCTGTGGCTTGGACTTCCACCTTCCTTTGTATGAGGTGGTTATTGCCATTTGGGCCTCAGAAGTATAGCAGCGAGACCACGCTTCTCTTGTCCCAGGTCCAAACTTTAATTCCTCATTCCACCAGTGGCACAAGGGTGTTGTGTATGACAGACCTTTTGAAAGTTTGGGGACAACTCAAAGGGATTACATTATAGGGGGAAAAAAATCTTAAAACTGGGATTTAAACATGATTGCTCCCAGAGTCTGCAAAGATGTGAACCTTGTGAAAGGATCATCTAATGAGTACCCAACCCAAGTATTCCCTTCCTATCTTGCTGCATATTATTCCCCTCCCCTGCTATACACATTCTTCCAAGGCCAAATAAGAAATCTTAAGGATTATAAAGTCTAAATTTTAGTATGTGGTGATAACTTGCAGAACTCCCCTCCCAATACTTGTTTCTCATGTCAAAGTCTGATCCAAGTTTGGCAGCCTTCCTGTATCTCCTAGGCATGCCATCTAGAACACAGGCCTCCAGACTCAATAATGGGGAAGAGAAAGAGAAGAGACACTTGAGATCTTAACAGCCTTTGCCCAGAGGTGCTGGTACCTTGTTCCATCACATTTCATTGGCTGTAACCAGCCACATGACCCCAATCTAAGTGTAATGGAGGCTGGAATATGTAGTCTGTGGGTCTAGGAACAGGAAATGGTGTTGTAAACTCTGCCATATGTATAAGAAGGAAAAGAAATAGCTTCTGAAAGGCAGCATAATCTACAAAGATTATGCCCAAATATACCTTTTTACATTATTACATACAAAAGTCTCATTTCTCCTTTTGATAACTTTCTGCTTCCAGATTATCTCTGGGACCCAAACAGTACTTTAAAATATATATATATAATCTCTATAAGGGAAGGAATTTTTTTTCCTGACTTTTAAATTTTTCCCCACTACTGAACCTTCATAATCTAGAATGGTGCTTAGCAAGTAGCAGGATTTCAAGAAATGTTTAGTGTTGAATGATTATAAAAGAAGGCCCATTAAAGCTATCCTGATAAAATAACCTCAGATTGCAAAAACAGATAAAATAGTCAATCTTGGAAAGCAAAAACAGCTATTAAAAAAAATCTTGCTAAAATATTCGAATATTTTTAACCTACAAAGCTTATAGTTTTATATGGTAGAACTCTTTTATTTCATTATATACATATGGTATTATATGTCCTAAAATATTCTTATTTTAGGCTACTACATTGAACACATCATCCCATATCAATACATATATTAATTACCTTAACTTTTTGAAGGCAGCATTATATTTGGTTGTAGTCTATTGAGGACCTGTTAAGTTGTTTACAATTACTATTAGATATAATAATGTAAATCTTTGTGTGTGTGTGTATATATATGTGTGTGTGTGTGTGTGAGAGAGAGAGAGAGAGAGAGAGAGAGAGAGAGAGAATGCTTATCACTTACATGAGCTTTTTGTTTAAGGATAAGTTTCTAGAGGTAAAATCGCCAGACCAAAGTGACTTGACATTTTGAATTTTGACTGATAATGTAAAATTCCTCTCCTAAGAGTTTTTAACAATATACAATATCAACAGCAATATGTGAGACTGTGTATTATAAATCTTAGTAATTGTCAACAATCATATAATTGTTTAAAAAAACAATCTTATTGTTTGAAGGGGCATTTTTTGATTATTAGTGAGGTTGAACATGTGCTGAAATATTCATTATTTTGTGTTCACTTACACTCAGCTTCTATGCATCCTATAGGTAAGTCCTCTGAGAATAAACCATTAACCACCTCCTCTATCATTATGAAAGGCTGAGAGGGGACAGATCAGCTTGGGTTAATCCTTTGAACCTGCTTAAGAAAGATTTCTTGGCTCACCCAAGCATACTAGTGATCTCCTTCTAGTTTCTTCATGTTCTTGTAAACCCTGAAATAATGCCAACAATCTGGAAACCTGAATGATTTTGTACTCACACTAGGGTGTAGATGAGCAGAAAAATCTCTAGAGGTTTCAGATGCTGCTAGGAGTTATGGTCAAGGCAGGTGGATCCAACAGGAAATAACATAATCAGCTGCAGAGGTTTCCTGTCCAGGAGGTACATTGTGAAGATGGCAACTTTAAGACTAGAATGTTCAGGCCATACTTAAGACTCTCACTCCATTTGAGAAAGACCCGTAGAAGGCAGCCAGGTATGCAAGGTTGGGTATCTTGTGTGTTGCTCTGCAGAATCCAGTTGACAATGGTGGATCATATCTCGCGGTAAAGCATAGTGGTTATACGCTTGGACTCTAGGGACAGATTGTCTGGGTTTAAAATCTGGCTCTTATTTACTAGTTGTTCACAACCTGGGAAAGACAGCTCGGCTCTCTGTGACTGTTTCATCAGCCATAAAATGAAGACAATAGTACCTACCTCATAGGGTTATTGTGGGAATTAAATGTGATCATACCTCTAAAGAGCTTAGAGCAGTGCTTGGTGCATTGGGGTCAGTAAATGTTACCTACTTTACTTAGTGGTGTGTTGTATTGCTTGGATTTTTAACACACATTAATGCAGAAGGAAGAGAATATCCTTGGCATTCTTTACACACTGATGTGCTAACTAAACTTTTCTCATACAGATCACTGATAATCTAAATTATGAGAGCAAGAGTACTTGAGCAGGCCTTGAACACTGACAGGTGGACAATAGTGTCTCCAACACACAATCTGCATCCATTTCCTCCTCCTCCTCCATCAAACAAAGCTTTGCTAATTTGCCATTTAGAGGCTCATCCTTCCTTACGTTTTGTACTCTTTCCAACACAGATGCAAAGAGATAGTATGTGGAGGACAAAGGAGAGAAATGTGTTAGAAGAAAACACACTAAATTTTGATCCCTGTAACCCAAGCCTTTGAAGGGAAGGCACATGTCCTACATTTTATTCGATACTCAAATTGCCTATCGTACCAAGTCCAGTGCTGGGCACCTAGAAGGAATAGGAAGTTTCTCCAGATTTAGTCCCTGCCCTCAGAAGAGCTCACAATTTGGTGATTGAGACAAAGAAAGACACAGACAACATGAAGGAACCCCACAGAGGGAGTTGGGGTGGGAACTGCAGGTGGTGAGGGGGACGCTGTTTGGAGCTGGAGTCTTGATCCTCTCCTTGGGGGCACCTGTCAGTCCATCCGTTGGGGGTGGTCAGTGATGATAGTGTTGCTTGGGCTTGAAAAGAGGAGAATAGGTCCAACAGAGAAATTTCTTAAAAATAAGTACATAATTTTGTTTCCTTCCTGAGGTACTACATGATTACAGTAGAACATTTAGAATTAAAACAAAAAAATACAAGTAAAAATAGCTGTTCATCTCATTCCAGAGGTAACCATACATCACACCCTGATATATTATTTTGTAAATTATTAATATGTGTACACACATGTAGTTTAAAAATATTTTGAAATCTTTATGAGGAATGGAAGGGCTAATTTTAGAGGCAACACAACTTACGTGTGTTGTTTCTTTTTCACCTACTTTCCCTTAACGAAATATCCTGCGTATCTTATTATGTCATTTAAAATTATAATTTTGATTGCTGTGCAACAGTCCACTGAGTATATAAGCCATAATTTATTACATAAATCCCCAATTATTGGAGAGTCCAATGTCTCTACTGGAGAGTCCAATGTCACTATTACATCACAGCAAACATTACTTATTAGCCTTGATTATTTCCTTATACTAAATTCTTAAAAGTAGAATCACTGAGTCTAAAGTTCTCACATTTTAAAGTCAAATTTTGATTTATTAGAGAAGTCACTGTTATTTTGGCAAGATATAACAAAATTTACCAATTTAACCATTTTTAAGTACACAGTTCAGCGGCATTAATACCTTTACATTCTTGTGCTGCCACCACCACTACCATCTAGCTCCAGAAATTCGCATCATCCCAAAGAGAAACACTATACCCCTTAAACAGTAACTCCCCATTCCCAACTCTCCTCGGTCCCTGATAACCTCTATACTACTTTGATTCTGTAAATTGACCTACTCTAGGTATATTTTTTAAGTAGAAACTCACAATATTTGTCCTCCTGTGTCTAGCTTATTTCACTTAGTATAATGTTTTCAAGGTTCTTCCATCTTGCAGCATACATCAGAGCTTCATTCCCTTGTAAGGCCAAATAATATTCCATTGTATGTATATACTACATTTTATTCATTCACTTGTTGAGGAACATTTGGATTGCTGAGCAGCCACTTTTTTTGTTGTTTTGTTTCCAATACAATTTATTACGAGACAAAGTAGTAGGTGGAAAAAAATTCTTAATATTATTCTTCAGTCAGATATAACAGGTAGAAAAGCACTCCGTTTAAAACATGTCACTGCAGGAGTGATGTAATTATCCATTTTGGCTTCTGAATTGTGTGTTCAAGCTTTGTAACCTTTTGATGAAAAACAAACAAAACAAAACAAAACTAAACTAAACAAAAAAACTCCTGCCATTTAAATAGTAGTTTAGGGGCTGTTTGTTTGTTTTTAACGTCTTATTGGAGTATAATTGCTTTACAATGTCGTTAGTTTCTGCTGTATAAAAAAGTGAATCTGCTATATGTATACATATATCACCATATCCCCTCCCTCTTGCGTCTCCCTCCCACCCTCCCTATACCACCCCTCTAGGTGGTCACAAAGCACCGAGCTGATCTCCCTGTGCTGTGCAGCTGCTTCCCACTAGCTATCTATTTTATATTTCATAGTGTATATATGTCAGTGCCACTCTCTCACTTCGTCCCAGCTTACCCTTCCTCCTCTCTGTATCCTCAAGACCATTCTCTACCTCTGCTTCTTTATTCCTGTCCTGCCCCTAGGTTCACTGGAACCTTTTTTTTTTTTTTTTAGAATCCATATATATGTGTTAGCATATTGTATTTGTTTTTCTCTTTCTGACGTACTTCATTCTATATGACAGACTCTGTGTCCATCCACCTCACTACAAATAACTCAATTTCATTTCTTTTTATGGCTGAGTAATATTACATTGTATATATGTGCCACATCTTCTTTATCCATTCATCCGATGATGGACACTTAGGTTGCTTCCAAGTCCTAGCTATTGTAAATAGTGCTGCAGTGAACATTTTGGTTCATGACTCTTTTTAATTATGGTTTTCTCAGGATATATGCCCAGGAGTGGGATTGCTGGGTAATATGGTAGTTCTATTTTTAGATTTTAAGGACCTCCATACTGTTCTCCATAGTGGCTGTATCAATTTACATACCCACCAACAGTGCACCCTTTTCTCCACACCCTCTCCAGCATTTATTGTTTGTAGATTTTTTGATGATGGCCATTCTGAACAGTGTGAAGTGATACCTCACTGTAGTTTTTATTTGCATTTCTCTAATGGTTAATGATGTTGTGCATCCTTTCATGTGTTTGTTGGTAATCTGTGTAGCTTCTTTGGAGAAATGCCTGTTTAGGTCTTCTGCTAATTTTTGGATTGGGTTGATTGATTTTTTGATATTGAGCTGCATGAGCTGCTTGTATATTTTACAGATTAATCCTTTGTCAGTTGCTTTATTTACAAATATTTTCTCCCATTCTTAGGGGTGTCTTTTGGTCTTGTTTATGGTTTCCTTTGCTGTGCAAAAGGTTTGAAGTTTCATTAGGTCCCATTTGTTTATTTTTGTTTTTATTTCCATTTCTCTAGGAGGTGGGTGAAGAAGGATCTTGCTGTGATTTATGTCATAGAGTGTTTGCCTATGTTTTCCTCTAAGACTTTTACAGTGTCCGGTGTTACATTTAGGTCTTTAATCCATTTTGAGTTTATTTTTGTGTATGGTGTTAGGAAGTGTTCTAATTTCATTCTTTTACATGTAGCTGTCCAGTTTTCCGAGCACCACTTATTGAAGAGGATGTCTTTTCTCCATTATATACTCTTGCCTCCTTTATCAAAGATAAGGTGACCATATGTGCATGGGTTTATCTCTGGGCTTTCCATTCTGTTCCATTGATCTATATTTCTGTTTTTGTGCCAGTACCATACTGTCTTGATTAATGTAGCTTTATAGTATAGTGTGAAGTCAGGGAGCCTGTTTCCTCCAGCTCTGTTTTTCTTTCTCAAGATTGCTTTGGCTATTCTGGGTCTTTTGTGTTTCCATACAAATTGTGAAATTTTTTGTTCTAGTTCTGTGAAAAATGCCAGTGGTAGTTTGATAGGGATTGCATTGAATCTGTAGATTGCTTTGGGTAGTATAGTCATTTTCACAATGTTGATTCTTCCAGTCCAAGAACATGGTATATCTCTCCATCTGTTGTATCATTGTCAATTTCTTTCATCAGTGTCTTATAGTTTTCTGCATAGAGGTCTTCTGTCTCCTTAGGTAGGTTTATTCCTAGGTATTTTATTCTTTTTGTTGAAGTGGTAAATGGGAGTGTTTCCTTAATTTCTCTTTCAAATTTTTCATCATTAGTGTATAGGAATGCAAGAGATTTCTGTGCATTAATTTTGTATCCTGCAACTTTACCAAATTCATTGATTAGCTCTAGTAGTTTTCTGGTAGCACCTGTAGGACTCTCTATGTATATTATCATGTCATCTGCACACAATGACAGTTTACTTCTTTTCTGATTTGGATTCCTTTTGTTTCTTCTCTGATTGCTGTGGCTGAAACTTCCAAAACTATGTTGAATAATAGTGATGAGAGTGGGCAACCTTGTCTTGCTCCTGATCTTGGAGGAAAATGGTTTCAGCTTATCACCATTGAGAACGATGTTGGCTGTGGGTTTGTTGTATATGGCCTTTATTATGTTGAGGTAGATTCCCTCTATGGCTACTGTCTGGAGAGTTTTTATCATAAATGGATGTTGAATTTTGTTGAAAGCTTTTTCTGCATCTATTTAGATGATCATATGGTTTTTATCCTTCATTTTGTTAATATGGTTTATCACATTGATTGAATTGTGTATACTGAAGAATCCTTGCATTCCTGGGATAAACCTCAATTGATCATGTTGTATGATCCTTTTACTGTGCTGCTGGATTCTGTCTGCTAGTATTTTTTGAGGATTTGTGCATCTATGTTCATCAGTGATATTGGCCTCTAGTTTTCTTTCTTTGTGACATCCTTGTCTGGTTTTGGTATCAGGGTGATGGTGGCCTCGTAGAATGAGTTTGGGAGTGTTCTCCCTCTGCTATATTTTGGAAGAGTTTGAGAAGGATAGGTGTTAGCTCTTCTCTAAATGTTTGAAAGAATTAGGCTGTGAAGCCATCTGGTCCTGGGCTTTTGTTTCTTGGAAGATTTTTAATCACAGTTTCAATGTCAGTGTTTGTGATTGGTCTGTTCATATTTTCTATTTCTTCCTGGTTTAGTCTCAGAATGTTGTGCTTTTCCAAGAATTTGTCCATTCCTTCCAGGTTGTCCATTTTATTGGCATATAGTTGCTTGTAGTAATCTCTCATGATCCTTTGTATTTCTGCAGTGTCGGTTGTTACTTTTCCTTTTTCATTTCTAATTCTGTTGATTTGAGTCAGCTCCCTTTTATTCTTGATGAGTCTGGTTAATGGTTTATCAATTTTGTTTGTCCTCTCAAAGAACCAGCTTTTAGTTTTATTGATCTTTGCTATTGTTTTCTTCATTTCTTTTTCATTTATTTCTGATCTGATCTCTATAATTTCTTTCCTTCTGCTAACTTTGGGGGGGTTTTGTTCTTCTTTCTCTAATTGCTTTAGGTGCAAGGTTAGGTTGTTTGTTTGAGATGTTTCTTTTTTCTTAAGGTAGGATTGTATTGCCCTAAACTTCCCTCTTAGAACTGCTTTTGCTGCATCCATAGGTTTTGGGTCATCGTGTTTACATTGTCATTAGTTTCCAGGTATTTTTTGATTTCCTCTTTGACTTCTTCAGTGATCTCTTGGTTATTTAGTAGTGTGTTGTTTAGCCTCCATGTGTTTGTATTTTTTACAGTTTTTTTTCCTGTAATTGATATCTAGTCTCATAATGTTGTGGTTGGAAAAGAAACTTCATACAATTTCAATTTTCTTAAGTTTACCAAATTGGTAAAGAAATTTACCAGTTTTCTTAAATTTGTGACCCAACATATGATCTATCTTGGAGAATGTTCCATGAGCACTTGAAGAAAGTGTATTCTGTTGTTTTTGGATGGAATGTCCTATAAATATCAATTAAGTCCATCTTGTTTAGTGTGCCATTTAAAGCTTGTGTTTCCTTATTTATTTTCATTGTGGATTGTTCATTGGTGAACGTGGGGTGTTAAAGTCCCCTACTATGATTGTGTTACCGTTGATTCCCCATTTTATGGCTGTTAGCATTTGCCTTATGTATTGAGGTGCTCCTATGTTGGGTGTGTAAATATTTACAATTGTGATATCTTCTTCTTGGATTGATCCCTGGATCATTATGTAGTGTCCTTCTTTGTCTCTCGTAACAGTCTTTATTTTAAAGTCTCTTTTGTCTGATATGAGAATTGCTACTCCAGCTTTCTTTTGGTTTCCATTTGCATGGAATATCCTTTTCCATCCCCTCACTTTCAGTCTGTATGTGTCCCTAGGTCTGAAGTGGGTTTCTTGTAGACAGCATATAGACAGGTCTTGTTTTTGTATCCATTCAGTCTAAGTATTTCGGTTGGAGCATTTAATCCATTTACATTTAAGGTAATTATTGATATGTATGTTTCTATTACCATTTTCTTAATTGTTTTGGGTTTGTTATTCTAGGTCTTTTCCTTCTCTTGTGTTTCCGGCTTAGAGAAGTTCCTTTAGCATTTGTTGTAAAGCTGGTTTGGTGGTGCTGAATTCTCTTAGCTTTTGCTTGTCTGTAAAGGTTTTAATTTCTCCATCAAATGTGAATGAGATCCTTGCTGGGTAGAGTAATCTTGGTTGTAATTTTTTCCGTTTTATCACTTTAAGTATGTCCTGCCACTCCCTTCTGGCTTGCAGAGTGTCTGCTGAAAGATCAGCTGTTAACCTTATGGGAATTCCCTTGTATGTTATTTGTTGCTTTTCCCTTGCTGCTTTTAATATTTTTTCTTTGTGTTTAATAGTTTGAGTAATATGTTTTTTGGCATGTTTCTCCTTGGATTTCTCCTGTATGGGACTCTTAGTTTTCCTGGACTTGACTATTTCCTTTCCCATGTTAGGGAAATTTTCAACTGTAATATCTTCAAATATTTTCTCAGACCCTTTCTTTTTCTTCTGAGACCCCTATAATTCGAATGTTGGTGTGTTTAATATTGTCCCAGAGGTTTCTGAGATTGTCCTCAATTCTTTTCATTCTTTTTTCTTTATTCTGCTCTGTGGTAGTTATTTCCACTATTTTATCATCCAGGTCACTTATCTGTTCTTCTGCCTGTTCTGCTATTGATTCCTTCTAGAGAATTTTTAATTTTATTTATTGTGTTGTTCATCATTGTTTGTTTGTTCTTCAGTTCTTCTAGGTCCTTGTTAAACGTTTCTTGTATTTTCTCAGAGTAAATAGAACTTTCTCAGAGTTCTATTTCCAAGATTTTGGATCATCTTTACTATCATTACTCTGAATTCTTTTTGAGGTAGACTGCCCTTTTCCTCATTTGTTTGGTCTGTTGGGTTTTTACCTTGCTCCTTCATCTGCTGCATATTTCTTTGTCTTCTCATTTTGTTTAACTTACTGTGTTTGTGGTCTCCTTTTTGCAGGATGCAGGTTCGTAGTTCCCGTTGTTTTTGGTGTCTGCCCCCAGTGGGTGAGGTTCGTTCAGTGGCTTGTGTAGACTTCCTGGTGGAGGAGACGGGTGCCTGTGTTCTGGTAGATGAGGCTGGATCTTGTCTTTCTGCTGGGCAGGGCCACGTCCAGTGGTGTGTTTTGGGGTGCCTGTGAACTTAGTGTGATATTAGACAGCCTCTCTGCTAATGGGTGTGGTTGTGTTCCTATCTTACTAGTTGTTTGGCATGGGGCATCCAGTCCTGGAGCTTGCTGGCTGTTGGGTGGAGCTGGGTCTTAGCACTGAGATGGAGATCTCTGGGAGAGCTCTCGCCGATTGATATTACATGGGGCCGGGATGTCTCTGGTGGACCAGTGTCCTGAACTTGGCTCTCCCACCTCAGAGGCTCAGGCCTGACACCAGGATGGAGCACCAAGACCCTGTCAGCTACACGGCAGAAATATAAAGAACAGTTTTGTCCTCAATTGGTTTATTGCTTTGAAAATGAAGCTTCAGAACTCATCACTTTCCACCTGCATGCAAGGCAGCAATCAACAAGGTCACACAACTCACTTCACAAAGCCCGGGTTGATTCAGGAAAGTCCCTTCTAATGTAGTCTGTGTTGTTGTCTGTGGTGCAGTGGCATCTTCAGCCTCAAGCCCGTGTTTTAGACTCTCTCCATGATGTCCTGTTCATGGGTAGTTAGCTCTTACTGTGAGAGAATGCCAAGTCTGGAACCACATTGTCACCATCTTGATGACATCACTGAGCAGCCACTTTTTTTTTTTTTTTTTTTTTTTTGCGGTACGCAGGCCTCTCACTTTTGTGGCCTCTCCCGTTGTGGAACACAGGCTCCAGACGTGCAGGCTCAGCGGCCATGGTTCATGGGCCTAGCCACTCCGCGGCATGTGGGATCTTCCCAGACCGGGGCACGAACCCGTGTCCCCTGCATCCACAGGTGGACTCTCAACCACTGCGCCACCAGGGAAGCCCTGAGCAGCCACTTTTAAACCAACATGGATTCAATAAACTGATAGACAAGGTCCACTTGTTTTAAGTCTTGTGTTTCGTCACAGCCTGTAGATGAAAGTGAAAAGAGCTGTCTGGGTTTACGAGTTACTTAATTCTGTATGGAGGCAAGCGAATTACTACAAATTGGCACATGCAGTAATTTTTTTAAAGGCCACTTGACCCAAGTAAACCAGGTTTTCTTTAAGGACTTAGGAAAAATAGCCTGATGAAGACAAAATTATTGATTATATGATTGAATTAGAGGAACTGTATTGATCTTTACCGGAAGAATCATGTATAGTTTTGGTATATTTCAGATATTGCATATTTCATTGATCTGTACTGGAGCCTGATCAGTTTTGATTGGAACTGAAAATTTGTTTGAATCAAAATCAAACTCTGGAGTTAACATTACTAGCAATAATTGGAGATAGATAATCCTCTTCAAAAGTCTTTAGTAGACGATGCTGGTAAAATGTTGATAGCTGTTGAATGATGGATATACAGGGGGTTCATTGTACTGTTCTCTCTACTTTTATGTATGTTTGAAATTTTTGATAATTAAACTTTAAAGAATAAAAATTATTTATATGACCTTGGGCAATATACCAACATCACCTTGGTTAGAAAACAATACAATGTATTGACTTAAAAAAGAAAAAACAAGACAGTATGTTGCAGCAGTTTTCTTATTGTGACAGGACTTTGCTCTAATTCTGGCTTGGTATCCAAGTCTTTTCTTGTCTGTGTCAGAGCTTGGTACTAAAAAACCTGCGCCCAAAAGCCTTGACAGGTGTGTTCAGAGCTGGGAGCTGAATGAAACCTAACCTATTTCCAAAGCACCACTGGCAGCAGGGTCCCAAAAAAACCTATCTTGATTAGTTTGTGAGCCTAGAAAAGCTTTGCAAATATATACATGAACCAAATAAACACTACATGACTGTGAAAAATAGCATTCTAGGGCATCTAGTATATATCATATCATTTTAAAACATACTTAGTTTTTAAATGTTTAACAGCTTGAAAGGTTGGCAAGTTTGAAAACTGATGTTCTTCATCCCAGGGCAGGCAGAGCAAAATGTTTCTGAGTAACTATTTTTTTTTCTGTCAAGTCCTCACATAGTCAATAAAATTAAATTATACTCTATTACATGAGAGATGGAAGTGCTAATTTTAAGGACATAACAAGAGTGCAAGTAAAATTATGAGTGATTACATCTTCTGCTAATATTTAGTGCTCTTTGAAGGATGTGGCACAATAAATGGGAGGGATGGATGAAGAAAATGGCCTTTATCCAGTGATTTAGTGAGCTTAAAATAGGTTGAATCTAGTATTAATAATTACTGAGAATAGACAAAAGATCAAAGGTGTGCCTTGGCAGATTTGGGGCCAACAATGTAGACTGGTAGTTCAAGTGGGAGACTATACAAAAACTCGAGGCAGATGTTGAGAAGTATTGAACCTCATTTTTCGGACGGATTTATCTAGACATTCATGTACTGAGTACATGGGGTTAGGAAACATATAACCAGTTAGTCCTGTGTATTGCATCACTTTAAGTAGAGAGTTAGAGCTTTGTACTAGGGTGTAGGGTGTTATATCAAAAAAGGAATATAGTCTCTGCCTGCAAATTAATCTGCAAGTAGAGAAATTAGTTCTAAAAGGAAGAAAACCCCTCATTTTGCAAATAGACACACACATAGGGTTTGGTTGTCTTTGGACTTGGGTCCATATAAGTAATGGGAAGACTTTCTTTAGGGTTGTGTTAGAGCTGTAGATTTCAAGTGCTGGAGACCTAACCTATACCAGCCTAGGCAGAAAAGAGCTGGCAAATTCTGAAACACACAAAAGGCAGGGTGGACCTGACTTGAGGATAACTCAGCCAGGATCTGACTCTATTAGCCCATCTCATTCTCTCTCTAATCATTTTCTTTTTAGTTGGTGTGTGTGTGTATATATATATATATATAATTTACCATTTTAAGTGTACATTTCACGATCATTAAGTACATGCACCTTGTTCAACCATCACAGCTAACCACTTTCAGCCCTTTTGCATCATCTCAAATAGAAGCCCTGTATCCGTTAACAATAACTCTTCATTCCTTCCCTCGCCACCCACTTGGTAACCACTATTCTACTTTGTCTCTTTAAATTTTCCTATTCTAGGTATTTCATATAAATTGTAGAAATCATAAAATATTTGTCCTTTTGTGTCTGGCTTATTTCATTTAGAACAGTGTATTCAGGGTTCATTCATGTGGTAACATGCATCAAAATTCCATTTGTTTTTATGGATTAATAATACACTATTGTATGTATATACCACATTTTGTTTATCCATGTATCTGTTGATGGACATTTGGTTTGTTTGCATGTTTTAGCTCCTGTGAACAGTGCTGCTATGAACTTTGGTATACAAATATCTGTTTGAGTTCCTGCTTTCAATTCTTTTGGGTATATGTCTCGGAGTGGACTTTCCAGATCATATAGTAATTCTGTTTAACTTCTTGAGGGATTCTTTCCCGTTCATGTTTGCTTCATTCTCTCAGAATAACACCTCTACAAGGATTTAAACCATGGCTGCTAGCAGCTCCAGGTACACATACTCACATGTTGGGACCAGAGAGGAGAGGACCACTTTCCCCAGCTCAAGGTCCAAAACCCTAGAAAAGAAAGGTAATTGACTAACTTGGTTCTTACCCTCTTACCTGAAGCAGTTACTGTAGAGAGGCAGGGGAAGGGTGTGGATGTGGATTCTTGGGTGATTGGATTAGGTAGAGAGAGATTCCTACTCCTTGGCTGGGGAAGTGGGGTCTTGTTAAAAAAAAAAAAAATGACAGTGCCCATTTGAGATATGTGTCTAAATCTGGGAGGAGGGGAGTACAACTACCAAAAAGGAGGAGGGCAGGAGCAGCCTGGACATGGATCCTGGAGAAATACTGTGAGCTAAGTGATTTCAAATCCACAAATATCAAAATAGTTTTGTTTTGTTGTTATCCTTTGTAGTTCACATAGGGTAGGTTCATGTGTGCATGAGCACGCATGTGCACACACACACACACACACACACAGAAAGGAGCTTGTCTGAATGAGACGATTTAGGACGTTTCATGCAGCAGTCCCTAGTAAATTTCTTTGAACACTTGTTTAACATGTACAGTGGTATTTTTCAGGAAAAAAGGCTGAAAATCTTCATATATCACTTCGTATAGATAGATGGTTGAAGGTTGCATATTTTAAAAAATATGTTTCCTATACAAGCTTGTTTTTCAGCTTTAGTACCACCATGGACATATTTACAAACTATAGAGCAGCAGAGAATAAAAGCTGCTTACTTTGGCTTTCATCTAGTTTCATTTCCATTTTAAGCTGTACCTGGGATTCAAATTATCTCAGATGGAAAGTTCCTGTAAGTATCTATCGAGAATTGTGTAATGAGCAATTTCTTACTTCTACAGGTTTGGAACACAAAGCCAAGAGTTGGTGTAACTTATTCAATTGTTCTATCAAATCAGGTTTAGTAAACTATTGGCCTTATTTTAGGATTCATGAGGTTTCTTAGGCTTTTGAAACTTCTGCTTTATATCTATACATCCAGCAAGATGAGCTATCTTCTCTAAGTATACAATAAAGCCCCCAAATATATCTATTATTTATTCTGTAGCACTTTATCCCAAATAATCATCTTTGTTTCTTTTCATAATTATATTATTGCTCTATTTATTTCCTGTTTTTAATTTTGTGATTCACTCTGCATCTCACATTTTCCATCTTAAGCATCTTTTCAGTTTTAGGCTTTCATTCCATCATCATCCATTTCATATCATTTATTCATCTCAGAGGTCATTCCCTCTGTATCTTAGTTATCTCCACTTAATTAAGAACTATAATGTTCAAAAGAATGCCTTGATCACATGCATTTATGGGCATACTTGATTACTGCTTTTTCGTAAAGGAAAGGGGAAGATAAGAGTTCAAAAAAGGAAGGAAGCAAAGAGGGCCAAATTGATATTGACCACTCATTTCCTCATTAAAAACAATGCTGTCTAGTTATAAGTAGACTTACAGAATTAACTTTTTAAATATTAATATTAGTGTCTTTCTTCCTCTATTGCTCTCTAGTTCTCCCCCTTCAACGCCTCTATCTTCCTCCCTAACTCTCTCCCAAATGCAAACACTTAAGTTTTCTTTTCTTAGGAAATTTATCTAAGTTGATTCTCTACTTCTCTTCAGTTTAAACAGGCAGGTACCAAAGAAAGGATTGAGTCTGTCTGTCCTCCTTGGAGGTGTATCTGGAAAGGAGAGTACTCTTATTACCCTGGATTTGAGTAGGAAACCACAAATTGCAGCTACCACCAGACTCACTCACCAGCTTTCTGATAGAATGTGGAGGCAGTCTTGGGGAACTGAAAGACAGGGGGGTCTTAAAAGAGGAAAGGGAGACTTTGAGAATTTTCAGGCACTCTGCTAACTTTGTCTCAATATGAAGAGATTTCAGTGTACTTTCAAGTAATCAGTTGAATATCAGTAACTATATCCCATTGTTTCTCTCTCTTTCCTTTTCTGATTGGTTATTTTTTCTCCCTTGCTTAACCTCACTCATCATATTGATTTCCTTCTCACCAACTAATTACAAGAATGTACCTTTCAAAATTATAAGTTGACACCCTGGCCTCTATCTGTATTTCAGTCATGGCATACTGTTCCTCATCCTTTTTCAATCTAGTAGCTCATATTGGGCTTTCTTTCTGATGGCTTTTTAATATTTTTTTCTGATGGCTTTGCCTACCCTGTGTTGAAGACACACTTGCTTCTTACCACACAGTACACTGAAAGTCCCCATAATCTTAGGCTCTTCCCATCCAGGGAGAATCTCTTTGCAAAACTAGAAAAATAAGGGCCCAAATGCTAGTTCTTCATACACTTTGGTGGAAGCTTTGAACTTTAGACATTTCTTAACAATTTAATACAAGGCTCTTAATATTTTTAGTGGATTCTGTTTCCTACTCTTTTAATTATTTCTGTTTCTTGTTCTTAAGGCTTCTCACTTTTCAAGATAAAAAGCTAAAGCCAGACACATCAGGCTAATAAGATTCTGGTCAGTGTGGCTATAGTGAGAAGGTTCCCACAACACATAAGTGCTAATCTTTTACTATACTCTGTCATGAGTGCTTTTTAGTACATTACAGGAAACCCAGATTTGTGATTTCCAGTACTCCCACTCATGATTCTTTCTGGACTCCCCAGACATCCACTTCCAGAGAGACTGTTGGCCTTTGTGTGGTCTCATGGTCTTTTTTTCTTAGAATCTCTTCAGAAAAGTTTCCTATAGCTGGGCCTAGAGAGAACAGGCACTTCTTCCAACTCTCCTCAGCCAGTTTGGAAGGAAACTTGAATTGCAAGGCATCCACAGGCCTGGAAGGGTGGCAAACAGGACTGGTTACATAATATTCAGGACCAGTGCAAAATGAAAATACAGGGCCCCTTGTTCAAAAATTAAGAATTTCAAGATGGTGACAGCAAAGTGTCAATATTAAGCCAAGCCTGGGTCCCTTCTAGATGTAGGTGACTGCACAGGTCACATGCTCATGAAGGCAGTCCTGGTGTTGAGAAACTGGGGAGTGGATTGATGTCATAATGTAAGTCTCTTCCTGGTTTTCTAGACATAACTCATTAGTGCATGAGGAGTGAGTGACCCCAATTTCCTAGTCATTAAGGTATCAAAATATATTCTGCATTATGTGAGGCATGTTTCATATTTCCTTGATAATTAATTTCAAGGGGTGGTTTCCTCTCTTTTTATCATAGTAAGATAATTTTCCCCCTTTCCCAGTATACTGACTTGAATTTAGTTTCACTGAATTTTTTTCTTATAAAATATACCATTCTTTCCTAAAAATACACATAATTGCACAAAGGGAGTACATGAAATGCATATTGTTTGTCTAGTACAAACAAAGCTTTTGGATACAAATATGTACAAAATACAGCTCTTACCAAGCAAGCAGGGGACTTCCTGCTTGAGAAGACAAGATAAAAGAAATAATGAAGACCTAAATATTACTTCAAAATCCCTATAGAAGACAACACTGTGCCATATAGAAACAGTAATGTCGCATTGACTTTGTCCGATTCTGTTTTAAATCTCAATTGTGATTTGTTGGGATAGGGTTAGACCAGCTTCTTCTCAAGCACTACTTTGTGTCTTAATCCTTTGTTCTCAAGTAGGTAATAAATAACTTAAGGATTAGTTCTTAGTTTCATTCAATACCTCCACCTGTCCTATCATAGTACAGAGTTATAACACAGTTCATTATAGAGTAGAAAGACCACTGGATTAGGAATCTGCTAAAATAAAGTTAGTAATGCCTGAATTAATTCAGTATGCATGTTTAAAGGATTTCTTTCTATAAACAATATAATCTGAGAGATGTAGACATTCCCAGACACAGTTCCTGCCCCTGAAGGCCTTATCACTTATTTAAAAATTTGAGACAAATATAGGAAGAAAAATTTATAAAAGAAGGAGGAATAATAAATACCATAAAGAGTTCGGGATGATTAATGAATTCAGAATATGGAAGGCGAGAAGGCAGTGTAGGAGAGGAACATTGGACTTGAGCCATGGGTAGGCTTTGTCAGAAAGGTGGAGGGTCAAGAAAACATACTCTAAAAAGTGGAAAGAATATCAGTAGGGCTATTGAAGAACCCGAAGGAAGATTGTTTTAACTATAACTTAAGGATTGTGAAGAGCAGAGAATGCTGAGTTAGGTCATGGATGGCCTTGACTATACAACTGCAAAGTTAAAAGTTTTTTCAGCATACAGTGTAGAGTCTTTGGAAGAGTTTGGAAAGAGAGAGATATATTATCCAGTCAAATGAGATATTGTATGGGAGAGCAATGTTAAAAACAAGTGAGATTATGGCATAGTTGGCATTTAATAAATTCTTATATCCTGTTATATAGATTATGTATACACTCATGACATCAACGTACCAGTTGGCAGTACCTGTCGGGTGTTTCCTGAGATGTAGTGTCTACTCCTGCCAAATAGTCTTGCATTTAATTTTGCCTTCCAAGGGATTGGAAAAAATCAATCTCACTTGTTATTTCAGTGGCTAGAACAAAGAAAAATAACTCATGCATACGAAAGCCTTGTAGATGCCAGAACCTTGGATTTTGAAAAAATTCTATAATGATACTGGGAAAAATGGCTGAGCCAAAATTATCAGTGAGAGTATAGTGACAAATAAAAGTACAATAACAAAAACAACTATCTTCTATGGCACACTTGCTATAAGTTAATTGCCTTAACTACATTATTAAATCTAGTCCTCACAGCAATCCTTTAATAGAGATTTTATATTCTCTACAGCTGAAGAAAGTGATATTTTTTCAGATATTAATTAACTTGACCAAGACCATACAGTTATAAGGCATTGGTGCTGATTTTCCAGGCTAAAGTGTTTTATAACCAGAGCCTGAGCTCTTAACAACCTCACTATTTGTTTTAATTTTTATTTTGTTTCCTAACTTTTCTACAATGAACATATATTACCCATGGATTTAAATAATGAACTCACTACATTTTTTTAAAATAAAAAATCACACTAAAGAATAAGATTTGCCACCAGTCTGATCTTGATTACGCTTCTGCTTACACATTTTAGGGTTAAGTTTTGTCAAGATGGAAGGATCTTTTCATCTTTGTAGTCGTGCCTGCCCAGACTGCATTTTGAATCTTCCCTAAAGAAGCACTTCTAAGCTATTTTACTTCCCTGTGTGGCTCTGACTTAAAGTCTAAAGTGCAGTATTTTAAAACCTTGGATCTTAGCTGTAGTGGAGATGTAAGAGAAGGCTGATTCCAGTGAGAATGCAGGTCTGGTGGTGATGGTGACAGTGGCACTGGCCTGCAGGGTCAAACACCTTTCTGTTTGTTATCTGAGTGTAGAGAATGAGTGAGGAACTTCCCCCTGTCTTCCCCTCCCAGCATAGCTCACGTGTGTCAGGTCTTCCTGCCTCTTCAATGGCCTTGAGGAAGGAGGAGGAGCAGCCAACAAACAGATGCCTTCTTCTCTAGGGGTCATTGAATGATGGATATAGATGCAACCTCAGGGATGGTCTCATCCAATGATTGCCATTACAGATGAGGAAGCAGAGTGACTTGATCAAGGTCTCCCAGTGAGTTTGTGGAAGTTTCAACTCGGTGTTCTTCTGTAAACTTCAAGACACCCAGGAGTGAATACAACTAACTTAGACAAGTCCACACACGTGGTGAGGGACAGAAAAGTGAAGGAGTCGAGGGTCAAGAAAAGTATCTTAATATTGTAATATAAAGTGAATTCAGAACTGCTTCATGTTTCCTTCAGTTTGTGTGTGTGTTTTATAGAATCCTATTTTTAAAAAATAAAGTCAAGCCTTCAATTTCCAAACATGCACAAAGGCTAGTGCTGGTGTATTCAACTAGAATGCAAGACATTTTTAACCCCCAAACTCTAAATTAAAAAAAAAAAAATTTCTCTAAATCACCTAAATGTGCTTGTTTTTTTTTTCCTGTTTTTTTTTTATATTTTTTGCTTTATAACAAATTTAATCAGTTATACATATACATATGTTTCCATATCCCCTCCCTTTTGCGTCTCCCTCCCACCCTCCCTATCCCACCCCTCCAGGCGGTCACAAAGCACCGAGCTGATCTCCCTGTGCTATGCGGCTGCTTCCCACTAGCTATCTACCTTACGTTTGGTAGTGTATATATGTCCATGCCGCTCTTTCACTTTGTCACAGCTTACCCTTCCCCCTCCCCATATCCTCAAGTCCATTCTCTAGTAGGTCTGTGTCTTTAAAATGTGCTTGTTTTGCTTCTGGTGAGAGTAAATGTCTTTGTTCACCCGTCAGCCTCATTTGGTGGGCAAGCTGTCTTCGGAAACTTCCTCCTCACCAACTGTCTCATTGATTGTCATTTGAGTCTGTTAGTCATAGGTCCTTAGGTGAATGGTGGGTGGCAATTAGCAGCATCTCCTCAAGATATCTCCTGGTGCATGTGGCCTCCTTGTCACCTTGTTAGGAGAATGGCTAGGTAATAATTGTCACCTCCCTGTGATCTGCCTTTCTGAAGGTACGATTGGCATCTCTCTGATTATGTTCATTAAAAATTGTGTTGTCAGCTTACCTGGGAGAAGCAGCACTCACCTTAGGCGTGTAATTTGTTCCTGTCACGTTCATTATAATCTAGTGTCAGCTGGAGGAAGTAGCAACTTTTCTAGTGGGCATACCAGAGAAACAGATGTGGAATCTGTAGGTAGCAGCTGTTGGAAAAAGAAAAAATAAAGTTTGGTGGCATCCAACAAAGATGCTTGAAATCTGAAAATACTTGGGAGCTCAGATTGGTTCCTAACTCATTGGTATTCTTTGATCTTAGAGTACTAAGTACCAAGTACTAGACATTAGCAAATAATTTGCAAATTCACATGAAAAACATTTTTCTGAAATTAAAGCTTTAGATATCTATAGCTCTTCAATTTTGACAAGTTAGAATTAAAATTATTTCCTCTGTTACCAGGGACAACATAGGATGTCTAGAAAGACATGTTCAGAGCCACCCACTACTTAGGCTAGAGTATCTTCTACCCGTCCTTTGGTACTTAGGGATCACAACAATCCCCCACTTCTGGCCCTAGGGAAGTGTGTGGGAGAGGGAGTTGATCTGCTCTTCCCCCCTCTTTTCAATTTGCTTCCTCCTCTGAGGATTTAAGGCAGAACCTTACAAAGCCTACATCTCCTCCATTAATCCCTAGGTAACACCTCCTCTACACTTCCATGGTTAGAATGATTACAGTACTCAGCAATTTGGTATTTGAAGATATACAAATATCTGGCTGTTAGATGAATCTTGAGAAAAGATTAAAGAGTGGCTATGTGGTTTTGAGGACTTATACAAAACTGATTAATTCCTTATGCTTTTCTCCTACTTACTTCCAGAACTTTGTTCTGGTATTCTTCATTTTGCTGGTCAATGGTTGATGAGAATACAAGTTGATCCCATTTTATGTGTTAAATAGCTTCCTAAAAATTCTGTATTTGTGCATTAAACCATATTTCTAATTTATGATATTAAAATTCTGAGCTCACTGCCCAAAGACAAAAATGATAACCCAAATGACTTCGTCTCAAAGTTGAATACACAAATACAGAATGTTTCTTTAAGTCAAAAATGTAATAAAATAGCAAGTCAACCTTATTATAATTGCATGTTCATTTAAAACTGCAGATACACCAAAATACAGATTACAGCACATTTATGCTGTCTGTTTGTAAGTAGGATACTTCCCTGAGCTTGAGAAGAAAAGTCAGGGCTTTGCACAGAAATAATAAAGAATTTTCCAGAAAATGTTACAAATTAATGCATGAAATCGGGAGAGAATATGGATTTCAAAGCCTATATGTGTGGTTCTTATTCAACTTCTTACGGCTAAGAAAGCAGCAACATGAATCAAACAGAAACAAACTGTTTCACTTCCTTTGATCACCTATATGGCTCTGGGTATTTCTGATGCCATCAGTGTACCTGTGAAAGCAGACCACGTCAAAAACCAATAGCTTCTAGGATCAAATCTAAGCGATTACCATTATCTTTCTTTGTTAAAATATTTTTTGATGCTGCCATTTAATGATTTAGTTTTTTTTCTATATTCCACTTCATTTAATATATATTTATTTTTATGATGACAGGAATAACTTGTACATCTTTAACCTGAGAGAAAATCCAGTTTCCTAAATTGAAAATATCAAGACTGTTAATTACTTCTTATCTATTCATCTATGACATTCAAATGACATTGTTACAAAGTTTTAAATCAAAACAAGGACATTCAAATGACATTGTTACAAAGTTTTAAATCAAAACTTTAAAACAAAGTTTTAAATTTAGACTTATTCTGATTAGAATATTTATATCTTTCATACTTGTGCCCCTCTCCCTGGATAGGTTTCCTGATGGAAGGGACCATGTCACAGATATGTCTGAACCTTTAGTTTCCTATTTGGACTCTTGAAGATACTTCCATGGTAATAAGGAAACAAGAACTTAAATTAAGACGATTATACAAACTTATAATATTGAGATACGCTGCCTTCATACTTTACTAGAACATCAAGCCCCACCCGATATTTCAACTATATTACTATCTCACTACTCTGCTTATGATATCACTGATTCTTCTTCACATATATAAGAAGCCTCACAGGACCTTTGCAAAGGCCCAAATGGGGTTGATGCTGAGCTTCTGGCAAGCCTCTCACTGAGGAGCAGTTTCTCCTAGCTGGGTCTATATGTAGGGAAATATTGGGGTGGGTAGTGGGGTCGGCAACTGTGAGACCTGATTTAGCCAACCCCATTCTGGGATGGAGTGTCCTGGAATACACTATAACCCCAACTCAGGATTCATCTGGCTGTGTTTTTGCAAGACTACAGTTGCCTCTGCTGTTTGTCTAGGATCCTTTCCAAGCTGAAGAAAAACACGATTTTTAAATACAAGCACTTCCTATCAATACTAAATCCTTGTATATTTAAAAGGAAATATAGTCATCTTATGTAGGATTCCAGATACATTGGGTGGTTCACCAACAGAATTTAAAGAAGCAACCTATTTTCTAACTTGACCAACTTCTGATTTTATTTGCCCTGGAACTTCACTGCTATTGGTATTCCACACGATAAACATGCTTTGACTCGAAGTGTGTGTGCGCCGAATAATACACGAGACTTTGGCAAGATGAGTTAGAAGTATACTAAAAAGGAAAGGCAATAGTCACAAAGGATTGTAAATCTTAGATTAAAGTACAGAAGAATTTTATGTAAGGATCAGGTATGACTTAGAGAAAAATCTTTACTTGGTTTAATTATTTGTATTGAATTTTCTATATATTCTTAGCCACAGTTCTATATAGACTACCCTCCTGGGATTTTTTCCCTTAGCTATGCAGGTTAGGAATTAATGAAAAGATCTCTCCACCCCATATAGACCAATCATCTGGACTTTGACAACAATCTCTATTTCTCATACATGAAGTCAGTTTCAAAGGCACTCATCTAATTCTTTCATGTTGGATGAGTGTGCATAGAAAGGTCCTCTGCTACTAACTTGCCCATGCAGAGATCTCACATCATTGTCACTTGTCATTACTTATACTCAAACTGCTTATTTGAGCTGTCATAGAAGATTTGCCAAATCTTATTCTTTTTTTCTCTTTACTATTCATATGTTTCGCAGAAACTGCTTGGGCAAAAGGAATTGCCATTTTTTATCAGGAGAACTAAATCATCAGGTGGCCTTATTTCTAGTGAAACTATACCCAGAAACAACTCTTCTTGGGGTTCAAGGTGATTAAAAAATTAGAAAATGGGAATAACTTCCCTCCCTCATTTTTATATATGCTATTTCCCTTCTTGGAAGAGGGGCTGTTTTGGGGGAAAACGCAAAGAAGGTCTTCTGAAACCATTTTATCCTTCCAAAAATAGTAAAATTATGTAAAAGTTCAGGAAAGATTGCGTAGAACAATGCCTCCCCTCCCAACTCCCCATCTCATTTTATCCCATTTCAGGACCTTACAAACTTCCAAGAAGAAGGAAATAGCAAATCTAAGACACCCTTGTCATGACAGATTAAGGAAGGACTCCTCTAAAGAAATAGACCATCCCCAAACTACAAGAGCCCTAAATCAAATTGCTTTTAATGTGGGAGTCCTTGTAAGCAGGGAGCAAAAGCATTAATAGATTGGATCCCAAACACACAGTAAATATTTGGAAAACCAAGCTGGAAATCATAGGCTCTGAAATCTATATATTTATTCGGACATTTAGAAATCTGCTCTAACGGGTTTAGGTTTATCATTGCCATTAAAATTTATTTTAGGGACGCTACTGATACATAGATATATATTTTTGACACATTGTTGGTTTACAATACTGTTAGTTTCAGGTGTATGACAAAGTGATTCGGTTATATATAATTTTTTTCCATTATAGTTTATTATAAGATATTGAATATAGTTCCCTGTGTTATACAGTAAATCCTTGTTATTTATCTATTTTATATATAGTAGTTTGTATCTGTTAATCCCATACTCCTAGTTTATCCCTCCCCTTTGGTAACCATAAGTTTGTTTTCTATGTCTGTGAGTCTGTTTCTGTTTTGTAAATAAATTCATTTGTACTATTTTTTAGATTCCATATATAAGTGATATCATGTGATATTTGTCTTTGTCTTACTTCACTTAGTATAATCATCTCTATGTCCATCCATGTTGCTGCAAATAGCGTTATTTCATTCTTTTCTATGACTGAGTAGTATTCCATTGTATATATACACCACAACTTCTTTATGCATTTATCTGTCAGTAGACATTTAGGTTGCTTCCATGTCTTGGCTACTGTAAATACTGCTGCCATGAACATTGGCATGCATACATCATTTCTAATAAGAGTTTTCATCTTTTCCAAGTACATGCCCAGGAGTGGGATTGCTGGATCATATGGTAACTATTTTTAGTTTCTTAAGGAACTCCCATACTCTATTCCACAGTGGCTGCATCAATTTACAGTCCCACCAACAGTGTAAGAGGGTTCCCTTTTCTCCACACCCTCTCAAGTATTTATCATTTGTAGGCTTTTTGATGATGGCCATTCTGACCAGTGTGAGGTGGTACCTCACTGTAGTCTTGATTTACATTTCCCTAATAATTAGTGATGTTGAGCACCTTTTCATGTGTCTATTGGCCATCTGTATGTCTTCTTTGGAGAAATGTCTACTTAGGTCTTCTGCCCACTTTCTGATTGGGTTGTTTGTTTTTTTGATATTGAGTTGTGTGAGCTATCTTTATATTTTGAAATTAAGCCCTCTTTGGTTGCATCATTTGCAAATATTTTCTCCCAGTCTGTAGGTTGTCTTTTCATTTTGCTTATGGTTTCCTTGGCTGTGCAGAAGCTTATAAGTTTGATAAGGTCCCATTTGTTTATTTTTGCTTTTATTTCTTTTGGGAGACTGACCTAAGAAAACATTGCTACCATTTATGTCAGAGAATATTCTGTGTATGTTCTCTTCCAGGAGTTTTTTTTTTTTTTTTTTTTTTTTTTTTTTTTTTTTTTTTTTTGCTGTACGCGGGCCTCTCACTGTTGTGGCCTCTCCCGTTGCGGAGCACAGGCTCCGGACGCACAGGCTCAGCGGCCATGGCTCACGGGCCCAGCCGCTCCGCGGCATATGGGATCCTCCCAGACCGGGGCACGAACCCGTATCCCCTGCATCGGCAGGCGGACTCTCAACCACTGCGCCACCAGGGAGGCCCATCTTCCAGGAGTTTTATGGTGTCCTGTCTTACATTTAATTCTTTAACCATTTTGAGTTTACTTTTGTGTATGGTGCGCAGAAGTGTTTTATCTTCATTGATATACATGAGGCTGTCCAGCTTTCCCAACACCACTTGCTGAAGTGACTGTCTTTTCTCCATTGTATTTTTTTTTGCCTCCTTTGTCAAAGATTGACCATAGGTGTGTGGGTTTATTTCTGGGCTCCCTACTCTGTTCCGTTGATCTATATGTATTTTTGTGCCAATACCATGGTCTTTTGAATATTGTAGCTTTATAGTATTGTCTGAAGTCTTGGAAGGGTTATGCCTCCAGCTTTGTTTTTTCCTTCAGGATTGCTTTGGCAATTCTGGGTCTTTTATGGTTCCATATAAATTTTAGGATTATTTGTTTTGGTTCTGTGAAAAATATCATGGGCATTTTGACAGGGATCACACTGAAACTGTAGATTGCTTTGAGTAATATGGCATTTTAACAATATTCTAATTCAAGAGCATGGGCTATCTTACCATTTCTTGAATCATCTTCAGTTTTCTTTATCAATGTTTTATAGTTCCCAGTGTACAAGTCTTTCACCTCCTTGGTCAGTTTTATTCCTAAGTATTTTATTTTTTGATGCAATTTTAAAAGGAATTTTTTTTCTTTCCCTTTCTCATATTTCACTGTTAGTGTGAAGAAATCAACAGATTTCTGTATGTTAATCTTGTAACCTGGTATCTTGCTGAATTCATCTGTCAGTTCTAGGAGTTTCTGTGTGGAGTCTTAAGAGTTTTCTATGTAGAGTATAATGTCATCTGTGTATAATGTCATCTGCCTATAATGACAACTTTACCTCTTCTCTTCCAGTTCAGATAACTTTTCTTTCTTTTTCTTGTCTGATTGCTGTGGCTAGGACTTGCATTACTATGTTGAATAGAAGTGGTGAGAGTGGGCATCCTCATCTTTTTCTAGAATTTGGTGGGAAGGCTTTTGGCTTTTCAGCATTGATTATTATGTTGGCTGTCAGTTTGTCATAAATGGTTTTATTATGTTGAGATGTGTTCCCTTTATACCCCCTTTGGCAAGAGTTTTATCATGAATGGACATTGAATTTTATCAAATGCTTTTTGTTCAACTGTTGAGATGTTCATGGGGTTTTTGTCCTTTCTTTTGTTAATGTGGTATATCACATTGATTGATTTGCATATGTTGAACCATCCTTGTGACTCTGGAATGAATTCAACTTGATTACGGTGTATGATTCTTTTTATGTGTTTTTGGATTCAGTTTGCTAATATTTTCTTGAGGATTTTTGCATTTATATTCCAGATATCCATACATATATATACTGCTAACTACAGCTTTTGTCCCAAATCCCAATAGGGTCAAAAGATACCTTCTGAGAAATATCTGCTTTGGGGAAAAACTTGGAGAAACAGTGACTATTTGGTAGTTACCTAAAATCCTTTAGGAAATAAGGCATGACTAGAAGTTAGAAGAGTGGGGAGGGGAGAGGAAAAGACAGCAAGAGAGAGGCAAAAACTATTTGGCTTAAATAAGAAGAAGCTAAAAGGAGATTTTACTTGTCCTTATTCCTATGAAGGAATATTACAGGACTGACCGTTAGACCACTAATGGGGTTTTCTCTCCCCCTGTTTTCTACTAAAAATAGGAGAAAATGAACCTGAATCAATTCAACCACTTACTAAATTGAAGTATAACACAGACCCTATAGAAGTCATCTTAATCTCTCCAGATCTGTTTCCTCATCTGTACAAGGTTAAGAGTAGACTGATCCCCAAGATTACTTCCATGTCTAATTTGTAATTTGAGATTTTAGAGTAGGTGGCAGAGAATTTATGAAGGCCCTTTTACTGGAGATTTTTAAGCAATAATGATGACTATTTTTTTTGAGATGCATTGCATAGAGTGTTGCCTGAAGGTTTGAGGATAGAGTCCATGGCATCTAAATGTTCTAACATGTATGGAGTGCATAGGAATAGGTGAAAGCCTGATGGCAATCTGGGAAGGCTTCCAAGAGGAGGTAAGCTCTGAGCTAATTTAGGAGACCTGCTGGAAAGGACTAGAGAAGGGAGCATGTTACCAAGAAAAATTATGACTCAGCCAGGCAAATACAGGATAAGGTAAGGGGAGGGTGGAAAAGCCCAGAGGGAGATCAAATCACTTCTACAACATTCCTCTACCTTAGGAAGGACACCGTGTGTGTAAATATCTAATTGTGCCATAGCTTTGGTATCACACATATTCGAATTTGAGTGTCAGCTCTGTATCCTTGAGGAATTTCCCTGACAGGGCTACAGATGTCTTACCTGTAAAATATGGATAATAGGGGCCTCCCTGGTGGCGCAGTGGTTGAGAGTCCGCCTGCCGATGCAGGGGATACGGGTTCGTGCCCCGGTCTGGGAGGATCCCATATGCCGCGGAGCGGCTGGGCCCGTGAGCCATGGCCGCTGGGCCTGCGCATCCGGAGCCTGTGCTCCGCAACGGGAGAGGCCACAACAGTGAGAGGCCCGCATACAGCAAAAAGAAAAAAAAAATAAAAATAAAAATAAAAAAATAAATAAAATATGGATAATAAAACTTACCTCTATTAGGTTATTGAAAAATTAAACAATATAAGATATACAGGGTGTCTAGCATCATGCCTGTAATTGCAGTAGGAGAACAACAAATGTTAGTCACCACCCTTCCCTCCCCAGGACAAACCAAACATCCTGCTGAAAACTCCACACACAAGAGCACTGGGCTGGAAGTTAGAGACCAGGTTTGGGATTGTAGATGTGGGTTCTAGCCAACTGTATGATCACAAGCATGTGATTCAATATTGCTAGATTCAGTTTTCTCGTTCTAATAATTTTGAGTTTGTAATAGATGATCCCTAAGTTCCCTTATAGCTCTAACATACTACATTCAGTTCCTGCCCTTATGCTGTTACTAACATACAAAGAGAACAAGCATGTGAAAGAATTTAGTGCCAGTCCAGCCTGAGAAAAAAGCAACATGAAACAGTGGCACAGTGGCTGTAGCTTTCCAGCTTAGGAATGTAGCTTTCTAACTGGGAAGAAGTAGAAGTCCAAAAATGTGTAATGTATTGCTCTGAACATATTAAGGACGTCAGTCTGCATGATTCACTCGACTGATATTCATTGAACATCTGCTATGTTCCAAGCACTGTACCAGGCCTGGGGATGCAGAGTAAGTAACACAGGCTCCCTCCCCAGTCTATAGGGGACCTGGCTGTTATAGAGCAGTGTGTTAAGCACAATGATATGTATGTAAGGCATGCTTTGGGAGCAACAAAAAGAGTAGACCCATCCCAGAGTAGAGGGAAGGAAGCCTTTGAAGACTTCCCAGATGAAGTGACAGGTCAATGGAGGTTTAAAGAGTGACTAGAAATCAGATACCTTGTGTTTTAAGGAGCAACAGAGCTTTACACCAGAAGTCCACGCAAGGAGGTAGAATATCCACAGGTGGGGCTGATGTCCCCAAAGGTAAGCAGGTCTCAGGCAGCTACTCAGTTCCTCAAACAGACTAGCTCTAGAGCTTCCTTTGCTTCTGGCACCAACCTTCCCTCTCAACAGAACTTTTAGACAAAAGATGATAACTCCAAATACTTTGTGGCCACAGTCAAGGTTTTGGTTACCAAAATAAAAATCAACTTAGGCTAACTTCGAGGAAACAAATATGCTTTAGAATATTGTGTAGCTCATAGCATTGATGAAGAAACATGAAGTCCTAAAAAAAAAAAAAAAGGAACGAAGGGAAGCAAAGATGGCCAAGATCACCCAACAAGACTAATCTACTTTGAATTCTAGTACCATCCTCAGTTCATTTGTGGCCATGCCTGGACTCTGCTGCCCCTGGACACTTGCACTTACTGTTAGACTCTTACTTCAGCCATGCCAACATGGGTAAACTCTATCCATGTACCTTGGTTTCATTCCCATGTCTGCACCACAGTTTCTACAGAGCTTGTGGGGAAATGCACATGCACACACACACACACAGCCACTAAACCTTGTCTCCTGCCTGGCTCAAAACACAGATATTTTGAGTATTTGTAATAATAAGCATTAACTATATGGAAGCAAAGTGTTATGTAAGTATAAAGTATTAACATCAGTGATTAACTTTAGTCGGGGAAAATTATAAATCATCTCATTTATGCTCTTTGTAACAAGGGAACAGTTGTCATTTTCTCTGAAATGATCTAAATTAGCTACATTTTGAAGTGAGGCTAAATGTCATTACAATATAATATGCTAAACCTGTCCATCAAAAGGAACATTTGCACATTTAAATTTAAATGAAGTAGGGATAGACCTATTGTCTCAATGTCCTAGGTGATAACAGCATTATTATTATATAGCATGTCTTCTACTGTTTATAGACATTATGCTATTTTGAGTAACATATTTTAAAGATCATTTCAATTTTTATAAAATATCTGGAAATAACCTTAAGGATAGAAAGTATTGTATGTGTTGATTTGTAGCATTTATACAAACTTGGTGTTCTATTATCTCAGTGCTTTTGATGTCAAGTTACTATGAAATCCAAGAGGTCCGTTTGTATTAAAGTAAGTTAGGTCAGCTCTTATAACCAACCAGGAAAATCCCAATGGCTTAAAATGTTGAGGGAAGATTTTTTGCTCACATCACAGTCTAACGTGGGCCAACAGGGGTATCTTCTTCATGCACATGTCAGAGACAGACTCTCCCTATCTAGTAACTCAGATTTACCCTAAGGCCTGGGAACCCTCCAATGGACACCTGCATCCAGCCAGATGACAGGGAAGCCAGAAGACAGGGAAGAGAGAATATAAGGAAATACAGGGCTGGTTTTAAATATCTGTATTTCTTTATCCTGAAAGCAAACACAGGTTTCTGGATCAGAGAACACACTTTTATTGCCTACAGCAATAACTGAGCTGGTTTCCTCATGCCCCATTTCCCCCCATACAGAGTTGTACAGTGAGGGAAGATGGACACTGCAGATGAAAAAGTGATTTTTTTCTTTTGCCAATGAGGGGAGCTCCAAAATTATGAAACTGCCAGCTTATATAGGAGCTAGACATCTAACCCTCCTCCCCTCTAAGAGAGGGAGAGAAATTTATCTTTCTAATGTAAACAGATCTACTCCAATTTTCATAGAAGATGTGTTTACATTCAAAAAATAAGGTTTCTTTATCTTGGAGAAAGTTTTATTTAAAGATAAGTTTTCCTCATCTTGGCTTGGGAGTGGCACACATCATTCTAATCCACATTACCTTGGTCAGAAGTCAGTCACATGGCTATACCTAACTGCAACACAGCCTAAAAAATGTAAGCTTCCTGTGTTCCCAAGAAGAAAACTAAATGTTTCGGTAAATACATATGGAAATTTTCCTGTGCTTGTGGGTAGTTCAAAGTAGGAAGCATGGTGCTTGCCACAATTCAGATACCATTAAGCTCCAGGCTGGTGTGCAGTTACCAGGTGCCATAATTAATTGACAAAGAAATTGAATAGTGTGTGCTCCTGAGGAACAAAGGTAAGAGCAGTGGTCCAGGTGAGGTCTGGATCCCCACCTCTTAAGCAGGGAACCCAGTAGCTTCCCCAATGTTGAATGTTTTCATGTAGGCATTCCTCAATACCTGGAGACACCATATGTTAAGGTTCTAGTAACTGAGGGGATGCTCAGAGTGTCAGAAGCTCATCTTTTTCTTTCAAATGATACTCCCCTACAGAGAAGAGTGAAAAAGATGATTTCAGTAAAATGAATGTCTTGAGTCACCAGAAGTACCAGGGCCTGGCTTACACAACCCGAATGTGGGGAGAGCAGTACTGAGACTGCAGATAGCAGCAGCAGGTCTTCACCATGGATGGGTTCTGGCAGGGCCTCCACAGGAAGCTGTGTGGTGTGTGCCATACGTGACAGTGCCCAGATGATGGGCAAGTGGGAACAAAAATCCAGCCTGCATGTAGCTCACCAAGCCCTGCACTCCGGCACATGAAAACAACGGCTTGGGGGAAGGGGAGCCTTTTGAGTTGCCAGAAAGTTGGTCCATTTGTCAAGCTGTACACTCAAAGAATGCATAGCCCAAAGGGGTGCCCTGTTCTGGGGGCCACCCAGAGAAAAAGGCATCTTTTCCAAATATTCACAAAGGCATCATATAGGCTAGTGAGTGGCCCTGAACCCTAAGTTCAGTAAATGAGAAAATGAGAGCAGCCATACATATATGTATAGTCTCCCCCTACCCCCGCCATTTCCCTAGGCTACATCTGCCTAAGAGGTAGGAAAAGTAAATCATGTCACAACCATGGTCATCTCATGTCTTGCTGACCTCGTCTGGGAAATCACTAAACCCTGGTCACACCAATATTTCCTTTCTTGTTCAAAAACCATAGGTCCTCATCCAAACTATTCCAGGCCATTATAGCCTTCCTTTGCTACTTAGGAGTAGGTGGTAGACCCTAGCTAATTAACATAACACAACCCTTTTGGTTGTCTGTATTATAGAAGATGAAGAGGCTAAACTCTAGAGTTCCTGGCCTGCCTTTGCACTGGTGTGGCTATGCAACACATTCTGATCAATGATATGTATGAAGATGTCTCCTGGTGCCACATTTTCCCTTTCTCCTTTCTGGCTGGGACATAGACAGGATGTCTTCGGATGCAGTAGCCATCTTGTGCTCATGCTAGATGTGGCAGGCAGATTATAACGTGGCTCCCAAGATCCTCACTTCCTGATGTTCGTGCCCTCCCCTTGAGTATGGGAGGGACCTTGCTTCTAACCAATAGATTACAGCAAAGGTGATAGGATGTCGCTCCTGTGATTGTGTTACATATGAGGGTGACATCTTTCTGAGAGACTCTCCTGCTAGCTTTGATGAAGAAAGTGGCCGTGATGGGGAACCTACATGTGGCAAGGAATTAGAGGGAGCCTCTGACCAGTGACCAGCTAAAAATTGTAGTGGCCTCCAGCCAACAGCTAGCAAAAAACTGAGGCCCTCAGTCTAACATTCCACAAGGAACTGAATGCTGCCAATGATGCAAGCTCAGAAGCCATCCTTTCCTTACTCGAACTTTCAGATGAGAACCCAGCCCTGGCCAATATCTTGATTGCAGTCTTGCAGAGGACCCAGCTAAGCCATTCCCAGACTCCTGACCTACAGAAACTGTAAGATAATAGAGGTGGTCGTTTTAAGTTGTTAAGTCTGTGGTAACATTATTGCACAACAATAGACAACTAATATACCAAAGGTGAAGGAGAGGATAGATTGTCCTAATTCCTTGAAGGCACGTACCACTGGTACCCCAGCTCTGGACTGCCTATTCTGGATTTTTATTGAATGAGATAAATAAACATCTATGAACTTAAGCTCTTCTGTTTCTCACGTTTTCTGAGAATTGGACTTAAAAGCAATCCTTATTGGTACAAGATGGCTTGTAGCCCAAATTGTTTTCTCAGCTCTGAGTAGAGCCTTCCTCTTGTTTATGATAATTCTCTGGTTGTAGCAGCTATTTGCATAACTGTCTCAAGACATGCCCCCAAATGTTATGGTTCTAACTCTTCTTTTGCTCCAATAATTGTTAAGGTGAGTTAAGGGAAAGGCACTCCTTCATCCAATATTAAAGGAGAAGAGAAGGAAAGGGAAAGGGAGAAATGGAAAGAGGAAGGAAGGTTTAATATTTTTAGCACCCAAACTATGCATCCAGACCTTCTGAATTTATTATGATTGTGTATATGTGATTATAACATGTTACAACTTTCATCAGACTTGATGTATTTATGACATTTTTCAGTTCTGCCCCAACCTCCAAACCTGACACAAGCCCCCCAAAGAATATTCCTTTTTACCCACTGACTTCCTATTGCCAGTCCTTATCACTCCTAACATAAGTCTCTTCTAACCTTTGGGAGATGAGGGCTCCACTTTCTCCCGTGACTTGAATAGTACTGCAAATTTTCCAGCAGCCCTCCAATCCCCTGAGCCTTATCCACTGTCATGCAAACTGAAGTCAGTGAGGTCTGGGGGAGTCCTCACTGCACACTTGGAACTCCGGCCACACAGGTGTGCACTTTTGCATGAAGACTCTTAACATATACCTAGTTAGGTAGTATAGTGTTCACTCCATTATACAGACAAGGAAACTGAGGTGCAGAATCAGAATGTAAGTCTTAGCTTTAGAAGAGACACTTAAATGACTCCAGTGCTCTTCTCACTGTACAGAGAGGTGCTGGGGAGGAAAATGAATTGAGTATGACTTCACTTCTTGTAATGGCTCCAACATTTATAGTCCTGTGACCTTGATAATATCCTTTATCCTGAGGCCTTCTCTCTGATGAGTGATACTTCTTGTCTCCTCAATAGTGCTGTGGTACAGACCAGAAGGATTCAAGAATATGAACAGTTTTTGAAAGCTTTAAGCACTACAGACCACATAAAGTGCAGGAACGTTGAAACCCACACATTTTTTTTTTTTTGGAAGTATAGTTGATTTACAATGTTGTGTTTCTGGTGTACAGCAAGGTGATTCAGATATATAGACACTTTTTAAGATTCTTTTCCATTATAGATTATTATAAGTTATTGAATATAGTTCCCTGTGCTATATAGTTGGTCCTTGTTTTCTATTTTATATATAGTACTGTGTATCTGTGAATCCCCTACTTCTAATTTATCCCTCTCTCCCTCCCTGTCCCCTTTGGTAAACATAAGTTTTTTTAGAGTTCTATGAGTCTGTTTCTGTTTTGAAATAAGTTCACTTGTATCATTTTTTTTTAGATTCCACATGTAAGTGATATCATAATATTTGTCTTTCTCTGTCAGACTTACTTCACTTAGTATGATAATTTCTAGGTCCATCCATATTGCTGCAAATGGCATTATTTTATTCATTTTTTATGGCTAGGAATATTCCATTGTATCTTCTTTATCCATTCATCTTTTGATGGACATTTAGGTTGCTTCCATGTCTTGGCTATTGTAAATAGTGCTACTGTGAATATTGGGGTGCATGTATCTTTTAGAATTAGTTTCCTCTGGATATATGCCCAGGAGTGGGATTGCTGGATCATATGGTAGCTCTATTTTTAGTTTTTGAAGGAACCTCCATACTGTTCTCCATAGTGGCTGCACCAATTTACATTCCCACCAACAGTGTAGGAGGGTTCCCTTTCCTCCACACCCTCTCCAGCCTTTGTTATTTGTAGACTTTTTAATGATGGTCATTCTGACTGGTGTGAGGTGATACCTCATTGTCGTTTTGATTTGCATTTCTCTAATAATTAGCAATGTTGAGCATCTTTTCATGTGCCTGTTGGCCATCTGTATGTCCTCTTTGGAGAAATGTCTGTTTAGGGCTTCTTCCCATTTTTGAAACCCACACACTCTTGAATACATATTGTACATTAAACCTGTGCACTATCCCATGTTTAATGACACTTCAAAAAACACAAAATGCCATAGTCTATAATCTTCACATGGGAGCTGTACTAATAATATATGCAAATGCATTTTCACAACAAATACTTTGAACAGAGTTTTCCATTTTTCCATTTTGGATTTTTTAAATTGTCTTGATTTGGTAGATGTATTTGGTATTTCAGAGATATTTTGTCTGTAAATCACAGTTTTTACTCCTCAGTGATTGGATGTCTGCTTTTTAAAGAAAGGGACTAGTCAGTATTGGTTCACAGCTGACTTCAGATACCATACCAGTTACTTAATTCTCAGGAACTCTAGGCATAAATTTTATTTACTAAGTCTCTTATTCAAAATACCTGTCATGGGGCTTCCCTGGTGGTGCAGTGGTTGAGAGTCCGCCTGCCGATGCAGGGGACACGGGTTCGTGCCCCAGTCTGGGAAGATCCCACATGCCGCGGAGCGGCTGGGCCCGTGAGCCATGGCCACTGGGCCTGCAGGTCCGGAGCCTGTGCTCCGCAATGGGAGAGGCCACAACAGTGAGAGGCCCACTTATCGCAAAAAAAAAATAATAATAATAAAATAATAATAAATAAATAAACAAAATACCTGTCATGAATATATGACCTTTTAGTAGTGGGGTAATTGCCTACATATTGAATATTTTAAAATAAAACAGACAATAGTAAAAGAAGACAGTTTGAGCCTAGAATTTATGGATAATAGACAAACCGAGGACTTTTAATGTTGACTTGTCCTCCCTTTGGGTTTTAGGCTAATCAAGGAATGTCACTCAGCAACTGATATATAGGGATATTCCACATGGGTTCTGACTGTAATGATTTACTTATTCTTGGTGAGTTTCTAGCAGCACAGGCACACATGACGAAGACTAGTCTAAAATATCCATCAGGATTATTCCATGCCTCTAGTATTGAAAAAAGAAGTTCAAAATTAATGTAAGACTTTGCTTCATATTGCTCATTATGGGGTATACCAAAAGATGAGTTTAATGTTTTGTTGTTTTTTTAAGAATAGGTAAATAGAGGAATTGTTGTTTGTCTTCCCTCAGGAGCTTAGCCTTAAACAGCAAAAACAAACTTGAAGCCACCTCAACTCTATCAGATTCTAAAACCAGCTTTCACTTCCTATTTTAGTGATTGCTACAGTCCCAACTTGGAATTTTCCTTTTTTCATTGCTTTAAAGTTGGAACTGTGTGTGTGTGTGTGTGTGTGTGTGTGTGTGTGTAGATGGTGGAGGAGCTGATACAGTCCATGAAGATCTGGAAGTGATGTCTCCTGGCTTCCCAACCTTCTCTGAGAATCAGTAAATTGACATCCCTATGCCTTCACAACATTAACCAATTCATCATGAGATGTCCTCATGCCTCAGAAAGGAAAAATGCCCAGAACCCAGAAAAATGTTTGTACCTACTTCTGTGATGCTATTAGCCTTTGCTCTGAGAACCTAGACATGAGAGACACGTCTTCTCCCCAGGTGACTGGGTGCTGTGAGAGTGAAAAACTACACTAGGGCAGGCCACATCCTCCCTGCCTCTTCATGCCTGTTTAACCTGTTTCCACCCGCCATGAGATGCTGCTTGATAGAACACTGGATCAAAAGTGTTGAAAATGAGAGAAAGTCATCAGAGAGAGAAACAAGATAAAACATGTAAGGCAATGAGCATAGTGCCTTACACATTATTCACCTAGTGAATTTGGGCTGTTCTGTCATTTTCAATGATGAAAGTAGCATTTTCCTTTAACCATTCTTGCTGTTTAACCTCCAGCTAAAATTTCTTCAGTGTGCAGGCCATGAAACATTCATCCAAAATCCACAGATGTAGACATTTCATCTACTTGTTCACTATGGAGCCCAGCACAAGTTCCTACCATGTTTTTACGTATGTTTATTTGCCCTGCCACTAAAAATAAGATCAGTAACTATTTGAATGCCTACATTTAAAGAAATGCAAACTATTAAAAGTAACATGTAAATGGTGTTCTGAGTAGCAATTCTCTCTGGCAGTTAATTATTGGGATTGTGACATAATTTGAGATGGTAGCAGTGGATTTCTGTCAAGCATTAAAAAAAAAGGCATTTACACCAAAAAATAGTGCAAAGAAAATGTGATTTGCCTATAAAACTAGTGCATTCTTTAGTAATTTTGTTTGCAAAAGAACCAGCAGCTCTGCGTGCTTGTGAGTTATTTTATCATGTAACTGCTCAAAGATGCCAATAACATTGGCAATGAAAAGTGGAGATGTTTATGAGAGCTAACCTGAAATCAATGGTGACAGTGAACTCTGTACTTCTTTGCTGATTTTCCATTACATTCAGAAAGCAAGGGAACCAAAATGTTGGTCAGTAGCAGCTGAATTTAAGAAAGTCTGTCTGTTTTTAGACTTTGCTTGGCTGCAATTTTGAAAAGTAGTTGCTGTTGGTTTCCAGTTATTTCTTGATCATTTTTCTTATGTGATTTTAGAACTTGGAATTACCATTGTTTTTCTAAGACTGATTCATACTCTCCCCTTCACCCTCTCTCCTTCTATTTTTAAATATAATTCAAATGTCAATACTCTCATTTATCAATCACCTGTTTCAAGGAATGTTCTTGTTGGATTCTTTGAAGGGAAAAATTAAGAACTTACTATGACGTGTAAGTGGAAAATGAGTCAAAATAGCTGAAAGTGGAATTTTTAAAACCATTGTAGCTTTGTATAGAGAAGTCTGTTCATATATTTATTCACGATAGAAAAAAAAAAGTTGTTGGAGGAAACATTGTTCTTGTTTCAGGGCAGAAAATGGCCCTGGAGAAAAATGAGTTCCACTTCTCATCAAGCCTTAAGCCTTGGCTTCCTATGTCCCAGATGAGTCAAACCCTGGAAGTCTCTAATTTATATCCTTACTAAAGCCCCTATTCTAAATGTTGTTTAAACTATAAAATAATAAGATACAAGATAATAGGGAATAAGTTCTTTCAGAAGGAAAGTGGATTGTAAAAACTGTGCCTATGAAATAAAAAACATCAAGTTACGTACCTACTCAAGGTGGGAGACAACTGCCAGGGATGAATAGCAGGGGGTCTAGAACAAAGGTCAACCTATTTTTTTCTGAAAAGGGCCACTAAGAAATATTCTCAGCTTTGTGGGTTAAATGACCTCTATAGTCTTTGTAGCATGGATACTCAGATCTATAGTGGCACTCAATACTGCCTTTGTACTTTGTGGAACAAAAGCCTCCATAGGCAATAGATAAATGAATGAATGTGGCTGGGCTCTGATTACATTTTTAAATGATTGAAACATGTTGAAAATTTTCTTAGTTCATGGGTTGTAGAACAATAAGTGGCAGGTCAGAGTTTGCCACTTCTCTGGTCTAGGGAGTTGGAAAGGGGCCTTTGTTCCATAGTCAGGTGCCAACGCTAGAATTACTGTTATAAAAGGGTGATGCTCCTCTCTTTTAAGAGAGGGGAATAGTGTTTTCCCCCTTATAATATTTGAAAATTTGTCACAAAAACTTTTGGGGCTCTCATTTGCAGGTATTTTCTATGATAGTTTTTCTTATTCAGGCACACAAGGAGATCAGATGTGGGAGAGTCAGAGAAAATGGCAGAGGATTCCAGCTGAGGAAGAATCATAAAGGGCTCTGTCTTCAATTATTCTCCATAGGCAGATAGTCTCCCAGTGTTCAAGATGCAGAAAATTAGGCAGTGGTCAGAATGCTGAGGCCAAACTGTTAGCAGGATTTATTTTTAATTCCAAGCCTAAGATTCTGGAGCTTAGGACAAATCCTTAAAGGGTCTGACTCCAAGGTAAATATTTCAAGTGTGTTAGAAAGAGATACGCTAATCAAATCCTGTAGTTAACTAGGGCTAAATTAAATGATCACAGTAACAGTCAAAAATTAGGGGAAAGGGGAACTTTTTTTTTTTTTTACCTTAGGCCTCCTTAAAGCCTTGCTGTTAACGCAAATCCTTTAAGCCTAGTTCTGAAAATAGTATTAAATATAGATATATCAAAGAAGTATTCTATTTTGACTTAAAAAAGCAAAAGCTGTTTCGTTTCCTCCTCCCCCCCCCCACTCCTGTTCTTCCCTCTCCCTCTATTCTTTCCTTCTTCCTCCTTTTATCCCCCATTTTTCCTCCTCTCCCCATCTGTGTGGGTCACTGAAAGCATGAGAATGTCTGTTGGTTTGGGTTTTGTTTTTCTGTTTTTGTTTTGTTACAAGCTCTGCAAGTGATTCTTGGTGATAAATGCCAAGATTTAGGAAGAATTGCGTCAGAGCAGTGGCTCTAAAACGAATGAACATCAGAATGATCTAGAGAGCTTATTAAAACAGATTGCTGGGCTCCACTCCTGTGGGTCTGTAATGGGACTTAAGCATATGTTTTTTTAAACAAATCCTCAAGTGCTGCTGGTCTGAAGATTACATGTTTATTGAGAATTGCTTCAGGTTGTATGACCAATACTCCTGTCTCCCATTGACCACTTATCCTTAGCCCAGGCTCAAGCTTTGAACTACCCCTTAGAAGTTTCATCTGCAATTGTAAACATATAAAGGCTTATACCAACCATCAAGCCCACCAAATAGTTCCGAAAGATAAACACCAAAAGCTGGACTTTTGTTGCTTAAACATTCAGTTAACAGAACATGCACTTAGCAAAGTGCCATGACACCATGTAAATGACTCTCATAGCTAGTCTGATCAGAACACTCTGGAAGTGAAATGTGTCCATAGGTATTTGCTCTTGTTTGGGGCATTTGAATTCTATCACCTCCTAGAGAGGGCTTTGGGGTTTCTCAGAAGCAAAGGGTGGTAGCACATTAGACTTGATTTAATTTCTGTGTAAATAGAAGACCAAAATGACAAATCTTTCCATAAAACAAAAGCCTCCATATAGGTCATTATTTTTATATCCTTTGAGGATTCATTGGGATCATTAAGATTTTCTCTCCTTCAGTGCATGGTTTAAATGTTGAAAATAATTTCCAGAATTTGAAACATCATGATGGCTACTTCTCTGTACCTGCTCTTGTTTGTCTCAAACATAGATTTGTTGCCTGCAGGAACTAGGGGATGAGTTGAGTGACATCTGAGTTACCTACTATTTATCTCATTTAACACCCACAATAACTATGAGGAAAATGGTGAGAAAACTAAGGCTCAGAGATGAATTCTCCCAAGGAAACATAAGCAATAAGTTGTGGATCCGGATTTATATGTAGTTCTATCAGGTTCTACCGTGCCTTGCTGATACCTAGATTCAGGGTGCTCTGGCAGATACAGAATCTGTTGAAAATAATAACAAGCCAAAAGAGAACGAGAAAGTGACACAAAATCTTCTTAATTCCTTTTCAGAACCTTCCTTGATTTTATTTGAATTACCTTGATTTTTAAGACCTGCACACATACATCAACAAATTTATTTTTGTGGGTATTTTTAAATTCTGATGTTCAATTCGTTGTTAGAACATGTAAAACTTCCTGTGCAGGAAATGATGAAAATCATCAAGGTCTATAGAAATGTCTTAGAATGTGCTGATTCAGAGCTATATTTACCATGGAGAGACATTTCTGTGAATGTCATGATCCTCTGCTAAAATGGCAACCTTCTCCTCTGCATCCAGAAGTTCATGAAAATGGGAGAGGCTCCAAAGACTCAAGGTACAGGGACTGCTGGGCATAGGATAGAGGGAGTTAAAGGGAGTGTGCTCTAAGAAAGCTAATGGGGGGGTACCTAGGGGAAGTTTCAGCTAATGCCAGTCATACAGCCTCAAAGGAGCCATGGTCAGATTCTCTGTAGACTCCAGCAAACCCATAAAAGGCAGGAGCAAAGCAAGGGTGTTTTCATCACATGCCTTCTGCATATGAATACCTGGATGGTCGGCAATATTAAAATAGCTTATTTGAAATTGACAGCTTCCAGAATTTGTAGCCAAGCTCCATTTGCTAGAAACACAACTCTGGATACCAACAGGTTTGTCTTGCTTGGAATAGAAATTACACATTTGCCTATAAATATTTATTTCTGAAGAGATCTCTTTCTTAATGTTTAGTCTCCCCATAAGCTTTTGCTTTAAAAAATTATTATGAATTTTAGCAAGTACTTAATTTGTTCCAGGGATAACATGCAGAGTGCTTTAAAGGGGTCATTTCATTTAATTCTCACAACAACCCCCTAGATAAGTGCCATTATTATCTTCCCTATTTGACAAATGAGGATATGGGGGCTTAGTAGTAACATATCCATGGTCCAACGGGAAATGGCAAAGCTGGGATTCAAACTCGGGCAGTGGGAATCCAGGGTCTGCATCTCTAATTACACCATTCTGCCTATCAATATTTATGCAAACCTAGAGCAGTAGTTCTCAACCCTGGATGCACATAGGAATCATCTAGGACATTGCATTTTGGAGAAAAAAAAATCTGATGCTTGAATCCTGCCTTAAGAGTTCTGATTTAATTGGTGGAAGGTGGGGTTAGTCACAAGTGTTTTCAAAAACTCCCCCAGGTGAGTCTAATACACAGCCAATACTTGAGCTTCAAATATACTGATGCCTGGGTCCCACCCTCCCCACCCCCGAGGTTGTAATGCAATTTGTCTGGAATATGACTTGGGCTTTGGGATTTCTAAAAGATCTCTGCCCCCCACCCCATGCTGCCCCAGGTGATTCTAATACACAGACAAGTTCAGGAACCTCTGCTCTAGTGACTCTCAAACACTGACCAGTATCAGAATCATCCGAAGAACTTTATTAGAGTACAAATGCCAGGCCCTATCCTCCTAAGTTGGGCCTTGGCCTCTGTGTATCTCAAACTTTATTGCACATCAAAATCATCTGGAGAGCTTGTTAAATGACCATTTCCTGTGTACAACCCCAGAAATTCTGCTTCAGCAGGTCAGGGTGGGCTTAAAATTTGCATTTTCAGTAAGCTCGCAGATGATGTCATTGCTGCTGGTCTGGGGATCACAGGGAAATGGAATTTTCTCCCCAGGGACATTAGTCAATGTGTGGAGGCATTTTCTGTTGTCCCCATGGAGGTTAGGGAAGAGTGCTATTGGCTCCTAGTGTGCAGAGGCCAGAAGTGCTGCTACACATCCTACAATGCACAGGAGAGACCCCAGTAAAACAATTATCTAGTCCAAATGTTAGTAGTGCCAAAGTTGAGAAACGCTGCTCTAGACTTTAGAGCAATGTTTAGGTCATTATAAACCAGAGAATTTGAACATAGATTTGGAGAAAAAGATCTAGGACTCTTGAATCAGTATCGTCTTTAAAATTGAAATATAGAACAAACTGCATGGCTTAGATATACTTAGAAGTTGTAAAACATTGTGATTTCTATTTCAAAACAGAAGACTAACACATGGAAAGAAGACTAACACTTCTTTGGCAAACTTTTTGCTGTAGCATGAATTATTATTATAGCATTTGGATGCCTTCCAGAGGGTTCCAAATCCTCCATGTGTTTGCCTTGAAATTTTGCATTAAAAAATCTGAATTTACCAAGGAAACTATTAGAGGATAATTATCCTTTTTATAAAAGTACTGAACAGAGGACCTCATTAAAAAGTCAGTGTTCATAGTGCATTTTAAAGGAAATCTAAATTACCTTGAAAAATATCTATTCTCTAAAGTGAAATCCATGAATATTTATCCCACATTGATTTTGTTGTTTTATGTTTAAGAAATCTACTAGGTGGTAAGGATATAGGAACTTTAAGAAACCAAAGACCTGTCTTCAGTGGGTTTAAAGCTAAGACGTGTGTGTAGGTCTCTGATGTGAGGAAGTAAGTAAAAAGTGCCTTGGGGGTGACAAATGTGTTCTGGAAATGCTTTTGAAGGCATCACTTAGGTAGAGAATGTTTTGTGGGAAAGGTGAATTCAGGACTGGACCCAAAACAGAGCAAAACCTAGAAACTAGATAACTAGTCTGGAGGTCATGGATGGTTGAGGCAAAACACTGGGTGTCCCCAACAGGGAGCAGATCATCCTAAGGGGAAGCATCTGTCCTGCCCAGAGGCTCAGGCACTAGACCAGGAGGCTCTCCTTGGATATGGCTCCACCCACTTCTCTAGTGGAAGCGGGTGTGAGGGTGAGTGACTACGTGCAGAATTCTGGGAGTGTGGGAAGTTTGACACCTTACTGTGAACTTTATTCCAAGTCTCAACGAAGACTCAGTGGCAGACCATTAAGTGGTACAACCAGGGTAAAGTTTGGATCTGACAGCTCTACTGGGCAAACCCAATCATCTGCAATTTAGAAATAATACACAAGTTCAGGGACTGGGCCAAAATTTCAGAACAAATTAAAATTAGGTAAAATGTTGGTAGCCCTCTCCCACCATCCACTTAATGCATTTTCGTCTCTGACAAGTGTGCCATGTAAGGTTGTGCTCCATTGTTTGAGTGTCATAATTATAGATCTATTTTAGTGATAGCAGACACCAGCAAAGGCTGATATTTCCCCATAGACTTTTTTTTCCTTGCCATCTCTCTATTTAGCTCTTTTCTAGTTATTTGCCGTTTTTTAGATACTGTGTGGGTGAAGAAATACTAGTTCTAATAACCCCTGGTTCCCATTGAAACGAAAAGATACAATTAGGTGAAATCTATTGGCAAAATTGTGTATTTGTCCAAAGTGAGCAGGGAGGATATTTACCTCCTGCCTTTGGAAGCTGCATGATTGTCAGCATTTGAATAACAGCTGGGCTCTTTCCCGTTGTTAGGATGCATCTTTTACATCTATTGGTTATTTCAAGATGATTGTATGAGTAAATTCCTCCATACTTCCAATACTAAGGTGAGGCAGGTTAGAGAACTATTCTTCTTTGTTGTCAAGTTAGTGCTTTACAATACAACTTGCAGCAAAAGGCTCCTGTTGGATTTTATTCTTGTTTTCTCCAAGACTATAAAGTTAAATAAATCAGCAGTCTTTGAAACCTGCTGGCAGGGTTCTGACACTCATTTGAAATATGGAATCTCAGAAGCGTTTGGCTGTTTTAAAACCAACAAAGGACTTAAGCCAGTCACCTGGAAATTAATAAATACCTCTCTGTATTTCTCTGTGACTCTCTATGAGAATTGGTCTTTTTTCACCCTCTTAGGGTAGACAAGTCCTTCTGCCTTGCTCTTTGGATTCAATATGGTGCCACAAATAGAGGTTTTCACTGTGTAAATGAGTAAAGTACAAATTGCATTTTACCCATCAGCCCTCCTGCCAAGTGCTTCCTCACCAAGACTCAGCTCCAGGCAGATAGAAAAGCCAATTAGGTACTTCAAGGAATTGAGCGTTCACTGGGGGAAGTAGACACGCCTGCTTAAGGCATTTGCCAAATCCTGGTTGGAATTTGGTTCCTTTGAAAATAGTAAGGCACAAAGTTCTAGAAAATGAGAGACAAAGAGCAAAGGGCTTTTCTACTACCTTTTTATTCTCTGTTCAAAATGACATTGACGAACTTTTTAGGAATCCCCATTTGGATTTAGCTCCCGCTGGAAGGTTTTCTTTCTTTGAAATATATGAGCAGCTCTGGACTTGGAGGTTGGGAACAAGAGGAAGGAAGGGACACCGTAATAATCCCTAGGGTGGAAATGCAGGGCCATGAGAACAGTCCACCATGATATCTCATTCAGCTAGGTTCACTGGAAGTTATGCCACTGTACACTGACAGACAACATAATTCTTAGGTAGAAGTAACTCTCGCAGGAATTTTACCAGCATTACATGCCCATTTGTTGCATCATGCAAGCATTTTCCTCTGAGAAAGATGCCAAATATTTTTGTGTGTGACTTTCCAGAGGATAGCCACAATTGCTAAACCCACAATTGTTTTTCATGAGAGGGAAAAAAGAGGCCCTAATTGTTTAGTGAATGTTAAGAGGTATGTTTATGCCCTTTATAGGGCCATAAAGCAGTTGCCTAAAATAATGCCCCATATAGCTCCTTTGTTCAAAGGGTGTTGCACCCCATCCTCTCCTTGCATGTCACAAATCAGTAGCTGGATGTTTAATATTTAGGAGAGACACACAGCCAAAACCATGGACAGCATACCTCAGAAAAAAGTTAAGCTTTAGTGATTTTTTTTTTTAGTGTGTGCACAATCCCAGTTGAGTAGGTTTATCCTAAAGCTTCCTGTTGATACCAGCAAAATGTAGGCAAAGTTTTAAAAGAAAGAATCCAAGTGAAAATACTTTGAGCATGTAAATTCAATACCATGGATAGGGCTTCCCTGGTGGCGCAGTGGTTGAGAGTCCGCCTGCCGATGCAGGAGAAACGGGTTCGTGCCCTGGTCTGGGAAGATCCCACATGCTGCGGAGCGGCTGGGCCCGTGAGCCATGGCCGCTGGGCCTGTGCGTTCGGAGCCTGTGCTCTGCAATGGGAGAGGCCACAACAGTGAGAGGCCCACATACCGCAAAAAAAAAAAAAAAAAAAAAAAAAATACCATGGATAGTTTTTAGATGTCTTTCAGGTGAATCTAGGGATTCACAGTGAACAGAACACATGAGATACAAAGGTTAAGTATGCAGAGCCATAAACAAAACCATTTTTATTTTTCAAAACTAAGGATTAATGCTATATATACATAGGTAGTTAAAATATCTAACTATTCAAATATTTTTTTATGATAAACCTTGGCAAAATAACTCAGAAAAATCAGAGTTTAAAGTGACTAGAATTTCTATTAGTTTAGTACAAGGTGTTACTAAGCCATTGTTAGTTGAAGTGTCTGGAAATGTGCATTTTAGAAATTCAATGTTATTTTTTGTTGTTGTTTTTAGGAAAAACATCTTTTAATGTAGTAAAAACATCTTTTAGGAAAAACATCTTTTAATGTAGTAAAAACGTGCACTGGTGTCTTACAATATGATCATGGTAGGAAGGTTTATGCCTGGAGATTGTGAGTTGACATAAATCTGTCCTGCTTTCCCACAGACAGCTGTGTCCCTCCCCCTTCTGGTTATGCTGCATATGTCCTTGAAGCTTTATTTTTCTGTAGGTATAAAGTAAGATTTTCTTCCTTGTCCTCAAACAGCCTACTTATAAAATAAACTCCTTCATAATTAATTGGCTGCCTGGGTCAAGTACGAACTATGTGTCCAAAGGATGGAGGAGTTATTTCTCCTACTTATTAGCCAAACAAAACATATTTGCAGATTTTGATATCCATGATGAAGCTACAAGCAGGGCTGTGATGGTGTGTGTGTGTTTGTGTGTGTGTGTGTGTGTGTCCAGGTATGTATCCCATTTTGAATTTTTAGAATCCGCTAAGTGTACTAGAATGATCACAAGACAAATACTGTTGCTTTACGTTGTTTTCATATGATGGTCACCAAAAAGCATCATGTATGGCTAGAGTACTGGGAAAGTCAGGGTTTGTTATGTACCTTATCAGTTACCCAAGCTTCACTCACTTGCATGGAGTGTTTGTCTTTAGGTAGGAAATGTTGAAGTTTTATCCTAGACTTGAAAAGGGAAGGAAATCCATAGTTATAAGGGGATGTGCATGAAGAAGTAAATCCCTAAGAAGTTGTGAAGAAAGTTTGTTCAATCTCTTGTTGAGAGTGTGTCTACACTGGGGAGAAATGGGCACACATTCTGATTTTCAATTTTTTCCCTCCGACATAACCCTCATCACAGCCCTCTCCCTAAGTGTACTAGTCAAACTCATTTTGTTTTGAAAAACTATGGGTGTATGTAAAGCCTCTCTATCTTTAAAATAACATTTGTTGACAAGTTCAAAAATGTAAGACATATGACAGAACAGAAATTTTCTTCAATTATATAGTTTTATTTTCCACAGTGCTGCAGCCTGAAGTTTGCCCTGTTGTCAGTTCATACATGAATCCTGTTGACACTTCTTTTTTCTTAAGTGCCAGGGGTTTGGCTTTGAAGGTTTTCCTAACTCAGGCTTTTTTTTTTTTTTTTTTTTTTTACATCTTTATTGGAGTATAATTGCTTTACAATGGTGTGTTAGTTTCTGCTTTATAACAAAGTGAATCAGTTATACATATACATATGTTCCCATATCTCTTCCCTCTTGTGTCTCACTCCCTCCCACCCTCCCCATCCCACCCCTCTAGGTGGTCACAAAGCACCGAGCTGATCTCCCTGTGCTATGCGGCTGCTTACCAGTAGCTATCTATTTTACGTTTGGTAGTGTATATATGTCCATACCACTCTCTCACTTTGTCACAGCTTACCCTTCCCCCTCCCCGTAGCCTCAAGTCCATTCTCTCGTAGGTCTGTGTCTTTATTCCTGTCTTACCCCTAGGTTCTTCATGACCATTTTGTTTTCTTACTTTCCATATATATGTGTTAGCATACGGTATTTGTCTTTCTCTTTCTGACTTACTTCACTCTGTTTGACAGAATCTAGGTCCATTCACTTCACTACAAATAACTCAATTTCATTTCTTTTTATGGCTGAGTAATATTCCATTGTATATATGTGCCACATCTTCTTTATCCATTCATCCGATGATGGACACTTAGGTTGTTTCCATCTCTGGCTATTGTAAATAGAGCTGCAGTGAACATTGTGGTACATGACTCTTTTTGAATTATGGTTTTCTCAGGGTATATGCGCAGTAGTGGGATTGCTGGGTCATATGGTAGTTTTATTTGTAGTTTTTTAAGGAACCTCCCTACTGTTCTCCATAGTGGCTGTACCAATGCACATTCCCACCAGCAGTGCAAGAGTGTTCCCTTTTCTCCACAACCTCTCCAGCATTTATTATTTCTAGATTTTGTGATGATGGCCATTCTGACTGGTGTGAGATGATATCTCATTTAGTTTTGATTTGCATTTCTCTAATGATTAATGATGTTGAGCATTCTTTCATATGTTTGTTGGCAGTCTGTATATCTTCTTTGAAAAAATGTCTATTTAGGTCTTCTGCCCATTTTTGGATTGGGTTTTTTGTTTTTTTGCTATTGAGCTGCATGAGCTGTTTATAAATTTTGGAGATTAATCCTTTGTCAGTTGCTTCATTGGCAAATATTTTCTCCCATTCTGAGGGTTGTCTTTTGGTCTTGTTTATGGTTTCCTTTGCTGTGCAAAAGCTTTGAAACTTCATTAGGTCCCATTTGTTTATTTTTGTTTTTATTTCCATTTCTCTAAGAGGTGGGTCAGAAAGGGTCTTGCTGTGATTTATGTCATAGAGTGTTCTGCCTATGTTTTCCTCTAAGAGTTTGATAGTTTTTGGCCTTACATTTAGGTCTTTAATACATTTTGAGCTTATTTTTGTGTATGGTGTTAGGGAATGATCTAATCTCATACTTTTACATGTACCTGTCCAGTTTCCCAGCACCACTTATTGAAGAGGCTGTCCTTTCTCCACTGTACATTCCTGCCTCCTTTATCAAAGATAAGGTGACCATATGTCCGTGGGTTTAACTCTGGGCTTTCTATCCTGTTCCATTGATCTATCTTTCTGTTTTTGTGCCAGTACCATACTGTCTTGATTACTGTAGCTTTATAGTATAGTCCGAAGTCAGGGAGCCTGATTCCTCCAGCTCCATTATTCGTTCTCAAGATTGCTTTGGCTATTCTGGGTCTTTTGTGTTTCCATACAAATTGTGAAATTTTTTGTTTTAGTCCTGTGAAAAATGCCAGTGGTAGCTTGATAGGGATTGCATTGAATCTGTAGATTGCTTTGGGTAGTAGAGTCATTTTCACAATGTTGATTCTTCCAATCCAAGAACATGGTATATCTCTCCATCTATTTGTATCATCTTTAATTTCTTTCATCAGTGTCTTATAATTTTCTGCATGCAGGTCTTTTGTCTCCTTAGGTAGGTTTATCCCTAGATATTTTATTCTTTTTGTTGCAGTGGTAAATGGGAGTATTTTCTTGGTTTCACTTTCATATTTTTCATCATTAATGTATACGAATGCAAGAGATTTCTGTGCATTAATTTTGTATCCTGCTACTTTACCAAATTCATTAATTAGCTCTAGTAGTTTTCTGGTAGCATCTTTAGGATGCTCTATGTATAGTATCATGTCACGTGCAAACAGTGACAGCTTTACTTCTTCTTTTCCGATTTGGATTCCTTTTATTTCCTTTTCTTCTCTGACTGCTATGGCTAAAACTTCCAAAACTATGTTGAATAAGAGTGGTGAGAGTGGGCAACCTTGTCTTGTTCCTGATCTTAGTGGTAATGCTTTCAGTTCTTCACCATTGAGGACGATGTTGGCTGTGAGTTTGTCATATATGGCCTTTATTATGTTGAGGAAATTTCCCTCTATGCCTACTTTCTGCAGGGTTTTTATCATAAATGGGTGTTGAATTTTGTCGAAAGCTTTCTCTGCATCTATTGAGATGACCATATGGTTTTTCTCCTTCAATTTGTTAATATGGTGTATCACGTTGATTGATTTGCATATATTGAAGAATCCTTGCATTCCTGGAATAAACCCCACTTGATCATGGTGTATGATCCTTTTAATGTGCTGTTGGATTCTGTTTGCTAGTATTTTGTTGAGGATTTTTACATCTATGTTCATCAGTGATATTGGCCTGTAGTTTTCTTTCTTTGTGACATCCTTGTCTGGTTTTGGTATCAGGGTGATGGTGGCTTCATAGAATGAGTTTGGGAGTGTTCCTCCCTCTGCTATATTTTGGAAGAGTTTGAGAAGGATAGGTGTTAGCTCTTCTCTAAATGTTTGTTAGTATTCGCCTGTGAAGCCATCTGGTCCTGGGCTTTTGTTTGTTGGAAGATTTTTAATCACAGTTTCAATTTCAGTGCTTGTGATTGGTCTGTTCATATTTTCTATTTCTTCCTGGTTCAGTCTCGGAAGGTTGTGCATTTCTTAGAATTTGTCCATTCCTTCCAGGTTGTCCATTTTATTGGCATAGAGTTGCTTGTAGTAATCTCTCATGATCTTTTGTATTTCTGCAGTGTCAGTTGTTCCTTCTCCTTTTCATTTCTAATTCTATTGATTTGAGTCTTCTCCCTTTTTTTCTTGATGAGTCTGGCTAATGGTTTATCAATTTTGTTTATCTTCTCAAAGAACCAGCTTTTAGTTTTATTGATCTTTGCTATCATCTCCTTCATTTCTTTTTCATTTATTTCTGATCTGATCTTTATGATTTCTTTCCTTTTGCTAACATTGGAGGTTTTTTGTTCTTCTTTCTCTAATTGCTTTAGGTGCAAGGTTAGGTTGTTTATTCGAGATGCTTCCTGTTTCTTAACAGGATTTCTTAGTAGGATTGTATTGCTATAAACTTCCCTCTTAGAACTGCTTTTGCTGCATCCCATAGGTTTTGGGTCGTCGTGTCTCCATTGTCATTTGTTTCTAGGTATTTTTTGATTTCCTCTTTGATTTCTTCAGTGATCACTTCGTTATTAAGTAGTATATTGTTTAGCCTCCATGTGTTTGTATTTTTTACAGATCTTTTCCTGTAATTGATATCTAGTCTCATAGCACTGTGGGCAGAAAAGATACTTGATACAATTTCAATTTTCTTAAATTTACCAAGGCTTAATTTGTGACCCAATATATGAGCTATCCTGGAGGATGTTCCATGAGCACTTGAAAAAAGTGTATTCTGTTGTTTTTGGATGGAATGTCCTATAAATATCAATTAAGTCCATCTTGTTTAATGTATCATTTAAAGCTTGTGTTTCCTTATTTATTTTCATTTTGGATGATCTGTCCATTGGTGAAAGTGGGGTGTTAAAGTTCCCTACTATGAATGTGTTACTGTCGATTTCCCCTTTTATGGCTGTTAGTATTTGCCTTATGTATTGAGGTGCTCCTATGTTGGGTGCATAAATATTTACAATTGTTATATCTTCTTCTTGGATCGATCCCCTGATCATTATGTAGTGTCCTTCTTTGTCTCTTGTAATAGTCTTTATTTTAAAGTCTATTTTGTCTGATATGAGAATTGCTACTCCAGCTTTCTTTTGGTGTCTATTTGCATGGAATATCTTTTTCCATCCCCTCACTTTCAGTCTGTATGTGTCTCTAGGTCTGAAGTGGGTCTCTTGTAGACAGCGTATATTTGAGTCTTGTTTTTGTATCCATTCAGCCAGTCTGTGTCTTTTGGTGGGAGCATTTATTCCATTTACATTTAAGGTAATAACGATATGTATGTTCCTATTCCCATTTTCTTAATTGTTTTGGGATTGTTATTGTAGGTCTTTTCCTTCTGTTGTGTTTCTTGTCTAGAGAAGTTCCTTTAGCATTTGTTGTAAACCTAACTCAGTCTTTAGGGACCACTCTAATTACATTATTAAACAAGATGAAAATAATTCAGATAACAAAACCTTCTTTAGAGATAAACCCATCCAAGGAATTAAGCATAAAAAACTTATTCAGTAGAGTATATTGCAAAAAAAAAGGTTAAATAAGACTTAAAAATGGCAAATTATCTTAATATCCTTTATTAGAACATGTAAGAACTTATGCAAACGTGATGAGGAATAGGTGTCAGGTTTGTAAAAGCAATTTTTGACTCACTGTTATTCTCTCTCTGGATTTTCTTTAGAGAAATATTTGAACTTTCATGCTATAATATGAATTTGTTCAAGCCTAAAATGTTATTTTATTACATTAAACATTTATATTTATTGAACATAAAACACTGACCAGAATATTTTAACATTTCAAATCGTTCATATCATTTAAGTTTTTTATGTCACAAATTCACACAGAAATCATACCCTAATACTGTGTGTGTCAGTGTGTGAGAGAGAGAATTTTAAAACAACTGAAACATGTTTTCTAAACTAGAGGAAGAAAAAATTGATGAGGGAAAAAAATCAACATACAAGGAGGCAATGGAAAAAGAGAAACACAGAAGTGGAGAAAATACTGCAAAATAAGAAAATACAAATGAATACAAATATATCAGTCATCACAATCTATATAACTTGACTAGGGTTCCAGTTAAAAACCGAGATCTTTAGATTATTTTTAAATTAACTATATATTATTTACCAGTATACATTTAAAAATTCATAATAAGGACACTGAAAGGTAGTGAGTGAAAAGATGGGAAAATATGCACTAGGCAAATACTAACTAAAGTAAAGTTGATAGAGCTAAAGTGATACCAAATAAAACAGGCTTTAAGGCAAAAACAATGTTCAAAATAAAGAGGGCCACAGGTATATACAATTCCCACTTCACCAAGAAGAGAATATATGTAATTCTGAAGTTATATATACCTAAAACTTAGCTTTAAATGTAGAGTAAAATTAGGAAGAAGTATAAGGATAGAAAAATCCACCAGCACAGTTAGATTATATCACACCAATTTCAGTAATTGATTTTAAAGGTAGGCAAAAATAAAAATCACTAAGGATGAGGAGAATTTGAACACAATTAAAAAGCTTGATCTAATGTGCACATATAGAATTCTGAGCTCACTATTAGAGAGAATACATTTTCAAGTACACATGGAACATTTTTTTTGAAATGCATTATGAACTGGACATAAAGCAACTCCTTAATTTCAAAAATCTATATCATACATATCCTAATCTCTGAACTCAAGGAAATTAAGGTAGATATAATTACCAAAAGGGGAATATTAAAAATTCATGCATTTGAAATTTAAACACATGCTTTAATTACCCGTGGGTAAAAGAAACCACACAAAAATTTAAAATACTTAGAACCAAATGTGAATGAAAAACTATATATAAAAATTTCCAAGATGCAACTAGAGCATCTTCATATTAAAAGAATACTTTATAGCTTATTTTTAGAAGTCTGAACATGTAAAGCGTGCTATATATAGGCTGCAGAAAACAAGCAGAAGTTATTTTGAAGCAGATGTAATGGTTCAAAATCTAAAATAATAGAACATACTAAAACTGACTAATGAAGAATTAGTTAATCCATAGAGTCTATGACTATATCAGTCAGGGTTCATTCAGGGAAACAGAAAAACCTAATATAAGAACTGTGTAAAGAGGTTTTAGGACAACTGAGGCAATAGGGATAGTAACTGCAGGCAGTATCTGTTACTTCTAGAGCTGTGGGAAAAAAGGAAGAGGTTACTATTTTTGGAATCTAACAGCTTGGAAAAGAGACTCCTCAGAGCTGGGACCCAGATCTCTGATGAGAGGGTGCTGCCCAGCAGGTGCTGATGTTCATGGGTTCAGAGGAAGCTCCCCATCCCTGCAGGTCTTCGAGTCAAACCACTGAGGAAGGAAGCAGTAGCCATCTGGTGCTGGTGTCTGTAAGGAGAGACAGTGATGCTGGTTATGGGGCTATGGAAAAACTGGAACAAAAAAATGTCACTGCCAAAGTAAAGAAACATTTCTGGAGGGCCATTAACAGGAAGCAAACACAGAAGAGACAGGTTCCTTCTCCTTCCTCCAGTCTCCTAGTCTCCCTTTAGCAGCTATTGGAAGAAACTAACAGGCAACCCAAAGGAAAGGAAAAATGTGGTTTGAAGAGTGTCAATTCCAGTATTGCAAGACAAAATAGAGAACAGGGTTTTTGTTTTTTTTTATTGGAGTATAGTTGATTTACAAGGTTTTGTTAGTTTCAGGTATATAGCATAGTGATTCAGTTATTCATATACATATATTCATTCTTTTTCAGATTTTTTTCCCATATAGGTTATTACAGAACATTGAGTAGAGTTCCCTGTGCTATACAATAGGTCCTTGTTGGTTCTCTATTTTATATATAGTAGTGTGTGTATGTTAATCCCAAGCTCCTAATTTATCCCTCCTCCCCTCCCTATCCCCTTTGGTAACCGTAAGTTTGCTTTCGAGTTCTGTGAATCTGTTTCTGTTTTGTAAATAAGTTCACTTGTATCATTTTTTAGATTCCACATATAGCGATATCATATGATACTTACCTTTCTCTGTCTGATTTACTTAGTATGATAATCTCTAGTTTCATCCATGTTGCTGCAAATGGAATTACTTCATTCTTCTTTTTTTTTTTGAAGGAAGGTAATCCACTTGGTATTTATAAAACATTAAATACTGAAGTACTTTCATAATTATGAAAACTGCTTAAGAAGTAGTGAGTTTAGCATTACAACTACAAAAAGTACTAATGCCTATAGCTCATCTCCTGAGATGTTAGATTAAATTAAAAAGAAAAATTCTGAAAGAGAGTAAACTCTTGGTCTTGTTGCTTGGGAGAAAAATCTAAACTTTAGAGGCTAGATCAAAAGTCTATCTTGGTTGCAGGCTTCAAGTCTGGTAGGAATCACAGCTCCTCAGTTGAAAACCTATTAAGAGTAGCAGCAACGTTAATGAAGAGCAAGATAAATCTCCTCAGAATAATTCATGCTGCCACAAATTTGCTCTGTGGACTTGGAGATACTGCTATTCACCCAGCACTGGGAGAGGGAAGGAACACAAATGGACTCACAGTTTTTGGTGTCAGGGGAGCTGAAGGACTGGTTAGGGAAACCATCTCCTGGATTGCTAATTGGAGCTTTAAGCGATGCAGAGGATTGCTGATTCCAATTTCTCTCTGGATCTCAGTGTCTGATAAAGCAGACATAATGGCACCGCTCTTCATATTGGCTCTGCAGGCTGCCATGTACCAAGCAGGCATTCCCAACCAGAGCTCTAACCACGTGACTACAGTGGGCCCATTCCACTGGGCAAAAGGTAATCCCTTTCTCCAAGGTTCTTCTAGAAGTTCATGCTTTTTCTTCAGTCTTCTATCCTCAGTTTGAATTCCAAGTTTTCCTATCCCCAGGGACTCCTGAGCTGCAGCTTCAGTCTCCATAAAGCCTCAGAGCTGCCCAAGTTGAGGTTTTTCTTTTTTTACCAAACAAACATCCTATTGAAGACTTGATTCCTTTCTTCTTGGGGGCTTTGTGAAGAGAGTCTTGGCTCTTGTTGGCACTGCCTAGCCCAAGGCTTTCAGCCTTGAGGGAGGCCATTAAACTACTTAGGGCATCATTGCGGTAGGAAGAAGGGAGGGTGTGAGTCATCCTGTTGGCTCTAGGGGGAGGGGGAGGAGAAGTTTCACATTTAATTGTTGATTTATCCTCCCGACCATCTTCTTCTACCACTGCAATCTTTCTCCGATGTTTCCTTAGATCACTTGGCAGTGTCATGACTCCCATCTGATCCATTTCCCTGGCAGGACTTCGAGGGGTGAGCTTTGGTGTTGAGTGTCCACTGGGGGGGACATGAACTGGCCAGTGAAGAAGCTGTAACTGAGGCAGTGATGGAGGTACCTGGAAGGACCCTCACTAAATTCAGGCCTTCCAGACTCACACTAGCCATTCTATTCTCAATTTCTTCAGCATGTAACTCTATATTGTTTTTCTTCCTGAATTAGTCTGATTTCTTTGTTGATAGCATCCAGTTGTTCCTGAAGCATCATGGCTAGAGTCTGGGCATCAGAATGACCACTTGGAGAGTGAAGATCCATTGAGCTAAAAATCATTTCTCTTTCATCATCATCGATGTCAGACATTTCTATGTCACTTTCAAAAGGGTGGCTGCTTAGCACTCCAATTTGTTGTGTTCTAGTCCATTCATGATCCCCAAGAGATTTCACCTTTGGCTCATCTCTCCGCACACCCACATGACTTCTCCTTGGTCTTCTTATTACTTTGGTTGTTCTGGAATCAGACTGGCTGTCCACTGGGGATCCAACAGAATACCGCAGCTCAGCTGAGGTGTCTAGATGAGTTCTTGATATTGTGGGTTCAGTTAAAGGGTCAGTTCTCATTTTCATCTGGTCAAGTTCAGATCTCAGCTTTTCAATTTCTTCTGCTAATCTTTCCTTATCATGTAAAGATTCTTCCAGATTCTTTCTGAAAGTTTCTGATTCTTGAATTAAAACACTCCTCTCTTCTAGAGCAGCCATTCATTCCTTTAAGTGTAGCTGTAAGCATTTGTTGGATTCAGTCAGAAGTCTATCTACAGTATCAGATAATCTTTTGTTGTACTCCTCATTCATTTTCTCTCTTTGCCTAGTTCTTTGAACTTCTTGATTTTTCTCTTCAATTTGACCTTCTAGATGCCCTCATACGTTCTTCAATGTCTTTCTTCAGCCTTTGTTAGGGCTGCAATTCTCCGAGCCAGTTCAGCCTCTACTTCAGGTAAGCTCTCAGCTTTTCCCATTGTTTGCTGTAACTTTTGCTCAGCCAGTTCAAGACGCTCTTGAAACTGTCTGTTCTTCTCTTCCATCTGCCATAGGATGGCCTCTTTATTTGCTAACTCATTTTCTAGTTTGTTATTCATGTCATGTATGGAGGTAGATTGTCTCTGAGCACTGAGGTAATGCTTCTCAAGGGTTGTGATTCTTTCTTCCATATCTTCCTTCTGTGCCATGACCTCCCTAATGCCCCTTTGATACTTAGTGTTCATTCTGTTTTAATGAGATCTTTTCTTGCTGTCTCTGCTTCCTGTTCCACCTCTCCCACTCGAGAAGAAAGGGCTGCTAAACGTTCTTTCATTTGGGCCATTTCATAGTTGTGTTTTTCAAGCAATTCTTGTAGTTCAACTATTGGACTTGTTTCATCAGTAGAGTCTATAGAGCCATTGGACAAATGCTTTTCATAGACTTTCTGGCCAGGTTCCATCCCTTCAAGATGTTCTGACTCTGTGGGTCCCTCACTTGATGCCATTTTTCTTTGTATATGAACATTTTGTTCATGTAAAGCAACAATCTCCTGATTAGCAGCAGCTAGTTCTTCTTCCAGTGCAGAGACTCTTTCTAAAGAAAGCCTCAGTCGTTCCCTGACCTTTCATCCAAGGCCGTGAAGTGCTCAAATAAAGATTTCAGTGCCCTGAGAACCTCAACTTCGCTGGACGTTCCAGAGGGGGGCGGGGCTTGTCGCTTCACCACCGTCATTCTTAGTGACCATATCATGACACAAGGCTCTCCAAATGCTTCAGTAACAGTCTTGTATTGTTTCTTTCAGCTTTAAGTTCAGAAATTTCTTCTTCCTTTTCTAGAAGTTGTTCCCTGCAGGCATTTAATTCTTTTGTTAGTGCAGCAAATTCCCGTGGATCAACCCCCTTGGAACCAGTCAGCCCTCCTGTCAGGGATTCAATATCCTGCTGGTGTTGGAGGGTCTCCTGCAGAGGCGGGGGGTGGCTGTGGCTCACTACGGGGACAAGGACACTGGCAGCAGAAGTTCTGGGAAGTACTCCTTGGTGTGAGCCTTCCCGGAGTCTGCCATTAGCCCCACCAAAGAGCCTCTAGGCTCCAGTCTATTCCATTCTTTTTTACGGCTGAGTAATATTCTATTGTATATATGTACCACATTGTCTTTATCCATTCATCTGTTGATGGATATTTAGGTTGCTTCCATGTCTTGGCTATTGCAAATTATGTTGCAGTGAACATGCTGTATCTTTTTTAATTATGGTTTTCTCCAGATATATGCCTGGAGTGGGATTGCTGGATCATATGCTAGTTCTATTTTTAGCTTTTTAGGGAACCTCCATACTGTTTTTCATAGTGGTTGTACCAATTTACATTCCCACCAACAGTGTAAGAGGGTTCCCTTTTCTCCACACCCTCTCCAGCATTTATTGTTTGTAGACTTTTTGATAATGGCCATTCTGACTGGTGTGAGGTGATACCTCATTGTAGTTCTGATTTGCATTTCTCTAATATTATAATTTGTGATGTTGAGCATCTTTTCACGTGCAAGAACTGTTACTTTTGAGCACAGAGAAGATAGTTCCATAATCCTGAGTACTTGTGGTAGAGAAGAAGAAATTCTGAAAATAAATGACCTAAATATACAACTTTAAGAAGTTAGAAAAACAGAATAACTCTAAAGAAATTAGACAGGTCTAATTAATAAAGATAAAAATGAGTGAAATAGAAAATAAATATTCAATAGACAGAATGAGCAAACCAAAATATAGTTCTTCAAAAAGAATAAGAAAATTGGGGCTTCCCTGGTGGTGCAGTGGTTGAGAATCTGCCTGCCAATGCAGGGGCACAGGTTCAAGCCCTGGTCTGGGAAGATCCCACATGCCGCGGAGCAACTGGGCCCGTGAGGCACAACTACTGAGCCTGCGCGTCTGGAGCCTGTGCTCCGCGACAAGAGAGGCCGTGATAGTGAGAGGCCCACGCGCCGCAATGAAGAATGGCCCCCGCTTGCCACAACTAGAGAAAGCCCTCACACAGAAACGAAGACCCAACACAGCTATAAATAAATAAATAAATTAATTAAAAAAAAAAAAGAATAAGAAAATTGACAAAACAAAACTGAAAAAGAAAGAGGCATAGGTAAATAATTTGGGAAGAGGAAAAGGAAGACATACAAATACTGCAGCAATCAAGCAGAGGGTATTATGAACAACTGTATGCCAAAAACTTTTGAAATATGTGAAATGGTCAAATTATTAAAACAGTCTCAATAAGTAGAAACCCTAGTCTATTCCCATTGAAGAAATTTGACTTGTAGTCATTTTTCCCCCACAAATCAAACACCAGGCTCAGATGGTTTTATAAGACAATTCTACTTCTTTCAAGGAAAACAAGAAGAATTTTTCACAAACTCTTTAGGGACTATAAAAAAAAAAAAAAACCAGAATGGAATATTTCTTCTAAGAGTTATAACTTAATACCAAAACCACAATTAGAAAAGAAAAGATATAGGCCAGTTCAAAGAACAAATTTGTCAGTGTACATAAAAACACAAGATGTATTCAGTAGTGAAATGCTAAAAAGTGTCCTCCTTAAGTAACAGTATAAACATACTCACTATCATCATGGGTATTCAACATTGTACTGGAGGTCTTAAAATAATGTGACAAGGAGAAAATGGTAGAAAAGTAATGGAAGGGGAAAAAATGTCTTCTATAGATGATATGATCATCTACATAAACAACACAAAGGGGGATATACTGATAATTTCAGATTACTGAAATTATTATGGAAACCTGTCAAGGTGGCAATACATAAGATTAATACACACAAAAAAACTACATTTCTATATACCAGCAACAAACAGAAAATTCAGTTTTTTTTGAAGTTACTATTTACACAGCAACTGAAAATAGATGGTACTTAGGAATACATATATCAAACAGTAAACAAGCTTTCTATAGGGAAAATAATAAAACTGAATCAAAAGACATTTAAAAAGTTCTAAATAAAGAGAGATACATGTTATGTTCATGTATTGAAGAGTTAATATTATAAAGATATAAGTGCTTCCTCAAGTTATTCATATTTACTGGAATTACAGATTTTTAAAAAAGATTTAAAAATTTAGGTGGAAGAGTGAAGAGCCAAGACAGTCCTAAAGAATCAAGTAGAGAGAATTTTCCTGCCAGAAAAATTCATAATAATTAAAACTGTAACTGGTGCAGAGATAGAGCAATGGAATAGAATAGAAAAATAAGAAAATGGTCTCTGCACATAGAAAACTTGACATAAGGCACAACTAAATTCAGGATTAGTGGGAAAGGACAGATTATTCAATAAATGGTTCTAGAATAATTGCTCATCTATAAGGACAAAATTGTAAACTGATCCTTAACTCATACCTTACACAAAAAAATCAGTTTCTAACATATCAAGCTGTAAGTACAAAAGGCAAAACATTAGAAATTCTAGAAGAAAATAAAAGAGAGAAACCTCTATATCCTTAGGGATTTTTAAACAAAAATTCTGTAAACTATAACAACTATTAAGAAATTCAGCTTCATCACAATTCAGAACCATGCATTAAAAGACCCTTGTAAAGACTTGTGGTTGCCAAGGGGGAGAGGATTGGGGGAGGAATGGATTGGGAGTTTGGGATTAGCAGATGCAAACTATTATATGTAGAATAGATAAACAACAAGGTTCTACTGTACAGCACAGGGAACTATATTCAATATCCTGTGATAACCCACAACGGAAAAGAATACGAAAAAGAATGTGTATATATGTATAACTGAATCACTTTGCTGTGCAGCAGATACCGATATAACATTGTAAATCAACTATACTTCAATTTAAAAAAAAAGACCCTGTAAAGAGTGTAAAACACAAATCACAAACTGAGAAAATATATTTGTGATACACATAACAAAAAATATAAAAAGGACTAGTGTCTACAATATATAAAAACCTCATGTGTCAATAGAAAAATATAAACAATTACTTATTTATTTATTGGGTGACACAAATAGCCAATAAATATCAAAAAATTCTTTACCTCATTACAATCAGTGAACATTTAAATAATGATATACCATTTCACAGCTGCCAGACTAGAAAAAAATTAAAGTCTGACAAAACCAAGTGACGAGAGGAACATAGAACAGTAGAATTTCTCGGAGCAGGTAAGAACACAAATTGGGACAATAATCTTGGGGAATAATTTACCTACCATTCAACTTCCATGTGCATAAACCCCTTGCCCCAGCAATTCTAATCCAAATCTTTTCACACGTGCACCAAGAAACATGATGAAAAATGTTCATAGTAGCATTGTTCATAATAGCAGCAAACACTAGAAACAGCTCAATTGTCCATTGAAATTTGAATGGATAAATTGTAGTATAATCACATAATGAAATACTGTGCTGTAGTAAAAATGAACTACAGCTATAGGCACCAACATAAATGAATTTCAGAAAAAAATTTGAGCTCAAAAAGCAAATTACAGAATACAGAAGTACAGCTCCATTCATATGAAGTTCAAAAATAGGCATAGCTAAATAATATATTGTTCAGGGACACATACATGTGATTAAAATATGAAGAAAAGGTACAGGGAGATTATCACAAAACTTAGGATAGTGATTGCATCTGGGAAGGAGAGAGTGGTGTTGCTATCATGGAGTGGTACACAGTAGCCTTCAAAAATATTAGTAACGTTCTGTTTTCTAAGCTGGCTGATAAGCAAAGTTTGCTCCTTTTATTTTTGTTATTTTATACAGTTACACACTTTTACTCTGTATAATACACTCAATGAAATATTTTATAAAATTAAAAAAATTTTACTTTTATATTAGATATTTGGTTTGGCTTTATAAAGGAACCAATGGATTAGTTTAATATTTTTCTTTATCCTAGTCTGATAAATTCCACTGCCTCCTTAGGTTACAAAATTAAACATTTTAAACCACCATCCTCAAAAAAAAAGTCTAAAAAATTTTGATTGAACTGTTTAATTTTTTGGTTTTTTTACAAACATGTATGTATACACATATATATGAATTTTAAGATGACACCTATGAAAGAGTTTAAAGACATACATACCTATACAAATGCAAGCTAATATGGACATGGTGCGTGTATTTTTTTTTTTTTTTTTTTGCGGTACGCGGGCCTCTCACTGTTGTGCCCTCTCCTGTTGCAGAGCACAGGCTCTGGACGCTCAGGCTCAGCGGCCATGGCTCACGGGCCCAGCTGCTCTGCGGCATGTGGGATCTTCCCGGACCGGGGCATGAACCCGTGTCCCCTGTATTGACAGGCAGACTCTCAACCACTGCACCACCAGGGAAGCCCCTGGTGCATGTATTTTTTTTTTGAATTTTATTTTATATATTTTTTTATACAGCAGGTTCTTATTAGTTAACCATTTCATACATATTAGTGTATATATGCCAATCCCAATCTCCCAATTCATCACACCACCACCACCCCACCCAGCTTTTCCCCCTTGGTGTCCATACAGTTGTTCTCTACATCTGTGTCTCAATTTCTGCCCTGCAAACTGGTTCATCTGTACCATTTTTCTAGTTTCCACATACATGCGTTAATATACGATTTTTGTTTTTCTCTTTTTGACTTACTTTACTCTGTATGGCAGTGTCTAGATACATCCATGACTCTACAAATGACCCAGTTTCGTTCCTTTTTATGGCTGAGTAATATTCCATTGTATATATGTACCACATCTTCTTTATCCATTTCTCTGTCGATGGGCATTTAGGTTGCTTCCATGTCGTGGCTATTGTAAATAGTACTGCAGTGAACATTGGGGTGCATGTGTCCTTTTGAATTATGGTTTTCTCAGGGTATATATCCCCCAGTAGTGGGATTGCTGGATAATATGGTAATTCTATTTTTAGTTTTTTAAGGAACCTTCATACTGCTCTCCTTAGTGGCTGTATCAATTTACGTTCCCACCAACACTGCAAGAGGGTTCCCTTTTCCCCACACCCCCTCCAACATTTGTTGTTTGTAGGTTTTCTGATGATGCCCATTCTAACTGGTGTGAGGTTATACCTCATTGTAGTTTTGATTTGCATTTCTCTAATAATTAGTGATGTTGAGCAGCTTTTCATGTGCTTCTTGGGCATCTGTATGTTTTCTTTGGAAGAATGTCTATTTAGGTCTTCTGCCCATTTTTGGATTGGGTTGTTTGTATTTTTAATATTGAGCTCTCACCAGCATGGTGAGAGCAAGAGCTGTTTATATATTTTGGAGGTTAATCCTTTGTCCATTGATTCGTTTGCAAATATTTTCTCCCATTTCTGAGGGTTGTCTTTTCATCTTGTTTATGGTTTCCTTGGCTGTGCAAAAGCTTTTAAGTTTCATGAGGTCCCATTTGTTTATTTTTGTTTTTATTTCCATTACTCTAGGAGGTGGATCAAAAAATATCTTGCTGTGATTTATGTCAAAAAGTGTTCTTCCTAAGTTTTCATCTAAGAGTTTTATAGTGTCCAGTCTTACATTTATGTCTTTAATCCTTTTTGAGTTTATTTTTGTATATGGTGTTAGGGAGTGTTCTAATTTCATTCTTTTACATGTAGCTGTCCAGTACTCCCAGCACCACTTATTGAAGAGACTGTCTTTTCTCCATTGTATATCCTTGCCTCCTTTGTCATATATTAGTTGACCATAGGTGCGTGGGTTTATCTCTGGGCTTTCTATCCTGTTCCATTGATCTATATTTCTGTTTTTGTGCCAGTACCATATTGTCTTGAATACTGTCGCTTTGTAGTATAGTCTGAAGTCAGGGAATCTGATACCTCCAGCTCCAGTTTTTTTCCTCAAGACCGCTTTGGCTATTCGGGGTCTTCTGTGTCTCCGTACAAATTTTAAGATTTTTTGTTCTAGTTCTGTAAGAAATACCATTGGTAATTGGTAGGTTTATTCCTAGGTATTTTATTCTTTATATTGCAGTGGTAAATGGGAGTGCTTCCTTAATTTCTCTTGCAGATTTTTCATCATTACTGTATAGGAATGCAAGAGATTTCTGTGCATTACAGAAACTTGTATCCTGCAACTTTACCAAATTCATTGATTAGCTCTAGTAGTTCTCTGGTGACATCTTTAGGATGCTCTATGTATACTATCATGTCATCTGCAAACAGTGACAGTTTTACTTCTTGTTTTCCAATTTGTATTCTTTTTATTTCTTTTTCTTCTCTGATTGCCATGGCTAGGACTCCGAAAACTATGTTGAATAATAGTGGTGAGAGTGGATATCCTTGACCATTCTGCTTGGGACTCTTTCTGAGCATGAAGATTCCTTTCATCAATTCTGGAGATTCTCAGCTAATCTTTCTTTAAATACTGACTCTTCTTTTGATCTAAAATTGATTTTAACCACATAGTGAGCCTTCTCTTTCTCTCCTCCATGTCTTAAACTGTTTTACATTTTCCCTATTTTTATCTTTTCTCTGCTACATCTTTGATTTCAATGATTTTCTGTGTTTTGTCTGAACTGCTGTTTGACTTTCCCACTGAGACTTTAACTTCAATGATCATATATTTCAAGTCTAGAAATTCTATTTGTTGTCTTAAATCTTAAATCTCTTTTCCCCCTTGTGTCTTGTTATTCTGTTTCTATTTATTTCATGATAAGTGGGACTTTGCCTGTGGGAATCTTTTCTGGTCTGAGCTGAAGAGGTTTCTCTCTAAAATAGTTGTACATTTGTTTCTGACAGATCTATCAGGCATATTCCTAGCCCAAACCCCTTTCATGCTACTTCCTTAGCTGGAATTTCATACTCTACATGGTAGCATCAATTAGAATTGCAAACTCTAGGGAAAAAATGCCCCCAAGTGTAATGAATTCTTAGGGAAGCCCTTTTTGTTTCCTCTACCCAGAGCCAAGGCAAAGGAAGACAAGTTCTTTCCTTGTCTATCTGTGCTGAAGGGCAGATTTTTTTTCCTAAATTTCCCTTTAACTGAGGATGTAGTTACTCAAAGGTCCCTGCTTTTTGTAAGAGTTTCAACTCCATGTCCTGTGAACCCTCCATTTTCTCAATGAGCTCAAAGGCTTTATTGCATAGTCTTTCCTGGATGTTATACCTCTAACCTCCCTGGGTTTCTTGCTGTTTTCATTTCCGAATTTGTACTTGCCTTCTGGGGATTTCCTCTTATTGAAAACTCAGCTATGTGCAGTTCATTTTGTTGAGGGGAAGTTCTCAGGGTATCTTCCTTGCTGCAACAAATGGAAATCTCCCACTTCCCAATATTAGGTCCAATTATATGACTTGATATTTGACTATTTTTGACCTATACAATTTTATGTTTCATAATATCATAATTCTTAAATATTTAACTTAAGTATTTTCTACCCCTCAGGGTTGATACAAGGATTAAATGAGATAATATTTGTAAAGATCTTATCAGTTTGGACATGTAGTTAACAATAAATGGTAGTTTCACCTTATAAACATACATGTCCATAAATGCACAAAATGCTATGTGAAGGATACATATCACAAATATATGTACTCTTAACAGGATTTGCTTCAAGGGAGGGGAATTTAATTACTGGAAACAGGGAAGGAAAGAGACAGTTTTTCCTGTAAACTTCTTGGTAACTTCTGAATTTTGAACTATTTGCATATATTCCCTATTCAAAAATTATTGTAGAGATGAAAAATTATAAACCCATCAAACTGCCTGACGTGCTATATATAAGGTAGAGCATGAGATTTGGGGATGGATTTTCAGTTTTCCACTATGTATTTGGTGATGTTTGAATTTTTCTAATAAATGTGTTTATATGCTATGTTTATAATTTAAATATTAAAGCTAAAAAAATCACTTGGACATATGTCCATATGGGTATGACACATTATTTTAACCTATTTGTGAACCTATATGTCAGAACCAAGGTTACCATTAGCTTAAAGACAGTCAGTGGGCAACTCATTCTAATTTGGCGTGAAGAGCAACAACAACAAAAGATTTTAAACAAGGTGGCTTCAAAGGCTAAACTTTAGAGACAGCAGAGATATTTTACAGTCATAACTTACATTCTGTGCTTTGAATATTTTAGAGAAGATATTCAGCCTCAGAGTAGAAACGATCATTGCCAAGACATGATAGAAAAAATATGAGACATTGTTTTGTTATGTTGGCAATTTTTCTTAAAACAAAGCAACCACTGCTTTTTAAAATAGGCTCTCACCATGACTCCTCTGTATGGCGTGGTAATGAAGACATTTACTACAAAGATGCTAATGGATTTTTTAAATTGTACCTTCATTTGGGGATGTTTCCCTAAAAAATATGAGGTCATTAAAAGAAGTTATCACAGCATTTTATGTGCCCAACATCCTTCTAAGTACTCACCCAGTATGGCAGGAGGAGAGCAGTCTGTGTCTCTAGACAAGTAGAATTTGCCTTAAATTATTTTTCCTTAGGCGTGTGAGGTAATGTGGTATTGTAATGACATTTTTCCCCCGCATTCGATCTACATCAAGCTTGCTTAACCTCTGTACTACTGACATTTCAGGCCTGCTAACTCTTCGTGGTGGGAGCTGTCCTGTGCCCTGTAAGATGCGTAGCAGCACCCCCAGTTTCTATCCCTAGATGTCAGGAGCACTCCCCCTCCTCAGTTTTTTCTACAGACATTGCTAAATATTCTCTGGTGGACAAAACTGCTCCTGATTGAGAGAGATTTGAGCAATCTACCTCTTGCTAAATTCTTTGGTCTGAGACTATATGGGTGAGTTAAGTGTCAAGATTGAGAAGAAATACCCTGAAAGTCTTTCTGGGGCTTAATGAGGAGGAAACTCATAGCTTTAGCCTGGTTCTCTCACTAGATAAACCAAAGAGGCACAGTGGCAACATCCCAGTGCTACTCAAAAGAAATGCCAGTGTCCTTCCATTGAGACTTATGAAATGTCAGTTTGGAAGGTACTCCTTCTGCTAGTCATGTAGACAAAGTCTATTTGTAAATAGTACCTGGGCATTCTTTTGGATACAAGCTCATATATAAAGGAGCACAGGAAAGACTGGCAGGAAGGTCTTAGGCCATATTCCCCTCCTTGGCTCATTAAGAAGAATCACATTATGTCCATCTTCTCAGTCAAATATACCTGTCTGCACACAACACAGCTTAGAAAGGTTTTCTTGCTCTTAATTCAGCTAGTATATATTGGACAACTTAAAAATTCTAGGTTGAGGATTTCTATTTAAAACATTGCCATCCACTCATATCATGTTCATTTCCAAATTACTTAAAACTTTGCACTTAAGAATATTAACTTTGTAAAAGTCTAACTTGGTGTGAAAAGAGAGCATAAATTTGGGAAAATTTCTCTTTAAAAAGTGAATCAGAGACATATTAATCTAGGAGTTTTTCTCCCTTGCCCTACCTTCTTTAAAGAATACTAAACATTTTCATGCAAAATGGAATTACTTGTACGGATCCCTGCTCTGAGCATAGTAAATAAACTATAATTTGCAAAGTCCATTGTCAAGGATCAACATTAAGAAGTGAATAATCATAGTCAATTGGGGGCAAATTTTTATCTTTTAAATACCACCAAATATGCATGAAGAGGCATATTTAATTTTTAAAAATTAAAACAATAAAATTATGCAGGGTTTTCTTAATTAAAAAAAATTTTTAACATCCTTATTGGAGTATAATTGCTTTACATTGTTGTGTTAGTTTCTGCTGTATAACAGAGTGAATCAGCTATACATATACATATATTCCCGTATCTCCTCCCTCTTGCATCTGCCTCCCACCCTCCCTATCCCACCCCTCTAGGTGGTCAAAAAGCACCGAGCTGATCTCCCTGTGCTATGTGGCTGCTTCACACTAGCTATCTATTTTACATTTGGTAGTGTATATATGTCCATGCCACTCTCTCACTTCGTCCCAGCTTACCCTTCCCCCTCCCCACGTACTCAAGTCCATTCTCTAGTATGCGTCATTATTCCTGTCCTGGCCCTAGATTCATCAGAACCTTTTTTTTTTTCCCCTTAGATTCCATATATATGTGTTAGCACATGCTATTTGTTTTTGTCTTTCTGACTTACTTCATTCTGTATGACAGACTCTGGGTCCATCCACTTCACTACAAATAACTCAATTTTGTTTCTTTTTATAGTTGAGAAATATTCCATTGTATATATGTGCCACATCTTCTTTATCCATTCATCTGTCGCTGGACACTTAGGTTGCTTCCATGTCCTGGCTATTGTAAATAGTGCTGCAGTGAACATTTTGGTACATGACTCTTTTTGAAATATGGTTTTCTCAGGGTATATGCCCAGTAGTGGGATTGCTGGGTCTTTTGGTAGTTCTATTTTGTTTTTTAAGGAACCTCCATACTGTTCTCCATAGTGGCTGTATCAATTTACATTCCCACCAACAGTGCAAGAGTGTTCCCTTTTCTCCACACTTTCTCCAGCATTTATTGTTTCTAGATTTTTTGATGATGCCATTCTGACTGGTGTGAGGTGATACCTCATTGTAGTTTTGATTTGCATTTCTCTAATGATTAGTGATGTTGAACATCCTCTCATGTGTTTGTTGGAAATCTCTATATCTTCTTTGTCTATTTAGTGCCCATTTTTTGGATTGGGTTGTTTGTTTTTTTGAAATTGAGCTGCATGAGCTGCTTGTAAATTTTGGAGATTAATCCTTTGTCAGTTGCTTCATTTGCAAATATTGTTTCCCATTCTGAGGGTTGTCTTTTGGTCTTGTTTATGGTTTCCTTTGCTGTGCAAAAGCTTTTAAGTTTCATGAGGTCCCATTTATTTATTTTTGTTTTTATTTCCATTTCTCTAGGAGGTGGGTGAAAAAGGATCTTGCTGTGATTTATGTCATAGAGTGTTCTGCCTATGTTTTCCTCTAAGAGTTTTATAGTGTCTGGCCTTACATTTAGGTCTTTAATCCATTTTGAGTTTGCTTTTGTGTATTGTGTTAGGGAGTGTTCTAATTTCGTTCTTTTACAAGTAGCTGTCCAGTTCTCCCAGCACCACTTATTGTAGAGGCTGTCTTTTCTCCATTGTATACTCTTGCCTCCTTTATCACAGATGAGGTGACCATATGTGCATAGGTTTATCTCTGGGCTTTCTATCCTGTTCCATTGATCTATATTTCTCTTTTTCTGCCAGTACCATACTGTTGTGATTACTGTAGCTTTGTAGTGTAGTCTGAAATCAGGGAGTCTGATTCCTCGAGCTCCATTTTTCTTTCTCAGGACTGCTTTGCTATTCAGGATGTTTTGTGTTTCCATACAAATTGTGAAATTTTTTGTTCTAGTTCTGTGAAAAATGCCAGTGGTAGTTTCATAGTGATTGCATTGAATCTGTAGATTGCTTTGGGTAGTATAGTCAATTTCACAATGTTGATTCTTCCAATCCAGGAGCATGGTATATCTCTCCATCTGTTTGTATCATCTTTAATTTCTTTCATCAGTGTCTTATAGTTTTTGGCATAGAGGTCTTCTGTCTCCTTAGGTAGGTTTATTCCTAGGTATTTTATTCTTTTGGTTTCAATGGTAAATGGGAGTGTTTCCTTAATTTCTCTTTCAGATTTTTCATCATTAGTGTATAGGAATGCAAGAGACTTCTGTACATTAATTTTGTATCCTGCAACTTTACCAAATTCATTGATTAGCTCTTGTAATATTCTGCTGGCATCTATAGGATTCTCTATGTATAGTATCATGTCATCTGCAGACAGTGAGTTTTACTTCTTCTTTTCCAATTTGGATTCCTTTTATTTCTTTTTCTTCTCTGATTGCTGTGGCTAAAACTTCCAAAACTATGTTGAATAATAGTGGGGAGAGTGGGTAACCTGGTCTTGTTCCTAATCTTAGTGGAAATTTTTTCCATTTTTCACCATTGAGAATGATGTTGGCTGTGGGTTTATCATATATGGCTTTTATTTTGTTGAGGCAAGTTCCCTCAACATACTAAAAAAAAAACGCCAAAGGCTTTTTCTCCATCTATTGAGATGATCATATGGTTTTTCTCCTTTAGTTTGTTAATATGGTGTATCACATTGATTGATTTGCATATTTTGAAGAATCCTTGCATTCCTGGGATAAACCCCACTTGATCATGGTGTATGATCCTTTCAATATGCTGTTGGATTCTGTTTGCTAGTATTTTGTTGAGGATTTTTGCACCTATGTTCATCAGTGATATTGGCCTGTAGTTTTCTTTTTTTGTGACATCTTTGTCTTATTTTGGTATCAGGGTGATGGTGGCCTCATAAACCGAGTTTGGGAGTGTTCCTCCCTCTGCTGTATTTTGGAAGAGTTTGAGAAGGATGGGTGTTAGCTCTTCTCTAAATGTTTGGTAGAATTCACCTGTGACACCATCTGGTCCTGGGCTTTTGTTTGTTGGAAGATTTTTAATCACAGTTTCAATTTCAGTGGTTGTGATTGGTCTGTTTATGTTTACTATTTCTTCCTGGTTCAGTCTCGGAAGGCTGTGCTTTTCTAAGAATTTGTCCATTTCTTCCAGGTTGTGCATTTTATTGGCATATAGTTGCCTGTAGTAATCTCTCATGATCCTTTGTATTTCTGCAGTGTCAGTTCTTACTTCTCCTTTTTCATTTCTAATTCTATTGATTTGAGTTTTCTCCCTTTTTTTCTTGATGAGTCTTGCTAATGGGTTATCAATTTTGTTTATTTTCTCAAAGAACCAGCTTTTAGTTTTATTGATCTTGCTATTTTTTCCTTCATTTCTTTTTCATTGATTTCTGATCTGATCTTTATGATTTCTTTCCTTCTGCTAAATTTGGGAGTTTTTTGTTCTTCCTTCTCTAATTGTTTTAGGCATATGGTTAGCTTGTTTATTTGAGATTTTTCTTGTTTCTTAAGGTAGGGTTGTGTTGCTATAAACTTCCCTCTTAGAACTGCTTTTGTCGCATCCCATAGGTTTTGCGTCATCATGTTTTCATTGTCATTTGTTTCTAGGTATTTTTTTATTTGATCTCTTGGTTATTTAGAACTGTATTGTTTAGCCTCCATGTGTTTGTATTTTTTACTAATTTTTTTCCTGTAATTGATATCCAGTCTCATAGCATTGTGGTCGGGAAAGATACTTGAAACGATTGCATTTTTCTTAAATTTACCAGGGCTTGATTTGTGACCCAAGATGTGATCTATCCTAGAGAATGTTCCATGAGCACTTGAGAAGGAAAGTGTATTCTGTTTTTGTGGATGTAATGTCCTATAAATATCAATTAAGTCCATCTTGTTTAATGTATCATTTAAAGCTTGTGTTTCCTTATTTATTTTCATTTTGGATGATCTGTCCATTGGTGAAAGTGGTATGTTAAAGTCCCCTATTCTTATTGTGTTACTGTCGATTTCCCCTTTTATGACTGCTAGCATTTGCCTTATGAATTGAGGTGCTCCTATGTTAGGTGCATAAATATTTACAATTGTGATATCTTCTTCTTGGATTGATCCCTTGACCATTATGTAGTGTCCTTCTTTGTCTCTTGTAATAATCTTTTTTCTTACATCTATTTTGTCTGATATGAGTATTACTACTCCAGCTTTCTTTTGATTTCCATTTGCATGGAATAACTTTTTCCATCCCCTCACTTTCAGTCTGTATGTGTCCCTAGGTCTGAACTGGGTCTCTTGTAGACAACATATAGATGGGTCTTGTTTTTGTATCCATTCTGCCAGTCTATGTGTTTTGGTTGGAGCATTTAATCCATTTACATTTAAGGTAATTATCGATATGTATGTTCCTATTACCATTTTCTTAATTGTTTGGGTTTGTTTTTGTAGGTCTTTTCCTTCTCTTGTATTTCCTGCCTAGAGAAATTCCTTTAGCATTTGTTGTAAAGCTGGTTTGGTGGTGCTGAATTCTCTTAGCTTTTGCTTGTCTGTAAAGGTTTTAATTTCTCCATCAAATGTGAATGAGATCCTTACTGGGTAGAGTAATCTTGGTTGTAATTTTTTCCCTTTTATCACTTTAAATATGTCCTGCCACTCCCTTCTGGCTTGCAAATTTTCCACTGAAAGATCAGCTGTTAACCTTATGGGAATTCCCTTGTATGTTATTTGTTGCTTTTCCCTTGCTGCTTTTAATATTTTTTCTTTGTATTTAATTTTTGATAGCTTGATTAATATGTGTCTTGGTGTATTTCTCTTTGTATTTATCCTGTATGGGACTCTCTGCCCTTCCTGGACTTGATTGACTATTTCCTTCCCCATATTAGGGAAATTTTCAACTATAATCTCTTCAAATATTTTCTCAGTCCCTTTTTTTCCCCCTCTTCTTCTCCAGAACCCCTATAATTTGAGTGTTGGTGCATTTAATGTTGTCCCAGAGGTCTCTGAGACTGTCCTCAATTCTTTTCATTATTTTTTCTTTATTCTGCTCTGTGGTAGTTATTTCCACTCTTTTATCTTCCAGGTTACTTATCCATTCTTCTGCCTCAGTTATTCTGCTATTGATTCCTTCTAGAGAATTTTTACTTTCATTTATAGTGTTGTTCATCATCATTGTTTGTTTGCTCTTTAGTTCTTCTAGGTCCTCAAGGTTATTTTTAAAGCACAGATATTGATAACATATTTTAAAAGCTAGTTTACTTTAGGATGAAGTTATATAAAAGAACTTCAAGTTATTTTTAAATCTTCATAACATCTTATAGCGTATCTTAAAATCCATCACTACATTAATATGGAAAATGTCTTGAAGACCTAGACATTTAAGGATAAGATGGTTTTATTTTTCCTGTTTTGTCCAGAATTGTTTTAGCCTTTCCACCTATGTATGCATCAATCAATTTGCTTTTGCCTCCCAAATTCAATATGATTCTGCAAAATAGTCTTGGAATACTGTGTGATTTGCAGTTTATGGGGGGAAAATCACTTGTCTTCTCCTTTATTTGTAAAATACTGTCTTCAAAATTCTATTTCAGTGTCAGCAATTGTGATATTAGACTGAATATGCATGAACTGAACATATTTACAAGTTTAAAAATCTTGGGTTTCTGAAAAGAATATGCCACTGTTCTTGTTTCTTTCTTGGAACTTTGCCCTGCTCTTTTCTGGCCTGCTATAAAAAGGGTACTCCCTTCTTTCTCCTCACTATACTTATTCTAAGAGTTAACTACCCACACTTTAGCTCGTGAGAGGCAAAATAGATAATGCAAATAAACTGATTTACAGAAAACTAAGAACAGCTGCATAAAAGGACTTTGCTCTCCTTTGGTCTTCTCCATCACTACAAAGAGTAGGCTCTGGTAATTAGGTAAAATTTTCTAGAATGTGAGATGGTAGCAAGAATGGAGATTATCCTTAATATCCTTTGGTCTAGAAGAGGCATAGAAGGGATTGCCTCTTAACTGGTAACAAGCAAGTTATATATGATGATAACTTGCATACACCTGGAAGGGCCACTGCTTACATCCCAATGGTTAGGCCAAGAGGCTCTGATGTCATCTTCCTGGGTAGGAGACCTCCGGGAAGTTGGTGTATCTGCCATTCAAGCTGCCTAAAGCAAGCTCCATTACCAAACAGCAGTGTGACATTGGGCAAGGTTCTTAACCTCTCTTAGTATGTTTTACTTCCTCAGATGACAGAATGTAAAACACATAGTAATTGAATCATAGTGAACATTCGACAGATAGCAGGGAGGTGGGGAGCCCTACCTGTTGGTGACACCTCTTTGTTCCATTTCCCCTCCCTGTCATTCAGCATGAACACATGCTGAACTGAAAAAAATATCAAAATTAATTTTGGTTATTGCACTGCTCATTGAATGTAGTTGCCATGCTTTTGACTGCTCTCCTTATCTCCTCTCGATTTATTACAGTCATAGGCTGTTTAGCACATCTCACATGGGAGTTAGGTCCTTTAAGAAACTGACCCACTGGTGATGTATTTCCAAAAGGAATCCTGCTCACTTCCAACATGGAGGCTAGATCTGGAGGGTAAGCAATTAGAATGCAACAGCTCCTTGATATGGAGATTTCCAGGGACAGTGCCTCTCTTTCTGCTCCTTCTTCCTCTTAGCTCCTGATGAGGAATTAGCTTGCTAGTGGCAGTAACACTCCCCTCTGCTAGTTGTCCCATTCGATCAGGACAGCCCTGGAGGAGTTACAGGAGCAGCCACTGCCTCCTGTGAACCATCCTTGGGACTGCAGTTGGACAGTTTCAGCCACTTCCCTGACTTTTCATGAAACTGTCAATTTCCTCATTTATTGTCATGTCTCAGTGTTAATTTCTCTTTCTCACTGGTTTTTAGTTTACAGCTGTCTCTTCTCCATCAATCTAAAAATGTTAACTTCAGTGCAACTAACTGGGAAATTTTCATGTTTGTATATTTCATCATATATTAACTCCAATGAAGGAAAATTTTGATCCATTTCCTCGAGAAATTTCAGTCTTTAGTCTTCAGAGAATCACATTCATAGCAATTTTTCTATCCTCTTGTCACATCAATAAGTTATAAACATTGATTATAGTATAGAGTTTTCAGCAACGTGGAAATTTTTATTTTCAAAGAAAGTATGGGCACGGTGAGTGACTAACAAGTTGAGAGGTCAAAATGAAATTTCAGAGATTAAATAATTGTTAAGGAATGATTATATTCCTTAATTTTTATATTCCTTAATTCCTATAATTTTTAAAGTTTGAGTGCCAAGATTTTCCTATTAAGATTTGTTTTTAGCTTAAGTCAGGTTTCCTGAATATGTAATGAATTTCAGTTTACTGTTAGTTCCACCATCAAATATATCAGAAGAAAACTTCTCTTACCACTCCAGGAAAAGTCTGTTAAATGAAGACTGTCAAGCTCAGGCAGGTTTTATTTCTAGTCATGTTGGTGCCTTTATCACAGGGGATTGGGAAGGGGAGTGAGGAGGTGGGGATAAGCATTCACCCTATATCCTTTATAACGTGTAAATCATCAAAGTGGAGGAAAAGGAAGTAAAAAAACTGCCAGTTTCTGGTGCTATTGAATAGTAAAGAACTATACTCAGGGAGCAGAAAACATTTTGGTTAGGAGAAAATTAAAATCTATTCTCATTTCTTTTAAGAGTGGAGGATGATAACTTGAAGACATATAAGAAATGACTTGAAAAAATAATTATACTCATAATAAGGTATCCAAAGTTGGCCAGAGCAGTGTCAGTTTCTAACAGGTATACAGGAATCCTGTAGTCCTATCTACCCTGAATATAATTGTAGACAAACAGTAAATCTAAATAATCTGATAGTAAATCTGAACAGTAAATCTAAATAATTTCCCAGCTCTCAGCCTTGCCAGAAAACTCTTAAACGCTGTCTGCCAGCTCATTATGTGAAAAGGTGTATGAGTTAGCCACAGACTCCAGGTCAAACTTCTCTGGAGAGAAAGAAGTCACTTGGAACCCAGACCTTTGGAAAAGATGCTCATTTTGTAGTGGGAAAACATGAACATCTTAGTGGACCGCTGAGCACGCCCTCCTCCCATCCCTCTCAGGTAAAGGATGGGAGGGGGAGGAGGAGGGGAGGAAAGGGAAGTAGCCTCAGCTCTTGGTTTCTTCTACCCTGAAAGACCATGGCCTCCATCATTCCATACTGGTCAGAAATAAGGCCATGAATCACACAGCAGCTTTGCTTCAAAGATCTCAAAACAAACAACTTACCACAGTTTTCAAGTAAGAATAATTATATCATTTGTATAGCTAAGAAATGTCCTTACCAGTGATCATTACACTTTGAGCTGCCAAATGTTGAAACCTTTACCTTACTTAGAGGAAGTTTGGACCAGGCAAAATGATCAAGGGAATCCATTTACTCCAATGGAAATGAAACTTCCATGTTCAACGTAGTAAACACAGATATATCTTTCTCATCTCTCTGTGTCCCCATTGTCTTTGTCAGGATTCCAAAAATATATTCTTTTGCCAAGAACTTAATACAGGCATCTGGAAGATCAAGATTTGTACAGTTCCAATAAGCACCTGGGACAGATCCATATGAAGAACTAAGGGGAGATCTTTCCCGCTTGTGCTATTTCCAATATGGGTTCTTTCTCCTTCCTCTGATGGATCCCACCATTTTAACGTCAGTGCTCCAAGCCTATTTTATTGTTAGAAATGTTAAGGAAAGTAGAAAAATAGACTATTATATGTTTAACATGGGTTCTTTCCCTTTTCACATAGGGAATTTCACGTTTGCTTTGAAGTAAATAAAAAGTTTTCAATCTAGGGAAGGAAAATGGCCAAATGATTCCCAAGCCAATGGGAGATGAAGTCCAGAGCATCACTTTGACAGCACAAAGATATGGCTTTGGGTAAACCATGACATAGCTCACTTATGCATCTCTTCCATGGGCGTTAGAGTTTTGTTTCTATAACAGGCATTTGGTTCTAGAGAAATAGTTAATTTTTCTCCATTGCAGCAGTGCTTAATTAGATGTGCCCTGAGGATACTATCAGTTTTCTCTGTAAGGTCATTGTAAATTATGTGGGTGTTGTAATAGGTGTGGTTCTACACATGGGAAAGCCACATAGCCTAGATGTAGGAGTTAATCTGTCAAAGTTGGACTTCAGGTTCTTGCTGCAGGCTCTCTTAGCGTAGCCAGAATCACAGTGTCTTCAGAAGAGCAACTGAACCCAGAATTGCAGGGTGGCTTAGTACATTGTTTAGTTTATTTAATTTTAAAGATATTTGCATTTATCCTCACCAGTATTAGTGTAGGTAAATTTCTTAGGTAACTAGATGAATAACTTTTAACATTTCTTCATAATATCACTGTTGTGAATATATACAAACCTTAAGGATAGAAAATGAGAAAACAATAAACACAACATTTTATCTATCTTCCGAGAAAGTGTTTATACCACAGTGTTACACCACAGAGGCTATTTTTATTTTTTTCCTAAAACATAATGTAGACCATAAAATTATTCACAAAATAAGCCAGGGTCTCATTTATCAATCCTATCAGACATTAAAAATATTTATATCATTTGCAGAATGTTGGGAGGAAAAATTTTACATTCAGTGCTACATTCAACATGATTTTTTTCCCCTGCTGTCAAAAATGTAAACAGTTTACTTTTCACTGGAGCAAATGCATTATAATCTTACTCTATCAAAGGCTAAACTTGAGAGTTATACATCTGAGAGAAGAAATTTCCTTCAATTTGTCTAAAATATACTTTTAGTATGTGGGAGTGAGCTGACTGGGTAGTGCTAAAACTTCCACTGGTGTGTAGACTATGATTTCTTAAAAAAGAGTGTAAATCTAAAGAAGATGCACACACTGAGTGTGCTACTGGGGAGATGCCAAAGGAAAAGAAGTAACTGTTAAGGGGAGGGGGATTTAAGATGCGTGGAAAGAAACCGGTCAACTGGGGAAAAAACACACAACCTAAAAGTTGAGAATTATGTTTTATTCGGGGTCCTTACTGAGGACTGTAACCAGGGAAGCAGTCTCCTGATAGCTCTGAGAGACTGCTCCCAAGAGGTAAGGGAGGAGCCAGGATATATAGGAGTTTTTGCTCAAAACAAACAAAAAAACCCAATACCAAAAAAATGTAGTCAAACATCTAAAGATGACTGCTAATCACGAAAAACCAGACATCTCAAGTTAATGATTTTCTTGCTTTTCTATGTATGGGAAGATGCAAGAGTGTGGACTCACTGAAATTATCCCTTTGATATGCATCTTAGCTATCTAGGACCAGTATCCTATTTTCCTCCATCCTGAATTCCCCAGTTTGGTTGAGCTGAAGTCTTTTCTTGATGAAAAGAAGGTCATGAATAAAAACTTCTTGCTCAGCATAGGTGGCTGAATCTGCTGCTATTAATCACACACTTGCTATCTAGTCGCACCCTAACTCAGCTGGTGGTGCAGATTCTGTTCCTACTGTCTCTGGCCATGTTAGGAGAGCATAGATGGGAAAGATACAGAAAGGAACAGAAAGATGAATCTCAGGGGAAATCGTAAACTGTCTGAGAGGTGGGCCTTTTGAAATGGGACGTCCCATTTTTGTTCATCAGCCACTTCAGATGTGTCACAAATATCCCCCAGTCAGTGGTCAGAATAACCCCCTCCATCCTTTATGTTCCCATAGGATTTGTTTATACCTCAAGGGGAGCACATGTGACACAGTGTTATTGTTTGTTCATGTGTCTCCTCCTCCCAGCAACACTTGGTTTCCTAGTGGACAATCTCTGTGAAGTCTAGTTGTCTGTCCAGCACCTGGAAAAGGGTCTACACACAGTATTTGCTTAATGTGTACTGCATGAATGAACAATCAAGTACAAAACTAAATTGACTCTACCCAGAGGTTGGATTCATCACCTATTCCCCCTGTATTCTCAGTACCCAGCACAATTCCTGACTAGCAGGGTCTCGGTATAAACAAGTAGGTAAAAAAGATCTGTGGCAAATAGAGCCACGTTTGAACACCAGCTTGAAGCTGGAACAAATTACTTTACATCTCTGTGCTTCAGTTTTCTCTCCTTTAAACTGGGGTTAATGATTGATTAACTCCGTAGTATGTGCATTAACGTTTTGCCACAGTACCAGACAGGAATAAGGCCTCATTAAAATATCAGCAAATCTTACAGTAAAGGCTATAAAATTGATTTAATTCTTCACTCTCTATTTAGCTTGAATGTTTGTTTAATTTTTAAGTTCCAAAATTCTATGAGTAAAAGGCTAATGTGATAGTAAAAAGTTTTGTATATCTGGCATGTTATTCACGAAGAAGTTGAATGAAATAGAATTACCCCAAAATCAAGGGGCTATAATTGTCACAAGTAAACACATTGATTCCAGTTAAATCTAGATGTTTGTTTAGCTGACCCCATTGTTCACATGGTCACTGTAAGTTGCCGTCACCCCCAACTCATCAAGTCCTTTCCATTGTATCACAAATTAAATTTATTTATCACTGCATATCCCAGAAGCTTTCTCATAGAGCCTCATACACTGAAGCTTTAGTTTCACAACATTCTTATGCCTGACAGAGAAAATATGGTTTTAGTTTACAGAATGGAGATAACTGAAGTTGGGCTTAAGTAATCTGTCCTAAGACAGTAGATACTTTTGTAAGGAAATACCCAACTAGCAGTTGGACAATAATTAGCAATTGGATAATCTGGCCCAGGGTCTAAGTCTACCTTAACTAGCTGAGTACACTTGGGCTCATCTTTTAAATTCTGTGAGTTTTGGTGTCTTTATTTATAAAATGTGAGTAAAGGTCTCTGCTGCTTTTAAATGGCATAACTTTTGTGACGATCAAATGATGTCATAAACCTGAAAATTTTTTTGAAAATATAAGACAAATATTAAATCCTACACCTAAGTATCTCATATTTGTTGCTTCTCTCCTTAAAGGAGTCTCTTTTGAAACACTGCCAGGATGTAAACAAATGTTGCCACAGTTTGCCTTGGAGGGCTCTTTTGTTAACTGGGTCAAAGATCAGTTCTCCAAGTATAATCTAGCATGATTATATTGACTTAACAAATGAGGAAACTGGAACACAGAGGTGCTCTGACTTGCCCTGATTTTACAAATCATGCTAGTGTAGTGGCTCCTGTATCAAGAAACCCAGCCTAATTCCTTCTGTTCACTGCACCAACCACAGAATGAGGAGGCCTTTGTATTTTATATATAGGCCACCTGCTTCCCCAGAACTGAATCTCTTGAATACTCAAACTGAAGATACATGATTTAGTAAATGGAAAAATATAGAGAATTTACATTTATTAGGGGCAACATCAAGAATTGGAGCTTTTGTAAATGTTTCTTTTTAGGAAGAATCTCTAGAAACTTGTGCTGAAATTCATACAGATCCTGGTGGAACCTTGATGCACTTGCATTTTTTTTTTTTGACTGCATAGGGTATTTGTGCTGTAATTGAGGCTGTAGTGGGTCCTAGAAGGTCCTTTACTTCTGTCACAGACAAATAAAAGCAGCAGGAGCTAAGAGAACCTGGGAGAAAATACCAGTAGGTATCCTGGATCAGTGGTCATTAACTAGTGTCTCACGACCTAGACAGAATGTTTTGGTATGTCACCCTCTGGTAGGCCTGTAAGCATTTCTAGCTTAAATAAAGATTTGATTTTTCTCTTTGAATAGCAGCAGGGACAAACAATTAATTTATTGATTGGTAAATGGTGTGTGTTCAGCTCTGTTGTCAAAGATAATCAGTCATGTTTAATGAGACTCTGCCCTCATTAAAGTCATCAGAGTCATTAATAAGTAAATATGTGCCTAGATTTCATAGAATTTGTACTTCATAATAAAGACTAAGCTAAGTCTACATTTCCCTGAAACAAGCACTTAGAAAGAAATTGAGAAAAATGAAGTTAATTCAACAATAATAATTTTTCCCTGGAGTCAGAAATCACCAGTCTCCAAGAAGGACATATAAAATGAGCCTTGGGACATGACACTATGTATAGAAGATCCTAAGGATGGCATCAGAAAACTATAATATTAGAGTTCATCAATGAGTTCAGTAAAGTTTCAGGATACAAAAGTAGCATATGGAAATCTGTTGCGTTTCTATACACTAACAACAAACTATCAGAAATAGAAATTGAGGAAACAATCCCATTTACCATCACATCAAAAAGAATAAAATACCTAGGGATAAATCTATCTAAGGAGGCAAAATATCTGTACTCTGAAAACTCTAATATATTGATGAAAGAACTTGAAGATGACACAAACAGAAGGAAAGATACTGTGTTCTTGGATTGGAGGAATCAATATTGTTAAAATGACCATACTACCCAAGACAATGTACAGATTCAATGCAATCTCTATCAAATTCCCAATGGCATTTTTCACAGAACTAGAACAAAAAATTTTTAAATGTGTGTGGAAACACAAAAGACCCCAAATAGCCAAAGCAATCTTGAGAAGGAAGAACTGAGCTGGAGGAATCAGGCTCCCTGGCTTCAGACTATACTGCAAAGCTGCAGTAATCAAAGCAGTATGGTACTGGAACAAAAACAGACATATAGATCAATGGAACAGGATAGAAAGCCCAGAAATAAACCCACCCACTTACTGTCAATTAATCTACGACAAAGGCAAGAATATACAATGGAGAAAACACAGTCTCTTCAATAACTGGTGCTGGGAAAACTGGACAGATTGATTGATTGATTGATTGATTGATTGCTGTGCCACAAGGCATGGGGGATATTAGATCCCCGACCAGGGATCGAACCCATGCCCCCTGCAGTGGAAGCATGGAGTCTTAACCATTGGACTGCCAGGGAAGTCCCTGGACAGCTACATGTAAAATAAAGAAATTAGAACATACTCTAACACTGTATACAGAAAGAAACTAAAAATGTATTAAAGATCTAAATGTAAGACTGGATACTATAAAACTATCAGAGGAATACATAGGCAGAACACTCTTTGACATAAATTACAGCAATATTTTTGGATCCATCTCCTAGAGTAATGGAAACAACAACAACAAAATGAGACATAATTAAACTTAAAAGCTTTTGCACAGAAAAGGCAACCATAAACAAAACAAAAAGACAACCTACAGAATGGAAGAAAATATTTGCAAATGATGTGACTGAAAAAGGATTAATCTCTAAAATATACAAACAGCTCATACAGCTCAATATCATAAAAACAAACAACCCAATCCAAAAATGGGCAGAAGATCTAAATAGACATTTCTCCAAAGAAGACATACAGATGGCCAACAGGCAATGAAAAGATGCTCAACATCACTAATTATTATAGAAATGCAAATCAAGACTACAATGAGGTACCACCTTGCAACAGTCAGAATGGCCATCATCAAAAAGTCTACAAACTATAAATGATGAAGAGCATGTGGAGAAAAGGGAATCCTCCTATGCTGTTGGTGGGAATGTAAACTGGTAACAGCCATCATGGCTGCACCTTGTGCATTGGCTGGTAGGGATGTAAAATGGTATAGCCACTGTGGAAGACAGTATGTATGGTGGCTCCTCAAAAAATTAAACATAGAATTACCATGTGATCTAGCAATTTCACTTCTAGACATATACCCAAAAGAGTTGAAAGCAGCAAATGGAAGAGATATTTGTACACCCACATTCATAGAATCAGTATTCACAATAGCCAAGAGGTGGAAATAACCCAAATGTCCATTGCTGGATGAATAGATAAAACGTGGTATAGACATATAATGGAATATTATCCAACCTTGAAGGAGAATGAAATTCTGATATATGTTACAGCATACATGAACCTTGAAAACATTATGCTAATTAAAATAACCTAGACACGAAAGGACAATATTGTATAATTCCACTTTTATGATGTGTCTGGAATAGGCAAATTTGTACAGAAAATTGTGGTGAGGACTTCCCTGGTGGTGCAGTCGTTCAGAATCTGCCTGCCAATTCAGAGGACACGGGTTTGATCCCTGGTCCAGGAAGATCCCACATGCCGTGGAGCAACTAGGCCTGTGTACCACAACTACTGAGCCTGAGCTTTATAGCCAATGAGCCACAACTACTGAGCCCATCTGCCACAACTACTGAAGCCTGTGTGCTCTACGGCCCACATGCCACAACTACTGAAGCCCCTGTGCCTAGAGCCAGTGTTCCACCACAGTAGAAGCTATCACAATGAGAAGGCTGCATACTGCAACGAAGAGTAGGCTGCACTCACCGCAACTAGGGAAAGCCCGCACACAGCAAGGAAGACCTGACACAGACCACCCCCACCCTGCAAAAGAAAAGTGTGGTGAAAGAGTGGTTACCAGGGGCTGGAAGGAGAGGGGAATGTGGAGTTGTTGTTTGATGGGTACAGAGTTTCTCTTTGGGAAGATGGAAGTGTCAAAAAATCCATTCAAATTGTAAATTTTATGTTACGTATATTGTATCAGAATTTTTTAACGTTGAATCTGTAGTCTTTATTTCCACAATCTCTTAGCCCATTCTCCACAGAGCAGACTTTTTAAAAATACAAAGTAGGTCATGTTTCTTTTCCACTGGAAACTTTCCATGGACTTTCCATTGTACTTTGTGTGAAATCCAAACTGCTTTTCAGGGCTCCTAGTCCTGTAGGTCCTGGCCCTGTCCCTACCACTCCCTCTTCTCTCTGCTCCAGCTGTACTAGCTTTGCTGGACCCTAAAATGTGCAAAGCCCAGTCCTGCTTGAGGTCTTTATACAATATTTCCTTTCCTCTGCCTGAAATATTCTTTTATCCCCAGAGTTTCATGCCACTTGCCCCTGACTACTAATCAAGTCTTACTGAATTGTCACCTCCTCGGAGAAGGCTGTCCTGACAACCATCCTAAGTTAGCACCTACCTCACTGGCTACCCAGTCATTCTGTCTTCTCACCCTGCTTTGTCTGTCTTCAAATTGCTTCTTATTATCAAAATTGTGTTATTAATTTATTGGATTGCCTTTTCAATCTAAATCCCTCCCTAGAAAGAGGGTAGCGACTTTTCACTGCCATATCATTAGCACCCAAAACAGTGCCTGGCACATTAATGAATACTATGTGAACGAATTAGTTCTGATGGTAGATATCCTGCCTTTCTGAAATGGGTTCCATTTAAAGCCCATCAAGCTTGCATCAAGTGAAGTTTATTTGAAGTGGATCAGGTCGTGTGACAGACATGGAGGTACACCACCCAGAAACGCCTTCAGAAAGGGTATGTGACATCAGCTGCTGGGAATGATGTCAGTAGATGGTCAGTTACTTCAGGGATTGCTGCAACTTCAGGGGGTCACCTGCTCCAAAATCAGTCCTTCCTGGGGTAGACCACATACACTGGCACATAAAGACACAGCCATTTCATCCCAATGCAGACCAACTCCAAAGGACCATCTTAGCTCCAGAGCAAGGGTGGGGTCCACAGAGACTGTCCTGAGGGCTGACTCATATTTTCACTTATCCTTGTGCCCCATCTGCTTCCTTCCCTCCTTTTCACAGGTGTTGATCCCAAAACACTCCCAGGTAGACAACCTGCACACTACCCTCCATTTCAGCATCCCAATGCACTTCCCTGGGAACTCAACCTGTATCACCTTGTATGCATATGAGAAGCAAAAAGCACCACCTTCTGAATTTATCCCCTTGAGTTATAGATGACTAAATATAGTTCGTGTCAACTTTGTTGAAAGCCTGAAACCAATCAAACACTTCACAGCAATGCTGGTATGGCTGGAGAAAGCTGCAGTAGTGACAGATCTTTCCCCACTTAGGAAGGATTGTCCAAGACTTGTGGGATCTAAGGTTGTGTTTATTTCATGAAATGTATTACATTTGTGTGACTCCTATATTGCCTGCCCTGTAATTTGTAAGCAGGGATGAAATAAGTGGCAGAAGCTTTCTGATACCTTGAGGGAGAGATGCACAAGGAAAAATGTGTGCTTGGTGTGATGCAGTGCCCAGGGGGAATGACTTGGGCAGTTTGCTATGAGGGAAGGCTGAAGGCATTGACCAATTCACAGATGAGCTTTAGGGGATTCAGGGGTTCCCTAAAAGTACAGGCAAAATATTGTACACATGTGTGGTTTTCCAGGAATCTAGATTATCAAAAGGGCCAATGCAGTAAAAAGGGTTAAGGGGACCTTGAAATTTGAGAACTTTTGTCTCCAATCATGTCCTGTAAGATTTCCCTGTCTTTTCATTGGTATTTGCACCAAAGATTTATGACTGCTTTCAGCCACTTGGGTTCAGATAACTGGTCTCATCCGCCCCTTGAGTTTGTGTGTTCATTTTTGTTCTGGGTTGTTGGCTTAATGGATTTGACTCTAGCAGTTTACTTGCACTGTTTCATCTGTTTTCCTGGTAGAGTTTTACCTTCATATTTTTCCTTTTTGTCTCACATATTTTACTATCTTTTACTTTTAAAATGAAGACAAGCTAGCACAAGGGGGATAGTCTCAAGCACAGCCCTGCTATGAATGAGGAATGAATTTTTATTCCCCAGTTTACTCCTTAGGGGCTCTCCCAGTGTAGCAAACACAACTGCCAGGTTAGTGGCAGGCATTTGGGGTAAAATCAGATTTCCAGTTTTGGCCCCAGTGCACATACTAACATAAAAACACACACGTATACACATAAGCAAGGAAGAATTTGTACCTTCCTGCCACACCACCAGCCCAAGAACAAATTATAAATGCAAACATATAAATTAAACCTACTCTTCCCACCTCTAAAATTGGATTTGCATATGAACTCTCTATTTCTTCTTAGAGATGGCTAATATTTGTTACCTAATTTGGGCACTTAGCCATATTAGAGTGACCCTGAGTAAATCATGAAACAGTTTTTTGGGCATCTCGACATCTTGTTCCTTGAATATCAAACATTTGGCATTTACTATATGCAGACATGAATGAAGCATCATCCCTGCCCTCAAGATGCTCACGATTTATTGTGGCATGCCAATCTGTGCCTAGCACATGGCTGACACTGATTAAATAAGAGAGCAAATTGTGTCTAATTGTATTGCAAGGACATGTGTATATGTAACTTTACCCTGGGTTTAACAACTTCTTGGTTGCCTCTCACTGGTTCTTACTGACACTCATTACTCATGGGTAATGGTCCTACCACCAATGTCTCCATTTTAAGGTCCCACCTCAGACAAGTTCCATAATGTGGTCCTGATATTAATTTTTATATTTCAAAGAGCCATTCCTTAGGTATTTAAACTCTGAAACTTTCTGTGTCCTAACATTTAGTTCTGTTTTTATATTTGGAAAGCTATTCCCTAGAATGCTACTAACCGTTTTTTGGCGATATCATTTACACCTGTATTTGTAGTTATGTTTAATTCGCTTGATAGTTGATCTTATAACTTTACAATAATTTCCATGTCATATGCATATAATACTTATTTAATATGGCAATTTTTGTTTGTGAATTGTATGCTTTGCTGCTTTTGGTACTCACACCAGTTGGGCTTTGTAAATATGCACTAGATATGGTGGGTGAGTGGATATATGCTTGCCTTACTCCCTTATTCTGAATTATTTCATGTATATGTTTAAGAACAGATTGCAGACTCTCCCCAGACAAAATGCCATTTATGTTTTAATACTTTATTTGATATAGGTGTACTTAAAGGAAGCAAAAACCATGGAATGGAAATTTAGAACAGATAAATTAGAGTTTAATTCTTCATTTTACATGGGAATTGATACAGCATTCTATTAAGCAGCAGTTTCCCCTATTGTGTTTACAGTATGTATGACTTTAAAATATATGTTAAATCTTAGGTCATTAAAATAACCCTTCCCATGTTTTCCGAGGTGGAAGAATCCTTTATGTTCATCTCTTGGCCATGGAGCTTTTGCGGTAGTGGATAGGTTCACAAGTAGATATAAAAGTGGGAAGTTGGGAAAGGACTGTAGACATAAAGGAAAGATCAGAGGGGAGCAGTGTGAGGGAGCGTTAAGGAGAAAGGTTTCCAAGAGGGAAAGAAAGAACAGAGGGTACAGTGAGAGGCAGAAGACAGAACAGATAGAGTTGCACAACTGCTGAAAAAATTTTGTTAAGTTATAGAAGAAAGAATTGAGAGCAATGTTTTTTTGATTGAGATGTGTTCTTAACCCTGTCCCCTACTTCCTCAATGCATTTTTAGTGAATATCTTATTATGTGATTATGTGTAGACTAGATCTACAGGGTAGAATGAGCATACGTGTTTACCAATCTTCACATTAAAAATCCCTTAAAATATCATAAAACATAGGTTTAAAAATAAAACTTCATAATAATACTGGGAGAGCCTGGATACTTAATACTCAAGAACTTAAAATAATATGAGTATATACTTATCCCCAAACTTATTGAGTTGTATATATTAAATACATACAACTTTTTACATGCCAATAATACTTCAATGAAGTGATTTAAAACAAAAAGAATTAAGAGATAAATGATGTCAACATGGGGAACTGGGTGAGGAGAGACATTAGTAAATGGTTAGGGTTTTGACCCGTTCAATGAAAGGATAAAGACAAAAAATTAATTCTTAACAAGAAGATAAAAAACATAGCTTCAACATGTTCTTCAAAATATTAACAGTAAGCACTTAAGGATAGACATAGGGTGTGTAACTTCAAAATGATTAGAGAGAAAATAGAACACTCCACAATCAACAACAAACTTGAATCTGACAAAACACAAGAAAGGAAAAGAAGCAAAAAGGAGACAGTGTGTGGTGTATGAAGATAGAGTTTGACTTCATGTACAGAAAACGTGAAATAGCAGTGAGTTAACATTTAAGAAATGCATTAACTAATGACAAAATAACAGGGGTAGGCCATCCAAAACACATAGGGGTGTTCCAAAATTCTCGTGAAACCAAGCTTCTCCTACCTCTCAGAAGGATGCTCTCACCAACCCACTTCGTTCTTTAAGGCCACTTAATAATATAAGACAGCTTCTGGAACTCAAACTCAAACTTGTATCTATGTTGCAAACCAAGCAAAGAAGAAAAGAACAAAAGAATTGTACACTTTCCAATGCATCAAACACCCTATAAACAGTTTTCCCAAGGAAAACAATGGAAGCAAATAAGGGGAGTCATCACATACACCCCAAAAGTGCTCTGAACTGTTACCTGGGCCACCAGGAGAATGAACAACTGCTTTTTCCCCAGTCCTGGTTTCCTAACATCTAAGTTTTTATGAAACAAAGAGGTCAGGTAAGCTAGTCCTTGTGCAATGACCTGGTGTTTGACTTCATGCCAGCTCTGAGCCACGTCGGGGAGCAGGGGGACAACACGACAAGTCAGCAGTGCCCAGAAGCTCACTAGAGCAGGCAGACCTGTGACCTGTGTCAGCCCTGGTGGAATTATTGTGTCCTTTTCTCTCCTGACATTATTTTTTGTGTATGGTACAAACCACTTCCAAACTCCTCCTGAGACCGCCCATCAGAGTAAACCTACTTGGGGTCTGTAGCTGCCTCTCTCTTCTAATTAATCTTCATGCATTTGTATGTGGTTTATCTCATTAGAATGCCATTACCATAAACAGCCAGAGCATAGAGAATGCATTATGCACAGTGCCGCTTTTACCAAGAGTCCTCCTTCTCTTTGGTCAAATCCCTTCCTTGCTTTTGCCTGTCTTAATATTTGTAGTTTAAAAAATGCAAGTCATTCCTTGGTTGTCTTCTCCCCTTGTAGTAACTCTGTCTCTTTAAAGGTCTCGTTAACTTTATCAATACTCACTAAACTTGAGTAAAGAATACTCCTATGACTACCCCCTCACTTCTTCCACTGCTGAACAATTCCCACCTAACATTTATCTGCTTAAATGTAAAGAGAAATATCTGGAAAGATGTATATTCAACTCTTAATAGTTGTTACCTCTACAGAAAAGGGTAAGATGGGGAAATGGAGCACTGTAGTGAAGAACTTTCACTTTTGAGTCAATATACTTCTGAATTGCCTTAATTTATGACAGAGAAAATGTCTTTTGTGTTATATTTTTAAAAGAAAGAAAAGATATTTAAAATTCTGCATTTTCCCTTCATGCTTTTGAATTAGATTTTTGCTGAAAGGTTTATGGGGGTTTCTTTTTTCTTTTTTTTTTTTTTTTTGGTTGGTTGTTTTATTTTCCTTTTTTATTTCTTTGTTAAGGTAACTGGACAATTGCCTTCAAGTCAGACAGAGAAAGAGAGAGGGACTAAGAAACCCAGTCTCAGTTCAGTTACATATTTAGAGCTCATATCTGGGGTTTGGGAACTGAGGTGTGTAGAATAAGCGAAAAACAACCAACCAACCAACCAACCTTCACCATGCCTGACAATGAAATTGATTTATGGAGCAAGAAAAACAAATTCAAGCTGACACGAGCTCTAATGGTCCTTGGAATACCACCTCAAAGCCAGAAAGAAATTGTGGAAATTACTCTGAGATGAGAATTCAACCTGTAGGAAAAACACACTCTCTCTGTGGTTAGATGTTTCAGGCAGACAGCCAGGTATACCCAAGCTGATGTGAATTCAAAAAGAAAAAAGGCCAATAAACTTCCACTCAGAGATGTAGACTAAAAATCAGTTTGCAAGCCAGCATTGCATTGCATTGGCATGCATTTCTTTGCAGAATCCTTCCTGAATGGGGAGAAGAGCTGGTGTTCCTGAGCTCTGAGTGGTTCTAAGTCTTTGCTCTACTTTAGGTTTGAGAAGGGACCCCCAGGTAGTGCTGTCAGTGGGTGAGGAGGCCCTTTGATAACATCACCTGTACTTCTCCCTCTGCCTCTTCTTCCCTGGCTGCAGGCACTTCTGCTCCAGGTCTCTCCTCCCCTACCTCATTCACTCTGAAGCTGGTGTGCTTCTCCCGTTGCACACTCACTGCTTTCCAGAGCTTGTCAGGAGTCAGGAGGGAGGTGATGGCTGCATGTGTAGAAGAAAGAGGGTAGGCGGGAACCATAGCCCTTCATGCGGTCAGCTTTTCCAAGGTGCTGGGGGTTAGGCTTCTCGTGATTCTTTTGTTGTGTCCTTAATGGGTAACTGGAGAGACTAGAAGGGAGAAAGTGGGAGAACAATTAAGATTCTCAGGGAATAGATAACTGTTGGCTTTAGAGGTAACCAGAGGCAACGTTGAGGTCAGGAGATGCATTCTTCCCTGGTTTCTGTTTTTGTGCTTTGGTTCTATCAATTAGGATACCTTCATCTATAAGGAAAAGACTGACTCAACTGTCTGAAACAACAAGGGAATTTACTTTTGATCTTAAGAAATCCAGAAAAGATCATTCTTACACTGTTGGCTAATTCAGCGGTTCCATGCTCTCATCAGGAACATCCTCCTACCTCTCTCCTCCTGCCTGACATCCTTAGAAGTAACTCCCCTCAGGGTCACAAGATGCTCCCACAGTTCCAAACTTTACATCTGGACCAATGTATGAAAGGCCATTTTGTCCCAAGTATCCCTTTTAAAAAACAACGAAACCTTTCCCAGAAACCCCCCTTGGCAGACTTCCCTCATGTTTCATTGGCCACATCATGTCTCCTTGCCTTTGTCTGACACAGTCACTGGCAGGGGGGTGAGATCATTGGAATTGTCTTGGGTTTGTGAGGAGTTAGCCTGAGCTGGAGAGAGGGTCACGCTCCCTGAAGAATAAACACCTATACAAAATTGGGGTTCATTTAAAGAGAAGAATAGGATAATGGATATTGGAGAGACAATCTGAATTTCTGCTACAATGGTTGAGCATATGGAAATAACAACAGCAGCAATAATGTTTATTAAGCATGTTGTACCATGTGCTTGGCTCAGAGCTACCTACGCACTTTGAATGAAATATCTTAAGGACAAACTTATGAGATAGGTGTTAATATCCTCTCCAATTTATAGATAAACTTAGAGATATGTAAATAAGCTTAGAGAATGTAAATAACATGTCCAAAAAAATAAGAAGAGGTGGAAATGGACAGAATCCATGCTCTTAACTACTTCAAATTATACACTCCTTCACCTGTTCTAAAATGGTCTCTCATGTACTTTTTTTCCTTTCTTTGTATATTTGCTTTAAGAATGCTTGCTTTTTTAAAATTTATTGTGATAAAGCCTGGGGATGTTGCATGTTATTCTCTATTGCAAACCATAACTGCTGTAAGAGCCTGGATATGTTTTTATGAAGGGCACCTAGTAGGGGATGTGATCATAGGGTCCTTTTCTATTGTCTTCTCTTTCAAGTTCCCAGTGCTGTTTCCTCTACAACTTTTTGTTCCACTCTCATTTCCCCTTCTTCTAATTTCAATGAAAAGAGCTGGAAATAGCAATCTCTATACTTTAATGATCATTCCCTATGCTCTCCCTTTTCATCACCAGTTCCGTATTATGAGCTATGTCACTAAAGTGTCACAACAACAAGACATTGTTTCACAACACGGTATTGGTCAGGCAAAACCTGAGGTCACAAGTGGGGACACCACCAGGGACTTCATTGGCATCTGTCTCCTTCCTGGCAGAAGCTCCTCCTAGGCCCCTGCACAAGATGGAGCTGTGGAGGTCAGAAGGCGCTACTCTAGGAGAGGGGGAATGAGGAAGTGTACATTCCATTATGTTTGACGTTTTGTGCCTGAACCTTGCTACAGGCTGTTAATACCAAGCACTGGATTGCAAAGATAGGATTTTACAAGCACACAATTTATTTCTTATTTAAAGCTGTAATTTTTTTTTTTTATGTTTTTAAGTCTGTGTTTGCTCTTCAGACACGTTTCAGTTTCAGAGAGGGGAGGGTTAAACTTTGCAGGCGATTCACCAAAAGTTCAGGTCTTAAATCTGATAAATGGGGCAGGTTATGTGCTATATTGAATTTGGATGGTTCTGAGTGAGCTTCAGATTCAAAGATGAATTATCTAAATGTGAGTTATTTAATTTAACATTTCTTTAGAGATGAAAACATTACAATCGTGTGTGTGTGTGTGTGTTTAACACGAAGGGTGATACTAAACACTGAGGGTTTTTTTAGTGTGTCATTTGATGGTGAGACTAGAAATGGCCATTTTAAAGTTATGTCATTTTTTCTGCCTCCTTAGAAGCAAAAGCTTAAATTATTTCTGAGGCAGTGACTTGTTGGACAATGGGAAAAGTTGGTCAGGTCCAAAATGCTTGGTTTGTCAATAAGAAAGCAGTTGAAGAGGCTTCTGCAAGGTCAGAGTGGTAATTAGGATCAGAATTGAACCAAGACCCTAAGTTTCTGCTTCACAGACCAAGGCATTTTCTCTTCATCCACACTGTCACCCATAACTCCCTGGCTCAGAAGGGTCCTGTACTTGGGGTTTAAAGCTCTTCAGCATTTTTATCTCTGAATTTGCAACTGAGGTCCAATGGAATAATGCCTAAAGAGGTTCAAGTTGGTTTTCTAATTCTTGCAACTAAAAGAGATTTGACATATTTTATAGACCTTTATAGGCCTATGAAATATTCACTTAGGAGGCTGGCTAGGTACGCTAATTATGAAGTACTCCTGTCACATGTCAGAATTTGATTTGAAGACAGTGTATCCTATGAGGTTCATTTGCATCAAATTTTAAACCTTAGGATGGTTCCCTACACTTCTAGCACGTTGGCATGTAAGCTGCTTCATCATTAATTGTATGAGAATTTATGGATTACAACCTTTTGGAGGAAGAAAACACCAGAAACCAAAACCTCATAATTTATTCAGAACAAAAACAATGGAATTATTTGCCTAAAAGAGATGGATGTTTGTCTTAAATACTGACAATTAGGAGTGACGCAATTAAAAGGAAAGTAGCTTCCATTTGGAACAGATGATGACATACACCTTCCTGTTAATCCAAAGGAGAGAGATAGTACCTTGTGATGAAGAAAACAAAGTCTAAAGTATAAAAATATTGACTGTTTTTCTGCAAAGAAAGAACACACATTTTTTTCAAAGTTAAGATGAGGCAAAATAATGAAATTTCCTTCACTGAAAGAAAACCTTGCTGGCAGGCTAGCATATTCGTCAGGTTATGAAATCCATGCTGTTCTCTGTGCTGGCATTTGGCATGCAGGCCCTGAGGCCTTTCCTTGGCTCAGATGACAGCCTTGCTTGGCTACATACAGACCTTGCTCAGTAGTGTTTGAGGAAATCCCACCCTGGGACTCCACAAAGTTTCCACTAAGTAAGCCTAATAAAGCTGCATTTAGCATTCCTGAGAAAGCAACGGCCGGCAGCTCTCCAGAGCACAGCACAAGACCGCGCTGTCTGCACCTGCACTAACTTTCAGTTCTTTTCTCTGAAATGTGGGTGGACTTTTCCCATTACCTCCAAATTGAAAAGATTTCTTCCCATTTGAGAAAGAAAAAAAATCAATTCTATCTCATCTACCATAGTTCAGTGCTATCCTGCAAGCACTGATAAAATTTTCTCCAGAACAAATGGAACCGTTAAGTCTTTACATGTTACGAAGGTACAAGGAAACACCAGGTTTCCTTCCTGGAATTTTCCAAAGACTCTATTGCATGTAATTGTAAGTCGGCACATCATTTGTTCAGTCCATCAATCCCAGGTGAGTTAGTGTTAGGAGAACTCCAGTCAGTGGTGTTTGTTGAAAAAGCAAAGTAAAGCTCTAGATACAGTATCCAATCTCATGTAGCTGTTTAGTCACTAACACTAACATGGCCTAACAAGTCCTTATTGACCAACTAAAGAAAATTCCTATTATTTGTGGATACTGTAGAATTTTTATAATATTCCTGCCCAAGAGCAAGGTGTTCCAAAGTCATTCAGAGTATAATAGAGTGCATGTGCAAATGTGGTGGGCAAGATGTCGTGCTCATTTTTTATGTATGTTAGACATTAGGCAATGTTTCATGCTCAAAGAGAAGCAAATCACAAGAACACTTTCTTCTGTGTTCCTCACTACTCACACTTTATATCAACTGTCAAGGGAAGTACAAGTTTGAAGATTCATCATACTGTACCTGCAAGTTTCAGAGATAAGACGTATTCTGGTGTTAAAAAACAGCCTTCCATATTATATACAACCTGGCTTCAGGAGGAAAACCAATCCAAGACCTTGAGAAGAAGTTTGTAGAAATAGTGATATGATAAATAATGATTCTAGCCTGACTTTGACTTAGTATCCAAGTCAGATTTATAATGACCTTGTAAATCAGTCCACAAATATTTACTCAACAGTTACAGGAAAGTGTGTTGCCCATGGCACTGTCAGCTGGAAATCTGACACATCACAAAAGGCTCTTCTCTGTCATCATTACTTTGATCAGGTAGGGGATCGACTCATAAAAACAGGACACACATTGCCGAAACACCCAGGAATGCATGCTTATGTCCAGGAGACATAAAAATGGCTCTGGGATTTTATACTAAAGAACCTTAGACTTCCCTGGCCATTACGTGTTCCAGTGTGCCTCACAAATTGCAGAAGAGCCTTTCTCTAAACTTCTCAGTTCTAATTGCACACTGGGAGGCCAGAGGGCACAAGGTACAACCTTCTGAAGCTTCTGGGTACCAGGTTCTGCACTCAACAGGGCCAGTCATGAGCACGATAATGAAGTAAGCCTAGATGATCTTTGACGTTATCCCCTCTTTGTTTCACCAGCATCCTTCTAGGCCTGTCCTAACTCTTCCTACTTTGTGTTCCATCCCTTTTCCTTAGAAAACTCTCTCCGTGAAGGGCTAACAATCTATGTTAGTATGTCCATTTTAACTGTAACCTACCAGAAAGGCTTGGTAAGATTTCTGTGCCATTTCTGGAAATATAAAGTGATGAAAAAATAGGCATAGATGTGGAGTAGAGAAACCTGGGTTCACATTTGGTTCCTGCACTCTGTATTTGAGTGATCTTAGATGACATTCCTGAATTGTTCGAGCCTTACTTTATTTTTCTACAAGATGGAAAATAATATTAATCTATCTCATTTAAGACAATTTATGTGGGAGTGTTTTTTAACCTTTTATTTTGAGAAAATTCTATATTCACATGCCGATGTAAGATACAATATTGAGGGATTTCATGTACCCTTCACTCAATTTTCCCCCAATGGTAATATCCTGTATAACCATAGAACAGTATCACAGTGAGGAAATGGACACTTGTACAATCTATCAACTTTATTCAGATTTGACCAACTTTTCATGCATTTATGTGTGTGTATTTAATTCTAACAGTTATTCCCATGTGTAGGTCTGTATGACTGCTACCATAGTCAATATACAGAACAGTTCCAGTACAATGATGCTTCATGCTACCCTTTTACAGCGAGAGCTGTCTGCCTCCTTTCCCCGCCCCTTCCGGGCAATGACTAATCTGTTCTCCATTTACAGGTTTGTTATTTCAAGAATGATATATAAATGACCTCACAGTCTGTTGCCTTTTGAGATGACTTTTATCACTTAGGGTAATTCACCTGTGATGCATCCAACTTGTTGCGTGTATTAATAGCTCTTTTTTGTTGCTGAGTAGTATTTCATGGCATGGGTGTTCTAGAGTGTGTTTAACCATTCACTTGTTGAAGGACATTTGGAGATTGTTTCCAGTGTTGGGCTTTTATAAATAAAGCTGCTATAAACATTCATATACAGGTTTTTGTGTGAACATTAGTTTTCATTTCCCTGGGAGAAGTGACCCAAAATGTAATTGTTGAGTCACATGTTAAGTACACGTTTAGTTTTGAAAGAATCCACCATACTTTTTCTCACAGTGACTGTGCCATTTTACATTCTCACCAGCAATGTATGACTGCTCCAGTTTCTTTGTATCTTCATCAGCATTTGGTGTTATACCTTTTTTATTTTATCCATTCAGATAAGAGTGTAATAGTTCACTGTGGTTTTGTGTTTTTTTTTTTTTTTTTTTTTTTTTTTTTTGCGGTACGTGGGCCTCACACTGTTGTGGCCTCTCCCGTTGTGGAGCACAGGCTCCGGACGCGCAGGCTCAGCGGCCATGGCTCACGGTCCCAGGCGCTCCGTGGCATGTGGGATCTTCCCAGACCGGGGCACGAACCCGTGTCCCCTGCATCGGCAGGCGGACTCTCAACCACTGCGCCACCAGGGAAGCCCTTCACTGTGGTTTTAATTTGCATTTTCCTAATGGTTAATGACATTGTACAACTTATCATGCGCTTATTTGCCATCTGTATATCCTCTTGGGTTAAATGTCTGTTCGTGTCTTTTGTCCGTTTTCTAATTGGATTACTTGGATCTTCTCCTATTGAATTTTGAGAGGCCTTTGTCTTCTATATTAGTCCTTTGCCAAATATAGGGTTTGAAATATTTTTACCCCACCTGTAGCTTGTCTTTTCATCACCTTCACAGAGTCATTGGCAGAGAAAGTTTTAGTTTTGATGAGGTCCAGTTTACCAGTTTTCCTTTTATGGACTTTGCATGGGGGTATCAAGTCTGAGGACTTTTTGCCTCGACCTAGATCCTGAATGTTTTCTCCTATGTTGTAAGAGTAATTTGTTCTAAAGAAAAAAGAGCTGTTCTGATATCAGTCATGATCTTCTCAACAGCTTCTTTGTCAATATTGCGTTATCCTTCTCAGAGGCTCTCTGAGGCCAAAGATAGTTTTTCAAGAAAACTCTGAAGCAGTTCCATTCTGGTCTAAGCTCTTAGAAAAGTCAGCAAAATGCAGCCTGAGTTTTAAAGCCAGAAACAATGAAGATAATAGGCTATTAACTTCATTAACTGTAACAAATGGTGAGTGTCTGCTATGAGCTGATCAATTTTTGCCTCCAGGGGAACAAAGCTGAACAAGACTAGGTCCCCGCTCTCTAGGAACTCAAAATCAAGCCAAAAGATGGCGCCAGAACAGCATGGAAACTGACCCATATGGCACTCACCATAAAGTGGCAGTTTCCTCCAGTTCAACAAGCACTCACTGAGTACCAAATGTGTACCAGACATTATAGCTGGGAATACAAAAATGAACCATACTTAGGCCCTGCCCTGAGAAGCTTATTGTCAGTGGAAGAGAGCAAGACATGTGAGAAATATCCACAACATGAGAACATGATGGTGCAGTGGGAAAAGCATTTAATTTGAAGTCAGAAAAATCAGTGCTCTGACACTCGCTAGTTGTATAAACTTGGGCAAGTTACTTAATGTCTGTGAGTCTCAGGGTCATTCCTGACAAAATGAATATGTTAATACATAATTTGCAGTTTTGTTATTTGCAGAGTAGTAAGCAAAAAACATATGTAGAGAATATTTCAAAGAGTAAACATAAATATACTTCGAAGTTCACGAGTGATAAAGTGGAACGAGTGACCAGTATATACTGACTGGGAGGAGAAGATATCAGAAAAAGCTCCAAGACGAGAGCACACTAGGTGGCCAGATGGAGGGGTGCATATGGGTGTTACAAAGGGAGCAACAGGATAAGCACTATGACTAAAACCGTATCTAGTTCAGTTTTGCTCAAAAGAAGTGAGAGGAAATGGAGAGGGCTGGGGAGATAAAGCAGGAGATGCAACCAAGCCCCAGTGGAACCGAGAGTTGTCCTTCCCCACCCCACAGGGGATGGACATTTGACTGTTGCTGGCAGATAGCAGTCAGAGGACCAGGGATGCTAAACCTACAGCTGTGCAGGGAACAATGAATAATCATCCTATCCAAAATGTCGGGGTCTCCCTGTTGAGAAACTGAGTGAGCTAATGAGGAGTGGTGTTTACAATAATTTTGATGATGGCAATAACGGCTGTAATGAGGATAACAGCAACCATGACAATAATAGCTGCTACTGAATGCCAGACACTCTGCCAAGCGCTAGAAATGCAGTGTCACCTTTATTATTTTATTTTTATTACACTTTTTTTTTGCTTTATAACAAATTTAATCAGTTATACATATACATATGTTCCCATATCCCCTCCCTTTTGCGTCTCCCTCCCACCCTCCCTATCCCACCCCTCCAGGCGGTCACAAAGCACGGAGCTGATCTCCCTGTGCTATGCGGCTGCTTCCCACTAGCTATCTACCTTACGTTTGGTAGTGTATATATGTCCATGCCTCTCTTTCGCTTTGTCACAGCTTACCCTTCCCCCTCCCCATATCCTCAAGTCCATTCTCTAGTAGGTCTGTGTCTTTATTCCTGTCTTACCCCTATGTTCTTCATGACATTTTTTAGTGTCACCTTTAATCTTCCCCAAACCCTGATGAGATACTTATTGATACTATTCTTATTCTCATTCCACAGATGATGAAAACTAGAAGTCAAATAACTTGCCCCAGATCACAAACCTAGTAAGTGGTGAAGCCAAGAGTAGGGCCCAATTCCATCTGATTCCAGAACTTACTCTCTTGAGCTCTATGCTGTACAGCTTTCTGTAGATTCTCAATCCTGGATGCCCAGAGTAAACAATATTACGGATGCCTCGTTGTAACCCCAGATCAATTAAATTGGCCTTGGGATTGGATCCCAGGCATCAGTATTGTTTCAGAGCTTCCTAGTTGATTCAAATGGCAGCCAACTCTGAGCACCACTGCCCTGCTCCAAGTCCAGTCAGAGACCAGAGGCAATGAGTTTTAAGTAGAGATGAGAAGTTATCATGTTTGTGCTGTAGAGAGAGTGCACCCTAGTTCTGGCTGGAATGAGGAGAATGAATTCGAGGGGAGCATTTTCTAAAGGTAGGAAGACCAGTGAGAGGGCACTCTCACTGGGGAAAGCTCTCTGCCTTCAGGCAACAGCCAAGAGATGTTTTGGAAGTTTAATGGGTTAAACTGAGGAAGAAGAAATTAAAACTTTATTTTATTTATTTATTTATTTATTTTTTTATTTTTTTTGGGGTACGCGGGCCTCTCACTGTTGTGGCCTCTCCCTTTGCAGAGCACAGGCTCCGGACGCGCAGGCTCAGCGGCCATGGCTCACAGGCCCAGAATGCATATGCAGTTTTTAATTTCTATTTAAAATTAAAGCAAACATTTACACTGCAATAAAAAGGAAACCTAAATGTCCAGCAATGGGGGAATAGTTAAATAAATATTGATACCTGTATATATCAAAATACTAGGTAGCAATTAAAATTATTTAGAAAAACATTTAATGATGTGGGAAAATATATAATCATGAAAAATTAAGTGAAAGGAGCAAACCACAAAACAGGATATACAGTATAATCCCATTACTTTTTAAAGTATGTATATAAACAGAAAAAATTTGAAATATAAACATCAAAATATTATGTGATGGGGTTGTGAGGGGTTATTTCCTTTATACCTTTCTGTAGTTTCCAAATTTTTAAGCACAAATATATGTTGTTTTTAAAATTATAAAGGTCAAAATTGTTTAGAAAACAGAGGGAAAAGTTTTTCTGCAGCCTACCCAAATAATCTGAAAAATTATTGCTTTAGAATCTCACATTTGACTCCGAAAAAAATGGAGTTGCTGTAGGTCAAGGTAGAGGGAGTTGAATTAGAAAATAATTTTCCCTCTTTCTTTCTTCAAACAAGATCATTCTGCAGGGAATTCTCTACCCCAGGGTGTCCCCTTTCCTTGTCCCGTGCTTATCTACAAGAAGGAGCACCCCCCTCTCCCCACAGGGAATTTAATAATATCTTTGGCCCATCCATTCCCCCAAGGACCCAATTTCCAACTATGCCTCCTTAACCTCCGACCCCACATGAACAGCTTCTTTTAGTTCTGAGACAAAGACATATATCTTCAGGAAAAAATTAAATTAAGGAAATACAGAAGCCTCTAGTGAGTTACATGTGCTCCTTAGAGTTAAATAGGAAGGTCACAATTGCTATTATCAACTGAAAAGGTGAAAACCTCCCATATACCTTGGGCTGCTTTAATTCCACCTTCCTACTTCACTGAGAGCTACCTTGTCCTCTTAACTTTCAATGCCTTTCTGTAAACTGAAATAGCTGCCTGAAGACCCAACCCATGGGTGACAGAATATGCATGTGTCTGTTTTCCACTGGTCGTAATCTGGTGAATGACTGTTCTAGATGATAGAATTCAGCAGTCCCAAAGCAAAATTTGAGAAAAGACTATGTCATTTGTTTATCAAAAAATAATTCCAACAGAAAGGGCCTGCCTTTCCAGTAGGACCTCTTAGATTATATGCATGCTTATGACCTAACATCAGGTACAGAAATATTTATTTGGGAGTTAATTTTCCTTATTGTATTATTTCCAGATGATTTTCTTCACCTACCTCCTACTCTTTCTTTCCTCCTCCTAGGCATTTAGCCAGTGATCACTTCTGCAACCTTTCTAAAATCTATTTATTAAGGATGGGTATTTCCCCTGAAGTATTAGTTTTCATACCATCTCCCTAAGGATGTACCCATGTCCAAGAAAACTCCAACATTATATATCTCTCTGAGAAATATAATTTTCCCACAACTTTGACTTAATCACAATGTAAATATCTTTGGCCAAAGAAGTTGGGCCACTTGGATTAATTCTGGTACTGCCACGTTCTTTGTTGGGTAAACTGTCCTGTCACAGACCTTGCAGGGCACCAGCATAAGATCAAACAGTAGGAAGCCCAGTAACCCTATTAAGGAAAAAGATCAGATTTGTATTTTTTCACTTATTTTTCTATTCATTTAACTTATCTTTATTGAGAGCCTGCTATGTGTTGGAAATTGTTCTAGGTGATGGGAATTCAGCAGTACAGGGCAGGCGCTGGTGAGAAAAATACCCCTGCTGTAATGGAATCCCCATCTAATGAGGGGAAACAGGTGACAAAAAAATAAGCAAAATATGTATATATTACTTGGTGACAATTGCTATTGTCAACTGAAAAGAAATTGCTCAACCTAAAAGTTGAGAATTATGTTTTATTCGAGGACCTCATTGCTTACTGAGGACTATAGCCCAGGATAGCAGCCTCTCAGATAGCTCTGAGGGATTGTTCCAAAGAGGTAAGGGAGGAACCAGGATATATAAGGGGTTTTGCTGAAAAAAAACAAACAAACAAAAATAAACCCCAAAAACCAAAAAAACTGCAGCCAAACATCAAAAGATTACTGCTAATCACAAGAAACAAACATATCAAGTTAATGATTTTAGTGCTTTTCTACGTATGGGAAGATGCAGGAGACTGGGCTTAGTGAAATCATTCTTTAATATGCATCTTAACCATCTAGGAGGCAATATCCTGTTTTTCTCCATCCTGGATTCCCCTAAGGATGCACTGCCAGGGGCAGCTGCAGTGACCGATGGCTTTATGGCCACAACATTCTTTGCTGAAATAGTGGGTGACATTTTTGTCCACATTATGGACAGAAAAGTGAAGCAGGGAAGGAAGATAAAAAGATTCATGTCTTGAAGGCAGGAGGGGTATTGCATTTTAAATACAGTGGCCAGGAAAAGGTCACACTGAGTTCATGTCCCCATAAACTCAGGACATGTCACCCCTCCCAGCACACCCATGTGTTCACCAACTAGGAAGTTCCACCAAGTCTTGGTGTCCAGAATTTTTACTGACAATTTCATTAGTTTTCGTTATGTTGATATGATCGATTAAACACCATTGGCCATGTGATTGAACATCTCCACCCCTCTTGCCTTCCCTGGAGGTCGAGCTAGCCCAAAGTTCACACTCTTTAATCATCTGGTTGGTCTTTCTGGTGACCAGCCTCCATCCTGAAGCCATCCAGGGGCCCACCTGGAGTCACCTTGTTAGCATAACAAAGACTCTCCTAGCACTGAAGAAATACCAAGGGATTTTGAAGCTTTGTGCCAGGAACCAGAGACAAAGTGCAGCTTAATTCTTATTTTACCACAGCCTCCATTATTATCTATATGACTCCTGAATTTACATTATCTTTGATCCACAGCCATGAATATCCTGCTCCCTATTTGACACCTCTGTTTGGCTGTCTCACCGGCCCTTCAAATTCAGTATGGACCAAGGTAAGCTAATCTTCCTCTAGCACAGTGTATCAGACAGGGTTCAGTCAGAGAAACAGAACCACTAGATGTGACAGATAATAAGATTTTCATGATAGAGACTCCAACTGATGCAGTGAGGGAATTGGTTAAAGCATCTGTGGAAGGCTCTTGTCTTTGTCCCTGATGTGCAGCCTCAGGTCAGCAGGGAAGGAAAGGTGGGTGTGAAGGAGGGGAGAGCCAGGAAGTCTGAAACACGTGAAGGTGAGCTGGAACCCACAAGGACTGGATGGATGCACACTGGTCTCTCACTGCTTCCAAGCTTCCACCTTGCAGGACGCAGGGGCCCTGCAATAGAAGCTGGCCCCCTTCATTACAGAGCTACACATATCCCACCCAGGAGTCAGAGAAGCTAAAGGAAGATCCAGACCTGGTAGCTGCCTCCATGCTAGACAAGCTGTACGTGTAGAAAAGCGACAAGGTGCATGAGCTGAGACAGGGCTGCCCCCCAACACCAGTCTTCCTGCATAAAAAGGATGTGGCTGCTGCGTCACTTCTGCTTTCCAACTCTCCTGCCAAATGGCTCGTGCTACTCTGCTGATTTGGGACTATTCAGGGAAAGGAATCCGTAAAATGTAGTTCCCGCTGAGCTAAATTGATACAATACAAACTGACAGCACACAAACCCAAGGCAAACTATTCTCCCTGGCATTCTCCCACATCTCATTAAATGGCCCCACCCTCTACCTAGACCTTTAAGTCATAAATACTGGGGAGTCGTCCTCAAATCCTCCCACTTACACATAATCTATCTCCAATCAGTCACAAGTGCTTTCGAGGATATGACTGATGGTTGACCCCCTTGCTACCCACCCACCACCACGCAGGGTCAAGTCACTATCACTTAGGGTTTAATTTCTATAATCGCCTCCTAGCTGGATTCTCCATACCAAATGCAAAAAAGATAAAGTCAAAAATCATTCCCAAAGCACATAAGGCCCTTCACAGTCTGGCTGTTGCTGCCTCCCCTCCTGCTTTCCTGCCACACTGGGCAGCTTTCAGTCCTCATGGTCCACGCTTTCTCTGCCCCAGGGCCTTGGCACATGCTCTTCCCTTTGAGGGATCACTCTTCTCCTCACTCCTGGCCTGGCTAATGACTCCAACTCCTCTCTGACAGTGAGATGAAATTATAAAGCATTTGCTAGCGAAAAGATCCAAATCTTCCCTTCTTCTTTTTCAAGGAAGAATACGCTCACCCATGTACAACTCTAAGAGGCAGGGCAGGGGGAGGACTGGCTCAATCCTTGGCCCTTCCTTTCTTGTGGCAACTGGGGTAATGGGTCAGTTGACAATGGAGAAAAAAGCCAAAGACAATAAATTGCTCTACTTTAAAGTCCTAAACTTTAAAAGTCCTAAACTGGAGGCAATAGAGAGGAGGACTCAGGAAAAAAAAAAGTCTGAGAAATAATTTGGGGCATACTTTACATGTAGGAGGTAGAGGGAGAAAAGACCAGAAAAGATATTTTTAAGGAATGTTGCTTTCTGAGGGTAATACAACATAGTGGTTAAGAGTCAGAATATTTGGGTCTAAATCCAATTTACATTATTTACTAGCTGTGTGACCTTGGGCAATTACTTAATCTCCCTGTGGCTCAGTGTCCTTATTTATAAAACAGGAGCATTAATAGTTTGTACCCCTTAAGGGTGCTATACTTCACACAGAGTATGTGCTTAGTAAAACTCGTACCACTTTCTATAGGAAATCCCTCTTTGATATTTTGTCAAGAAACTGCACTAAGATTTTAATAAATTTTCAATGATTTTTGCAAGCCAGACTGATACGTCTGCAAATGTGACACCACGACAATACAGAGTTATGATGTGAGACTTCCAATTGCAACTCAAAGATGACCTAGGTCAGCTCCCCCACTACAGAATCTTACCTCCTCCCCCAATGAGTTGGAAACACTCATCTCATGTGACATGTCTTTGATGTCCAATCCCCACTAGAATATAAACTCCACAAGGGCAAGAATCATGTATCTCTTATTCATCACTGTATCCCCAGTGGATAGCAGAATGCCTAGAACCTTCTAGGTGCTCAAAATATGTTTATTGAAAGGATGAATGACTGGATAAATGAAGAAATCAGTCAATAGCCAAAGGCAGGACAGGAAATATGAAGCACCGGTAGGCTGTATCTCCCAAGAAACAAAAATTGAATCTTGTGTCTAAAGGACAGAACACTGTGAGCGCTGGATCTGGAGTGAGAAAATAGTGGTTTGTATCCCAGTTTTGCCAGTTTCGTGGGCAAGCCATTCACTTAAATTCTCTGAGCCTAGTCCTTCTTTTGGTAACTCACTGAAATAGAGATAATCATACTGAGCTTATGGAGTGGTTAAGAGGATTAAATAACATGTGAAAGCCCCCAACTCTGCACCGTTTTTTATAATTAAACTATAGTTTATTTACAATATTGTGTTAGTTTCAGGTGTACACCTTCAGATTCTTTTCCATTACAGGTTATTTACAAGATATTGAATATAGTTCCATGTGCTATACAATAGATCCTTGTTGTTTACCTATTGTATATGGAGTGGTAGGTATCTATTAATTCCATACTCCTAATTTATTCCTCCCCCTCCCCTTTCCACTTTGGTAACCATAAGTTTTTTTCCTATGTCTGTGAGTCTATTTCTGTTTTGTAAATAAATTGATTTGTATTTTTTTTTAGATTCCATATGTGAGTGATATCATATATCTGTCTTTCTCTGCCTGACCTACTTCACTTAGTGTGATAATCTCTAGGTCCATTCTTGTTGCTGCAAATGGCATTACTGCATTCTTTATGGCTGAGTAATATTCCATTGCATATATGTACCACACCTTCTTTATCCATTCATCTGTCAATGGACATTCAGGTTGCTTCCATGTCTTGGCTGTTGTAAATAGTACTGCTATGAACATTGGGGTGCATGTATCTTTTTGAATTAGAGTCTTCATTTTTTCCAGTTATATGCCCAGAAATGGGATTGCTGGATTGTGGGGTAACTCTATTTTTAGTTTTTTAAGGAACCTCCATACTCTTCTCCATAGTGGCTGCACTAATGTACATTTCCACCAACAACATCTATAGTTTGTAGACTTTTTGATGATGGCCATTCTGACCAGTGTGAGGTGATAACTCATTGTAGTTTTGATTTGCATTTCTTTAATAATTAGCAATGTGGAGCATGTTTTCATGTGCCTATTGTCCATCTCTATGTCTTCTTTGTCTGCTTAGGTCTTCTGCCCATTTTTTGATTGGGCTGTTTGTTTTTTTGATATTGAGTTGCACGAGCTGTCTATATATTTTGGATATTAAGCCCTTGTCAGTCACATCACTGTCTGCCATGTCTGTCAGTTGACTCTAGCAGGGGATCTGACATGTGTCATGCCACCTCTTGGTATGGTGTTGAAGGCAGTTCAGGAACTAGGCTTCGGGGGACATAAGAAGCCCATCAGCGTTGCCACATTCCCAGTCGGTGGCTGTTTCCTTGACCCTTCAAGAACTGGCCAACCTTTGATATTTTGTCAAGTATCAAAACATGTAAGATTTAGTAATGAGTGAAAAACTTTTAGTCTTGCAGATTATCTTTAGATATTTTCTTTCTATGTCATTATTATTATACTATTGAGGTATATAAAAGAATCAGGACAATTATATTGAGCTAAAGACCGAATCCAAAGAAGAATGACAGAAAATTTATAAGTGAAAGTGAAATACAAAAATATTTTAGTTTAAAAAAGATTTTATGATTTATGACATTAACTGTGTGAAGATACTAATTGAAGATGAGCCCTTTGGTAAATTAAAGTCATATAACTTAATAAATGGGATATTGCTGAGTGTCTCTAATTTACAAGGCTCTATTCACTTTACTGAATTGAGGGACATTATCATTTACTGGCAGGCACTATAGTCAGTACAAAAACCAGAAATGGTGAATTTGATATGATTGTAGCTGACAATATGAGTGTAACATACTCTTAATTAATCATATCACAGGACTTTAACCCTTTGGCTGTTGTCCTGGAAATTTAATGAAGTCATTTTATTCTAGGGACTCCTGCATATACTGGGTTTTTTTTAAATCAAGAAAGGCCATATTTTTCTCTTTTCTCTAGTCATTCTACCCAGGTTTCCTTTTCTCATCAATATTTCCCCAGAATGTGATCCTTATACTTAATAAAATTGCTGGGGCTTCCCTGGTGGCGCAGTGGTTGAGAGTCCACCTGCCGATGCAGGGGACACGGGTTCGTGCCCTGGTCCGGGAAGATCCCACATGCCGTGGAGTGGCTGGGCCCGTGAGCCATGGCCACTGAGCCTGCGCGTCCAGAGACTGTGCTCCGTAACGGGAGAGGCCACAACAATGAGAGGCCCGCGTATGGCAAAAAAAAAAAAAAAAATTGCTGAACATGGATTCAGAACCACCATAACTTGTTTTTCCCTAATATTGCCCCCAAAGCACCAAAATTACCAGCCATGAAGCATTAATCACAGCTAAATTCGTGTTTTGGATGTAACTGCACAATCTTTCAAAATAAAGTCTCTAGCAGCCATTGATGTGGAATCTTGATTGACAGCCTAGGAGATACCCTTTGGAAAATTGTAAATATTTATTCAATTGACTGAGAAACTACAATCTGGCTCATCTTTGTCAGTGTTGTTAATTCACGTTCAGGTATACATAGTCCCTTGCATGGGCTTTCAGATTCCTTGGGAAAGTGGTAAGAGCTGCTTACCAAGAATTTGCTGGGGCAGTCCCCTTCCTATGCTCCCATTCCTGCTCTCTGGCAGTTCCCCTCAGTCCTGCAATCTGCCCTACTCTAGGGAAGGCTCCCAAAAAGAAATCACTCTCCTGAGCCTCTCCTTCAGAAGTTTCAGGGTAGTGCAGGGCTATGAGGCTAGAACAAAGGACATGTGCTCTGTGCTTTTCCAGCATGAGATGCTGAAGAAGGAAGAGGGGACCTTGGGCTCCTCTCAGGGTGCACGTGAGCTTCATGCAACATTCTCTCTGGATCCAGCTCTGGGGACCCAGGGCCGCTGCTCCATGGCAGAGGCAGTGCTAACGATAGAAATTACCATCTGGGGGCCCTGTCTATGTGCCAGACAGTTTGCTAGGCAATTCGCATACTCTGTCACAGGTAATACAGCCAACAACCCTATGAGGGAGGTGCTATTATTATGTCCACTTTACGGGTACGTAAACTCTTCAGAGTCTAAGTAATGTGCCCAAGACATCACAGGGTCTCTTAGTCACCAAGTTCTCTGCTTTTAGTTACTATACCATATCAAGGTCGCATTTAATACTAAATATAAAAGTAAAAATAAATCCCCACCTGCTAAGGCATTCATTACCTCAGCATGTTTTAAGCACGTGCACTGTGCCCCTTTATAAGGCCAGCCCCTCCCCTCCCCTGCAAACAGGATCCCATCTCCAGGATGCACTCCAGCAAATCTCTCCTCTCTGCATCATCAACTTTCCCTCTCTACTAGATCATTCCAATCATCATGCAAATATGCTATTATTTCTTCCATCTTAAAGCAATAATTTCTTGGTTCCACATCTCCTCCATCTGCCAGGCCATTTCTCTGTTGCCCTTTAGAGCAAATCTCACCAAATTATTCATGTATTCTCAACTGGCATTCAGTAATCCAAGTGGCTTTGTATTCCTTCTACATTCTCTACCAGAATCTGAGGCTTACGACTATGGAGACACCTTCAATAACGTTTACCTCCGGCCATTTCTTTGAGGAGATTGAGCTTTAGATTGTAGTTTGCATTTCAACTGTGGCTGGTTCTTTTTTGGCATTAAGTTGAAATTTAGTAGTAAAAAGACATGGAAATCAATCTTGGAAGGGACAGCAGAATTCTGTGTACTCCTTGGCCACCCTCTGCCATTTTGCCAACATTGGATGACTCCAGAGTTGGAACAGATCTATGGAAGTCCATTGGCACAACTGAGAGAAAGCACTGGAAGAAGCTCCCTCCCAGGGTTGTCTGACAAACGTTCTGTTTTTACAGATAGAGCATATTTGATGCAATATTTTGCCATAAAATTTATGTATAAATCATTTTCTGTAAATAAAATTGTCTTAGGCATAGCTGGGGAGCTTGCTATGTAAAAAGATGAAACATAGATGCAAACTATTATACATAGAATGGATAAACAAGGTCCTACTGTATAGCACAGGGAATATATTCAATATCCTGTGATAAACGGTCATGGAAAAGAATATGAAAAAATATATAAACATGTATATGTATAACTGAATCACTTTGCTGTACAGTAGAAATTTACAAAATGTAAATCAACTATACTTCAATAAGATAAGTTTTTTTTAAAAAAAAGATGAAACAGAATGAGCAAAAAGAACATAAAAACGCAAAAGAGCACTATGTGAGTTATGGTGGGTCCCTTTGTAATCCAGAAAATGCTTTTCTAATGAAAGTATTTATCTTTCCTGCAGCTCTAAATGTTCATGTATCACGTGTACTTTACCAAGCTCACGGCACAGGTAGGACAGCATTATTTGTTACTCTGATTTTATAGATGTTCTCTTTGTATTACATGATTCATTTGAAATTCTATAAGAGGTATATATTTAGGAGTCTTTTTCTCTCTCTCAAATGAATCTTAAATGACTCTCATGGGATATAGTACGCAGAAAGTAACATCATATTGTAATTCTGATATGGCTATTTACATAAACAGTCACGGCTGTTTATACAGTGTACTTGGAAAACAGGTTGGGGACTATGGAATGAGAACAAACTCTCTAAAAGAAACTCAGTATAAAGTTTTTACATAAATGTAAACAGTGTGGGAAGAAAGAAAAGAAAAGGAAAGAAAAAGAAAGAAAGAGAAAAGAGAAAGAAAGAAGAGCGGGAATTAAATAAGGAAAAAAGGAGGGAGGGGGATAGGAAGAGAGAGAGGGGGAGGGAGGGAAAAGGAGGGGTAGGAGAGAGGAAAAGCAAGCTACCTACTAGAAAACTATCTTATTATTACTGAGTACAGAAATGCCTTATGTATAAAAGAAGCAAATCTGGGACCAAACTGCTAAATAGTAAGTTTTTCAACAATTAACAAAGTATTAAATACTATTCTTAGCTTTGCATATGAAGAAATGGTATTTGTCTGATTATATCTAGATTTTTTAAATCCTTGCAAAATACACTGATGAGATACATTTGCAAAACTCCTACAAATCAATGGAAAAAGATAATCCAATTAAAGATGAGCAAAAAACTTCAACAGCCACTTCACAAAAGTAGACATGACAGGAGCCAATAAACAGTGGAACTCAACATGGCTTCTTCTGACGGGACTGCAAATTAAAAGCACCGTGATATACCAAAACGCACCCACCAGGATGAAGAAGAATGAGAGCACCACTGTGCACCAACCGGAACTCTCATGTCGTGCTGGTGGGAGTGTAACTTGGTCCGATACTTTAGAAAATTGTTTGGCATCATCTACTGAAGCGGGGCTTATGCATATTCTATGACCCAGCAATTCTACTCTTCTGTATGTACCCAACAGAATGCGTACTCATAGGCACCAAAAGACATGTACGTGTACAGGAATGTTTATAGAAGCATGATTCATAGTAGCCCAAAACTAGAGACAGCCCATCAGCAGTAGAGCAGATAAGTAAATCACGACATGTTTAAGCATGGAATATTACACAGCATTAGAAACAAATGAATTACTGCTATGTTAAACAGCATGGATGAATCTGCATGAAATAAGAGGCTGAGAAATATAAGCAAGACGAAAAGAGTAAATACGTATGATTCCTTTTATATAAAGTTCAAAAACAGAACAAACTAATCTATAGTAAGCAAAGTCAGGATGGTGGTTACCTTCGAGGTGGATAGTGTAAATGAGTGAGAAAGAGTGTAAGGGGGCTCTCAGGGTGCTGGTGATGATCCCTTTTTTGATCTGGCTGCTGGTTACATGGGTCTGCTTGTGCTGTGAAAGTGCATCAAGCTGTGTTCTTATGACTCGAGCAATTTTCTGTATGTATATTGCAATTAAAAAGTTGATGGCAATTTGGAGACAGACAACAACATGGTGTAACATACCTTCCGTACTGCAACATAGACAATGGCCATCATTGCCCATCTCCTGGCCTTGCCCTAATACTACTCCCCAAGGGAGAACTACACTCCCTGCCCCCTTTAGATGACCTGTTTGGCCATGCTCAGAACCCTGACTGCTCTTACAGCATGTCCTTTAAGAAAGAAGATCCCACTGGACCACCTCTGTTTAAATCCCACCCCTGCCACTTTGGGCTTGTGTGACCTCAGACAAGGGATTTAAACTAAGGCCTCGGTTTCCTCATCTGGAAAGCAGGATGAATACTGCACAGGTTTGTTTTGAGAATCACAGTACATGTAGCAATGCCTGGCTTGTAGTGAGCACTCGATAAATGTAAGTTGGTGTCATTATTGGAGCCGTGGGCAGGGTCTAGATCACGCAAGCTGTTCAGGCCTTGGCAAGAGTCTGGGTTTATTCGGCATGTATGGCAAGAGCTGTGGGAACAAGCCCAGAGCGAGAGGCCTACACAAGGAAGAAAGCAAAGGTGAGGATTGTTAGCTATGCCTCCCCTGTATCTAGGACTCAGGACATAGGGAGAAACTTGGATGCTTTGACAGGGAGAGCTTTGAATGACCTTCACTGATGCCATCTATTGGCACCAAACTCCTTGCCAAAGTCAAGAAAATTTACAGCTTTGATTCCATACTGGCAATTATCTGGCTTCCTTCAGAACTCCTCCACCTCCATCCTCTTGTCTCAGATTTGACCATTATTTTTCTAGAGGTGTCCCCTAGTGAAAAAAAAAAAGCCCCTTAAAAGGGGTGACCATGTGGAAAGCAAGAAACAGGCAACGAGAGGCACTGAATGCCAAGAGTTGAGAGAAAATCATGGAGAAGAAAAGTAGAAAGATGTTAAGACAATCTAAGACACTCACACATGCAAACCTTGCCTTTCAAAGAAGCTACTGGCATAGTCCATAGTATATATCATAGTACTGAGAACTCGAAACATGCTTATTAAATACATGTGATCAAATTTCCACACAGATCTAATAATTCTCAAATATGGAAGCATAGATTTTTCCACGACTCCTAATGGGAGACACAGTGAATTTAAGACTAACCCAGCTTGGAAGAGTGTAAACCTATTTCAGGCTCAGATCAACAAAACGATATTGCCGTTTTTTTGCCATGAGTAAAATATCTTGTTTTTCAAATGGCTAGCAGTTCTATCTTCAATACTTAATAACACTTGGAATTTTTGAAAATTGCAGAATTAAGTTACACTCTACATCTTGAACAAGTCTGGGCTGACCACTGAGTTAGATGATTTACACAATATCTCATTTTATCACCACACTATCTTAGGGGTACTCACAAGAGGTCACTGTTAAATTTTCAGGAAATTTGTGAGCCAGTCCTCTTGGTAACTTGAAGTCTGCTGTCGTGGGAGTATTGACAGGTCAGAAATTGGCAATACCACAATATCAGCCTCCCCTCCATAGAACTGGTTCATTATGCAATTAACAGTACACCACTGCATGGATTACTATCTTCATCTTATAAATAAGGAAATTTATTCATGCTTCGACTTTATATGTCTTCTCCAGAGTTATCCATCTAATACTGCAAAGTCAGATTTTAGAGGTAGCCATGCTTTAGCACTGAAATCTGGCTTTATAATTTGAAATTATCATTAATGATCCACTTCATTAGAGATATAATTTGAGTTTAATTGAAATGCCTAACTTGTAATTTAAACAATCATTTTCTTAATTTATCTTACTATCAAAAAATTATAAGGACCCTTCAAACAGCACAGCTGAGGGAAACTTGCCTAATTATGTTTTCATTAATTTTGCTAAGCCAGACTGATGCCAGTGACTGCATAATTTGGTCCCAGAAGCAAAATTACTTGGAATGCAGGACTTGCTCAGAAAAAGATGACTCCCATCTAACGAGAACAAAGCAGTTCCCTGGGAATAATCATATTGTTTTTATTTAACATCAGGAGACCAGTAACTTCAGTGGTGATTTTTTACCATGAAGGATACCTCTGCAAGGCAGAGCTGTGAAATCAGTGATACCAGATCCTAGTGTCCGGGAAATTAAGTGAAATCTTAGGACAGAATTTCTCAACCTTGGCTGCACATTACCTTTTAGAATGTCTGGAACTCACCCCAGACCAATGTAATCAGAACATCTCGAGACAGGGCCTGCGTATTGTTTTGTTTTTTTGTTTGTTTGTTTTGGTTTTTTTTTTACCAGTCACTAGCGTGATTGTTCACCCACAGCTGACTTCCATCAAAAGACTGTTTTCTTCCTCTTTCATACTGTCACACAATACCGTTGCGTCGACAGTTGGGTCTCCCTCCCTATCAACTCAGGTATGGAATATCCAGTGGCCCTACCGTGCAGTCTGGGTACCTTCTAACTGCACATTCTAGGCTCTGGCACCCCCTGCCAGCCTTCTGCCAAAGAGCTCAGAAATGGACAGAAAAGTTCCTTGCCTACCTTCCTTCCACCTCTAGAATAAGCAGATTGCAGTTTATACATGATTAAAATCTCACTTGCTCTTCACTTAAGATGAGTTACTTACCTTTACACTCCCCATTCACTCATTCATTCATTCATTTCCTTGTTCCATCCAAAAGTGAAAGAGTACATCTTTTGAGTCTGACCGTTTCCAGTTCTACATGTTTTTTTGCCTCTGCTGTTTAGTAGCTGTGTGGTGATAGACAAGTACTTGACTTCAGACCTCAATATCCTTTCCTGAAATGTGTGAATAACTCTGCCAAACTTATACTAGGTTTGTAAAAACCAAGTGAGGTGTTACATACAAAGTACCTAGCATAGTGTCTGGCACATGACATATACTCACTGATGAAGTAATAAGTCATCAATTGGTTCTTTAAACGAGTTTTGAGTCCCACCTATGTTCATAGCAGTACATGATGGACTATTTAAAAAAATCACAGTAAAATGAGTAAGTTAGGACCAGCCCTCAAAAAGTCTGTAATCTAATGAAGGAGACAAGATGAAGTCATGAATTACAATGAGATAGGCAGTACATACTTCCCTAAAAGAGGCATAGAGACAAAGAGAGAGATGATGCTTTTAATAGAAAATGAGATGGAGAAGAAAAAAATTTTGCTTATTTATCCAAATATGCAGATGATGAGCTCCCAAGACTAAGATAATTCAGGAGAAATTGTCTTCTCACTTCAAATCCTGTGTCTGTGCTGGCTACACATTTTACCTAGAAGCCAACAGTTTTATCCAAGTACGTGTGTGTGTGTGTGTGTGTGTGTGTGTGTGTATATGTATTATTTTTCTTCATTTTATTGAGATATAATTGACATAGAGCACTGTATAAGTTTAAGGTATACAACATAATGATTTGACTTACATACATCATGAAATGATGACCGCAATAAGTTTAGTGAACATTCATCATCTAATACAGATACAAAATTAAAGTAGAAAAAATGTTTTTCCTTGTGATAACAACTTTCATCTGTAACATACAGCAGTGCTAATTATATTTATCACGTTGTACATTACATCCGTAGTACTTATTTATCTTATAACTGGAAGTTTGTACGTTTTGACCACCTTCATCCACTTCCCTCTCCCTCCGTCCCCCACCTCTGGTAACTACAAATCTGATCTCTTTTTCTATGAGTTTGTTTGTTAGTTTGTTTTTAAAGTATAATAGATCTACAACTCTATGTTAGTTTGTGTTACACAGCATAGTGATCCAATATTTCTATACACCATGATAAGTCTAATTACAATATGTCACCATGCAAAGATATTATATAGTTGTTAAATATATTCCTCACACTGTACACTTCCCAACCAACTCATTAATTTTACAACTGGGAGTTTGTACCTCTTAATCTCTCTCACCTATTTCTTTCCTCCCCCCAACTTCCTCCTCTCTGGCAACCATCAGTTCTCTGTGTATATGTCTGTTTCTGTTTTGTTATGTTTGTTCATTGTTTCTTAGATTCCACATATAAGTGAAATCATACAGTATTTGTCTGACTTATTTCACTTAGCACACTACCCTATAGGTCCATTCATGTTGTTACAAATGGCAAGATTTCATTCTTTGTTGTGGCTGAGTAATAATCCTTTGTATGTATATACTGCATCTTCTTTATCCATTCATCTATTGAGGGCACTTAGGTTGCTTTCTTTTCTTGGCTATTGTAAATAATGCTGCAGTGATCATAGGAGTGCAAATCTCTTTTCCAATTAGTGTTTTTGCTTTATTCAGGTAAATAGCCAGTAGTGAAATCGCTGGATCACATGGTAGTTCTATTTTTAATTTTTTGAGGACCCTCCATACTGTTTTTCATAGCAGCTGCACCAATTTACATTCCTAACAACAGTGCATGAGGGTTCCCTTTTTTCCACATCCTTGTCAACATTCATTACTGTCTTTTTGATAATAGTCATTCTGACAGGTATGAGGTGGTATCTCATTGTGGTTTTGATTTACACTTCTCTGATGATTAGTGATGTTGGGAATCTTTTTATATGCCTGTTGGTCATCTGTATGTCTTCTTTGGAAAAATGTCAATCATTTACTGAACATCAATTTTTCCAATCTTCTCAGTGCATCCCAGCATGACCTCTGTGCATCCAAGCATGACTTCTGTGCCTTAGAACAACCTCTCCTCATTGTCCCTTCTCATTGGTCCCATTCCCACCTCTAGGCCCTGGCTTATGATATTTTCATGTGAAAAGCTCATCTCTCCTCTCCAGACATAAAAACCCATGTCATTCTTTTTTATAAATCTTTTTTATTGAAGTATAGTTGATTTAAAATTTTGTTACTTTCAGGTATACAGCAATGTGATTCAGTTGTATATATACATATATGTATATATATATATTATTTTTCAGATTCTTTTCCTTTATGTTATTATAAGATATTGAATATAGTTCCTTATGCTATACAGTAGGTCCCTGTTGTTTATCTAGTTTATATATAGTAGTGTGTATATGTTAATTCCAAACTCCTAATTTATCCCTCTCCCACAACTTTCCCTTTTGGTAACCATAAGTTTGTTTTCAAAGTCTGTGAATCTGTTTCTGTTTTGTAAATTAGTTCATTTGTATCATTTTTTTAGATTCCACATATGTGGTATCATATGATATTTGTTTTTCTCTTTCTGACTTACTTCACTTAGTATAACAATCTGTAAGTCCATTCATGTTGCTGCAAATGGCATTGTTTCACTCTTTCTTATGGCTGAGTAATATTCCATTGTATATGTATACCACATCTTCTTTATCTATTCGTGTGTTGATGGACATTTAGGTTGCTTCCATGTCTTGGCTATTGTAAATAGTGCTGCAGTGAACATCGGGGTGCATGTATCTTTTCAAATTATGGTTTTCTCTGGATATATGCCCAGGAGTAGGATTGCTGGATCATGTGGTAGCTCTATTTTTAGTTTTTTAAGGAACCTCCATACTATTCTCCATAGTGGCTCTACCAATTTACATTCCCACCAGCAGTATACAAGGGTTCCCTTTTCTCCACACCCTCTCCAGGATTTACTGTTTATAGACTTTTGGATGATGTCTGTTCTGACTGCTGTGAGGTGACTGTAGTTTTAATTTTCATTTCTCTAATAACTAGCGATGTGAAGCATCTTTTCATGTGCTTTTTGGCCATCTGTATGTCTTCTTTGGAGAAATGTCTATTCAGTTCTACCCATTTTTTGATTGGGTTGTTTGTTTTTTGATACTGAGCTGCATGAGCTGTTTGTATACTTTGGAAATTAATCCCTTGTCACTCGCATCATTTGCAAATATTTTCTCCCATTCTGTGGGTTGTCTTGTTGTTTTGTTTATGGTTTCCTTTGCTGTGCAAAAGCTTTTAAGCTTAATTAGGTCCCACTTCCTTTTATTTCCATTACTCTAGGAGATGGATCCAAAAGAACATTGCTGCAATTGATATCAAAGTGCATTCTGCCTATGTTTTCCTCTAGGAGTTTTATAGTATCCAGTCTTACATTTAGGTCTTTAATCCATTTTGAGTTGGTTTTTGTGTATGGCAATTAGATAATCTAATTTCATTCTTTTGCATGTAGCTGTCCAGTTTCCCCAGTACCACTTATTGAAGATACTGTCTTTCCTCCATTGTATATTCTTGCCTCCTTTGTCATAGATTAATTGACCATAGGTGTGTGGGTTTATTTCTGGGCTTTGTACCCTGTTCCATTCATCTATATGTCTGTTTTTGTGCCAGTACCATACTGTTTGGAATACTGTAGCTTTGTAGTATAAGCTGAAGTCAGGGAGCCTGATTCCTCCAGCTCCATTTTTCTTTCTCAAGATTGCTTTTGCTATTCGGGGTCTCAACTATCTTTGAAATCTTCGTGACAGATATTTGACCTAAAAGAGCCTTTATTGAGTACTTGATAATCTCCAATTGTAGTGTTCCTCCAAATGAATAACTTGGAGCATTTTCAAAAATGCATATATCTAGGCCTTAAACCAAATCTGTTGAATCTGTATCTCTGGTGGCAGGGGCCTGGAATATGCATTTTTACATACATGACAAATTGATCTCTATGCACATTAATGTTTAAGAATACCCTACCATTATATTTTATTTCATTTGTTTATGTTGTTGCTTCAACAATGATGCATATTTTGAATCACAAGAGTCATTCTTTTGTGACTTTCAGCCCCACAAGAGTTTATTTCCACTACCAGCACCTCCAGCAGCTATCACTGCACTAAGTGTATAGCAACAGAAGGACACACATGCACACTAATCTTGTGTATGTGCCCTTATTCATTAGGTTTCCCATAGGCAATTGAAGGAACCTGGGGACCTTACTTAGCAGACACTTTTGATGGTAAAATTGCTCTAATTTTAGAGAGAAGTGATTTATGGGATGAAAATATCCCATTTGTCAAATGTAATTCATATAGATAAAATTTTAGAATTATGATGGCATTCTCCTTTGCTTTTAGTAATTCACTGAGATGAATTGCTCAGAGAAATGGAGATTTAAACAGGAATCTTGATCTTGTAATTTCTCAGAGCTTTTATCATCCAGGCTTAATGCTACCTTTGCATTTTGACCTCTAGCTGCCTTAACCTGTGTGGGGTGTTTTTACTCAGGAATTAGTTGCTTTAAACAATGTTTTAATGTACCTATTTCTCCTGTGGGAGTATATAACTATAAGCCTAATGTTCTTTAACTTAGCCTTGGCTAGAAATACAGCTGCTGTACAAGGAACTTAAATGGGGAGACTCTTGAAAGAATGAGAAACTTGACACAGTACTTTGAGAAGACACATCAGGGAGTTTTGCATCTTGTTAGATAAAGAAAAGTTTAGAAACTACCAATTGCCATAAACATTAAGTAAAATCTGAATTTCTTAGATTGTTTTCTCAGAAAGACAAAGTGCTTCCCTGAAACATGGAAAGTTTTGTTTTAGTATTTCCAAATACTAAAGTGGTATTTAGTAATTTAGGTAAATTTAGTAATTTACCTCAAGTGGTAAACTTGAGGCTAAGGATGTTTATCATAGGAAGCATTTATTGAAATATTATTGCACAAGTAAGGTCACTTAAAATAAACTTTACCCACCAACTTTATCCAGATTACCAATTAACTAATACATTAGAGTTCTAGCTGTAATTAAGTTTTCAACTATACTAAAAAGAGGTGTAGATCCCCTTAAAAACAGGAACATAGATAGCTAAGGCATTCCTCTTTCTGCAGATAAAAAAAAATTTATTAACACCTAGTGCAGAAACTCTATTTTACATTTCAAATTCCTAGCTAAAAGATATATTTCTATAAAGTTCCAGCCTGAATGGATAGAGTGTTTAGGAAAAACAAAAATAAATTAAGTATAGACTTCTGCTTTTTTTTTTCTGGCAACAAGAGATCACTGTGCACTCTGGCTACCAAACATGCAAAAAAATGCATGCTACTAAAAATGCAAGAAAAAAATGAGTAAAATCTTTTAAATCAATGGAAAAACTTGGAGGACAGTAAAAGAAAAAAAAATCATCAGAAGGCAGGAACCAAAAAGGATAGCATGTCGACCTCTAGGAACACAGGGTTTAGGAGGAGCAGTAGGGATGGGGTGGTGCTGAGGACTAGACCTTGAACCAACATTGGTAGAGTGTTGGACCAAAGACCACTCCACAGAAAGCTAAGAATCAGAAAAGGCTATAGGTTGAAGGAAATGCTCAGCAGAGGCAGAAAGCAAGGACAAGGAAACTTATAATCTGGTGGAAGATACTCATCACACATACAAGTAACACAGGATTAGGATTAGGAACACACAAATAACTGCTTAAAAAGAAAAGAAGAAATCACTAGTAAAATGGGCAAAAGACATGAACAAGCAGCTCACAGATGAGAAAACACACTGCCAATAAATATGACCCCCCCCCAAAATTTCTCAATCTTATTAGGAATTAGCAAAGTATGACTTGGAAAATACATAAACAAGGAGAATGTTAATGTTTGCATGAATGCTAAGAATCCATGGTGCTTCCCACTGCATTCCCAGAACCCTGAAAACCAGTGCTTTACCATCCCAGCAGAAGATCAGAAAGATTTATCTAGGGAAGCTGATCAGCCTAAAGGAAAATCCTAAACATATTGGCAACATATCAAGTGTTCATTCCAGAGACTCAATGAGATCACCCAACAGTTAAGCCCATAGTCAATAAGCCCTACCCATGTGTTCAGAGCTTCCAATAAGCTAGTTATTCTCCTGTCCTTAATCATGAATATACAGCCTAGGGAAGTTCTCAACATGGAATACAGAGACCAGAAATAACACAATAATAAAATGAAAATAAGCCAATATGGAGAAAACAAACTATGCAGGGAGAAGGAAAACGTCTTATCCTGAAAAGTATGAGAGAAAATTTTGACTCCATGAAATAAGAACCTGATGCAATTGGGTGGGGAGGGGGAGGGGATAGGCAGTGGGCAAGAAATGTTCACATCAGCCTGAATCAGCTAAGGGAATGTTGAAAGATAGTTTCCTGTATTTCTCTCAGGTTTCTACACATCTTCCCAGCAAGATACTTACTGTTCTTTGTTTTAGACTATCTATTAAATGTTGTTTCTGTAGTAAAAAGTCTTGGTATACGTGTATACCTTGTTTTATTCCACTTCAACTTATTGTGCTTCTCAGATATTGCATTTTTTACAAATTGAAGGTTTGTGGCAACCCTGTTTTGAACAAGTCTATCTGCACCATTTTTCCAGCAGCATTCACTCACTTCATGCCTCTGTTTCATATTTTCGTAATTCTCACAATTTTTCAAACTTCTTCATTATTACTATATTTGTTATAGTGATCTGTGATCAGTGATCTTTGATGTTACTATTACAACTCACTGAAGGCTCAGATGATGGTTAGCTTTTTTTAGTAATAAAGTATTTTTAAATTTACTTATGTACATTGTTTTCTTAGACATAATGCTAATGCACACTTAATAGACTATATTGTATTGTGTAAACATAATTTTGTATGCACTGGGAAGCCAAAAAATTCATGTGGCTCACTTCATTGTGATATTCACCTTATTGCAGTGGTCTGGAATCAAATCCACAATATCTCTGACATATACCTATATAAAGATAGTGTCTCCCCCTAGAGTAAAGGGCAGACGTGTTTACTGTCTGTTAGTGAGATTCAGGTCCCCTAACCTCAGGGTTCTTCTCCTGTAACTCATCTTACCATATGTGCAGCTGCCGTTTGCTGTTCTTTGCATCCCTTAATAGAGTTAAATCTCTGGAAATTAGCTCAAAACAAACAAACAAAAAAACCACTGATAGCTAATAACTTCTGATATTGCTGTGAGTAATAAACTGTCCTTTGTCTCTGACCCAGGAATCTCATGATTTCTGCCAATATCTATGAAACTGCATCAGGATAACTTGTGAGCTTCCAAGTAGAGTAAAATCTCAGACCCCTTAATAGTTCTCAACAGGGAACTCATTTCTTCTGCTCTGATCTTCCCTGGAGAGCCAGAAGTGGCCCGTGCAGAGTTTAGAAGCAGGAAATAAAAAGCAGCTTTTTTTTTTTTTTTTTTTTTTTTGCGGTACGCGGGCCTCTCACTGTTGTGACCTCTCCCGTTGCGGAGCGCAGGCTCCGGATGCGCAGGCTCAGCGGCCATGGCTCACGGGCCCAGCCGCTCCGTGGCATGTGGGATCTTCCCGGACCGGGGCTCGAACCCGTGTCCCCTGCATCGGCAGGCGGACTCTCAACCACTGCGCCACCAGGGAAGCCCAAGAGCAGCTTTTAGGTTGTTTCGTTTTGTAAAACTAAGTAGCAGTTTAAAGCTAGCTGGGAAAAGAAAAGGAACTGGTGAATCTATTATATGAGGGCTCCGAGGAAAAGAATGTGATGGTTTACCATAGTCTCACTTCTGCTTCCTAGGAGTTTGTAGGAGCCCTTTAAAAAATAGTGGGTAAAGTCAAGGTGAGTCTTGGGAAACATACGGCTTACCATTACTGGGGTATCTAGCTGCAGAGTGAATCAGATAATATGGAGGAATTTCATATATATTTCTGGATTTTTTGCATTTTGTGATAGAAAAATCGTCTAAAATTTACTGGATTCAAGATAAAGCCTACCATAGCTCCATCATCCTCTCTTTCTCTTCAGATAACAGTCTAGAAAATTGACAGCTAAGTGGTGTCTATGACCTGATAATTGTCTCGTTCTAACGTAAACACCTCAATTCTAGGAAGAAAGAGTAAGATACTTAAATATGTTAGGAGCTATGTGTCTGTTTTATAGGTACCAGGATGACACTACCTTCAAATTCCAGAAAATTATAAAACTGTAATAATGCCTCTTCTCCTGGCCTATCCCTTAGAAACTGAATAACATTAAGCAAATTCAAGAGTTCAATGAAATACCTCCAAAAGGAAACCAGTTAAGGGGTCTGCTAAGTGACTTAAATCTTATTTTTAAGATTTCACACATGATACAGTAACTAAAATAACTTACACAAAAATAAAATAGTTTGGGATGGAAGAGAAGATGAAAATACTGTTATTGGGTAGAACATATAGGGGGAAAAAAAGCTAAAGAAAGGAAAATGAAACTTTCCAAATTAATAACTCTGTGGAAGAGAATGTACCTGGGTAGATGACAATATCAGCCGATTTCTATACTTTTCCTTAGAGCCTAAGTTTGAGGATGCAATTGTTCTTTAACATCTTTATTAGAGTATAATAGCTTTACAATGGCGCGTTAGTTTCTGCTTTATAACAAAATGAATCAGTTATACACATACATACATCCCTATATCTCCTCCCTCTTGCATCTCCCTCCCACGCTCCCTATCTCACCCCTCTAGGTGGTCACAAAGCACAGAGCTGATCTCCCTGTGCTATGTGGCTGCTTCCCACTGGCTATCTATTTTACATTTGGTAGTGTATATATGTCCATGCCACTCTCTCACTTCGTCTCAGCTCACCCTTCCCCCTCCCCATGTCCTCAAGTCCATTCTCTAGTAGGTCTGTAACATTATTCCCGTCTTACCCCTAGGTTCTTCATGACCGTTTTTGTTTTTTTCTTAGATTCCATATATATGTGTTAGCATATGGTATTTGTTTTTCCCTTTCTGACTTACTTCACTCTGTATGACAGACTCTAGGTGCATCCACCTCACTACAAATAACTCAATTTCGTTTCTTTTTATGGCTGAGTAATATTCCATTGTATATATGTGCCACATCTTCTTTATCCATTCATCCGATGATGGACACTTAGGTTGATTCCATGTCCTGGCTATTGTAAATAGAGCTGCAATGAATATTTTGGTACATGACTCTTTTTGAATTATGGTTTTTCTCAGGGTATATGCCCAGTAGTGGGATTGCTGGGTCGTATGGTAGTTCTATTTTTAGTTTTTGAAGGAACCTCCATACTGTTCTCCATAGTGGCTGTATCAATTTACATTCACACCAGCTGCGCAAGAGGGTTCCCTTTTCTCCACACCCTCTCCAGCATTTATTATTTCTAGATTTTTTGATGATGGCCATTCTGACCGGTGTGAGATGATATCTCATTGTAGTTTTGATTTGCATTTCTCTAATGATTAATGATGTTGAGCATTCTTTCATGTGTTTGTTGGCAATCTGTATATCTTCTTTGGAGAAATGTCTATTTAGGTCTTCTGCTCATTTTTGGATTAGGTTTTTTGTTTTTTTGATATTGAGCTGCATGAGCTGCTTGTAAATTTTGGAGATTAATCGTTTGTCAGTTGCTTCATTTGCAAATATTTTCTCCCATTCTGAGGGTTGTCTTTTCATCTTGTTTATGGTTTCCTTTGCTGTGCAAAAATCTTTTAAGTTTCATTAGGTACCATTTTTTTTATTTTTCTTTTTATTTCCATTTCTCTAGGAGGTGGGTCAAAAAGAATCTTGCTGTGATTTATGTCATAAAGTGTTCTGCCTATGTTTTCCTCTAAGAGTTTGATAGATTCTGGCCTTACATTTAGGTCTTTAATCCATTTTGAGCTTATTTTTGTGTATGGTGTTAGGGAGTGTTCTAATCTCATACTTTAACATGTACCTGTCCAGTTTTTCCAGCAACACTTATTGAAGAGGCTGTCTTTTCTCCACTGTATATTCTTGCCTCCTTTATCAAAGATAAGGCGACCATATGTGAATGGCTTTATCTCTGGGCTTTCTATCCTGTTCCATTGATCTATATTTCTGTTTTTGTGCCAGTACCATACTGTCTTGATTACTGTAGCTTTGTAGTATGTCTGAAGTCAGGGAGCCTGATTCCTCCAGCTCCATTTTTCTTTCTCAAGATTGCTTTGGCTATTCGGGGTGCTTTCTGTTTCCATACAAATTGTGAAATTTTTTGTGGTAGTGCTGTGAAAAATGCCATTGGTAGTTTGATAGGGATTGCATTGAACCTGTAGTTTGCTTTGGGTAGTAGAGTCATTTTCACAATGTTGATTCTTCCAATCCATGAACTTGGTATACTTTGCCATCTGTTTGAATCATCTTTAATTTCTTTCATCAGTGTCTTATAGTTTTCTGAATGCAGGTCTTTTGTCTCCTTAGGTAGGTTTATTTCTAGGTGTTTTATTCTCTTTGTTGCAATGGTAAATGGGAGTGTTTCCTTAATTTCTCTTTCAGATTTTTCATCATTAGTGTATAGGGATGCAAGGGATTTCTGTGCATTAATTTTGTATCCTGCTACTTTACCAAATTCATTGATTAGCTCTAGTAGTTTTCTGGTAGCATCTTTAGGATTCTCTATGTATAGTATCATGTGATCTGCAAACAGTGACAACTTTACTTCTTCTTTTCTGATTTTGATTCCTTTTATTTCTTTTTCGTCTCTGATTGCTGTGGCTAAAACTTCCATAACTATGTTGAATAATGGTGGTGAGAGTGGGCAACCTTGTCTTGTTCTTGATCTTAGTGGAAATGGTTTCAGTTTTTCACCATTGAGAATGATGTAGGCTGTGGGTTTGTCATATATGACCTTTATTATGTTGAGGTAAGTTCCCTCTATGCCTACTTTCTGGAGGGTTTTTATCATAAATCGGTGTTGAATTTTGTCAAAAGCTTTTTCTTCATCTTTTGACATGATCTTATGGTTTTTATCTTTCAATTTGTTAATATGGTATATCATGTTGATTGATTTGTGTATATTGAAGAATCCTTGCAGTCCTGGGATAAACCCCACTTGATCATAGTGTATGATCCTTTTAGTGATCTGTTGGATTCTGTTTGCTAGTATTTTGTTGAGGATTTTTGCATCTATGTTCATCAGTGTTACTGGCCTGTAGTCTTCTCTGTGATATCTTTGTCTGGTTTTGGTATCAGGGTAACGGTGGCTTCATAGAATGAGTTTGGGAGTGTTCTTCCCTCTGCTATATTCTGGAAGTGTTTGAGAAGGATAGATGTTAGCTCTTCTCTAAATGTTTGATAGAATTCACCTGTGAAGCCATCTGGTCCTGAGCTTTGGTTTGTTGAAAGATTTTTAATCACAGTCTCAATTTCAGTGCTTGTGATGGGTCTGGTTATATTTTCTATTTCTTCCTGGTTTAGTCTCGGAAGGTTATGCTTTGCTAAGAGTTTATCCATTTCTTCCAGGTTGTCCATTTTATTGGCATATAGTTGCTGGTAGTAATCTCTCATGATCCTTTGTATTTCTTCTGTGTCAGTTGTTACTTCTTTTTCATTTCTAATTCTGTTGATTTGAATCTTCTCCCTTTTTTTCTTGAGTCTGGCTAATGGTTTATCAATTTTGTTTATCTTGTCAAAGAACCAGCTTTTAGTTTTATTGATCTTTGCTATTGTTTCCTTCATTTCTTTTTCATTTATTTCTGATCTGATTTTTATCATTTCTTTCCTTCTGCTAACTTTGGGGGTTTTTTGTTCTTCTTTCTCTAATTGCCCTAGGTGTAAGTTTAGGTTGTTTATTTGAGATGTTTCTTGTTTCTTGAGATAGGATTGTATTGCTATAAACTTCCCTTTTAGAACTGCTTTTCCTGCATCCCATAGGTTTCGGATTGTCATGCTTTCGTTGTCATTTGTCTGTAGGGTTTTTTTGATTTCCTCTTTGATTTCTTCAGTGATCTCTTGGTTATTAAGTAGTGTATTGTTTAGCCTCCATGTGTTTGAATTTTTTACAGATTTTTTTCCTGTAGCTGATATCTAGTCTCATAGTGTATGGTCGGAAAAGACACTTGATACGATTTCAATTTTCTTAAATTTACCATGGCTTGTTTTGTGACCCAAGATATGATCTCTCCTGGAGAATGTTCCATGAGCACTTGAGAATAAAGCGTATTCTGTTGTTTTTGGATGGAATATCAATTAAGTCCATCTTTAACATATCACTTAAAGCTTTACATTTAACAAGATGGAGTTAATTGATATTTAATTGTTTCCTTATTTATTTTCATTTTGGTTGATCTATCCATTGGTGAAAGTGGGGTGTTAAAGTCCCCTTCTCTTATTGTGTTACTGTCGATTTCCTCCTTTATGGCTGTTAGCTTTTGCCCTATGTATTGACGTGCTCCTGTGTTGGGTGCATAAATAGTTACAATTGTGATATCTTCTTCTTGGATTGACCCCTTCATCTTTATGTAGTGTCCTTCTTTGTCTCTTGTAATAGTCTTTATTTTAAAGTCTCTTTTGTCTGATATGAGGATTGCTACTCCAGCTTTCTTTTGATTTCCATTTGCATGGAATATCTTTTTCCATCCCCTCACTTTCAGTCTGTATGTGTCCCTAGTTCTGAAGTGGGTCTCTTGTAGACAGCATATAGATGGGTCTTGTTTTCGTATCCATTCATCCAATCTGTGTCTTTGGGTTGGAGCTTTTAATCCATTTACATTTAAGGTAATTACTGGTATGTATGTTCCTATTACCATTTTGTTAATTGTTTGGGGTTTGTTATTGTAGGTCTTTTCCTTATCTTGTGTTTCTTGCCTGGAGAAGTTCCTTTAGCATTTGTTGTAAGGCTGGTTTGGTGGTGCTGAATTCTCTTAGCTGTTGCTTGTCTGTAAAGGTTTTACTTTCTCCATCAAATCTGAATGAGATACTTGCTGGGCAGAGTAATCTTGGTTGTAGATTTTTCCCTTTCATCACTTTAAATATGTCCTGCCACTCCCTTCTGGCTTCCAGATTTTCTGCTGAAATATCAGCTGTTAACCTTATGGGGAGTCCCTTGTATGTTATTTGTTGTTCTTCCCTTGCTGCTTTTAATATGTTTTCTTTGTATTTAATTTTTGATAGTTTGATTAATATGTTTCTTGACGTGTTTCTCCTTGGTTTTATCCTGTATGGGACTCTGCACTTCCTGGACTTGATTGACTATTTCCTTTCCCATATTAGGGAAGTTTTCAACTATAATCTCTTCAAATATTTTCTCAGACCCCTTTTTTTTCCCTCCTTCTTCTGGGATCCCTATAATTTGAATGTTGGTGTGTTTAATTTTGTCCCAGAGGTCTCTGAGACTCTCCTCAATTCTTTTCTTTCTTTTTTTTTTTTTCTGTATTCTGCTCTCCAGTAGTTATTTCCACTATTTTACCTTCCAGGTCACTTATCCGTTCTTCTGCCTCAGTTATTCTGCTATTGATTCCTTCTAGAGAATTTTTAATTTCATTTATTGTGTTGTTCATCATTGTTTCTTTGCTCTTTAGTTCTTCTAGGTCCTTGTTAAACATTTCTTATATTTTCTCCATTCTGTTTCCAAGATATTGGTTCATCTTTACTATCATTATTCTGAATTCTTTTTCAAGTAGACTGCCTATTTCCTCTTCATTTGTTTGGTCTGGTGGGTTTTAACCATGCTCCTTCATCTGCTGTGTTTCTCTGTCTTCTCAGTTTGCATAACTTACTGTGTTTGGGGTCTCCTTTTTGCAGGCTGCAGTTTGTAGTTCCCGTTGTTTTTGGTGTCTGCCCCCAGTGGCTAAGGTTGGTTCAGTGGGTTGTGTAGGCTTCCTTTTGGAGGGGACTGGTGCCTGTGTTCTGGTGGATGAGGCTGGATGTTGTCTTTCTGGTGAGCAGGTCTGCATCCGGTGGTGCATTTTGGGGTGTCTGTGACCTTATTATGATTTTAGGCAGCCACTCTGCTAATGGGCGGGGTTGTGTTCCTGTTTTGCTAGTTGTTTGGCATAGGGTGTCCATAGGTGGTCGTTGAGTGCATCTGGGTTTTAACGTTGAGATGGAGATCTCTGGGAGAGGTTTTGCCATTTGATATTACATGGAGCCGGGAGGTCTCTGGTGTTCCAGTGTCCTGAACTCAGCTCTCCCACCTCAGAGGCACAGGTCTGACACCCTGCTGGAGCGCCAAGACCCTGTCAGCCACATAGCTCAGAAGAAAAGGGAGAATAAAAGAAAGAAAGAAAAACAGAAAATGAAATAAAGTTATTAAAATAAAAAAATTTTAAATTATTAAAAATTACAAAGTAATAAAAAAGAAAGAAAGAAAGAATGAAGAGAGCAACCAAACCAAAAAACAAATCCACCAGTGATAACAAGCGCTAAAAATTATACTAAAAAAAATAAAAATAAAAAAAGAGGACAGACAGAACCCTAGGACAAATGGTAAAAGCAATGCTATACAGACAGAATCACAGAAGAAGCATACACATTCACACTCACAAAAAGAAAAAAGGAAAAAATATATATATATATTGTTGCTCCCAAAGTCCACCACCTCAACTTTGGGATTATTCATTGTCTATTCAGCTATTCTACATATCCAGGGTACATCAAGTTGACTGTGGAGATTTAATCCACTGCTCCTGAGGCTGCTGGGAGAAATTTCCCTTTCTCTTCTTTGTTCGCAGAGCTCCTGGGGTTCAACTTTGGATTTGGCCCCGCCTGTGTGTGTAGGTCGCCTGAGGGCATGTGTTCTTCGCTCAGACAGGATGGGGTTAAAGTAGCAGCTGATTAGGGTACTCTGGCTCACTCAGGTGTGAGGGTAGGGAAGGGTACGGAATACGGGGCGAGCCTGAGGCAGCAGAGGCCAGTGTGACGTTGCAACAGCCTGAGACACACCATGTGTTCTCCCCGGGAAGTTTGAGGATGCAATTTTTAATTCTCCAAAATACTTACATTTGGAGTTTGATTCCACAAAAGATTTAAAACTCCCTATAAAATAAATCAAAATAAGAGATAATTTCAAAATTTTCCCTCATGTAGTCACTATCAATCACAAAGATGTATTTGGAGCATTCTTATAAAAGTTCAATATTATAAAATTTTATTATTTTCTAGTACATGATAATGTATTCTAAATAGATGTTAAATCTCTTGGATAAATATATTATTGTGCATTTATAATCTTTTTGTATAAACATGACTCACTAATATTAAGCCATAAAAGTATTCTACAATTCCAAGGAAAAAATTTTAAGGTTGATTTTTGTAATGTCATTCCATTTTAATGGTTTATTTGGTGCCAACTTCTTAATATGAATTAAGAATTAAGAATTAATATGAATGTAAGAATTAAGTTCATTTCTAACCGCTTAGCAGGAGAAAAGCTTATTGGATTATTCCAACAAAGTGTGCTGGGAAACATCATTTATTCATTGATTCAACACATTATTGACCATTTGTAGTTGTTAAGCACTGAGATAAGTGCCACAGGGAAACACTGATAAATTTTAAAATAAGGCTAGCATCAGACCACTCACTGTGTTGTAGGAGAATAAAATGTTCACAAATGACAAAAATGTAGTGAGTGCCATTAAAGAAATACAGATAAAGGAAGATCTGTGAGAATAAAGATTATTTACATCCTACTTTCTGTTGGATCTTATGTACCAGGAAGATAATTTTGGCACTTAGTAGGTGTTCCCTGAACAATAAGCAAACAGGTAGCATTTGACTTGTGCTTGAAGGATGTAATAATATGTGCATGACATGATAAAGCACACTTGTAAAAATTAGAATTGCATTTGTGGGTTTTACTTCACTAATTCAGTTCTTTGCCAGCTTGTGATAAATGGCACGTTGTGATTTCAGACTTCCCTCTCCACGTTTTCCTGTCATTGCAAACCAGGAAGTCATCAATGGGCCTAAGGTTATTGCAGGCCCAGGAAGAAATACATTGAATCTTGGTTCATCCATCCAATGAGTGTTTTTTCTTTCAAAGGAGTCACTTTGAAATACACTTAGCTCCATTATGCTACCATCGCTCAATATATACTTGAAATTTTTCTTTGTAAATTACCTTCAGAATCTGCAACAGTTGCCTTCAAACATCATCATCCTCTATATTCACAAAAGATCAGAAATCAGAATGACCTCAGACCTCTCAACAGGAAAAAAATGTTAACTAAAAGATGGTAGAGCAAAGGCTGCAAAATGTTGAAGAAATTGTTTTATGGGACAAATTTACCATCTATATGACAGATTTCTGAATCTATTTAATATTTATAAAGATTGTGTAATATGTTAGTATTTAGGGGGGGAAAAAACAAAAATTGAGAACAAATCCCTGTCTTCCTCCACCTCAAATCACTATTAGTGGTCAGAAAATGCCCTTTTCCTAAGTATATATTCAGCACAGTTTCTACTTCTGCCTTTGATAAAACTGTTCTCTGACCTGTGTTTTTTCATTTATTTTTATTGAAATACAATTGACATATAGCATTGTGTAAGTTTAAGGTGTAGAAGATGTCCACTTGATACATTTGTGTGTTGCAATATGATGACCACTGTGGCATCAATGATACCTCCATCACAACACATAATTATCATTTCTTTTAAGATCTAGTCTCCATGCAGCTTTGAAGTTTGTAATACAGTATTGTTGATGTTAATCACTGTGCTGTGCATTAGATCTCCAGGACCTATTTATCTACTGGTTACATATGTGTACCCTTAACAGCATCTCCCCATCTACTCTGTTTTTATGCATCTGGCTTTTTTTAGATTCCACAGATAAGTGATATCATATAGTGTTTGTCTTTCTTTTTCTGACCCTTCTTACTTTGAGTAATGCCCTCAAGGTCCATCCATCCAGGTTGTCACAAATGGCAGAATTTTCTACACTCTTATGGTTGAAATATATTCCATTATGTTTATATATACATGTGTGTATATATTTGTATGTGCGTGTATGTAAATATGTTTTTTAATATCTTATTTATCCATTCATCCATTGACAGACATTTAGGTTGTTTCCATATTTTAGCTATTGTGAATAATGCTGCAATGAACATGGGAGTGCAGATATCTCTTTGATATCCAGTTTTCATTTCCTTTGGATGTATACTCAGAAGTGGGATTGCTGGATCATATGGTAGCCCTATTTTTAATTTTTTGAGGAACCTCCATAGTTTTCCACAGTGGCTACACCAATTTACATTCCCGCCAACAGTGTACAGTGCTTCCTTTTTCTCTACATCCTCCCTACTACTTATTATATCTAATTTTGATAATAGCCATTCTAACAGGTTTGAGATGATATGTTACTGTAATTTTTACTTGCATTTCTCTGATGATTAGTGTTATTGAGTATCTTTTTATGTATCTTTTTGCCATTTGAATGTCTTTAGAAAAAATGTCTATTTAGTTCCTCTGCCCATTTTTAATAGAATTCTTGGGTTTTGTTATTGAGTTGTATGAGATTTTTATATGTTTTAGACTTTAATATCTTATCAGATATATGGTTTGCAAATATTTTCTCCCATTCTGTAGATCATCTTTTCCTTTTTGATTGTTTTGCTATGCATAGCCTTTTAGTTTGACATAGTCCTATTTGATTTTTGCCTTTGTTGCTTGTGCTTTTGGTATCACATCTAAAAATTAATTGCCAAGACCATTGTCAAGGAGCTTATTCCCTATGTTTTCATCTAGGACTTTTATGATATCAGGTCTTATGTTTAATCCTTAATTCATTTCAAGTTAATTTTTGTTAGTGGTGTAAGATGGGGTCCAATTGCATTTTTCTGCATGAAGTTATCCAGTTTTCCCAGCAAAATTTGTTGAGACTATCCTTTCCCCATTGAGTGTTCTTGGCTCCCTTGTCAAATATTAGTCGACCATAAAAGCAGGGATTTATTTCTGGGCTCTATCCTGTTCCATTGGCCTGTTGTCTATTTTTTAATGCCAGTGCCATACTGTTTTAAATACCATAACTTTGTACAGTAGTTTATAGTCAGGAAATGTGATGCCTCCAGCTTTGTTCTTCTTTCTTATGATTGCTTTGACTGTTGGGGGTCTTTTGTGGTTCCACACATATTTTAGTACTGTTTATCTCTTTTCTGTGAATAATGCCATTGGAATTTTGATAGGGATTACACTGAATCTATAGATGACTTTGGGAATTGTGAACATTTTAACAATATTAGTTTCTTAGATCCATGAACATGTACTATCTTTCCATTTCTTGTGTATTCTTCAGTTTCTTTCATGAAGTCTTGTAATTTTCATTGTACAGATCTTTCACTTCCTTGGTAAAATTTATTCCTAAGTATTTTATTGTTTCTGATGCTATTGTGAATGGGCTAGTTTTCCTTTTCAGATGTTTTGTTACTAGTGTATAAAAATGCAACTGATTTCTGTATGTTGATTTTATATCCTGCAGCTTTACTGAATTCATTGATGAGTTCCAACAGTTTTTTGGTTGAGTCTATAGCATTTTCTATATATCTAGATTACATCATCTGCAAATAGAGACAGTTTTACTTCTTCCTTTCTGATTTGGATGCCTTTTATTTCTTTGTCTTGACTAATGCTCTAGCTAGGGCTTCCAGTACTATGTTGAATAAGAGTGGTGAGAGTGGGCACCCTTGTCCCATCCCTGTTCTTAGTGGGAAAGCTTTCAGTTTTCCACTGTTGAGTATAATGTTGGCTGTGGGTTTGTCATATATGGCCTATATTAAGTTATGTTCCTTCTATACCAAATTTGTCGAGGGTTTTTATCATGAAAGGATGTTATATTTGGTCAAATGTTTTTTCTGCAGTTATTGATTTTTATTTTTCATTCTATTAATGTTGTGTACCACATTTATTGATTTGGCCATGTTGAACCATCCTTGCAGCTCAGGGATAAATCCCACTTGGTCATGGTATATAATCCTTTTAATATGTTGTTGAAATTTTGTTTGCTAATATTTTGTAGAGATCGTTTGCCTCTGTATTCATCAGGGATATTGGTCTAGTTTTCTTTTCTTGTAGTGTCCTTGTCTGGCTTTAACGTCAGATTAATGCTGGCCTTGTAAAATTAGTTTAAAGGTTTTCCTGCTTCTTCAGTTTTTTGGAAGAGTTTGGGAAGAATTGGCACTTATTCCTCATTAAATATTTGGTAGAATTTGCCATGAAGACATCTGGCCCTGGGCTTTTCTCTGTTGGAAAGTTTGATTACTGATTCAATCTCCGTACTAGTAATTGGTCTGCTCAGATTTTCTGTTTCTTCCTGATTCAGTCTTGGTAGGCTGTACATTTCTAGAAATTTATCCATTTATACATTCTCCAATTTGTTGGCATATGATTGTTTAATAGTAGACTCTTATAACTCTGTATTTCTGTAGTATGTTTTAGTGTCTCCTCTTTCATTTATGATTTAATGAATTTGAGTCTTCTCTCTTTTTGTGTTATTTGGTCTAGCTAAAGGTTTGTCAGTTTGTTTATCTTTTTGAAAAAGCAACTCTAAGTTTGTTGGGGTGTTTTTTTCTATTATTTTTCTTGTCTCCATTTATTTCCTCTCTCATCTTTGTTATGTTCTTCCTTCTGCTAAATTTGGGCTGAGTTTATTCTTCTTTTTCTAGTTCTTTGAGATGTAAAGTTAGGCTGTTTATTTGAGATATTTCTACTTTCTTAATATATGCACTTATTGTTATGAGCTTTCCTTTCAGAAGTGCTTTTGCAGCATCCCATAGATTTTGATAAATCGTGTTTCCATTTTCATTTGTTTCAAGATTTTTTTATTTCCTTTTTGATTTTTTCTTTGATCCATTATTTGTTCAGGAACATGTTTTATTTCCACATATTTACAGATTTTCCACCTCTCCTCTTGTTGATTTCTAGCTTCATAGCATTGTGGTCAGAAAAGATACTTGTTCTGATTTCAGTCTTCTTGAATTAGCTAAGATTTGTTTTCTTCCTATTATACAGTCCCAGAGAATGTTCCATTTGCACTTGAAGAGAATGTGTATTCTGCTGCTGTTGGATGGACTGTTCTATAAATGTGTGCTAGGTCCGTTTCGTCTAATATATGGTTCAAGTCCATTTCCCTGCTGATTTTTTGTCTGGATGATCTATCCTTTGCTGAAAGTGGTGTATTGAAGTACCTGATGTTATTGTATTATTGTCTATTTCCCCCTTCTGATCTGTTAGTATTTGGTTAATACAATATATTAATATATCCCCCTTCTGATATGTTAGTATTTGGTTAATATATTGAGGTTAATATATTGAGGTTAATGTTGGGTATGTATATATTTAAGATTGTTATATCTTCTTGATGAATTGACTCCTTTATCATTGTATAATAAACTTTTTTGTCTCCTGTTATGATTTTGACTTAGAGTCTATTTTGTATGATATAAGTATGACTTCCCTGCTTGCTTTTTTTCCCTCTTGCATGAAATAGCTTTTTCCATCCCTTCACTTTGAATCTATGTGTATCCTAAAACTAAAGTGAGTCTCTTGTAGACAAAGTAAAATTGGGTCCTGTATTTTTAGCCATCTAGCCACTCTGTGACTTTTGATTGGAAAATTCAACCCATTTACATTTAGAGTTATTATTGATATATAAGGAATTATTAATGCCATGTTATTAATTGCTTTCTGGCTATATTGTATTTCTATTATTTCTTTTTCCCTCTGTTTCTGCCTACCTTTGTAAATTGGTGATTTTCTCTGGTGGTGTGTTCTGTTTGCCCTTTCTGTATCTTTTGCGAATCTACTAGGTTTTTGCTTTGTGGTTACCATGAGTCTTACATAAGACATCTCATTGATAAAATAGTCCATTTTTAAACAAAATCTTCACTCTTTTATTCCCCCTTTTATATTTATATTTTTATGTAATTACTTCTTTTTATATTGTGTATTCATTCACAAATTATAGTAGCTATAACTATTTTTAGTACTGTTTTCCTTTAACCTTTATACTGTAGTTTATTTAACACACCATCCTATTACAGAATTAGATTTTCCTAAGTCTGACTGTGTATTTACCTTTACCAGTGTGTGTATACTTTAATATGTTTGTATGTCACTGATTAGTGTCTTTTCTTTTTCTTTTTTCTTTTCTTTTCTTTTTTTTTTTTTTTTTTTGGCTACACCAGGTCTTGTTGCGACACATGGTATCTTTGTTGTAGCATGCAGACTTCTTAGCTGCGGCATGTGGACTCTTAGTTGCAGCATGCATGCGGGATCTAGTTCCCCAACCAGGGTTCAAAGCTGGGCCCCCTACATTGGCAACACAGAGTCTTACCCACTGGACCACCAAGGAAGTCCCTGATTAGTGTCTTTTCATTTCAGCTTGAAGAACTCCTTTCAGCATTTCTTGCAAGGCAGGTCTAGTGGTGATAAACTCCTTCAGCTTCTGTTTGTCTGGGAAAGGCTTTATTTCTCCTCTGTATCTGAAAATAACTTTGTCAGATAGCATATTCTTGACTGGCAATTTTTTTCTTTCAGTATTTTGAATGTCATTCCACTCTCTCCTGGTCTTTTGGGTTTCTGTTGAGAAATCCACTGATAGCCCAATGGAGGTTCTTTTCTAGATTACAATCTTTTTTCCCTGGCTGTTTTTAGGATTTTCTTTACCTTTAGTTTTAACAGTTTCATTATAATGTGTCTTGGAGAAGGGTTTTTTGCACTGAGTTAATAGGGTGACCTATTAGTTTTTTGAACTTGGATGTCCACATCTCTCCCCAGGTTTGGGAGGTTCTCAGCTATTATTTCTTTAAAGAACCTTTCTGCCCCACCCCCTTTTCTCCTTCTAGAATCCCAATTATTCTACTCATTTTGTTTTTGGTTTTGTTTTTATGGTTCCCCATAGATCATGAAGACTTTCTTTACTCTTCTTTTTTTTTTCTTTGATCTCCTCTATTGGGTTATTTCAAAATTCCTGTTCTCTAACTCACTTATTCTGTCGTTACTCTGTTGCAGTTGCTCTCTATTGAATGTTCACTTCATTCATTGAATTCTTCATCTCCAGAGTTTCTGTTTGGTTCTTCTTTATGACTTCTACCTCTTTGGTAAATATCAATTTGATCATGTATTTTTTTTTGTGATTACATTGCATTTTCTTTCTGAATTTTCTTATACCTCATTGAGTTTCTTCAAAACATCTATTTTGAATTCTTTATCAGCTTGATTCCAAAATTCTGTGCCTTTGAGCTCAGTTATAGAAGAATTATTATCTTTGGGTGATGACATTTGATTGGTTTTTCATGTTCCTTGCAGTTTTGTGTTACTTTCAAATTTGAAGTAACAGACACCTCCTTAAATAGTTGCTAGTTGCCTTCAGGTAGGGTATTCTGTTTATTGGTGCTATTATTATCTGGAGTTTTCTCCACCTTTGTATGTGTACACCTGTTTCACTTTTCTTGGTCCCTCTTATAGTAGGTAGAATTTTTACACTTTTTTTTTTTAAGAGGACAGCTTTTTTTTTTTTTTTTTTTTTTTTTTTTGGTCTGCACCAGGTCTTAGTTGTGGCATGTGCTCTGGTTCTTACAACCCACCAGGTGGGTGCTGAAACCTGTCTTTTATTTTCCAGAAGGTGTCGCTATGCCCAAGTTTGTGGTTTCTCCCTTGACTACAGACCCTGGCCTGTTTTCTGAGCTCACTCCCTAGCCACACTCAGGGGCTCACACAAGGAGTCGGTAGCAGAATGAGGGGAGGTATAAGTTTAGCACTCAGGACATTGGGGTGCCTGCAAACCTGTGGTAGGAAGATCCTTGGGTGAGATACTCCTAGAAGATTGTGGGCAGACTTTCTGCTGAAGTTCTGGGCATAGACAACAGGAACCACATCTCTTTAATGCCCTTTGATATTCTTAACTGTCTCTTTCTGATCACTCTCCAACAAGTCGCAGAGGTCCCACCTAGGTACTCTGGGTGCTGGTGGAGAGAAACAGGTTTCTCCAGCTGTGTACTGCAGCACTGGGGTAGCCAGCCTCTCACTCATTGCTCTCCTTTTCCCCTTCAGGAGAGATTGCCACCACCTGTTTTTTTCAGCCCCAGGCAGTGTTGCCTTGGGGAGGAAGGAGGTGGCATTGGTAAAGTTCCTCTTATAGTGTCCAATGTATCCAAACCTCTTTTTTCTCCAGTGGTGTGCTGGAAACTCCCCCTCAGGGAGGCTGGACTTCTGCCAATTCTCTCTCATCCATGAGCTTCTGCCCAGGTCAGCACTCTCCAGGTTTTTTGCTGACCGTGGTGAGAGGTGTGGTAGTAGATTCACTGGCTCCACTGGTTCCACAGCTCATACCAAGGTCTACCTACCTATTATCATATGCACAGGTGGGCAGAATTCCTCCTGGGCCCCTTGGAGTATGGTGCTAAATCCCACAACTCCCACAAAGGTAATTTTGTCTGTGATGGATGTCTAATTTGTTGTTGAAAAGAGGGGGACAAAAAGGAGGACCATCTTATACCACCATGATGCTAACATCAGCACTTTTTTTTTTTTTTTTAGTTTCTGCTTTATAACAAAGTGAATCAGTCATACATATACATCTGTTCCCACATCCCTTCCCTCTTGCATCTCCCTCCCTCCCACCCTCCCTATCCCACCCCTCCAGGCGGTCACAAAGCACTGACCTGATCTCCCTGTGCTATGCGGCTACTTCCCACTATCTATCTACCTTACGTTTGGTAGTGTATATATGTCCATGCCTCTCTCTCGCTTTGTCACCACTTACCCTTCCCCCTCCCCATATCCTCAAGTCCATTCTCAAGTAGGTCTGTGTCTTTATTCCTGTTTTACCCCTAGGTTCTTCATGACATTTTTTTTTCTTAAATTCCATATATATGTGTTAGCATACGGTATTTGTCTTTCTCTTTCTGACTTACTTCACTCTGTATGACAGACTCTAGGTCTATCCACCTCGTTACAAATAGCTCAGTTTTGTTTCTTTTTATGGCTGAGTAATATTCCATTGTATATATGTGCCACATCTTCTTTATCCATTCATCTGATGATGGACACTTAGGTTGTTTCCATCTCCGGGCTATTGTGAATAGAGGTGCAATGAACATTTTGGTACATGTCTCTTTTTGAATTATGGTTTTCTCAGGGTATATGCCTAGTAGTGGGATTGCTGGGTCATATGGTAGTTCTATTTGTAGTTTTTTAAGGAACCTCCATACTGTTCTCCATAGTGGCTGTACCAATTCACATTCCCACCAGCAGTGCAAGAGTGTTCCCTTTTCTCCACACCCTCTCCAGCATTTATTGTTTCTAGATTTTTTGATGATGGCCATTCTGACTGGTGTGAGATGATATCTCATTGTAGTTTTGATTTGCATTTCTCTAATGATTAATGATGTTGAGCATTCTTTCATGTGTTTGTTGGCAGTCTGTATATCTTCTTTGGAGAAATGCCTATTTAAGTCTTATGCCCATTTTTGGATTGCGTTGTTTGTTTTTTTGCTATTGAGCTGCATGAGCTGCTTATAAATTTTGGAGATTAATCCTTTGTCAATTGCTTCATTTGCAAATATTTACTCCCATTCTGAGGGTTGTCTTTTGGTCTTGTTTATGGTTTCCTTTGCTGTGCAAAAGCTTTGAAGTTTCATTAGGTCCCATTTGTTTATCTTTGTTTTTTGTTTTTTGTTTTTTGTTTTTTGTTTTTTGTGGTACGCGGGCCTCTCACTGTTGTGGCCTTTCCCGTTGCGGAGCACAGGCTCCAGATGCGCAGGCTCAGCGACCATGGCTCACGGGCCCAGCCGCTCCGTGGCATGTGGGACCTTCCCAGACCAGGGCACAAACCCATGTCCCCTGCATCAGCAGGCGGACTCTCAACCACTGCGCCACCAGGGAAGCCCCGTTTATCTTTGTTTTTATTTCCATTTCTCTAGGAGGTGGGTCCAAAAGGATCTTGCTGTGATTTATAACATCAGCACTTCTTTATTTTAAAATTTCCTAGAAAATATTTGACATATGAAAAAAATGGAAAGTTTACAATTATGGACACCTAAATGTCTGCCATCCAGTTTAAGACTTAAGATATTATGATCGTTTAAGTCTCTCTATTACTTTCCCCTTCTTTCTCCATCAGTGGGCAACTATCATCTTGAATTACATGTTTATCATTACTGATCATTTTTTATACTTCTCTTATATATCAATTTATACAAACATTACTCTGGATGCTAGGCATTCAAAGATGAAATTTTCCTGCTCTCAGAGATCTGTGAATATAATGGACAGGTAAACAATTACAATATAAGCCTTGAAGTGTTCATAATTTATCAAATTCAGAACAAGGGAGTAAAATCAGAGCAGACTTTCTGGAGGACATGATAAATGAAATGAGTTTTTGAAGAGTAACTGCAAAGGCTTCATGGTACTGTGAGAGATGGTGGATGTTCAGGGCACTGCAAGTTGTCCACAATGTCAGAAACACAGAGCATGAGGAAGAAAACAGCAAGAAATTAGACTGGGCAGAAAGCAGAGAGAGATCAGGTTATAAATGGCTTTACTTGCCTTGCAAACACGTTTGGATTTTATGTTGAGATCCTTGGTGAGCCACAGAAGGATTTTTAAGTAGGAGGATAGTGTGATCAACTAACAATTTTGTATTTAAAATAAGCCAAAGTCTGTTGGCTTTGGGGAGGTCTAGAGAGAAGCAAATCAAGAGGCAAAGGAAAGGCTGGGAAGCTATTATCAGGTGAAGCTGTCGGTGAAGTCGGAGTCAGTCAGAAGGGGCAAAAAAAAAAAAAAATGGGTGAACAGGAAAGATTCTGAATAATACAGTTGGTAGGATCTGATTCCAGGTCTGGGCTAGAGGAGTTGAGAATGAATGGTGGCAGCAAACTCAGGAAGATAAGAGATTTGGGAAGGGTTTTCCCACATATGTTGAGCTTCAACAAGATATCTTAGTGCTTGAATTAGAGATAGCTGCCATTTTTCAAAGAGATAATAGTGAAGGTTATGGTTGTTTCCAACCTAAAGAATGAATCTCTATTACAAACATCCTACTGTTCCCAAAACTCTTCCAATTTCTTTATGACCATATTTTGCTGCTCTTATCCTTAGGTTTGTTGAGGTAATTATCAGAATTCTGAAATTATATCACTAAGGCTTTCATAATATTTAAGAAAGAATGCCAGAAGGATAACATAAGTAATGTAGAATGAAAGTGAAAAGATTTCTCCTTAAAAATCCCAATATTCCAGACTAAATACTATTCACAAAATAATATTTCAGAATATTTGAATAAAATGTATGGTGACTTCTTATACTGAACAACTTACACCATGCCCCCATTTCTATTTCACAAACAAGAACAATTTTGGTTTCCATGGCTAAGTAATTGAAATGGCAACCATCATAATACTGTTAATTGCTAATTTAATAAATGGTTATCTTTCTTGGTACCCCAAATATTTCAGATTGAAAATATCTCTATGGCCAAATGACAATATATGTAACTTTTAGAAAAATGATTACACCAGGATATTTTCTCATAGCTTTAAAGTAAGTATGATATATATTTTTTAACTTGCATAATGTACAAAGATAAATTTTTCTGATAATATTGTTGGTCTTGAGTTTTATAAACATCCTGGATTTCCAAAGCCTTGGATACTCAGTGTCTCTATTGCCCTCACAGAGTCATAGAATCAGGATTCCAAAACAAAAAACAAAAAAGAAAAAAAAAACCTTAGTTTATAAAAAAAAAAAAAAAAGGAAGGCAGTCATGAGGAGAGATATGGTCTGGTCCGGAATGTTATGTGAACTTGTAAAAACGAATAATGCAGTAGATACATGTATGTATATGTATAATTTTATACATATTTATCTATGTTGTATAATGGTAAATTATTGTAGAATGATATTATAGATAGAGTGAGCTTGTCTTTCTCTTCACCTCCTATTTTCTTCCCCTATTTTTACTTGGTAAAGAGAAAGTCTTTAGTAAGGCAAGAAAAAAGAATTCTTTTGTATTTTATGGTCCAAAGTTCGAAGGTATGCCTCAAAAGATAGTTGATGTCAGGAAGAGAAAGTGTGTAACTGCTATTCCATTGCAAAGAACTGAAAAGATCTACAACTTATTCCCAGGAAGGCCCTCCCAGGGATGTTGCAAGGTGGGAGGCAAGGTCCTGTTTCATAGATCTGAGATCTCAGGAGGAGCAAGGACTGCTCAGGCTGGGAAAGACAGAGGAGTATCTGCAGAAATTAGAGGAGTGGGAAAGAAATGAGTGAGAAGGACCTTCCAAATGTCCATTGTAGGCACCAGCTTGAGAAAAATGAGGAACTACTTTCTACCTCTTTGTTCTGTATTCTGTGTGTATTAATTGGTGATAAGAGAGATATCTTTTTTTTTTCTGTTACTGGAGTGTACCTTGGTACTTTTCCAGATGCTGCAGGAACCACTAGGGATGTCTATCTGTCTGTCTGTCCACCTATCAAAAGAAAGATGCAGAGATTATGCACTGAACTGTCAACATCCTAGGGAACAGGATAGGGAAGAGTACAGAATTTTTTCTACTTCATTCACTTCTATATTTCTTGAGTCTAAAGAAGTAAAACATAAACAAATTATGGGGAAAAACTATTGCCAATCATTTTTTTTCTGATTCTACTTTTTCCTAGGGAAAGCATCTCAGAAAGATAAAGATTTGGTTTTCAGTCTTTAATTATGTTCAACCATCTTTAGTCAAAGGGTATGTAGCAATCGACACATAAAGTGCACTATGTGGATAGTTTTCTGCTCAGGAACATGAAGGGAAAAAAAATGTTGGGCTTCTATTTGGAGGGATGAGACTTCCCTGATGGCCTAGTGGTTAGGATTCTGGGCTTTCACCGTGGTGACCTGGGTTCAGTCCCTAGCTGGGGAAGATCCTGCAAGCTGCATGGTGGACCCCCCACACACAGAAAAAAAGAGTGGTGAAAAGTGAATGAGAAAAAGCAGAAGTTATGTGCCTGCAGGTAGCAAGCTTTATTGGATGATCAGACATAGAAGTGAGGTGATTATCACAGTCAGAGAGAGGAATCAGGAGGACCAGGGAAAGATGGTCAGGTCTCTTGCTATAGGCCAACAATCCATAAGTGACTTTTCAGTGTGTAGTGTCAACAGTATGTTTGAAAACTAGCGGTGGGAGAGTCAAAGAATGATTAGAAAGAGCTACAAGGATATACTGTACAACATGGGGGATATAGCCAATATTTTATAATAACTGTAAATGGAGTAGAACCTTAAAAAATTGTGAATCACTATATTGTACACCTGTAACTTTGTACAGCAACTATACTTCAATTTTTAAAAATTACTATTAAGAAAAAAGTCCAAAACTTGAAATAAAGTAAGAGGAAAGCTAAAAACATAATAATGATGGGAAAATATGAGGAGAAAAAATAGAGTCTACATTGGAGGCATGTTAAGAACTTAGAGAAAACTCTTCAGAGTCACAGAATTTTAACGCTGGCAGAAATGTGATCAGCCAGTCCTTTTACTTTACATGTGGATGTAAATGAGGCTTGGAGAGGTTCAAATAACAAGCCAAAGGTTATACAACCAGTTTATTTCAAAGTTAAGGCTAGGATCCCAAACTCTGGACTTGTGACCATTTACAAGAATTACATCAAGTTATAGTCTTGGTTTGTTTTGCCTCTCAATAAAAATAATGTTCAAATATGTGTCCTTTCTTGGAATCTATAATAGTGTTTGAGAGCATATCCATGAAATCCAGAAAATCATACATGATCATTCTAAGCTTTCTTTGAACCCAATTTACTGAGAATGGAACTGAATTTCAGAGACTGCCAGCTGCCAGAGAAGTCACTCAGGCTTCTCTCACACTGTTTATCTGGATAACATTTGGATGTTCTGGAGAGTTGCAGGTACCATCAGGGCCTAACCCTTCTTCTGTGTAGGTGTTTTAGCCTCAAATAGACAAAGGTTCTCAAGGTGAGGGCAAGCATTTGAGATAAGCCATTTTTACCTAATCAGGCAATTTTTCAAACAGATTAAAATTGAATCCCTGTCACTGGTTTTAATGACATGGATTTAGCATCTTTCAGAAACTCTTTTACTGCAGCATTTGAAAATCAATGACACTATCAAAGCATATTTCCATCTCATACTCAAAGCCTTTTGAGAGTTTAGAAAAATGCTTTATTTTTGTACATTTAAATGGCTTAACACATAATACATATGGAAAAGACCGCTTTGAATTATCTTTCACAGAGTTCAGAAACAATTGTGGGAAAAAAATGACCTGCTTGTAAAATATTAAAAGGTGATGTTTTTCTTCATAATTATCATGCTCTGGAGCATAGTGTTAAAATGACTGTTTCATAGTCATATCAGTCAGGGTCCAATCTGGACACAGAAACCACAGAGTAATTTGAATAGGTAACTTTCAAATAAAATCAAATATAGAGAATTATTAACTGTAAGAGGAGCTTGAAGAAACAGAGGATTGACTAATAGGGAGTAAAGAGGGCAGTTACAGAAGCAACAACTGCCCGTGGGGCTGGGATACAGAATCCAAGGAAGGGACAGATCTGGAAGAGGGCTTCACCAGGGATCCAGACCACATTGGACAGAGCACAGCCCGGGATGGGAGAGAAGTCCCCTGAGGCTGTGTTCGCTGGTGGCTATGGAGAGAGACATTCACAGGGGGTTGCCAGGCTGGTAGCACTGTGCTGGGAGGGGAGGTGCCTGCAGGGAGATCCCATGTGCTACTAACCCCTGGCTGCCGTGAGGGCCTGTACCCTCTACAGAGCCTACCCCGAGGAACACACAGCTGCCAGGAAGAAAAAATTCCTTTCTCCTCCAGTGTCCCTCTGGGATTCTCTTCCAACAAAGCTTGATCTCTTGCCCACTGGCAAGAGAGAAATATTTTCAGGGCCCATTGTTACAGAGCAGAAAATAAGGGTGAAATTAGCGCTGAGAGGCAATCAATTGATGACTAGCATAATTGTTCAGCAAGGTTCTGAAAAATAGCTCTGTTTGTTCTATCCGTAGTTTTCAATTTTATCTCTGTTAAAAATCATAAATTCCTTAGGGGCAAATATCTTGTCTTATCTCTATAACAACATGTCATACCCTCAGCTGGTCAGGTCACTACCGCGGCACGTTGAAGAAATGTGGTAGAATGTAGAAGAGGAGAAGGAATGGAGGAGAGTGGGTTTAACTGTTGATATTAATTGTGTGTGGGTTTGGGGTAGATATCTCCCTTTCCTCTCCTCTCATGGGTCCACGTGGAGGAACTTCCCCAGCCTCTCTTCACGGCTTCTTCCCCTGTTCTAGGTAACAAGGAGTAATGTATCTGATTGGTCAATTTCAAAGAATGAATGGGTACATGTGGCCCAGCAGCTTCCTCCTTGTCTTTGAAAGCCAGCCTGCCTTCGTAACTTTCATCATCAGATGGTACACTCAGAAGGATGGGCTCTGCCGCTCTGAGGGAAGCCTGCCAATGCCTACATGCGCCAGTGACTGGGAGGGAGGTTAGGACGTGTGTCTGACTCAGGGCCAGAAGATGTTAGATCTAAGCCACATTCTTCAATTCATCTTATGTCAATAACAACAAATAATTTCAACTTTTATCATGTTTCTATTTGTCCACTTATCAGAGGGTTCTGAACTCAGGAGTGGTATTTACTGATTCCTCTAAAACTCCACAATTAATCAAACTTTTTAAAGAGAGGAGTGGGCCCCCGAACTTCCCATCTAAGCCTATGGCTCTCCTTCAACAGAAGGCTCTACTTTGCTCGCCCAAGCCTCAACTCTCCTCTATGAGACAGTGAAGTATGTCCACTTTGCCCTACAGGAACCCTACATCCCTTTTTCCATTCTCTCTCCCCTCCACAGTTTGCCCCATTTCACCCTAGTACACCCACACCCACAAACACACGCACCGTTTTCAAAACCTGACTTTCTGGAAGTTCTGATATCAATCACTGTCATCTCAGCAATAATGCCTTATTTTCTCTCTGCCAGTGGTGATGGGATTTTGAATCTGAGTTCTAATATGGGGACATAAGGTTATTAGTAAAATATCCAGCATCAGATGACTGACTGGGTCGTGGGCATTCTTCTTGGGATGCCTGAAACTGTAGCCACAGATGGCTCCTAACTGCCTACCCAGCTTCCCAGAGTTTCCTGTCCAGGAGATCATGCCCCTGCTTTCAAAGACTCTGAGACTGAATGCCTCTATTGACATATGTCCAAATTCCAAAGCACTCTTCACTTAATTTTTGCACCTCCTCTCCCCCCAAAAATATTTAAGACCTCAAAAGAAAAATGAACCAGATTAAGTTTCTGTCCTTGAGAGTTTACAATCTAAAAGCCAAAATAAGACAAGTCCGTGAAAAATGATTATCAGGTAAAGTGTGGCAAGGCTCATGGTAAATTTATATAATAAATAATATGAGGATTCACAAAGGAAGAAAACACATCTATCAGCTTGGAGTCACCAGGAGAAGCTTCACAGCTGAGTTGGCACTTGAGAAGTCTTTGAAGGATAGATGTGATTGTGACGTGTGGAAAGGCACAGGGTGAGAGTGTAGAAGGTGAAGGGACAATAAGGGGTTCCAGTTGGCAGGAAGAGTGCAAACTCCCTGACTCTGCATCCAGGCTCTCAGAGCCTACATTTACCTTAGAATCTTTAGAGCTTGGGGCAGCAATGCCTCCCCCACTGGAATGTTTGGGGAATCAGTGGGGTCTGAATGTTAAAGCTCCTAGTCCAAGAATAGTTACTCAAAACATGGCAGCTACTGTGGGTAGTGCTGTTTAAGAAAGGCCAGTGGGACCTCCCTGCTGGTCCAGTGGTTGAGACTTCGCCTTCCAGTTCAGGGGGTGTGAGTTCGATCCCTGGTCAAGGAGCTAAGATACCACATGCCTCATGACCAAAAACCAAAACATAAAACAGAAGCAATATTGTAACAAATTCAATAAAGACTTTAAAAATGGTCCACATCCAAAAAAAATCTTAAAAAAAAGAAAGGCCAGGAACACTCAGAAGGCATGAGCAGTCCGCTTTAGTGAGGTGAGCGAACTGTAGGGCTGAAGGATAGGAAATTAATGTTGCAACAGATGGCAGAAGACGTTTAACACCTGACTAAAAAGAACAGGCTTTAGTCATTTCACGCTTTGGAGCTGAAGATTTTGAGCAGGAGAGTAGCTCTTCTCCTCTTCTTCCTCCTCCCCCTCCTCCCCCTCCTCCCCCTCCTCCCCCTCCTCCCCTCTCCTTCCCCCTCCTTCCCCCACCTCTCTCTCTCCTCAAGCAGAGGGATTTGTGTTATCATACTTGTCGCTGTTGGGGGCACACTTTTCAACTTTGATCTGTTTCTTGTTTTATTATTTTTCCCCATTACACTCTATGCCCACTCCCATTTCCTCCTCCCACCTTGATTTTGGCTCCCATATGGTTATATGTGTTTTTGGAAATATATGTATCTGTGAAAATGATATGATTTTATGTAGAAATATAGAGACAGATAGCTACATATCCCTGTTAATTGTGTGTAATTGAATCTTACATAAATATAGAATAGGGATTTTTCTTTTGTGCTGTAGAGCTTGTTTCCTCTTGATCTACATGAATGATTTGCACCCTAGAGATCATCTTCTTTCTTACTTATTTAATTTTTTTTTTTTTTTTTTTTTTTTTTTTGTGGTACGCGGGCCTCTCACTGTTGTGGCCTCTCTCATTGCGGAGCACAGGCTCCAGACATGCAGGCCCAGCGGCCACAGCTCACAGGCCCAGCCGCTCCACGGCACGTGGGATCTTCCCAGACCGGGGAACGAACCCGTGTCCCCTGCATCAGCAGGCGGACTCCCAACCACCGCGCCACCAGGGAAGCCTCCTTATTTAATTTAATACTGTTTGTAATACAGTATTGTTGCCTCTCAGCATCTGGTTTGTTTCTTCTGACTAATGCATGCTTGCCTGCTTGGCTCCTCCAGAACACTCTAAACCATCCCCTGGTGATGGACAGCTAGCATGCCTCCCGCTCCCAGCAGTGCTGTGAGGAATATCCCTGGTCATCCCTGTGATGGATATACACTGGAGTGGGACTGCTGGGGAGTCAAAAGGTCAATGCATATTCAGCTTCACCAACCTCTAGAAAGGCTGCACCAGTTTAACTGTCCACCAGCAATGCACGAAGAGTCCTGTTTCTCCACATGATTCCCAGTACTCCATATTATCCAATTTTATAACTGTGGTCAATCTGATGGACAGGAAGTCTCCCTCCCTCCCTCCCCCCCTCTCTCCCCCCCTCCCCCTCTCTCCCCCTCTCTCCCCCCTCTCCCCCTCTCTCCCTCTCTCCCTCTCCCTCTATCTCAGTCTCTCTCACTCTGTCACACACACACACACACACACACACACACACACACACACCTTTTCTTAGGACAAAATGTGTAATTAAAATATTATTAAAGATGAATAACCAAAGTAAAGTACTTGGGACCTACAGAAGCTTTGAATAGATGGTGTGCCCTGAAAGGCCTTATTTTGACTGGGTAAGGAAACTAAAGTTAACAGAGCTTTGAGTTGATTAAGCCAACTAAGCAAGGTGCTGAGTAAATTTAAGAGAAATTTAACTATGTTTTTGCTTTATTTAATGCAAAAAGGTAATAAATCATGTCAAAATTCCCCACTACATTTAAATACCTGCAATGTAATCTTTAAATTTTAAGCCTGAAAGAATTGCTGAAAGCCAGGAGACATCATTTTTTTTCCTTATTGTAGGAGAGTGTAATAGCTTATAAAATATGTTCCTGTTACCCTTCACATGTTTTAAATGACATCACAAATATATTTTTCCATTTCAGTTTTCCCTGTTCATATATTTTTCCCATTTTTAATTGGGTTTTCTTTTTTTCCCCTTGATTCATTGGAGTTCCTTATATGTAGTAGAATAATGTTTATTTCTTGCCATTTTTAGATATTGTAAATATCTTCTCCCTCATTTCCTAATTATGTCTATGGTGACCTCACATAACAGAAATCCAAGTTTCAGCCATATGGTTTGTGCTTTGAGGTCTGGTTTAAGCAATCCTTTCTCACACGTATGCCACAAAGATATTCCCCTATATTTTCTTCCATAAGATTTATAATCTTACCTTTCATATTTAGGCTTTTAAAACACCTGGATTTTACCTGGTATGTTATTTTCTATAAACCAATAAAACAATCTGTTTCTTTCCAGTGCAATGGAAGTTTTGAAAATCATTTCTGATTGATTTATGAGGCCACCTCTATCATAATATGAAGATTGACCACTTATAAGGGTTATCTCTGGGCAATATATTCTGTCCCTTTGGTTTACTTTCCTATTCTCATGTTAGCACCAAACTCTTTGTACAACTTTTAAAAATTATGTTCTAAAATATGAGAGGGAAAGTCCCTCACCTTTACTCTTCATTTTCAAAATTATCCTAGCTGTTGATAGACCTGTGTTCTTTTATACCATGCTTGTTATTAAGCTTTATCTTTCAGCTTCTAGCCTACCTTTTACAACTCTCTTTGTGATGCTGGAGCTAGGGTCTACAAGTCACGTTTCTCCTTTTCTGAGTGGCTACCTGTTAGGCCCTGTCACTAGGGGACACTAAAGGATAACTGGAGAAAGACAAGGGCTGTGTTCCTTACTGTCTGCTTTTGGTTGCTGTCAGCATTGCTGCAGCCTAACTTAGTCACCCCAACAGCAGCAACTGACTCCAGTCTCCAGAAATCAGCCTCATTATGTTGCCTCAGGTTTGCTGGAATCACCTGGCTGGGATGCCCTTGTCAGAGCTCCTTTTTTTTTTTTTTAATTGGAGTATAGTTGCTTTACAATATTGTATTAGTTTATACCATACAACAAAGTGAATCAGCTATACGTATACATATATCCCCTGTTTATTGGATTTCCTTCTCATTTAGGTCACCACAGAGTATTGAGTAGAGTTCCCTGTGCTATACAGTAAGTTCTCATTAGTTATCTATTTTATACATAGTGTCAATGGTGTATATATATCAATCCCAATCTCCCAATTCATCTGAATAGCCACGCTTTCATTGATGTCTGAGTCCCATCTCCACAAGACCCTCTTCCAAACTTCTAGCACCATCTCTTTGTTTCTCCAGCCCTAGAGAACCTCACTGCTCTCTTTTTGCCTCTTAGTTCTGTAATACCTGCTTGCAATTTTATATATATTAAACTATCTCCACTAATAACTGGTGTGGTTTTTGATTTCTGACTAAATCTTGACTGATACAAATGTCAAGTTCAGAATCAATCTGTCAAGTTCAAAAAAAAAACCCACAATATTTGTGTTTCAATTGCTTTATTTTTTAAATTAATTTTTATTGGAGGATAATTGATTTACAATTTGTGTTAGTTTCTGCTGTAAAGCAAAGTGAATCAGTTATACATATACATACATCCACCTTTTTTTAGATTCTGTTCCCATATAGGTCATTACAGAGTATTGAATAGAGTTCCCTGTGCAGTAGGTTCTTATTAGTTATCTATTTTATATATAGTAGTGTGTATATGTCAATCCCAATCTCCCAATTTATCCTTCCCCCCACCCTTCCCTCTTGGTAACCATAAGTTTGTTTTCTACATCTGTAGTTCCATTTCTGTTTTCTAAATAGGTTCATTTGTACCATTTTTTTTAGATTCCACATATAAGTGTTATCATGTGATATTTGTCTTTCTCTGTCTGACTTACTTCACTCAGTATGACAGTCTCTAGGTCCATCCATGTTGCTGCAAATGGCATTATTTCGTTCTTTTTAATGGCTGAGTAATATTCCATTGTATATATGTACCACATCTTTACCCATCCCTCCATCAATGGACATTTAAGTTGCTTCCATGTCCTGGCTATTGTAAATAGTGCTGCAATGAACATTTGGGTACATGCATGTTTTTGAATTATGGTTTTCTCTGGATATATGCCCAGGAGTGGGATTGCTGGATCACATGGTAGCTCTATATTTAGTTTTTTAAGGAATCAGTTGCTTCAAATGTACAGATTAATTTCAAGAGAATTCACTTGGAAACAATATTAAGTTGACCATACATTAATATGACAGCTCTTTATTTATTCAGATCGTCAATGTATTTCAATAGGGTTTTAGAAACTTTATTCATTTAAGACTGATGTACTATTTGGGAGAAAGGAGAAGATTCAGGCTTTGTGGGGCCTGAAGCATATGCTTAACTTAGGGAACTTTCTTTAAGAAGAAGGATATAAGATTACATATACAGAGTTAAGCACAAAATGAATTTATTTAGAATGAGAACAAAATAAAAATAAATTATGTATTTTTTAAACTTTACAATATCAAAGACATCAAAAAATCCAGTGATTAACTGCACAATACACCTCTGTAATACTTTTTCCTACATTTTGACTGCACATTCATTGATCACATATTCATATGAAAACAATGTTATATTTTTATAGAATAATATAATGCTAATTGAGTCTTTCCCTTTTCATAGTAGATTGAAATATGCTTTTTATCAATATTATAGTTTAGAAATTCTTTTCTTTCAGTTTCACATCTCATTCTTGGTAAGTCAAATATTTTAAATTGTTATCAAATTTGTGACTTCATTCAAGATTTTTTTTAATATATATAGGAGTATAAGATTTTAAGACATTTCAGTGACTGACAACTCTTAAGATAGTATTTGAATTGGTGATATTCAACCAGTTTGCTCTTGATGTGTATTATGAATCTTGTGATATAAATGTAAAGTTAAGTATTTCATGGCAAATTAGCAGGAAATTCAAAATTTTTCAACTTTTTCATATGATTCACTCTTCTATCATTTTCTAACAAGGCTGTATAAAGCCTGTAACCAAAAATGGTTATTTATTTTTTTCTACCCATAAATCCATTCATTGTTGCTTTATATATTTGAGCTATATTATTATGTTCATATATGGTCTTGAGCAAAATCTCCTGTCTATATTTTTATCACTTTATAATGTCCTTTTTTGTTTCTTTTTTTTTCCACTAATAGAGGCTAAAATGTTACACGTATTGATAGTAAAAGAAATTTAAGTAATTTTAAACAAATACCTGTGCCTTTGCTGTTGACTATTTTTTTCTCAATTTTATTATTTTTTTTATTGAAGTATAGTTGCTATACAATACTGTTTGTTACAGGTGTACAATATAGTGATTCACAATTTTTAAAGATTATACTCCATTTATTGTTATTATAAAATATTGGCTATATTCACTGTGTTTTACAATATATCCTTGTAGCTTATTTTATACCTAATAGTGTGTACCTCTTACTCCCTACTCTATTTTGCCCCTCCCCAGTTCTCTCTCCCCACTGGTAACCACTACTTTGTTCTCTATATCAGTGAGTCTGCTTCTTTTTTGTTATATTTACTAGTTTGTTGATTTTTTAGATTCCACATCTAAGTGATATCATACAGTATTAGTCTTTTTCTGACTTATTTCACATAGCATAATGCCCTCCAAGTCCATCCATTTTGTTGCAAATGGTAAAATTTCATTCTTTTTTATGGCTGAGTAGTATTCCATTTATATATACATATATATCACTTCTTCTTTATCCATTCATCTGCTGACAGACACGTTGCTTCCATATCTTAACAGTTGTAAATAATGCTGCTATGAACATTGGGGTACATGTATCTTTTTGAATTAGTGTTTGTTATTTTTCAGATATATACCCAGGAGTGGAATTGCTGGGTCATAAGGTAGTTCTATTTTTAGTTTTTTGAGAAACCTCCACGATGTTTTCCACAGCGGCTGTACCAATTTATATTTCCACCAACAGTATACGAGCGTTCCCTTTTCTCCACATCCTTGCCAACATTTATTACTTGTGTTCTTTTTGACGATAGCCATTCTGCCAGGTGTAAGGTGGTATCTCATTGTGGTTTTGATTTTCGTATCCCTGATGATTAGTGATGTTGAGCATCTTTTCATGTGCCTGTTGGCCATCTGCATTTCCTCTTTGGAAAAACGTCTATTCAGTTCTTCTGCACACTTTTTAATCACATTTTTGTTTGTTTGATATTGAGTTGTATGAGCTGTTTATATATGTTGGATATTAATCCATTACTGGTTGTATCATTTATCATATCAAATATTTTCTCCTATACAGTAGGTTGTCTTTTTGTTTCGTCAGTGGTTTTCCTTTGCTGTGCAAAAGCTTTTAAGTTTAATTGGGTCACAGTTGTTTATTTTTGCTTTTATTTCCTTTGCTTTAGGAGACAGAGCCAAAGAAATATTGCTATGATCTATGTCAAAGAGTGTTCTGCATAGGTTTACCTCCAGAAGTTTTATAGTATCTGGTTTTATATTTAGGTCTTTAATCCATTTTGGGTTTATTTTTGTATATGGTGTTAGAGAATGTTCTAATTTCATTCTTTTACATGTAGCTGTTCAGTTTTTCCAGCACCACTTATTAAAGAGACTGGCTTTTCTCCATTGTATATTCTTGCCTCCTTTGTCATAGATTAATTTACTATAATTGTGTGGTTTACTTCTGGGCTCTCTATTCTCCTCCCTTGATCTATGTGTCTGTTTTTTGTGCCAGTACCATACTATTTAGATTAATGTAGCTTTGTAGTATAGTCTGAACTCAGTGAGCCTGATTCCTCCAGTTCTGTTCTTCTTTCTCAAGATTATTTTTGCTATTCAGGGTCTTTTGTGTTTCCATAAAATTTTTAAATTATTCTATTTCTGTGAAAAATGTCATTGGTATTTTGATAGGGGTTGTTTTGGATCTATAGATTGCCTTGGGTAGTATGGTCATTTTTACAATATTGATTTTTCCAATACAAGAACATGGTATATCTTTCCACCTGTCTGTGTTGTCTTCAATTTCTTTCATCAGTGTCTTATATATGCCCAGCCGCTCTGCGGCATGTGGGATCTTCCCGGACTGGGGCATGAACCTGCATCCCCTGCATTGGCAGGTGGACTCTCAACCACTGCGCCACCAGGGAAGCCCCCATTTTTTTAAACTTCCAACACGTGTATCATTAGAACATTGTATATGTTTTACCTTGTGCACTGCCATTCGGTTTTCTGCCAAAGACTTAAAAGACATTCTTCTTTGTTTTAGCTGAAATATTATTTGGGAAGGTTATGAATTCCCAATAGAAAATTCACACGTGGGAGAATATGAAGGTGGCAGGTTAATACATTTGTCTGACTTGCCACATTTAAATTTCTCTATCTAGTCATCCTTGGAGATTTCAATAATGTGGACTTGTTTTTGCATAATGTGTATGGTATAAATGGTTCACTACCCATGAACAATGCTTTCTTTAGTATCGAAATGAAAGCATACCAGAGTGATATATTTAACATGCAAATTGAATCGTGTGACTCTCTCCTTCAATGGCTTTCCTTTGCTTTTAGAATAAAATCCAAACTCTTTACCACCATAGAGAAGAAAAAAAAAAAAAAAAAGGATTTTCTTGCCTGTGTTATTTCTTTTGACCTTGGCTTTATAAGCCTGAATGGATCCATCTATCCAACTCAGCAGCAATGTAGCTTGTTACAAAGATCCAGGAAATATAGTTCAATTTATTTAAATAATACTAAGTACGTATCTTTTGTCAAGTTCATGGTAGATGATGGGGGTATGAATGTATATAAAACATGGAGGAGGAGACATATAAATCAATAGTTACAGAACTATTGCTTGTAACATGTAACAATGAGATACATGCAAAAAAAAAGTGCATTCAACATGGAGTGGTGGGGCAAAGCAGGGAATGACTGTTGGGAGGTAGACAGCCAGAGAAGACTGCACAAAAGATAAGATGACTAAATTGGGCGTTGGAGGATGAAGTCAATAAAGCAGGAAAAAAAAAAAAAAAAAAAAAACAGTCCAGGGAGAGGAACCAGTGTGTTTAAAAAGCCCAAGAGTATGAAACAACACTGTAAGGGTTCTGTCATGTTGGGCCATAAAGCACGTGAGGGACAGGTCGTAGGGGGGATGACAAGGCTGGGGACAGATCATGAGGGACTTGACTTGTTGATTGCTAGTCTTCAAGCCAATGGTTTCCAATAATTTGTGAGTCTATGGTAGAGACGTGAATGGGAAACAACATGGTGACACATCATGGTTAAAAAATCTATGAAGATATACAGTATTGTGTGTGTAAATATATAAAGAAAACAAATGTTTATATTCTCATAGTAATAAGTACTGTAACTATTCAAAATCGTAATTGTAAATTAGTTTACATTTTAAAGTGAGGTTTGTATCTAACTGAGGGCTTTTTCTGGTGGCAAAAACACATTCTTCAGCCTGCCAAAGGAACCTAAAAGTACCAGCCCCAAGAGCGTAGGAGTGCCCCGAGGCACCTCTCAAAGAGTGAAGGAAGGGTGTTAGTGAGAAAATACTGCTGCTTCCTTCAACCCTTAGAGAGACTGTTCTCAGGTTTCCTTCTGCTCTTTCTTGCACAGGCCCCAGCCGACAGCCCAGGTGCCCACTGCGGTCACCGCGCATGAATGCACCCCTGAGTGGCTCTTTCCTTCCCCATCTCACTGCCCCCCCCGCCCGCCACGCCTCCTCCCACAACCTCCCAAATAAATCCTTGCCTCAGGATCTGCGATTTTCATGTATTCTGCGTATTTTAGAAATGTTAGGAGGAAAAAACTATACGCCTCATTTCATGTTCAAGAGAACAGTTTTTCCTTTTTTTCATCCATTACAAGAGTACAGGAGATTGTAAGAGTAAACTATTCCAATTTGCAGAGATTAGAACCACCAGACCATAACTCTGGTCATCCCTCAGCAATGTGCTGCCCTTTGGGTAGAACTGTTTATTGCTCCCATTCCTGAGCTTTCTTCCACACTCCCAAGACAAGGGAACTGCAGTTTCAGGAAACATTTGTCCTTTCATTTGTCCTGGCTTGATGTTAGCGTCCCAGCAAGCTCTGCCCCAGTTACACTGAATTACATGACACTCTCAGCTCCACGTTCTCTCTGGTAGACCTCACCATGTGCCCTCAGCTGGAGCAAAAACTGATTTTACACATTGATCAAATCTTCACACTTTCAGCTATGAAGGACCGATGGTCACAAGTGTACAATCACATCCTTGAATGGTTTTAAGCAAGGGAATGATATCTGAATTTTATTTTACAAAGAGCATTCTGGAAGACAAAATGGAACATGGAATGAATTAGGGTAAGAATCAAGATAATTAATGAGGAGGCCATGTGTAATAAACCAAGTTACAAATTATTAAGGCCTAAACCCAGGGAATGAAGTTGAAGACCAGGCAATAGATTAAAGCAAAATCATAGTAGTAGAGTATTCTCAGAGCAGTGGCCACAGATGCAAATGCCTCTAGGCACCATAGACATTTGGTTACATCAGGATTTTGTTTTGCATTCGAGACTGAGTTCTACCAAAAATAATAATAATAATACAGTATACAACATACAGGAGTCAACAATTACCTCAGATGGTCTCTAGAGTTGGGACTTACCTTCTCAGGGAGTGCTGTGAATGAGTTTTACAGAATCCGGAAAGTCCTGAAAATGTATATGTAATTGTGTGTACTTTTGTGGAGAGAGAGTTCATAGCTTTATAAATATTCAAATAGGTTCAAGACCCAAAAGAGAAAGCTTTAGCCTAAGAAAGGCAAAGAGAAATGCCATTCACTCGGGGGGTGGGGGGGACATGTAAGTCAACCCTGAGTGAATGGTAGGAAGAGCTTGTTGAGGATGAAGAATGAACCCTGAACATGTGAGGACTGTGAAGATTCTGGCCAGTGTAGAAAACGAGACCCGGATGTTAAGGCAGGAAAGTTTTCAGCAGTAACTGATGGGGAAGCTTGACATGGAGCCGCAGCATAAAGCTTTTCCAAGTTTGTGTCAACACTTTTATCGGAGCTGACTGGGAAAATCAGCAAAGTCCCCAGGCTTTACAGAATGGGTGGGGTAGAAGGGGAGGTGTTTCCAAATCGGGGAAGTAATGGAGGAAGAAGCATTAGGGGTTCATGTGTCAACAATGCCCAGAGAAAATGCTACTGGCTATGCTAAGTCCACACAGGGCTCTATGAATTTTAGAAAGTCTCCCCGCTTCCTCCAAAGGGGTGCCATCTTGGTGGATGGTAAACCCCACACATCCCCTCAGCCAGCTGCCCTCACCTGCACAACAATGCACAACAGCCCTGCCCCTGGCATACATGGACATTCGGGACAGCACATCAATCAACAGCCCTCCTGCCACATCCTTCCAACCTTCCCTAGTCACCCCTTTCTCCACACACCAGTTGCCCCAGACCCCCAGTTTCTCTCCTGCCATTGTACCTTTCAGAGTTGCACTACATACTCTCCACACACTTCCCATCTTCTAGACAAAACGTGTGTTCACCCATCTTTCCCCTCCCTCTAACATGCTCCTTAGACAGAAAGCCTGGTGACATCTTCCCAGGCTCGCTCCCTATTACATGTGCGCTCGGTGTTCAGGGCATCCCTGATGGATTATTAGGCCTCACTGCTCTCCTTCAGGACACTTCTCTTCCCTTTCCTCATTCTATCTTCTTCTTCCCTTCACATCACCTTTCTCTCTTGCCCTCTGTTCTTCATTTTTTTGTTTGTTTGTCTTTTTGCTTCCTCAGGCCCTCTGGTTGATCTTTATTACTTGCTTTCTTTGTAACATCAGGAACTTAAAGCCAGACAAGTCTGGAGGTAAAATAATGTCACTGTGAATGTCACCACTCCACAGGTGTCTGGCTCTTCTCACAGTGTTTTGCAGAAACCTTAGATAATAAGGTTTGTCTAATTCCTCTCAAATGGTCCTTAGACCTGAAGAGGGCATCTGATGTGTATCATGTCAAGGCCTCTGTGCTACCTATTGGCACTCGCCATTCACTTCCTCAGCTGTCCCAACTCAGCATGGTGGTGGTTTCTACCACAGTTGGGACCCCAATGGCAGGATCTCCAAGATGTCCCTACCGTCGCTCCTAGCCAGGGCAAGGCTGCCAGTTCCTGAAGGTTAAAGGTGCTGAGTTCTCCCCAGGGTGCCACCTGCCATTGATTCCAACACCCGTGCTGCTAACATCTTAGACTTTTAACATCACAGTGTCCTTTTCAGTATTCCCATGCTGTCCTCAAGAATTAATTCACCTGTTTTTCTCTTGTTATTTACTAAAGTTATTCAAATTTAAGCTGCCAACACTTTGATAAATCATCAAATATATTTTTGGTTAGCATAAAATAACAGTGAATATTTATGATTCTAATATGTGGATCAGACTTGTGTAAAGAGCAAATGGTATTCCATCCCTTTGACCATTATAAATTAATTTTCATTCATTTAACAAACTTTCTCTAACATTCAATTTCCACATGCTATTTATTAGAGCTGCCTGTGATCTTAATTCTAAATCAGAATTCACCTGTAAAAAGATGGTGTGGAAGGCACACACCATGCCTTCCATGGAATTTCCCATAAGATCCTTACTCTCTGTTATGGGTTGAATTGTGTCCCCCCTCCAAAAGATACGTTGAAGTCCTATCCCTCTGGAACTTCACAATGTGACCTTATTTGGGAATGGGGTCATTGCAGATGTTAAGTAGTTAGGATGAGGGCGTGCTGGAGTACGGTGGGCTTTTAATCCAACATGACTGGTGTCCTTATAAGGACACAGAGGGAAGACAGCCATGTGAAGACTCAAGCAAGTTGGAGTTTTGCTGTCACAAGCCAAGGAATATCTGGGGCTATCAGAAGCTGGAACAGGCAAGAACAGATACTCCCCTAGAGGTTTTGGAGCAAGTATGGCTCTAATGACATAATGATTTCAGACAGCCTCCAGAACTGAGACTAGAGTTTTTTTGTTTTAAGCCACTCAGTTTGTGTCACTTTAGTACAGTGACTCTAGCAAACTAGTACACCATCCAAGAAATAGCTCTGCTACTAATTCACTTAGGCAGCAAGTAGTTAGATGTCCACTACTGTCTCTATGCTGAGTGCTGGGAATTCAGAGATGAGTATCCAGGGGAGCAGGGTCGGGGGATGCAGACACACCAACAACCAACACTGACCAGAGGGATACCTGGAATAAGACAGAGATAAGTACCAGAGACAATGAGAGCAAACACATGAGCTGCACCCAAGGTAATTGAGGAAGGCTTCACAGAGAAGGGGCCTTGAGGCTAGATCGAAGGAACAAGCAGGAATTCTAAGAAAATGGAAGGAACAAGAACTTTTGAAACAGAAGGAATAGCATTAGGATAGGACCCCGCCATGATATTTTACTGTTACAGTTGAATCACTGTCCATGTTGAAATCCACAGCATTGACCTCCTAGCCATTCAAGCAAACCATATACCCTATGACTTCTGATATAATAGGGAGTTACCCTAAGGTATCCATTTGTTTGGCACTCAGAATAGATTATTGTCAAATAGAGTCATCTGTAAAACACCTTTAAAAGCACTGTTTTAAAATGTAGGTTTTATTATTCACGTGTGGTGAGGCCAGCAGGTGAGGAGATGGTTGCCACTGAATACAAAGTTTGTTACGGTTCCCAGGAGGAGGGGCACACCACACCATGGGGGCTGCATGGGGAAGCACCGGGGTTGGTCAGGAGGGTGAGTTAGGTGGAGAAGAACTTGGTTTCTTGGGGAAGGAACAGGAGAGGCAAGGTAAGCAGGCTCAAGGTTGGCTGGTTTGGATAATTTCAGGGGGCTCTGGGGTGTGAGGGCTGTCTCCAGTTGTCTGGTACCTGGCCCTGGGGTGATTAGGGTGGGTGGATAGTTGTCCAGAGTGTGAGAGCCAGATAGAGGAGATGTGGGTGTGTGTGTTCTGGACTGGTTAGTTTGCATATGAAAGGCATGCTCCTGGGTTTACTGAGTTTACTGTCTCTAGGACTTGGCTAGCCCTGGGAGGGATAAACTTTCCAGGGTCAGCAAGGCATCAAGATGTCAAAGCATCTGAAATGTAGAAGATAAAAAGACATGATGAATACAAACACCTTTCTTAATTATTGAGTCCAGATTAGATAAGGTGCAATTCTACTTCCTAAGTCGCCCACCTTAAAGAAATTATTTTAGCACTAAACACCTTCTTTGAAATGATAGGTTCCAAAACAAACACCAGTGCCAGGTTCCATGTTCCAGTGCTGAGTCCCAGTGTGTCTCACGGGACTATGTCTTCTAGGACTAGAAGAGGACCCCTTGTGTTTCTTTCTCTCTTTCTGAAAGGAAAGTCAGATGGAGTAGCTAGCAAGGAGTCATTTGGACTAAATGAGAGGTAAATGAGTTCATTCACGTGGTGTCAATCTGTAGCAAATTGATTTGTTTGGTTTTTATGCAGAGGTCCAAGAGAACCAGGCCAAAAATTTCCACAGATAGAAATGAATGATCCAATTATCTGAGGATTGACTTTAGCATACTGATTCCTTTAAGAAATAAGACCTTTCTTCCTTTTTTCTTTTATTCACTTTCTTTCGTCCTTCCTCAGGGAAAAAAAAAAAAAAAAGTATCTTGGAAGTTAAAAAGGCAAAACTCTAACATAAGAAGTTCAAATTCTTCCAAGGCATTTGTTACCATTGACATTATTAGCAATATCAATCCTTAACCTTCATTGACTATGTCTTTTGGTTGGCTGGTTTTTTGAGTTTTGTTTGTTTGTTTTTTGGTTAAAAAAAATTTTTTTTTGCTAAGCACCATGCTAAGAGCTTTACAGGCATGACCTCATTTTATCCTCCTAATAACCCATTGAGATAGGTATTCTCACTCCCCTTGTGTTGGAAATTTAAAAACTGATGCTTACAGACATTTAGGTAACCACGGGGGCCCAGTTAGAAGAAAGGGTGATAAATAGGACTCAGAACCGAGGCCATCTGATACCGTAACCCATGTTTCTGACTCCTCTGCTAGTGCTTCTTATTGTGCCTGGAAACCACTCTAGGGTCTTGTTAACATGCAGATTTTGACTCCTGCCACCTCAATAGGGGCCTGGGAGTCCTCATTTCTAATGAGCTCCAGGAGAAGCTGGTCACCGGACCCCCTAGCAAGGCAAGGCTGTTTACTGGCATTCAGATCTATTCTTTTCAGGAAAGCAAGAATCCCATTTTTCCAAGTGCTAAAGGCCAAAACAAATGGTGAAATTACCTGTTCCGTTTTAAATCTTCAGATAGTTTCTATTTTCACCTAAAGTTAATTTTTTTAATTCAGTGAATTTCAAAGTTTCTCTAGCTGCAAAACTCTTTAAAATTCATACACTTTACATTTTAGAACAGTTTCTGTTTACAGAAAAATTTCACATATTATAGAGTTCCACATACACCCTCTCCCCACACACTTAGCGTTACCTATTATTAATATCTTGCACTTAGTATGGGACATGTGTTACAATTGATGAGCTAAGATTGATACGTTATTATTAACTAAAGTCCATAGGGCTCACTCCTTGTGTTGTACGTTCTATGGCTTTGGATTCTGCCCTCTTCAGACAAGACCCATATAAATGCTGGAGATCCTGTGGATATGATTCTCACCGTATCCTCCTGTCTCCCCAACATCTGCCGTTTATCATGTGTGCTCTGTTGTTTTTCTTATAGACTTATAAGACTTTTCTTATAGACTCATGTCTATACCAAAAATGAGAAAATGAAAGACCAGAAAAAGCTTCATGTTTCCAGAAAGTAGATGAGAGGCATCACTTAGCTTCACACACATTTGTTGACTGCACAGTCCCAACTATTTTCTGAGTTTGAGATACCTGATAGACAGCTCCTTTCTCCTGCAGCTTTGTCCTTTATGACTCCAGCCAGGTAGGATACCCGCGACAGAGGAGGACGGGACACTTCAGGATTGCAGGAGATCTATCATTTTCCCAGGGCACCCAATTCTGGCCCCTCCTCTTGCCCTGTTCCAGATGCTGCTACCCTCTGCTCCCTGCCGAAAATGGTCCCACAATGTCAGTTTCCTCCCTCTCAGTGCATTCTCACGTCCATGCTCTCCTAGGGACTGTCTGGGGTTCCTTTGCAATGAAAGGATGCCCAGTTAAATTTGAATTGAGTATATTCATTGGACTAATCGTTTAGTGTGTCCATTGGGACTGACAAAAAATACTACACACACACGGAATTTTTTTTCTTTGAAATTCATATTTAACTGAGTGTCCTATTTTTGTTTCATTTTGTATGTGTTTCATTTTGTATGTGTTGTCATGTATATGTGTTTGTTTCATTTTGCTATTGAATCTGGCAATGCTACCTCTAAGCTATCTTCCCACCTGCTCAAGTCTCCTCCCAGAGACTGTGTTTCATCTTTCGCTCCCAAATGAACCCACTCTCTTGAGGTACTGTCCCTATTTTCACTGTAACTTCAGAGCTGAAAAATGAAATGTCCTGTCACATCTTTCGGACATAATGGTAAGAGTAGACCTCTCTAACAATTTTCAGTCCTCTCTGTCTTTCCCCTATCACCAAGGCAAACATGAGGACAATCCAGAAACAGAAATAAATTGGTAAAGGAACGTTCTTCCTATGAATTCTTCCTTGGCAACACCATCTTCCCAGGAACAACCTCATATTTTCAGGCTGCACTTTAAAGTCTTTTCCCAACTTTATTTATCTGGCATGTTTATGTGCTGCTGCTCACCCCCCTCTTTTTATTTGATCCAATTTTGAAATGCCCCCTTTCAGTTCTTTAATTCAGGAGGGACAAGACACTCTGTGATGACAAACTTGCCATCTTTTGTGTATCAGGATTATTTTGTGATAACAACATTTTTAGAGACAAAGATATAAAATATGAAATATTTGCTCAACTCTAGATTTAATGAAGCCATCACAGTTGGATCTCTTAGCATTTTCTGAGTGTAAAAGGGATAGATGTGTGGACCTCAGGAAGGTCTGGTGATTTGTTTTTATGTCACAGAGGTAGACAAATGAAGGGACTTGTTTTGTAGTTATTTCCCTCAGAGGTTGCTAAGCTTTCCAGTTGCTCTCCTGGGCTGCTCACACTGTCTCCATTCCCCAGTCACTAAAGGCTTTCAGACCTTTTCAGGTAAAAGCACATTCTGGTCTCATCCATCATAGCCTTGCTCTAAAACTAAGAGGAAAAAGCCAAAAGAGCTGGAGGTCATTTTGAGAACTAAATAATTCAAGACCTATAACCTAGTCTATTAGTTTAAAAACTGAGAGGGTTGGGAATTAGGGAGGCACGTGAAGAACTGTGAAAGCAAATGTCAGAACACAAAATCCTCCATGTATGAGCTTTATCAGCCGTGTGTCCAACTCCTCAACAGACTGGTTTTCACCTGCACAGGAAATCAGCCTATCTATCATAACATTTCATATGATAAGCCTTGTGTACTGTCAGATGAATCATCCACTGTATTTACTACACTTGACTATTTCCCAAAATCAATCGCACCCACAAAGGCAGAAGATAAACTGCCCCTGAGAAATACTCAAAAGAATTTGACGAGATATGTTAATGTTTTTAATCTCTTCTTAGTATCCCTATCATCTGGACTAAATAACTTGACACAATTAGGTTTCAGTCCATTAAACTTGTAAAAATAACCAACTTGAAGAGCGGGGTGGTTCGGTGACCATTGCTGTCAGGTGAATATCACTTTCAGTGAGAGGATTTTTCATTTCTAAATTAATTTATTCATAGCATCTCTCTCAGTTCTGCCTCTGTAATCATTATGCCCTTTCAATGTCTTTCTGAAGTTTATATCACTCTAAAAAGATAATGAAATAAATAGAGCTTGACCATCCCTATGGCAAGGACTTAAGAAGCAAATTTGTGAGGAAAGCTAAGCCAGAGAGAAAGATCCCAGGGTAGTAAATAAATGGTTACGTGTAGACATCATCAGTATTCAACCATTGATTGTTTTGTCTTGTGTTTGTATACAGAAGTGCCTGTAGGGATTTCAGCTTAGAAGGTAACTATCTGACACTTCTCTTTGCTATGAATTTAGGTTCCATTGAGGTAGTTTTGCTTTTGCCGCAAGAGTTGATGCCACCCGACAATATTTTTATGTAGTGCTATTTTGTTTATTAAAAAATGATTACTTTTCCAAGAGCTAGAAAATCCCCACCTGCCACAGAGCCTGTAAGTAACCCTTGCTCCAAACCTACCTGGCAAATACAGCCATTGACCCACCCCAGCCCCTGCATGGTGGTGGTCCTGCACAGAAAAGATGCCAGTTCAACAAAAAAATGTCATTTTGACAGAGATGGAAACTGGATTACCCACCTGGACTTTCCCGGGGCCACACAGCCGTTCAATCTGTGATATAGTCAACAAATGGGCATTAAAGTTACAGTGTGTCTCCCTATGTGCTGGGGACACAGTGGAGAACAAAAGACTCTCCTGGGTCTCCAGGAGCCCACTAATCTAGAGCCGAGACAGACGAGTCACGGGTAAGTTCAACGCGGTGTGATAAGCCCCACGGGGTGGGGGTGGGGGGTGGGGTAAGGAGCAGCCTCCTGCGGCACCTGGAAAGCGCATCTAACTGGGTCTTGAGGGGTCAGAGAAGGCTGTGCAGGGAAACTATCCCTCTCTGAGCCTACAGTGCTTCCCGTACCAATGCCGAAGTACATGTAAAGGCGACCTTCCCCAGCAGTCAGCAAGAAGATGCTCCAGTTCTGCCATCCTCCAAGAATAGCAACAAAAAGGCCTGAAGAGCATGCTGCAAGTTAAAAATAATAATAATAATTATTATTATATATATATATATAGTACTTTCCAGAAATTAAATGTCCATAATAATTTAAAATATTCTTAGAGATTTTAAGCTTGTAAAATGGAATATTATGGACATGAATTAAAGCCAACTGAGTTTTATACAAGTCCCACTACACAAGAGCAAGAAAATTATTTCACATATCTGAAAATAGCAGGACAATACGTAAGAGCTAAAGTTCTGATATGGGATGGATTTTTGATTTAAAGGCATCAGTTACACACAGCCTGCCTATTTATGTGTCCTCTGTGGGGCTGAAGCTCAGTGAATTTGCAATAGAGTTGCCCCAAATTATGGAATTATACAGTGTTACAGCTAGCCTAATCGCTAAAGCGGTACAGTCCAAATCTCTCTTGTGGCAAATGAGGAAGTTGAAAACCAGAGTATGTGATTTGTCCAAAGTTACAACTTAGGGTAAATGGTTTCAGAGGCCTGTTGCCAGACTCCTGGACTAGGGATTTTTAGCCTTTAGCCAATTAGATGATGTGGTACTTCTGTGTTCTGGTCCACACAACATCTGTTCCAACTTTCTTCTTGTTTGGCTTCCTGGACCATAGATGCTGGAAAAGCTGCAAACTGCATTACCCAGACTTTCAGCCAGGATTATACAAGTGACCTGCTAAAAAGAAAGAATTAATAGCTGGACTGTAAATCTTACTGATGCTTGAGCACAGTTTAATCTTTGGTCAAACTTCTTGAAGTATCCACTGTGGTTAATTGAGGAATCCAAAGATGTTGCTAAGTACGCTGTACCTAGTTGCCAGGATTGTTTATTGTATAACCTGTGATGTATGGACTGTGGCTGCAATAAAGAGTGGGAGCTCATCACAGTGACTTTGGGAAGCTAACATGATTAAGAAAGTGTTTAAGCTCAGGGATCCGAAACTCTGCGGTATCCCTTTGCTGATATGATCCACACTCGCTTCAGTTTCTTTTCATTTCCTGTGACAAAAACATACCCAGTGCATGAGACTGGGGACATCAAAAGCTGCATCCAGGGATTCTGTGACGCTGTTGCTCTGGATGCTCTCTCTCCTGGATCCTTTCTTAAAGCCAAGTAACCATTGTGTTGCACAAGGCTATTGTGCCTTGATGGTCTGAATAACCATCCAAACGGGAAACTCACTCTGGTGACCTGGCATTGAGGTTCTGTCAAGCGGATCCACCTGAGTGTGACTTGGAGGCAGAAGGGAGCACCAGGTGATGTGGCAAAGCCATCGAAGCTTTGAGCAGGTGCAAGGACAGAGTATTCTTTTTTTCTGGGGCATGCCAGTGTCTTTCCACTGTCCATACTCTAGCATCATAGGTGCAAGTAGCAGGGATTTTTCCCTTATAACTAATTCAGTTTTGGTGGGATGGATCTCCCGACTCTTTGCTCTTGGCTGTGTAGATGCCATGGGCCAACCAAACCCTTTCAATATGCATCTTTCCACCAGGTGGAGGGGATTCTTTTTCTGCCACAAAGAACCCTGATCATTAGAGTTAGAGTTTTCTTTTCTCCTTTGCATTGAAAGGATTGTTCTGAGCATTTTTACCCTAGTTTGGCTATAACGTCTGTTTAAAACCCTGATCTGAGTTAAGCCATCCCACCTGCAGACCCTAAGGGGCAAGATCAGTTTCTGCTGGATTCTGCCTAAAGTTCAGAAGCGCCACACAGCTGCCTATGACTTGTTTTTGAACCTCTGACCCACCACTTAGCTTTTCTGGTCAGTCAGTCAAACAGACAGACAACCACTTGAAGAGGAAGGGGAACTGGACCCGTGGTTAACTCTGCTTGGGTCTCCACGGCCAGGAGAGTTTGGGATAACTTGGGAGGCCTCTATGGCCTCGTGAACATTAAGACAAACAGCCAAGGAAAAGGAAGTTTGGGAACAAGATGCTTCACCAAGAGCCTGCTTTGCTCACACAACAGAGGAGGCAGGAAAACCAGTTCAGTGGGGTGGCCCCCACCCACCTTGCCAAGGCAGCAATACTTCACTTCAACTCTTGTCAACCACCCATCACAGCAGTGAGGCCCGGGCTTCAATTGCCAATGGAACCATTAGCCAAAATATATGCATGGGGACTTCCTGGTGGTCCAGTGGCTAAGACTCCATGATCCCAATGCAGGGGGCCTGGGTTCAATCCCTGGTCAGGGAACTAGATCCCACATGCTGCAACCAAGAGTCTGCATGCCACAACTAAATATCCCACATGCCACAACTATGACCTGGCATAGCCAAATAAATACATAAATATTTTTTAAAAAATAGGTAGGTATTGAGACATTGTGAAAGCTGCAAAGAGAAAAAAAATGAGAAAAACACAATTCTCTCTCACAGGGAGCTTATGTATTAGAAGAAATATCAGTCTCTTTTGATGCATTTACACCATGTTGGAGGAATTCTGGGGAAGGAGAGAGAGACCAGTGTGGAACCAGAAAGAAGGGAGTAGGTTGGTCCAGGGAAGTTAGGGACCCTGAAGCTGGAGGTCTGTAAAAATGAAGAGGCAGCATTTGAGGGGAGAGGTGGAAGACAGAAGACTTTCTAAGCAGGAAAGAAATGGGTAGAACAAAGTAGAGAGGAGATAGGAGCAAAGAACTGCCAGTGAGTAGACTTACTTGCTTAAAGGGAGATGATTACATGGACAAAGCAAAAAGAGTATGTTCCTTTAGGACATAAAGAAAAGGGGCTTGAACAGTCTTGAATCTGAAGTTCCGCTATTGCCCCACCTGTCCTCAAAAAGGAGAAAGGCAGTAAACCAGCAAGCTTAGGCTTCAGTTTGTTGAGCAGCTGCCTCCTGAATGTCTCAGAACTAGGACACACATTGTATGGCTACAGAAATATAAGCAGAAAGAAAACATGCCACGTTAATGGAACTGCATGAGGTTCATGAACTTCACCAGAAGGCTCAAGTTTGAAAGAGGAAAGTGTAAGAGGAGGTTTTTACTCTTACCCCTTTATCTAGTAACTCATGTGACTGCCTTTTCTGAGTGGGGTCCAAAGAAATAGAAGGCTCTACAGCAAGTCAAGAATACAGTGCAACTGCTCTTCCACTTGGGCCTTATGACAGGGGTTCCAATGAGACCCAAAATGTCTATAACAAATGGGGCTGATGTATGAGCCTCTGGTGAGCGACATAAGGAGAATCACAGCCTAGAGCTAAAGGGTTTCAAAGTAAACTCACACCCTCTTCTGCAGAAAACTGTCCTTTTGAGAAACAGCTTTTGGCTTGCTATGAGGTACTGATAAAGATTAAATGCCTAACCAAGAGATGTCAAGTGACTATGTGACCTGAGCTGCCTATAACAAACTGGGTGCTGACTCACTAAACCGTAAATTGTGTTTACAGCAGCAATCCATCCGCAAGTTCTATGATGAGATGGCTCAGACTTCTTGGACACCTACTTTGCTTGCTTTACCTCTTTTCCCTCAGTCCACATTTATGGCCCCTGTGAGTTCCTTTGACCAATTGATTGAGAAGGAAAAAACTCAGTCCTGGTTTACAGATGTTTCTGCACAACGTGCTAGCACCAACCAGAATGGCTGCAGCATTGCAATCCTGCACAGAACTTCAAGCAGTTTATTTGATTGTTCACTTTGCACCAGAAGATGGACAAAAGTATGTTACCTACATTGATTTAGGGGCAGTCGTTAACAGTTGAGCCAGATGATCAGGGACTTGGGAAAAACAATATTGGGAGACACCAGACAGGGAGGTCTGGGAAAGAAGTATGAAGATGAATCTCTCAGAAAGGGCACGGAGTGTGAAGATATTCGTATCCCATGTGACTGGTCATCAAAAAACATCCATTGCAGAGGAGGTTCTCAGTAATCAGAAGAACAAATTAACATGGTGTGTGGATGTCATTCAATCTCTCCCCAACTACCCCAGTGCTTACTCAGTGGGTCCATGTACGAAGTGGCCATGGTGGCCGGAATGGAAGACTTCCCTTCACCAAGGCTGACCTGGCTTCCACTCTTGTTGAGTGCCTGATCTGCCAACATCAGAGATTAATGCTGAGCCCCCTGATAAGCCAGTATTCCCCAGAGGGACCAGACAGTTACCTGGTACAGATTGATTACATTGGTCTCTTCCCTACATGGAGGAGGCATGGACTTATTCTCATGGAAATAAACTGTATCTGGACATGAATTGGCCTTTCCTATTTATAGTTCCCTGCCAGCACCCCAGTTTGTGAACCTCTGGAATGCTTTATTCATCATCATGGTATTACATAAATATTTCTCCTCATCAGGGACCTCATCTCAGAGCAAAAGTGCACAATGGCTCATTCCAGTGGACTTCATCAGTCTTCACTACCCATCACCTAGAAGCAGCTGACCTAGTAAAGGTGGAACAGCCTACTGAAGACGAGTTATGATGCCAGTCGGGAGATAATATCCTGAATGGATGGGGTTCTATTTTACAGGATGCAGTTGACATTTTTTAATCAGTGACCAATATATGGTACTGTTTCTCCCATAGTCGGAATACATGGGTCTGTTATTGAATGGGAGCCCCACTGCTCACCACTTACAAAATCAATTACATACTCACAAATGTCGTTAGAATTAATCAGAATGTCAGCAACCTGGGGAGACGGTGGACTCAACATCCCCCAAAAATCACCTCCCCAGTTTCTGCTCGGCCATGAAACTTTTAAAGGGAAGGAGGGAAGTCATCTCAGTCAATCATTGAGATGGGGGTCAGAGTTCTCACCATCCCCCCCACTGCCTGCAGACTCATCAACTTCTTGTGATCTTCCTCTAGATGTTATCTTGTTCATACAGTTTGGTCACTGTTTGGGAGGTTACTGAATGGGAAGCTAAGGAAGAGATCTAGTCATCTGTTAATTACTTCTTCATTTCTACTTCTTTGATCTACGGAAAGAACTGACAAGTTAAGCAAGGTATTGTGTGATTAAAAGAGTTGAAAGGTATGCTTGGGCTGGAGATGAGTAGAGCATGGGGGTGTCTGGTTTAAAAGTCAGTTTCAATAAAACTTTGCCAAAGTGACAAGAAAAGGGGCTTCTTGCTGAGGGCGATTTCTTGCAAAGAGCTGCTTACAGGTCCAGGAACCGACATATGGAATTCCAAGGGGTTCCCCTCACTATTAATAATCCAAGTGCAGAATTTTTGATTTCTGTTCCCACAACCTTGGACTTTGCCAGTTTAGAAAGGAGCAATGTTTCCATCACTGCACACAATGGTGGTTCTACTGAATTAGAAATTAAGACTGACACCTTGGTCCTCATGCTACTAATCTTATAGGTAAAGATGGGCTTAATCTACTGCTGAGATGACTGATCCTGATGACTAAAAGGAACTTGGATTGCTGTGCTACATTAGAGCAGGGAGGATTATGTGGAATGCAGGAATTTCTCCGCCCCCCCCCCAAAAAAAAGCAGGTCCACTGAAGATTCTTACCCTTCAGGAATGAAGGTTTAGAACATCCCACCAGGCACAAAACCTTGACCTTCTGAAGTTATGGCTGAGAGGCAAGGAAACATGAGATGGGTAGTGGAAGAAGGAAGTTATAAACATATCCCTGTGACTAGTTGTAGAAACAATGACTAAATGGCTATATATTATTTCTTCTTTGCATTTTGTATGAATGGGTATATTTGTGTGTATTTGTAAATACAAATTTATTTTTCTTTCACATCCTTCCACGTACTATTTTATATATGTTTACCGTTTAGTCTCTAGGTGACCAAATATTCAGATAGAACTGTGACTGAATTGGGGGAATTATTATGGCCCAGAGGTACATAGCGTGACTGCTAATGAAGGTGGGTTCATTTACAGTTGAGACTTTGGGCCCCTCATTTTGAGAAAAGGGTGAGAGTATCTTTATTTGAACAAAGGATAGCTGCATTTCTGCATAAAAACAGAGTTGTTTTTGTCATTGTTTGGAAGACAAATAGGCATAGAAGTGATGTGTATGTGTGCTGAGCAGCCAAAGGGAGGAGTTTGTCAGTGATTAGGTTATGATCTCTCAGCTTCAAACCCACCCGTCTGCTTTGTGAGGTTGGGGCTGCCACTCTGCAAATCACATTTCTGCTCTGCCGCAAGGCTTTGTTAGGCTCTGCCAATAGGGGGCGCTAGAGAACAACTACTGGACAGGCGGGGGAGGAAGAGGCTTGCTCCCTCCTGTTACTTACTGTGTGCTGCTTATTTGCTCTTCATTTCTCTCAGGGTCAGCCCAGCCTCACTTCCCTTTAGAAGTGGCAGCTCATTCTCTGCCATTTGCAAACTGGCCTCATCAGACCGTCTCAGAGACGCGACCACTAGCTGTCCCCTGCACTCTCCTCAGAGGTCTGAGCTTCAGCTGCTCAAATCACCATCTCGAAGCTTCTGAAGCTTAATAATTTCAACCTCTCCCTTTATTCTCCCAGCCCTAGAATTTATAGCTGCTTTCTGGAATCTCTCTCTTTGATATCTTAGTGTTCTCTCTTTGCTTTATCAGTTCTTCAATAACTAGTTAACAATTCTTTATATTAAATTATCTCAGTGGAAGTGCCTGGTATGGTTTCTATCTCCTGAGTGGCACCCGATTCAAAAAACACGCACAGACTGGATCATAAAGCATCGTACAATACCTGGTAAGAAGTTTGGACTTACCCTCAACAAGATGGTTGAAGGGTTTTTAAAGCAGGAAAGTGACATAATTTTTCTCAAATTCAAATTGGATTATCCTGGCTGAATTCAGGAGAATAGGTTGGAGGGGTCAATACTGGAGCTGGCTAAGAAGGTGTGGCAGAAATCCAGACGAGATGCTGGCTTAAACTGAAGAAGCGAAAGTGTTGATAGACAAAACTGAGTAAATGTAAGAGCTATTAAATATCGAATACTATTAGAATCAACAGGAATTGGTGATGAATTGGTTAAAGGTAGCAAGGAGGGAAAGGAATTTATTTCACATGGAGGTGAGACAGGAAGCCATCAAGGATGATACACAGCCTCATGTAATGACAGCTGGTGATTCAATTCAGAAAAAGAAGCCCAAACACTGAAGGGTAATCAGGTTTAGGGCAGTCACATCAACTCAGTTGTGAACTGTGGTCTTTGGGTCTTAGGACATCTAGGGGTGGCTGGATTCAGAGATATGGAACTCACGAGAAGTAGATTTGACCTGGAGATAGAGATTTGGGAGTCATGAAAATGCCTGGTAAGAGAGCAAAAGAAGTTGATGGAGTGTCCAAGGGGAGAAGGGAGTGAGAAGAGGTCTAAGGTCAAAACCCTAAAACACAATGTGAGGATGTTTGGTGTGGTTTTGGAGTAAACAGTTGTAGTTCTCTCCATTTCTGAATTTGAAAGGTACTCTCAGCTCTGTTCAGATTTAGGGCCCATTTGTGGGACTGAAGGACTTCAGAAAGGAGCTTCACAATCTCCTCCTTTTGGGATAGTTGCTATGCTGTCGTCTAGCGTTCACTGCCATGCCAGCGTCTCCCTGCATAGGGGATTCTAGCGGAGACCGCCTTGTTCATTGGCATGACTCCTAGGTGGCCAGTGTGGGGCGCTCATCTCTGAGGAACTGATGCAGAGGTGACAAAAGAATGCTGAGACCCTGTGTCAACACGAGACCTCTGAGTGAGTTAGACTACTGCAAAGCCGCGTCTAAAGGGCCACTTGATAGGACATGACATATAGGTGCTGACCCAACAGGGGACCAATCTATTACCTTGACCAATTCAATTATATTTTCCTTTGAGGAGTATAATGGTGTAATGGTTAAAGGCACAGGTGACAGGCAAACTAAAAGAGCTGATCCCAGCACCTTGCACTGAGCAGCTCTTTGACCTCCAGCAAGTTACCTCACTCCTCTAAGCTTCAGATTATTCATCAATGAAATGGTGAAAGTCATAGCAACCCCAATCATAGGGAAGTTGACGTTTAAATGAGAAAATCCTTATACATCCCAATGCCTGGTATATAATAAGCCTTCTCTGTGAGCTATCTGTGCTAGATATCAGTTTATTTAGGCTCCTCTCCAAAGTCAGCCTGCATTCCTGGCTCTATGATACTGGAGAATTAAATACTTCTCCTTTGCAGTGAGCACAGTGTTAGGCTTTATCAGTGGAGGGTTTTTGCAGGAGACGGGATCTCTCTCCCAGAGCATGGTATGCTGCCGTTTTTGCTTCTTGCTCCTGCTGTGTGGCTGTCAGTGGCACGTGTGTTGGGATATCCAGTGGTACTCTGCCCCAGCTGTATGTAGCCTGGCCTGAACTGGTGATCACTTCACATGGCCCTCCCAACATGGAAACTGAGCATCCCAGGCCTTGTGGCACTCTGCCCACAGATAGGCTTCTGATGCCCCAGCTTGCTGTGTGCCTGCCGCCAGCCTCAGCCTGCTGGCACTCCGAGTTGTTTTCCAAGGCCCTCCAGACATGCACACTGCACACCCCAGGCTGCGCACTGCACTGCCAGTGAGCAGGATCCCAATACCCCAACTTCCTCTGCAAGCCTGCCTGCCAGCCAGCCTGCCTCAGCATACCTGCCAAGGGTAATTTCCTGCTTGCCTGGAAAATACAGACTAGCTCTAGCCTGGGCAACACAGCAAACATCTCTGCTATTGTGTGGGCTGCAACCACACCTTCTCCAGTGAGCTCAGAATCCCAGCCTTGGGGAGGGTGCTTCATTGCAACTTTGTCCTTCCTTGGGTACCCTCCCTCAGCCCTAGGCTATTCTCTAGAGTTCCCTTTACATCTTTAGAGTTACTTCCCTATTATATTTAATACTTTTTAAATTTTAAACTTTTCATATTCAAATTAATGGTAGTTTCTGTCTCCAGAATGGACCCTCGTACACTATTTTTAGATATTTTATTCAACAAATACTTACTGAGTTCTTGCAATGTGGGCAGCACTGTTCTAAGTAGTAACAAAGCATCAGTGAACAAGACAAAATTCCTGCCCTAGGAAAGTTATATTCTCTATAGGAAGATTGGGGCATCGGAGTTAAATGATGTGAGATGTCTCTTAGGCTCTAGAAGGCACAAGATGTCCCTCACATGTTTCATAAACCTAAGCTTTGAAATAAAACTCACATCTGCTCCCTACTTTAGAAAAGTTGGTTTAAAATACTAATTCAAATCCAGTTCCTTCAAATGTTTCTACCACAATCTTTTTGTTTAATCATATTTTAAAGTCAAATTACTTTTGAGTGAGCTTGTCTTGTAAGTTCATTACGATATATATTTTAAATTTAAAATTTTACTATTCTTTACTATCCTGGTGCTTGGTACCATTTCAGTCATCTAGGGTGAGTGGCAGTATTAATTAGATATGTTGTTACTATGCACATATTCTTTCGAAGTTGCTTAGCAACAATTATTCGATATTCAGCTCTTACCAGCCTTTGCACAAAGATGTTCTGAAACCCTGAAGAGGGTGTACTATTTCAGGTATCTAGCTTTGAACTCTTATTTCTTTGTTAAAATAGCACCAGTTAATCTTACAATGTGTACAGAAATGATATTTATTAAAGCCCATAATAATCGCCAATTGAACCCAGCATTTCTACATGTTTCTGTCAAACTTAAGAGATATCCAGAACACAAAACTAGTTGGAATAAGTGAATTAGTGTTTCAAATTCACTAATCTTGAGTGTCAAAATGAATTTCTTAATCAAATTCTGAAAATGAAAAGATGAAAAATGAGATTAGGCTAGATAAACTTACCATCTTCAAATTCAGTAATTTTATATGAATCTAATTGACATTACAAAGATCCTCTAGTCCCTTCTCTATCAGGTCTCTTACCAAAAGAACAAAATTAGAAATCAAGAGAAAATGCAAACAACCCTCAAGTATTGTTCACTGCAAAGCCAAGTTTATTTGAAACACATCAACTAACTTGGTGCCAAGGGCTAGAAAGCAAAGATCTTTATAAAAGATGAATTAAAGCAACAAGGGCAGACACAGAAGTAACATTATCTTTATTTTCCCTCGCAAACAGGTATGTTCTTACATTACCATACTGACCAAGTTCATAAAATGTTATGAATACATCAAAATTGTGGAGAGTTTGTTTAGGCTAAAAGAAAGAGGGGAGCTAATTAAAAGAAAGAAAACTTGTTGTTGATCCTTAATTGAAACAAAATAATTATTTTCCTGTTTTATTTAATCATGGGTGGTTGTTGTTTGAGTTCTACTGCTTTACTAAAAACAATCTCAGAAATTCGTCAGAATTTCCTAGAGAGCTTTTAAAAACTGTCTAACCCTCTTAAGTGCCCAGGCCCTATCCCATATAGAATCTTCAGAATGGACACCCAGTAATCTGTATTTTTAAAAATCCAACACCATACACAATGGTAAAATGCTCTTTAAATAAGTCTCAATATGCCGTGTGGTGGGCAGGGCAAGAAGTTGTTGATATCTCTTTCTTCCTAAGATCTTAAGCAAGTGTCTCAAAAGCCTTTCAGACAGTCTATTTAGAGATTTTTACTTTATTATTTCTCTTTCCTTTGCTGTTAGTTTAAACAACAGCTATCTTTCCCACTCCCAAAGTTTTTACTAGTTTAAAAAATGAAACTCAATGAGGTATACCAGATATACAGAATGTATAAAACATACATGTATAATTGAAGAATAATGATAAACATTCACATAAACATCACCCAGTCAAAATATAAAACATAGCCACCCAGGACCGCAGAAAACCCTCATATGTCCATTACCAGTCACAGCCTTGTTCACTCCCATGGAAATAACCATCCTTCTAATTTTTATGACTTATTTCCTTACAATTTTACCACTAATATCTGTATCTCTTACAATTTTTTTCATTTTGGCTGCTTTTGAACTTTGTACAAATGGATTCATACCATATGTATTCATTCGTATTTGACTTCTTTCAGTTAGTATCATGAGAAGCTATAGTTCATTGTTTCATTGTTATATGACTATACCATAACTTTTTATCCATTCTACTGTTGAAGGACATTAGGTTTGTTTCCAGTTGGCAGCTGCTAAAATAATTCTTACATGAACATTCTTGTATAGTATCCTAATCCTCCACAAGTGTACATATGTAGGAGTGATTTTGTCGGTGGTAAAGTAATATTAATAACAACAGTACTAGCAAATAACAATGATAGCACTTTTTAAAAATTAGTTTCTGCTTTATAACAAAGTGAATCAGTCATACATATACATCTGTTCCCATATCCCTTCCCTCTTGCGTCTCCCTCCCTCCCACCCTCTCTATCCCACCCCTCCAGGCGGTCACAAAGCACTGAGCTGATCTCCCTGTGCTATGCGGCTGCTTCCCACTAGCTATCTACCTTACGTTTGGTAGTGTATATATGTCCATGCCTCTCTCTCGCTTTGTCACAGCTTACCCTTCCCCCTCCCCATATCCTCAAGTCCATTCTCGAGTAGGTCTCTTTATTCCTGTTTTACCCCTAGGTTCTTCATGACATTTTTTTTTCTTATTTTTTTTCTTAAATTCCATACATATGTGTTAGCATACGGTATTTGTCTTTCTCTTTCTGACTTACTTCACTCTGTATGACAGACTCTAGGTCTATCCACCTCATTATAAATAGCTCAATTTCATTTCTTTTTATGGCTGAGTAATATTCCATTGTATATATGTGCCACATTTTCTTTATCCATTCATCCGATGATGGACACTTAGGTTGTAGCAAACACTTTATAGTGTTTATTTTCCAAGAACTGTTCTGAGCAGTTCATTTTCCAGGAACTGTTCTGAGCATTAACTCATTTAATCCTCACAAGGGCAAAAATTGATTCTTGGAGGCAGGGTAGGAGGACAAAATCTCACTCTTTTTATGTATAAAGTCATATGCTCGAGATCACAGAACTAGAAAGATGGGCTTCAAATCCATATAGTTGGCAGCAGTCTGTACTTAACTACCACATCATAATGTAATAGTATGTATAGGCTATAAACATCTTCAAATTTGTAAGAGAATGTTAAAATGTTTTCCAAAGAGGTTATACTAATTTATACTCCCACAAGTAGGATAAGAGAGTTTCCATTATTTCCTATCTTTTACAACACTTGTTATTCGTCATATTTTAATCTGGAGGTTGTGTAATACAATATCATTGTGATTTGCATTTGCATTCCTCTATTACAGATGAGGCAAAGGGTATTTTTTATGTTTACTGATGATGTGGGTTTCCTAGTTGTGAATTTCTTGTTTTTTTGCCTATTTTCTATTGGATTTTACATCTTTCTCATTGATATGTAGGAATTCTTTAGATGTTCTGAATACTATTTATTTGGCCACTATACACGGTGCAACCATTTCTTCACACTCTGAGGCTTGCATTTGCACGCTTTATTCCTTTTAATGAAAAAAAGTAACATGTTAATATATTCAGATTTATTTACATTTTTCCTTTACAGTTAGAACTGGTTGTGTCTTATTTTAAAAATCCTCTACCACTCCAACATTTTGAAGATATGCTCTGTATTATATTCTTACAGTGTTGTAATTTTGCCTTTAATTAAGAACCTATAGTCAATTCTAGGCACCAAAAAGTTTTTTTTTCCCCCACAAAAATACTCAATTGTCCCAGAACCATTTATTGAAAGGGAGTCCTTTCTCCACCACCATTATGGCAATGGCAGTACCACCATCGCCATAAACCAAACCTCCATATAATTAAATGCTACACTGTCTTAATGACTATAGTTACGTTACTGACCAGAGTTCTTCGAATCTTTAATCAATAGAAATTAGTAAGAGGCCAGACAAATTCGGGCAAGGCTTTATTGGGACTCGTGCTGCAGCACAAGGGAGCGAAAGCAAGCAACAGTTTTTCTTGATAGCTCTCTGGGGTGTGGGTGAGCTGTCCCTTAAATGGGGTGAGGGTAGGGGCAGGTCCGGGGGTCGGACAGGAGGGGCGGCTTGGGTGGCCTGCCCACCCCTTTGGTGGTGCTGGGATCATGTGCAGTAGGCTGCTTTTGCTCCCAGCACCTCAGAAGTGGCGGTTGGGTTTTGGTCTTTTTTGTTTCTTGTTTTTCATAATTTGCCCCAAATGTACATGCACGCAGTTACTTTTCAGTCCCTTGTAGTTTCTTTGTATTCTGCTGCTTGAGGAGACGTTTGTCCAGGTGCAAGCACTGCAGCGAAGGGTCCCAGGTCCCAGCCTGTCTCAGTTATGTTTGGATATCTCACAGGCAGGGTAAATCCTATTACATTGTTCTTCTTAGAGTGTGCCTTGGCTATTCTTGGTCTTTGCATATCCATATAAATTCTAAAATGTGCTTGTCAATTAGAAAAAGATCATCTGGAATTTTGATGAAAATCGCAATGAAGCTACAAACCATTTGGCGATACTTAAGATATTTACAATAGTCAATCTTTAAATCTTTGAGCATGGAGTACAACTTCATTTAAGTCTTCTTTTAGTGTCTTTAAGTGAAATTTCACAATTTTCTCCAGAGAGTTTTGAATATCTTTTGTGAAACTGCTAAGTATTTAATACTTGATATTATTTTAAGGATACTTTCATAAATTTTCATGTTGTTTGTTGCTATATAGGAATGCAATTGACTTTCATATAGAATTTTTGCATCTAACAAACTTGCTAAATTCTCTTATTCATTCTAATGATTTATAGATTCCTTTAGATTTTCTACATATATGATATTATGAGACTAACAGGTTTGACTTGAAGAGCAGTGATGACAGACATTCTTGTCTTTTAAGCTCGGAATTATTTATTTATTGAATACTTGGCAGTACTCATGAAAGAAGTTATTTAGGCCTAGAGTTTTCTTTCTAGGAATATTTATTAATTTAATAACTGTAAAACCATTCTTCTATTTTGGTAAGCTATGTATTTCTAAAAATGTGTCCATTTCTTCTACATGATACAAATTTATTGGTTTTTAGTTGCTCATATTTTAAAATCACATAAATAGTTATGTCCTCTTATTCACTCCTGATATTATTTGTGCCCGCTCTTTTTTTTCTTAACTTCACCAGAGACTTATCACTGTTGTCTTTTTTCAAAGAATGAACTAATGCTTTTTTAAAAAAATTTTCTGCCCTTATCTTGATTTTCTTCTTTACTTTGAGATTATTTTATGTTGTTTTTCTAATTTATTAAGTTAGATGCTTCTCTCATTAATATTCAGCCTTTTTCTTTTCTTTCTTTCTGCTAGACACATTTAAGGCTATTAATTTCCTTCAACTACTACTTTAGCTACAACCCACATATTTTATTAAGTATTCCACTAGTGCTCAGTTTCACTTATATTCTAGGATCCATTAGGATTTCTTGATTAATTCATGGGTTATTTGGAACTGTTAGCTTCCTAGAATATGGGGTTGTTTAATCACTTACTTCCCAGGTAAATAACAATTTAAAATGATCCTCCTAGTAAACTGAACCTTTCATTTTATGAAGTTACTTTCTTTAGCAATCTGCCTTAATCAATTTTTTTTCAAATATGTATATAACTACATCAGCTTATTTCCGGTTGGTATAACTTTTACCATCATTTTACTTTCAAACGTTCTGTATTTTATGCTTTAGGTGTGGTCTCTTACCGTAGCATATAATTGGTTTCATTTTTTAACCAGTTTAACAATCTGCCCTTAACTGGATAACATAGTCCATTTACATTTAAGATAATTACTGACATTTTGAGTTATATCTCTCAATTTTTATCTCTCTACTTATCTCCTCTTCTATGTTTTTTCTCTTTCCTTATTTTATAATTATTATTTTTTCCTATTTCATTTTTCCCCTCTACTAGCTTGGAAGTTATATTCTCATTTCTATGTAACAACCACTAACATGTTATACAGAAATGAGTTACACACTAGAAATCACATTTCCACTTAGTTAATCAGTACTTTTATTCTCTTCTCAGTCCATCCAAACTTAGAGTACTTATTCCAATCACTACCATACCAACTTACATATTGTTTTCTAAATCCCTCATTTCTTAACCCCAGGAAACATCATTATTGTTCCATATGGTAATGTTCCTTTAGATTAATCTATATTTACAACCATCTTGGTCCCTTATTCCTCTTTCATCACCTTTCTACTATACAAAGCACATCCTTTAGAATTTCCTTTAGTAAGAACCTGCAGGTGGCAACTGTGCTCATGCTTCGTTGTCTGAAACTGTCTTTATTCCACCGTCATTCTTGAAATATATTTGCTAAGTATAGAATTTTAAGTTGAAAGTTATTTTTTGCTCACGCATTAGTTATCCAACTGGGTTCTGGCTCCCAAATCAGCTAAAGAAAAGTCTAGCTGACGTAGCTCTGAAGGTTATCCGCGACTTCTGTTTTAGCTGCTTTTACAAGTTTTTGTCTTCAGCATTCCACTGTTTCACTGCAGTTTATCTAAGTGAGGATTTCATATTTATCCCACTTGGGATAAATCTGTGGACTGGTATTTTTCATTGATTTAAAAATTCTCGGGCTTCCCTGGTGGCGCAGTGGTTGAGAGTCCGCCTGCCGATGCAGGGGACACGGGTTCGTGCCCCGGTCTGGGAGGATCCCACATGCCGCGGAGCGGCTGGGCCCGTGAGCCATGGCCGCTGGGCCTGTGCGTCCGGAGCCTGTGCTCCGCAGGGGGAGAGGCCACAGCAGTGAGAGGCCCGCCTACCGCAAAAAAAAAAAAAAAAAAAATTCTCAGCAATGATTTCTTCAAATATTGCTTGTTCCCCATCATCTATTTGAGACTATTATTAGCTATACATTAGACCCTGTTTTAGCACCCAGATAACTTGAATTTGGGGTGACTTCACTTTGCACAAACACTGGAGCAGGTTTGCTTCTGGCTCACTCTTATCCTGATGGTGTAGTCCTTAGTGGCTGGCTTTCTCCACCTCTGGAGGGCTGTATGCTTTGTCCTCTGCCTACTGTTCCAAAGGACTATCAAAACCAAAGCTGAAATTCACCCTCAGAGCCAAAGGGGCTTCAGCAGTTTCACTTAGATATTGGCCTTGTATTTACTTAATCTCTTAGAATACTGCCAACTCTAAATGCTTCTCAAAAATGCTTTTATATTCTACCTAAAAGTTTTCATTTTCACGAGGAGAAATGCTCAGATTAACAAAGTCTGCCACATTACTGAAAAGGAAATCTAACGTCGTTGTGAAATGTTGTCTATTTTGTAGCATCCTTTTTGTGCTTATCAGTGTCAAGTAATTTCCCATGTCGTTAAAAACCCTTTGTAAATCTAAATTTAAATTGTTTGACTATACATGTTATCACAACTCACTTAAACTTTCTGATGTTTGGGGAATTTCTGTTCTCAAATTTTGACGCTTTTAAACACCAATTCTAATAATACGTTTGTATCAAAAACTTTGTCCACATTTCTAATTTTTCCCCCCTTAGGACAGAATTCTAGAAATAGAGTTAATGGGTCCAAGAGGTATGATAATTTTTAAAGTTCTCAATACACATTGCCAATTTCTATAAACTGTACTAGATTCCCCTCAACCACCACCACCAATGGTAAGTTGATAACTGAACAATCTCTAGATCAGATTTGCATGTCAATAAGGCAATGTTTACAGCCAAATGGAGAATAATATATTAAGGAGTATGCCAAAGACAAGGAAGCCATATATAACTTACTACAGAAAAGGAAAAAAATTCTGTCTGAAATATCAGACTAGGTAGAGAAAAGGTAGTGATTCTGAAATAGTAAAGCAGTAGAGTGTATCAGTTTTAACTATATAACAAACCACCACAAAACATATAGTGACTTAAAAGGACTACCATTTATTTAACTTACAATTGGCAATTTGGGCTGGGATCAGCCGGGCAGTCCTTCTGGGCTTGGCTGAGCTTATTCATGTAACTGCAGTTGGCTGAGAGCTGGCTGGTCTAGGATGGCTTCATCTCTGCTCCACATTCTGCACAAGACCAAGTTTGTTCACATGGTAGCTGGGTAGGTTTCCAGTAGTGCAGGTGGAAGTGTACAAGGCTCTGAGGCCTAGAGCCTGAGTTGGCATACTGTCATTACCCACATTCTTTTTAGCAAATCAAGAAACAAGGCCAGTTCCAGGTTTGGAGAATTCTAAAACACATGGAATTCCTGACGGGAGGAACTGCAAAGTCACACTGCAATGGGCATGGGTACTAGGAGCGATAGAGAACTATGGCTATTCTGCAGCCACCACATGGAGTTGTCAGAATTGAATAATGAGGGGGAGGCCTCCAGGAAAATTGTGAAAATCTAGGCTAAATTACAGAATTCTGGACTGAGTATATGTTAATATCATTCATTCCCTGAGGAGGGAAGAAAAGTAATTTTAAATATGAGTTGGAAAATGCCAAACAGAATTTTAAACACAGATCTGAAGGTAAGAAATGAGATTTAGGTTGGTCTTATAGATTTAAGAGTATAGCTAATATCTGAAGCAATGGATGTGTAAAGTAAGAGTCCTAAAGACGAAATCCCAGAGAACATCACTTTTTTAAAAATGAGAAAAATTATAACCTAATGGAGAGTTAGGCAGTATACAAACCAAGCAGGAGTGAGTTAAAAGCAGGAGAGAGTAAATAATACTATCAATCAAGCCTCACAGGATAACATATCAATCTTTTTTTTTTTTAATTTTTAAATTTTTGGCTGCATTGGGTCTTCGTTGCTGCGTGCAGGCTTTCTCTAGTTGTGGCGAGTGGGAGCTACTCTTCATTGCAGTGCGCAGGCTTCTCACCACAGTGGCTTCTCTTGTCGCGGAGCATGGGCTCTAGGCTCACAGGCTTCAGTAGTTGTGGGTACAGGCTCAGTAGTTGTGGCTTGTGGGCTCTGGAGCGCGGGCTCAGTATTTGTGACACGCGGGCTTAGTTGCTCTGCAGCATGTGGGATCGTCCTGGACCAGGGCTTGAACCCGTGTCCCCTGCATTGGCAGGTGGATTCTTAACCACTGCGCCACCAGGGAAGTCCCTAACATATCAATCTTATACTGATTAATACCCTATTAATTTTGGCAAGTGAGTGGTTACCTTGGTGAGAGCAGCAGATGAGGTAAAAGGAAAAGGAGACAGTGACATTGAGGGTATTGCTAAATGGCTGGATGAAGTGAAAGATCACAGAAACTAGGGGAGATTGGGATGGAAATGAAGGCAGTAAAGGAATGATACTGAACATACTGAGTGAGTGGTCAAAAGACTAATGAGTTCACAGTTACAGACCACTCTCTGACATGCTGCTGATTTCATCAGTTCCCACACTCTTAGTGTCTCAGTATTTACATAGCACACCTACAGCAAACAAAACAAAACCCCACAACAGTTTCACTACGTACTTCAAACAACTCAGTAGGCATGTAAGTACTAACAAACAATTTAGCACCTACTGGACACTACACAGCTTCTCAAACACTGTAATCATACTGGACATTTTCTGTCACTAATTTTTGTGTGGTATTTGCTTTTCTCACAGCAATTGCTAAAGCCCAGATTTCCAAAGATACATCATTCAAAAGAATGTTGAAATACAACAGTAAAACTGAAATACCTCAAGCTAGTAACTGTGTGGTATCCAATAAATATGGCTGTGATTTCCTGAAAATTTAAAAATATCCTGCAGCGCCGCTGTGGTTCTCTGTGGTGCCCTGGGGCATCTCAGTTCATATTTTGGGAACCACAGCTCTATCCTCTGTCCTTGCTTTATTTCTTCATAGTTCTAACCACCCTATCTATTTTATTTATGTATTTTGTTTCCCTCCTTTAGAATGTAAATTCCATAGGGATAGACATTTTGTCTTTGATAACTGTTGTATCCCAGTCTCTAAAATGATGCCTGGCATATGAAGGTTCTTTAGTATTTGTTGAAAGAATGCCCTGGTGCAGGAGTAGAAAACTAATCACATTAAGATGCAATGACAAAAGCATGGAATGTAGTAATTCATAATTTCAGAATTGGAGCTTTATTCAGTTTTGAATAAAGCAGGTTTACGTGTAGCCAAGAAAATGGGTGGTTGGATTAGTGAAAGTGAATAATGAACCATCAAAGAACCATCTGGCTACTAGGTAAGTCAACCACATAGATTAGTACTAATGTCACCAAAATGATGGCAAGACATGAGATGAAGAGGTATGAGCCAGGTACCAAAGAACAAGAAAATGTATAACCAAAAAGAAAATACTACAAATGAAAGAATTCTTAAGTAAGGGTGACACAGTGACGTGTTGAAAGGGACAACAGGAGGGGGTTCTATGTTACAGTGAGTTCTAAAGGATCCCCACCTCCCACATCACAAGACACAAAGAAGCAGTGTCGGGCTTCCCTGGTGGCGCAGTGGTTGAGAGTCCACCTGCCGATGCAGGGGACATGGGTTCGGGCCCTGGTCCAGGAGGATTCCACATGCCGCAGAGCAGCTAGGCCCGTGAGCCATGGCCGCTGAGCCTGCGCGTCCAGAGCCTGTTGCTCCGCGACGGGAGAGGCCACAACAGTTGAGAGGCCCGCGTACCGCAAAAAAAAAAAAAAAAAAGCAGTGTCCTCACAGGTGTTAGGTTTCTATTAACCAAGAAGATGAAAAAGATAGTACTATAAAGAGTTTGAGGATGTAACATATTCGTTCATGATGAAACAGGGTTCCTGAATGCACAGTTAAGACTAACTTCAGGGCAAGTGCTTTATCTTATTCATTGTTTTATTCCTGGAGCCTGTTATAATGTAAAGACTAATTACTGATTGACTTATGAGAAAAGACTCACTGATCAGTCTATAGACTGATCAGAAAGGAACAGAAGAAAGGACTGAGGGACCCAGCAGCTATACACATAGAGAAAGCACAAGACAGAAGAACAGAGCAAATATGAATTAATTTTTTAAAAAGCTGACATAAACACAATTGCATCTGAAAAATGATCACTTAAGAATCTCAGAGTACAGGTCATGAAGAACCTAGGGGTAAGATGGGAATAAAGACGCAGACCTACTAGAGAATGGACTTGAGGATATGGGGAGGGGGAAGGGTAAGCTGTGACAAAGTGAGAGAGTGGCATGGACATATATACACTACCAAACGTAAAATAGATAGCTAGTGGAAAGCAGCCGCATAGCACAGGGAGATCAGCTTGGTGCTTTGTGACCACCTAGAGGGGTGGGATAGGGAGGGTGGGAGGGAGGGAGAAGCAAGAGGGAAGAGATAAGGGAACATATGTATATATATAACTGATTCACTTTGTTATAAAGCAGAAACTAACACACCATTGTAAAGCAATTATACTCCAATAAAAGTGTTAAAAAAAAGAATCTCAGAGTACACATACATATATGTATGCAAGTTGTTTTAGTGTACAATATTTTTTTAAATTCATAATCCCAGTCACATTCTAAAATGCTTATTTTTTTTCAGTGTATAAATCGACTTAAGTGTAAGTAAAAAATGAAAGTGTTTTTATCTCCCCATGAATTAGGCCATAAATGAGATTCTCAAGGTAACTACAAATTAATTTAAGGGGTCATCTGTTATTAACAAACACCAGAGAAATGTATTAATAAACATTGTAAAATCTAGTAGACAAATGGTAATATGTATAATACTGAATCCTAAAGCTTCTTTTTAACCTTTCATTGTAAATAAACAATGACTCAGGGAGAAGGGACATTTAAAAGAATAATCATAAGTATTATTAAAGCAGAAGTGATGAAATTTTCACGATAACAAGGTATTTAAATACTAACCTTGCTGGACTTGAGCTCACCTCCTCTCGCAAAAACTCCAAAATCACAATCAACTGATTTTTCAGCAGAAACTCTGCAGGCCAGAGGGAGTGGCACAATATAATTGAAGTGATGAAAGGAAAAAACCTACAATCAAGAATACCCAGCAAAACTCTCATTCAAAGTTGATGGAGAAATCAAAAGCTTTACAGACAAGCAAAAGCTAAGAGAATTCAGCACCACCAAACTAGCTTCACAACAAATGCTAAAGGAACTTCTCTAGATGGAAAAGAAAAGGCTGCAACTAGAAACAAGAAAATTATGAATGGGAAAGCTTACCAGTAAAGGCAAACATACAGTAAAGGCAGGAAATCATCCACACACAAATATATCAAAACCAGCAATCATGAAGAGAGTTACTAATGCAGGATATTGGAAATGCATTTAAAATAGAGACCAGCAACTTAAAACAATCTTGTATATATATAGACTACGAAATCAAAACCTCCTGGTAGCCGCTTTACCATGGTAAACCAAAACTAGGATGCACACACAAAAAAGAAAAAGCAATCCAAACACAACCCTAAAGACAGTCATCAAATCACAAGAGAAGAGCACAACAGAGGAAGGGGGGAAAAAAGGGCCTTCCCTGGTGGCAAAGTGGTTAAGAATCTGCCTGCCAAAGCAGGGGACACAGGTTTGATCCCTAGTCTGGGATATGCTGCAGAGCAACTGAGCCCATGTGCCACAACTACTGAGCCTGTGCTGTAGAGCCTGCAAGCCACAACTACTGAGCCCACATGCCACAACTACTGAAGCCTAGAGCCCGTGCTCTGCAACAAGTCACTGCAATGAGAAGCCCACACACTGCAACGAAGGGTGGCCCCCAGTCACTGCAACTAGAGAAAGCCCACACACAGCAACAAAGACCCAACACAGCCAATAAATAAATAAATAAAAACAGAAAAAAAAAGAAAATTTAAAAAAAGAGAAAAAGAAGAAAAAAGACCTACAAAAACAAATCCAAAACAATTAACAAAATGGCAGTAAGAACATGCATATCGATAATTTCCTTAAATGTAAATAGATTAAATGCTCCAACCAAAAGACAGACTGGCTGAATGGATATGAAAACAAGACCCCTATATATGCTGTCTACAAGAGACCCACTTCAGATCCAGGGACACATACAGACTGAAAGTGAGGGGATGGAAAAAGATATTCCATGCAAATGGAAATTAAATAATAACCTCAGAATTCTATATCTATCAATCATTATCATAATAAATATACTTATAAAGCTAAAGCCATGAAGCTAATGCTTAAACAAGAATAGCATTAAAACGAATTTATACATAAAAAAATTTTTGGCAAAATTTCACAAGCTTGTCCATTTTAGAGCCATTCTTTCTTGTTCAATCCAAAAAACAAATCCTATCCTTCAAATGCTGTTACTTCAATAATGTAAAGTTTCATCCACTTATGATCCTGATCTGTATATTACAAAGAGCATTCATCCCCAGATAAAAGAATATTTCATTAACACCAGGCATTCTCAAAGCCTAAAAGCTTAAGAAATAAATTTTAAAAACCAATGATAGTTAAAATAAGGGGCTCTGAAATGCTTTGTTAAACTTTATTGTATAGACTAAAATTTTGGTTTCCTGGACTCAGTAATACTAAACTGCCTATTGGGTTTAGTGGCTTCTTGCATCAGCTCTTGCAACTGTCCAATTTGTTCATCACGAAAGTCATTAAGTCTTTCTTCTGGTAGGGAGATTCCAAAACATGCTTCTTCAGTTGAATTGTGTCTGTTTTCATTAGCTTGTTGCCATAGCACTGCTGCATATGCCTAGTAAAAAGAATAAAATTGAAGGTCATAGATATTAAAATGAGATCTGTATTCATTCATTTAATGTTGAAGAACTTAAAGAACTCTATCACTGAGTCTTGTGCATTTGGCAAATAAGACGCGAACAACATAGAGCTGTGTCTTTACTACTCAGTGATAATTTCAAATACATAATCTTATTTTTAGCATTTTAAGAGTTTTATTACCAAAGTCCTGAATCTGGAAATCTAGAAGGTTCAAGGCAGGTAGAAGCGGTCCATGAATTGGCTTCAGGAGCATGCATAAACCACCCAAAAATCATACACAAAATTGTATGTACACAAACATGCACATAGTTCTGGGGCCATAACTTTCATCAGATTTTCAAAGGGGGAGCCATGGGTCTTATAAAGTGGGTCTCAAAATTCTTTAGGTTCATTCCCCTGTCTTCAGTTTAAAAACTAATTTAAATCACACTTAGAAAAAATTTTCAAACCTTTAAGCTTTCAATATTTAACAACCATCTTTGCCAGAAAAAAATTCTACATTTTTCACACTGTAATTTTTCTCTCATTCAGTCTTCACTTTCAACTTAATATTCCAACTACCATTATCTAGCATAGATTAATTAAAAGCAGATTCTCACTCTAAAATCAGTATTTTAATCAAGCAGGAAGTACCACTGTATTTCAGTTCATGAAGTTAAATTATGTGCACCCTCTGGGTAAGTAAACAAATTAGTTAACTCTGGATAATGCTGCTATTGTATCTGGTTTAAGATAATTAAATTGCTTATAACTGTTAGATACCAGCATCACCAAAGAAACTTTAATTTCAGATATTCCAAACCTTTATTTGAATTGGAAATAATATCTTTGTCACATTTTACAGAAACCCATTTCATATAATACCAAAAAACTGCACACACCCTAGGGCTTTATAAATTCCACTTCTAAGTATATGCCCCAGAGCATAGTTTGTCAACCTCAGTACTATTAACAAATTGTATAATTTGGATAATACTTTGTAATGGAGTGGGTGGGAATCTGTTTTTGCATTGTAGGATGTTTAATAGTGTCCCTGGTCTCTACCCACTAGATGCCTGCAGCACCCCTCCTCTTAGTCTTGATAATCAAAAATGTCTCCAAAGACTGCCAAATGTCTCCTTGCAAGCTAAACTGCCCAGGTTGAGAACTACTGTCCTAAAGACACTTTCCAACATGTGGACAAGAGGCATTCAAAGAATGTTCATTGTGGCATTCCTTATAAAAGCAAAACATTGTTTATTAATAAAGTGTTTATTTAGACACTTCTTTATAACCCATTAAGTGAATTAAATGTCTATATTAACATGAATAAATCTCTAAAATAATCAGAATCCAAAAAGCAAGTTAAAAAATTTATTCATTTGTAGAAATAGAAAAACCAATACTCAAATTCATATGAAAATGAGAGGCCTTGAAGAGCCAAAACAATCTTGAAAAAGAAAAAAACAAAGTTGGAGCATACACAGTTCCCAATTTCAAAACTTACTGGCTTTAGGGTAGATATATATAGACCAATGGAATAGAACTGAGCATCCAGAAATAAACCCTTACATATATGGCCAACTCACTTCTGACAATGGTGTCAAGTCCATCAATGGGGGAAAGAATATCTCTTCAACAGATGCTGGGAAAATTGGATTTCCACATGCAAAAGAGTAAAGCTGCATCCCTACCTCCCACCATATACAGAAATTAACACAAAATGGATGAAAAACAAACATAAGAGCTAAACCCATAAAACTCCTGGAAGAAAACAGAGGTAAATTTTCATGACCTTGGATTTGGCAACAAGTCTAAGATATGACACCAAAAGCATAAACAACAAAAGAAAAACTAGATAAATTGGATTTCATCAAAATTAAAAACTTTTGTGCATCAGAAGACACTCAGTGAAAAGAAACTGCAGAATGGGAAAAAATATTTGCAAACTATATGTCTGATAAGCATTTAATAACCAGAATATGTCAAGAATTCCTACAACTCAACAATAAAAAGACAACTCAAAAAATGGGCAAAAGACTTGAGTAGACATTTCTCCAAAGATATATAAACCATCAACAAGGACATGAAAAGAGACTCAACATAATTAGTCATTAGAGAAATGAAAATCCAAATCACGAGATACCACTTAATACCCACTAGGATAACTATAATAATAGACAGTAAATAAAAGGAAAATAACACATATGGGTGAGAATTTGAAGAAACTGGAAACTTGTACATTGCTAGTGGGAATATAAAATGGTATAGCCACTGTGGAAAACAGTTTGGCAGTTCCTCATGAAGTTAAAGAATTACTGTATGATCCAGCAACTCCACTTACAGGTATATACCCCAAATAAATGAAAGCAGGAACTCAAACAGATACTTGTACATCCATGTTCATAACAGCATTCATTATTCACAACAGCAAATATGTGGAAACATATCCATCAACAGATGAATAAATAAAATGTGGTATGAACATACAATGGAATATTATTCACACTTTAAAAGAATTTGATACATTCTACAACACAGATGAAACTTGAAAACGTTATGCTAAAACTGAAATAAGCCATACACAAAAAAACAAATATTGCAGGATTCCACTCATGTGAAATATGTAGAACAGGCAAATTTATAGAGACAAAAGTGTAATAGAGGACACCTGGGGCTGGGGGAGAGGGAATGTACTGCTTTTGGGGCAGAGTTTGGGTAAGAAAAAGTTTTGGGTATAGACAGTGGTAACCGATGAACAAGACTGTAAATAAAATTAATGCCCCTGAGTGGTACACTTAAAAATGGCTAAAGTGGTAAATTTTACGTTATATGTATTTTTACCACATTAAAAAAAAAGCTATGCAAGGAGTTCTACTCCCATTAATAGTGGAGTACCTTCTATCAGACCAACCCTCCTGCAGATAACATAAAGTCTACACAAAATATAATCAAACAACAATCCCAAGACACTGGAGAGCAACCAAATCAGAAAGTAGAAAGGAGTTGACAGAATGGAGAATGGCAGGGAACACAGGGTTAGATTGCCACTTTTACGGCATTTTTTCTGAGGGAAGATGCCAGTTGGTGCTGCAAGGTTACTGAGGACTCAGAGCACAATGTGGGAGAACAGCAGCAGTTGGAAAGTAAGAAAGGGAAATCTCAGAAAAAGAACTACAAAAGGGGAACCCCAAATTCTGCAAATAAACTCTGCCAAAATCTCTGGCTAACCCCTTAACTAAGCATGCTCACAACAGACTAAAGCCCAGCTAAGGCAAAAAGAACTAAATAGACACTTCTTGTCAAGGGGGACACAGAGCTTGGAATCTGAGTTCTGCCAAGTTAACTGCTTGATAAAACAAAAATCAATACACTTTGGAAGAACATAGTGGAATAATGTCTCTACAATGTATCTATCATTCAGTGTCCAGAAAAAAATCCAAAATTACAAGAAACATGAAGAAACAGAAAATGTGACCCATAATCAAGAGAAAAGGTAATGCCTGAAATGGTTCAGACATTAAAACTAGCAGCAAAGGATTTTGAAGCAGTTATTATTTATGTTCAAATACATAAAAGAAAATGTCATAATAAATGCATAGATGAGAAATCTCAGCAGAAAATGAGAAACTGTAAGAACCAAATGAAAACACTAGAACTCTAAAATGCAGTTATCTGAAATTTTAAAATCCTCACTGAATGGGCTTAACAGCATACTAGAGATGAGAAAAGAAAGATTCAAACAATTTGAAAGTATGTCAGTAGAAATTATCCAACCTGAAAGTAAAAAATATTTTTAAAATGAACTTAATCTATATTTCTGTTTTTGTGCCAGTACCATACTGTCTTAATTACTGTAGCTGTGTAGTATAGTCTGAAGTCAGGGAGCCTGATTCCTCCAGCTCCGTTTTTCTTTCTCAAGATTGCTTTGGCTATTCGGGGTCTTTTGTGTTTACATACAAATTTGTGATTTTTTTGTTCTAGTTCTATGAAAAATGCCAGTGGTAGTTTGATAGGGATTGCATTGAATCTGTAGATTGCTTTGGGTAGTAGAGTCATTTTCACAATGTTGATTCTTCAAGAACATGGTATATCTCTCCATCTATTTATATCATCTTTAATTTCTTTCACCAGTGTCTTAAAATTTTCTGCATACAGGTCTTTTGTCTCCTTAGGTAGGTTTATTCCTAGATATTTTATTCTTTTTGTTGCAATGGTAAATGGGAGTGTTTCCTTAATTTCTCTTTCAGATTTTTCATCATTAGTGTATAGGGATGCAAGAGATTTCTGTGCATTAATTTTGTATCCTGCTACTTTATCAAATTCATTGATTAGCTCTAGTAGTTTTCTGGTAGTATCTTTAGGATTCTCTATGTAGAGTATCATGTCATCTGCAAACAATGACAGTTTTACTTCTTTTCTGATTTGGATTCCTTTTATTTCTTTTTCTTATCCAATTGCTATAGCTAAAAGCTCCAAAACTATGTTGAATAATAGTAGTCTATGTTGAATAATAGTGGTGAGAGTGGGCAACCTTGTCTTCTTCCTGATCTTAGTGGAAATGGTTTCAGTTTTTCACCATTGAGGATGATGTTGGCTGTGGGTTTGTCATATATGGCCTTTAGTATGTTGAGGAAAGTTCCCTCTATGCCTACTTTCTGGAGGGTTTTTATCATAAATGGGTGTTGAATTTTGTCAAAAGCTTTCTCTGCATCTATTGGGATGATCATATGGTTTTTCTCCTTCAATTTGTTAAGATGGCGTATCACGCTGATTGATTTGCATATATGGAAGAATCCTTGCATTCCTCGGATAAACCCCACTTGATCATGGTGTATGATCCTTTTAATGTGCTGTTGGATTCTGTTTGCTAGTATTTTGTTGAGGATTTTTGCATCTATGTTCATCAGTGATATAGTAATCAAGGCAGTATGGTACTGGCACAAAAACAGAAATATATAGATCAATGGAATAGGATAGAAAGCCCAGAGATAAACCCACACACATATGGTCACCTTATTTTTGATAAAGGAGGCAAGAATATATAATGGAGAAAAGACAGCCTCTTCAATAAGTGGTGCTGGGAAAACTGGACAGCTACATGTAAAAGAAGGAAATTAGAACACTCCCTAAAACCATACACAAAAATAAACTCAAAATGGATTAAACGAAAATGTATGGCCAGACACCCTCAAACTCTTAGAGGAAAACATAGGCAGAACACTCTATGACATAAATTACAGCAAGATCCTTTTTGACCCACCTCCTAGAGAAATGGAAATAAATACAAAAGTAAACAAATGGGACCTAATGAAACTTAAAAGCTTTTGCACAGCAAAGGAAAACAAGACCAAAAGACAACCCTCAGAATGGGAGAAAATATTTGCAAATGAAGCAACTAACAAAGGATTAACCTCCAAAACATACAAGCAACTCATGCAGCTCAATATCAAAAAAACAACCCAATCCAAAAATGGGCAGAAGACCTAAATAGACATTTCTCCAAAGAAGATACACAAATTGCCAACAAACATATGAAAGGATACTCAACATCACTAATCATTAGAGAAATGCAAATCAAAACTACAATGAGATATCATCTCACACCAGTCAGAATGGCCATCACCAAAAAATCTACAAACAATAAATGCTGGAGAGGGTGTGGAGAAAAGGGAACCCTCTTGCACTGTTGGTGGGAATGTAAGTAAGTTGATACAGCCACTATGGAGAACAGTATGGAGATTCCTTAAAAAACTAAAAATAGAACTACCATACGACCCAGCAATCCCACTACTGGGAATATACCCTGAGAAAACCATGTTTCAAAAAGAGTCATGTTCCACAATGTTCACTGCAGCTCTATTTACAATAGCCAGGACATGGAAGCAACCTAAGTGTCCATCAACAGATGAACGGATAAACAAGATGTGGCACATACATACAATGGAATATTACTCAGCCATAAAAAGAAACGAAATTGAGTTATTTGTAGTGAGGTGGATGGACCTAGAGTCTGTCATACAGAGTGAAGTAAGCCAGAAAGAGAAAAACAAATACCATATGCTAACACATATATATGAAATCTAAAAAAAGAAAAAAACAATTGGTCAGAAGAACCTAGGGCCAAGACAGGAATAAAGATGCAGACCTACTAGAGAATGGACTTGAGGATATGGGGAGGGGGAAGGGTAAGTTGTGACAAAGTGAGAGAGTGGCATGGACATATATACACTACCAAACGTAAAATAGATAGCTAGTGGAAAGCAGCCACATAGCACAGGGAGATCAGCTTGGTGCTTTGTGACCACCTAGAGGGGTGGGATAGGGAGGGTGGGAGGGAGGGAGATGCAAGAGGGAGGAGATATGTGGACATATGTATATGTATAACTGATTCACTTTGTTATAAAGCAGAAACTAACACACCATTGTTAAGCAATTATACTCCAATAAAGATGTTAAAAAAAATGAACTTAAGATCAATTATCTGTGGGACAATGTCAAAACTGTGTTTTAATGGAATCCCAGAAGAAAATGAGGCAAAAATTTTTTTGAAAAATAAATGTACAGGTTCAAAAAGCTTAGCAAGCCCCAAGCAAGATAAATACAAAATGAAGCCACACCTAGGCATACAGTAGTCAGATTGTTGAAAAGGACCCATAAAGTAAAAATCCTAAAAGAAACTTATATACTATGACCATATGTGTAGAAAATATATATTCTTTAGAGTTATATACATATATTCAAAATGTATGAAAACAAGCATGGAAACAACAGACACCAATGTCAGGATACTGATTTCCCCCTTCCTGTTTTTCAAGGCAAAGACTGGGGTAAAGTTTTAGCTGTACTTTTAGTATTCTATTTGCTTTTTAAAAGACTGACTTAAGCAAATACTGTAAAATGTTAGTATTTGTTAAATCTGGGTGGTGGATACATGAATGTATTTTATACAATTTTCTTCTTCCTATATTTTGGAAATTTTCATTATTTTACACTTATAAATTTAAGTATACAAAATTCTAGAACATTTCACTGGGGTACAATTTATAATAATTAAGGTAACAATCTAATGCTTATCTTAAATTCTTATGTTTCCTGAGAAAACTAGAAATGCATTTCACACAGAAGTGTGAGGAGGAGGTCCCAGTTCAAGATGACAACAAAGAAGGCTCCTGAACTCTTCTCTTCCCACAAACACACCAAATCTACAGCTATACATAGAACAACTTCCTGTGAAAAAAATCCAGAAACTAGCTGCATGACTCTTACATATTGGGTAAATAAGAAAAAATCCACACTGAAAAAGGTAACAGAGGCTGAGACACAATCTCCCCATAAACCCCAACCCAGCACTGAGGATCTGCAAATAGGTGGGCACCATCCTGGCATGCTCCCATTGCCCTGCCACAGGTTGTCAGTATCTCTATGAAAGAAGCTTGTAAGGCTGGTCTAATAGTGATGAACTCTTTCAGCTTTTGCTTCTCTGTCAAGAGTAAGTCCATATCTATCAATAGTTATTTTAAATGTCATGAACTAAATTATTCAATCAAAAAACACAGAGTAGCTGAATGGATTAAAAAAAACAGACATAACTATATGCTGCCTACCAGAGACTCAATTCAGCTTTAAGGACACAAACAGACACGTGGAAAAAGATATTCCATGCAAGTGGAAACCAAAAGAAAGCTGGGGTAGCTATAGTTACATCAGATAAAACAGACTAAGACAAAGACTAAAAGAGAGACAAGGAAGGTCACTGTATAATGAAAAGGGGGTCCATCCAAAAAAGAATGGCATTTTTAATATGTATGCAGCAAATATTAACAGATCTAATGAGAAAAACAGGAAATACAATAATAGTAGGGGGCTTTAATACCATACTTTCATCAATGTACAAATAATCCAGACAGAAAATCAGTAAGAAAACATTCAAGTCCACCTGGTGTAACATGCACTTTAACAAACATTTACAGAACATTTCATTCAAAAGCAGCATAGTACACATTCTTCTTAAGCCCACATGACACATTTTGCAGGATAGATCTTATGTTAGGACACAGATTAAGAAGACTGAAATCATATCAAGCATCTCTTCCAACCAAAATGGTATTATTACGCTAGAAATCAATTCCAAAAAGAAAACTGGAAAATTCATAAATATGTGGTGATTAAATACCATGAAATTGAACAACCAATGGGTCAAAGAAGGAATCAAAAAATATCTTGAGACAAACAAAAATGGAAATACAACACACCGAAACATAGAGGATGCAGCAAAAGCAGTTCTAAGAAGGAAGTTCATAGTGATAAATGACTACATTAAGAAAAAAGAAACACCTCAATAAAAAAAACCTAACTATATACCTGAAGGAACGAGAAAAAGAAAAACCTAAGCCTAAAGTTAGTAGAAGGAAGAAAATAACAAAGATCAGAGCAGAAAAAAATAAAGACAAGAAAGGACAATACAAAAGTTCAATGAAACTAAGCTGATTTTTTGAAAAGATAAACCAAGTACACATACCTTTAGCTAGATTCACTAAGGAAAGAAGAAGACTCAAATGATATTAGACATGAAAGAGGACAATACAACTGTTCCCACAGAAATGCAAAGGATCATCAGAGACTACAATGAACAATTATCCGTTAACAATTTAGACAACCTACAAGAAATGGATAAATTGCTAGAAACATAAAACCTACTAAATAAGACTGAATCATGAACAAATAGAAAATCTGAACAGACCAATTAGAAATAAGGTGATTGAATCAGTAATCAGAAACCTCCCCAAAAACATAAGTCCAAATGGATTTACTGGTAAATTCAACCAAACATTTAAAGAATTAATACCAATCCTTTTCAAACCCTTCCAAAAGACAGAAGAGAAGAGAACACTTCCAAACTAATTTTACACGACCAGCACTATTACTCTGATACTGAAACTAGACAAAACAAACAAGAAAAGAAAATTACAGGCCAATATTCCTCATAAACATAAATGCAAAAATTGTCAACAAAACATTAGCAAGCCCAATATAACAATACACTAAAAGGATCATAAACCATGATCAAATGTGATTTATCCCTGGGATGAGATGGTTCAACATCAGCAAAACAATCAATGTGATACACCACATTAACAAAACTAAGGATAAAAATCATGTGATCATCTGAGTAGATGTCGAAAAAGCATTTGACAAAATTCAAATTCAATTATGACAAAAACTCTCAACAACTGGGTACAGAGGGAACATGCCTCAACATAATAAAGGCCATATATGACAAGCCCACAGTTAATATCATACACAGTGATGAAAAACTGAAAGCTTGTCCTCTAAGATCAGCAATGATAGGAGGATGTCCACTCTTGCCACTTTTACTCAACATACTACTAGAAGTCCTAGCCAGAGCAATCAGAACAAAAAGAAAAAAAAAAAGAAAAGGCATCCAAATTAAAAAAAGTAGTAAAGCTGTCATTATTTGTAAATGACATACATAGAAAACCTTAAAGACTCCAAGAAAAAACCTTATACATGAATTTGGTAAAGTTGCAGGATACAAAATCCATATACAAAAATTAGCTGTATTTTTATACACTAGTAACAAACTATTAGAAATATTAAGACAATCCCATTTACAACTGGATCAAAAAGAATAAAATACTTCGGAATAAATTTAACCAAGGAGCTGAAAGACCTGTATACTGAAAACTGTAAGACATGGATGAAAGAAATGGAAGAAGGCACAAATGAAGAGATACTCCATGCTCACGGACCAGAATATTGTTAAAATCCATACTACCCAGAGCAATCTATGTATCCAATGCAACCCCTAACAAGATTCCAATGGCATTTTTTTCAGAGAAATACAGTAAACAATACTAATATTTGTATGGAACCACAAAATACCCCAAATAGCCAAAGCAATCTTGAGAAAGAACAAAGCAAGAGGCATTACACTTCCTGCTTTCAAACTATATTACATAGCTTTAGTAATCAAAACAGTATGGTATTGCAATAAAAAACAGAAACAGATCAATGGAACAGAAGTAAATCCGTGCATATGTGGTCAACTAATTTATGACAAAAGAGCCACAACTATACAATGGAGAAAGGACAGTCTCTTCCTGGATAAAGAAAATGTGGTATACGTGATTTTATATATATACTACCATATATAATACGATATATATATACACGCACACACACAAAGGAATATCATTAAGCTATTTACAACAACATGGGGGCATTGTGCTAAGTGAAATAAGTCAGATAGAAAAACACAAATATAGTATAATCTCACTTATATGAGGAATCTTAAAAAAAAAACCTCACAGATTCAGAGAACAAATTGGTAGTTACTAGAGGGAGGGAGCTGGGCAGAGAAGGGAGGAAACGGGTGAAGGTAGTCAAAAGGTACAAACTTCCAGTTATAAGATAAATAAGTCCTTGGCATGTAATGTATACATGGTAACCATAGTTAACAATACTGTATTGTATATTTGAAAGTTGTTAAACAGTAAATCATAAAAATTTTCGTCACTAGAAAAAATGTAAATGTGTGGTGATGGATGTTAACCAACTCATTCTGGTAGTCATTTCACAATATATACATACATTAAATCATTATGTTGTAGACCTAAAACTAATACAATGTTATACAATCATCCCTTGGTATCCACAGGGTATTGGTTGCAGGACCCCCTGTGGATACCAAAATCAAAGGATGCTCAAGTCCCTTATATAAAATGGTGTAGTACAGTTGGCCCTCTGTATTAGTAATTGCAGAACTCACAGATACAGAGGGCCAACTACATGTCAGTTATATCTCGATTTTTAAAAATCTGATAATTCAAGCCCATATTAGTTTGATAAAATGCCAAAAAAAAAAAAAAAAAAAAAAGATCTCGGCTTCCCCGGTGGCGCAGTGGTTGGTTGAGAGTCCGCCTGCCAATGCAGGGGACACGGGTTCGTGCCCCAGTCCAGGAGGATCCCACATGCTGTGGAGCGGCTGGGCCCGTGAGCCATGGCCGCTGAGCCTGCACGTCCAGAGCCTGTGCTCCGCAACGGGAGAGGCCACAACAGTGAGAGGCCCGCGTACTGGAAAAAAAAAAAAAAAAAGATCTAAGGGGAATGATCAGTGAACATTTTGAGTGTAAAGACTGTCACAGCAGGGAAAAAGAACACCCTTCCCCCCTGCTGTCACCCTCTATTGCCTACCAGTCTGCCCTATGCACTTTCAACATTCCTCTATTGACAGGATGCAAGAAAAATGTCAAACAAAAAACCCAAAAACTTTAAGACAATTTGTATGTGTCCAGATACAGGGAGAAGCAGCAATACAATATTAATTTTCTGACTCGATCCCCTGCCAAGAAAACCTACCTAGAGGGAGAAAGACAGAATAGAAAAACATCTCATATGAGCTACAGCACCCTTTGGTTTCAAGCTTGTCATGCTAGCCTCTAAGAATAAAGCTATCCCAGAATTTTCCTAAAGTTAGAAGACTCCTATGATTTGATCTCTTGAACCAAAATGAATGCACAGTGCTTCCTCAGGTAGCAGAAAGCCATCAAAGGAAGACTCTTTGAGTATGGTGAGAGAAGGTGTAGTGGGTTGAATGGTGTCCTCCAAAGATAACAAGTCCTGATTCCTGAAAACTGTATTATCTTATATGGTAAAGGGTTTGCAGATGTATTTAAATTACGAATTTTTGAGCTGAGGAGATTATCCTGGTACCTAAATACCATCACAAATGTTCATAAAGGAGAGAGACTGAGAGAAATCAGACACACCAGAGGAGAAGGTACTGTGAAGATGGAGACAGTTTGGAATGACATGCAACACATCAAGGAATGCCTTCACCCACCAGAAGCTAGGAGAAGCAAAGCACGGTTTCTCCCTGAGAACCTCCAACATCTTGATTAGGACACAGAGCCTCCAGAACAGTATGAGAATAAAATTCTGTTGTTTTAAGTCACCAAGTTGTGCTAATTTGTTACAGCAGCTCCAGGAAACTAAGACAGCAGTAAACTACAGAAATATGATGTTAGAAAAGGCTTGTAACAGGAAAAACTACCCTTCATGCTATGGTAACAACTTGAAGTGTGGCTTGCTAATTCTCTTTCTCACTAGAGTTTTTAAAAAGGCAGAGAACCTAGAGTACCAGAGTACCTAGTCTTATCAGTGACAATAATTAGAAATATTTTAAGAGACTAGTTATGCCGTCACTGTACTTTCTTATTCTGTATGCATTAAACTTGTCTATAGTCTGAATCCAATTGATTACCATTAAATTACTGGTAACAAAGTAGATAGAATCTTTTATAACATGACTTTAACTTAAAAGATAAAAATAAACTGTCCATCTAATAAAATTACCTCTAAAGCAAAGTATCAGCAAAATGCAGGCAAAGACTTTTTTTTTTTTTTTCTGGTATGCGGGCCTCTCACTGCTGCAGCCTCTCCCGTTGCGGAGCACAGGCTCCGGACGCGCAGGCTCAGTGGCCATGGCTCATGGGCCCAGCCGCTCCGCGGCATGTGGGATCCTCCCGGACCGGGGCACGAACCCACGTCCCCTGCATCAGCAGGCGGACTCTCAACCACTGCGCCACCAGGGAAGCCCAAGACTTTTTTAAGAATAAAAATGAACTGTATTAGGTTTTTTTTTTAAACCAGCTTCGGGACTTAAAAAACTAAAGGAATAACTCAACAAGAGAAACAACCAGATATTATGGGCCTCCTGATGGAAGCACCTAACACAAAAATCTATCTAGACTGAATATCCTCTACATTTAACCCAATTTACAGAATATGTTAAATATCACTATGGAAATTCAATCAGCAGAATCCAGACTATGAAGAGCTACAAAAACAAACAACCCCAGTCTTAGAGGTAATAAAGAAAAAATAACTTTACAGTGGAGAAACCTAGAAGACACCACATTAACCAAATGATCAAGATTAACATTACCAGTAATAAGTGATACTGAAAACATCATGGTGGAGTAAGATGCTCCCTTTGTCTCTCCTCTTCAATCTGCAAACTCTAAAACATATGCCCTCAACAAAGGTACCTCTGCCCTCAACAAAGGTACCTCTGCCCAACACATCAGGATTCCAGAGATCCACATATCTGTACATCTAAAGGTGGGTAGACTGGAACACATAGAGAAGACAGAACCAGAAAAAGAGCAAAGACAGTGCCTGCAATCCCAGCTACCTGGTTGTGGCAGCAGAGCCCACAGCCCCAGGGAGCCCCGTAACAGCAGAGGAGGTAGCACACATGACTCCAGATACCTGGCCACGTGGGCACTCCTGGCCATGGTAATTGGGCAGCAGCAGCAGAGGGGCCTATGACCACATTCCTCCAGCCACAGAGACACCCACCACTCTGACCCCTTACTCAGAGCAGTGGTGCCTGCAAACACGACAACCCCAGGCACAGCAGAGGCAACCTTGCCCCAGCTCCTCCCCATTCCCCTCCCCCCACAGCAGCAGAGCCTGTGGCTTGGGAGATCCTGGACACAGCAGAAGCACTTACCATCCCAGTGCCCCTGGTGGCAATGCCAGCAATAGTGCAGCAGCAAGGCACCAACAACCCTCGAGGCACAAGCAGCAACAAGGTCAACTGGCAACACCTATGACAGGTGGTAAAGGGTGGAAAGTGCCAACTCTCAAATATAACCAGAGGCAGCTAAGGTAAGAAAAACAAAAAACTTGTGTCATAGTGTCACCCACTGGAAAACAAAAGAAAGGACTCTAATTTCTAACCTGTTGAATCCTTAGAATTAAATTAAAAAACCAAAACTAAAACCAATAACTTTAAAGAAGAAAGATGTTTGCTATTTCAAATGCACCAGCAGAGGAACAAGTCATCAAGTACCATGAAGAACCACAGTAACACTATATCAGCAGTCCCCAACCTTTTTGGCATCAGGGACCAGTTTTGTGGAAGACAATTTTTCCATGGACCAGGGCTGGGTGGGAATGGGAATGGTTTCAGGATGATTCAAGCACATTACATTTATTGTGCACTTTATTTCTACTATTATTACATTGTAATATATAAAGAAATAATTTTACAACTCACCATAATGCAGAATCAGTGGGCGCCCTAAGCTTGTTTTCCTGCAACTAGAGGTCTTGCCTGGGGGTGATGGGAGACAGTGACACTTGAAGTGTGTTGCTTATTTCCAGTCTACTCCATAAGATGCAGCTTAATTGTCACTTGCCACTCACTGATAGGGTTTTGATATGAGTCTGCAAGCAACTGATTTATTATGGTCCCTGTGCAGTCAAACCTCGCTGCTAATGATAATCGGTATTTACACTAAGCATCACCACCTCTGCTCAGATCATCAGGCATTAGTTTCTCATAAGGAGCACGCAACCTAGATCCCTCACATGCACAGTTCACAGTAGGGTTCATGCTCGTATGAGAATCTAATGCTGCTGCTGACCTGACAGGAGGCAGAGCTCAGGCAGTAATGCCAGCAATGGGGAGCAGCTGTGAATACAGATGAAGCTTTGCTCCCCTGACCAGCGCTCACCTCCTGCTGTGCAGCCCGGTTCCTAACAGGCCGCAGACTGGTACCAGTCTGTGGCCTAGGGGTTGGGGACCCCTGCACTATATCACAAAAAGAGAATGACAATTCTCCAGAAACCAAACTTAAAGGCATGTAATATTGTGATCTAACTGATAGAAAAGTCAAAATAGCTGTCACAAAGAAACTAACAAACTTCACGAAAACTCTGAAATGAGCTCAGGAATAAAATTAATGACAAGAAGGAATACTTTACCAAAAAGATTGAAAGGTAAAAGAACCAAACAAATTCTGGAGATGAGGAACTCAATAATCAAAGTGAAGACTGCATTAGAAAGCACTAAAAACAGAGCAGACCCCATGGAACAGAGAATTAGTAAGCCTGTAGATAGAAATCTATAAATAATATAGGTAGAAGAAGAAAAAGAATGAAGATCCAAAAAAATTGAAAAATAAAAAAGAATGCCATTCGCAGTGACATGGATGGACCCAGAGATTGTCATACTAAGTGAAGTCAGAGAAAGACAAATATCATATGATATCACATATGTGGAATCTAAAAAAATGGTACAAATGAACTTACTTACAGAACAGAAATAGAGTCACAGATGTAGAAAACAAACTTATGGTTACCAAGGGGGAAAGGGAGAAGGGACAGATAAATTGGGAGATGGGGATTGACATAAACACACTACTATATATAAAACAGATAACTAATAAGAACCTACTGTACAGCACAGGGAACTCTGCTCAATACTCTGTAATAACCTATATGGGAAAAGAATCTAAACAAGAGTGGAGGTATGTATATGTATAACTGATTCACTTTGCTGTACAGCAGAAACTAACACAACATTGTAAATCAAATATTCAATAAAAATAATAAATAAGTATTTTTTAAAAAGAGGAAATTCTCTAAGAACTATCCAACTCTTTTAGGAAAGGCAACATTAGGATAATGAGCATTCCAGAAGGAGAAGGGAGGGAGAAGGAAACAGAGAGTTTATCTAAAGACATAATAGCTGAGAACTTCCCAATCCTGGGGAAGGAACTGGATATACAAGTCCATGAAGCTAAGAGAACACCTAATTACCTCAATGCAAAAAGACTTTCTCCAAGACATTCTACATTTAAACTGTCAAGTCAATGGCAGGGCTTCCCTGGTGGCGCAGTGGTTGGGGGTCCGCCTGCCGATGCAGGGGACACGGGTTCATGCCCCAGTCCAGGAGGATCCCGCATGTCGCAGAGCGGCTGGGCCCATGGGCCATGGCCACTGGGACTGCGCATCCGGAGCCTGTGCTCTGCAACAGGAGAAGCCACAGCAGTGAGAGGCCCACGTACCACACACACACACACACAAAAGTCAATGACAAAGAATTTTAGAGGCAGCTGGGGGAAAATGTATGATAACTGACAAAGTAACCACCACTAGGAAATGAGCAGATTTCTCACCAGAAATTCTACAGTCCAGGCGAGTATGAAATGACCACCTCAAAATTCTCAATGATAAACACTGTCAGCCAAGGACACTCTATCCAGCAAAGTTATTCAGATATGAAGGAGAAATAAAGACTTTCCCATCTCTGAGGGAGCTCATCAACACTAGACCTGCCTTACAAGAAATGTTGAAAGGAGCTCTTCTACCAGAAAGAAAAGGCCAGAGTACACAAAACTTTGCATAAAGTGATAAATCTGAACATTTCAACTCTACATCAGAATAGGTTTTTTAACACATTATAGAATAAAGGTTAAAGAGGAAAAAAAGCAGCAAAAATAACTATAGCTACTTCAATTTGGTAACAAACTCACAATATAGAAAAGGATAATTTGAGACAACAAAAACAAAGGCAGCAGGGGAGAGGAAAAGGACAGAACCCATATAGGCAAATGAAGACAAGATGCTGTCATCACAAAAAGGACTATTTTACCTATGAGACATTTTATACAAACTTCATGTTAACCACAAAATACAAATCCAGAACACAGACACAAAATATAGAAAAAGAGGAAACTGAGAAAACATAGAAGACCACCAAAGGAAACATAAGGAAAAAGAAACAATGGAGATAGAGAGCAACCAGAAAACACAGCATAAAATGGCAATACTAAGTTCCCATTTATTAATAATCATCCTAAATATAAATGGAATGAATTCACCAATTCAGACACAGAGTGCACAGATGCATTATAAACACGACCCAACTATATGCTATCTCCAAGAGACTCATCTCAGCTCTAAAGACAAACTTGGGCTCAAAAGTGAAGGGATAGAAGATGATACTACAAGCAAATGGCAGCCAAAAGAAAGCACGCATAGCCATAATCACATCAGACAAAATAGACTTCAAGCCAAAAAAGGTAACAAGAGACAAAGACGGACATTAATAATGATAAAGGAGATATTTCATCAAGAAGACATAACAGTTATTAATGTAAATGCACCTAACATAGGAGCACAAAATATATACAGCAATTATTAACAGACCTAACAGGAGAAATTGACAGGAACACAATAATAGTAAGAGACTTTAACACCCCACTTACATCAACAGATAAATCATCCAGACAGAAAGTCAAAGAGGAAACAGTGGCCTTAAGTGAAGCACTAGACCAGATTGATTTGATATGTTTTTATAGAACATTCCATCCAAATGCAGCAGAATACACATTCCTCTCAAGTGGACATGCAACATTCTTAAGGACAGACCATATGTTGGGATGCAAAACAAGATCAATAAATTTAAGACCAAAATCATATCAAGCATCTTTACTGATCACAGTTGTATGAAATTAGAAATCAACTCTAAGAAGAAAACTGGTAAAATCAGAAATATGTGGAGACTGAACAACAGGCTACTGAACAACTACTGGATCAATTAAAAAGTCAAAGAAGAAACTTAAAAATACCTGAATAGAAATGAAAATGAAAATACAACATACCAAAATCTATGGGATACAGCAAAAGCAGTGCTTAGAGGAACATTTATAGCAATATAGGCCTACCTCAAGTAACAAGAAAAAATCTCAAATAAATAAACTTACACCTAAAGGAATGAGAAAAAGAACAAACAAATCTCAAAGTCAGTAGAAAGAAGAAAATAAAAGAGATCAGGGGAGAAATAAATGAAATAGAAACTAAAAGGACAAAAGAAAAGATCAATGAAACTAAGAACTGGTTCTTTTAAAAGATAAAATCAACAAACCTTTAGCTAGACTCACTAAGAAAAAAGAGAAGGCTCTGATAAATCAGAGATGAAAGATAAGAAATAACAATGGATAGCACAGAAATACAAAGGATTATAAGAGAACATTATGAACAGCAATATGCCAACAAATTGGACAACCTAGAAGAAATGGACAAATTCTTAGAATCATACAACCTTCCAAGACTAAATACTGAATAAAACAAATCTGAATAGGCCAATTGCTAATTAAGAGATTGAAACACTAATCAAAATCTCCCAGCAAACAAAAGTCCAGGACCAGACAGCTTCACTGGTGAATTCTACCAAACATTCAAAGAAAATTTGATACCTATCCTTTTCAAACCCTTCCAAAAAACTGAAGAGGGAGGAATGCTTCCTAACTCACTTTACGAGGCCAACATTGCTCTAATACCAAAACCAGACAAGGACAACACAAAAGAAAATTACAGGCCAATATCTCTGATGAACACAGATGTAAAAATTCTCATCAAAATTATTAGCAAGCCCAATACAACAAAAGGATAATACCCCATGATCAAGTGGGATTTAGTCCAGGTATGAAGGATGGTTCAACATCATCAAACCAATCAACCTGATACACCACACTAACAAAATGAAGGATAAAAACCATGTGATCATCTCAACAGATGCATAAAAATGATCTGAAAAGATTCAACGCCCATTTATCATAAAGTCTCTCAATAAAATGGGTACAGAAGGAATATAGCTCAACATAACAAAGGCAAACCCACAGCTAACATCATACTCAATGATAAAAAAACTGAAAGCGATCCTTCTAAAATCATGAACAAGACAAGGATGCCCACTCCCAGCACTCTTATTCAACACAGTATTGGAAGTCCTAGCAAGAACAACTAGGCAAGAAAAATAAATAAATAAAAGGCCTCCAAACTGCAAAGAATGAAGCAAAACTGTCACTATTTGCAGATGACATTTTATTTAGAAAACCCGTAAGACTCCACCAAAGAACTATTATAAATAATAAACAAATAAAGTAAAATTGCAAGATACAAAATCAACAACAAAAAAATCTGTTATGTTTCTAACACTGAGTTAGCAGAGAGAGAAATTAAGAAAACAATCCCATAAAAATGTTATAGACAAAAGTTACATGTGCTTTTTCTTTACATTGTTAATTCATGGATTTATCATTTCATACTCTGCTCTCTATTAAATATTTCATCATAAAATTAACCCATATCATTAAAATTCATCACAAACTTAAAGAAAAAAGAAAATCCCACTTACAATCGCAATAAAAAGAATAAAATACCTAGAAATAAATTTAACCAAAGAGATGAAAAACCTATACACTGAAAACTATAAGACACTGTTGAAAGAAATTGGTGAAGACACAAGTAAATGGAAAGATAGTCAATGTTCATGGATTGAAAGAACTAACACTATTAAAATGTCCACATTACCTAAAGCAATCTATGGGTTCAATGCAATATCTATCAAAATCCCAAGGACACTGTTCATAGAAATAAGACAAAAAATTCTAAAATACATATGGAACCACAAAAGACCCCAAATAGTCAAAGCAATTCTGAGAAAAAAGAACAAAGCTGGAGGTATCACACTCCCTGATCTCAAACTATATTACAAAGCTATAGTAATCAAAATAGCATGTTAGCAGAAAAACAGATACGCAGATCAATGGAACAGAATTGAGAGCCCAGAAATAAACCCCTTATATGTGGCCAACTAATTTATGACAAAGGAGCCAAAACTATACAATGCGGAAAGGACAGTCTCTTGGGAAAACTGGACAGTCACATGCAAAAGAATCCCTATCTTATACCATACACAAAATTAACTCAAGATGTATTAAAGACTTGAATATCAGACCTGAAACCATAAAACTCCTAAACAAAAACTATAGGCAGTACACTCTTTGACATCAGTCTTAGTAATATCTTTCTGGATATGTCTCCTCAGGCAAGGGACACAAAAGCAAAAGTAAACAAATGGGATATCAAACTAAAAAGCTTCAGCACAGCAAAGGAGACCATCAACAAAATGAAAAGATAATCTATCAAATGGAAGAAGATATTTTCAAATCACATATTTGATAAGGAGTTAATGTTCAAAATACATAAAGAAGGCATACAACTCAACAAACAACCTGATTAAAAAATGGGAGGAGAGGGCTTCCCTGGTAGCGCAGTGGTTGGGAACCTGCCTGCATGCAGGGGACGCGGGTTCATGCCCCGGTCCGGGAAGATCCCACATGCCGCGGAGCGGCTGGACCCGTGAGCTATGGCCGCTGAGCCTGTGCGTCCGGAGCCTGTGCTCCGCAACAGGAGAGGCCACAACAGTGAGAAGCCCGTGTACCGCAAAAAAAAAAAAAAAAAAAAAAAAAAGGGAGGAGAAACTGAAATAGACATTTTCCAAAGATGGCCAACAGACACATGAAAAGATGTTCAGCATCACTAATAATTAGAGATACGCAAATCAAACCCACAATGAAATATCACCTCTTGACTGTTAGAATGGCTATTGTCAAAAACAAGTGTTGGCAAGGATCTGGAGAAAAGGGAACCCTCATACTGTACTGGCAGGAATGTAAATTGGTGCAGTCACTATGGAAAACAGTATGGAGATTCCTCAAAAAACAGAACTACCATATGATCCAGCTATTCTACTTCTGGTATTTATCCAAACAATATGAAAACACTAATTCAAAAAAAAATAAGCACCCCTAATATTAATGGCAGCATTATTTACAACAGCCAAATATTGGAATAACCTAAGTGTCCATTTACAGATGAATGGATAAAGAAGAAATGGGGTGTGTGTGTATAACCATTCAGACATAAAAGAGATGAAATCTTGCCTTGTGACAACATGGATGGACCTTGAGGGTATTATGCTAAGTGAAATAAGTCAGAAAGAGAAAGACAAATATATGACTTCACTCATATATGGAATATAAAAAACAAAATAAACGAACAAGCCAAACCAAACAAAAAACAGAAACAAACACATAGGTCAGAGAACAGATTAGTGGTTACCAGAGGGGAAAGGGTTGGCAGGGCAGGGTGAAATGGGTAAAGAGGATCAACTGTATGGTTACAGGTGGAAACTAAATTTTTGGTGGTGAGCACAATGTAGTGTATAGAGAAGTAGAAATATAATGTACACATGTTTAAAACATATATGAACTTATAATCCAATGTTACTTCAATAAAGAAAAATAAAAAATAATACATGATATTAATATCATGACCCTCAGATAATTACACACTGAGATGGGTATATAAGCTCTGTAATATTCGTCTCAGTAATATACAGCCTCAATCTAATCATAAGAAAATATCAGACAAACCTCAATTAAGAGACACTCTAGAGGGACTTCCCCGGTGGCGCAGTGGTTAAGAATCCGCCTGCCAATGCAGGGGACACCACTTTGACCTCTGATCCAGGAAGATCCCACATGCCACAGAGCAACTAAACCCATGTGCCACAACTACTGAGCCTGCACTCCAAAGCTATGAGCCACAACTACTGAAGCCCACGTGCCTAGAGCCCATGCTCCGCAATAAAGAGAAGCTACCGCACCGCAACGAAGAGTAGCCCTCACTCGCCACAACTAGAGAAAGCCTGTGCACAGCAACAAAGGCCCAACGCACCCATAAATTAATTAATTAATTAACTAAAAAAAAAAAGACACTCTAGAAAATAACAGACCAGGAATCTTCAAAAGCTTTAATGTCACAAAAGGAAAAACTAAGGAACTATCACACATTAGAGGAAACTAAGGCTGCATAACAACCAAATCCAATGTGTAATACTAGATTAGGCCCTAGAACAGAAGAAGAATATTAGTGTAAAAACTGGTGAAACTGAATACACGTAGTAACTAATATTACACCAATGTTAATTGCTTACTTCTGATAATTGTACTATAACTCTGTAAGAAGCTAAAAAAATAAGGAAAAAATATCTAAAAGAGATTTAATGGACATATCAACTAATCACAGTGCATCAGTTTATTTGCATTCTTATTCAAACGGAAGTGCTATTAACAAATAGACAACTAGGAAATTTAAAAAACTGATTAGATGTTTGATGATACATGAATTAGGAATTATTTCTAATTTGGGAGGTATTATGGTCATTATTTTAAAGTCTCTTAAATATTGAAATATTTGTGAATAAAATTATATGCTTGTGATTTGCTTTAAAATAACCTAGGGGTGAGAGGAAAAGTAGGTGGGAGTACGGATGAAACAAGACTGGCCTTAAACTGATGCTAAAATGTTGGAAGCCAAGTGATAGGTACATGGTGGTTCCTTATATTCTCTCTATATTTGTATACGTTTGAATTTTTTTCCATTAACTAAAAAAAAGTACATATATATACACATATGCATATATAACATATAACTTAAACAGAATTAACTGTGTACAAATAGCATTAAACTAAAACTATTCCCATCACTTATAAATTTCAACTATGAGTATGAAATTTAACTTACCTCCAAAGCTTCCCAGACACTGAAACGCTACCATTGGTCTAATCTAACCCCAAGCCTGCAACTCTAGAGAGTGCTCTCATGTTGCTTTAACTTCTCAAACCAAAAATCATAGCTCTCAATTCTTTTTGTTTCAATGAGTGAGAGATATTAGGTGTCTTCAATGCTAAATTTAAATTATTTATGAATCAGCACAGAAAAAAGCAAACTTTCATTCAGATTCGAGTATTATTTGTTCTTTGCCGTCTCAACTTCTAAAATACCCTTTGGGGTTTTTGTTTGTTTTTGTGGATTCAGCAGGGTTCATATAAGAAAACTAGTTAGCTTTGAGGGTATCTTTTCTCAGTCCTGAGAACTTCGTTTCCAATGAGGTCATAATGATTACCTGGGTAACAAAGTTTCATCCCTTTTAGTTCTTGTTAATTAATCTTATTTGAGCCTCAGTCTCTCCTGCACCAATTAACCATTTCCTTAGGTTTCTCCTTCTTCTCTATCAAGTGTTCATTAGAGAGCACACTAAGGTTCTTTAATTTTAAAAAACCCTACATTCATCATCCATTTTTCTTTTTTCTGTTTCTGACAATATTCTTAAACACCTTAGAATTACTGTAATTTTTAAGACAGACACATTTTTAAAATCTAAGTAAAACATACCAAAATCATTTTTAAATAGGCTTCACAACAATTTCCTCACCAAAAGAATAGAATTTTGAATTCATACTTTAACACATGCTTGTGACTGTTGATTAAATTTACTTTGTGCACCACTTAATTACCATTTGTATTTATAATTAATGTGAATCACTGAATTTGTGCTACCTGCCCCACAGGCTAGCATCAAAGTAGAATAAAATTCCTTATACACCTGACATACAAAACTTGAGACTGATTGGTTCTTATAAACAAAGCTGGGCCACAATTTTTTAAGATGCCAATGAGAAACACAGTTGGTAAGAAGAGAATGGGATTGAATATGAGATGGTGATAGAATATCAGAAAGCTCAGAAGCTATAGATTTCAGAGAATTGAGACTTTAAGTGCAAGTAACAGGAACATGTGGGCAGAAAAGATACTGGACATATTCATATCTTTAAAAAATCCATGTATATAGAAAAAAATATAAGGATTGGTCAAATTAACTATGGTACATCTATTCTATAGAATAGTATGCAGCAGTTAAAAGGAATAAAGTAAAAAATGTACTGACATAAAGAGCTCCCCAAGACAAGTAAAAAAAGCAACTTGCAGAATATTATGTAAATACAATTCCATTTGCATATGTTTTTAAAATATGTACAAATTTATATATGTAATAGAATTTTTATATATTTATGTAAACACAGAAGCTGAAAGAATGCCCACAAAAGTTTGGGGGGATGTCTTTCATATTTTGTTCTGAACATCTCACCTCTGTACTGTTTTGATCTTTTATAATGAACATTATTTTAATAGTTAATATTATTTAAGTAGTTAAATGGGAGGGAAAGAAAGCAAAGAGAAGCTTATATGAGAAATTTTGGAATGGAGGAAGTTACAACTCTGCTTTTTCATGATTTATCCTAACAGCAGAGACCAAATCAATTTGCCTATTGTGCTTAATGAACTTGGCCATAAAGATTAACAAAAGAAAACTCAAATTCCATTATTTTGTTTAATCACATACATACTACTTGTCCTTCTTTGTTCTTTAGAACAAAATTACAACAAATATCCCAAAAGCACAGTCAGAAATACTTGTTCTTTCTTTTTTCAGGAACACTTTTGATTCTGTAAGAAACCATGATATATGACAATCCAAACCGTCAAACTCTGTAAATAAAAGGATTGCATCCCAAGAGGATATTCAAACTTAGAAAAGCATTTATCATAGACCCCCTTTAATGAAACCAAATGGTTTAAGATATCTTTCTTTTGAACTATATAAATCATATTATTAATTCTATTACAAGGTAGGCATATATGGTGCTGCCATGCCCACAATTTCCTGGAAAGCTAAAATGACAATAATTTTTCAGAGTTTTGGCAAACTACTTATACTCCTTCAGTGTAAACTCACAAAGAGAAGGACAACTACTAGATCTAAAAGGAAAAAATTACCTTTCTGCCCAAATTACTGGATTATTTAAAAATTTTATTTAGCAACATTGAACCAATAAACTTAAGTTTGCAGCATTTAGTCAAGCTTTCCCCAGAGAACTGATTAAAAATGCCATGCCGCCTCCTCCTCCTCAAGGAACAAAAACAACAAAAACAGCCGCTCTGTAAGAAACCTGAAAGTTACTTGAATTACAATGACTAAATTCAAAGACACCTTGGGGATTTGAAGCACAGCTGCCTAAGTCATTAATACAGAATACTTTATATTACAGGAAAAAAAGGCATCCATGTTGTCAATAATAATAAATTTGATTTCTTGGCTCTCTTTAATCAGGTTTTATGATTTTCAAGTCACTGATGACAGATTATCCCTTTTTTATAGCACAAAAAATATCAAATAACCACCTATGCTATTTCTTAGCCCCTAAACACTTTTATTACATCACACTGACTCACAGAATACAAACAAACAAGAATAGAAAGTAGCACCAGGCCTTCACTGGTGGCGCAGTGGTTGACAGTCCGCCTGCCGATGCAGGGGACATGGGTTCGTGCCCCGGTCTGGGAAGATCCCACATGCCGCGGAGCGGCTGGGCCCGTGAGCCATGGCCGCTGAGCCTGTGTGTCCGGAGCCTGTGCTCCGCAACGGGAGAGGCCACAGCAGTGAGAGGCCCGCGTACCACAAAAAAAAAAAAAAGAAAAGAAAAGAAAGTAGCACCAGTATCACCAATCAGTGTATTTCTCAGGTGGCCATGAAGCTGGGCCTCCCTGGAATCAAGGTCCCCAGGTTCCTCTGCCCAGTGCAGTAAAGCAAACTCAGGTCACACCTATGACTCCAGGGATGAACAAAAAAGGTATTAATTACTACCTAAAGCAGGAAAAAAAGACCGGAACAAGAACATGGAAGATTCTTTGTTAGGAAAATAGTAAGGAAATGTAGACGATCTGGTTCACAAATGCTCCTTACACTTGTTTACTATGAATTCTGTAGACACATACAAATCAAATATGTCATGATGGCAGAAATGAGACATCAGTGCAAATAAATAAGCACATTCCTATTTATGAAATTCATTCAAAAGTTCCTAGAAGCCTAATAATAACAGATTGTACTTAAGGTAAATATTACATAACATTTTACTTAAAGGCAACTCTTCACCACCTAAAAATAGATTCACAAAAGTAATTTTAAATATACATTTTCCTGACCATTTAGAGAACTATGGAAGTAAATGGATATGTACATTTTATGCTTTATATAGTAACTTTATTCTTTTGTGATATAATTTGCCTAAGTCTTACAATACTTATGTTATAGATAATAGAATTAAATCTATAATACTGTGGCTCATTAACATGGGACACTGAAAAATGATTTAAACAATGTTATCAAACATTCCAATTAACTGGACATCATTATTAGACCTACCAAATGTGTACCGTACAAGATTATTGTGAGAATTAAATGACAAACAGTATTTTTAAAAGGTATATGTACCCAGGCTGTAAAATACTGTAGAATTCTCTTGGGGGTTATGTATCTTTGGGAGTACTCTTGCCTGAAATGCTCTTCTTGTGGCTGGCTGCTGCTTCTCCCTCAGGTCACAGGCTTAAATGTGACTTCCTTAGAAAGGGCTTCCTTACTCACCTATATAAACCTGTTACTCTCCTTCTCAGTACCCTAAATTTCCTGCTTGGCACTTACCCTACCTACTACTCTAATATTATTTTACGTCACCCCTGGAATGAAAAATCCACAAAAAAAAATAGGGACACATCTATCTTTTTCACTACTGAATTCCCTTGATCTAGCATGGTGCCTAGATCAAAAAAAGTGCTCAGTAATGATCATCTTAATGATGAATAAATGAATGTTGTCCAAACATCTAACAGAAACCACTTTTCCAAGCACAATGTCAAATGCCTAATCTTCAAATACACCTATTTTTTAATCTAGTTTTTTTTAAAGAATTCATAATATAAGATTTTGATATTTTCACTTTATGGAAACAACCATACTCCCCTCAGTAATCTATTTCTTACTGATGACATTTTCAAAGATTATCTTCTCTGCTCAGTGGTTCTCAAACATTTTGGTCTCAGAATACCTTTGTACTCTTTTAAAAAAACAAAGAATTTTTGTTATGTGGATTTTATCTATCAATATTTACCATATTAGAAATTAAAAGACTTTAAATTAATTTAAAATAATACAGGCATTAGCCATGAACTCATAAATTTGACAAATAAACTCATAAAACAGCACATTTTTATAAAAAAACTTTTCCAAAAACAAAAAACCTCTTAGAAAAGTGGCACTGTTTTCTGGTTCTGCAAATCTAATGTCCGACTTACTAAAAGACAGATGGGTTCTCATATCTGCTGTGATATATAATTGTGGTTGAAGTATATATGAAGAAAATCTACCCTCACACCGACATAACAGTTGGAAAAGGAAGTATAGTATTTTAATACTTTTTCTGATAACTATAGATATTATTCCTTGACACTACACCAAAACTGGAAAAGTGGTAGTTTCTGAAATGTTAGTTGCAATATACCGTATCAATGAACTTTTTTTACTCTATTACATAAAAATTCATTGCTGTATTTCACCTTTTGAATGAATTTTTTAATCCATACATAATTCTGTAATATCATGCATTGGTCATTTGGAAAACATTGGCTTATGCTGATCTCCCAAATGCTGACATTTTATTATAGTATATAATATATATATATATATATATATATATATATATATATTTGTTAATATCACCACTGATAAAATGAGGGAAATCTTTAAGTGTTGGGAACTGTCAAGCTTACAGTGGTAAATATAACCTTTCCAAATCCTAATTTTTACTTGAAAGCTCAAATTTTATCTTTGGCAATAAATGTCAGTTATTTTCCATGAAGTGACTGGCTCATTCCAGTCATTTTTGAGAAAATGCAAATACCCAAGTCCGAATAATGATTGTCACGTTGTTTTTTAGATAAAAATGGTGCACAATTTAAAAAGTGACTAACATACAATTCAAATATATGCATAAATGCTTTTACTCATGACAATCATGATATGTCATGAGTAAAAAACCATGAAACCAAAGTGCTTCATGAGTGCTTCCCATTCTTTGGTATGAAACCAAAGTGCTTCATGAGTGCTTCCCATTCTTCTTTATTAAAAAGACATGCATTCAAAGATCAAAATTTAATAAAATTAATAATCTTTACTGTTTCATTAAGACCAGTATTAAAATCAGCATTGAAAAGCACAAGTGCAAGGCAGATGAACAGAATATTACCTGTGTCCTGATGCAACTGTGCTCAGGTGCCAGCAGTTTTACCCATCATTGGTTTTGCACCACCAGTTCCCCTGTTAAGAGACTTTCCCAAAGTATCTTTCATGGATCTCTAATCCCACTATATGCTCTTCCTTAGAAAAGAGAATTCTCTGTTTAGGGGTATTTGGAATATGCTGCACACTATGTGCCATCTTAGAGATTATTCATTAGTACATTAAGGGTTTGAAAAGTACCAAAATTTTTTTTTAAAAAGGAAAACTATAAAACTGTTTAATATAATGTTCCAAAAACATGTCTATAGAACCTCTTCAATGAAGAGATTAAAAAGATCTCAAAGCACACACATGAAAAAAACATTACTATGATCAGCAACTTTAAAGTGACGATTCCAACTTGCCTCAGAGAAGAGCCACTAGTCGTTCCAATTTTGCATTTTTCTTTCATTAAATGCTTACTTTAGTTGTCAATTATCTAACTGCTATGAGGATTTAACAAAAATAAAATCTAGGAGAGGACCTTCAAGATGGCAGAGGAGTAAGACGTGGAGATCACCTTCCTCCCCACAAATACATCAAAAATACATCTACATATGGAACAATTCCTACAGAACACCTACTGAACGCTGGCAGAAGACCTCAGACCTCCCAAAAGGCAAGAAACTCCCCACGTACCTGGGTAGGGCAAAAGAAAAAAGAATAAACAGAGACAAAAGAATAGGGACGGGACCTGCACCACCAGGAGGGAGCTGTGAAGGAGGAAAGGTTTCCACACACTAGAAGCCCCTTCACTGGTGGAGACAGAGGGTGGCGGAGGGGGTAAGCTTCAGAGGCACGGAGGAGAGCGCAGCAACAGGGGTGTGGAGGGCAAAGCGGAGAGATTCCCGCACAGAGGATGGGTGCCAACCAGCACTCATCATCCCGAGAGGCTTGTCTGCTCACCCGCAGGGGCGGGCGGGGGCTGGGAGCTGAGGCTTGGACTTCGGAGGTCGGATCCCAGGGAGAGGAATGGGGTTGGCTGCATGAAGACAGCCTGAATGGGGTTAGTGTACCACGCTAGCAGGGAGGGAGTCTGGGAGAAGTCTGGAGCTGCCGAAGAGACAAGAGACCATTGTTTTGGGGTGCACGAGGAGAGGGGATTCAGAGCACCGCCTAAACGAGCTCCAGAGACGGGGGCGAGCCGCGGCAATCAGCGCAGACCCCAGAGACGGGCATGAGACGCTAAGTCTGCTGCTGCAGCCACCAAGAAGCCTATATGCGAGCACAGGTCACTCTCCACACCTCCCCTCCCGGGAGCCTGTGCAGCCCACCACTGCCAGGGTCCCATGATCCAGGGACAACTTCCCCGGGAGAACACACGGCCCACCTCAGGCTGGTGCAACAGTCATGCTGGCCTCTGCCGCCATAGACTCACACAGCATTCCCTACCCCGCCCCACCTGTTATGAGCCAGAGGCCCAGAGTCAGCTGCTCCTTTAACCCCTCCTGTCTGGGTGAAGACCAGATGCCAGAGGGCGACCTACATGCAGAGGTCGGGCCAAATCCAAAGCTGAACCCAGGAGCTGTATGAACAAAGAAGAGAAAGGGAAATGTCTCCATGCAGCCTCAGGAGCAGTGGATTAATTCCCCACAATCAACTTGATGTACCCTGCATCTGAGGAATACCTGATTAGACAACGATATATCCAAAAATTGAAGCGGACTTTGGGAGCAACTGTACACTAGGGGTGTGCCTTCTGTGTATAATTTGTTTCTAGCTTTATGTTTATCTTAGTTTATGATCTAGAGCTTATTATCATTGGTAGATTTGTTTATTGATTTGGTGCCTCTCTCCCTTTCTTTAATATACATATTAGATTTATATATATTACATTTAAATATTTATATATTTTTTCTTTTCGTGACTGTGTATTGTATGCTTCTTTGTGTGATTTTGTCTGTATAGGTTTGCTTTTACCATTTGCCCTAAGGTTCTGTCTGTCCATGATTTTTTAGTACAGTTTTTAGTGCTTGTTATCATTGGTGGATTTTTTTTATTGGTTTGGCTGCTCTCTTCCTTCTTTTTAAATTACTTTTTTATTTTTTATTTTAATAAGTTCATTTTATTTTTCCTTTTTTTTTTTTCTTTTCTCCCTTTTCTTCTGAGCCATGTGGCCGGGTGTCTGGCCTGAGCCTCTGAGGTTGGAGAGCCAAGTTCAGGACACTGGACCACCAGAGACCTCCTGGCCCCTCGTAATATCAATCAGTGAGAGCTCTCCCAGAGATCTCTGTCTCAATGCAAAGACCCAGCTCCACTCAACAACCAGCAAGCTCCAGTGCTGGACACCTCATGCCAAACAACTAGCAAGACAGGAACACAACCCCACCCACTAGCAGAGAGGCTGCCTAAAATCATAGTAAGTTTACAGACGCCCCAAAACACACCACTGGATGCAGTCCTTCCCACCAGAAAGACAAGATCCAGTCTCATCCACCAAACACAGGCACCAGTCCCCTCCACCAAGAAGCCTACACAACCCACTGAAACAACCTTACCAACTAGGGGCAAACACCAAAAACAATGGGAACTACAAACCTGCAGCCTGCAAAAAGGAGACCCCAAACACAGTAAGTTAAGTAAAATGAGAAGACAGAGAAACACAGCACATGAAGGAGCAAGGTAAAAACCCACCAGACCAAACAAATAAAGAGGAAATAGGCAGTCTACCTGAAGAAGAATTCACAGTAATGATAGTCAACATGATCCAAAATCTTGGAAATAGAATGGAGAAAATACAAGAAACGTTTTAGCAGGACCTAGAAGAACTAAAGAGCAAAGAAACAATGATGAAAAACACAACAAATGAAATTAAAAATTCTCTAGAAGGAATCAATAGCAGAATAACTGAGGCAGAAGAACAGATAAGTGACCTGGAAGATAAAAGAGTGGAAATTACTATAGCAGAGCACAATACAGAAGAAAGGATGAGAAGAATTGAGGAGAGTCTCAGAGACCTCTGGGACAACATTAAATGCACCAACATTCGAATTATAGGGGTCCCAGCAGAAGAACAGAAAAATAAAGGGACTGAGAAAATATTTGAAGAGATTACACTTGAAAACTTCACTAACATGTAAAGGAAATAGTCAATCAAGTCCAGGAAGTGCAGAGAGTCCCATACAGGATAAATCCAAGGAGAAACATAACAAAACACATACTAATCAAACTGTCAAAAATTAAATACAAGGAAAAAATATTAAAAGCAGCAAGGGAAAAGCAACAAATAACATACAAGGGAATCCCCATAAGGTTAACAGATGATCTTTCAGCAGAAACTCTGCAAGACAGAAGGGTGTGGCAGGACATATTTAAAGTGATGAAAGGGAAAAACCTACAAGCAAGATTACTCTACCCAGCAAGGATCTCATTTAGATTCGACAGAGAAATTAAAACCTTTACAGACAAGCAAAAGTCAACAGAATTCAGCACCACTAAACCAGCTTTACAACAAATGCTAAAGGAACTTCTCCAGGCAGGAAACACAAGAGAAGGAAAAGACCTACAATAACAAACCCAAAATAATTAAGAAAATGGTAATAAGAACATACATATCAATAATTACCTTAAATGTAAGTGGATTAAATGCTCCAACCAAAAGACACAGACTAGCTGAATGGATACAAAAACAAGACCCATCTATATGCTGTCTACAAGAGACCCACTTCAGACCTAGGGACACATACAGACTGAAAGTGAGGGGATGGAAAAAGATATTCCATGCAAATGGAAATCAAAAGAAAGCTGGAGTAGCTATTCTCATCAGACAAAATAGACTCTAAAATAAAGACTATTACAAGAGACAAAGAAGGACACTACATAATGATCAAGGGATCAATCCAAGAAGAAATCACAATTGTAAATATTTATGCACCCAACATAGGCGCACCTCAATACATACGGCAATGCTAACAGCCATAAAAGAGGAAATCGACAGTAACACAATAAGAGCAGGGGACTTTAACACCCCACTTTCACCAATGGACAGATCATCCAAAATGAAAATAAATAAGGAAACAAGAGCTTTACAATGATATATTAAACAAGAGGGACTTAATTGATATTTATAAGACATTCCACCCAAAAACAACAGAATACACTTTCTTCTCAAGTGCTCATGGAACATTCTCCAGGATAGATCATATCTTGGGTCACAAATCAAGCCTTGGGGAACTTAAGAAAACTGAAATCGAATCAAGTGTCGTTTCCAACCACAATGCTATGAGACTGGATATCAAATACAGGAAAAAAATCTGTAAAAAATACAAACACATGGAGACTAAACAATGCGCTACTAAATAACCAAGAGATCACTGAAGAAATCGAAGAGGAAATCAAAAAATACCTAGAAACAAATGACAATGAAAACACGAAGACCCAAAGCCTATGGGATGCAGCAAAAGCAGTTCTAAGAGGAGAGTTTATATTAACACAATCCTACCTCAAGAAATATCTCAAATAAACAACCTAACCTTACACCTAAAGCAATTAGAAAAAGAAGAACAACAAAAAAAAAAAACCCAAAGTTAGCAGAAGGAAAGAAATCATAAAGATCAGATCAGAAATACATGAAAAAGACATAAAGGAAACAATAGCAAAGATCAAAAAACTAAAAGCTGGTTCTTTGAGAAGATAAACAAAATTGATAAACCATTAGCCAAACTCATCAAGAAAAAAGGGAAAAGACTCAAATCAACAGAATTAGAAATAAAAAAGAAGTAACAACTGACACTGCAGATATACAAAGGATCATGAGGGATTCCTACAGCAACTATAGGCCAATAAAATGGACAACTTGGAAGAAAGGGACAAATTCTTAGGAAAGCACAAACTTCCAAGACTGAACCAGGAGGAAATAGAAAATATACACAGACCAATCACAACCACTGAAATTGAAACTGTGATTAAAAATCTTCCAACAAACAAAAGCACAGGACCAGATGGCTTCACAGGCGAATTCTATTAAACATTTAGAGAAGAGCTAATACCTATCCTTCTCAAACTCTTCCAAAATATAGCAGAGGGAGGAACACTCTCCAACTCATTCTACAAGGCCACTATCACACTGATACCAAAACCAGACAAAGATGTCACAAAAAAAGAATACTACAGGCCAATATCACTGATGAACATAGGTGCAGAAATCCTCAACAAAATACTAGCAAACAGAATCCAGCAGCACATTAAAAGGATCATGCACCATGATCAAGTGGGGTTTATCCCAGGAATGCAAGGATTCTTCAATATACACAAATCAATGTGATAGAGCATATTAAAAAATTGAAGGATAAAAACCATACGATCATATCAATAGATGCAGGAAAAGTTTTCAAAAAAATTCAACACCCATTTATGTTAAAAAAAAAAAAAACCCTCCAAAAAGTAGGCATAGAGGGAACTTACCTCAACATACTAAAGGCCATATATGCAAACCCACAGCCAACACTGTTCTCAATGGTGAAAACTGAAACCAATTCCACTAAGATCAGGAACGAGACAAGGTTGCCCACTCTCACCACTACTATTCAACCTAGTTTTGGAAGTTTTAGCCACAGCAATCAGAGAAGAAAAAGAAATAAAAGGAATCCAAATTGGAAAAGAAGTAAAGCTGTCACTGTTTGCAGATCACATGATACTATACATAGAGAATCCTAAAGATGCTACCAGAAAACTACAAGAGCTAATCAATGAATACGGTAAAGTAGCAGGATACAAAATTAATGTACAGAAATCTCTTGCATTCCTATACACTAATCATGAAAAACCTGAAAGAGAAATTCAGGAAACATTCCCATTTACCACTGCAACAAAAAGAATAAAAACCTAGGAATAAACCTACCTAAGGAGACAAAAGACCTGTATGCAGAAAACTATAAGACACTGATGAAAGAAATTAAAGATGATACAAACAGATGGAGAGATGTTCTTAGATTGGAAGGATCAATATTGTGAAAATGACTCTACTACCCAAAGCAATCTACAGATTCAATGCAATCCCTATCAAACTACCAATGGCATTTTTCACAGCACTACCACAAAAAATTTCATAGTTTGTATGGAAACAGAAAAGACCCCAAAGCACCAAAGCAATCTTGAGAAAGAAAAATGGAGCTGGAGGAATCAGGCTCCCTGACTTCAGACTATACTACAAAGCTAAAGTAATCAAGATAGTGTGGTACTGGCACAAAAACAGAAATATAGATCAATGGAACAGGACAGAAAGCCCAGAAATAAACCCATGCACATATGGTCACTTTATCTATGATAAAGGATACAAGAATATACAATGGAGAAAAGACAGTCTCTTCAATAAGTGGTGCTGGGAAAACTGGACAGCTACATATAAAAGAATGAAATTAGAACACTCCCTAACACCAACACAAAAAGAAACTCAAAATGGATCAAAGACCTAAATATAAGGCCAGATAGTATAAAACTCTTAGAAGAAAACATAGGCACAACACTATGACATAAATCACAGCAAGATCCTTTTTCACCCACCTCCTAGAGAAATGGAAATAAATACAAAAATAAACAAATGGGACCTCATGAAACTTAAAAGGTTTTGCACAGCAAAGGAAACCATACAGATGAAAAGAGAACACTCAGAATGGTAGAAAATATTTGCAAAGAAAGCAACTGACAAAGGATTAATCTCCAAAATATACAAGCAGCTCATGCAGCTCAATATCAAAAAAACAAACTACTCAATCGAAAAATGGGCAGAAGACCTAAATGGACATTTCTCCAAAGGAGATATACAGATTGCCAACAAACACATGAAAGGATGCTCAACATCACTAATCATTAGAGAAATGCAAATCAAAACCTCAATGATGTATCACCACGCACTGGTCAGAACAGCCATCATCAAAAAGTCTACACACAATAAATGCTGGAGAGTGTAGAGAAAAGGGAACACTCTTGCACTGTTGGTGGGAATGTAAATTGATACAGCCACTATGGGGAACAGTATGGAGGTTCCTTAAAAAACTAAAAATATAACTACCATATGACCCAGCAATCCCACTACTCTTTTTGAATTATTGTACCCTGAAAGAACCATAATTCAAAAAGAGTCATGTACCACAATGTTCATTGCAGCACTGTTTACAATAGCCAGGACATGGAAGCATCCTAAGTGTCCATAGACAGATGAATGGATAAAGATGTGGCACATATATACAATGGAATATTATTCAGCCATAAAAAGAAACGAAATTGAGTTATTTGTAGGTGAGGTGGATTGACACAGTCTGTCATACAGAGTGAAGTAAGTTAGAAAGAGAAAAACAAAAACAAATACCATATGCTAACACATATATATGGAATCTAAAAAACAAAAAGGTTCTGATGAACCTAGGGGCAGGACAGGAATATACAAGCAGACGTAGAGAATGGACTTGCAGACACGGGGAGGGGGAAGGGTAAGCTGGGACAAAGTGAGAGAGTAACAGTGACATATATACACTACCAAATGTAAAATAGATAGGTAGTGGGAAGCAGCTACATAGCACAAGGAGCTCAGCTGGGTGCTTTGTGACCACCTACAGGGGTGAGATAGGAAAAGTGGCAGGGAGACACAAGAGGGAGGGGATATGGGGATATATGTATATGTATAGTTGATTTACTTTGTTATACAGCAGAAACTAACACACCATTGTAAAGCAATTATACTCCAATAAAGATGTTAAAAAAATAAATAAAAAGAAATAAAATCTATAAAAACAAAACAACTGAAGTCTTTTTGATTTCTATTTGGGAGGAAACATATCAAAATGAGATGTATGGGCAACTCAGTAAGATATAAAATAAATGAGATAAAACTATTAGAAAAGAGGAAACGTGATTTGTATATAATATAGTTATCAAGAAAACTTTAAAAAACTGACTAAAACTATTAGGATTAATACAGGCACTCAGGAAAAAGGAGTTAGTACCAAAATGAACAGCACCACACACACACACACACACACACAAAATCAAACACATACCTGTGTTAATTCTCCCCAAACGGATTCACAGATTCAATGTAATCCCAATCAAAATTACAGCAGGGTGTTTGTAGGAATTGACATGTTGATTCTAAAACACATTTGGAAAGTCAAAGGAACTAGAAAAGTTCAGTTTTGAGAAAGAACAACAAAGTTGAACGACTTGTTTACTTGATTTCAAGACTTCACTATGAAAGTACAATAATCCAGACAGTGTGGTACTGGCAAAAAAGACAGACACAAAGAACAGAATGAAATAGAGAACCCAGAAGTAGCCCCAACAGCCAAATGATTTTTTACATGGCACAAAGGAATTCAATGGAAAAAGGATCATCTTTTCAATAAAATATACTAGAACTGAACATTTATATGCAAAAAAGTGAAAACTCAATCCTTCCATCACACCATGAGCAAAAATTAAGTCAAAATTAATCATATACCCCAAAGTTAAAACCTCTAGAAGAAAAACCAAGGAAACATTTTTGTGACCTTGGGGTCACAAAACTTTCTTATATACAACACTAAAAACAATCCATATAAAAAAAATTGATAAACTGGGCTTGCTTTTCTAAAGGCACGGTTAGAAACATGAAAAGGCAAGCCACAGATTGATGAATATGTTCATCAAAACATATCTGACAAAGGACTTGTATTTAGGACATTTAAAGAATTCTCATGATTCAGTAATAAAGAGACAACTCAATTTAAAAAGGAGGGTGTGGCCGAGAAAGGGTTAATTTCCAAAATATACAAACAGCTCATACAACTCAGTATCAAAAAATTAAACTCAATCAAAAAATGGGCAGAAGACCTAAACAGACACTTCTCCAAAAAAGACATACAGATGTCCAACAGGCACATGAAAAGATGCTCAACATGCCTAATTATTAGAGAAATGCAAATCAAAACCACAATGAGCAATCACCTCACACTGGTGAGAATGGCCATCATTGAAAAGTCTACAAATAATAAATGCTGGAGAGGGTGTAAAGAAAAGGGAACCCTCCTACACTGTTGGTGGGAATGTAAATTGGTGCAACCACTATGGAAAACAGTATGGAGATTCCTTAAAAAACTAAAAAAAACCATGATCCAGCAATCCCACTCCTGGGCATACATCCAGAAGAGACAAAAACTCTAATCTGAAAAGATACATACACCCCAGTGTTCACAGCAGCAGTATTTACAACAGCCAAGACATGGAAGCAACCTAAGTGTCCATCAACAGATGAATGGATAAAGAAGATGTGGTATACATATACAATGGAATACTACTCATCCATAAAAAAGAATAAAATATCGCTATTTTCAGCAACATGGATGGACCCAGAGTATATCCTAAGTGAAGTAAGTCAGAGAAAGTCAAGTATTATATGATATTACTTACATGTGAAATCTAAAAAATCATACAAATGAATCTATTTACAAAACAGAAACAGACTCACAGACATAGAAAATAAACTTATGGTTACCAACGGGGATGGCAGGGAGGAATAAATTAGAAGTATGGGATTAACAGATACACACTACTACTATATACAAAATAGATAAGCAACAAGGATTTACTGTATACCACAGGGAATGAAGTTCAATATCTTGTAATAAACTATAATGGAAAGTAATATGAAAAAGAATATATATAACTGAATCACCGTGCTATACACCTGAAACTAACACGATATGGTAAATCTACTATACTTCAATTTGAAAAGAGGGGAGGGGAAGGAGGCAAAAGATATGAACAGATACTTCACTGAAAATATAGGGATCGCAATAAGCACATGGAAAGATGCTCAAAATCATTACTTATCAAGGAAATGCAAATTAAAACCACACTGAGCTATAACTACACACACATCAGAATGGCTAAAATTAAAAGGACTAACCATACCAAGTGTTAGCAAGGATGTAGAACTTGAACTCTCAAACACTGCTGGGGATGATGTAAAATGGTACAACCACTTTGGAAAAGAGTAGGGTAGTTCCTTAAAATGTGAAAAAAATGACCCAGCGATTTCAATCTTAGATATTTACCCAAGAGAAATAAAAGCATATGCCCACACAAAGACCTGTACACATATACTCATAGAAGCTTTGTTTATAATAACCAAAGTTGGAAACAACCCAAATTGTTCAACAAGGGGTGAATGAATAAACAAATTCTGTTATGGCCAATGTATTATTACTCAGCTACAACACTGATAAATCCCCAAAATAATTATGCTGAGTGAAAGCCAGACAAAAACAAGTACTTACTGTATGATACCATTTATATAAAATTTTAGAAAATATAAACTGATCTGTACTGACAAAAAACAAACAAACAAACCCAGTGCTGTCCTGGGCCCAAGAGGGAAGGTGGAGTGCAATAAAGAAAATAGAATAAAGTAAGGCACAAGGAATCTTTTTGGAGTTATTTTCTACATTTAAATATTATTTGAATGAACCAAATGAGGGAGTGTAGAATTATCATTATGACAATTATGTTACATGAGTTACCCAGAATCTACATATCTATAACTAAACCAAAAAACAAAAATAACTCAATCACTAAAGGAGACTACATGATTAAGCATACAAAAAATGAACTTAGGATATTTATTCATAGGTTTAAAAAGACATAACAGGAAGAGGGAACAAAAATTAGTAATCTTTTGTTACTTTAGTAGTGGTGATGGCTTCACGGGTATATACATAGGCCAAAATTCATCCAATTATACACTTTTAATATGCGCAGCTCACTGTACATCAATGATACCACAGTAAAGCTGTTAAGAAAAAGGAACTAGCCAACCCATCCTTACCTACTCCCTATTTGCAACCTGATGCCATTGGAGGGGGGAGGGTTCAGAAAATTAGCACGGAAATAAAATTAACTATAATAAAGATAGCAAGAATACAGTGAAATAAGAATGCATATACCCAATTGATGTAATAAATCATAGGGAACAGAAACAGCTTACATCACTGATACACTGATCAAAGAAAATAGAAAAAAAGGAAGATAATAATATACAGAATTCAACATTATACTTTGGTTTTTCTTCTTAAATTGATACATTCCCCCCCCCCAGTTATCTCATTTATACAAGGTAAAAAAAAAATCACGAAAACATACAAGAACTAAAATGATAAATTTTTATAATTCATTTCTTTTTCACTCTACAGACACGTATTTTGTAAATAAAAAGCTGTATAAATTCTATATATTTTTCTAAAACTCAATTTTCTGCATTTATCAATAGAGGATTTTTTTTTTACTATCCATTTATCTACAATGCAGGCTAATTCCGTATTTTTTTTAAAAAGAGAATAAACAATTATATAAACTAAGAAAAATGATGCATTCAAGTTATACTTTCGTGTAAACTTTTTAGAAAATCTTTGAGATTTTATCAAGAAAATAAAACGAGCAGTATGTTTTCTAACTAATTACTGCTTAATATTCTGGGTTGCATGAAAAAATCCATAGCAACCTACAAAATTCTCAGACACTCTCCAAAGCAATCTATTAAAAGATCAAGTGAGTTAGTCTATCAAGTTAAACAATGTATTTTAAAAATCACAGATGAAATTGACAGTAATTCCACACTTCAAATTGGGGTTGTGTGCCATGATCCAAAGCAGGCTATTATTACATTAAATACTACTTATTTCTGAAAGATAAATTTTAACAGAAAATTAAAATACACTATGTCTTAACAGTTATTTTCTACATTTAAATATTATTTGAATGAACCAAATGAATGAGTGTAGCATTATCATTATGACAATTATATTACATGAGTTACCCAGAATCTACGTCTGTAACTAAACCAAAAAACAAAACAAACAAAAATAACTCAATCACTAAAGGAGACTACATGATTAAGCATACAAAAAATGAACTTAGGATATTTATACATAGGTTTAAAAAGAAAAATAACAGGAAGAGGGAACAAAAATTAGTTTATAGGGCTATGATTTTTAAAAAAGTAATAAAAGGCATGAGGAAAACACAAAGCCAAAGTGTAAATCCATCTGAACACATCCCTCTTTAACTGCTCTGGCATGAAAAAAGGCACTGAATATTGTAAAATGTTACCAAGTATTTTCAAGTGAGAGGGTGCCTAGATCAGCCAAATGAGTATTTTTATCCTTGAACACGACCTTCAAGTGGAAGAAGGTTTATCACTGTAAAAGCTTAATTGTAAAAGCTCTTTTACATTGCTCTGAGTATGCTTAATGAATAACTTTCAGACATGCATTTGATTCCTCAAATTGCAAGAATGGTAACTATTATTTCTACTAATCTATAAGATCCTTCATCATCTGGCCCCTGCTGATGTCACCAGCCTCATTAAAAACTGCCTATAGTTCCCAAATATATTCCTGCTCATTCATGCATCAACATCCATATATTCCCTCTATGTGGACTGTCCTTATTTATTTCATGGCATACAACTTCAAGACTCAGCTCATCACCTTCTTCTCCATGATGTCTGTACCCTCACTCTAGGTTTGCCTTTAGTGCTCTGCTGGCACTCTGTACACATTTCCTATAACACACATCTTAAGGAAGTTCATATATGTTATGTTGTTTGTGTTAGACTTTGAAGGTTTCACAAAAGAAATTGCCAATTTTACACCACAGTCTGAATTACCACAAAAACACAGAGAACTTGACAAATCTGAATGAACTTGCAATTTTAAACATCAGATTTCAGACCCTGATTTATCCCAATAAAATGAGGCTATTCAGTGAGGATTAATATAAACATGATTATTTGAGAGTGGTTTTAATTTCTCCTTTATACTGTTTTATAAAATCTCCCCTAATATCACTTTATTTTTTAATCAAAAAATATTATTAAAGAGGCAGAAAGTTCTCTTTAATCCCACATGTGAAAGTCAAATGTTATTTTTCAAATAAATAAAATACTTAAAAAACTGCCTAACAGAATACTAAACAGTAACCAAAATGAAAGTGAAACAGGCAACAAAACAAACAGGAAAAAAGTTTCAGATACTCTAATTTGAAATCAAGAAATTTATTTTGCCTGTTTATAAATACAAGTGTATGTAGTCTGATCTCTTAAAAATTCAACCTCAAAGCAGTTCTAAGGATGTCCATGCCTTCCTCTTCTCTTTCTCTCTATACATGTAAAGCCTGCATCACTAAAAATAAGTCTCTGTAGTAAATAATTTATCACATCAGTTTCCTTTAGCTTTTATTTAAAGGATAGTATCAATGTAGCCACTCTGTATATGTGTAAACTTTTTCAAATGATGATAAATCTAAAAGACTGCTTAACAAAAAACCATTGTTTTCAGAGGATGATTCTCATGGAGACACTGTCTCTTTGCATTTCAGCCAGCTACAGTTTAATCTTTTAAAAAGTGAGTTATTCCAATTGTAAATATTTATGCACCCAACATAGGAGCACCTCAATACATAAGGCAAATACTAACAGCCATAAAAGGGGAAATCGACAGTAACACAATCATAGTAGGGGACTTTAACACCCCACTTTCACCAATGGACAGATCATCCAAAATGAAAATAAATAAGGAAACACAAGCTTTAAATGATACATTAAACAAGATGGACTTAATTGATATTTATAGGACATTCCATCCAAAAACAACAGAATACACATTTTTCTCAAGTGCTCATCGAACATTCTCCAGGATAGATCATATCTTGGGTCACAAATCAAGCCTTGGTAAATTTAAGAAAATTGAAAGTGTATCAAGTACCTTTTCCGACCACAATGCTATGAGACTAGACATCAATTACAGGAAAAGATCTGTAAAAAATACAAACACATGGAGGCTAAACAATACACTACTCAATAACGAAGTGATCACTGAAGAAATCAAAGAGGAAATTAAAAAATACCTAGAAACAAATGACAATGGAGACACGATGATCCAAAACCTATGGGACGCAGCAAAAGCAGTTCTAAGGGGGAAGTTTATAGCAATACAATCCCACCTTAAGAAACAGGAAACATCTCGAGTAAACAACCTGACCCTGCACCTAAAGCAATTAGAGAAAGAAGAACAAAAAACCCCCAAAGCTAGCAGAAGGAAAGAAATCATAAAGATCAGAGCAGAAATAAATGAAAAAAATGAAGGAAACGATAGCAAAGATCAATAAAACTAAAAGCTGGTTCTTTGAGAAGATAAACAAAATTGACAAACCATTAGCCAGACTCATCAAGAAAAAAAGGGAGAAGACTCAAATCAATAGAATTAGAAATGAAAAAGGAGAAGTAACAACTGACACTGCATAAATACAAAAGATCATGAGAGATTACTACAAGCAACTCTATGCCAATAAAATGGACAACCTGGAAGAAATGGACAAATTCTTAGAAATGCACAACCTGCCAAGACTGAATCAGGAAGAAATAGAAAATATGAATAGACCAATCACAAGCACTGAAATTGAAACTGTGATTAAAAATCTTCCAACAAACAAAAGCCCAGGACCAGATGGCTTCACAGGCGAATTCTATCAAACATTTAGAGAAGAGCTAACACCCATCCTTCTCAAACTCTTCCAAACAATTTCAGAGGAAGGAACACTCCCAAACTCATTCTACGAGGCCACGATCACCTTGATACCAAAACCAGGCAAGGATGTCACAAAGAAAGAAAACTACAGGCCAATATCACTGATGAACATAGATGCAAAAATCCTCAACAAAATACTAGCAAACAGAATCCAACAGCACATTAAAAGGATCATACACCATGATCAAGTGGGGTTTATTCCAGGAATGCAAGGATTCTTCAATATACGCAAATCAATCAATGTGATACACCATATTAACAAGTTGAAGGAGAAAAACCATATGATCATCTCAATAGATGCAGAGAAAGCTTTCGACAAAATTCAACACCCATTTATGATAAAAACCCTGCAGAAAGTAGGCATAGAGGGAACTTTCCTCAACATACTAAAGGCCATATATGACAAACCCACAGCCACATTGTCCTCAATGGTGAAAAACTGAAACCATTTCCACTAAGATCAGGAACAAGACAAGGCTGCCCACTCTCACCACTCTTATTCAACCTAGTTTTGGAAGTTTTAGCCACAGCAATCAGAGAAGAAAAGGAAATAAAAGGAATCCAAATTGGAAAAGAAGAAGTAAAGCTGTCACTGTTTGCAGATGACATGATACCATACATAGAGAATCCTAAAGATGCTACCAGAAAACTACTAGAGCTAATCAATGAATTTGTTAAAGTAGCAGGATACAAAATTAATGCACAGAAATCTCTGGCATTCCTGTACATTAATGATGAAAAATCTGAAAATGAAATCAAGAAAACACTCCCATTTACCATTGCAACAAAAAGAATAAAGTATCTAGGAATAAACCTACCTAAGGAGACAAAAGACCTGTATGCAGAAAATTATAAGACACTGATGAAAGAAATTAAAGATGATACAAATAGATGGAGAGATATACCATGCTCCTGGATTGGAAGAATCAACATTGTGAAAATGACTCTACTACCCAAAGCAATCTACAGATTCAGTGCAATCCCTATCAAACTACCACTGGCATTTTTCACAGAACTAGAACAAAAAAATTTCAAAATTTGTTTGGAAAAACAAAAGACCCTGAATAGCCAAAGCAATCTTGAGAACGAAAAACGGAGCTGGAGGAATCAGGCTCCCTGACTTCAGACTATACTACAAAGCTACAGTAATCAAGACAGTGTGGTACTGGCACAAAAACAGAAAGATAGATCAATGGAACAGGATAGAAAGCCCAGAGATAAACCCACGCACATATGGTCAACTTAACTTTGATAAAGGAGGCAGGAATGTACAGTGGAGAAAGGACAGCCTCTTCAATAAGTGGTGCTGGAAAAACTGGACAGGGACATGTAAAAGTATGAGATTAGATCATTCCCTAACACCATACACAAAAATAAACTCAAAATGGATTAAAGACCTAAATGTAAGGCCAGACACTATCAAACTCTTAGAGGAAAACATAGGCAGAACACTCTATGACATAAATCACAGCAAGATCCTTTTGGACCCACCTCCTAGAGAAATGGAAATAAAAACAAAGATAAACAAATGGGACCTAATGAAACTTAAAAGCTTTTGCACAGCAAAGGAAACCATAAACAAGACCAAAAGACAACCCTCAGAATGGGAGAAAATATTTGCAAATGAAGCAACTGACAAAGGATTAATCTCCAAAATTTATAAACAGCTCATGCAGCTCAACAGCAAAAAAACAAACAACCCAATCCAAAAATGGGCATAAGACTTAAATAGGCATTTCTCCAAAGAAGATATACAGACTGCCAACAAACACATGAAAGAATGCTCAACATCATTAATCATTAGAGAAATGCAAATCAAAACTACAATGAGATATCATCTCACACCAGTCAGAATGGCCATCATCAAAAAATCTAGAAACAATAAATGCTGGAGAGGGTGTGGAGAAAAGGGAACACTCTTGCACTGCTGGTGGGAATGTGAATTGGTACAGCCACTATGGAGAACAGTATGGAGGTTCCTTAAAAAACTACAAATAGAACTACCATATGACCCAGCAATCCCACTACTAGGCATATACCCTGAGAAAACCATAATTCAAAAAGAGTCATGTACCACAATGTTCATTGCACCTCTATTCACAATAGCCCGGAGCTGGAAACAACCTAAGTGTCCATCATCCGATGAATGGATAAAGAAGATGTGGCACATATATACAATGGAATATTACTCAGCCATAAAAAGAAACGAAACTGAGCTATTTGTAATGAGGTGGATAGACCTAGAGTCTGTCATACAGAGTGAAGTAAATCAGAAAGAGAAAGACAAATAACGTATGCTAACACATATATATGGAATTAAAAATAAAAGTCATGAAGAACCTAGGGGTAAAACGGGAATAAAGACACAGACCTACTTGAGAATGGACTTGAGGATATGGGGAGGGGGAAGGGTAAGCTGTGACAAAGCGAAAGAGAGGCATGGACATATATACACTACCAAACGTAAGGTAGACAGATAGTGGGAAGCAGCCGCAGAGCACAGGGAGATCAGCTCGGTGCTTTGTGACCGCCTGGAGGGGTAGGATAGGGAGGGTGGGAGGGAGGGAGATGCATGAGGGAAGGGATGTGGGAACAGATGTATATGTATGACTGATTCACTTTGTTATAAAGCAGAAACTAATAAAAAAAAAAAAAGACTTGAAGAAGAAACACAGCGAAGAAAAAAAAAAAAGATTTGAAAGGTGTACTTGGGCCGGAGATTGTAGAGAATTGGGGTGCCTGATTTAAAATTAGTTAAATGGTGCAAACGAACTTATTTACAAAAGTGATATAGAGTCACAGATGTAGAAGACAAACTTATGGTTACCAGCAGCGAAAGGGTTGGGGAGGGATAAATTGGGAGATTGGGATTGACATATACACACTACTATATATAAAATAGATAACTAATAAGGACATACTGTATAGCACAGGGAACTCAATAATCTGTAATGACCTATATGGGAAAAGAATCTAAAAAAGTGTGGATATATGTATATGTATAACTGATTCACTTTGCTGTACACCTGAAACTAACAACATTGTAAATCAACTATATTCCAATAAAAATACAAAAAAAAAAGTTATTCGACTGATCAAAGAGCTCCAAGCTATTGCTTTCCATTAAAATTTCCTCATAGCCATGATACATCATTTTAAACTATGTTCCCTAATATATTTATTTTGCCATCTTTCCTGTAGTTTAAGTTCACCATATAGTTATTTACATGATAATAATATATTGCTTCAGTAGGCAGCAAATTATAAGAAATTATGTTAGTCTGTCCTCCCTCCTTTCCCGAACTGGTAGACTAGTTTCACTCTAAAACTTCACCCCCAGTTATTCACTGTGAACGACTCAAAACAATTCATCAAGATGGCTGGTGGCCTAACTGTCAGAGCTATATAAAAGAACCATGAATCGCCCTGTGTTTAGTTTGGAGGTAATTATTACCTTTCCACTATACATTTAGAAACAATGACATTAACACAGTCATTCTCTTATGTTAGAAACCACAATGGTGTCCTAGTTCGAACTGGATCCAATTTAAATTCTATCAACCAACCCCAGTTAACCAGTTCAGAATTACTTTCAACTTAAATTTAATTGGTATTCCTTACTCCCACAGTAATATATATATATATATATATATATATATATATATTTATTTATTTATCTATCTCCAACTCTACTCCGGCATTTATCAGTTTTATTAATTTTTTATTTATATACCTATCACAGATACTGGACCTAAAGCTCCTCCTTGGAAGGGAAGATGTTTTTATTCACATAATAGACAATGAACAATCAATGAATGAACTAATAAGCAAGCAAATACCAAATCACCTTTCTCATTAGATCCATCTCTATATCTGCTTTATCCTGCTTCTACACTTTTACTCCAGCTATTCTCTCCACCTGAAATGCCATCTCTTTTCTTGTTTATTAATCTAAAACCTTACAGGATGATAGGGAGACCAAGACTGAAACTGCAGCTATAAAAGCCCTTTGTGTTTTGGGATTCATACTTTAAAAAGAACAACAATACTAGACAGCTAATTAAATAAGGTATCAATGATATATATATTAAATCAAAATTATTTATTCAATCTATTTATTTGCATATTAGAAATTTTTATGCTTTCCCCTTTCCCTTTTCTGTACTTCAACCAGATGCTTACCAATTTTTCTTCGTTATAGGTAATATGCATACAATAAAAAGGCATTTTTGTGTTTATATGTAAGATCTATCAGCTGAACATCTCATTATGTGACTTAAAACTTAATAAAAATTGACTGTCTTGGGCTTCCCTGGTGGCACAGTGGTTGAGAATCTGCCTGCCAATGCAGGGGACATGGGTTTGAGCCCTGGTCTGGGAAGATCCCACATGCTGTGGAGCAACTGGGCCCGTGAGCCACAATTACTGAGCCTGCACGTCTGGAGCCTGCGCTCCGCAACAAGAGGGGCCGCGATAGTGAGAGGCCCACGCACCGCGATGAAGAGTGGCCCCCGCTTGCCACAACCACAGAAAGCCCTCACACAGAAATGAAGACCCAACATAGCCATAAATAAATAAATTTAAAGTAAAAAAAAAAAAAAAAAGTGATTGCCTCTGGGAAGCAAAAATGCAGGAATGGAGAAGGATAAGATAGGGTAATGATTTTTTTTAATTATAAATGTTTTGGTACTACTTGACTTTTGAAACTATGTAAACTTAAAACTGAAAAAAAATTTTAAAAGAACATGTGATGATATTGCCTCTCTGGCAGGTAGGGTAGGTGTTTGTGAACTAGAACCAATTTTTCCATAACCCTATATCTAATTGCCTCTTAGATTTCCAATCTGCCTTCATTTTTTTTTTTTTTTTTTGCGGTACGCAGGCCTCTCACTGTTGTGGCCTCTCCCGTTGCGGAGCACAGGCTCCGGACGCGCAGGCTCAGCGGCCATGGCTCACGGGCCCAGCCGCTCCACGGCATGTGGGACCTTCCCGGACCGGGGCACGAACCCCTGTCTCCTGCATTGGCAGGCGGACTCTCAACCACTGCGCCACCAGGGAAGCCCTGCCTTCATTTTTAAAGTGTAGTCTTCCTTCTGATTTTCCTGTCAGCCTTATCTGTCTTAAGTCTATGAAACAGGAAACAGCGCCAGCATCACCTGGGAACTTGTTAAATACGCAAATAATGTCTTATCCCAGATCTTCAGAGCAGACACTTCAATTGGGATCCAGCAATCTGTGTTTAAGAAGCCCTCCACATGATTCTTATGTACACTAAAGTTTGAGAATGACTACTATAATGGTTCAACGTTCTCTTTTCCTGACTCCTTCCTTCACAAAGGCTGCAATCTGTCAATTTCCACACAACCATGTATGTAAGTGCACAGCCCACACAGAAGATCAGTTCTGCTTAACGTAAATACCTGGGGAGAAGCCACCAATAATGATAAACACTGCTCTTTATTCTGCCCTCTAATATCCAGGAACTGATAGGTGTTTAATGATAAATTTGAAATGTCGTGTTTAATGAAAAGAAATAGTACGAAAAGGATGCCTGGAGAACTTGTCACCAAATAAAAGTATCCTTTTTAACTGTAAGGTACAACAAAGACAACTACTCTAACAGTAAAAAACTGGGTGTACATAAAATATCACATTTTTGACCACTTTTACTTACCTTCTCTTAATTCTTACAATCAAATAAAACCACAGAACATATCCTATAGCATATGTTCATAAATGCTAATAAACCAAAACATAGCTTCTAAGGATTATTTTTAAATTAAAATTTTAAAACTTTATAATAGCAAAGAAAGACAGCTTAAATTTAATAAAGGATTCAAATAAAAATACTATTTTTTTAAATGTCACATCATAAAGTGTGTTCAATACTTCACAACAATAAATATTTGGAAAAGTCAACTCCCATTCTAAAGATAAAAAGCTAATATGGACCCTGGAATATTACTGAAATCAACTGAATGTCTGTTGGAAAAGAAAGTAATATAGTTAAACGGAGCTTAACTTAGTACCAACGTAAATTTCAACAGAGGTACTGTGATCATAATGTTGGTAGTTTTAGTTTCTAAAAAACTATCAGTATAAAATTAAAGTGACTCTAAAGGCCAGAGTCTTACTTAGCAAGTTTTTGTAATTTTATTCTACTTTGGTATATCTTAAATTTCAAAAAATTTTAAACAAACACAAAAATATTAACATTCAGATACTATCAAGGGCTTGGAGAAGGGTTACTTTCTTCAATAAAGTCTTTATTCAATATGTTAAAATGGCAATTTAACATATTCAATATGATCTCAGGATGAAAATAACAGACGTATAATTCATTATTAATGTAAGAACAACATTCTACAATATACACATTTCTATATATCATATTTAGCACAGGAAAATTTCTGGGATATTCATGGACATAAACACGTTAGCCTAGATTTACTAGAAACTAAGAGGTGCATGTTACGTTACATGTATCAAATAATCCCACCATTATTAAGTAAAAATTCTACACTTTAATCACAATAAAGAAAAACTGGACACATTTGCATGATGGTCAATCACTAAAATGACTCAAGACGAAAACCATGAAAAAATTTCTGATTATTTATAATGCATGCACCTACTCAAGCTCAACTGTAAGTTCTGGTTTACTCCTCATAAATGTTATACCATACTGTAGTAAAATCAGCTTAAGAAAAATAATTCTCTTTTACAAAACAAAAGTGCCATTTCGGGCCTTCCCTGGTGGCACAGTGGTTGACAGTCTGCCTGCCAATGCAGGGGACACCGGTTCGTGCCCCGGTCCGGGGGGATCCCACGTGCCGCAGAGCGGCTGGGACCGTGAGCCATGGCCGCTGAGCCTGTGCGTCTGCAGCCTGTGCTCCGCAACAGGAGAGGCCACAACAGTGAGAGGCCCGTGCACTGCAAAAAAAAAAAAAAAAAAGAAAAGAAAAGAAAGTGCCATTTCATATAGTCTTATCCATTCTTTTTAAAGAAAATAACTTCTCAAACAGAATTAGGAACCTATCTTTAAAAGCCTCTTAAATACAACTTAACTATAAAATTTCAAAGTGTAAAAATTATTAATTTCCATAACAGCAATTCTTAATCATCAGAATAATGAAGAGACATACAGGTCACACAGGGTTAAATCTGATGTACACTCCTCCTAGGTGAACTGGACCTTAGGATCTTTTTCCAAAGGCAGCCTGCCCTGCTAGACCACAATTTTAAACAAGTTGAGATCAGAACCACTACAGCTACTAAAAATTTTAGTCCCTACAGGTTCCAAGAAGAATGAGACAATGACTGAGTAAGTAGGCTGGACCCGTCTCCCATGCTGCCAAGTGAGTAAAGGGGAACCCTGCCAGCATGCTGTAATTGTCACCTTCCTTATTTCCCAGTTAAGCTCATATTAAGACAGTAAGAAAATGCAGAGAACTGGAGATGCTGCACTCCACAGGATTCCTGCCCCCATGTCCCTTAACAAGTTTCCCCATTTCACTGAGTTAAGCCCTGGGCTTATAATGAAACCAGCCTTCAAGGCGTGCACATATTCTCCAGTGCATACAGATTAATGTAAGTTTTTATACTACTCCTCATACAATAGAGTAAGAATACTTTAAAGAATACATATTCACAAAATTGGATATTCAACTCTAAACAAAATTTCCTTAAAACCTCTATACTTCATTAGTCGATATACAAATTAACATGTTCTAAACCAATATGCTAGGGGAAAGGCTTTTGGTGTTTCTCCTTTAAACAACACAGTCTAGAGTATACTGTCCTATTCCAATTTTTTTTAATGTTATTACTTTGGTAAAATACACATAGGGAGCAATTAAAACTTTCATGATCATATTCTTTTTTACAGTCTAATTATGGATTGATTTTTAAAAGACAACTTACGAGTCACTAGAGAGAAATTATTTTGCAATTCCCAAGAGGTTATGATTCAGTCTATATTTATGAACTACAATTTTGAAATTTAATGGGATTTTTGGCAGTTGCAAATAATTAAAGCCTCTGGTATTTCACCCTGGAAATTAGTGACGTATATTGGAATTTTTAATAAATTTCATCTCATTGCCTTTTCATAAATGCCTATAACCTGTAATAAACGGCTTTAACTATGAGAGAAGTAAAAACTGGAAGGGAAAGGAGAATGAGAAGAAGTGGAAAATGGGGTAAGATTGGTTTGAATACTTGAAGGACTGGCTAGATAACAAAGTTAGTTTTGCTAAATTGGTTGTTCAAGATGATTCAGCAGAGATTAAAAAACTCTGGTATTAATAGTAACTACAAATAATCTACCTGAGTTTGAGGAGGGCTAAGAAATTGGGAAAGTAAAAGAAAGGTAACAAATCAGTGATTCTCTGATAAAAACTAAGCAGAGAAACACTACTATTGATATCATTCCTTCTTCCAATCCCAACCAATGGCAGCTAATTGTGAAGTAGAGTCCCAAAGACTCTATACACTAAATATCTTATTCAGAAATGACAAACTGGCACAAGGAGAAATTAATGTGTTAGTTTACACCAAATTCCAAAAATAATTTTCCCATTTGAAAAAGTTCTACTGCACCACACCAATTTCAGTTTCATTTTACACAACTATAGACTGTTCTCCAAACCTAAGGCCTATTCTTTCTACAAATTCGCTTCTGAGTTCCAGAGGTTCAACATTACCAAATCCAAACTCTAATCTCAAACCCTGACACCTCTGCCTTTCACTACAGTTCCACATTTACAACTGCCTACGGTGCATCTCCATTTGGGCACTTTTCCATTAGTATCAAATGGGTAACATCTCCTTGTCATTATCACCTCTTCTTTCCCAATGTCCTCAGGATAGAACCATTCTTAAACATTAAAAATCATAGAACTAGATGTCAGCAAAAATGGTGGAGTAGGGAACCCCCCAATAGTTAACTCCTCCACAAAAGCAACAAATACACTGGCAAAAATTGTCAAAACCAACTTTTCCAGAATTCTGGAAACGAATGGAAAGCTTGCAGTAACCAGGTAAATGTTTAGTCAAGGAAAAATAACTGAATCTCAGTCAGAGAGCCTTGGGCTGGTCTTGAAGACAACAGCTCACGGTCCCAGAACGGGTACCCAGTATCAGAGGGAACAGAACAGACCTTATTCTCAAACAATTGGGATTATTTTTGTGACCTGTTTGGTGACTCCCTGGAGGAGCAGCATTCCTTTATCTCGTCCGACTCGGAAATCACCCAGTGCTGGGGGACCACCAAGGCACGTTTGTCAAAAACATGTAAGGCAAATGTACACTGATACCTGGGGCAAGGGATAACAGTTGAGGCAAGCAACAGACTAACCAAAAACCCTAGGAGGAAAGGCTGAGGAATGAGATGCCTTTGGGGAGTAAGGGTTTTGAAAAACATCCACATTATTTCTGAGAATTTAAAAGGTCATGCAAATGGCCACATGTCTAAAATGTTGATGGAGTTAAGATTCCAGAGTCACTGCTTAGAGGAGATCCTTCTGGGAAAGCTATCTGAATAGGAACATCTACACAAACTTCTCAGGAGCAAGACATAAATTTTTATATTAAGCCACCGAGATTTGGGGATTATTTGTTACAGGAGTTGGTGTTAATTCTATGGGTAATTCAGACCTAGACTCTAAAAAACCTAGAAGATATGCATGCTATTTTGCTGTAAAATAAAGAACTTGTTTAAAGAAAAATGAGTGACTTCTTTATACTATGTTCTTGTTTAATTAGGCTCTTAGCAAATATATTTTATTTATATTGTTGACTAACAAAAACATTAAAAGGAAAAAAATACCAAAAAATAGGCTGTTTAAATGTGTTTACAGATAGATATACTTTCCAATAAGTTACTTAGAGCAGTGTATGTTGGCCAGCCCAACCAAATCTTATATTTCATAATATAAGTCATTAGGTAAATGGATTATATATGCTCAAATGTAACTTTGCTAGAATCTATCTTACAAGGTTTCATCTGAATCAGAGTTTTAGTATTAACATCTGGCAGAAGTAACTGCGAAAATAATAACTATGACTAGTTTCAAGCTAAAATTGTAGAGTAACATAGTGAATACAAATCTATTCAAATCCATTCAATTACTCTTCTGAAAATGCTTTAGATGAGGAATATATGACAAGAGAATAGCTCTGAATAACAAAAAGAGAATCATTTGAAACAATGGGAAGGCAAAGTAACGAATGGAAAAACATGCAATTGTTAACAGTTTACCTGGAATGACCAAAACCTGCATTCATCTTGAATAAACTTTTTTTTTTTTGCGGTACACGGGCCTCTCACTGTTGTGGCTTCTCCCGTTGCGGAGCACAGGCTCCAGATGCGCAGGCTCAGCGGCCATGGCTCACGGGCCCAGCCGCTCTGCGGCATGTGGGATCTTCCCAGACCGGGGCACAAACCCACGTCCCCTGCATCGGCAGGCGGACTCTCAACCACTGAGCCACCAGGGAAGCCCCTTGAATAAATATTTTTAAACAAAAAAATTAACAAGTTTCACAAAATTCACTAAAACATATACATAAAAAAAAATTCAGGAAACAGTATCTCAAAAATGTCAAACAGACATAAAATACTAATAACTTCCTTGAGCATGCTGCCATATGTCACACTTGAAAGTATCATGAGGGCTTCCCTGGTGGCGCAGTGGTTGAGTGGCCTGCCGATGCAGGGGACACGGGTTCGTGCCCCGGTCCGGGAAGATCCCACATGCCTTGGAGCAGCTAGGCCCGTGAGCCATGGCCGTTGAGCCTGCGCACCCGGAGCGCTCCGCAACGGGAGAGGCCACAACAGTGAGAGGCCCGCGTACCGGGAAAAAAAAAAAAAAAGTATCATGAATTTCTTCTCCTTACAGCAGCATCAATATGCCAGTTACTGAATTTTGCAATTTACCTTTCATATTTAGAGACTTAGCATTTAGTATTATATAGTTAATGTTAGGTTGGAATTTTCAGACTATTACATAGACCATAAATGCTGAAATAAGTAAAAGTCACATAGAAATATTATATAATGCTTGTAATACTGTATAAAATGGAATATATTATACTTATTTTCCTTAAAAAGATTATGGATACCCCCCAAGATCCCCCCCCAACAAAACATGTATCGTTAACTATTACATTTGTGAAGTATAATAATATATAGTAGCATAGCTTGCCCAAATATTGCTTTATATAGAATCCATTAACTGGAATCCCTTAACAACAGGAATCAGTCATAAATGCCTAGAGATATATGCCTCACTTTATAGTAGAAAATTCTGAAAAAGTTTCATGAGTCAAATTTTGATAAGTTGAAATATATTAAATGAACTACAGAATGAAAGGGTTTCTTCCTAAATACTTTGTTAATGTTTAAAAATCCCTTCGGAGATAAAATAGTCCTAATTAATCATGATTTAGCTTTATATGCTATACACTGGATTTCCTTAAAATGATCTTGGTCTATATTATTTTCTAATTTTTTTTCCAGTGTTACAGCACATGCATCTTCCCATTTCAAAGAATTACTCATAAACATTGGGAAAATAGGAGAGTGTTTATAAGATGAAAAGAAATGAAGACTTGTTTTGAAAAAAAGGCAAAAGAGCGAAAGCATTCATCTATATTCCTGGAGAATATACATGTCAGCCTCCTACAAGTACCCTCCTAATTAACCCACTCCCCAAAAGAAAATTTTTAAGGCAAGTAATCTAGCAATGGCTGGGATTTCTATATGGATTCCCAGGTTCTAACTAACTGGAATGTAGTAATGTACATCCAGTCTTGTTATCAGAAAACAGAAGGAAATGTCATAACAAGGAAACTGTGCACAAAGGAATAATAATGTGAGAAAGTCTGGAGAATATAGAAAAGAATCAATTTAGGGAGGCAGTAAAATGATCTCTGAAATTCTTCCAGTAGATCATTCGTCTCCAGAGCAGATGTGAGCACCTCAGGGATACAGGGATTACAGCAAGGCAATCCACTGGGGTAAAGGAAGAAAATATCAGAATTTCTATTTAAGTTTTTCATTCAAATATAAGAGAAATTTTATTTTATTGCTATTTAAATTACAGGCTATCACTGGCATCCTCATAACTGTGTAATACAGTCAAGGTCATGCAGGATTCAGGCAAAAAATAATATGAGGTTAGTTCTCCAGTTCCCCCATGTCACCAAACTGACAGAGACCTCTCCCTATAACCCGTGCATCTGCTTCTGGTATACAGTATTTGGATGTGCTCCAGTGTGATGGGTCAGTTAAGTAGATTTATCATTTATATTATCTAGTTTAATTAACTCATAAAATGAACAATGGCTTTAAGAGATGCCTATAGAGAAACTTCTGGTTGAAGACAATATTAATAATGCAAGCACAAGCAAAGAAGATAATGGAGAATGGACACTTTTCCAATGACGAGTACAAGCTCATCAGCCACATTAACAAGGTAAAAACAATGGCAATAATGTACCTTGATATGATGTGATGAGAATGGCATTTACTTCTTCTGTGGTCTTCCCCCCCAAAACCTGTAATTTCAAGTCTATTCATGAGGAAAATATTAGATGAATCCCATTTGGAGGACATTCCACAAAACACTTGACTTATACTCCTCAAAACTGTTAAGGTCATCAAAAACAGGAAGAGCCTGAGAAACTGTCACAGTCTTGAAGAGGCTAAGGAGACATGTAATATGGTCTCCTGGATGGGATCCTAAATCAGAAAAAGGTCCTTAGGTAAAATCTAAGCAAATATGAATAAAGAATGGACTTAGTAAGCAACAGTGTACCAAGACTTGTTCATTAGTTGTGACAGAGGTACCATACTTTTTTAAAAAATGGAAATATAATCAGACCTAAAAAAAAATTAGCCACAAATTTTTAGAAGTATCAAGACTATTTGAAATTCAAATTGACATCCACTGTTGTTAATGATGAATGCTCTACCCTAAGTTATAATTTGCTGCAGATATTAGCTAACCATAAGACATGTTCAGATTTTATAATAAATATATATACACATATGTAATACATGCTCCAAAAGCTGAGACCACAATTCTAGAAAATAAGTAAATTAACTAGATGTGATACTACTATTCATATCTCACCAATTATTTACTGAGCACACACTTAATGTGAAGTACTAGAGATACAAGGATAATAACACAATTTGATTCAAGGCAGCTTATAATTTAGTGATGAAGCAGACAAGAAAGGTAATTAGCATACAACATAATAATGAAGAGCAATGAGTACATAATAATCGCCATAAATAGAAATGAACAGAGTTCAATGGGAGAACCTGGGCTGAGAAACGAGACATGGGGCAGAGAAGGTGTCTAGGACAGGGTGCCATCTAAGCTGAGTCTACAAGAATAAGAAGTTGATTAAAGCTAAACAGGAAGAAGTGTTCCAGAAACAAGGAACAGTAGGTACAGGAGTCTAGAGCTACGTTGTCCAACAGAGTAGCACAAACCAAAATGACTACTGAGTACTTGAAATATGATTACTGAGAATCTGAATTCTTAATTTTATTTCATTAAAATTTAAATTTAAAAACGGAAGCAGTTCAGCTTGGTAAAGATGTCAATGCTCCCTAAATTGATCTCCCCAAGTTTTAACACAATTCCTACCAAAATCCCAGAAATTTTTTTTTTTTTTTTACACATAGACAAACTTATCCTAAAATGTATATGGAAAAGGAAGGGCCCTAGAATGGCCAAAACAGTTTTGAAAAAGAAAAATAAAGTGACAGGAATCACACTTCCTGATGTTAGGGCTCACTATATCGCCATAGCAAACAAGACAGTGTGGTGAAGCATAGACACAAAGACCAATGGAAAACAGAGAACCCAGAAACAGACTCACAGGAACATACCTAATTGATTTTTTAGGTACAAAAGCAATTCAATGGAAGAGAAACAGTCTTTTCAAGAAACGGTGCTGAAGCAACTCGACATCCATAGGCCAAAAAATGAACCTTGAGTTAAACCTCACACCATATGCAAAAGTTAATTCAAACGAATCACTGCCTTAAATGTTAAATGTAAAACTATAAAACTTTCATTAAAAAAAAAACTGGAGCAAATCTTCAGGACCTGGGAGTAAATGAGGAGTTCCTAAACTTGACACCAAAAATATGACCCATAAAAGGAAAAAAACAGTAAGTTGGACTTCATCAAAATTTAAAACTTTTTCTCTGAAAAAGATCTTGTTAAGAGGATGAAAAACAAACTATAGAAAAAATATGTACAAACCATGTATCTGACAAAAGACTAGTATCAGAATATATAAAGAATTCTCAAAACTCAAGAGAAAGAAAATCTAATTAGAAAATGCACAAGAAGGCATGAACAGACATTTCACCAAAGACAACATACAGATGACAAATAAGCACATGAAAAGATGTTCACCATCTTAGTCTTTAGGAAAATGCAAATTAAAACACAATGAGATATCACTACACACATATCAAAATGGCTAAAATTAAGAACAGCGACAATAAACACTAATAAGGATGTAGAGAAACTGGTCAATTATACATTACAGATAGGTATATAAAATGGCAGTCACTCTAGCATATAGCTTGGAAATTCCTTTCAAATGGACTTACCATATACCCCAGCAATTGTACTCTTGGGAATTAACCCAGAAAAATGAGGACATTTTTTTTTTTCTTTTTTTTTTTTCTTTTTGCGGTATGCGGGCCTCTCACTGCTGTGGCCTCCCGCGTTGCGGAGCACAGGCTCCGGACGCGCAGGCCCAGCGGCCATGGCTCACGGGCCCAGCCGCTCCGCGGCATATGGGATCCTCCCAGACCGGGGCACGAACCCGTATCCCCTGCATCGGCAGGCGGACTCTCAACCACTGCGCCACCAGGGAGGCCCAGGACATTTTATATAGGAGTTTATATACAAATGTTCATAACAGTTTTATTCATAATAGTCAAAAACTGCAAACTACCTAAATGTCCTTCAGTGGACAGTGGTTTAACAATGGTTAAACCAACTGTGGTACAACTACACCATGGAATATTACTCAGCAATAAAAAAGGAACTGTTGCTACACAAAGCGGTTTTGAATTCCCTCAAGGGAATTGTGCTAAGGGAAAAGGCAAACCTCAAAAAGTTACATGATACCATTTATATAACATTTCTGAATAACAAAATTATTAAAATAGAGACCAGATTAGTGGCCAGGGATTAGGAATGGGGTAAATGTGCCTACAAAGGGGTAGCACAAAAAAGCCTTCTAGTGATGGTACATATCTATCTTCATTGTGGTAGTACTTACCTATCCATATGAAATTGCACAGATCTATAACACACACGCACACACACACAAAGTGCATTTGTAACTAGAGGAATATGAATAAGTTCTCTGGACTGTAAATAATGCCAATTGCTTGGTTTTGATATTGTACTATAGTTATACACGATGTTAACACTGGGCAAAGATGGGTCAAGATCCCTGTACATTTCTTTGCAACCTCCTATGAATCTATAATGAATTCAAAATAAACTTTAAAAAAAACAACTAGCATAAAATATCTTCCCAGTAAACACAACTTTCTTGTTTTGATTTCGGTTTAACAGTTGCTTTGTGTAAGATATCATTATTGTACTATACTAAGGGAAGGGGAGTGCAAGCATTATTTCTAGTATTACACACAAGCATATTAACCAATCCAGTTAGTGTGAATGGATTGGTTCAGCTCAAGTGATGTTTTTATAGGCACCAAGGTAACGTGTATTAGAATACTTTACACAAGACAGAATGACTTACAGTGATACCTATTAATTGGTAATTAAATCAAAATACTTTTAAAGTTAAAATATAATTAAATTTGTTTTTTAAGCTTAAAAAATTTAGTATGGACAACTTTTAAAATTTAATAGAAACGCATATTATTGATGCAGAATCGAGTAGATGCAAAAGCTAGTACGATAACCAAAACATTAAAAAAGAAAAAAAAAAGGACTGGAAGAAGGTACTACAAATTTCATGATGAATGGCAACTGCAATTTACTAGAGCACAGCAAAATGAGAAGGCTGTTTGTTTTTGTGCTGCTTATTAACTCACAGCCACAGCTCCCAATTCGCTCAAAGCCTGCTCTGTGAAATGCATCTGGGCCCTTTAACTATTCTTCCTTTGCCAGCAGGCTGGATGTTAAGCTGTGTCAGGAGAGGGCATGGGAGAGAGTGCAGGAGGAAGGTTTTGCCTCCTTATTCTGGAGTGCTTAAGCGTGCACAGCTTTCTCTAGATCTGCTCCTGTAGCACTTGAATCTCCTGCAGTGCCTGGTAGCCAGCAACAACCAGCAGCCCACAGCTCCTCTAGTCACCCCCCTCAGAGGCCCCCAGTGAGACACCTCCCTGTAAACAGCTTTCCTCAGCACCCTTAGGTGCTAATTTCTGGCAAGTTCTGCCAACAGCGCACCACAGCAACTTCTCTGCCATCTAGACAGCTATTGCTGTGCCCTCTCCAACAAGGTCTGGCTCTCAGCTGGAGTGGGAGGACGTGGCTTTGTGCACTCTCCCTCAGCCCTGAGGGGAGCAGTTGCTCCTTTTATGTTATTCCTATTCTCTTCACTTCTTCCTAGCCAATCTCTTGTTATTCCAATCTCCTGTTATAATTACTAATGCTTTATATTACACTTTCCTATTCAAATTACTGTGTGGTTTCCCCTGCTGATTGGTCCCAGTCATGTAAAAAAAAAAGTATTTTTAAGATAAGAGACAATCTAAAGAGACATTTTTAGTAAACAGTGATTTTGATAAGTTTCCTTTGAAAAGTTAAAAAAGAACTGATAAAATTAGTTACCTAAAATCAGAATTACATGTCAAGTAAAGAAATTTTAAACAATTTTTAATAGGATCTGAGCCTGTAGCTTTGGCCAGCTATGAAAGAAATAAAATCAAGTGCACTGAGGCACAGAGGGTCCAGAGATATAACTCCTTCTGGTTGGGAGTAGAACAGTCAGGTAAGTTTTTGACTCTACTTCCCTTACCAGATACTTAGTCTACCAGGCAGTTGTGCTCTGGTCTGTGCTTCACCCAAATACAAAGCTGCCATTCTGTAGGCTCAGCAGGAAACATGGGAAATTACAGGTTAGGTACATGTGAAATATGTAAGGGAAATAGAGTATATAAGGAAAAAACATAGAGTTCGAACCTACCAGAGTAGTTTCGTCATTTAACATACAGCACAAATCTACAACTATTTATGTATATTGTCTGGCAACGCTTTTTTATTTTGTCATCGACTCTCTTGGCACCAGTGTTAAAAAAATGCATCTTGAATAAAAAATTAAGTACAGAATTTCCATTTCTTAAAAAAATTTGATAATAAATGTGCAACATGGACACTACTGCAGGCAATATCACTGACCACATGAAAAGCAGCAGATACAAATTCACTGATTCAGCACTGGTATCTACTTTAAAGTTATAATGAAGTATTTTAAGAAGACTGTGCATGGAGACAACCTAACGTGTAGCTAGAGATACTATGTTTACACATTACACTAGAAGCATTTTTTAAAATTAGATCAAATCCCTAATCGTCTAAATTAATTTTACTCATTTCTACTCTAGATTATCATATGCTTAAATAAAAAGCAATCACTGTTAAACTGTTTGCCAAAGAGTAACTTTGCAAAAAGTTAAATGATGTTAGCTTGGTATCAGTGATACCAGATGCTTCAAATAGAAAACCAATTAAATAATAGCTTGATTTCTTTATCCAATTCATGGAATCAAAGTAAAGCTATTAGAAATTCATTCTTAAAGGTGAAATATCTGACACTATTGAGCTACTATAAATTCTGTTTAAAAGTTCAACACGAGGGCTTCCCTGGTGGCGCAGTGGTTGAGAGTCCGCCTGCCGATGCAGGGGACACGGGTTTGTGCCCCAGTCCGGGAAGATCCCACATGCCGCGGAGCAGCTGGGCCCGTGAGCCATGGCCACTGAGCCTGCGCGTCCAGAGCCTGTGCTCCGCAACGGGAGAGGCCACAACAGTGAGAGGCCTGCGTACCGCAAAACAAAAACAAAAACAAAAACAAAATTTCAACAGGAAAGATAAAATTACTTGTTTTTACAGTGATAACATGAATATAAATTTTGGTAGAGCAAAATGCCAAGAAAAAATGTTATTATTAAATTTAGAGACCCTTAGAGAAGCAATGTACTTGGCACTGGTTGTGGTATGTACATAATTTATAACTATGCCCAAACTGTGATATTCTACTAATCAAAGCAGAATCTGTTGTCAAAACTGATACATTTTTTTAAAACTCTGTAGTTTATACAGAAAGAATAATCTACAAAATCTTTATAACAAGCCTGACATTGAATGCAACAATTCAGCACTGCTGTACGAACTTTCTCTTTGTGCTATCACGTACGAATTTTAGAAATACTGGACCTTTTAAAAACCTAATTTATAAATCAACTTAAGTGTCCTACAAAGATACTGAACTTTTTTGTAAAGGAGTTCCTTACATTTTGGTTACATTTTGTTCAAATCAGTAGGAATTCTTCAAATATGAGACAAAGCAAAAAGCTTAACCTTTTAACTCTTAACAAATGGCATTTTTTGAAAATAAAGCTTATAAACAGAAAGACTGAGATTTACTACTGCAAAAACAAGAAAGAAACAATAAATTAAAATTAAATTTTAAGAACACAAATGTTATACAAGACTTAACTATGAAATTCTATCATTGCATATTTATCTCAACTTCTGGGAACAATCTTTTTTTTTTTTTTTTAAGCAAGGTAACTTCGCCTTTTTTAAAAAATTTATTTTATTTATTTATTTTTGGCTGTGTTGGGTCTTAGTTGCTGCGTGCGGGCTTTTTCTAGTTACGACAAGCAGGGGCTACTCTTTGTTGTGGTGCATGGGTTTCTCATTGCGGTGGCTTCTCTTGTTGCAGAGCATGGGCTCTAGGGCTCAGTAGTTGTGGCTCGTGGGCTCTAGAGCACAGGCTCAGTAGTTGTGGTGCACGGGCTTAGCTGCTCCACGGCATGTGGGATCTTCCCGGACCAGGACTCAAACCCATGTCCCCTGAATTGGCAGGCGGATTCTTAACCACTACACCACCAGGGAAGCCTCCTGGGAACAATCTTTTGAAGGATCTCCAATATTTATAGTTGTATGTATTTATATTCATACCAAAATGGATGAAAATGTAAAAGGCCTGTGATTTTGGACCAGCTGAATCTGACAAAACATTCAAAATAATCAATAAATAAAGACAATTTATCTAACAAGTTTTGTCTTATAAAAATATTGGTTGGGACTTCCCTGGTGTCCAATAGATAACACTGTGCACTTGGGGTGAGGGAGAAGTCAAGATGGCAGAACAGGAAGACGCAGACTTCACATTTCCTCACAACTAGGGCACGTACCAGGTTGGGGCTCGGACACCTAGAGGGACGGGAGAAATCCCCACCCAACTGGGTAGGACATGGGAGGTGAAGGATGGGGAAAGTTAAAGTAGAGGTGGGTCATGACCAGCACCCCTGAGGGGTGGCTGGGGGAGGGGATAGGTTCCCAAGATCAAAGAGGCCCAGCCACGGAGCAGGGATCAGTGAGGACAGGGAGAGACCTTGAGGGAATCAGGGGATTGGAGGGGAACACGACTAGTGACTCCCCCAACCACTTGGGCCCCGGCGAGCCAGCTGGGGTCCTGGGCCTAAACCTCAGCCCTCCAGGGCCCCCTCCAGCTGAGTGGGTCCTGGGGGCATGGGAGTGAGGGAGAGGGGGAGGAAAAGTGGAGGTGTGAGGGGACCGGCACCCATGAGGGGTGGTGGGGAGGGGTGGTGGGGGGAGGAGTTCCCACACTGAGGGGCCCATCCACAGAGCGGGGATTCACAGGAATGATGAGAGACCATCCAGGGATCAGAGGGGAATGCAACCAGCGTTTCCCCTGTCCACTCAGGCCCCCACGAGCCTGCTGGGGTCCCAGGACTGAACCTCCGCCCTTCAGGGCCCCCTCCATCTGCGCTAAGCCTAGGCCCCTCCCCCCACCTAAGCCCCACCCCGCCTGAGCCCCACCCCCCCACCCCCCACCAAGGCCTTTTCTGGTCTTTTTGTCTCTTGTTTCATTTATATTTTTATTTCTTCTAACATATTTTTTGTTTTTCTAATTTTATTTTATATTTTATTCTTTGTCAATTTTTTTTTCCACATGGCTTACAGGATCACAGTTCTCAGGCCAGGGGTCAAGCCTGAGCTCCTGTGGTGGGAGCACTGAATCTGAATTGCTGGACTAACATAGAACCTCAGATACCAGGGAATGTTAATCGGTGTGAGGTGTCCTGGAGGTATTCATCTCAGCACCAAAACCCAGCTCTACCCAAATGCCTGCAAACTCCAGTACCGGACACCTCAGGCCAAACAACCAGTAAGACAGGAACACAGCCCTACCCATCAAAAAAAAAAAAAAAAAAAAAAAAAATGAGATGACAAAAAAATGTTACAGACAAAGGAGCAAGGAAAAAACTTACAAGATCAAATAAATGAATACAAAACAGTCAACCTACCTGAAAAAGAATTCAAAGTAATGACAGTAAAGATAATCCAAAATCTCAGCAATAGAATGGAGGCATGGATTGAGAAAATACAAGAAATGTTTAACAAGGATCTAGAAGAACTAAAGAACAAACAGTGATGAACAACACAATAAATGAAATGAAAAATACACTAGGAGGAATCAATAGCAGAATAACTGAAGCAGAAGAACGAATAAGGGGGCTGGAAGATAGAATGGTGGAAATAACTGCTGAGGAACAGAATAAAGAAAATAAACATAAAAAGAAAAGAGAACAAACTCAGAGACCTCTGGGACAACATTAAACACTAAAACATTTGAATTATAGGGGTCCCAGAAGAAGAGAAAGAGAAAGGGTCTGAGAAAATATTTGAAGAGATTAGAGTTGAAAACTTCCCTAACATGGGAAAGGAAATAGCCACCCAAGTCCAGGAAGTGCAGAGAGTACCATACAGGATAAACCCAAGGAGAAACAAACCAAGACACATACTAATCAAACTAACAAAAATTAAATTCAAAGAAAAAATATTAAAAGCAGGAAGGGAAAAGCAACAAGTAACATACAAGGGAATCCCCATAAGGTTATCAGCTGATTTTTTCAGCAGAAACTCTGCAGGCCAGAAAGCAGTGGCAGGATATATTTAAAGTGATGAAAGGGAAAAACCTACAACCAAGATTACTCTACCCAGCAAGGACATCATTCAGATTCGACGGAGAAATCAAAAGCTTTACAGACAGGAAAAAGCTAAGAGAATTCAGTACCACCAAACCAGCTTTACAACAAATGCTAAAGGAACTTCTCTAGGCAGGAAACAAGAAAAAGACCCAGAAAAACAAACCCAAAACAATTAACAACATACATATCAATAATTACCTTGAATGTAAATAGATTAAATGCTCCAACCAAAAGACACAGAGTGGCTGAATGGATACAAAAATAAGACCCATATATATGCTTGTCTACAAGAGACCCACTTCAGACCTAGGGACACATACAGACTGAAAGTGAGCAGATGGAAAAAGATGTACCATGCAAATAGAAATCACAAGAAAGCTGGAGTAGCAATACTCATATCAGATAAAATGACTTTAAAATAAAGACTGTAATAAGAGATAAGGAAGGACACTACATAATGATCAAGGAATCAATCCAAGAAGAAGATATAACAATTACAAATATTTACGCAACCAACACAGGAGCATCTCAATACATAAGGCAACTGCTGCCAGCCATAAAAGGGGAAATCAACAGTAACAAAATAATAGTAGGGGACTTTAACACACCATTTACACCAATGGACAGATCATCCAGACAGAAAATAAATAAGGAAACACAAGCTTTAAATGACACAATAGACAAGATAGATTAACTTGATATTTATAGGACATTCCACCCGAAAGCAGCAGAATACACTTCTCTAGGGCACACAAAACATTCATCAGGATAAATCACATCTTGGGTCACAAAACAAGCCTTGGTAAATTTAAGAAAACTGAAATCGCATCAAGCATAATTTTCGACCACATGTTATGAGATTAGAAATCAATTACGGGAAAAAAACTATAAAAAACACAAACACATGGAGGCTAAACAATAAGCTACTAAATAACCAAGAGATCACTGAAGAAATCAAAGAGGAAATCAAAAAACACCTAGAAACAAATGACAGTGAAAACACAATGACTCAAAACCTATGGGACACAACAAAAGCAGTTCTCAGAGGGAAGTTTATAGCAATTCAATCTCACCTCAAGAAACAAGAAAAATCTCAAACAACCTAAGCTTACACCTAAAGCAAACTAGAGAAAGAATAACAAAGAAAACCCAAAGTTAGTAGAAGGAAAGAAATCATAATGATCAGAGTAGAAATAAATGAAATAGAAATGAAGAAAACAATAGCAGAGATCAAAAAAACTAAAAGTTGGTTCTTTGAGAAGAGAAAGAAAATTGATAAACCTTTAGCCAGACTCATCAAGAAAAAAAGGGAGAGGATTCAAATCAATAAAATTAAAAATGAAAAAGAAGTTACAACAGACACTGCAGAAATACAAAGCATCATAATAGACTACTACAAGCAACTCTGTGCCAACAAAATGGACAACCACAAAGAAATGGACAAATTCTTAGAAAGGTACAACTTTCCAAGACTGAACCAGGAAGAATTAGAAAATATAAAAAGACCAATCACAAGTAATGAAATTGAACTGTAATCTAAACTCTTCCAGCAAATAACAGTACAGGACCAGATGGCTTCACAGGCGAATTTTATCAAACATTTAGAGAATAGTTAACACCTATCCTTCTCAAACTCTTCCAAAAAACTGCAGAAGGAAGAACACTGCCAAACTCATTCTATGAGGCAACCATCACCCTGATACCAAAACCAAAGATATCACTGAAAAAGAAAGTTACATACCAATATCACTGATGAACACAGACACAAAAATCCTCAACAAATTTCTAGCAAACAGAATCCAACAATGCATTAAAAGGATCATACACCATGATCAAGTGGGATTTATCCCAGGGATACAAGGATTCTTCAATGTGCAAATCAATCAATGTGATACACCATATTAACAAACTGAAAGAAAACCACACGATCATCTAATAGATGGAGAAAAAGCTTTTGACAAAATTCAACACCCATTTATGATGAAAAATGGGTTTCTCCAGAAAGTGGGCATAGAGGGAATCTACCTCAACATAATAAAGGCCATAAACGACAAACCCAAAGCAAACATCGTTCTCAATGGTGAAAAACTGAAAGCATTTCCTCTAAAATTAGGAACAAGACAAGGATGTCCACTCTCGCCACTGTTATTCAATAAAGTTTTGAAAGTCCTAGCCATGGCAATCAGAGAAGAAAAAGAAATAAAAAGAATACAAATTGGAAAAGAAGAAGTAAGACAGTCACTGCTTGCAAATGACATGATACTATACATAGAGAATTCTAAAGATGCCACCAGAAAACTACTAGAGCTAATCAATGACTTTGGTAAAGCTGCAAGATACAAAATTAATGCACAGAAATCTCTTGCATTCCTATACACTAACAATGAAAGATCAGAAAGAGAAATTAAGGAAACAATCCCATTCACCACTGCCACAAAAAGAGTAAAATACCTACAAGTAAACCTACCTAAGGAGGCAAAAGACCTGTAACTCAGAAAACTACAAGATACTGATGAAAGAAATCAAAGATGAAAGAGACAAATGGAGAGATATACCATGTTCTTGGATTGGAAGAATCAATATTGTGAAAATGACTCTACTACCCAAAACAATCTACAAATTCAATGCAATCCTTATCAAATTACCAATGGCATTTTTTACAGAACTACAACAAAAAATCTTAAAATCTGTATGGAGACACAAAAGACCCCGAATACCCAGAGCAATCTTGAGGGAAAAAAACGGAGCTGGAGAAATCAGACTCCTTGACTTCAGACTATACTACAAAGTTACAGTAATCAAGACAATATGGTACTGGCACAAAAACAGAAATACAGATCCATGGAACAGGATAGAAAGCCCAGAGATACACCCATGCACCTATGGTCAACTAATCCATGACAAAGGAGACAATGATATACAATGGAGAAAAGACAGCCTCTTCAATAAGTGGTGCTGGGAAAACTGGACAGCTACATGTAAAAGATGAAATTAAAACACTCCCTAACACCACACACAAAAATAAACTCAAAATGGATTAAAGACCTAAATGTAAGACCAGACACTATAAAACTCTAAGAGGAAAACATAGGAAGAACACTCTGACATAAATCACAGCAAGATCTTTTCTGACCCACCTCCTAGAGTAATGAAAATAAAAACAAAAATAAACAAATGGGACCTAATGAAACTTAAAAGCTTTTGCACAGCAAAGGAAACCATAAACAAGACAAAAAGACAACCCTCAGAATGGGAGAAAATATTTGCAAACGAATCAATGGACAAAGGATTAATCTCCAAAATATATAAACAGCTCATGCAGCTCAATATTAAAAAAACAAACAACCTAATCAAAAAATGGGAAAACCTAAATAGACATTTCTCCAAAGAAGACATACAGATGGCCAAGAGACACATGAAAAGATGCTTAACATCACTAATTATTAGAGAAATGCAAATCAAAACTACAATGAGATATCACCTCACAGTGGTCAGAATGGCCATCATTAAAAAAATCTATAAACAATAAATGCTGGAGAGGGCATGGAGAAAAGGGAACCCTCTTGCACTGTTGGTGGGAATGTAAATTGATACAGCCACTATGGAGAACAGTATGGATGTTCATTAAAAAACTAAAAATAGGGCTTCCCTGGTGGCGCAGTGGTTGAGAGTCCGCCTGCTGATGCAGGGGACATGGGTTCATGCCCCAGTCCGGGAAGATCCCACATGCCGTGGAGCAGCTGGGCCCGTGAGCCATGGCTGCTGAGCCTGCGCATCCAGAGCCTGTGCTCCGCAACGGGAGAGGCCCACGTACCGCAGAAAAAAAAAAAACTAAAAATAGAACTGCCATATGACCCAGCAATCCCACTACTGGGCATATACCCTGAGAAAACCATAATTCAAAAAGACACATGCACCCCAACATTCACTGCACCACTATTTCCAAGAGCCAGGACCTGGAAACAACCTAAATGTCCAAAAACAGATACCGGATAAAGATGTGGTACATATATACAATGAAATATTACTCAACCATAAAAAGGATGAAATTGAGTCATTTGTAGAGAGGTGTATGGACATAGAGTCTGTCATACAGAGTGAAGTAAGTCAGAAAGAGAAAAACAAATATTGTATATTAACACATATATGTGGAATCTAGAAAAATGGTACAGATGAACCTATCTTCAGGGCAGGAATAGAGACGCAGACATAGAAAATGGACATGTGGACACAGCGGGGGAAGGGGAGGGTGGGACGAATTGGGAGATTAGGATTGACATATATACACTACCATGTGTAAAACAGATAGCTAGTGGGAACCTGCTGTATAGCACAGGGAGCTCAGTTTGGTGCTCTCTGATGACCTAGATGGGTGGGATAGGGTGTGGGGTGGGAGGGAGGTCCAAGAGGGAGAGGCTATATGTATACATATAGCCGATTCACTTCGTTGTACAGCTGAAACTTATACAACATTGTAAAGCAACTATACTCCAAAAAGAAAAAAAAGTTAAAAAAAAAAAAGACCTCACACTTCCACTGCAGGGGGCACAGGCTAGATCCCTGGTTGGGGAACCAAGATCCTGCATGCCGAGCGCCACGGCCAGAAAAAAAAACATTTATCAAAAAGAGCTACTAGAAATGGAGATAAAAAGACAGTACCTGTTAAAATATTGTGGCTTAAATATTTATACAATTCCAATACAAAATATATTGATTTGAAAATATCCTCCATCGAGCAGAATTTGCCCTGAGCTCCTTTGATATCTCAACATTTATAGAAAGTTTTCTCAATTAAAGAAGTCAACAATTCAAATGCATTAGTCATAAAATGTAACCTTTTTTTTTTTTTTTGCGGTATGTGGGCCTCTCACTGCTGTGGCCTCTCCCGTTGCGGAGCACAGGCTCCGGACACGCAGGCCCAGTGGCCATGGCTTATGGGCCCAGCCGCTCTGCGGCATGTGGGATCTTCCCGGACTGGGGCACAAACCCACGTCCCCTGCATCGGCAGGCGGACTCTCAACCACTGTGCCACCAGGGAAGCCCCATAAAATGTAACTTTGATAAAGCTTGTTGCAAGCAATTTTAAGAAAAAAATTTAAATAACAAAACCATATTGCAAAACCTATATTCTTCAGAAAAAATAACACGTTACAGACAACAACATCTAAAAAGAAAGTACTTTAATATATCCCAAGAGTAATTATTCTGTTTATGTTCTTTTTGTAATGGTCATATAATCATTATAAAGGCGATTTTCTTGGCCTTAAACAGATATATATAATTTTCACATTTTAAAAACTTATTTTTGAGAACAGTTTTCATAAAGAACTATTTTATAGCTCTATCAATATAATAAACCAAATCTGTAAGTCAATAAATATACATTTCAGATGTGTGTGTTTTATGATTTTATTTTAGTACTTCTAAACTTCCAAGTGTCCCCATTTTAACAAATTATACAATCAAATTCAGACATAAGATAAAACTGCATATTGAAAAAGACCAGATCAACTATACTTCAATAAAAAATTTTAAAAAGCTTAATGAACATCAATATGTAAAAATAGGAGGAACGGGGAAGATGGTGGAAGAGTAGGACGCGGAGATCACCTTCCTCCCCACAGATACATCAGAAGTACATCTACACGTGGAACTGCACCTATAAAACACCTACTGAACGCTGGCAGAAGACCTCAGACTTCCCAAAAGGCAAGAAACCCCCCAGGTACCTGGGTAAGGTAAAAGGAAAAAGGAAAAAAAAAAGACAAAAGAATAGGGACAGGACCTGCACCAGTAGGAGGGAGCTGTGAAGGAGGAAGGTTTCCACACAATACGAAGCCCCTTCACGGGCGGAGACTGAGGGTGGTGGAGTGGGGAAGCTTCGAAGCCGCGGAGGAAAGTGTAGTGATAGGGGTGCGGAGGGCAAAGCAGAGAGATTCCCGCACAGAGGATAGGTGCCGACCGGCACTCACCAGCCCGAGAGGCTTGTCTTCTCACCCGCCGGGGTGGGCGGGGGCTGGAGCTGAGGCTCGGGCTTCGGTTGGATCCCAGGGAGAGGACTGGGGTTGGCAGCGTGAACATAGCCTGAAAGAGTTAGTGCACCACGGCTAGCAGGGAGGGAGTCCGGGAAAAAGTCTGGAGCTGCCTAAGAGGCAAGAGACTTTTTCTTCCCTCTTTGTTTCCTGGTGCGCGAGGAGAGGGGATTAAGAGGGCTGCGAAACGGAGCTCCAGGGCTTCCCTGTTGGCGCAGTGTTTGAGGGTCTGACTGCCAATGCAGGAGACACGGGTTCGTGCCCTGGTCCGGGAGGATCCCCCATGCCGCGGAGCAGCTGGCCCCGTGAGCCATGGCCACTGAGCCTGTGCGTCCGGAGCCTGTGCTCCGCAACGGGAGAGGCCACAACAGTGAGAGTCCCGCATACCGCAAAAAAATAAATAAATAAAAATAATAATAAAAAATAAATAAACAAATGGGACCTAATGAAACTTAAAAGCTTTTGCACAGCAAAGGAAACCATAAACAAGACCAAAAGACAACCCTCAGAATGGGAGAAAATATTTGCAAATGAAGCAACTGACAAAGGATTAATCTCCAAAATTTACAAGCAGCTCATGCAGCTCAATAACAAAAAAACAAACAACGCAATCCAAAAATGGGCAGAAGACCTAAATAGACATTTCTCCAAAGAAGATATACAGATTGCCAACAAACATATGAAAGAATGCTCAACATCATTAATCATTAGAGAAATGCAAATCAAAACTAAAATGAGATATCATCTCACACCAGTCAGAATGGCCATCATCAAAAAATCTAGAAACAATAAATGCTGGAGAGGGTGTGGAGAAAAGGGAACACTCTTGCACTGCTGGTGGGAATGTGAATTGGTACAGCCACTATGGAGAACAGTATGGAGGTTCCTTAAAAAACTACAAATAGAACTACCATATGACCCAGCAATCCCACTACTGGGCATATACCCTGAGAAAACCATAATTAAAGAGTCATGTACCAAAATGTTCATAGCAGCCCTATTTACAATAGCCCGGAGCTGGAAACAACCTAAGTGTCCATCATCGGATGAATGGATAAAGAAGATGTGGCACATATATACAATGGAATATTACTCAGCCATAAAAAGAAACGAAATTGAGGTATGTGTAATGAGGTGGATAGACCTAGAGTCTGTCATACGGAGTGAAGTAAGTCAGAAAGAGAAAGACAAATGCCATATGCTAACACATATATATGGAATTTAAGAAGAAAAAAATGTCATGAAGAACCTAGGGGTAAGACAGGAATAAAGACACAGACCTACTAGAGAATGGACTTGAGGATATGGGGAGGGGCAAGGGTAAGCTGTGACAAAGCGAAAGAGAGGCATGGACATATGTACACTACCAAACGTAAGGTAGATAGAAAGTGGGAAGCAGCTGCATAGCACAGGGAGATCAGCTCAGTGCTTTGTGACCGCCTGGAGGGGTGGGATAGGGAGGGTGGGAGGGAGGGAGATGCAAGAGGGAATAGATATGGGAACATATGTGTATGTATAACTAATTCACTTTGTTATAAAGCAGAAACTAACACACCATTGTAAAGCAATTATACTCCAATAAAGATGTTTAAAAAAATATGTAAAAATAAAATAGCTTCTTGATACACATCATTTAAAAAAAAAACAGAGGGCCTCCCTGGTGGCGCAGTGGTTGAGAGTCTGCCTGCCGATACAGGGGACACGGGTTCGTGCCCCGGTCCGGGAAGATCCCACATGCCGTGGAGCGGCTGGGCCCGTGAGCCATGGCCGCTGAGCCTGCGCGTCCGGAGCCTGTGCTCCGCAATGGGAGAGGCCACAACAGTGAGAGGCCCACGTACCGCAAAAAAAATTAAAATATAAATAAATAAATAAATAAATAACAATGTTATTAGCCAAAATAAAAATTGCCATGTTATTCCCCCCTGTCTTTTTTAACTAGATCATCTATCACCTAGTGTTCAAAAAACAAACAAACAAAATACCTTGGTCTATTTACATTTTCACAAAATTTCCATATCTTTATTTTGATGTTTTTCAGGTCACTGTTCATCTAATTCATGCTTTCAGAAGTAATCTACCATAACTATGTAAAAGCTGCATACTCTATAATTTTATGCAAAGTATACTGCTTTATAAGAACCACAAACATCAACTCAAACACAGTAATGTATTTGGTAGCTATCTGCCTTGTAAGACTGTGAACTCCAGCAAATGAAAATTACATCTGGTGAAATTTTTTTTTTAACACTATGAATTATCAATGTTGAGGGCAGTATATGAAGCATGATAAATATTTAACAAACATATACAGAATGAATGAATTTCTCTCTCTCTCTTTTTTTTTTTTTGCCACACTGTGCGGCATGAGAGATATTAGTTCCCCAACCAGGGATTGAACCCTAGCCCCCTACATTGGGAGTGTGGAGTCTTAACCACTGGACCACCAGGGAAGGCCCCAGAATGAATGCATTTCTTAAATTAAGACAGGGAAGATTTCAGAGAAGACCTGACAGTGATAGAGAAGGGAGGCAAAAAAACAAAACAGTCAAGAGAGCATGAGGTGCATTCACACAAAAGAATGTACGTTGTATCAGTTCCTTAATTTCTAAAATAAAGTTGAATAAAAGTCCACATATTTGGTTTCACACATTTATCTATAAATAGTAAATAACTGAACTCAATCTCCGCTAAACCGGCTTACTAAGAAAAAAGACATTTACCAAAACAAGTATTTAAAACACTATTCAGGGGAAAACCATGAAACCTTCAAAAATGAATTTAAATTATATAAAGAAATTGGGAAAAAAATTATTCTTTTTAAAATTTTAAAATTAGTGAAAACATTTAAAATGTTCTAAATAGCAATAACCATCTCTATCAGACAATACAAGCATGAAAATTACTAGTAGAAATATGAAAAGACACTATTTCAGATAAAATTGAAATACAGTTTTCTGAATTTCATTCAATAACATGTTTCCAGATATCTTCTGCCATCATGTGGAAATTTTTGAAATTACACTTAAACACAAAAAAATCCTGTATCTGACTGGAGTATTCCAGTCAATATTAGAAGGAATGAATGAATCCGGTTGTAAACAAGGTAAATATTCTTAGAAGAATTTAGTGAAAATGACCATGCACAGTTGCTCCTAGTTTCTCTCTTCTTCCGGAGAGAAGATGGTGTTCATTGTAGCTTAAGGAAACTGCATGACAGACACTCAACTTCTTTTTCTGTTTCCCAGATTCTTAGCAATTATGCCTGTCCTAGGACTCTCCCAGTTCATGATCTTAAATTTCCTAAATACTCTTTAATTATCTCTCTCCATTCTTAGGCACTTAAACCACTATATTAAATGGAAAAAGAAACAGATATTAAGCTACTTTAAATTGTCTTGAATCATTAGGAACCACAGACGCTTGATACAAGTTTTACACATAGCAAAAAAATATATAGATAGATATAGATATAGATATATAGATATATATATAAACTGAACCAGGACATCCCTGGTGGTGCAGTGGTTAAGAATCCGCCTGCCAATTCAGGGGACACGGGTTAGAGCCCTGGTCCAGGAAGATCCCACATGCCGCAGAGCAGCTAAGTCCGTGTGCCACAACTAAGCCTGTGCTCTAGAGCCCGCGAGCCACAACTACTGAGCCCGTGTGCCACAACTACTGAAGCCCACATGCCTAGAGCCCGTGCACCGCAACAAGAGAAGCCACCACAATGAGAAGCCCGCTCACCACAACATAGAGTAGCCCCCACTTGCTGCAACTAGAGAAAACCTGCGTGAAGCAACGAAGACCCAACTCAGCCAAAAATTAATTAATTAATTAATTAAAAAAAAACTGAACCAGCTATTCATGCATTCATATGCCTAGTGACTTGACAGCATATCTAGATAAAAACATGGATTAAAGTGCTTGGAATAAGCCTAGTACACTATGAAATATAACACTGAATTCTCATTTATTTATGAAATACAATTTAAGAATTCCCATAATCAGGCTAAAAGTCTTTGCTTAAGCTATTAATCTTTATAAACTATAATTCACATATTTGGTTAACTTTTTATCCAACATGTTTGGTCTTCATCTGAAAAATCACACATTTTTCTTTTGGAGGAAAAAACCAAGATTTACTGAGCATCTATCATAAGCAAAATACTGTCCTAGGAGCTTTAAGGTACACAAAGATACGTAAAACATAGTTTTCGTCCTCAAGGAATTTACCCTCTACTAGCACCAAAAAGGATGTACACAAATAATTATAATACACTGTAGAAACCATGAAGAAAACAAAAATACAAAATAATGTTTTAGGAAATTAGAAGACAGAGTTTTGCTTTTTACTGGGAGAATTAATCAAGAAACGGTTGATAGCAAAGGATTGGAGCTGTTACGAAAGACATTTTAGGATTTGCCTATACAGAAAAAGACAGGAAAACATTTAGGGCAAATGAATAGTGAGGCCAAGACAACTTAAGGCCACATTCAGAGAACAATGCTCAGTTGAGTATGACTGGAACTTAGGAAACTTGACAAAGAATACTGAGATGTAAGGTAGGAAAAACATATTCAAGTCAGATTTTGCATAGTTTTGAACTTGGGTTCAAGAGAGGTCAGTGGGAAAACAGTGATGGCTTTTTACGAGGGCAATAATATGATCAAAGTTGTGTTTTATAAGCTGACATTTAAAAGGGACTAAAGGCAAGATTATTTATGAAATTACTACAAACATCCAGAGGCAAAGAGAATGGAGACAACAGCTCAGAGTTCTGATATGGTAAAAGGAATCAACCAGATTTGGCAACTAATTGGATATGGAAGATAGGAAAGAAGGAAGAATTAAGAATAATGAAATTACAAAATTTGTTTTCAGTACCTTCAAAACTCCTTCCTATCAAATCTCCTTCCTACCACACGCTACAGCTAAAATAGTTAACACTTATTGAGAACTTACCATGTACAAGGCAACTATTGTGCATATATTATCTTATTTAATCCTTAACCTTTGAAGTAAGTGATGCTGGTATTCCCATTTCACTGATGAGGAAACTGAGGCTTGGAGTGGTTAATCAAAGTATCCAAGTTCACACAGTAAGTAGCTGGATGTTAATCAATGTCATTGTTAATCATTAAAGTGTTAGCTGCCAATAATTTAAAATGGAATCTCTCATAGGGTAATTATATTTTAAAAAGAAACTCAAAGATAAAAAGATCTTCAAAATCCAACAGAACAGTCAGATTAAGGAACAGCAAGTGACAGGGTAGATATACTGGTTAGAGAACTGCCTAACAATCAATCATAAATTGAATGGCTAAGGGAAAGAGAAGTTTCCTCCTGTAATCACACCACTCTTTGTTTGCCCTGCTACCAGAAGACCAACATTCTCATCTACTACTCTTTAGAGTACAATGAGTCTTCTTCTATCTTATACAGACTTGTACCACACTTATGAACTCCTTACGGATACTGACCATTAATCTCCGTATCCCCTGAAAAATAGTAGGCATTGAATGAACCAGTGAACAAATAAACTCAGTTGGGCTCCTCCTGTCTAGCCCTCCCAGCCTCACACAATTCAAGACCTACATTTGGAACAATTTCTCCATGTCCCACCTTGAACTTGTTGCTGAAACCTCTCCTCCTGATTCTTTGCTTTCTTTCCAGTTTTTGTCCTTAATAATGTCTTCTAGATTATCCCTGACACTCAACTTGGTAAGGCCATGAACAAACAAATGGCTGGCCTTATTTATATTACAAGACGTGTCTCTACTAGATCCCAGGACATTTCCAAAGGTTCTCTAACCCACTAACTTCTTTCTCAGTTATCGAGGAAAAGGCTTTACTTTCCATGGAATCAAATAGTACCCATGTTAAATCATCAGAGGCTTCTCCTTCGACTGACTATCCAATAGGTTGTGCAGCTGGTCTAAGAGATGGGGCCAAGTTCCCAATGCTCTAGACTTTAATTTGTATATACTTTCCCAGAGAAACAGTATAACAAATAGTAGTAAGGCTCCCACACAGCCCTGCAGAAAAAGTCTATTTAACCACAGTACAGTTAAAATATTACACAATGGCAATTACATTTTTATTTTTTCATCATAAATATACCATATTTATGCTATACTGTGGACTAAATAGCTGCTTATGGTTAATACTGGTTAACAAGATTTCAGTATCCAAACTAAAAGAAGGATGAGTTATCTATCATCCAAGTATCAAGGAGAGGAGTAAACTGCTGGGTATCACGAAACTACAGTTAAGCAGAAAGCTAACAAACATAATTAAAAGCAACATATACATCTACCTCTATAAGTACAGACTAAGATAAAGCAAAATTTTTAAAGAAAAAAATCATTAAGATTTGAGATTCCAGTTATGCTTTTAAGAAAGAAAAGATAAAACTATTAAATAACTTTTTAAACTTTATATAACTTCACACTAGCTCTATTACTATTTAAGAAAATATAGTTTAAAAATATACTACAGTTCAATCTTAACATATGAACTTCTTGTCACCCCTTAAAGGTGTAGAGCATATTTTGATAGCAAAATGCTATCTAAAATATGCTTTAGTTGAAAAGAATAGAACTAAAATAATCTGGTATGTCTTACTTATCAAAAGTGCCCCATCTGAATTTGTTCTTCACAAACAGAAATTAAATTTTCTTCTTTTTAGACACATGCATCGACATTTGTAGACAAACCCTATTTAAAACAAATTTCATGTATGCAAATGCAGGTTTACACAAAGAAGGAAATTATCGGCTGATTATTCATTTTACAAAACGATTAACAAAAGAATTTCTTTAAATAGTTAATCTGCCAGTATACTTAAAATACAGTTAAAATTTTTAAAAATCAACTTATAAACAATTTTTCAGAAATGCACTCATAGCATAAAAGTAGTTACAAAAGTATCAAGCTTCCAAAATGTTATTATTACAATCTTTGTCCCAATCGCTTGACTTACCTAGCACGTGACACAAAAAGATTAAATACAATAGCTGAAAATGGCACAGAAAAGCAAATTTTATATAGTTCTTAACTATATACATGTATGTCTATCATAATCATTAATACTGGTTTCTTGTTAACTGTTTCTTTACTGTGTGCAGTAAAATTGCACACAGAGGCTAGCAAACAATGAATCAATATGGCTGAAGGTGACCTAAGAAACGACAGAGCAAAGGGTCTTCTCTGCCTTCATTGTGCAGGCAAGCCAGAGGTACAAAAGAAGAAAAATCCAAGAGATCCCATCAGCGTTGCAGCTTGTTTTTGATTTTTCCTTTGCAGTTTTCTAAGAAGTGCTCTGAGATATAGAAGACAATGTCTGGGAAAAGGAAATCCAAATCTGATGATCCAGAAATGGAGCATTTTGGAACAACTAAGAGAAGCAGGAAGGATCCTAATGCTCCCGAGTAGCCTCTATTGGGAGTGTTCTGTTCAGAGTTCCACCCTGAGATCAAATCCACAAACCCTGGCACCTCCACTGAAGACCAAACAGATGTGGAGTAATCTGAGAGCAAAAAAAGCAGCCTTACAATAATAAGGTAGTGAGGCTGAAGGAGAAATAGGAAAAAGGTTTAGCCAACTCAGGAAAATCTGACGGTGCAAAGAAGACAGATGTTGCCTAAAAAAAGGAAGATGAAGAGGATGACAAGAGGAGGGAAAGAAGGGGGTTGTGAAAGAGGAGGATAGAGAAATAAACTTGAGTATCTAACTCCACATGAATTCCAAAGTAGGGAAAAACACAATAAACTTCTTTGAGATGGCTCTGCCCTCATTACATTTAATTACAAAATTCAAATATAATCATATTGCAGTTTCTAGAAGTGTACTAGAAATTTTAAATAGTTTACATGAAGTAGCCAAGGGTGTTATTAGTACCCTGAAACTATATCAAAGTTGTATATATTTCCAAATATTTTAAAATAAGACGTTTTTCTCACTCTGTGCATCTTGCTTAGCCTAGTAAAGACATTTAAATATGTTCATGGTGTTTTTTAAGTGGTGTTAACTATGGTTATTGGCTAGAAATCCTGCATTATCAACTGTACGTATTTATACCTTATAGAATAAGTAGGCAGCCAGGCTGGGAAGTGTGAGGCAGTGAACAAGCTACCTTTTGGAGGGGTTAGAGCTTTGGGTCTGTGCTGTGAGGCTAGACCCATTGATGCTGCATGCTGATGTTATTATAGCTGTTTGTCTGTTTGTTTATAAATTTATTTATTTATTTATTTATTTATTTTGGCTGCATTGGGTCTTCGTTGCTGCGTGTGGGCTTTCTTTTTAGTTGCAGCGATCCAGGGCTACTCTTCGTTGCGGTGTGCTGGCCTCTCATTAAGGTGGCTTCTCTTGTTGCGGAGCATGGGCTCTAGGTGCGTGGGCTTCAGCTTTTGTGGCACATGGGCTCAGCAGTTGTGGCTCACGGGCTCTAGAGCACAGACTTAGTAGTTGTGGCACACGGGCTTAGCTGCTCCGCGGCATGTGGGGTCTTCCCCAGACCGGGGCTCGAACCCATGTCCCCTGCATTGGCACCACTGCGCCACCGGGGAAGCCCTATAGTTGTTTTTATATATACGTATTTGCCATGCCATCAGCTGCCATTCTTAGTGTGGAAAGGGGAAAGTTCCTATGAGAAGTGTGTGATTTTTTTTTATTCAATGGGATAGTTTTAAACAAACTAGACAACTTCATCTTCAGCAAAGTGAAGAGTCACTGCAGCAAAGTCCAGAAAGCTTTGCTACTTAAACATACAATATATACAACATTCTGCTATTTTTTATGTTTATAATGATGAAATGTTTTTTGAAAAAAAAAATAGACCATGTATATGTTTAAAATCTATTCAAATAAAGCATAAGTATTTTAGTGTTTGAAAGCTTAGGAGTCAAAATTCAATTTATTTTAGAAATGCTTCAAGTTCTACTAATTTAGGATTAGGGAAGACCAAAAACTTCTAAATAAGACAAATATGATCCTCCCTTGGGAACTGAGCTAAAAAAATCAACACACAACAAGAAACATCTGAATTCTCTCAGGCCCAGAAGACCAATTAGGTAGCTTAATCTGTCAACACACTGATAATAATAATAATGCTTTGGCAGGAAAAAATGTGCTTAAAATAAAAATAAAGTATCAAGAGGGGGCAAACTTCCTAATGTGTGTTCAGCACTGTCCAGGAAAAAAGGGCAGTGAAGCATGAGGACCCACAATGTTTTCTACTGTAAACTAAACGGATGTTTTCTACTACAAGGCCTGATGAAAAATCTCTCATGCCTACCCAGTTCCCATTATTTTAATTCCGTGTTTACCAGGCAACCTTCGAAACATTAATTCAGTTTCCTAGAAAGCTTAATAGAGGTCCACAATCCCTTACTTGCAATTCTGAAGTCAAAGAAGTTTCAAAAAACAATAGCTCTTTCAGAGCTCATCTGGTAGCAAATCCGGACCTAAATGGAATTATGTGAAGCGTTTATTTACTCTGCTTAATATGAACAGTCAAATGCTTTACTGCAGAAATATTAATGTACTTGATTACAGGGTACCACTCCAGATCCCACAGGGGTGTGTCTTAAAATTCAGTCATACTCCTTCTCACCTTTCTAAAATCTAAAAAATTCTAAGTTCTGAGACACCTCTGAAAGAAGTGTCCCTGGATCTAAATATGAATATTCTGACTCCTGGAAAAGGAGAGCCCTCTTCATCAGCCCCCACTCCCCAACCCACAGAAATCAGCATTCTAGCTTATACTTCAGTATTACATAAATTTAGTTAGTGTGAATCTGAAGTCAATATTCGATCATCTCTGGGTATGTTGATAAAGTCCAATTCCAAATGTACAAGATCAATTACCAGGACTTACAATGACAATCTTGGGTGGCACAAACCTACCTAGAATTTCCTTCCTAAGCCTACTGGTTTCCAAGCCACCTTCCATCCTCTCTGTCTCACTTGCCAGAAGACAAACCAACAGTTAACCAATTTCCTCTGCCAGTCCTTATACACTGTCAACCTTCATGCAACCTTCTACAATACTTAGACAAAGAAAAAGTAAAAAATTAAAATAGATTTCTAACAGTTATTAAGTAGCAACTTAATTTTCATTAAATTAAGTTATTGGAGAATTATGACTAAGTATGATCTCTAAGAAATTAACATGAGAAGATTCTTCACGTTGCTTAAAAAGACTTAAAACTATACCAGATAGATGGCCCTGATGACTCTTTTCTGATCTCAGTTTAGAGCCCTAAAGATTCTAAATTCTAAATATGTCTTCTAGTGGTTAAGGAAAAAACAGTAACTAGATAAAGTTTAATTTTTAATCTATACATGTTTATTCTTTCTCAGCAATGCTTTGTAGTTTTCAGTGTAGAGGTCTGAACATCCTTTGTCTGAATTTTCCCTAATCGTTTCATATTTTTTGATGGTAAGTGATATTTAAAAAGTTTAATTTCCAAGTTTTCACTGCTAGTATATAAAAGTACAGTTAATTTTTATATACTGATCATGTATCATACAACCTTGCTAAACTGACTTAAATTCCAGAAGTTTTTTAGTAGATTACATCAAATTGTCTACATAATCATATCTGCTGTGAATAAAGGCAGTTTTATTTCTTTCTTTTCAATCTGGATGCCTTTTATTTCTTCTCTTAGTTCAGTGGCCATTTACAATACTGAATAAAAAAGTCTACACATTTAGATTGTTTTAATTCTACAAAACTCAGCAAGAAATAATTAAAATATATAGCTGACGTTATTTATTAAACATGAAGAAGTCTAAGTTTAACCTACAAAATTTAAAGGGCAAAATTAGGAACTATATTTATAAGGTGCTAGTTGACTCATGTATGTGTTTTCCTGTGCTTTGTGACACAAGACTGGTAACAAAAATGCTGAGTATATCCAACTGTATTGTTTAAAATCACATTTATTGGCTTTCTTATAATTACTAAAGTAGCACATGATCTGGAATTCTGAGGTACAAGGAAGAAAATTATAATCATCCTTAATCCCAGCACCCAAAGATAAACATTGTTTATTTTTAATTGTATCATGAGCAGTTTTCTATACCATTAATTCTTCTGAAACACCATTACTAAGAGCTGCATACTAACCCATCCATCATATGGCTAAATTATAATTTCATTCTTCTGCCATCACTGGACATCTATACTGATTTAAATTTTTCACTATTACCATATACATTCAACACAGCAGTTAAATTCATATATAAATCAGAGAATGACCTCTTATTAGAGTCCCTTTTGCCCATTCCTGTATTAAAGCTGTTAAGTGTTTTCCCAGTCCAAGCTAAGTTTTTTATACTAATGCTATCAATCATCTATCACATTAATCCCAAATACATTCCATTTGCCTTTTATTTTAACTATTTTTTAATTCAGGAATTATTAATTTTATGTTAATGGTAAGTATTACAAAGAGAAATAAAATGTACTGCATTTTTATTGTCCGTGGTATTACTATGGTAACACATAACCCTAAAACGAAAAGATTAAAGAGAAAAATCAGTGGTGCCAATGAAAAGTGTAAAGTGGGTTAAGCCGTTTGATATAGTTTTAACTCATCTCCTAAAATAATCATATCTTAGACGTAAAAGAGAACTTTTTGGTCCATCTGTAATTTCAAGGGTAAAATATTACTTCCCCTACTAAGACAACTGAAGCCAAAAATCACACAGGAAATATATGTGCCTGACTAGCACAACAGTTTAACAGTTACATTGCAGCAACTTCTATTCTCATGTCATTAATGAAAAAAATCTTTGAGAAAGAAATGTGTCGCAATTAGCACCTTGAGCTAATAAACATACAAATAAATCATTACCTAAACAATACCTAAACATTTCCTAATTATGCTAGAGGTGTAGTAGATAGAAACATGATTTAAAAAATCTTCCCTGTCCCTTAGGAAAAATACCAAAAATGGAAAACAAACCAAATACACAAGTAAACTGTAGTAAGTAAACAAGCAAAATTCGAAGAAAAAATATATAATCATTTTACATTAAACAAAAGTTGAACAGTCTTTTGGAAACATTAATTTCCAAAATCTTAACTGATTTTCATGAGGTGAGAGCACAAGATTTTCATCATACCTAGTTGTGTGGCATCAAACAAGTCATTTTATTTCTACAGGCCTTAGTTTCTTCATCTTTAAAATGAAAAAACTGAGAATCCCCAGTTTGAGATGGCAGATTGGAGAAATCACAGAAGCTTAATTCTTATTTATTCTCCCTTCCGAAACCCCACTGAACTGATAATAGAAAAACTTTTAAAGGAGCGATCCATAATGACTAAGAAAGGAGCCATTAGAAGCCAAGAGATTTCAATAAGGTTCTCAAAATGGAAATCAGGTGGAGAAGTTTAACTAATAAAACAGCCTCAGTAGAAGCAGCCACAGCTTAGAAATCAAAACAGAGAATAACAGCTGAAGATAAAGCCAAACTGCCAGAACCAACTGAACACAAACACCAGGGAGGTAAAGAAAATGAGGAGCAAGAAGCAAATCGAAGGGAGATTTACTGAAACTCTGTAATCCTAAAAGTAATTTTCTAATCAACAAGCCTACCTATATGCAGAGTTCTCAGTTTCTTATTGCTTTACTTGTAAATTTGGACAGATAACCAAATTCACAAGATACTTGAAACCTGAAAGACACCAAAATAAAATGAAAAATGTCCCCAGAACAGATAAATTAAGGAATAGAAAGAATATATTGCTCTTTATTATAAGCCCTCCCACACTAATTTTTTTAACCACATACATACATTACTTTGGTTTTTCAAAAAAGCTTAAGAGCATTAACCTAAAAAACAAGTTTACTGAAGCAATGTGAAGCCCCTTTCAATCAATTCTAATACTCCCTATGTAAAATTTCAGACATCTGTTCTTATTAAGTAACCGTAAAATAATTTATCTCATAAAATAATAAGTAAACCAGTAAAATCAATATTATGCATATACATATAATCCTTTTATTAAATTCTATGGAAAAACTTACTTCAAATTCTTAAGTCTGTGTGGTATATAGACATACACACACCCCTACACACACACAGATCTGTTTTAGAACCATAACTACTAGCATATTAATACTATCATTCTATTACCATTATTTTAAATCTATAAATTCCAGTAACTTTAAAATCACTTAAATAAAAGGACGTACCTCTGTGTTCCAGTAATATAGTATAAAGTCAATAATATATGCAATGTTGATCAAACTATGATTTTAAAAAACGTCTTAAGTTACTTTATAACATAAGCACTGTTATAACACATCTGACACCAATAAAAGTTAAGTATTTCTAATCAAAAAATATCGTAAAAGCTTCCAAATACTTCAGAAATGAAAAAAAGAAAAAAAAAGAAACATCTTATGTTCCAAGGATATACTGTTTCAAATCCTCACCTTCACCCCTTTTTCAACCATTAGTTAAGGACCACAGTATGGCTAAAATTTTTTAAATGGTAAAGCTTAATGTAGAGAACACACATGTGTGACATATCACCATTCAATAAACCATCACCATCCAATAAACCATCACAAAAACACCACACTGAGTAACATGCAGAATAAACAGTACAACTAAGAGGTTCCCAGATGACTCCCTCATACTTGGTAGATGATCCCCCACACATACAATCCATCTATTGAACAGAGAGGTAATTCATTCCTTTTCTCCCACAAACTAAAATACAAAGTTCAAATCAGGATGTTCAAAAGCAACAAAATGAGGTCCTCAAATTAGGTAAGAGAGACATACAATTATAAAAACTGCAAAATACCCAGCCAACCTTAATTATATTAAGTTAAGGAAAGTCTAAATATAGATGGCATGCAACGTAATCATACATTTTTTAATCTGATGATCCACTTCAAACTCATAAGATATCCCACATGAGTTACAAATGGACAGTTACATGAAATCTGAAGCATTTCCTCCTCTCTAAAATGAATACAACAAAATAAAACAAAAAAGCAAATATTATGATAAAGACTATCATACAAATCTAAAGACTTAAACATAATCAGGAAGGGAAAAAGTATGTTCCCTTGCAGAAGTAGCTTAGGAACAACTGAGTACAGAAAAAGAAAAGAACAGAACAGTTCCAGCACTACACTACTACCTTCATTCTCTTTAACTCCTAAATGTTAGTGGTCTATCTTTGACCACTATCTATCTAGCTTCCCCCGTTATACCCAGCCTGGGCACTTTAATTCACACCTTTGGACCATCAAGTACAAATAATGAATTCCAAATCTCTATCTCCAGCCACAATCTGCCTCCTGAGTATCAGAGTAAATATATCTCAGAACATCTCCACTTGACTGTCCCACCACAATTTTTAACACAAAAATGTACCATACTGAACTCATCCCTCACCTCCTCCTCCTAGATACTTATTCTGGTTATTGGTATTGTATTCCAAAACTTGAGAGTTATCCATTCTATGGCCTCCCCTCTAATTAATCCTGTATCAGTCACCAAGTCAAACCCCATTCTACCTTAAAAAGGGTAACACAAAAACCCATACTCTCCATCCTCAACACCTCTGTCTTGGTTCAGGCACATACATATTTGGGATTACTACATCTCTCCTAACAGTTCTCCCTACCTTCAATCTGTCTCATTCGTCAATCATTCCTTTCTATTGCTGTTTAAGTGATCTTTCTAGAATATAATTTGAATCATTTTCACCACTGCTTAAAATCTTTCAATGATTCAAAATAAAGACCTAATATCCTTAGCAGAATATCCTGTCTCTTGTCACCTCTTTAGCTTTATCTCTTCCTTATCTCCCATGTAATACACTAAATTCTAAACACATCATCGCAGATCCTGGAAAAAGTCATACTGTTTCTTACCTCAATACCTCTGCATAGGTTATTCCCTCTTTCTAGAGAGTCTTTTTCTTGACAAGGTAACTCTGACCTGCTCAAACCTCAGCTCAGACATTACATGTGCCCTCAGCTTCCTCCATTCCCTCCTTGCCCCTATAGCACTTCAGAGACACTCTTTCATACTATAATCGTCTATTATACTCTAAACTTGGACACCATAAAAGTAAAATACATATATTATTCATTGTTGTGTCCTACAATGCCTAGCGCTTTGCCTGGCAATAAGTGATCAATAACTATTTAAAGAATGTTTAAGCATTTTGCTTTTCCCAGAAACTTCCACTATAAACCTCCCTCAAGAGACACAGAGCAAAGCAGCTACTTAAGGAAAACAATGGAAACCAGGCAAGAAAGCAACAGACATAAATAAATGGGGCAAAAAAATGAAAAATTAAACACACGGATTCTTTTCAAAGTGGCTCCTAAGGAGCTGTGTTTTGTCTCACATTCTAACACGAACGTCTTTTACTTGCTATTTAATTTTCAACGTTTATTCTAATTTCCCAGAAAATAGTGGTAAGAAGTTCTTCTCTCCACAACTGGGTCGGCACAGAAAGAAAAACGGAAAGCATTACCTAAAACAGCTATTCTTCAAAACTGAGCATAGTCAGAACTTTAAAAATGCCATAATAAGTAAGACCCCCTGATCTACCCAGCCCCAATTCCACTTTTAACAGTTGTCCCCTAAAAGGCCTGGGAATAAGATTACAAGGGGTATTTTACTAACCAGTTATCGAACATCCCTCCCTGAACTTAACATTTTTTCTCTATTTTAAGGAATTATACAAATTCACTATTTACTCTGTAAATATGCATTTACATTTTTATCCTTAAAATAGAATGAAATACTTTCCTCTTACCTTCCCCCAAAGGTCCTTGAACAGAAATTTCCCCCGATGAATTTGCTCTAATATTTGCCACAGTTTTCTGTGATCAGAAGGGAATAGATGAAAGGGAATAGAGAACTCTCCTCCCAATACTGAGTCCTCTCATATTCCTGATCCTTCCCTTCTCTTCTCCAGTGGTATCCATACCCAACTTTGCCTTTTAAAGTAAAGCAAATTCAAGTTCATAAGTAATTTTAGAAGTGTGTGAAAGAATCCCAGAGACCAAATGCCACATAGCACTAGGATAGTTTTTTTTTGTGGGTTTGTTTTTTTTTTTTAAGCTGAACTCCTGACACCAAGTCTCCTCGGTTGATCAACGCATTTTTTTAAACCAGTTTTTTATAAATGTCTCTTTCCTCTAGCCTATTATCAACTTATTCTGGGTTCCTACTCTTTCCCTAAAAAGCTTCCCAGTTCTTAGGACCTCCCAAAGTGCCCTTATTTCTTCCCAACATAGAGCTAGACTTCTTCCTGTCCTGCCACAAACTGAGTTGGCTTAAAAGATGTCACTTACATTTACATACACTAATTTAGAGGTGCATATTGTAAATACTGTTATGATTTTACAGATAAGAAAATAAAACTAGGAAAAGTGATCTGACATTTAATAAATGCCAGTACCTGACTTTGAATCCAGTTCTTCTGGCTTCAAGACCAAGTTACCATATTAAAAGAAAGCAGTCTGCAGCAGTCTGCATTTTAAGATTCAACTTCCCTGGCTCTAGGCAGCCTCACTACATCTAATACACATGATTTTTAGGCAAGTTCTAAACTTCACCGTTGTCCTAAATGTCCCTCTTGCAAGCGTCAATGAGTCTACAGTAAAAAATTCTGCAATTCACTGAAAAAGTTCGGTGTTCACCCTAATGTTCACCCTGTGTTCACCCTTTATGATTTTTTTTTAAAAAACAGACTTCAATAATCTCTATAGCCATCAACTTTTTAGGCTGAAGAATTACTTACCTCAGTTCTTAAACCAACACCGCTTCATGCTTTCAAATACCTGTCGCTCTAATTGCCAATTTCATTCATTTCTTGATATTTGCAAATAACTAGGGGCAGTGCTGCATGGCTCCCAACCCCACGAAATACTCTAAATGAAATACTCTGAATATCATTTGACTTCACTCAAAAAAGGGAGGGAAGGTCAAAGGGTTAATCCCTAATGCATGTGCCTGATTAAGATTTAGTGCAATGATGCAGAGCAATTCAACAGAATAACGTGATTTGAGACTACGAAGAAACCAACTTTCACCTGACTTACCTCTGACCAGCATTTTTGCCCACCGCTTGTAATTACCCCCAGTCTTATCCGATTTCTGTATCAGTCAACTGAGAATATTAAGACCCAACAAAGAGCACTGGGATTTTAAAAATAGTAATTATAGAAACAAGCCTCTAAAACTCTGAAAACTAGTAACCAGAAAACCATTAATTTATCAACAGGCGTTTGCTACGTGCAAGGCATTGGAGGAGACAAAAAAGCTGCCAAACGGTAAGCTCTTTAAGCACTTGACGGTGACTTACTCAATTTTTTAACCTCCATCCTCACCCCTCCAGAGCCTGGCAAAACTTGAACTGAATTGGACACGCTGTTGTAACGGGATGTGCTCCAGCGAGGAACCCGTGGGATAAAATAGACCAGCTTGGGACGTAACTTTGTGAAGTGTTGTTTGAACGGCTTTGCGCTGTTTAACTCAAACGGAACAGGCTGCCGCTGTGTTCGAGCTCGTGCGGCCCGGGGAAACCAGCCGGGTCAGGCGGTCTCTCCCAGAGACAAACCGGGACACCGCTGAGGGACCTCAAAGATCTGGGGCGAAGAAAAGGGGAGCAGTTACTTGCCTCCCATTCCTGCAAGAATCGCTCGGCCTCGTCAGAACCAACGGTCTTATGTCTCCTAAATTCGTCCTTCACGTACTGGTCACCAAGGGCTTTGAGGTCTGGGGGCAGAGCCCGGTGCAGCAGCAAAATGCGCCGATACAAGGCCCGGACACGCGAGACGTGCCGAACAGGCATAACTCCGCGCGTGGACCACAGGCCCGCCTGCGCAGAGAGACCGCGCGCGCCTGCCTCTCCTCACAAGCCGGGTATAAGTAACCCAAATACAAGCGGAAGAGGGCGCGCAACTTTCATCCGGTTGGGTCCGGTCGAATATCAGGACCTCCCGGAAACGCGAGCGGCAGCGGCGGGCAGAAACGGGCCGGTCCTTCTCTGAAAGGGGCGTAGCTTTCGTGGAGCGCCAGCGCAGCGACTACTTAGGGGCTGCGTCTGGGGCGGAGGGGTCGTCCACCAGGAGTCTGGCTTGGGTGCTTGTCACCCCTCAGTTACACCCCATCTTCTTTTCCATTCATCTTACCCCTTTCCCTCCTGATAAAGGCTCAAGAAAGGCTTCGTCAAAATCGGGCTCCTCCAGGAAGCCTTCCATGGTTGGCTACACACTTCAGTTGTCTTTGCAGTGTTCCTGCGTTCTGCGAGAGGGATCGGAATGGGATTAATCTCTCCATTCACGAGCCCACCCACCCACGTACCTTGCACAGAGCTGTGCTCCTAATTTGTACCCTGAAGGCGTGGCCTGTTTCATGTAACTCAAGTGAGACCTGAGCCAGCAGGTTTCAATCCTTAGCTCATGTCAAGTTGGCTTTAGAAGAATAATTAGAGAACATTTTAAATGTATTGTGTCCAAGGCCACGATCCAGGAGATTCTGATTAAATAGTCTGAGATGAAAACGTAGAATCAAAACGTTCACAGATCTTCACCTTTTACATCGGCGATACTGAGAGTGTGACAAATCAAAGCTGACAGCAGTTTAGCCTCGTTCTTTCTGTCCCATCACACCTTTGGACCTTCAACAAATCCTGATGGCTCCACCAACAAAATGTATGCGGAACTCGATCATTTCTCACTACTCCCTATTCCACAATCGTCTCTCTTTACCGGATGCTGTAGTCACTTTTTGTGTTTCTGCTTCTGCCATGATCAACTTTGATCATGATCCACCTAAACTGTAAAAGCCTCTGCTACTGGTAGTATCTGGCTGCCTTAGAAATCCTTGCTGGTTCCCATCACTCTGACCACACCTTTTTACATAGCTTTTTATTAAATTATTAATAGGCTTAAAAAAAATGTCACTACTCTGCTCGCCAAAATCCTCCAGTGGCTTCTCATTAGAGTAAAACGCAAAGCCTCTCCACGTCTTAGCTCTCTAAATTTTCTCCTACTGCTCTTTCCCTGGTTGGCCGATTCCAGCCACACTGGTCTTCAAAGCCCCTAATTCATCTTTGAACAGGCCAGGCACTCTCCCAACTGAGGGCCTTGGTATTTGCTCTTCCATCTGCTTGGAATGTTCTGCTTCAGGTATCTTTCTTGGCTAACACCTTTATTTCACTGAGCTCATTACTTCAGGTCTCTTTCTGATTAAGATCCTCCCTGGCAAGCATATTTGATATTGCTACAACATCATGCTAAGAACTCCCTAAGCCCCCTCTCTGCTTTATTTTTCTCTGTAACACTTACATATTTTACTTGTTTGCTTATTGCCTGCCCCCACTAGATTACAAATTTCCGGAGGGCAGGGATTTTGTGATTTTAAGGGTGTCAAGTGATTTATATGACCTGCTGGTGATGAAAGGGCAAGAATGTGGGAAAATTTATGTGATTCCCTCCGAGACCCCAGATTTTTGTTTATGCAAAGACTTCTTGAAAGACAAAAAGATACACACCCCTCTACCAAGGGCAGGGACTTAACTCATTTTACTATTCTTTTCAGGGTCCACCGCAGTGCCTTACAAATAGTAAGCACTCTAATATTTATTACCTTGAATGGACTCTTTTCCTTTTGCTTAAATTGTAGAAAAATATTTGTTTAAAAGAACACAGAACATTTTTTAAATGGATTTAATTTGGTTTTTTGACAAACCACATTCATGGCAAGGATTGAATGGCAGCATGGTTATTTTACTTCAGGAAATTTTTTTTCTAACCATACTTCATCTTTTAACATCCCTGTAAATTAAAAATTAATTTCTTGTTCCAGTTTACTTTTTTCTGGTTTCCTTTGGGGTTAAAGTACATGTATAATAAATGCTTCTTTTAGAGCCAAAGCTCTTATAAAAATGTGGGAAAAAATTCTGCCAGTAAATTAATAAAACATAACAATAAAAGAATTAATTCAGCATAAAGGGAGCAGAAAAGGTCCATAAAGCTTTGGGTAATCAATGCTCAAAAATGACAAATGATGGGTAAGAGAAAAGCCAAGACATAATGGTGTGGTTAGGCCTTGCAGAGAGGAATCAAGAATAACAGTGAGAATAATGGTAGATGACCTTTATTTTTTTACAGTGGGCTGGACAATGAGTTATGTTTTGAGGACAAAATTTTCTGTTTCTTTGACCTTCCAATTTAGGCTGACCAGTTTTCCTCTTGTGGTCAAAATAGCCATGAACTGAAAATAAGATCTGAGTTCTATTCCTGGCCACTAATCCAGATCAGTACACTTCATGCAGGCCTTTTCTTTATCCTTCCTGCATGTAATTCGTTTTCCTGTGTGTTATTCAGCAAGTCACTCAACCAATCTGCACCTTGATTTTCTCACGTGTCAAATAAATTGGGTTAGGTAATTCTCAGTACCTTTCAACTCTGCTATTCATGATTTGTCCCTAGCCCCCTCCAAAATTTTGTGTAAAAGGAGCAGCAGATATGTACCCACTCTGAAATAACTGCTTTGAAAAGATTTTTGTTTAAGAAGGGGAAACTCCTCAAAATTTGAATCAAAGAGGTTTCCATGTTTTCCTTTATGGAAGTGCAATTGACAAAGAAAAATCAGGAGGGAAAATTACTTTTGGAAATGCATTTTACTTTAGTCATATTGAGTTTGCAGGGACAGCCTATGTTAAATGATGCATTGAACAAGTTGCCTAATAGTAAAAGTGCTGTTGGTCTAAGTCAGTGGTTTTCAACTTTGGCTGTATATTAAAATCACCTGGGAAACTGGTTTAAAAAAACTGATAAGGCCCACTCCAAACCACTTGAATCAGCATCTTTGTGAGTGGGGTGAGGCATGCCTATTGCTTAGAAACCCCTCCAAGTGATTCTAATGTGCAGCCAAGATTGATAACCAATGGTCTAAGTTTCCAACTTGGAAACACCTGGGTTCCAGGAATAGTACCCAAGTTATTGACACTGTTAAAAACTGATTACTAAATACCAGTCCTTCAATATTAAAGTGTTCCTGCAACAATGAGGATAAAGATTTTGATATAGCTAAAAATATTTTAAACATAAAAGTAAAATGGGGCTTCCCTGGTGGCGCAGTGGTTGAGAATCTGCCTGCCAATGCAGGGGACACAGGTTCGGGTCCTGGTCTGGGAAGATCCCACATGCCGCAGAGCAACCAAGCCCGTGAGCCACAACTACTGAGCCTGCGCATCTGGAGCCTGTGCTCTGCAACGAGAGGCTGCGATAGTGAGAGGCCCGTGCATCGCGATGAAGAGTGGCCCCCACTTGCCGCAACTAAAGAAAGCCCTCGCACAGAAACGAAGACCCAACACAGCCAAAAATAAAAATAAATAAATTAAAAAAAAAATCACTCCTCCAGGAAACCGTCCTAGACTCCTGAGCTGAATGAGGTGACCATCCTCCAGGATCCACAGCAGCCATTTCATAACCTTTATCCTACCCCTAGACCTCTTTAAAAAAAAAAAGTAAAATGGGGGGGATAAAGTGGGAGATTGGGATTGAAATATACACACTACTATACATAAAATAAGTAACTAATAAGGACCTACTGTATAGCACAGGGAGCTCTACTCAGTACTCTGTAATGACCTATATGGGAAAAGAATCTAAAAAAAGAGTGGATATATGTATATGTATAACTGATTCACTTTGCTGTACACCTGAAACTAACACAGCATTGTAAATTAACTACACTGCAATAAAAATTTTTAAAAACATAATCAAAAAGAAAGAAAAAAAGTAAAACATCTCTGAGAAAGAGAATGTAAGAGTGAAAAATAAGTTATATAACTCCGGGCTATATGCACATTTATCAACAGGAGGTGATTAATAACTTAAGGGCTATCTGAAGAGCTCACTCCAGAATCATCCCACTTCCCACATGCCACATCCACAGCACCACAGTGTCTCCCAGAGGACATGGTTTAAGCTTTCCAAATAAGTAATGAACATTCAGAACACAGCTTACTTATGCAAACTTGGCACTCAATAAAAATCCACAAAATCTCTATCATCTGTACTCTCCTCCAACCCAAGCCTTCCACTAGACCTCTTGATTGTATCCCAACTCTTCTAAGAGGTAGTTTCATAATTATCCCCTCATTCTTTCTCTCACTGGCATCTTCAATTATTCTCTTCATAAGACTAGTCCATTCAGCTCATAAACATTCACAAGAACACTTCACATTAAAAAAAAAAGTTCCCTCCATCTATTCTACCTCCCCCTCAAACTACCATCCTATCACCCTGCTTCTTTCGTTGGCAAACTTGAAACAAATATTTCTCCACTTCCATTCTCATTCCCTGCTTAATCCCTTTTAATCTATTGTCCCCACTACTCCTCTAAAATCACTTTCTTCAAATTCCCTAGTTACTTGCTTCTGTTCACACATCTACTCTCCCCTGACCTTCTAGAAATCTTTCCATCTTTCGGCTTCCATATGTTTGTACTGTCCAGGTGATCCACCTCTAGGGCCCCACTGTCTCTGGGTCCTTAGCTAGCTGCAGTTCTTCCTGCCTCCAAATGAGAATGCATCAGTCCAAACATCAGTGTCAGTGCCCTTGTCCCGGCCAGCTGTCCTCAGCAATTGGTGATGCTCTGCTGCCCCCACCTGGCCAACCCCATTCTAACCATTTTGGAGGCCCTCGCTGGACCCTTACCTGGAAAGGGTAAGGACATCTTAACCAACTCTCACACCCACCCTGGCCTCTCTACAGTTTCAACCTTCCTTGCTAAGCACTGGATAAATTCAAATTGGATATCCTGTCATTCCTTCAGAGTCTATGTCCCAAATTAAACTCATCATTTTTCTCCAAAGACCTTTCTCTCGCCACCGTTCTTAAATTTACCTAGGCTCAAGACTTAGGGTTCTGTAACATCTTTCACCCTCTTCATGTATCTTGTTATTGAGGAGCCCTTGTTGAGACTTCTTTTGTAAATCAGTCACTTTTTTCCCATGTCATTGACCCACCTGCCTTGACTCCATATCCCTCGTTTAAATGACAACAGTCTTCTGATTGGATTCTGTTTCTTCAAAATTCGAAAGATTTTCCATTGTCTTCAGTGTGAAGTATGTGCCCCCAGAATATAAAACTGTATTTAAAAAATCACATTTCAACCAAAGGCAAGACTTGCAGCTGAGCTATTATTGATCTACTTTTTCATTATATTATACATGTATAAAATTATATTTTCATTATAATATACAACTATACATTATACAATTTTCTTAAAATTGAAGGAAAAATTCTAAATGATAACTTCAGACAGATTTCAATTTTATAATGCCATTACACTTTTAACCTGCAGAAAGCAAAAGTAAGTAAATAGATAAACAAATGCAAAAAGTAATTGTCTTACAAGAGAAGGCATTCCTCTCCCCACCCCCCAAATTAGAATAAGTTCACAGTATGTGTTCTTCATGCTCACAAATTTGAAGTGAGTAAATTATATTCATATACCATTAGGTTCCAGCTTTACCTTTTCTTAACTATGTGATATTGGACTAGTTGTTTAAGCTTCCTGAGTCGCAAGTTTCCTTCTCTTAAAATGAGAATAATATTATGTACCTAAAAAGCTTCCTGTGTGCTTTAATGGTTTGATATGTAAAAGAAATTTAGACTAGTTTGTCTGCAGCATATAGAAAGTGCGCATAGTGTTAGCAATGATGATGATGACATAAAATGATAGCCCGGGGACTTCTCTAGTGGTCCAGTGGTAAAGAATCCACCTTACAATACAGGAAACACGGGTTCGACCCCTGGTCAGGGAACTAAGATCCCACATGCCACAGGGCAACTAAGCCCACGCACAACAACTACTGAGCTCACGAGCCTCAACTAGAACCCGCGTGCTGCAAACTACAGAGCCCAGGTGCTCTGGAACCCGTGAGCCACAACTACAGAGCCCACGTGCCCTGGAGCCTGTGCACCACAACTAGAGAGAGAAAACCCGCACACCACAACTAGACAGAAGCCCACGCACCACAACGAAGAGCCCGCATGCCACAGCTGAGACCCGACGCAGCCAAAAATAAATAAATAATAAATAAATCTTTTTTTTAATTTAAAAAAATAAAATGATAGCCAGTAAAAACTGTGAATCTTAGTTTAAGGTTTTTTAAAACTATTTCCCGCTTCAGAATACAACAATCTTAGAGGTATGAAACTTAAGCTAACTGAAATGATATAATGCAATTACACTGTGACACCTAAAATTATAAACCAACATTTGTGCCTGAGCCCCTACTATACACAAGCATGATGGCTTTCCTTTGAGCAACAAGAACAGTTGCTCTTGAGGTGAGAATCTCCTGTAAATCTGGACTGTGTTTATTGATTCAAGATAAATCCCGCAGTATCTAGCAGACCCTCAGCATCAACAATGGGAACGGAACTTTTCAGTCTTGGGCTTGTGTTGTGAAATCACTTGAATTGCTATTACTCATGATGGCTGGGAATGACTAACAAATTAAAGGAAAATTAGTGTTTAGTCTCTGTCTACGATACTGTAGCCGTGAGGATGAGGAAGGAGGATCATTTATCTACAGAATAAAGAGTGGGGGTTGGATAATTCTTGAAACTACATAATTCTGAACCAATAACTTATTAAAAATTAATTTCAAGATTGCATTGAGTGGTTAAACAAAGAAGCATTTGTTCTTCCTTCATTAGACAAGACTTTGGCAACAAAAGATTACAGTATTTCTTTAAAAATATAACAGCAAATATCATATACATCTTAAATTCAGCTCAAGTTTTAGAACAAATCATAAATTTATTTTAATTACTTTGTTTAATCGAACCCCAAATGGCCTTTCAGATAGTACACTAATGTTCTTAAGCAGATGAGATTATTTTTAAATTGTTACATTCTTTCTCAAGAATGTGACAACACATGCAGCCAGTGATGAAATATCCATTTCAGTTAGATCAAATAGGGTCTATATTAACGAAAAATTTAAAAAGAAGAACATAACTCTAGTGTTCCTTTATGGATATATGATGTGATTATAGCCTTTTTCAAAATCTGTGGCAGAATAAACATTCTATAGAGAAGCTACTTTGCCACATATAGGTATATAATATTAAAGAAAATTTTTTGTTCACAAGTACCCAATTTAAATGTATTCATAAATGAATAGTAAATCAATTTTTAATGTACTAATTATAGTCCAGAACCATTATAAATTAAATTCAGACATAATTAAAGGGGAGACAAAACCTTGTGCAGTGATTCTTCATTTTTATTCTATGTAGCAGACTTCTAATGAGTCCATAAAAAGGCCATTCAAGATGCCTAAGGAAGAATCTAACCTGAGCATACAGAATGTTTTCCACAGTCTTCCTACTGGAGAACCTACATAATGTCTCAAGGAGATGAGTCTGAGGGAATTGGTGCTCCTCCAACTGTAATGTACTCACTAATCATCTGGGTATCTTATTAAAATGCAGATTCCAGTTCAGTTGGCCTGGGGATGGCCCTGAGAGTCTGTAGCTCCAACAAGCTCCCAGGTGATACTAATGCTGCTGGACCACTCGCTTTAAGAAGTGAGGTCCTAAAACATAATACATATCAGAAGCAAACAGAGAATGACATTTTAGTTCCCCAAACTTCATCTTCTTATTTAGATATATATCGAATGTGGATATTTTGGCTGACTTGTAAAAATTTCTCCAAATTGAAGTCCTATTTAAAATATTTGCATTGCCCTCAAAAAGAAGTGGTATGAGAAGCAAAGAGAAAGGAGAGTTCTTCTTTGTTAAATAAATATATCATCTGAAAGGATAACATAAATTATTGAGAGCAGAGAAGAACAAAAATAAGGCTCAAGTATGATAACCTTGAGTTAAAGAACCAAGGCAGGAGAGAAGGGAGACTACAAAGGGAAGATGAATCAGTCCAGCCTCAGACGTATTGCCTTCAGGGGTGGGGCTCGCCCAGCCTCAGTGGATAACCTTGGTATGGGGTATGGAGGAGATTAAGTCTTAAGTACTTAAGGCTCAAAGTATTCACGAAGACCTACAGTTGCCTAATCAAACTGCTTTTATGCCTTTGGATCAGCGTTACATTACCCCACAGGGAACTTAAACACAACATAAACATGTATTTAAATGAACTTAAAAGAAAGCTTGTTGTCCCGTCTCCTGTTTTAATTAGATATGTCTTATATAAATGCAGGCTCTGTGGTTTCCCTGGCAAGGCTACAGCACTAAGTAAATCCACAATAGCATTATTTTGTTTGCTTTTTTCCCCTTAATTAAGTTTTTAAAGTTTCCTTAGCTCTCTGTGTGGCTGCTTCAGCTTAGGCAGCCGGGTTTGTGGTGAAGGGTTGGGAGAGCACATACCAGCCACCTCATACCCCTCCTGGGCGCCTTATCCTACCTCCTGTGCAGCTAGATAGAAAAGCAGGAGGAAAAGGAGGGCAAAACATCCCAACTGCACAAGTAAATGCCCTTCATGGAAACCCCCTTATATCATACCTAAGAAAAGCCCATTATCTTCCTAGCATATTGACAGAGTGGGGATACTCAAAACCCTTAACATCAAGTACGTGGACAGCCTTCCAAGGCTTATGGAAAACAAGGATACTGTCCAATTTTATAGTGCCAATGTATTAAAATATTCTTCTGGCTCCTGTGCTATCTTCACCGTAGATCTCTGGCCTGGAGGCTCCCTCTACAAGCCAATTTCAGAGGCTGTAATCATGTCTTAGCAAAATAACCAACAAGGGGGCAATCAATACACAGGCCTCTAACATCTTTTGTGCAAGCCTTAGTGAGGAAGGCAAGGTCTGACTAATGGTCACACGCTGAACAGCTGCCTAATTAGAAGACTGAATGGCCCCAAAATGTTGTGAGTTTTTGTCTGCCTTTTTGTTTGGGGTTTTTTTTGTCTTTTATTTTTTGCGGTACGCGGGCCTCTCACTGTTGTGGCCTCTTTCGTTGTGGAGCACAGGCTCCGGACGTGCAGGCTCAGCGGCCATGGCTCACGGGCCCAGCCGCTCCGCGGCATGTGGGATCCTCCTGGACTGGGGCACGAACCCGTGTCCCCTGCATCGACAGGCGGACTCTCAACCACTGCGCCACCAGGGCAGCCCCGGATTTTGTTTTTAGTTTAATATTAATTCGACTTTAAATGAATGCTGCTAAAATCGAGAGCAAAAAGGAGCACATGTATAATATGACGTGTGTGTTGATACAGCAGGCTCCAAATGTGTGATTAAGCTAATGGTGACTCACATAAAATATAGGCATATATTTACATATCTGTTTTATGTTTTCAGACTATAGCAGAGAAGACAATATATCCATATAGTATTCTTTAATTTATGCTTCTGTTCTTCAGGTTATATACTTGGTTTAAATAAATTACAATTTACATATGAACAAAGATATACATAGGAAAAAGACTGGAAGAAATATACCTACATGTTGAAAGTGATTACCTTTGAAAAGTGAAATGAGAGGTGATTCTTTTTATTTTTTATGTGTTTCTTCTCCCCTCACCCCCCAAATTTCTGAGCTGTTTAAAACAAAAACAAACAAACAAAGAAGACTATACTACAAGCAGAAACATAATTAACAATTCTTCTTATTGATACTTGTTTCCACAGCTATTTTACATAGGTTACTTAATTCAGTCATTCAACGCAATTTATTAAGAATCTCCTATGTCCCAGACATAGGAGATTGTGCTTGGCACTGCAATGCACTAATATACATACATTACATGTGTTTATCAAACAAACATTAGCCAAATCCTCTTCATTGACCTATGGAAGGGGGCTAGAAATGCAGGCTCCAAGTTACACCTGATCCTTACTCGCCACCTTTTCTTTTTTTTTTTTTTTTTTTTTTTTTTTTTTTTTTTTCTTTTTTTTTTTTTGCGGTACGCGGGCCTCTCACTGCTGTGGCCTCTCCCGTTGCGGAGCACAGGCTCCGGACGCGCAGGCCCAGCGGCCATGGCTCACGGGCCCAGCCGCTCCGCGGCATATGGGATCCTCCCAGACCGGGGCACGAACCCGCATCCCCTGCATCGGCAGGCGGACTCTCAACCACTGCGCCACCAGGGAGGCCCCTCGCCACCTTTTCTTAACGTCACTGAGAGTAGACTTACTCTGACTAAGCAAACGTTTTTTAATCACTTTGTTTTGATCTTTAGTGAAAGTAATGTCACTTGATGTTAGCAGCGGAACCACCTTCAGCCCTGAAGGCACAAGTGCGCAGGCCTCACGTCTGTCTTTTTGTGGCTCTGTGCTAAGAACAGCAATGGCACAGCAGCTCCCACACACCCTTGAGGCAGAGGCAGGCTTGGGGAGATGTCTGTGAACCCCAGCTCCTCTCCCTTCTGAAGACACTCATACTTAGGAAGACCCAAAGAAAGCTCTGTGAGAGCAGGCTCATCAAACAGAATAAACAAAAACTGATTAAACACTCAAAGACCAAAGTCTGGAAAAGATGCTTAGCTAGTTAAATATAGATCTCTTCAAAATGGAACTTTTGTGTATGCCCCCAGGTTCCAGAAGAAACCACTGTGTTTAACAACTTCCAGCTAACATTTAAATTCCAATGTAGCTAAGTGGTGTGCCTGCACTGTCTAGGTGTAGCGTGTTATTTAAAAACATCTGTTGCCAAGCCCAGCCTGTTGCTTTCCACAACAGACAGCATATTAGAAAGATTTCTTGTCTGGGCATTCACGGTCCTTCATACACTGATCCCAGCTCTTGGTCCTCACACTCTGTGTCTGCATGACCTTTCTCTCTAGTCAACTGTCATAACTAGCTAGTCCTAGAACATGCCTCTCATTTTCCCTTTTTTGTCTCTTAATCTCAAAAGACTTCCTTTCTTTTCTCTATTTTATCCATTCTCCAGGTGACATTTACTTCTTCAGGAAACTTCTTAAGAGGACTTCAACCTCCAGAAGGCCCTCTATCCTTGGACTCCATTGTGCTTCTCTCTATAGAACTCATCAGGCCATGAGTGGGACTAAGGGGGTAGATGGTTGCGATTGGGTGAGGCTGTCGATCCCCAGTCTACACACTCTTAGAGCATCTTCTCTCTCCAGCTCCTTACTGTTGTTTTGGCTTTCTTGTCTTTGGCCTGCATAAGACAGCCCATCTAATAGCGAGCTTAGATGGATCTTCAATGGGCCATAGGGTTCTTTTGTGTTACAGAGCACACGAAGAGTAACCAAAGAAATGTTAAATCATCATTTTATAACCTCGTGGCTCTTTAACTTTTCAAGATTGAGTCTATGCAAGTAGACTTCATGTTCTTTGGAGACAAGTATCATCTCATACTCCTTTTATCTCTCAGGTTCCCAAGGCAATGCTCTGCATTATCTTTGGTGCTCAACAGATTAGTGTTTCTTTATGTTTTTATTCAATACTATCAATGACAAAGTGGTCCCCTAGAAATACCACAAAGCAAAATACCCATGACATTTTTCACAGAACTAGAACAAATAACTGTAAAATTTATATGGAACCATAAGAGACACAGAAATGCCAAAGCAATCCTGAGGAAAAAGAACAAAGCTGGAGTCATAACCCTCCCAGACTTCAGCCAATACTACAAAGCTACAGTAATCACAACAGTGTGGTAATGGCACAAAAATAGATATCTGGACCAATGGAACAGAACAGAGAGACCAGAAATAAGCACACCTATGGACAATTAATCTTCAACAAAGGAGACAAGAATATACAATGGGGAAAGGAGAGTCTCTCCAGCAAGTGGTGTTGGGAAAGTTGGACAGCTGCATGTAAATCAAGGAAGCTATAACACACCCTCATACCATACCCAAAAATAAACTCAAAATGGCTCAAAGACTTAAATATAAGACAAGACACCATAAAACTCCTAGAAGAGAACATAGGCAAAACGTTCTCTGACGTAAATCATAGCAATATTTTCTTAGGTCAGTCTCCCAAGGCAAAAATAAACAAACGTGACTCAATCAAACTTATAAGCTTTTTCACAGCAAAGGAAACCTGAAACAAAACGAAAAGGCAACCTACAGACCGGGAGAAAAAAATTTGCAAATGATGTGACCAACAAGGGCTTAATTTCCAAAATATACAAACAGCTCCTACAAGTCAATAACCAGAAAAAAACCAAACAACCCAATCAAAAAATGGGCAGAAGACCTAAATAGACATTTCTCCAAAGAAGACATACAGATGGCCAATAGGCACATGAAAAGATGTTCATCATCACTAATTATTAGAGAAATGCAAATCAAAACTACAGTGAGGTACTACCTCACACCAGTCAGAATGTCCATCATTAAAACATCTACAAATAATAAATGTTGCAGAGGGTGTGGAGAAAAGGGAGCCCTCTCACACTGTTGGTGGGAATGTAAACTGGTACAGCCACTATGGAGAACAGTATGGAGGTTCCTAAAAAAAAACTAAAAATATGGGCCTCCCTGGTGGCGCAGTGGTTGAGAGTCCGCCTGCCGATGCAGGGGATACGGGTTCGTGCCCCGGTCTGGGAGGATCCCATATGCCGCGGAGCGGCTGGGCCCGTGAGCCATGGCCGCTGAGCCTGTGCGTCCGGAGCCTGTGCTCCGCAACGGGAGAGGCCACAACAGTGAGAGGCCCGCGTACAGCAAAAAAAAAAAAAAAAAAAAAAAAAAAAACTAAAAATAGAGTTGCCATATGATCCAGTAATCCTACTCCTGGGCATATATCCAGACAAAACTATAATTCTAAAAGATACATTACCCCAATGTTTATAGCAGCACTATTTACAATAGCCAAGACATGGAAACAACCTAAATGTCCATTGACAGATGAATGGGTAAAGAAGATGTGGTACATATATACAACGGACTATTACCCAGCCATTAAAAAGAATAAAATAATGCCATTTGCAACAACATGGATGGACCTAGAGATTACCATACTAAGCGAAGTAAGTCAGAAAGAGAAAGACAAATACCATATGATATCACTTATATGTAGAATCTAAAACATCTACAAAACAAAAACAGACTCAAAGATATGGAGAACAGACTTGTGGTTGCCAAGGGAGGGGAAGGGAGGGCAAGGGAAGCATTAGGAGTTTGGGATTAGCAGATGCAAACTATTATACATAGAATGGATAAACAACAAGGTCCTACTGCACAGCACAGGGAATTATATTCAATATCCTGTGAAAAACTGTAATGGAACAGAATATTTAAAAGAATACATATATGTTTAACTGAGTCACTTTGCTGTACAGCAGAAATTAACACAACCTTGTATATCAACTATACTTCAATAAAATTTAAAAAAAGAAATACCACAAAGTAAAAAATGTCCCTTGTAAATCTGGAGCTGATCAGCTATCTGGCTCCATTCTTTTTGGACCCTCAGTCAGACCGCTTTTATAATCTGGATATTCTGCAAATATACTCGGACTAGATATGGTTGCAGTGGCTCAGACAAGAGTGAAGAGGGCACAATATCATCATTGTAATCATATCTTCTACCAGCATTTCTATGTGGACTCTGTAACTCCATGATAATTTTGTGGCAGAGACTATTTATTGTCCCTGATACTATCCTCACATCTCCCTTTTAGAAATATAAATCTCACATTTTAACTGAACCCATGGCTGCCAAGCTGGCATCATACTGTCTAGTTCTCCTTGTACCTAGGGAGAGGCATATGACTAAATTCCAGCCAGCATACAATCTCAGATATAGCTCCCACCCAGTTTGCTGAAACACTTGTGTTGAAGCCCTGAGATGCCATGTTAAGAAGTTCTACCTTTCAGCTGCCATGCGGTGAGGAAGCCCATACTAAACCTACACAAAGAGTCCACAGGGAAAGGCCTCTAGGGCTATAGGAAGAGAGAGATAACTGGCCAGCTTCCAGATGTTCTAGTCGTCTACTATTCCAGCTCCAACCACTGTCTAACTATAATTAGATGGGAGATTCTGAGACAGAACTACCTAGCTGAGCCCTTCTTGAATTTTTGTCCCATAAAAACCACAAAACATTATAAAATATGCTGTTATTTTAAGCCACCAAGTTTTGGGGTAGTTTGTTACATGGCACAGATAACTAGAACAGTCACCAAAAGTACAGAGCTCACTACCCAGTTTTGCTGGGGCCATGAGGGAAAAGGAGTTTTTCTGGCCAGAGGCCTTGCTGCCTGAGAATTTCAGCATACAGACCACAGGATTTGGAGGTGAGTCTTAGTCTTTCCCCTTTGCCCCAACTTGCCTGAAAAGGATGAGTTTAAGCAATTCACCTGAGTTTTTGGATTCCACAGACTCTTCTACAAAGAGCCTATGTGGCTTTTAGGAAGGCTATGAGGGTCAACAGGACACAGGAGGAACAATCCTCCCAAGGCAAGTGTTCAATAACTGTCACCTGTGGCTTGATATCCTCATGCCCACTCATCTTCATGAAAATCTATGAAGAAGCTGAAGCTGCATGACGTAGATAACAATTTGATAAGCAGACTTCCTCTAGTGCATCTCCACAGAGTCAGTAGAGCCAATGGACTCCAGGTCAATGTCAGTTACCTCTGACTTGTTAAATTACAGATGAAAGGCACTAGCCCTTTCATGATTTGCAGAGGGGAATGCTGCTTCCCATCCTAAATCTCTCTTCCGTAACTCCACAGGGGCAGGCCCCATTGCTTTTCAATGGGAGGAACAGTAGAAAAAGTCTTCTCTAAATGGCCTCTTTTTCTGGGCTTTGCTCTCTGTGAGATCTCAGAGAACACATGTGGTCAGGATCATTTCTTCCAGCACCACAGCTCTTTTCAAAATTTCTTCTTGGGCAGCCAGCACGTCTCTTATAATACCCCTGGAAATAGCTTTTCCCTGAGAATAATCGCCCTGGCAATGAGGCAGGGAAGAACACATTACAGTGTCCCAGGAAAGCCCTAAGGCCATCATTTAATGGCAATCCTAGCATGGTATGGTGACCACTAAAGGAAAATAATGCTTTACTACAGAAATCAGGGTCTGTGGCTTCTCAGCATGGGTGGCCAGCCAACCAGGTGGGCAGCAACTGCGGGGACAGTCCTTAACCTAGGATATTTCTAATGTTCAATGGTTAAAGGAAAATACTGAAAATTAATTATTTTTACTATATATTTCAGTATTTATCCTGCCTGCAACCAGACAGAAGCAGAACCAGAAATAGCTGCTACCCTAAAAGCTAAAATTGAGACTATTTTCTGAAAAATGTATGTCTATACTTCTACACATATGCAAAATGAATTGTTTAATCATTGTAATTTTTGAGTGAAACTCTTGAGCAAGCTACTTATTAATAGTAAGGTGAGCCAAGCTCAGTATTTTTGAAAAAAGAAAGATGGGCACAGATCATTGATATTGCACTACTTAGGATTCTGGAAATGTAACTAAATACTTACGTTGAAATCGATTTTGATTGCATCAGTATAACTGATAACATCCCATAGAAAGGTATAAATTTAGAAGAACAGGCTGTATTTCATAGGCTATGTTTCAGGTAATATTTTTCTCATCTTTCGATCTGTTCCCACAACCCCATTTTTGCCAGAGCAGGAACACAAAGAAATTCTGTTTCTGGCTTCAATTTTTAAAAATCTAAAGTCAAGCAAAAGTCAGTTCTGAAGGCTACTTTGCCTCTCACTTTTAAAAATGTTAAAAATACTAATTATTGGACATATGAAAAGATATATGCTTTTGAAAAGATTAATAGATTCAAAGCAATTTTTAAATCAGCCTTTTTCCTACTATTATAACTTTTAAGTGTTTCAGGCTTTTTAATGGAAGCTTTCAGAGCTGTATCCTGAGTCATTTAATTTCTGTTAACAGATCTGTCCTGGCTTCTCATTGGCATTTATTCCTGTGCCACCCACGTAGAACTCCAAATGTGGATCCAACGACTGCTGAGCTGTGAACACTCTATTTGTGTAATTCTGCCAATGACCACCCTTAAACCTCAGAAGAATCAAAGGAAAGCAAAGATATGCTGAAATGTTAAAAAAAAAAAAAAACACACACCAATTTTGAGGACACAAGCAAGAATGTGAGTTCTTCTATACTGCACCCTGTCAAATAGGGCTCCTAAGGGTCAGGACCACCAATGTACAGTTTTTAGCTGTGAAGGGCATGATCTGTGGCAAAGCTGTATATGCATCTGTACCAGCCTGCCCAGTGCTCCACACAGAAACCAAGACTAACCACAGCTGAAAGAGGAAACCTTCATTTGGTGCAAAGAATAGGTGAATTGTGAGCCCTGGGTCAAAATACCTTCTTTTACCTTCCTCTGTCCTTAAATAGGATTTGTGTCTGTGTGTGCGTGTGCGCGTGTGTGTGTGCACACGCACGCACATGCTTTTTACCTTAAATCACAATAAAAAGACATCAGACAGTAAGGCTCAAAAACTATGGATTGGGCAAAAGCTAAACAAAAAGAATCTATAGTAGTCATTTGAACCTTAACTACCAACTTTCTTGCCAACATCACTAACACTACAACCTTTGTTTCATTTTGATTTCAATTTGTAATTTCAGTTTTATTCAGTGCTCTAAATTAAAGTGAAGGTAACATCAGTTAATTATAAGTTAATTTTGGCATAATCTGGAATAAATTAGAAGATTGCTTAGTTCCCATAAATATATTGTAATCATAAATTGAGACTTTAGACTCTGAAGGGCGCTTTGAAATTATTTCCTGTTTAAACCTCTCATTTTAGAGATTAAAAAATATATATATATGGAGATCCATTGTGATTAAGTGACGTGCTCAAGGTCATACAGCTAGTTAAAAGTTGAGAGAACTAGGTTCCATGTCTCCAGCTTCCCCATCTGCTGTTAGTTTTTTCTATTACACCTCAACTTTTGATTCGTCATAGTAAGAGGTAGCAATGAGCTGGATTAAACAAAATAGCAAATAAACTCGGTGCCCCCTCTCCTTGTTCCTGGGCTCCTTGAAAATGGGGTTTTTTAGATTTGTTTGTTTATTTAATTATTTTTATATCCTCCATAGTATCTAACACAGTATAGGTTTTCAGCAAAAACGTGTTGAGTTAAATAAGCACTGAATAATTGGGGGAAATCAACTGAGATATCTTTCGAGAAGCAGCAAATTAAGGTTAACATTAGCATTATAGATGGTGAAGGAAGTCTGCCAGAGAGATGGAGAATGATGGGGGAAGCTGGTCTGGAATTTACATTTTTCCATTTCTATACCACAAAGAATACACTTCATGGAGGTAGCAGAGATTTAACAGGAAAATACAAATAGCAGTATTATTTATATTATGTGAATAAGCCATTCCTTTTTCTCATTATCCTCCTCAAGTTGCTAATGAATCATATTCTAACACGTATAACTCTGACTGTTTGTTCTTATTTCTCAGATATAACTTGTCATCTCCCCATTGTGTATAGTACAACTAGCTCTGAGCTTATGAAGATTCAAAGTAGGTTGCTAATTTAACTTGTAGCAGAAGGGGTATCATACATTATAAAGAGCATTTGAGCTGGAATTTGGAGACGTGGTTTCTAGTCCTGAACCTGTCAATAATAAGCTGTGTTACTCTAGACCAGTAGTGCAAACCCACTTCTCCCATCTTCCTTCCAGCTTTAAAATCATAGGACTCAATATCCTTTCTTAATGAATCATAAATATTAATCTAAGACTAGGTATGTGTTTATTGCTCTAAATAAGGTAACTCCACCTCATTTGGAGAGAGCAAACTTTACCATCATACACAGAAGACTCAAGTCACATGTTAGGCAATGACGAGGTGATGATGAGGGGCAAGGGGATTGAAGAAGTATAAAACAGGGTCTCTATCCTCCAAGGCATTAACAAGGCAGCTGGGGAGACAGACTTTCACGTAAGAAAATAAATAGATAATGTTCACATTGGTCGTCTCCACGCTACGGGTCTAATTGGTGTCCAGGTAGTTTTACTGGGGCAATGTTTTTTAATAAGTACTAAATTAGGTTATATAATCTTAAATGCCATATGCAGAGACACAGAAACGTGACCTAGACTGGAACCCCATACCCTGAAACTGGAAGACTGCGGCAAGATTAACTAGCCCAGGTGCCTCCCACAAAAAGACAGGGCCGCGAAAGCAGCGCAGTCACACAGGGCCAGGTGCTGGAAGGGTCCCACAACTGGGGTTTAATGCTCTGTGGTTGCTGTCTTGAAATTCTTAATAATGTTACCTTTGGATCTGGATTTTGTGAGTCAAGTCCAACGAGGCAATGGAGCATGCGCCAGGACCTCAGCGCCTCCGCTCCAGCGTGATCCCGCCTACCTCCATCTTCCCGGGACTGGCTCTCAACGGCCTTCTCCCCACACACGCCCACGCCCCACACACTAGGCAGTCCGACCTCCCCCTTCCCGCCCCAGGACTGCTAACGCCCTCTCCGCTGGCAGGAGCCCGGGCGCAGTGTGGGGACGGAAGGGATGAGTGGTGGCCATTGCTCGCCCTCGGCAGACAGCAGCATCTGCTGGGCAACCGGCCAGAGGCTGCGTCTGGGCGTGGGCGAGCCTCTTCCCCACCCTCATCCAGATCCGGAGCACCTGCAGGCCCTGAGGTTTAAAGATCTCAGGGGTCATCCATCTTGCTGTGGCCTCAATTTCCCTAGACCCCGCCCCCAGCCGAGGCACCTTGCCTGGGTTGACAGCTGCCAGAAGCAGAAGCTGGTAACTGTCAAGCCCAAGCACACACGACCTTGGGCAGCTGTGAGGGGCTGCACTCACCCCACAAGTACCCCCAGCTCCTGTCTGGGGGGGCCCTCTCTTCCTCCTTCCTCCTGTCTGAGTAACGCTGGTATTTGCTCTTCTGGTCCCCGAGAGCCAGGAAATATTTCCACTTCATTTTTATACTGTGCTCTGATATTTATTAAAATTGACATTGCACAATATAAAGATAAGTGGGAATACTCATTTAATATCTTATTTTTATTTAATATCTAATTTTTTCTTTACTTAGAATGACATTAAATAGCAAATTTAAAAAAAACACACACACACCATGGCAATGTCAAGAGAGAGAGGATGGTAAAAACGAAAAAGCTTCTCATATACCTTCTTTTTTAAAAATAAATTTATTTATTTATTTTTGGCTGTGTTGGGTCTTCGTTGCTGTGCACGGGCTTTCTCTAGTTGTGGCGAGCAGGGGCTACTCTTTGTTGCAGTGCGCCAACTTCTCATTGCGGTGCTTTCTCTTATTGCAGAGCACGGGCTCTAGGCGCGCAGCCTTCAGTAGTTGTGGCACACAGGCTCAGTAGTTGTGGCGCACGGGCTTAGTTGCTCTGCAGCAGGTGGGATCTTCCTGGACCAGGGCTTGATTCTGTGTCCCCTGCATTAGCAGGCAGATTCTTAGCCACTGTGCCACCAGGGAAGTGCTTCATATACCTTTACTTTTCCACCTGCTTTCTAAACAAGGGCTCCACATTTTTCTTTTTATCTTGCAAATTATGTAGTCAGAAAGAGTTTTTATTATGTAATGTATTATGTACGTATTATGTAGAGATTTTTTTTGTTTTTATTATGTATTACAAATTACATAGCCAGAAAGAGTTATTTTCTCACAGAGAGAGGAATTCTGTCTTAAAAATGTTTACTCACTTGTAGTGATGTGTATACTTTCGAAAGGTTGAAGGATTTCCACCAACCCCTAATTTCCTGATCCTCTTTATTTTATTTTATTTTTTTTTATTTATTATTGCCTCTGCCATTTCCTTGAAGACTCCTCAATCTTCCAGAAAACTTGAGTTTTAACATCTGATGCTTGGAAACAGTTGCTCCACTCCTAGTTGCACACATCTTGTCCACCATTTTGAGATAAAACTATTCCCTAAGTACAAACTAAATGGCAGGAAGAGAGACCCTGGAAGAATAAAGAGCATCCACTGCACAATAGACTGAATGTGGCCAAGCTGAAGCTAAAGGTCTTACAGACTCCACTAGGTACCACTGGCTGAGACAGCACATTAGCACTTGGAATATGGGGGAACAGATATTTAAAGTGACAATAGTGAATGTTTAATATATATTATAAAGGAAAATATCATAGAGACAAATCATATTTATAACAAATCAATTATAATTATAATATAAATGGCATTTAGGGACTATGAGTTTACAATTTTTTATTCTTTCTTCACTTGACTTCAAAATGTCAAATGTGGGCTTCCCTGGTGGCGCAGTGGTTGAGAGTCTGCCTGCCGATGCAGGGGACGTGGGTTCGTGCCCCGGTCTGGGAAGATCCCACATGTCGCGGAGCGGCTGGTCCCGTCAGCCATGGCCACTGAGCCTGCGCGTCCGGAGCCTGTGCTCTGCAACGGAAGAGGCCACAACAGTGAGAGGCCCGCATACCACACACACACAAAAAAAATGTCAAATGTATCTGCTATAATTTATTTAATATTTTCTTGTCTTTGGACATTAGTTGTTTCTGGTTTTGTGTCCCAAACTCTTCTGTATTTAGAGTTATTTCTTTAGAATAGTTTCCCAGTTATTGGGACAAAGAATACGATATTGACAAAGAATATTGATAAGTATTTTCAATTGCTTTCAAAAAACATTACAGACAGCCACTATGGAAAAGAGTATATGTTTCAGCAATTGCACTCCTGGGTATTTAACCAAAGAAAATGAAAATGAAAACACTAATCTGAAAAGATATATGCACCCTATGTTCATTGCAGCATTATTTACAATGGCCAAGATATGGAAGCAACATAAGGTTTCATCAACAGATGAATGGATAAAGAAGATGCTTTATATATGTGTGTGTGTGCGTATATATATATATATATGTATATATATGCACACACACAATGGAATATTACTCAATCATAAAAAAGAATGGAATCCTGCCATTTGTGACAACACAGATGGACCTAGAGGGTGAAATAAGTCATAGAAAGATGTACTGTATGATTTCACTTATATGTGGAATCTAAAAAACAAAACAAATGAACAGACATAACTAAACCGAAACAGAGTCATAGGTATGGAGAACAAACAGATGGTTGTCAGAGGGGAGGGCGCTGGGGAGGGGAACGAAAGAGGTACAAACTTTCAGTTACAAAATAAATTAGTCCTGGGTATGAAAAAAATTACAGGAATTTCCACCCTACAAACTTATGTCTTTTTACAAAAATGAATTTAAAAAATGAATAGACTATGATGGCAAAGATGGGCAATATTAGCTTTAGGCTTACATCCTACTAGCACAGCAGTGCGAGCAAAAAGAGCCTCTCTTTCCCAAACTGACTGTCACTGCCTGGATAGGATAACACACACACACACACACACACACACACACACACCACTGAACCAGTCACCACGGGTAAGGGATAGAGTGGCACCTTCATCAGTGAGGCCTGGGCCATGTGCCAACCATAATGCCAGGGGATAGAGTCAACCCAGTTGAACTGGGAGCAACAAACATTACAGCCCTGAGCTAGACTAGGGAAAACTACACAGTCCCCAACTTTAGACATCATGGCATATGGCTTAAATGTATTTCCATGCCTTCAACTGGGTTAAATGCTCCCAGGCTAAAGGGAATTGAGGAACAAATGATCACAAAGTGATCATTTGTAAAAGGCAAAATATACTTGCAGATGATCAATTACCAAGTACTTTACTGCCCACAGACAAAAACTAACGCTCTCTTTTAGAACTAGGCATCTGCTAAAAGCAAGCACTGGACTAGATCTATTGTGCACAGTATTTTATGAAAACATCAAGTTGTATCCTTAATACACGCCCAGACAAACTTTCTTTGACACATCAGTCACTATTATCTTTTCCTCTGAATGAAATTTGTCAGGCATGAAATAGAACAATAAAAACCTTTGCAAAAAATAATAATGGAAAAGTATCTCTTAAAAAGAGAGACACTTTCAGCTTATGGGGTTCAGATAGATATAAACCAAGAGAAGCTGACTGAAATGAATTTTGAAACCTTGAAGTTCAACAATGCAGGGAAGTATATAATAAAAGAGTCCTCTGAAAGTGTAAATAAAAGGACCATGTTACATAAGATGACTTCTTAATCACACTCTTTTCTTTTTGGATCACAAAGAGACAATGTATCACGAAGCATCAACTCAGAGTTACTTATGTTGGCCCTGAAATGTATGTTAGTATCATATTCTTCCCCTCTATTTTTCACTTCCCCTTTCATTGCTGGGGGAAAAGTGGGAGAGGGGTACACAAAGAAGCTAAGTAACTTGTCTGAAGTCACACAGACATCACTAACAGAGCCAGAAACCAAAACCCCATTTCCTTTAGTCTAATCCACTAAATCCTTCCAACAAGCATCACAACCTCAGCAACTGGATTTTTTGGGGTGTGTGTTCCAATGGCTAGAAATCAGGCAAACTGTAAATGCCACCAGCAAGTGCTAAATACGAACTTGTGAGCACCCAGAGCTGAACCCAAATCCCTACTCTAAACACTCCATAGTCAACCCATTTTTCACATATTTCCCTGAGTTCTCCTGGATATTATTACAGCTCTGTAAAGAAAGTTGGTTGGAAAACTTGGCATCAACTGTGCAAATAAAATGAAATGAATAAGTTTTTCTTTAAAGAGAGTTTGTTTCTTCAAAACATCAGCTCAGAAGCTGTGGAAGCAGCCGTATTTAATTAAACAAATGCTAAGAAACCTCATGTTTTCAGTAGAGCAGACATGGTTTTTGCCATCTGTCTTTTTGCAATTGTAGAGTCTCCACATAGTAGATGTGGTAAAAAGAAATCATGATGGGTTTCTTCCCTAACAAACATTTTTCATGAAAATTGTCATCATCTTAACTACTGTCAGAATGAACAAAATATGACAAAACAGATATAAAAGGAGTAGAATTTCCGAGCAGGTTTTTGAAAAGGTCCTGATTTCTGTGATATGCTTTCCGTTTCCTCGTTGAAAATGTATATACAGTTGTCTTCCATTCCAAAATGAACAACATTAAAAAAATGGGGGCTTTTAGAAAGATGGATGAACACGTCGTGATTCTAAAGGTAGCAAGGTAACTGGAAGTGCCTTGAAAACCTAAAGTTAAGAAAAATGCAGAAAAATGAGATACCACATGTGCTATAACACAATATAAAACAAGTTGACAACATAAAAGAAGGTGACAGGATTCCATTTTCATCTTGTATAAAGTTCTAAATATGTGCAGGTTTTCTTTTTGTATTTGCAGAGTTGTAGTAATAATAATGTTACTCATACTCAGAGGGACATTTTACAGTACCAGGTAAGAGGATTTTAAAAGCAAATACTTCATAGTATTATTACAGTCATTTCAGATTCTCACTTCGAAAATTATTTACAATGTAGAATCCTATAAATCCCACTTCCAATATATCTCTTGAATCTACATATTTGTCCTCATCTCCATCATCATAACCCTAATTTAAAATGACTTGGGGACTTCCCTGGTGGCATAGTGGTTAAGCATCCACCTGCCAATGCAGGGGACACGGGTTCGAGCCCTGGTCCAGGAAGATCCCACATGCCGCGGAGCAACTAAGCCCATGCGCCACAACTACTGAGCCTGCGCTCTAGAGCCCACAAGCCACAACTACTGAGGCCTCATGCCACAGCTACTGAAGCCCACGCACCTAGAGCCCATGCTCCACAACAAGAGAAGCCACCGCAATGAGAAGCTCACGCAATGCAACAAAGAGGAGCCCCCGCTCACCGCAACTAGAGAAAGCTCGCACGCAGCAACAAAGACCCAATGCAGGTAAAAATAAATAAATAAATTTATTTTTTTTAAATGATGATCTCATATCAAGACTGCTTCAACATTCTCCCAACTCATATTTCTGCCTCCTTTCTTGCTAAGGGCTGACTCCAAGTCCTGAAAAGGTTATGGTTCTCTCTCCCAACCCCATGTAATTTGACTAAAATTGTGATTTATCTTTGAAAAGACTTTAGCATGTGACTCTGGAAAACTGTTTACTTTTTTCTGGTTTTCAAGGTAGGCATGTGACTTGCATTTATATAAGAATAATGTTTGATACAGAAGTACCTCTGTGTTTGAGTGTCTGCATTCTGGACCATATTAATTAGAATCTAGAAGTAAGTACTGATGGGTAAAAAAAAAAAAGCCATGACAATCATAGTTTCATAGGCATGAATCTTAATCAAAATTTCAAGCTCAAGAATCACTGTGCATAGTACAACGGAAATGCTACTTATGTGGCACTTTATATTTTTGCAAGTGAAGATGCTTTTGAGAAGCGCACATCTGCTGTTTTTGCCCACTCAGCATCTACTAACTGTTCCTCTTTGGGAGACCAAGTCTCATTCATTGGCTATGCCCTTGAGAGGACTGAAATCAAGGAAATGAGCATGTGATCAAGACTAGGCCAATGTGAGGCTCTCTTCCTAGAATCTGAATCTCGAGCAAGTAACAAGAACTAAGATAAATTCAAGTTCATTCATTCTGATGGCAGTGACCTTAAGAACTGTGCTCTGATTCCTGTTACCTCTACTCCTGGAGATATTCTAATTCCCATCCTCTTAGAGACCAGGCACTTTGAGTTCTGGCAACAATATCCTTCTACTAATTTCCTTTTTTGTTTAAATTAGCCAGATTTGGTTTTCATTACTTGCAACCAAAGAACTGTACTAAGGACAGCTGTCACACCTTTTTAATTTAAATACTAAATTAATTTACCTAAATAATGCCTAAATAGTACTGTAAACTTAATTTCACAACAAAGAAAATTATAAAAATAATATGATTAGGAGAAAATCTGTAACACATGGTTCTGGTCACCCTTTCCTTCAGTATCTTTTTAAATAGAAGATGGTGCTAAGAATATTCAAAGTTTTTTTCACTAAACACACACACACAACATACACACATGCCCTTTGAGTAGCCATTGAACTTGCTATTAGTACAGAGTGAGGCAGCTCAAATATACATTTCTCACTTATGTTAAAAGCATCTACAACTGAGGATTCTTGGCTACTCCCCAGTAGCTCCAGTGTGCTAAGATTTCTTTTTACAACTCTTCTCATATCTGAGGGTCTGAATGCCTTCTGCCAGGTCACCAGAGGACCTTCAGATGAAGAGGAGCAGGAGAGACTGGGGTTAATAAAGCAGTGGCCATGTCCAGCTCAGCTGCTACCCAATCAACGCTCCTTTCATGATTTTCTTAGCGATAAAATTCCTCTAGCTTCACTGGAGTCTTTCAAGTAAGTACTTTATTTTCCAGCTTATTCGTTTTTATTTTTAATTTTTTTATTGGAGTATAGTTGCTTTACAATGTTGTGTAAATTTCTGCCATACAGCAAAGTGAATCAGTTATAGGTATACATATATCCCCTCTTTTTTAGATTTCCTTCCCATTTAGGTCACCACAGAGCACTGAGTAGAATTCCCTGTGCTATACAGTAGGCTCTCATTAGTTATCTATTTTATACATAGTGGTGTATATATGTTAATTCCAGTTTATTTGTAATATCAAAGTTTAACCATAAAATAATGAGACTTTGAAAAATAAACAGCAAATGCATACATCCAAAAGAATATTATTTAAAGTAGACACCTTAAGGTTCTATACATTTTGTGAACAGGGCAAAGAAATATTTTTCTAAATCCTCTGTTAGAGTTAGGTAGTCTCACTATCTTTTTTTTTTTTTTTTTTTTTTTTGTGGTACGCGGGCCTCTCACTGTTGTGTCCTCTCCTGTTGCAGAGCACAGGCTCTGGACGCGCAGACTCAGTGGCCATGGCTCACGGGCCCAGCCGCTCTGCGGCACGTGGGATCTTCCCGGATCGGGGCACGAACCCGTGTCCCCTGCATCGGCAGGTGGACTTTCAACCACTGTGCCACCAGGGAAGCCCTCTCACTATCTTTTTGACCATCAAAACATCTAGTGCGGGCTTCCCTGGTGGCTCAGTGGTTGAGAGTCCACCTGCCGATGCAGGGGACACGGGTTCGTGCCCCGATCCGGGAAGATCCCACGTGCCGCGGACCGGCTGGGCCCGTGAGCCATGGCCACTGAGCCTGCATGTGCAGAGCCTGTGCTCCGCAACGGGAGAGGCCACAACAGTGAGAGGCCCGCGTACCACACACACACACACACACACACACACACACACACACTATATATATATATATATATATATATATATATATATATATATATATATATATATATAGTGCTATTTTTTCTGTCTGAAAATCAAGTTTATCCCCAAAGAAAAAAATACAGTCATTCAAAGGAGGCAAGAATATTCAGGAGAAAAGACAGTCTCTTCAGCAAGTGGTGTTGGGAAAGCTGGACAGCTGCATGCAAATCAATGAAGATAGAACACTTCCTCACACCATAAACAAAAATAAACTCAAAACAGCCTAAAGACTTACACATAAGACATGACTCCATAAAATGACATGACTCCATAAAATGACATAACATGATTATATGACTCCTAGTAGAGAACATACGCAAAATGTTCTCTCACATAAATTGTACCAATGATTTTTTAGGTCAGTCTCCCAAGGCAATAGAAATAAAAGCAAAAATAAACAAATGGGACCAAATCAGACTTATAAGCTTTTGCACAGCAAAGGGAGCCATAAACAAAACAAAAATACAACATACAGAATGGAAGAAAATATTTGCAAACAATGTGACCGACAAGGGTTTAATTTCCAAAATATATGACTGCTCATACGATTCAATATCAAAAAAAACAAACTAATCAAAAAATGGGCAGAGATGTAAATAGACATTTCTCCAAAGAAGGCATAGGTCAATAGACACATGAAAAGATGCTCATCATCACTAAATATTAGAGAAATACAAATCAAACCTATAATGAGGTATCACCTCATACCAGTCAGAATGGCCATCATTAAAAAGTCTACAAATAACAAATGATGCAGAGGGTATGGAGAAAAGGGAACCCTCCTACACTGTTGGTGCTAATGTAAGTTGGTGCAGCCACTACGGAAAACACTATGGAGTTTCCTCATAAAAACTAAAAATAGAGTTGCCATGTGATCCAGTGATCCCACTCTTGGGCATATATCTGGACAAAACTGTAATTCGAAAAGATACATGCACCCCAATTTTCATCGCAGCACTATTTACAATAGCCAAGACATGGAAACAACCTAATTGTCCACCACCAGATGAATGGATAAAGAAGATGTGGCATATATACACAATGAAATACTACTCAGCCATAAAAAAGAATGAAACAATGCCATTTGCAGCAACATGGATGGACCTGGAGATTATCATACTAAGTGAAGTAAGTAAGAAAGAGAAAGATGAATACTATATGATATCACTTGTATGTGGAATCTAAAATATGATACAAATGAACTTATTTACAAAACAGAAAGAGACTCACAAACAAACTTATGGTTACCAAATGGGAAAGGGGGTGGCGGAGGGATAAATTAGGAGTTTGGGGAGTAGCAAATACAAACTACTATATATAAAACAGATAAACAACATGTTCCAACTGTATAGCACAGAGAACTATATTCAATATCCTGTAATAAACCATAATGAAAAAGAATATAAAAAATAATATATATGTGTGTATAACTGAATCACTTTGCTGTACACCAGAAAAGAATACAACATTGAAAAACAGCTACATTCAATAAATTTTTTTTTAAAAGAAGAAAATATTGTTATTTTCCAAAGAATACGCAAAGTTTCAGAACATTGTGTATATAAGATCCCATTTTAAGGAACTAGAGAAAGAAGAACAAACAAAACCCAAAGTTAGCAGAAGGAAAGAAATCATAAAGATCAGAGCAGAAATAAATGAAATAGAAACAAAGAAAACAATAGCAAAGATCAATAAAACTAAAAGCTGGTTCTTTGAGAAGATAAACAAAATTGATAAACCTTTAGCCAGACTCATCAAGAAAAAGAGGGAGAGGACTCAAATCAATAAAATTAGAAATGAAAAAGGAGAAGTTACAACGGACACCACAGAAATACAAAGCATCCTAAGAGATGACTACAAACAACTCTATGCCAATAAAATGGACAACCTGGAAGAAATGGACAAATTCTTAGAAAGGTATAACCTTCCAAGACTGAACCAGGAAGAAATAGAAAATATGAACAGACCAATCACATGTAATGTAATTGAAACTGTGATTAAAAATCTTCCAACAAACAAAAGTCCTGGACCAGATGGCTTCTCAGGTGAATTCTAACAAACATTTAGAGAAGAGCTAACATCCATCCTTCTCAAACTCTTCCAAAGAATTGCAGAGGAAGGAACACTCCCAAACTCATTCTATGAGGCCATCATCACCCTGATACCAAAAGCAGACAAAGATACTACAAAAAAAGATAATTAAAGAGCAATATCACTGATGAATATAGATGCAAAAATGCTCAACAAAATACTAGCAAACAGAAAGCAACAACACATTAAAAGGGTCATCCACCAATGATCAAGTGGGATTTATCCCAGGGATACAAGGATTCTTCAATATATGCAAATCAATCAATGTGATACACCACATTAACAAATTGAAGAATAAAAACCATATGATCATCTCAATAGATGTGGAAAAAGCTTTTGACAAAATTCAACACCCATTTTTGATAAAAACTCTTCAGAAAGTGGGCATAGAGGTTACCTACCTCAACATAATAAAGGCCATATATGACAAACCCACAGCAAACATCATTCTCAATGGTGAAAAACTGAAAGCATTTACTCTAAGATCAGGAACAAGACAAGGATGTCCATTCGCGCCACTATTATTCAACATTGTTTTGGAAGTCGTAGCTATGGCAATCAGAGAAGAAAAAGAAATAAAAGGAATACAAATTGGAAAAGAAGAAGTAAGACTGTCACTGTTTGCAGATGACATGATACTATACATAGAGAATCCTAAAGATGCCCCCAGAAAACTACTAGAGCTAATCAATGAATTTGGTAAAGTAGCAGGATACAAAATTAATGCACAGAAATCTCTTGCATTCTTATACACTAACAACGAAAGATCAGAAAGAGAAATTAAGGAAACAATCTCATTCACCATTGCAACAAAAAGAACAAAATACCTAAGAATAAGCCTACTTAAGGAGGTAAAATACCTGTACTCAGAAAACTATAAGACACTGATGAAAGAAATCAAAGGTGATACAAACAGATGGAGAGAGATACCATGTTCTTGGATTGGAAGAATCAATATTGTGAAAATGACTATACTACCCAAAGCAATCTACAGATTCAATGCAATCCCTATCAAATTACCAATGGCAATTTTTATAGAACTAGAACAAAAAATCTTAAAATTTGTATGGAGACACAAAAGACCCCCAAGTAACCAGAGCAATCTTGAGGGAAAAAAACGGAGCTGGAGGAATCAGGCTCCCTGACTTCAGACTATACTACAAAGCTACAGTAATCAAGACAATATGGTACTGCCACAAAAACAGAAATACAGATCAATGGAACAGGACAGAAAGCCCAGAGATAAAGCCACACACATATGGTCACCTTATCTTTGATAAAGGAGGCAAGAATATACAATGGAGAAAAGACAGCCTCTTCAATAAGTGGTGCTGGGAAAACTGGACAGCTACATGTAAAAGAATGAAATTAGAACACTCCCTAACACCATGCACAAAAATAAACTCAAAATGGATTAAAGAGCTAAATGTAAGACTGGACACTATAAAATTCTTAGAAGAAAACATAGGAAGAACACTCTTTGACATAAATCACAGCAAGATCTTTTTTGACCCACCTCCTAGAGTAATGGAAATAAAAACAAAAATAAACAAATGGGACCTAATGAAACTTAAAAGCTTTTGCACAGCAAAGGAAACCTGAAACAAGATGAAAAGACAACCCTCAGAATGGTAGAAAATATTTGCAAACGAAGCAACTGACAAAGGATTAATCTCCAAAATATACAAGCAGCTCATGCAGCTCAATATCAAAAAAACAAACAACCAAATCCAAAAATGGGCAGAAGACCTAAATAGACATTTCTCCAAAGAAGACATACAGATGGCCAAGAAGCACATGAAAAGCTGCTCAACAATGCTAATTATTAGAGAAATGCAAATCAAGACTACAATGAGGTATCACCTCACACCCATTAGAATGGGCATCATCAGAAAATCTACAAACAGCAAATGCTGGAGAGGGTGTGGAGAAAAGAGGACCCTCTTGCATTGTTGGTGGGAATATAATTTGGTACAGCCACTATGGAGAGCACTATGGAGGTTCCTTAAAAAACTAAAAATGGAACTACCATATGACCCAGCAATCCCACTACTGGGCATATACCCAGAGAAAACTATAATTCAAAAAGACACATGCAGGGGCTTCCCTGGTGGCGCAGTGGTTGAGAGTCCACCTGCCGATGCAGGGGACATGGGTTTGTGCCCCGGTCCGGGAAGATCCCACATGCCGTGGAGCAGCTGGGCCCGTGAGCCACGGCCGCTGAGCCTGCGCATCCGGAGCCTGTGCTCCGCAATGGGAAAGGCCTCAACAGTGAGAGGCCCGCGTACTGCAAAAAAAAAAAAAAAAAAAAAAAAAGACACATGCACCCCAGTGTTCATTGCAGCACTCTTTACAATAGCCAGGACATGGAAGCAACCTAAATGTCCATCAACAGACGAATGGGTAAAGAAGATATGGTGCATACATATAATGGAATATTACTCAGCCACAAAAAGGAATGAAATTGGTTCATTTGTAGAGATGTGGATGGATCTAGAGACTGTCATACAGAGTGAAGTAAGTCAGAAAGAGAAAAACAAATATCCTATATTAACGCATATATGTGGTCTCTAGAAAAATGGTATAGATGAACCAGTTTGTAAGGCAGGAATAGAGACACAGATGTAGAGAACAAACGTGCGGACACCAAGGGGGGAAAGCTGGGTCGGGGGTGGGGGTGTGATGAACGGGGAGATTGGGACTGACATATATACACTAATATGTATAAAATAGATAACTAGGGCTTCCCTGGTGGCGCAGTGGTTAAGAATCTGTTTGCCAATGCAGGACACAAGGGTTCAAGCCCTGGTCTGGGAATATCCCACATGCCGCGGAGCAACTAAGCCCATGCGCCATAACTACTGAGCCTGCACTCTAGAGCCCGTGAGCCACAACTACTAAGCCCACGTGCCACAACTACTGAAGCTCAGGTGCCTAGAGCACATGCTCTGCAACAAGAGAAGCCACTGCAATAAGAAGACCACGCACCGCAACGAAGAGTAGCCCCCGCACGCCGCAACTAAAGAAAGACCGTGCAGCTACGAAGACCCAGCACAGCCAAAAATAAATAAATAAAATAAATAAATATACTAAAAAAAATAGATAACTAATAAGAACCTGCTGTATAAAAAAATAAATAAAATAAAAATTTTAAAAAAGATCCCATTTGTTAAAACATTTATGAATATGTTCAAGACATATTTCTTCCCCCATTTTAATGTGGAAGTGTTTTTTCAATCCCCCAAACATATTATTAAAATAACAGTTCATCATACAATCATTGGCATCTGAGAAATGAAAAATATAGATAATCCATATATCCCCAAGTCATATAAAGAACAAACTAATGGTTACCAGTGGGGAGAGAGAAGTGGGGAGGGGAAATATAGGGGTAGGGGATTAAGATGTACAAACTATTATGTATAAAATAAGCTACAAGGATATATTATACAACACAGGGAATATAGCCATTTTATAATAACTATAAATGGAGTATAAACTTCAAAAGTTGTGAATCACTATATTGTGCACTTATAACATATAATATTACACATCAACTATACTTCAATTAAAAAATTTTTTTAAGTTAATCCTGATTTTTTAAAAAAAAGTCTCCAAGGCTTCCATCCTACTTTAATATCCCTTTCTAGTAATATCCAAATAGAGGGGCTTAAATTTTTACCCAATTTCTACAGTATCTAGTACACATCCCAAAGTGTCTTGGGATTCCTTTACAGCAGTTATCATCACCATCTCTGGGCCCAAGTAACTACTCTGGCTAATTTTTTTTTTTTTTTTTTTTTTGGCTGTGTTGGGTCTTCGTTGCTGTGCGCAGGCTTTCTCTAGTTGCGGCGAGTAGGGACTACCCTTCGTTGTGGTGCATGGGCTTCTCATTGCAGTGGCATCTCTTTGTTGCGGAGCATGGGCTCTAGGCTTGTGGGCTTCAGTAGTTGTGGCATGTGGGCTTCAGTAGTTGTGGCTCGCGGGCTCTAGAGTGCAGGCTCAGTAGTTGTGGCGCATGGGCTTAGTTGCTCCACGGCATGTGGGATCTTCCTGGACCAGGGCTCGAACCCGTGTCCCCTGCATTGGCAGGTGGATTCTTAACCAGTGCGCTACCAGGGAAGCCCTGCTCTGGCTAACTTTTTGATCTACATTCATCATCTTGCTCGCCCTCCTTTTCTGCTCATCTTCAAGTGCTTCTGCACCGTTAGCCATCTTCATTTCCCAAACATCATTAACACAAAGTTTCACAGATATTCCCACTTTTACTAGAATTTGAGGGAATTGGAGACATATTTCAAATCAAATAGTAAATAACATTAAATAGAATTTTCTAAATCTTATTTATTCTTACCCATCCCAGTCCTAAGGAATTTCTCAATGTCAGTTTTTCTCCCTGGGCTCCACTTTCCACCATACTTGGGGGGGATCTAGTTCTCCTTGATGCATACATCTTTTTCCAATTTCCTCCTCTTTCAGGCCTAAGAGGGCACCTTAGACCCTCTCTCCTCAGCTGCGAGAGGAAACTCAATAATTCTAACATTGTCTATGCAGAATAATCTCTTAACCTCCACTCCAGAACAGGTACACAAAACATTTCATAGCAAAAAACAAAGCCATTGATTTACTTCAAAACAACTGTATCATGGTGGGGGGAGTGATGTACATGGATGAAACAGATTGGACATATGTTGATTATCGTTGAAACTAGGTGATGAATTCATAATACTAATAGCTCTACACTTATAATATAATCATAAAAAGTTTCTAAAAAGATAACAATTGTGGGGTAAATATAAATATGAGTTGTTTTGTTTTTTTTCTGTAGAGGTAGATATCTCTTTTTTGGAAGTCTATACGTATCTATGGGGCAACTCCTACAAATGGTTAGAAGTTGTGTAGAAGCCCAATCCCACTCTTTAAAAAGACCTGCTACGGTGGTTTTATAAAATACAAAAATTTACAATTTATGTGAACTGCGAATTCTCTCTCTCCTTTCTGAAGTTTTGCACATGCTAGTCCCTTTACCTAGAAGACTGGCCTCGTCACCTTCCCCTCACATTTACCTCCTAAGTTTTATTTGTTTTTCCGATCTCAGCTCCTTTGGAAGGCAGTTTTCCCTGGGCTAACTTAGGTTCTCCTGTTATGTGCTCCCACAGCACTCCTAACCTCCCCTTCCCAACACCCATCACACATTGTATGCACATGTTTATGTCTAGATTGTATGCTTCACGAGGGCAGGGACAAAATATGTCTTGTCCTTGGGTATATCCAGGGTGTTTAGCATGGTGCCCAGGATATAGGAGTTACTCAATAAATGTTCGTTGAATAAACAATTGGGTGATGGATTCAATGAAACTGGGTAAAAGCACTATCCCTGTTTCTGGTCAAACAGCAGATATAATATATGAGTTGAAAGAAGGAAAGGATGGAGAAAAGCAGATTTAGAATCAGGGTTGTACAGAAAGGAAATGTATGTAGATATAAGTGGAATAAAATGAATACACAGCACTGAAGCTAGATAACGCTGACTTCCTCAGTGAAGTAAGAGATTAAGAAAACAGTGAGTAAATGGCAAGCAATAAAAACAAATCACATACAAACAAATGTTGATTATTTTCAGATCTATTATATTTTCTTTCAATCTATTGTCATTGCTTTCATGCTTGACTTATCTGTACTTAAATGTCTAGCAGTCCTACCATCACCTAATATTATTATTATATTTAACCCAGGAACAAAGCACATTGACAGTATATTATTTTAAGATAAACCTATTTTTCCGTGTTCATTCTGTGAAAGAATGAGCCAAGATGGTATAGGAATGGGTAATTAAATATCTTTTTCTTTTGTGATCTATGTCTCTGTGCATCTTTGTGTGCGTCTAATATGTGTTTTTATGACTTTGGGTGAAAATAACCCCCTCATTGGACTGGTGTGGTAGACATTATTTAAACATTAAAAGTAACATAAAAATTCCCTGCTTGTTTTTTTCCTTAGAATTATGGAGTTGTCAGGGTTTTCTCTGGTAATTTTCTAATATTCCCCCAACCATCACAGCAGGACTGATATCTTTATCCCTAACTCAGAAAAAGCATTAGGCCTAGCCTTGAAATGAAGGTTTTCATAATATTTAATCCTTTTTTTTCCTTCCTTTGCTGTAGCTTAAGTCCCATTACTCCTGGTCCCATCCTTGTTGACTAATGAGGATAATTGGTCCCTTTCCTCCTGAAAACATCCTTTTATGTATTTTGGAGAGCTATTATAGCCCTTTTCAGGCCTCTCTTCTCTAGGTAGAACCAGCTTGATTCTCTTCACCTTTCCTCACAGGGCTGATTTTCCAAACTTTTGATCATTTTTGTTCTTCCCCTCTGAACCCTCTCCAATTTGTCTATCTCTTTTAAAATGTGGTGCCCCGGAGAGAATTCAACCCTTCTGTTGAATCTTAACCAATATGTTATTAACCTGGTCAATGCTTACAGCATGTGTAATAGAATCTCAGATATTACTTATCCAAATTCTGGTATGGAGGTTCCTTTTATTTAAAAAATAATAGAAATTAGGGATTTTAACTTGACATTCAAGTGCTCTTTAGGTAGGCCACATGATAGTATACGACAGTATTTGAAAAGCAGTGAGATGTCAAGCAACAGCAAACAGAGTTGGAGAGAGAGGATAACATTTTTAGAGCGGATGATCTTCCTAAAGGAAAATAAATAGAGCTCTTCAAATACTGAGAAAGATTTCCACACTATTCTATGTCATTCCACTCTGTCTGTGTAGGATCCCATGTTTGTAAGAGAATTTATTTCATGCTTACGTTTCCTTGAGAATCTCCTGAGAATAAACTTTCATAACTCAAGTTGATCTAAGGCGTATTTTACTGACTCGTGTAACAACTTAGCATCAAAAACTGTAGTCCTTCAGCTGGTTGGACAAAAGGAAATAGAACTTTTCCACTGAAACATGCGGAAAGTTTAAGGAATGGTTTACAAGAGGATATGTTTTCCTTATTTTACACCATTAAAAAACTGAGATTGGGGGCTTCCCTGGTGGCGCAGCGGTTGGGAATCTGCCTGCCAATGCACGGGACTCGGGTTCGAGCCCTGGTCTGGGAGGATCCCACATGCCGCGGAGCAGCTGGGCCCGTAAGCCACAACCACTGAGCCTGCGCATCTGGAGCCTGTGCTCCGCAACGGGAGAGGCCGCGACAGTGAGAGGCCCGCGCACCGCGATGAAGAGTGGCCCCCGCTCCCCGCAACTGGAGAAAGCCCTCGCACAGAAACGAAGACCCAACACAGCCAAAAATAAATTAATAAAAATTAAAAAAAAAACTGAGATTGTACCAAAACATCTGCCTAAGTTCTTCCACGTGTACCATTCCTTCAAATAAAGTAATTCGGCACCCCTTACCCCCGAATTCAACAAACCTAAGGAAAATACAAAAATACATATAAGACATCAACCATTGCTTTTGCAGGATTTGAACTCTAGCAAATACAACAAGATAAAGAAGCATGAAATACTAGAAAAGCAGTTTAATGCTAAACAGTGTGGTACTAAGTATAAATAAAATAGTAATTCAGAGAACAGAGAGATCAGTGTAGATTTAAAGAATAAAGAAGATATAACTTCATAGAGGAGATGAGCTTACACTGAGCCTTGAAAGATAGGCCGCAGAAAAGAAAGGGAGAGAGAAGAACAAAGGCAGGAAAGGAGAAATTAATATTATGGGTCCAGAGGACAGTGAGGAAACTGATTTGACTGAAATAGAGAAAAGAGTTGACGAGCTGAGTAATAGGTGAAGTGGATTAGTCTTATGGGTGGTTAAAAGCTAGGCAGGCATGCATGAGTTAGTTCAGTGTGGCGGGCAACTGAAGGACTGAGGAGAGTTACTATGCAGGACGATTAGTCTGGTGGCAGCTTTCTGTGTGGATGGGATGAAGCGGGCAGGGGCAGTGCTGAAGCAAATGGAGCACCTGCGAGCATTCAATCCATCACCATGTGCTTTGGGCTGTCAAACTTGTCCTTTTAAATACTTGAGCCCAATTATTCTCCCTTTACTATACAGCTAGGTGACTTTCGTAACAAGTCGAAGAAATAGTCAGTTAAACATTTCACTCTTAATCCATCAACACATGTATTTGAAGCATGCGCTGGAGACCCAGAAAGACCATTTAAGTGTGGATATTAATAGAGAGATTCAACTTGAAATGCTTAACTCTGATAACATTGTTTCTTTAGTGGGGGGAGTCAAGGAAAGAGAAAGAAGGGAGAGGGAGAGGGAGAGAGGAGAGAGAGAGGGAGGGAGGGAGATGACCACTAGATGTCACTGTTGCTAGCCTACCTCAAGGTTAGAAGTACAGTGCGTTTGAAATAGCTTTCAAGGCAAGAGAAAAAATTTTAATCCATAATACTTGCAGCCAAAATGCTCCAAAACCCAGATCTCCCCCACATCCAGTCTCTGCCCAGGAGGCAAATTCAGGCTACCTGTCTGAGGGTATATTATAATTTCTAAAATAGGCTGGCTGCCGTTGTTGCATTCTTATTTTTAATGCAGCTTTCGTCCTTAGCATCGAGCATACTGCAGTGCTGTGCTTAGAACTGGGATGTCGTTTCTTAAGCAGTATACGCAGCCATATTGACTTAGTGGGTTAGTTCTTTTTCAAGTGATTTTTAAAATTTTTTAATCACTTAATATCTGACTTTGAGCGTTCCATTTAGTTACATGTGTCACAGGTCTATTGCTACATCAGAATCCCTGAATTCTGTTTCACTGTTTCATAATGTGACTTTTAATACAGTGGGCAATTTGGAAGCTCAAAGCACACTCTCTCATGTGTTTACACAGTTCTCATTACTGAGCCATTAAAGATATTTTGGATATTTTAGTTATTCGACATGTATAGGCTATAGCTTATGTTCTGAACATAGCATCTTATAACAACATTTTGTGTGCCTAATAAAGGCTCTTAAGTAGCACTGTATGTCTTTTTTGTAAATAGATACTACATAAAATACCTTATGAAATATTTAATGACTATCCTCTATGGTAACCAAATTGTATTTAACCCAGATTCTTGGAGTTTTTTTCCTACTCCTTAAAGATACTATTTAAATTAAGATGGTGGGAAGCCAGCCACACACGAAAGTGGAAGCAAGGATTCACAAGCCTGCCATCTTAAGCATCTGGGTTCTTCTGCAGCTCCTGTTTTTTTCAGGGTAACAGAATCATGTGATTCCAACTCCTGTTCCGTCTCTGATTGTAATTTCATAAAGGAGCTAAAGATGGGGATATCACAAAATACCATTTCATTGAATTAAGGGATTATAGATGCATAATTGTTCTTCAAATTCATGAGAGTGGGTATAGATTTTTTTAATCAGAAAGTTTTGTTTTGTTTTTTAATTTTTGATGTGTCCAAACCTCATTCTTTTTCAGGAATTTTGGGAGGCACATGCGGCCAGGTCCTCCATGCCTTGTAGGACAAATTACCTTTTTTTTTTCCAGTCATTTGCATCTTTGGGGAACTACTTGGTCACTTCCTCAGCTGGACTCCTAAGAGCACAAAATCTGAGAGATTCATCTCACACCGTGTTCCAATTCATGTTGCACTGTGATTTCAGCACACCAGACATTCCAGTTTCAGGGCAATGCAGAGAATTCAGGAGATTCTGAGGGCAAAGGCCTTCTATGTCCCAGACATAATGTGCTGGTCCAGCAGTGTGCGAGCAGTCAGCTTTCTGAGGGCATGGCAATATACAAGAGGAAGATGTTCTTTCTATTCCCTTCATCCCCTCCAAAGAAAACTTGCTTTCCCTCGAATCTAGCTCACCACAAGGGACAGAGTCAGGCTGACAAATTCCTTGAGCAGCTAGAAAGCTTAAGCAATCTGAAAAAAACTGATATTGTGGAATCTATATTTTATAAGGTAAAATGTTTAGCCACAAAGAAAGTTTATGTATTTTCCATTTGGAATCATGTTATTACTTCTTTGGGGAGTTTGTTAATTCATTGTATGCTACTTCAGAGCAACTAAAAGAAACTACTAGTATTCCTCTATTCTATCAGAAGCCATGCAAATTTTCCCTAATTTATATGATGCAATAATATTTGTAATGTAAATGGTTATTCCCATTTGAGGTCAAAATGTGGTAACAATAGAAAATCAGACAGTTGGTGGAAATCCCAGGTTTACGCTTAAAGAAACAGGAAAACTTTTTGATCACTAGTAACCAGAAAAAAAAACCTTTGTGTTTAGTTATATTAAAACGTGTTTGCAAATTAACAATTTGTTATTGGTAGTAAAGTTGGTGGGATGCTTTAATCTGAACTAAAATTTGATAGTTCAGATGGAAAGCCCAGATTATAGGGGAAAAAATTCAGTTACAACCCTGGGCAAAACGTCCCAGGAGATCTGTGTTCTGAATGATGACTTGTCTAGAGTTCTTTTTGGAAATGCTCTCTGTCCGGATGCTCCCACACTCCAACGTGGGACCTGTGCCAGTTGCACACCACATCCGAGCAAAGAGAAGGCATGTGAAATCAAGAGTTTGGTTTGGCTTTCCCAAGCCAAACCCTGCACAGTCAATAAGAGGGGAGAAGGAGCTTGTGGCTGTGCAAGGCTCATCTCATAAACTGGTTCAAAGCATTTAAATATATTTTACATATATTAATTTCTACATTTACATCTGTTTATCCTTTCAGGTGTTACTGTTTGAGGTTGTGTGGTTGGTTGCCTCCCTAAAGACACCCAGACAAGGGTGCTCAGGCATGAGCAGGCTGAGCACTGGCCAGGGCCGTGGGACCTAAAGGAAGGAGCTCCGTGCTCTAACTCCAACAAGGGCCTCCCAGGTGCTAGCAGCAGCCTTTCATCCTGTCTACTGTGCTCCAACCTCTCTCTCTAATGCCACCCCCCACGCCCACGCACCTTAGGAGAAGAGGCAACATTGTATATTCCCCTGTGTCAACTACAGTAGCTTATTCCCCCCACCCCTCCCATAAGTGAATAACTGAACAACTATGAGATTTCGAGAAATCAGTACACTTTAGAAAGTATATTTTCAGGCTCTGTCCTCACCTGTGAATGTAGACAACAAGAACCAAGGCAATAACCACAGAGGAAAGAAAGAGCTGGGCTTTTCAGGCAGTCAGCAGCTGGAGTAGAAGAACTTCTCCATGATGCTGTGCTTGGAGGAGTCTGAAATGCCTGAATAACCACCCAAACATCTCCACCACAGCCTTCTTGCCGAACATTAAAAGCTCATCTCCTTGGGCTTCCCTGGTGGTGCAGTGGTTGAGAGTCCGCTTGCCGATGCAGGAGACGCAGGTTCGTGCCCCAGTCCGGGAAGATCCCACATGCCGCGGAGCGGCTGGGCCCGTGAGCCATGGCCGCTGAGCCTGTGCTTCCGGAGCCTGTGCTCCACAATGGGAGAGGCCACGACAGTGAGAAGCCCACATACCACAAAAAAAAAAAAAAAAAAGTTCATCTCCTCTTTTGGCTGAGACACACATTCTCAGTGGGAGTGATATCTCCCCCAAGCGGAAGAAAATTGGTTCTTGAAGGGAGAAAAAAATCTTGCTCTTTTTATGCATGGATATACAGATATTCCATAAAGAAATATACTGTTAATCTGTGGCATTAAAACTTCACGGTAAAGGAGATCAGAAAAAGATGCCTGTAAACGTTCCTGCGGGGAGGACTGTGCAATAATGAAAAATGTTGAGAAACACTGGATTCAGGCATTTTTCTCAGAAAAGCTCCGTCAAGGTTATGTGAGCAGGAACAACACAGAATCAAATGACTGACCAACAATTATTGAGCAACATTATACGTGGCCCACTTTATCAGTTATTATGAGAACAAAAGAGCTACAAAATTTGATTCCTTTTTTAAAAGTACGTATAGATGAGTTGGGTAGTGAGGATCTAGCACAGGATAAATAGATGCTGATGTGGATATCAACATCTGAAAACAAAGAACTATTTAAAAGATGTTTAATAATGTGGAACAGTTTATGAAAAGGGCTAACTAACTACACAAACAATAAGGTCAAGGGGAGCTCAAAGGACAGAAAGATTAGGGTGGTGATCAGGGAGGGTTTCATACAGCAAATGGGATATGAACTGGACCCTAAGAGATGAGGGGGGTTGACTCAGTGGAGAAGAGATGGGAAAGTACCCAAACAAGAAAGCGGCTCTGGGCTGAGGCCTTGCATCAGAACACAGAGTAAGACTCTCAAGCCCAGAAGGAAAACAAAGTCTCAGGGGATCTAGGAGAGAGTTTAGAGGCCTGAGCCAAGTCTTGGCCAGTTCGAAGGTCTCAGTGGGACAGTCTTCATTTTGTTTCCATTAAAAAACTTTTTTACGATAGCAATCTTAGTGCATGTGATGTGGTACCTCACTGTGTGTTTCTTTTAAGTTTACATGTTTTTACTTAGTAAAATAAACATAACATAAAATTTATTGTTTTAACTCTTTTTAAATGTACAGTTCAGTGGCATTAAGTACACTCACACTGTTGTGCAACCGTCACAACGATCCCCCTCCGGAACTTTTCCACCATCCCATACAAAACTCTACTCCCATTAAATAATCACTTCCCACGGCCTTCTTCTCCTCACCCCTGCCAATCACTGTTCTACATTTTGTCTCTGTGTATTTGACTTTCCTAGGTACCTCGTATAAGTGCCCTTTTGTGTCTGGCTTATTTCATTCAGAATAACATCTTCAAGTTTCACGCATGTTGCAGCATGTGTCAGAATTTCATTCTTTTTTAAGGCTGAATAAAGTTCCATTGTATCCAGCCCTTTCTCCTTGTTCCAACTTCCTTGATAATGTAGCTGAGAGACTAGAAGTTCAGGTATCCTTTCAAAGGTCTTAGGGTACAATGCTATAGCCATGGGAGGCCGTATTACTCCAGGTTGAGCTGTAGTCACTGAAAAGACCCTCTAATCATGGGTACATATAAACTCTGTCAGGAAAACTTCCCTTCAGAGACAGGACTGGGGGAGGGTGGTACAAAGCAGAGCACACAGAACATGTCAGACCAGCAAGCTGCATCCCTGGCCCCAGGTGGGGAAGCTCTTCTGGGAGCTACCACAGTGACTGAGGAGGGCCAAGAAGTACTGAAGGTCACAGCAAGAGGAGGAAATAGTATCCTTGGAAATAAAATCAGGGAGTGACTTGGTGTCAAATATCATTGTTATTTTGATTCCCAGGACTCAAAGGAAAAGAAAGACATGCAGAAGGCTTGACCTGGCTTAGAGTTGCAAGATGTGTTAGAGAGGGAAAGCACTAAAAGGTAAGAAGATATGGTGGTTATTGCGACACAGTGACAGAAAAAAAAGACACAGTGGGTAGTAGTCCTTCTATAGGTGTATCTGTTAGCTACTGCTGCATAATAAACCACCCCAAAATTCAGTGGCTTAAAATAATTGTGTATTATTTCTTGTGACTCTATGAGTTGTCTGGAGGATTCTGCTCGGCTGGGCCAAGCCTGGCTGATCTCAGCTGGGCTCACTCATGAATCATCCGTTGTATCAGCTGGAGGCTGGCTGATCTAAGATGGCATCTTCTGAGCTGACTTGAGTCTTCATGTGGTTTTCTTCTCCAGCAAGCTAGCCAGGGTTTATTTTCATGGTGATAGTAGAGGTCTGGGAGAGCAAGGAGAAGCAATGAAAGGCCTCTTGAGGCCTATGCTTGAAACTGTCATGTCATGATTTCTACCATGTTTTGGACAAAGAAATTCACAAGTCCAGCCCAGATTCAAAAAGTAGATTCCACTTCTTGATGGGAGGAGCTGCAACTTCATGTTACCAAGGGAGTAGGGCAGAGAGGGATGGAAAATTTGAGCCATTTTTGCAACCAATCTTTCCACAGAAGGAGAAATGAACCAGGGCTTCAAACATACAACATATATGAGAGAAAAAAATGTGTTTCTTCATTTCCTATAACCAAGCTTATCTTTCTCATGAGACCCCACTGCCCTAAGTATGACTCTGGGGTCAAGAAAACTTCAAGTGTCTTAGTCTCCCTGTTGTAAAGTCACTTTGCAATAATTCAATCTCTTTTTGAAAGCTGCTCCTTTAGATTCTCTCTCTCCCTGTTCCTCCCCAAGATGGCATCCCATTGTTAGTAAGGCTCATGTGACTTCATGGTAATGGGGTAGAAAAGACTTGGAGTCAAGATGTGGAAACAACATAAATGTCCATGGATGAATAAATGGATAAAGAAAATGTGGTATATATACAACAGAATCTTACTCAACCATTTAAAAAAGCTTTCCTCTTTCTCTCAGTTTAAACTCTTCTATGTCATATCTCTCTTCTACCCTAGGGCAGAATTTCACAGCCTACCCATCACAGGTAGAAGCTAAATCTTCCTGAGACTATGGAGAAAACTCTAAGGTACACATTGGCCAGACATGGATGTGAGATCTGTGGCTCAGCTAGGAATTAGGGATTGCCAAGGATAAAATACACCAGTTTAACACCCTCCCCACCCCAAATATCATCCCTGTTACAGAAAGAAAAGAGAAGGGGTCATCAAGGTTGATTGCAAAATTTTCCACCTTTGTGACTGGGAGAATTTTGGACTCCTCGAAGAAAGAGGAAAATCAGAAGAATGATGAGAAGGTCCATCTGCCTGAGTCGGAGGTAATTATGGAATCAATTGAAATGTCCACTTGAAGGTATATAACTGGACTTTAGAAGAGAGGTTTGAAAAAGAGAAGTAGAATCTAGGCTCATGTGCATTAATAGGCTCCTATGTTGAAAAATCTCAGCACTAAAAGAGCCATCTCAGAAACAGGACACTGACAGTCTCCGTGGGTGGGGAAGTCAGAGAGATGGATGATCTAAGAGTAAGGGAAGACCCACTTGAGGGCAGGGGCCATGCCTTTATCACCTATCAGCTGACTGAGGCTGACTTGAGTACTGTGATAAGAAGGATTCTGAGGCCAATTCCAGGCCGAGTAAATTTTGTGCTTTAATCTTGCTATTCAAGTGAGATGACTGTCAGGGTATAAGGAGGCAGGGTGTGGCTATGTGAACCACATATTTACCATCTCTGCAACGTGGTTCAGGATGACTAGGAAGTATAAAGATCTACCATTGACATTGCTTGCTATTTTCTGGAGGAGGAGACGTTTGAACTGAACCTTGGAATAAGTAAATTTTGGTAGAGAAGGAAGAAGGCAGACCTTGGTGTTACGTTATACATGATATCATAGATCATGTATCTAGGAGAAGTAAGCAAGAAGCAAGGACTGGTGTTAAAACCATGGACTAGCTCCCTCAAACTTCATTCACCATTTTTCTGGTTTCCCTCATGTACAGAAAGACTTCTTTTCAGTGAGGATTCAGGCTGCAAAGACATGCTTTTTTTTTTTTTCCATGTAGAAAGCAGACATGAAGGAAAGGCCATTTTCATACCCCTTTGGGCTCTTTACGCTAGCTACAGGTTATGGAAATGAATTTTCGTTTTTTTCCCCCTCAATCACATTCTGGTGTTTTTTCCTCAGCTTCTCTGGTTAAGAGGCAACTGCAACAGCAGTGACGGCAATAGTTTCTGATCCCTGGATTGCTGCAGCGTTTCTTGAATTAAATCTGTCTGTTAGCAGCCTCTACGATGCTCCAGGGGTCGTCCTTGGAGGCCCAGCCTAGACTCTTCCTCCAGCCCTTCTGACACTTTTGTAAGTACCCAACTGCCTGTATGAAATCCCTCGCTGCCTCAAACATCGCGAAGGACTTCTGTTTTCTACACTGAGCCCCAGCTGGGATCAGAATAGTCAAAGATGGTGGGAAAGTATATGCTATGATCAGGAAACGAGGAGGAAAGCTGCTTGACTGAAGAAATGGGATTGTTTGGGGAGCTCAAGGAGATGGAAATATACTGGACTGATGGCGTCAGAGCCAGATTGTAGAAGCCTTTCATACCATGGTATGGAGTCTGGGCTTGATCTCACAGGGAATAGCTATCACTGGTGAGGCAGATTGAGGGTGAGGCTGGTGGAGTGGAACACAGAGAGACTGAAATTGAAGGTGATTGCAATAGCACTGCTTGAGACAAGGAGGACCTAGGATAAGGTAGGCTGGGAGTGAAAAGAAAAGAGTAAATTCCAAAAGTATAAGGAAAAACTGGAAGTTGTGCATAACATATAACAGATGCAGTATTCCTGACCTCAAAAGCTCATTTGAGGGGCTTCCCTGGTGGCGCAGTGGTTGAGAATCTGCCTGCCAATGCAGGGGACACGGGTCCGAGCCCTGGTCTGGGAGGATCCCACGTGCCGCGGAGCAACTGGACCCATGAGCCACAACTACTGAGCCTGCGCATCTGGAGCCTGTGCTCCGCAACAAGAGAGGCCACGACAGTGAGAGGCCCGCGCTCCGCGATGAAGAGTGGCCCCCGCTTGCCGCAACTAGAGAAAGCCCTCGCACAGAAACGAAGACCCAACACAGCCAAAAATTAATTAATTAATTAATTTTTAAAAAACTCACTCACTTTAAAAAAAAAAGCTCATTTGATTAAAAATATTAGTTTGTCACAAAATTGATGTGACGGTTAATAAGTCAATATATATGGACATATGTATAATTCCAGGAGTTATGACTTTATTCGTTTAAAGTGAAAATTTGTATTCTTCTCATTTGGTTTCTCCCTTTTACAGGAGGGTGGGGAAAGATTTGGTAAAATAATATTAGTTCGTCAAAGTTAGACAAACTGGTTCTGATCCATCTACACAGGCTCATCCACTGACGCTGCTCCCTTTCACTGCTGAATCATTGCAGAGAGTGGCCAAGTAAAATAATAATCCCTGAGATTCTGGAATATTGCCTATCCTAGCAGTATAAACCTAGCAGAAGAAGGCCAAGAGTGAAGAAATGTCCCCTGAGAAGTCCCGCTCCCAAGCCACCAAAGTTTCTGCCCTAGTTCCCAGGCCAGTCAAGCTCTCTCAAGTTATAGTAATTGTTCCTCTTTATCAAGTGTCTACTATGCCCAGGCTCTGAGCCAAGAGATTTACATCTGTCATCTCATTTTACCAACGTGATAATCTTTACAATAAATATTTTCTTTGTAATTAGTCAAATTACAAAACTGGGGCTCAGAAAGTTTATAAAACTTTTGACCAATTCATACAACCAATTTATTTTATCACCTTAAAATTGGATATCATGGTAATTCGTGGGATTTAGGAAAAGACAATCAGCCTATCCTCGCCTACCCAGATAATACCGAGTCTCCCAAGTCTGGTAAGGCATTACCCTTGTGAGATATTTTAGAAAAAATATGATGGAAATATTGAGGCTTTTCAATGATCCAAATTTCTATAGCTCTAAAGTTGTTTCTATATCAGCCTTTGACCACATGATTTCCTGATTAATGATTAAAAATTAAGGCCTAAGGAAAAAGAACAAAGTTGGAGGCATAACCCTCCCAGACTTCAGACAGTACCACAAAGCAACAGTAATCAAAACAGCATGTTATTGGCATAAAAACAGACATGTGGATCATTGGAACAGAATAGACAGTCCAGAAATAAACCCACACACCTATGGTCTATTACTATATGACAAAGGAGGCAAGAATATACAATGGAGAAAAGGCAGTCTGTTCAGCAAGTGGTGTTGGGAAAGTTGGACAGCTGCATGTAAATCAGTAAAGTTAGAACACACCTTCACACCATGCACAAAAATAAACTCAAAATGGCTTAAATATTTAAACATAAGACATGAAACCATAAAACTCCTAGAAGAGAACATAGGCAAAACCTTCTCTATTTTTTGCCAAACATAAATCATACCAAAGTTTCCTTAGGTCGGGCTCCCAAAGCAATAGAAATAAAAGCAAAAATAAACAAATGGGACCTAATTAAACTTACAAGCTTTTGTACAGCAAAGGGAGCCGTAAACAAAATGAAAAGAAAACCTACAGAATGGAAGAAGATATTTACAAATGATGCGACCAACAAGGGCTTATTTCCAAAACATACAAAGAGCTCATACAACTCAACAACAAAAAAACAAACAACCCAATAGAAAAGTGCACAGAAGACCTAAATAGGCATTTCTCCAAACAAGACATACAGATGGCCAACAGGCACATGAAAAGATACTCAACATCACTAATTATTAGAAAAATGAAAATCAAAACTACAATGAGGTACCACCTCACACTAGTCAGAATGGTCATCATTAAAAAGTCTACAAATAACGAGTGCTGGAGAGGGTATAGAGAAAAGGGAACTCTCCTACACTGTTGGTAGGAATGTAAGTTGGTGCGGTCACTGTGGAAAACTGTATGGTGGTTCCTCAAAAAACTAAAAATAGAGTTGCCGTATGATCTAGCAATTCCACCCCTGAGATCCAGACAAAATTATAATTCTAAAGGATACATACAGCCCTATGTTCATTGCAGCAGTATTCATAATAGCCAAGACGTGGAAACAACCTAAATGTCCATTGACAGATAAATGGATAAAGAGGATGTGGTATGTATATACAGTGGAATACTATTCAGCCATAAAAAAGAATGAAATAATGTCATTTGCAGCAACATGGATGGACCTAGAGATTATCATACTAAGTCAGAAAGAGAAAGACAAATACCATATGATATCACTTACATGTGGAATCTAAAATATGACACAAATGAACAAAATCTACAAAACAGAAACAGGCTCACAGACATAAAGAACAGACTTGTGGTTGCCAAGGGGGAGGGAAGGATTGAGAGTTTGGGACTAGCAGATGCAAACTATTATATAGAGAATGGATAAACAATAAAGTCCTACTTCATAGCACAGGGAACTATACTCAGTACCTGTGAGAAACCATAATAATGGAAAAGAATATAAAAAAAATGTATATATATGTATAACTGAATCACTTTGCTGTATAGCAGAAATTAACATGACACTGTAAATTAACTATACTTCAATTAAAAAATTAAGGGATTTTTCTCAGACCAAATCTATTCTATTTTGTTAATATGGAGGCTTTAAATAATTCCAGATTACATATCAACCAACATTCACAACACCTGGAATTGATTCTCATTAATTGCCATGATAATCATGTAAATGGAAAAGAGGAAAAGTAGAATTTCTAAATGAAATTTTCTCACATGTCTGGCCTTTAAAGACAGTGATCAGTTACTGTAAATTTTTACATCCAACTTTTTTAGGTTTAAAAAAGTCAAAGAAGTTAAGAAAAGTTCAGCCAGTGCCTGGTTCTGTAATCTTGTCTCCCTTTCATTATCCTACTTGGTACAAAAAGAATAGTAAGATTTGCAGGATCCCAGGAGCACTGGGCAGACTAATTAATAGCTATAATATGCTTTCAAATGCAGAATGCTATATCTGTATGTGTTAACTTTTTTTTCCAGTAATCATGTTAATACCTTATTCATCTCACTGGTAATTGTATAGCGCCATCACCGTAATGTAATGATGTGCACCATGCAAAAGTCAGATGAGATGATCTAATGATGTCAAGATGAAATGCTGTCAGCGTAAGTCTATAAAGATAGTATAACACTGTCAAAAATAAAAGGAAATTATGGCATTGTAAGTTCTACTAACATTAAGAGATGTTAGAGGAAAGGGTTCTACAATCTGAGGCAATGTCTGTTATGACAGATGTGCTCAAGCAACTTAAAAGACAAACTGGCATTCTTCATCTAATTTCCTTTATCCAAAGAGTTTTTATTAAAATTCTCTGTTAATTTCCTACATGAATGTCTTCAAGCCGAGAATAGGACTATGATTCTCAAGAGCAATTTGTGTTTGAAACATTCATTGTTCTTTGGGTCTATGGTCCAACATTAATTGCACCAGATAGTCATTTCTTTTACAAGGGCAAGGAGTACATTTTTCAAAGTTTTGTGAAAGGTAATAGTCCTCCAAGTTTTACTCTTTGAAGAAACCTTGGCAGTAAGAGAGATATCTTTGTTGTATACGTCACACCTCACAGAAGAAAAGAAATACAGCCCTTTAACACAAGGTCAGTTTAGGCATAAGCATTTATCCTCTGTATACACCAGATTTTGAAAAGCTTTAGGAAGGTCCAAGCTTAAAAGAAAACAAAATCTCTCTGTATACTTTTGTGCATTTGGGAGCCTTGGGTTTCAGTTCCCTGAAGTTTTCTATTTTGTGGGAGACTCAGATTAAATGATTTTTTAAATATAGAGGCGTGATTTCTGCCAAGACTGTTAAAAAGATAATAATCAAAATGAAATAAGGGATATAGAGTCAACACTTAGGAAAAATTAGACAAAAGATTGAACTTTGTTGTACTCAGGGATTCTCCCAGTCTATGTGGTGTCTGTGTGAGCTAGAGACAGATGCACCTTTCTTGGGGCAGATACAGTCCCTTGCCTGGATATACAGCTGGGCAAGCATGGTACAGGCTGGATTTTAGTTCCCATTCTCCCTTCATCATGGCACCATTGTGCAGCGCACAACCTACACAACCACAGGTCGTGGTCCTGACCACCCCTAAACTCCTGGATACAGGCCCAGGAGCTGAACCCCAAGGCATCTAGAAAACCTCTGCTCTCCCTACCATGAAAATTTCCATGATATCCGGCTACTGAACAGGACTTCCCAAGGTGGCCTCCTGAAAGACTTTGGGGAATGTCAGAAGTATACCCTAAAATCAAGATTTGGCCAGGACAATTCCAGCTTACTCCTTTTGTCCTAGACTAATTATTACCATCTCCTTTTCATTTTCAAAAGTGTCCCGGTTTGAATGATATGGTCACCTTACACATAACTTTGATAAGAAACTGAAAATTTGTTAGAATAGTCTATAGATAGATGTGTGAGATACATAGGTGAATGTGAAGGGGGGAGGAGAAGAAAGAAAGGAATGGGGGCAAATGGTAGAATGAGATCTCCAGCTCAGTTTTATGTAGACTGTCATTAGTTCCAGGGACCAATTGTTCATTGCCATTTAACATCAGTTATGAAATTAAGCTTTCTATTAGAGCAACTTCCCCTGAATTTTCCTGGTTCCAATGCTGAGGACTCCCAAACCCCGATTTACATCATATCTCAATTCAACTTCCTAGGTTAATAACCAACAATCGTATCCTAAAGAAAAGTGAGGTTCATTTAAGGAAAGGAAATTGTTGATGTAAACAAACCTTTACAGGGACTTCCCTGGCGGTCCTGGTAACTAAAGCCACAATTCTTTGCTTTCATTTTCCACAGGTTAGAGGACTTCCAGTTTTGGAAAGTTTTGCAAGATTCCCCCATGCAATAAACTTACCAGCCACAGGAGCATAATTAAGATTCTTAACCTCTGTGTCTCACATTCCTCCATGTAAATGGGATAATGAAGGCACCTCCTTACAGGCTGTTTTAAAGAAGAAACGAAGGGACTTCCCTGGTGGTCCAGTGATAAAGAATCTGCCTTACAGTGCAAGGGACTCAGGTTCAATCCCTGGTCAGAGAACTAAGATCCCACATGCCGCGGCGCAACTAAGCCCACGTGCCACAACTACTGAATTCGCGGGCCTCAACTGGAGAGCCTGTGTGCCGCAAACTATCTGCACGCCACAACTACAGAGCCCATGCACCCTGGAGCCTGCGCGCCACAACTGGAGAGAAGCCTGAGCACTGCAACGAAGACACCACGCACCACAATGAAAGATCCCGCGTGCTTCAACGAAGATCCTACGTGCCGCGACTAAGACCCGACTCAGCCAAAAAATTTTAATTTTTAAAAAGAAACGAAAAAATATATGCAAAGCAATTAGCACACAGTAAATGCCTAATGAATGTTGTTATTTTACATATTAAAAGAGTACCAGGGCTTCCCTGGTGGCGCAGTGGTTGAGAGTCCGCCTGCTGATGCAGGGGACACGGGTTCATGCCCCGGTCCGGGAAGACCCCACTTGCCACGGAGCGGCTGGGCCCGTGAGCCATGGCCGCTGAGCCTGCGCGTCCGGAGCCTGTGCTCCGCAACGGGAGGGGGCCACAGCAGTGAGAGGCCCGTGTACCGCAAAAAAAAAAAAAAAGAGAACCAAATTTGTTTTTGACCAACTTTTTTTGGTGTGTGTATACAGATAGCATTTTAACCATGGGAATTTTTGACTAACCTTAGGTAACAGCAGAGGTTTATGTAGTGTAAATAGGAAGTTAGGAAGTCAGATTTCTCAGTGCCCTACTTACCTCTCAAGAATATTGTGGAAGTAAATATTAAATTATAAAACATGCTGAGATTTTTTTAAGCTTAAAACTCTAAGCAAATTCAAGGTATTATTATTATAAAAGTAGACTCTTTGCGCTTCAGTTTACTAATCTGTCAAATAGGTATTCAAGGAGTACCTTTTATTCAAAATAGATGTATTTGAAAGTGGATATGCATTTCTAAAGAGCTAAACAAACATAAATTCCTTAACCATAGTTCTTGCCAGCGCTACCTCCCTCTGGCCCACCCACCTGGAGTGCAGCTTGTCTTCCATGGGCAGGGGAGAGCTGGGCCAGGCATCTCCCTTCCTCACATGCCCACTGACCTACAGGGGCAGGGGCTTAGGCAAGCGCAATGTTTAGCACAGGAAAAGGGGAACACTGCAAGGTTGGCAGTAAGAGGGAAAGAGGGATGAGGCCAGGCTGGGAGAGACGGCAGCCCCACATGAGCCAAAAATTCCATGCCTGGATACTCCCAGGCATAGTATGGCAGGAAAGGAACATTCACTTGGCACCGCTTATACCAGCCCTCAAAGGCCAGGTGCTTCAGTCCCAACAGTAGCGGCTGGCAGGCAGTGCCACCACATCATGGCTCAAATCTGCCAATAAAGGGTTGGGTAAGAGTGCCAATATGGAACATAAGCAAGTCCAAGTTAAAGGAAAGGCAAATATATAAGTTGAAGACCAACTCTAATGGCCTGACATAGCTACTTCTCAAGGCTACTGTGAAAGGAGAAGTGAATTATATATGAAATCCTTTTGGGAAAAACCATTTAAAGGTCTATAAAATTTGCACAAGACATGCCAAATGTTTACCATTAAGACTATGAAGAGGAAAGGAACCCAGTAACATATTGGGAAAACTTAGAGAATGTTTTCCTAAACTGTGATATTTAGGGCCACGTTGAATTTTAATGACCCAGTAAAAGAAAGTCACAAAGAACAGAGCTGTCATTAGCACCTTCTACCCCATTTATTGCAAATTCTCTGGGAAGTGCTCCCCAAAAAACAATCCTTGGGTGGACACATGCTTTGCCTAAATGCCACCCCAATGACTATTCTAATTCAGAGACAGAAGAGTGGTCATTAATGCCTGGCTGTTTCTATCCTGTTGTTTTCCACCCTTCTACTTCTCTTCCAATCTTTTCCACTGTTCTTGTAAGTTAAGGGGAAATTACCAGGTGATTTTAATTATTAAATTAACTAAAATCACCAGTTTTACACCTAACTGACTGGTTTCAGGAATAATTCTATTAAAAATGTTATCACTGTAGCAAAAATGAGCTCTTTGGGTCATCTCTTTTACTCAATGCTAAAAAATTCTCCTTATCCTCTCCAAGTTTATTATGTAAGTTAACTACCAGCGACCTAGCACAGTCACTCTATAACATGACCCTGAAAGTGTCTGAAACTCTTAAACAGCAAGTGTGAAAAAGCTATGACAGTATACCCCTGAAGCAGAGAGAGACTCAAATAACAAAAGAGGCAAGGGAAAAGTGTAGGGAAAGAATAGTGCATCCACAGTATATTCTGAATTTCTTCATGTATGAATACAGCTACTCTAGCCTGTGTCAGTTATTCGTTTATTTAATTTGTTGATTTCCATCTTCACTTCTTTTTTTCCTAGGAGAGGATTTAATACAATATCTGTTTATATTCTGTAGCTAGCTGAAGTCCAGAGTTTCATAAAAAAGAAGTATCTTTTCCCTCTACAGTTCCAAGCATTCCTGGAACTTGTAAGTAAAATTCCAGATATCCCTAAACCCCATTTTATTTTTTCTATTGAGTTATAATTGATACTTATATTAGTTTCAGGTATACAACATAATGATTTGATACTTGTATATACTGCAAAATGATCACCACAGTAAGTCTAGTTAACATCGATTACCATACACAGTTACATTTTTTCCTTGTTATGAGAGCACTTAAGCAACTTTCAAATGTGCAATATAATACTATTAACTATAGTCACCATGCTGTACATTACATCCCCATGACTTATTTATTTTATAACTGGAATGTTTTACCTTCTGATCTCCTTCACCCATTTCACCCACTCCTCCAACCCAATTTTAAACTAACTATAGTGCAAATAAATAAATATTTTTTTTTAAAGACGGAAAGAAAACTAACAATAGTGCATGCAGACACATAGTATGTTGATTGCAAAATGAGGGCTGTTGAAAAGTTGCAGTAGCAGCCAATGTGTTCCCTGATTTCCGAAGTAACCAATTAAAATGCATACATCATTCAGGGGTAAAACTGAGAAAATGCACTCAAACCACTGGGAACCTGCAGTCACGTATGCAAAGTTGTAAGCCAGGATGCAGCAATCAATTATATGAATGTATATGTTTACAATACTTTGCTAAATGCACCATCTAAGAGTCTGTTGTGTTGAGAAAGAAATAAAACTAAGACTTGGTGTTGCAAAAGAAAAAGTCTGCTTTACTTCTCATGGCCTATATAAGTTGACTATTACTAAGATTCTGGGTACAAGAAGGGTAATGTATCTTTTCTGTCCACAATTTTTTTTAAAAAAGGACTCCATTGCTGCGTCAGCTACACTTCACTTGGAAAGCTATTGACCTTTCCTTCCTGTTGCCTTTATTTTCTTCTGCAGCAGCACAGAGGGATGCAAGTCCAGGTGGGCACGGTGCCTTCCACTGATTACGCTGTGTAACACAGCAGGGAAACCTCTTATCTCAGGCTGGGGTTGCCTATTTAAGAATCTTTCTCTTTACAAAAGGTATAGGGTAGTAAACACAGCTGTACAAAAAGGTTTTGTATTTTCTTGCTGTTTGTTTTAATCTATTAAAATGATATAATTAAGGCAGGGTGCAAAAATATCTATAAAACTATATTACCTACCTGAGTGCATATATCTGTGGGCCAAGTTTTAACCCAGCTCACAGTGATTGAATAATCTAAATGGATTTCACTTTAGAAGTGATTTTTTACACCTTTGCATACAGTGTTGTCAGATCATAAAAACACAGTGGCTTAGGATCAATGAACTTTAAAATTCTAAACTGATCTTGGAATTAGAATGTTATTAAAAATGACTTAAGCTTCACTCTTGCTATTTCCTTGCCAAATTGGATCATTGCTCTGAATTCCTGTCTGCCAATTACTTTTCTTTTAACTCCACAAGGGGTATTTTTTAAATTGGAATTTATGTATCTTTAAGAAGAATAAAGGTTTTGTAAATAGTATCACAGCCAAACCTTCTTTTCAAGAAGATGAAATCTGAGTTTAGGAGGAAGAATATGACTCAATTTCAGTTTGCAAAGACTTATAATAATATAATCCCATTTACTTCCTACTTAGATGAACTTGAAGTGTTTTCAGCTGTGGTATATTAAATTTGTCTCATAGAGAATAGATTTGAGTGGATACTTAAGGCCTTTTCCTAAGCAGTTATGTTTAAGTTAAATGAATAAACACATTTTAATGTCTTAATTATAAAAACAAAATCTGCCAAAGTCTATGATCTGCACTATCATTTGGAAATAGACTGAAAAGTCCTATTAGCTTAGAATTAAGCGGAAAATAGTCTCCCCCTCTGGGGATTTTTAATTTATTCAGAATATTTATATAATTGCCTGCTAGTGAATCCTTTGAGATTACTTTGTTGGAGATGCTCTTTAACGCCAAACACATTTTTCTTGAGGGCGGGGGGGTACCGTAATTAATTTCAGCATGGGAGGAATCTTTCTTTTTACTTATCCTTTCCATCACCTCCCCACACCCCCATTCCCTCACCTCCCTCCCTGGGTGACCTCACCGTCAATTCATATGGGCTCCAAAGCATTTTGGCTTGGGCCTAGTTAGTTCAGCCTCACAGTACATGGGAAGAACTTTAAACCTCGGTGGGGAATTAAACAGTTTTGCTAACTCAGAGGATGAACCACCTCTGAATGTCAGTTCCAAGCCAGTATGCCTGGCTCTCTATCAAGAGACACAAAAGCCATTCAGCTGGGTTGCCAAAACCAATGACCAACAACTTGTGATATTTTTTAAAGACTTCACCACTTTTGCAATCATCACTCCTGTTTTTTCATCTCATCGTAATTCATGGAAATGTGTCTTTGATCTTTTTTTTTTTTTTTTTTTTTTGCGGTACGCGGGCCTCTCACTGTTGTGGCCTTTCCCGTTGTGGAGCAAAGGCTCCAGACGCACAGGCTCAGCAGCCATGGCTCATGGGCCCAGCCGCCCCACAGCATATGGGATCCTCCCGGAACGGGGAACGAACCCGTGTCCCCTGCATCGCAGGCGGACTCTCAACCATTGCGCCACCAGGGAAGCCCGGAAATGTGTCTTTTATAGACAAACATCAAACTGAATATTTCAGGGCTCTTACCTTAAGTTATTAAATGATCTTCATGCCCTAGCTCAAAGAAAAAGGAAGCTCCATTGTAAATAAAATAATTACTCAGATCTATCTCCACAAAACATATGATGTAACCAGCTGTGTTTGTGTTTGAGATTTCTAGGATGAAAAGTACTCTAGATGGATCGTGATCAATAAAGACATAATAACAGTGAACTGCTCTGAGAGCAGTTTTCGCTGGACAGATAAACAAAATAATGGATAAAGCATTGCAAATGAAAACTAAAATAAACCTCAAACCAAAGAAAGGGCTTTTAAGACAGGTAGTCCACAGATTTAAAAAATTCTAAAATAAAGACTTGTTTACATCAAGTTTGCATATACGCTAGTATCATGTTATGGAGGTCCTTTATCTACGTGAATCTCGTGCATCCAATTGATGAGTACAATTTTTTAATTAAATAAAATAATAGCGTCCATATTAAAAAGATCATAATTTATAAACTAAATATTTTCAGGTGCAGTAATTTGTCTGAGCTTCAAGCCCAAAGGAAAGAATGCTCTACTTTTGGCACACCTATGAGTAAGTAGATTTCCAGATAGGTCAGAGGGAAAAAACTGAGTTAGCAGCTATTAAAATGATCCCCCCCCTCCCCCGCTCCCCTGCCGCGCCTTTCCAAAGCACTCTCCCTGCAAACTCAGAGTGGCACCATCTTTCCAGTTCCCGGGAGTAGTGAATCACCCTCAGTCTCTCCAGCGCCTCATCCAGTCAGAGGACAGCCTGCTTCTTCAGAACTGTCTAGGAAACAAGGGTCCCCCTCGATTGGTTCCAGTCATCCCAGAGCATGGTACTCCCCCAAATCGCTGGATTTCGTGCTAAAACCCAGAAAAAAAGTGATCCGGTTGGGGGGTGGAGGGGGAGAAGAAGAGTATGAATGTATACGGAGTAACGTAAAGGAACGAAAGGGCGTGGGAGTGGAGAGAAAGATCTACTGGAAGCGGAGAGAAGGAAAGCCACGTGGTAGCCGACTCGAACCCCAGGACAAACGGGCGTTGTCCAGCCAGGGACTGTGAGCCTGGGAAGCGTTTGCCATTTGCACGCTGCTTCTCGCGGACACTGGGTGGCGCTCGTGGTAAAGACTTGCACTACTCTTAGGGCCCGTTTCCCCTCCACCGCCTCCCGCCCTTTGCAAAATTCGGCTACTAGGAGATGAAATTACTCACATTCTTCCTACGTGTCGCCGTGAGGAGAGCACTTCTGGAGAAGTTTGAAGCCGTGGGGCTGTTTCTCCGCGGCTGGGCCTGTCAGTGGGTTTTGAAAGAGGTAACAGCGTCCGGCCCGCTGGCCTTAAAACAAAGTTCTGAGCCTTGGTATCACAAGCACCACAGTACCAGCAGAAGTTGCTACCCTGACAGCCGGGATACCCAACACGTGAGCGCCCAGAGTGTGGGTCCGAAGCGCCGGCCAGGCCCGGTGCCAGCCGTACACAAAGCCACAATGACTCTAACGTGAAAGGAAATGGGACCATATTGTGATCAGACTCGGGCTCCTTTTAACTTAGCACTCCCTATCCCTCCCTCTTCCTTTAAGGAACGAAGGGTAGGGGGAAGTGGGGTCAACCTAGAAAAGAAGCGGGACAAAGCAAGAAAGTCGATGCTCTGGACCTTTAGAGACACACCCAGGTTTGGAGGCCTCACCCAGCAGAAGCCTTTGCACAAGTGGCTCGGAGTCTGGCGTGAGGGCCACCACTTTAGGAACTGAGAAAAAGAAGTTAAATCCTTCCTTTTCACCCCACTCCTTTTTGTCTTGTGTAAAACGGGAAAGAATGTCTTTTTTTTGTCGGAGGAAAAGTGAAATTTAGCAAGGTCTAGAATAATTTAACATTGTAACACTGTGTTTTCAACCGGATTTTTAACTTCTAAATTTTGTCCAAATTCTGCAGCTTCCAATCCATCCAGATTGGAATCTGCCTTCTCAGCAAGGTCTAAGGACATTGCTACGAACATCCGATTTAGCATAACGGTATTGACCTCATTTCCCGCCACGTAATAACTTTTAAATCTATAAAAAGTAGAGAGTGGCAGGGTGGGGCTGCGAGGATACGGTGGGGTGCTGCGGAAGGCCGCCTGCTCCCCGAACCGGGAGGCGCTTTGAACCATCCCTGGCATTGCTTTGGGGAAGCGATTCGTGTAATTAAATGGCAGGATATGCATGTAAGGTGACTCGATGGGCGCCGAGAACTTCTCCGGAGCAGAGGCCAGGGCTGCAAGCCTGCTGCGGTCTGTAGTGTTTCCCCGAAGCTCTGTGGTCCTTCTCAGCCAGAACCTAGGGGCTGAACGGCCATGCCGACATCCATAGCATGGGGTGAGGATGGGCGGACAGCCTTGGCTCTGTTTAACCGAGCTTCTATCTCAGAGAAGTCTGGGGCGGCACAGGCCGCAAGCAAGGACTCGGGCGGGTGTGGGAGGAGGGGTGCTGTGGACCCTGTGACACACACCTTCCCTTCCCTGTGCGCGCCAGAGCTGAAGTTGCCCCCGGAGGGCTATGCGACAATAGCTGTGGTTTTACGGCGCCCAGAGGCAGGGAGTTGGTGCACATGTGGCTGCTCGGCTTTGGAGTTTCGGAGTGAGGCTGGCCTCCTGCTCCGAGTTCCGGACCCGCCCCCACCCCTCGGCTCTCCTGCTAGGCTGTTTTGGGCCAAAATAGCTCCACAGCCAAAGTGAGGCTAAACTAAGACTAGACACAGCTAATGTAGACGTTTTCTTCTTCGGTTGGGTTGGTGGTGGGGCCGGGGAGGGATGAGGCAGTGATGAGAAGCCAGACTGTTCCACCCTGGATGTCGGGTGGAGCTCCCAGGTTCCGGGTCTTAGAACCCCTGGAGGAAGGTGCTGGGAGGGCCCAAATCAGGATCCAGCTCCTGGAGTGTCCTATTTGAGGGGAGAGGAAGTGGGTAGCGGTAAACTGACTAATGTTAAATTTCTAAACTCCCAGCTAGCTCACCACTAGAGCAAGAGTGACACTTTGTGAAAGGCAAACTCTGGATCCCAAATACCAAGTGTTTGATTCCTGAGCCTTTTCTCCCTTTGCATATGAGCTAAGATGCTTTCACTGCAAGAAATAAAGGGATTGAGAGTACAGGAATCCGGACCCTGGGAAATGGAAAAGCAGGCCCTCGGTGCCACCTCCATGGAGCTGGAAGAGGGAAATCCATGGGCTTCACCCAACTTCCCCAAAGAACTTTTATCTGTCTACTTCCCAGTGTTCTTGGGCCCATTAGTCCCGTGAGGACAAGTCATAAGTAGACCATTCACTTTTGCAGGAATCTTTGACCACTGAACACAGAATTACTGATCCTCTATTCCAACAGCATCCAAATAGACTAGAATATCAAACAAAATGTGGGGCTGCCCGCTCCTCTTGGGGACCAGCAATTTGGGAGTCATTAAGTTATTTGTGCTTAAGACAGCATTTTTTTAAGTCATTGTAGGGATTTGGGCTTGCAGGAACTCTCTCTGCCATTAAGAGTACATTCTTGAGCATCCTTGTCTCGCCCTTGTCTGAGAAATAACTCATCTCGGGCAAAGGACGTGCTTGCTGCAAATTTGTCTGTCTTTTCCCAAATCACAAATTTTCAACACATGTAAATTACAGCTTGGCTCCCAGTACCCCACTAGAAATACTGTTCTCATCAGTTTCTTCTCACCTTTATCTCACATCCCTGCTCCCCACCTCGCTTTGATTCCCCATTTCAATATTAGTGTTCAATCCACATTCGCCCCTGATGCAGCTCGAGGCTGGCTGGGAGGTGCAGAGCATGGAAAGAAGACCGTGGTCGACCTCATCCCCAAAACATGTGCACTTTCTGAGGTTGCTGATTGGAACACATTGTCTCCAGACAGTACAGAGCTGGGTGTTGGCGCTTCTGCGTTGTCTTTAGTATTCACTGAAAACAGATTGCCTGAGGACCCCCTCTTCCCCCAGCAAGCAACAACACACACACACACACACACACACTCCAGCCCTCCCTTCATTTTTTCTCCCTCTTTTTTTTAAGCAATGCTTTGTTGTGCTAAAACTAGTTGGACGAGTTAGGGTGTTGCTGCTGCTCCTGAGGCCCTGGCCAATGGAACCCGATCCACCCCGCTGTGCGTAAGCGCGCAATTAAGGATTTAACCAAGGCTGTGCTGCGCCTCAGCCAGCAGTCAGCCTGCCGGAGACAGAGCCTCCAAGACTCCCAGCCTCCTCCTCGCCGCCGCCGCCGCCGCCGCCTCTCCTCCTCCTCCTCCTCCTCTTCCTCCTCCTCCTCCCTCGCTCCCACAGCCATGTCTGCTTAGACCAGAGCAGCCCCACGGCCAACTCGGGCAGCCGCCGCCGCAGAGCAGCAAGGACAACCGCCGCCGCCAGCGAGCGATGACAGGAGTGTTTGACAGAAGGGTCCCCAGCATCCGATCCGGCGACTTCCAAGCCCCGTTCCAGACGTCCGCAGCCATGCACCATCCGTCTCAGGAATCGCCAACTTTGCCCGAGTCGTCGGCTACCGATTCCGACTACTACAGCCCCACGGGGGGAGCCCCGCATGGCTACTGCTCTCCTACCTCGTCTTCCTACGGCAAAGCGCTCAACCCCTACCAGTACCAGTACCACGGCGTGAACGGCGCCGCCGGCAGCTACCCCGCCAAAGCTTACGCCGACTACAGCTACGCCAGCCCCTACCACCAGTACGGCGGCGCCTACAACCGCGTCCCGAGCGCCACCAGCCAGCCAGGTACGGGGACTGGGGGTGGGGACCGACACAGGGGGAGCCAGGATCAGGGAGGAGCGAGATGCGGTGGGAGATCCGGGGCCGCGCCGTCCACTGCAGTGCGGGCGCACACGGCGGAAGGGAATGGGGGCCGGGACTCTGCAACCAAGAGAGGTTCCCGAGCCAGCATTTTACAGATTCTTAGTAGAAGAAGCCTGCGGGGGAGCTCGGACTAGCGTCTCTCCTCTTTGGTACCCTCGGGCGACCCCTCAGCGGCTGGATTCCCAGCTTACCCGGTCGGAAGCCGGCGAAGCTGGAAAGCGGGTAGGGGTGAAGAGAGGAAAGAATCAACCAGCCTGAGCGGCGTTTACGTAATGAACGGAAGGTTATTTGCTGGATGTTAGGGTAAATGTGCTCGAGGAGTGGGAGTGGAAGGCTGCCTCAAAGACTCTGCGGGGATTAGTGTGAGAGCAGCCGCGAGCCAGCGTGGTGTGGGTACCCGGAGCGCGCGGGGCGGGGTGGGGGCCGGAGAGCTGTAGCCCGCCGGAGGAAGAGCGCGCCGAGAGCCTTGCGGTTTCTCCAAGGCATTTCCCAAAACAAAAAGCCATTTGAAGGCGGAGGAGGGTTGCTGAAGGGTCACGTTATTGGAGCAATATTTTTTTCTTTCTCACTTAGGTGCCTACAATTTGTTTCTCCTTCCCATCTCCTTTTGCGTCTGCCTTGAAACGTAGTTGGAGAGTTTAAGAGGGTTAGTGAGCTTGGGCAGTAACAGAGGTATGAGGTCTCCTAGGAGAGGTTTTGCTGGTCAGGTTTGATCTCTTCCCACCAGCACATTAATAATCCTGCTAATATTAGCATCCCCTGCTCTGGCAGAATCGAGACCACAGCCCTCATCCTCCACCCTTCCTCTCCTAGGAGCTCGCCACACACACACACACACACACACACACACACACACTCACTCACTCCGAGGAGAGGTTCTCCGCCCCTTGCAGAGATGGGCACTTTTGATAAGATGGTACTTTTGTGAAAGGGGACTTGTGGCCCCAGGGCACGTTTGTAAAACACGCGTTCTGAGAGTCTTTTTTCTCCCAAGTCTATACTCACAGTTCTGCTAAATTCGTCCTGACTTGCCGCCCCTTTCCTACGAAAACACCCCACCGCGGATTCCTTTTTAAATTGTATTGGAACTATAACTCCTGATAAACTTTAAAAGACTGCGGGGAGGGGGGGCGGGTGGAGGGGGGAGGCGTGTCTTCGTTCCTTTCAGTGTCTCTGAATTTCGTGCATAAATGAAAGTTTTTTTTCTTTTGGCCAAGAACTTATTAAGTCTATTTGTAAAAGAAACCAGACACATCTGTGCCCTCGCAGATCTGCAGGGAGATTATGGGGGCTGCATAATCGGCCCTCTGTCTGCGGCGGCTCGGACGGCTTGCTGCTGAATTGAAGGAGCATAGTTTGCTTGTGGGTCTTTGAACTTTGGAGACCTCGGTTAGCGTCTTCCCTGCCCATGCGTCTGGCCTCTGCGGGCGCCCGAACAGACGCTGACATAAGGGGGGCCGCGGCCCGGGGCCTCCCCCTTGAATCCCCGGGAGCGGCTGGCCAGACTCACCCAAGAAACGTCGGTGAACACAGGGTGGGCTTGAAAACGAATCCGGGTGAAGCAGGAACCGCTGCAAGGGCTAAATCCCGGACGCCGAGAAAGGAGTTTTGCTGTACAAGGCGCCTTGCACAAACCCAGGAGAACCTGAATAAACAGAGTAGGGAATTAATCAGGCTACCTGGTTTTTCCACGATGGGGAGGGAGGGGTCTCGTGAAGCAAAGGTGGTGATATGGGGGAAAGAGAGTGAAGGCTGCGTGGTAATAAATTCAAGGGCTGTATTTGCAAGTTCTGCAAAAGGGCCATTGTCTGCCGACAACTCTAACCGGGTCTGTTTTGATTATTTAGAGAAAGAAGTGGCCGAGCCCGAGGTGAGGATGGTGAACGGCAAACCAAAGAAAGTTCGTAAACCCAGGACTATTTATTCCAGCTTTCAGCTGGCCGCGTTACAGAGAAGGTTTCAGAAGACTCAGTACCTCGCCCTGCCCGAACGCGCCGAGCTGGCCGCCTCCCTGGGACTGACGCAAACACAGGTAAATCCGGCCGCGGCTGGGCCAGAGCCCCGCCTGGGCTGCAAGCCTGGCTTGGCCGCGGGGTTCGGTCCCGGCGGGCTGGAGCCGAATCAATAGGGCCCGCGACAAACTCACAGACAGAAAGACACTGACCCCGCGCCCTTCCCTTTAGGAGTCAGGCCGGGTGTCGCCGTCGTGCGACGGTAGGGATGGGAGGGAGACCGCGTTCATCCCGAGATGCAAGCCCCACCCCTTCGAGCCTCGGGCTTTGAGGGGCCGGTTTCCTAGGTTAGAAACAAGGGGAGGGTTGTTTCTAGGACACTCTCGAAGCTTTGAGAAACTGTCTGGTTCTCTGCACAATGCAGAGCCTCTCGGGATGAGCGGGGCCTGGCGGGTTCTCGGTGGTCTTAGGCCGCGCGCAAGCCGGGAACGTCGCCTGCAGCCGGAAGAGCTGACGGGTCACGCCCTGCGCCTGCGGAGCTTTAGGCCGCAGCAGCCTGACCTTCCGAGGTGGGAGGGCGCGGTTGTACGGGGAAATCTGCCCTGGATCTTCCCGTTCCCTTCACTCCCACCCCAGCCCCACGGGGGTCTTTGGAAGAATAAAGAATGTCATCGGAGATGAGGGAGTGAAAGGGGTCGGTCGGGAAACGGGGAGACCGCTCCTAGTCTGCCACATTAGCGCGCGCGCGCGTAGCCGGTCCCGCGCCCCTAGCTCACCGGGCCCTGGCGGTTGTTCTGGAGACGTTCGCGGCGCCGCTTTGCAGGCGCTCCGCGCAGGCCTACCCGTGCGCGCTCGCGGCCGCGGACACTCGCGCCCCTCCCCTGGCCCCAACAAAAGACAAAAGCCTGGGGGTCCTGCCCCAGCAACAGCCAACAGGGCGCCCTCTGGGGCCCGAGATGCAGGCTTTGCCCCCGGCCCAGCCCCTTGACCGTGGGCCGAGAGCTGCGGGGAGACGCCAGGGCCTGGCCTCCTGGGGGCCGAAATCGCCTCCAGTTGCCGCCCTGGGGGAGGCGCGCGGGCAGCCTCTGAGTGTCCCGGTAATGTGTGCCTTTGTTCCCCCACCCAGGTGAAAATCTGGTTTCAGAACAAAAGATCCAAGATCAAGAAGATCATGAAAAACGGGGAGATGCCCCCGGAGCACAGCCCCAGCTCCAGCGACCCTATGGCGTGTAACTCGCCTCAGTCTCCGGCGGTGTGGGAGCCCCAGGGCTCGTCCCGTTCGCTCAGCCACCACCCTCATGCCCACCCTCCGACCTCCAACCAGTCCCCCGCTTCCAGCTACCTGGAGAACTCAGCTTCCTGGTACCCGAGCGCGGCCAGCTCAATCAATTCCCACCTGCCGCCGCCCGGCTCCTTACAGCACCCGCTGGCGCTGGCCTCCGGGACACTCTATTAGACCGGCCGCTTTCTCTTGCTGTCTTTTTTGGGACTACTGTGTTTTTGCTGTTTTAGAAAATCACTTTTTTAAAAAAGGAATTCATATGGGGAAGTTTGGAAAACAGAAACAAAAAAGATTCATGTGTAAAGCTTTTTTTGCATGTAAGTTATTGCATTTCAAAGGACACCGTTCCCCCTTTTTTTACAGACGAACTTTTTTTGCGCAACTGTGGACACTATCAATAGTGCCTTGAAATCTATGACCTCAAATTTTCAAAAGACTTTTTTCAATGTTATTTTAACCATGTAAATAAGTGTAGATAGAAGAATTAAACTGTATATTCTGGATAAATAAAATTATTTCGACCATGAAAGCAAAATGCTTCTAAAAAATACTCCATTTGCCCCACTTATAATGGGCTAGTGACATTTTGTGCAGGCAATTAAAGGAAGACAAACTCTGCAGAGATCCAACAAGGCAAAAGGGAAAACAGAAACTGGGGGCTGTGTAGATGCAGAACTGTAGATGTGTATACGTTGGATGCTGTACTTTATATGTCAATATACATATGTGGCCTGTTTAGAGTACTGCCACATAATATACATTTAGGTGTTTTTTGGCCTAACCACAAAAACGTTTAGATAATTTTAAGTTTAACCCCAAATTGTTTCAGGTAGAAAGTAATGCCGGAATCTAAATACAGCCCTCCCTCTCTGTGTGTGAGTAAGAAAGCAGCAGAAATCCCTCAATAACCACTCTGAATTCTAAGCTCAAAGCAATTATGGTGGAGACTGCCCCCCTCCCCATCAGCCTCTGTGTATTGCCAGAGCAATTAGACAAATTACACTCCCTTCAAAGGGAGCTTCCAGAGATAAGAAAATGAAAAAAAAAGAAGAAAAAGAAATTTCCCCTTCTATTACATTTTTTTAAACCTGAAATGTTTGCAGTGTGGCAAATGGTAGTGCCTTGGACTCAGTGTATGATTATAAATGTATCTGAGCTCTTTCACAAGAGGAAAGGATCACAGGACTTGAAAACAATGATGGACCTAAATCAGTAGGCCAAGCAGGGCATGTGTGTGTAGGGGGGATGCATTCGTTCTGCCAAGAGAGGGAATTATGAGGTGGAGGAAAGGAAGGAAAGTATTGTGGCCCCGTGTTGATTTCATATCGTGTGAGACAATATTCCAAACATAAATTACTTCCTTCATCCTCTTTACCGCTCTGGTTTTTTCAGGAAGGAGCTCTCTCTGCTTTGCTTTTCCATAAGACAGTGGCAAAGCAGGTTCCAAACGATGGGAAACTGCATCAGTTTGCTGGGATTTCTCTTTTGTGAAGGCTTCTCTGTCGCAGAGAGAAAGGACTTGCAGCAACCCTGGCCTCTGTAGCGTCCTTCTCCCTTCATCCCTGTATGATGTCTGCATACAGACATCAACAGTGTGACCAGAGCTACAGCCCGGGTCTAGAGCTGTGCTCCCAGGCCTGAACTGTGGGTGTCTTTTTGACTGTCCTTTAGCTCGCCTGACTCTGTTTCCTTGGGATATCAAGGGAGATCGTTTGTTGGAAATTACAAGATGCATGAGATATATTTTACAGCTAGGAAGTCAGCAGCAATAAATTTGACAAAATAGTTTTCTAGGGCGGGGGTGGGGGCGTGGGGGGAAGATTAGAACGTAAAAATTTACATCCTGTCATCTGAGGACTTCTGAGAAGGTTCTTCCAGGATTGGGAGACTAGACCTGAAAAGGCACGCTGTGTGCCCTGAGGGGAATTTACCTGTGTGCTCTCTCTCCTCTTTCTCTCTCCTCCTTTTCTCTCCTCGTCTCCTTCCTTCTCTTCCCTTTTCCTTTCTAGCCTGCCAATTTAGAAAGACCTTGGGGGGATTTGATGGTTTGCCGGTCTGGAGAGGCACCCTGCCTGGCTCCGGGGCGGCGCAGGGGCCGCGGCCAAAGCTGTGGACCCCTCCTCCTCCCCCACCCCCAAAGCGCTTCTCTTCTCGAAGCTTCTGCCCCCCCCCCACCCCTTCGTTCCCCTCCAGCCCTCCTTTCTCTGAAGAAGGTCCGGATGGCGACGCGCTTGGGGGAAAGCCGTGCGGAGCCCACTTTGTTTTCTGCGCTGGCAGAGAACAGGAGGATGAGGGGGAACGGTAGAGGGATCCACTTCCTGCTTTCCATTCTTGGCTTGTAAGGCGTGCGGGAGTTTCCATTACACCGAGAGCCAGCGCTCTATGTCTGGTGAATCCGGCTGAGAGAAACCCGCCCCCCCCCCTCCCGGTTTCCGAGCGCCAGCTTCCCCCTGCGCTGGCACCCCTCGCCGCCCCCGGGTGCGTGTTCGCGAAGGTTGGAGGGCCCGTACCCACTGGGGTCCTGAGTGGCAAGAATGTGCTTGGAGCACACTCCTTACCTTTCTACACGTGGAGAGGGCAGATATTTTTCCAGCCGTCCCCACCATCTCCCCTCCTCTTTCCTGCTTTGAAAAGGGGATCCCTGCACTACCACCCCCGATCGGCCGGCGCGGTCAAGCGGAGGGAAGCGCGAGTTCGGACTCTTCCCGGAAAGAAGAGGGAAGCTCTTCTTTAACGACCACCCCGCCACCCCCAGCCTTGACACTGCTTGTTGTAAAGGACACCAGAGCCTCGTTGCGACGCGGGCACGCATAACGCCGCGCGGACAGACTAGGTTTCAGGATTCCTTCCCTTGTGCTAACCTCACTTCTTCCACTCGCAATGGCCTCTTCTCTCTCGCGGTTGTTTTTTTTTTTAAACTTGGTCCGGGAGCCGTGGACAAAAATATTCTGGCAAACCAGTCTGCAGCGGGTTTTCCCTGGCACCGCGGGGATTCTCCCTGGGGAATTTAACTCCCTGCAGTCCTGCGCCCAAGGATGTAAAAATAACAGATCTTCAGCAAAGGCTAAAAATATCCGTGTGATGTTCCTCTCCCTTGCCCTGCCTCCCACCCTCCCTCCTTCTCACCATTGTTTATCCCTATATCTAATATAAACATGTACCACTCCCCAGCATAGTCCGGGTCTGCCCGAACCCACTCTCCTGACCTCTGCCTGCCCCTTCCGGTCCCCACTTGCCTAGCTCTCAGTCTAGTGCTCCCGAGATGTCAAGCTCACGCCAAGATTTAATTTTCTTTTCCGTGGGCTTCTTCACCGCGCCCCCCATACTCCCAAGCTCCTATCCCCATCTTCAGACCACCTCACAAAGCCCAGGAGGCCGAGGGCATGCTGGCAGCCAGGGCCAGTATGATTCTTTGGTGCCCTGTCCGCCTCCTGGGCCATCCTGTAAAAGAGCAGATAAATTGGCCTTTGTTTGAGGCTCGCGTTGGGCTAGGCAGATTTCTGCCCTTACTTCCCCCCCCTTTTTCCTGGCGGCCACCTCCTTGTGGAACAGGGGGCGGCCTGGGGAGCCGAGAGAAGCCGCATTCCTGTGGGTGCCAGGCGGCTCCAGTGCTGAGCCACAGGGCCTGAGACACACACACAGAGGAACCCGCAGACCTCGTTGCCCTTGATCTCGCTCCCTCTCTCTCCCTCCGGTTGGGGCACCCACCCGGGAGCCTGTCCACCCACACTCGGATCCACCCAGGTCTCGGCCTCGGGTAGGAGCGTGTTGACCCGCACACCGACACACGCACGCACACCCTCCCGATGACACAGACACAGGCTAGGCCGGGATCTCCCCGCCCATGCCAATCCTCTCGCTCCCGCCCCTTATCCCACAATCCCAGACGCGCCGGCTGGCCTCCTTTGGCTTCTTTGATCCCACCGGACGCCCCACGGCTCGCGCCGTCCTGGCCGCGCCGTCCTGGGAGTCGCCCACAGCGCGCCAAGGCCAGGCGGTGCTCGGCTCCTCCCAGCGCGCTCTGAAGCTTACTCCGACCTTGACACCACTCGGCCTCCAGAGCTCCCCAGCCCGAAGCGCGAGGGATGCATCCTGGAACGCTGCCCCTTGCCCCTCTCACGCCCCCCAGCGCCTCCTTTTATTCGAAGAGAGGGACCTTTAGGGCTCCCCAACCATCACCCCCTCCCCGCCCCGTCCCGCAACCCCTCGGATCGCGCGCCTCCCACTGGCCGTTGGGATCCCGCCAACCCCGAGCTCTCGAGCCCTCCCCGGAGGCACGCCCTGAGGACAGACGCCCTCCGGCACCTCTGGGAAGCGCGCCACACCGGCGGATCCGCCTGCGGTCACCCCTCTCCTCCGCCCTTAAGCACCCCCTCCCACAGCGGCTGGGCGGAGGTTCCCGCCTCCCGGGAGGCTGGGGAGGGGGCGCTGCGGCTCGCGCTCCCAGGTTGCCTGCGAGTGCTGCACACTGTACTTGGTTTTTCCATGGTCCCAGCGAACTCTGGGCCTCGAAAACAGCCCAAATAGTGGTAGCACATATGGGATTGGCTACATATTTTTCTACGCAGCCCCGTCCCCCCCACCCCCGCCGCATCCGCGTTTTCTTTTGCATCTGACAAGCTTTAGGTTCCCCTGTGGTACGGGGCAGAAAGTATACACACAGAGTACCGACTGCGGAGGGGCGGGGGAAGACTTCCCTTTCAATCATCCAGGGTTGCCGGCTGTAATGTAATAACCTGTTTTATAGGTCGAGCTCTAACCGTAAAGACAGGAACCGAGGGAATTTACATGAATCTCTCTTTAAAAGAGAAGAGAGTCCTGATTTGCAGCCATTGTTTCTGCTCTTTTGTTCGCTGGGACTCCGTATTTACTTCTGATTTATGGGGATCCGAAGGAGTCTCTTTGCCAAAAGCGCACGTATTATTGAGTCTGTTCCACATCCTAAACCAAAATTTATATAAAACCGTGAAATACCACACATTACGACCTTTTGCCACAGGAAGGGGAAAAAATGGCTTCATAACATCATTCTACACACACATACACACACACACACACACAAAGTTTCAGTGAGGATTCTCTGTCAAATCTCCACCATGCACAGTCTAGTGTACTTTTTTTTTAAGAAGTAGGTGGAGGTGAAGGGCGGTAAACAGTACCCAAGCTATCATTTATTTTAAAGCATTTTTTTTTCTTGGAAAGGCGACAAGAAGCCACTGGAAGCTTGTTGTCATTCAAGGACTATTTCTGCCGTTTGTCATTTGCAAGATGGGAGAAGAGGGAGGGGGAAGAGGCAGGATATGGACTCAACTTTCATCTATAAACAGGGGTCACTAAACAGGGGTCATTTCATTATTGCCCTTAAATTCACAGGAGCTAGTAAGCCTGCTTGCCACCCTGCAGGGTGGCCCTGGCTGGGCAGCTCCAGGGTCTGTGAGGTGGTGGGAGGAGGGAGAATCATCACACACTGTCCTACAGGCTGGAAAAGATGCCCAGGAAATTCTCTGTGCTCATGGTGGGAAAATTGAACTCCTGGGAATTTGTGGCCTTTAGGTGTCCCCGACCAGGACATCCCCACCAGGAACCAGAACTGGAATCCAGAAGTTTCATCCTGGCCAGGGTTCATCCTCCTCATCCTCAGGAGGCAGCAGCTGGAACCCAAGGTTTGCTTTCACTCTGGAACCAGCACAGCGCCCCAGCCTCTCTCCAGACTCACTTGCTGTAATTCTCCAACTCCCTCTCTCCTCGGTCCTTCCACAGTTTAAGGAGACTGACCTTGCTCTTTTACAACCATATCTGGGGCCGGGACAGTTCTTTATCAAAAATACCAGACTTTCTGGAATACAGAAAGAAGTACATCAGTGACTTGTAGCAAAAGAATAAGCTGGACTGGTTTACATGAGAAGGGGAGTGTTAATTAATAAAAGTTAGTGATAGGATTAAAGCCAACAGCCGGCGAAGCCGAGTGGAGGAGACAGCTTCCCGGCCGGTTTTATTTAATTAGCAGCAATTAATACATTTTCTGCTAATATCCTTTAGAACTCTCAGTGACTTGTTCCCAGTGAAAGAGAATGGAGATGAAGCTTAGGAACACTTACAAACACCCAGGGCGTTTTGCTCTGATGACAAGAGAGATCGCAAATTCATTTTTTAAAATGTTCATAAACAAATGACAGGCACATTCTGAGGCTGCCTTGGTGGAAACAATGGTGAAATTGACAAATGGTCTTTGCTTGGGGGAGGGGCACTTTTTTTTGTTTGTTTATAAGCATAGATAATGCCTTAGGAGAGAGAAGGGGAAGGGGGGGGAAGACAAGTTAAAAAAAAGAAAAAGAAAAATTATTTCAGACTCCAGGCAGCAGCAGATGTAGAAGCCCTTGCAAACACATCAGCCTTACACATATTGAAGATTTGGACACGTAATGCTTCAGACCACTGATCTGCTATTTTCTTAATTCCCGCTCTTCTTTTTCCATATGAATCAAACAGTCTTTTGTCCTTCAGGGTTTGATTTGATCGCCACTGTTCACATTTCACTTTTGTATTTTCCTCTTCCTATACCATTACTCATTGAGTGCCCTGTGAAATTACAATCGTACATTTTCAACTCAGCAACCCATTTGCCGTGCAAAAATAGGGTCTAAATAATGGCTGAATTAGCCCTACTGGACAGTTTCAGATGTAACACTCTGTAATAATTATATTGCAGGCTGGATTAGGATGCTATTATCATAATCTGGACGTTTACAATTATCTGTAATTTGCAAAGATGCGCCAGGTCTTGATTACAGCAGTTTTTTTTTTTTTTTGTATCACGCTAACCATCACTAAACAGTGACAGTAATAACAGCTAATTTTGCTGGCAATATAAGAGGTGCTGGGGTGTGCAAACAATTTCACACCTGGATGTGCTCACTCAACCAAGAATATAGAGAAAGAGCTTCTGCCCGGAGACTCAGAAAAATATTCTCCTCTGCTTCTGTTCAGTATAGATTTCTAGACCCTGATCACTGCTTAAGAGATAGTCACTGGGGGTAAGTTTTTATTTCTTGCATACTTCAAGACACAGTTCATATTTCTCTTCTCACACTTTCCAAGCTATATGTGTTGCTGCTGTGATTTATTATGGACTGCAACTTTGCTTTAGAGGTGTTTTTGAATTCTGACCTTTTATCCCCCTTAACCGTAGAAGGGTGGTCGTTCTGGTGAGTAAAAGGATTTGGGTGAGAATGGGATCCTTAAGAACTCGATTTGTCTTTCTTGCTTTCTGTGCTGTTGATATTTGGTGCAGCTTGTGACTGGAGACTGGGAAATGGACCGGGTTTCTGTAAGGTATGGAGGGAGCCTTCTGGAGGTTCCAATCTAAAATATATTTGAAAAGTTGTTACTCAAAGCTAGTCCTAGACGAATCCATTGAGGTCTTTACATGTGGCGATGATTTTAAGTTTGGGGGCGTTGAGAGAGCAAACGGAGTTCGCGACAAGTGCTCCTTTAGCATCACGGGTATGCGGACATCGGCAACGGCAGGTGTAGTGTGAATCTCTCAACTTTATAGCCCCTTTGACGCCTTCCTCCATTTGGGAGAAAGTTTCCGGAATAACTGGCCTCTGAAACCCTTTAAGGCTGCTTTGCGGTGCCTTTGCCTCAAGCTTGGGGTGGGGGGAGGGGGAAGGGGTGGGATGCCGATTGTCAAGCTGTTGCCCACGAGGACCAAACGCCGCGACCTTGGGGTTGGAGGGGCACGATTGGCTGAGACGCAGAGCCGAGCTGCGGAGCCAGGGAACCAGTTTGATTTAGGAATGCACCCGAGGAAGACCCTCGCAAGAAGCGGGGCAGTTCTATCTATAGATGACGCTGTTTCCTGACCCAGTAGATGCTGAGAGCAGCTAGAGATGTTAAGTGCAGCAGCCTGAGAAATCTTTGGTTCCCTCACCCCAATGCAGAAAGGCCTTTCTCCAGCGGGAACCTTTGGACGAAATTGTGTCAAAAGATAATGAGATGCTTATTGGCGCCGAGAAGAAATTTTCCCCTTCAACCTCACCGCCCCCGCAGCTACTGTTCTTTTTTTTTACTTGGAAATATGGTCAGAACGAGGCTGTAGAACTCGAACTCCGGGGAAGTTCGAACGTGGGGAGGCGTAGTAGGCACCGAGACTGGGCGCTGCCTTCGCCTACGCCCCTCCTACCAACACTTCTCTGGGGAATCACTTTACTATGGGGTCAATACATTCTAAAGAGAGAAAATGTTAACCCTTGAGGTTCAGAGGACCCAGAGGAAGCCCAATTCCAAAGCCAGTTCTGGGGAGGACCCCTTGGTAGAACTTCCTGTTTAATTAAACTCATACTAAGAGATAGAAATAACGAGACAGGAGCAACATGATAACACCTCCAATGCGTTAAAATGCATTTTCTGGGTTTCCGAATTCCATGCACTCACAGTGGTTTGGCATGTGTCTGGTGAATTTTTTTTTAAAGAAAAATTAGTGTTGGTTTCGATGTATGGTAGCTTTCTCTCTAACGTAATTTGAATAATTCAGCAAAGCCCCACTACCAGCTGTACTTCTGCAGCCTCTTCCATTCTTTTCAGCATTATAATTTTGGTTAATTTTCAATTTTAGGTCCTACGTCTCTGCAATTTGTGTATGAATAACAGAATAATTTCCCTCTTTTGTTTCGCCTTTCCTGTTCCTGAATCTAAATAAAGATGGCTTTTTAGTATTAAAAGTGGAAGAAAATTACAGGTAATTATCTTTGACGGTAAAAACGCTGTAATCAGCGGGCTACATGAAAAATTACTCTAATTATGGCTGCATTTAAGAGAATGGAAAAAAACCTTCTTGTGGATAAAAACCTTAAATTGTCCCCAATGTCTGCTTCAAATTGGATGGCACTGCAGCTGGAGGCTTTGTTCAGAATTGATCCTGGGGAGCTACGAACCCAAAGTTTCACAGTAGGAAGGGGGAAAAAAGAAAAGAAAACATTTTTCCTAATGTAACAATACGAATGCTAGAAAATGACAAGACTGATCGGTTTTAAACCATTCTGAAGACTGACTGAGCGTGGAAGTTGCTCAACAAAAAAAGGAACGGGTATATTGGTAAGTAGTCTTTGCTTTGTGTCTAATTATAGTGACTGTCCTTTTGCACGACTGTATGTCGCTGTCATTATATGGAGCACTCTGAGTATCTCTATTGACTTCTGATAAATGGCTCAGTGGTTTCAAGGTTCATAATTTGAAGGATGCCCAGGTCTGTAGCCATTAATTCTCGCAGTATGGGGCTTCCTGCTTGTGTGACGAAAGGACTTTTCATTTTCATTATTTCTGTGCTTTCCACAAGATCGGAAGGATGTATTTCTTCCAGGATCGTGTATTTTCCTATCTAGCTAGCTTGCAAAGGGTTGTAAACATGAAGTAGTCATAACTGTGCATTTACTTTCTGTTTTTTCTTTTATTCTTCCCTCTTTTTTTGTTAAAAAAAGCTACTTCCAAACAAATACAGCTGTATTATTTTGGCTGAGGAAAGGGAAAGGAGAATACTCAGTGTCAGCACTGGAAACTATTGGATGTCTAGAGGTTAACCTGGGGTTAGATCATTCTAATGATTTTTTTAAATAGATAAATGTGTAGAAATTACAATTAAAATATAATATATAAAGGAAGCTGAGAAAACATCCATGGCTAATGTTAAAGTACTTAAGACAAAGGCTAGTGCTGCAAACTGCTATCTTTGCAGACATTTGATGTTTATATATAGGGTTTCCCATATTAGGAAATAGGAATTCTTTTAAGAGTGATAGAAAATATACTGGGAGGGAGGGAGGAGGGGTGGTGAGATAGAGACACACAGAGAGAAATATACAGGACACTCCCAGCGTTTTGTGGCTTTTACTCCATATATGAAAGAAGACAAAAACATACAAAGTATGTACAACTAAAATTCAACAATATATACAGAAATGTTTCTTGATATAAATGTCCCTATTAGCTTAGTGAATGCCACCAATTCACCTAGTAAAGATGTCAAAGCAATAGAATGGTGATTTTGGTTGTTTCCTCCGTCTTTCCTGATTCCAGTTCAGGGTTTGGGGGTAGGGGTGGGGGAAAAGTGGTTTTGTTTTGTTTTGTTTAAATCATCATCCTTGCTCATTGCATTTTGATAAAACATGCAGCGTTCCCTCTGTGGCAACATTCTACTCTTACAGCTCATTTTTCCTTAGAGTAGGGCTGTTATGTGAGGGTTTCTTTTTTCTTTCCTTCCTTCCCCTTCCTTCCTTCCTCCCTCTTTCTTTCTCTTTCTTTTTTCTTTCTTTCATTCTTTCGTCAGTCTGGGATTGTAAATAAAAATGCAGGAGTCCGAAATGCTTCTCTTTCATCATGTAATGTCTTAAGCTCATTAAACAAGTAAAAACGCTGCCATGTTTGCGCAGATTCTTCTGGTGGGGGAAAATGTCTGTTAAAAAAAGTCCTTTTGATGGATACTCCCAAAGAGAAAAAGAGGCTCAGAGCCTGGATCCCAAGGGGTAAGGGAAAATATCCTTACAGTGAGAGGTTTCAGGAGTGCTGGCATAGAAACCAGTCCCCCCCCACCTCTACCTCTATCTCTCCTTCTCTCTCTCTAAGATGCAAAATCAATTACTGAGGCTGCTCAAGGGAAAAGGCAGATGAAGAAAGGAAATGAAAAAAAAAAGGTGGGAAGGAAGGAAGGAGGGAGGCAAAAAAAGGAAGAGTGAGAGAGAAAAAGAGAGAGGCCGAGGGGAAGGGAGAGGAGAGAGAGAGGGAGCAAGCACCCAGACGGTCTGGCCACACATAAGAGTCCTCCCAAGCCTGCTCCTTGGCTCGGTCTGGCAGATGCAAGCAGGTCCTGGATCCTCCTTGCCTTGTTCAGACGTTTCCCTAGGGTATCGATTTCCCTCGGATAACTCACATCATCTGTGGTCTCTGCATCGTGTCCTGGTGTGGAGAGGAGTACCAATGCGAATAGCCGGGCATGTAGCTGTTGGGGGGCATACTGACGCCCTTGGCTGAGGCGGAAACGTCCCACACCGGAGGCAGCGCCGGCGAGCGCGGCGACAGGGCCGCTGAGCCCGGGAGAGGGTCGCTCTCATGCGGGTTACTGCCCTGCTTCAGCAGTTTCTTAAACTTAGAGCGTTTGTTCTGAAACCATATCTTCACCTGGAACGAAACGCAGCAGCGATCATTAGGCCCGAAAAACAGAACCAGTGACTATAGTTGGGAGAAAAAAAAAAAAAACCCGCAAACGCCAAGCCCTCAAGACCCCGCCTTCCTCCACCTCTTTCTAGCCGCTCCCCTCTCCCCTACCCCACCCCACCCCCGCCATTTACTTGGTATCTTGTCCGGATACCTAAAGTCATTGTAACTCTTCAGTTAGATGCAAGCCTAGGTTTGAAACAACAGCATAAATAAGAATAAAACAAGAATAAAGGCGAATGAAATAGCTGGGTTCAAAGTCTAAAGGAGTAGTTTTAAATGGAAAGCCAACTGAAAATGCACTTCCTCAAATAGTCTGGCCAACTCTGCATGTACTGTGAGCAAATGACTAAGAACAGATGAAAGCCTGTACATTTATAACCAAATGCCTTGATTATACCTAGGCATATACTGCATATGCCACAGACTGTACATGGAGCATCTTTCTTCTGACATAATCCTGCAGGGATCAGGGACTGTGCCTCACTCGTTCCCTACTTTGTATGTTGCTCAGTCAAACTGTGGTCATGATTGTTAGTGCAGTCACTAAAAGTCAAAGGGCTCTGGAAAGTTAAATACGAACCAGGAATCTATGATGGGAGCATATCTAAGCTAACATCCCAGATCTACTGTATTTGAAAAAGGACATTCTATGGTACAGCTTCCTTTACCTTTAAAATTACTTAGCCTTAGGAGTCTGCTTTTCCAAGAGGAATACAAGTTACTGAGTAGCAGGAATCCCTTCATAGTTCCAGTGGCAACATGGCAAGAGAAAGCAGGCTGAATTGAAAAGAAGAGCTTGAGGAGCATCTGTTCTAAGGCACCACAGAATCACTCCCCAGCAAGAGTCTCATAAAACCTGAAGTCCCCTTGCTGAAGATCATCCGTTTCAGATGAGGCCTACCACCCCATGCAGCTAAGTTAATCGACTAGGACAAAAAAACACAGGTGACTGCAGCCTGGCTTTATGACCAGGGTCCTAATACACCTGCCTAAACCTCTTCCTGTGAAGTCTGAAATGCCCCATATGTCTTTCAAATTAGTAGGACAGGAGAACTTCAGCAACTGTACTTAACTGAGGCTTCACCTGCTGTAATTTGGGCACGTTTCTCTTTGATCTCCAGCTCTGCCATTGCTCCCAAGTTCTGTGATCCAGGGAGGTACCTTAGGCTGCATCAACCAGTCAACCAGGACGATTTAACCACTGAGTTTATGGCAATTTTCAGAAAAACTCACCTCACGCATCCTAGGATGAACAGTTTGCACCTTGGTCCCCTTACTAAATCCTATTGGAACCTATGCCTGTCTGGCTAACACACCCGCCTTTCACTTCATAATTCTTTCAATGCCAATGAGTTGAAATCCTTATTAAGTCCCAGGGCCCACAAAAGGATCCTTAAGAAACATGGGTCTTATTCTGTCTCCTGGCCTGAACGTCTTTTTCTCTTTCTCCTACTTGTTCTCTTTTGTGTTGTTCTACTCTGGAATACGACTCGATTAAACTATCAGTTTGGTCGCCAAAGGACACTAGGCTGGGGTGGGGTCGTTGAGGGCTGGGAGGATGTGCAAATCCAATCCAGTATTCAACACCAGGTGATTTATTCCAAACTGTGTTGTCCCGGGAAAATGCGTAACTGGAGCAAGGGCATTTGTCATTAAGCTCCTTCCATCCTTGGTTGACTAGGCCAAGAGTTCCTCCTGATGTGCTCCCTGCCCAATCTGAAAGTGGGGTCAGCATTTCAGGAATACTCGGGCTTCTCGGGAATTACCTGTGTTTGTGTCAGTCCTAAGGAAGCTGCCAGTTCAGCTCTCTCGGGAAGGGCCAGGTACTGAGTCTGCTGAAAGCGATGGTTTAAAGCCTGGAGCTGCAGGCTGGAATAAATGGTCCGAGGTTTCCGAATCTTTTTCCCTTTTCCATTGAACCTGATTTCCCCGTTTTCAATCACTGTGGTTTTTTGTTGATCTGCAAACAAAGGATACAGAGGAGCGGTCACCCGTGAGGCTACTGCTGCAGTCTCCCTGAGCTTGGCCTGGCCTGCGCCGAGTCTTCCCAAAGCCAATAAGGGTTTCCTCGAAGCGTCCCCACGCCATCCTGACCTCTCTGGGTTCACAGTGCCCGAGTGCTCCCAGCGGCTGCAAAAGCCTCTTTCCGACCCTGACTCTGTCTCTAGTAATGCGCGGTGGCCGTACGGAGGGAGTGCCCTGGGCCCCGGGGCAATCAGCCTAGCTCGGCCGCAGCGGAGGCGGCGCCAGCCGCTCTCTGGGGCGCGCGGCGCCGCTGGGCGGCTGCTCTCTCCGCGGAGCGGGGCCCCTCGGCCTGGCTTTACAGTGCCCTAAGGTGTGCTTGAGCCACCCTAGTGATTTTGCGGCCAGTTGGCTTGATGTTCACTAACTCCAAGCCCGGTTCATCAAGATCCCTCGGTGTGTTCAAAAATGATTCTACTGAGAGGGACCAAAACCCCAAACAAAACACAACGGGCCGCTCAGACCAGCACCCGAGCAGGCTGAGCCTCACGCGGCAACTTTGTCCCCCAAGGGTGCTGAGCCCTGGGCTTCACCTCCACGAACAAAGGAGCAGGCTACAGTGTATCGAAAACCCAAGGGAGGGGGCCCAGTTAGGGGTGGGTGTGGGAGACACCTCAAAGCCTGCGGGAAAGAGCCCAGTTGTCACCAGCTTAACCAGAGCAGGAGGCCACGCCAGCTTCTCCCCGGGTCACCGAAGCGCACCGGGCGCCCCACGCAAAGTAGGCCAACTGGCCGCCCAGATTAGGCTGGGGAGCAAAACAGGCTCCCTAGTTCCGGCCCAGAAATGTCCCCAGTCCTGCCAAACGCGGTTCACAACCCGGAGGGGAGGAGGGAGGCAAAGGGCGCACGGACCCAGCGGGCTGGAGAGCGCAGTGCGGACCAACAGGTCGAGCGAAGCCCGCGCCGAGCCGGAGGCGCGGCCCGAGCGGCGCGCCAGAGACGAGGGAGCGAGACGGGTCCAGCCTCGAGGAAGCCGAGGGTCCGCGGCTGCGGAAAGGGGCCCGGCCGGGCGAGGCCGGCAGGCAGGCGCCAGGAGAGCGGGCGCGCACGAGGCCTGGCCGGGGGCGCGCCGGGCCGCCTGGGGGAGGGGGCCGGCGGAGGCCCGGGCGTTGAGGAAGTAAACGGGGCGGGCGGGGTAGGGGGCAGCCGGGAGGCGGGAGAAGCGAGCTGCCCCAGCGGCCTCTCACCTGTGTCGTCCCCTCGCGTCTGGGCGGCCGCGCTGCTGTTGTGGTAGGACTGGAGGTAAGGGCTGTGCTGCGAGTGGCTCATGTAGGGGTAGGCGGCGAGCGAGCGGTGGTTGTAGGAGTTGCCGCCGCCCGATGCG